>NC_047590.1:11262500-12527500 GCF_011004845.1 Esox lucius
ACACACACTCACACACACCCACACACACACTCACACACACTCACACACACACACACTCACACACACACACCTTCTGCAGTGCGAAGGGGTCTCTCTGTTCATGGTCCAGGTATTTCTCCAGGTTGAAGAACGTGTCAAAGAATATATGAGCCATCCTACACCTCTTCAGATCGGACAGGGTTATCTTACCTTAACACACACACACAAACATAATATGTTGATCCCCCACTGTGCTGTACAGTTGAATGTAGGAAAAGGGAGCGAAGGGGGTGTGAAAATTGGAAGGATGAAAATGTAATGACAAAAGAATGCAGAGGATAAAGGAGACACACACACCTTGAACCTCAGGTTTGACAAGGTCTAGCATCTGACAGAGCAGATCTGTGAAAGGTAGTGGTTCAATGCCCATCGCCTCCATCCTGGCACATTGTTCCTCATAGAAGAACTCCAGCTCAAACATAGACAACACGCCGTCCCCATCGGTGTCCATACATCTGAACCAGTACTCTATACTGGAGACAGAGAGCGATAGGAGTTCAATAACAAGCACACCCACAGACCCAAAAGACACACACGCTGTGGTGTGTTAGCTACCTGGTAGAGTTTTTCTTGTCTTCTTCTGAGAGGAGGAACCAAACAAACTCAGCATAACTCATCCTGCCTTCTCTCTGCACAGAACTTCCCCTGGAAGAGACAGAGGGAGACACTTGAATTATTACCTCAGCCTCTTTAACTACCAGATATGGTGAAGGTCAGGGTGTGTGTGTTCTTACCGTGTCACCGCTCCTGAGAATAACCTCTCGATGATTCTGCTTGAAGAAGCTATCAGACAGAGGTAGAGATAGAAAAAGATGAGGGGGTTAGTAAATTACTCACACCAAAAGTACTTCCTCAAAGCTTTGAGACTGAATACACGGACATTCATGTTAACTCACCGTGGTCATTGTAGCGTGCCAGATCCTTAGGGTCAATATAAAGGTCATGGTCTGTATCTAACTCCCAGAACTTACAGTAGATCACATAGAAATGTTCGTAGGAGAAATAATCTGTTATCTGGTTGATATCATCCTCCTCTTCTAGCAAGGCCAAGGTCTGGGAGAGACCGAGAGAGAGAAAGAGAAACTGTTAAATCTTATTTTGGTTAAAGGTTCCATTTAAGTCTGCATCCTTTAATTGCCAGATGGGAAAGCTGAAACAGGAAGTGATCCGTGTACCTGCAGGAAGTTGCTCCTGCGTAGTTCCGTCATGGTGATGCGCCCCGTCCACGAGCGGTTTACCACATAGAATATCCGCTGAATCACCTAGCAGTAACAAAACACAGAGGAAGAGCTGAATAGTCACACACAGTCTTGCCCTTCCTCCAATGTATTTCCAAAGACACAGCATCTAAATATCAGCGCTAGCGGGTGTGTGAGTGACTGAGTATGTGTTGAGTGGGCTAGAATGTGGCCTGCAGGGGGCAGCATGAATATTTTCCATGATGTCACAGTATGCTGACGCACCTTCCAATAACACTTCTATCTATCAGCCTGTCTCCTGTCTGTCTGTCTGTCTGTCTGTCTGTCTGTCTGTCTATCAGCCTGTCTCCTGTCTGTCTGTCTGTCTGTCAGCCTGTCTCCTGTCTGTCTGTCTGTCTGTCTATCAGCCTGTCTCCTGTCTGTCTGTCTATCAGCCTGTCTCCTGTCTGTCTGTCAGCCTGTCTCCTGTCTGTCTATCTGTCTGTCAGCCTGTCTCCTGTCTGTCTGTCTGTCAGCCTGTCTCCTGTCTGTCTATCTGTCTGTCAGCCTGTCTCCTGTCTGTCTGTCTGTCAGCCTGTCTCCTGTCTGTCTGTCTATCAGTCTATCAGCCTGTCTCCTGTCTGTCTGTCTGTCAGCCTGTCTCCTGTCTGTCTGTCTGTGTGTCTGTCTGTCTCTCAGCCTGTCTCCTGTCTGTCTGCCTTTCTGTCTATCAGCCTGTCTCCTGTCTGTCTGTCTATCAGCCTGTCTCCTGTCTGTCTGTCTGTCTGTCTTTCTATCAGCCTGTCTCCTGTCTGTCTGTCTGTCTGTCTATCAGCCTGTCTCCTTTCTGTCTGTCTATCAGCCTGTCTCCTGTCTGTCTGTCTGTCTATCAGCCTGTCTCCTTTCTGTCTGTCTATCAGCCTGTCTCCTGTCTCTCACTCAGTCTGTCAGCCTGCCAGTGTTTCTGTTGGTCAGCCTGTTTCTGCCTGTCAGTGTTTCAGTCGGTCAGCCTGTTTCTGCCTGTCAGTGTTTCAGTCGGTCAGCCTGTTTCTGCCTGTCAGTAGATCTCTGTCTGTTAGCTTGCATTTCAGTCTATTAACCTGCCTGACTGTCCAGCTAGTTACACAACAGATTATGAATTCAGGTTCATGCTGTTAACCTGGTCACTGGTCTCTGACTAGACTATTAGTTACTAGTCCACCCTGTCATGCTGTGAAATGGTCTGTGCAATGTGTGGACTGGTGCATAGAACAACATTCACTGATAAAACCTAGTTTCAGCTGGCTAATAAAACCACTCACGGTGGTGATGTATCGGGAATGAAATTCTGGGGCATCCTTCAGGAACGTCAGTCCCGGGTGGGTGTCTACAATGTCCTATACACACATACACACAGATGAATAAAGACTATTAATGTATCGGTATCTCCTGCCACTTATTGGTTAGCATGAAGACACATACAAAAGAATTGGCACACAAACACACACCCAGAGACAAACACACACAGACAGAAAAAACACACACAGACACACACACCTGCAGTAAAGGGATGAAATCCTCCTGGTCAAGATAGGTACAGCCAGGCTTCGCCAGAAGGTAGATGAACTTAGACGAATCGTCATAGCAACTATGTAACAACCTGAGAGGTGAAAGAAAACAGAGATAGAAAGAAATCCATACAAACATGTTGAAAGACAGAAAGACAGAAAGAACAGGAAAAAAGAAAGTACAGTCGACTTTCTATAACAGCTATAACATTTTAGATTCAGGGGGCGATAGACAGATAGGGATTGAAATGGGAGGTGTTTAGGGTTTCTTACTTCCTCCAGGTAGCGATGAAGGAATGAACCGAGACAAAGCCAGTTCTCTCTCCACCTGCCCCATTAAACATTGCCGCCTTCCAATACAGAGGACAGCCGCATGCCTGCACACAGATACACACACAACAGGCAATGAGAGGGACAGCTAAATCACAACTAGACAGGCAGACAGTTCACTAACATCCTAGTGTGTGTACACGGCTGCTTGTATGTGTGTGTTACCTTAGCAATCTTGCCCATCTCGTAGATATCCGCCTTCTCCTCCTCAAACTCTGTGAAGGCCAACTCTACGGCAGTGATGGCGGCATTGTGGTTGGCCGTCGTTGCCCCCGGTAACCCTCGCGGGTAATAGAAGCGGGGAATGTTGAGGGCGGGGGGAGGAGGAGGAGGGGTGAGGACGACCGGGGTGGGGGGAGGAGAAGGGGTGCGGCAGGGGGTAGGAACGGAGGGGGTGGGGGAGAGCGGGGTTGGTGGGGGGGTGCTGGGTTTCTTGTCTTGCTTGTTGGACTGGACCTGGAGAAAGACAGAGACACGGGAAGACATTTAAAATGGACGTTGCATAAGCTGACCCTCGTCCACAACCACAGCGACGTAAAACACACTGCTCCCCCCCCCCCGCCGCCAATCCCACAGCGCAAACCACCAAACCGGCCTCGCTATCCCTGCCGTGGTGTCGGCACCAGCCCGCCTCCTGAATCAGCCCGGTGTCCTCGGTTCTCCAAAATGACCCACCTCACTGTTTCCAAGTTTCCCTGAGCGGACCCTACTCTTTGTGTTGTGTCAGTGTACCTGGGCTACGCCAGTCAATCTGGTCTGGTCTGACTAGTCACCCGGCTACTGCATGCAAACCACCTGAGACAAGTAGTGATGCATAATTCGGTCAGGATCACGGCAAAAGGTCCCCGTTTCAACACCATGTTATGTGTCCATGTTTCAGGCCCAGAACTCCCAGCTGGCCCACTGTGTGCCGGGTGAGTATTGAGTAGGACAGCTGAACAAGCCCCTCCTGTCCTCTCCTCCTTCTCCTCCCCCTCTCCTCTCGGCTCTCATCCATTCTATCACTCTATTCCTGGCCCCCCAGGACTATAAATATCACTCTGGTATCTGCCTCAGAATAGCTTGTCTTCCCCAGCATGTGTGTGTGTGTGTGTGTGTGTGTATTTGTGGGAGAAAAGGTGTGTTTGTGTGTCAGTTCGGCGTCCCTGTGTATGTGTGTGTTGTTTGTATATGTGTGGCATTCCGTCGGTATCATCTAGTGAGTCCAGCTCAGTCCAGTGCTAACCAACCAACCTGGGCCTGCAGCTGCTGGAAAGTCTTGATTCTTTTCTTGAAGCGGGAGGGCAGAACAAAGTCACAGCCTCGGGAAAGGAAGGCCAGCTCACACCTGAGATCAGGGTCCCCCCGCAAGGTCTCCTTAGACTCCTTGATGAACATGGTGACGAAGACGACAATGATAACTTTACTGCGTCTGTTTCTGAGGTGGCAGTTGGGGTTCAAAGTTCGAGTTATCTTCACGTATCAAACAATCAGAGTTCATTCCCATTCACAGCTGGTGTTGTCGGGGGCATTGAGGAGCCACGAGAGACGGACAAACCATGGACCGGCCGTGAAACAGAATCACAGACAGGTCAACCGACAAAACACACTACTCTACTACAGACCACAGCACTCCACTTTTCATTAGTTTTTTTAACTTTCTCCATCCAGTGGAATCCGGCTTTCTATTTCTCTTCTTTTAAGTTTTTTATTCCTTGCATGTTGTCCAAGGGAATGCAGAACGGTTCATTTCACATATCCAGGAACTCAGAGAGAAGAGACACCCATCAGAGACAAACACAGCAAATTCCACAGAGCAATGAAAGAGAGTCTAGCTCCACAGTCTTCTGAGAAGGCGTTGAGTCCACCTGCAGCTTGCTCCCTTGCTCTTACACCAAATCTCCCCAAACTACTGGCTTACACTAGTTTAAACACTCTCTCACCCAAACTTTCCTGTAGCTTGAATTGGACCATCACTCTGTACTCCTAGCCTGTATACATCCACTTGGTTCTTTCTCTGTGTCAGCGTTCAGTCTGTGGCTGATTTGTGTGTTCACTGATACGATCCATGTGTTAGCTCCTAGCATAGCTCATAGAACCATAGCAGCTGGCCAGCCGGAGACCAGGCGTAGCCAGACAGAGTGCTTCTGTCTGGGGTAGAAGATTTCCTGTGTCCCCTGTGGATCTCCTGTTGGTGTGAGTCTTCTATTGGTAGAGTCCTGCTGTAGCCTGCGGCTCTGAGAATCAAACTGAGAAACCAGCTCTGGGAAATATGAGACAGGCCGAGGTCCGGCAGCGACACAAACACACACAGACACACCCGCACGCATACACGCACAAACGCCGGCTGTCCTAAGTGCACAGGGGGAGGGGGGGGTTAAGTCTTGTTGGATATCTGTGTCTCTGCCCCCCCCCCCCCTCCCAAACCCTCTATGGCTAAAGTTAGTCTCTGAGCAACAGTATCCTGGATGATTTGAGTGAAGTCTGGAGGAGAGCTCAGCTCCATCTAGTGGCTGTGGTTGTATATTACCAGGAATCCTCTCTACTGGTCTACATTGTTGTGTTTAAACACAATAAAACGTCTTCTGGCTGTTTAGCCGTGACTATATAATGTGTATCAACAGTCTGAGTGAAATGGGTAGGGTCAATGTCTAAAACATTGGTAACCATTGGTAACACAAAGCAATTGGGTGTGCAGGGTTTTGTTCCAGCCCTGCTCCAGTGCACCTGGTTTAGCTAATCAAGTAGCAGTTGGCAGTGGGATAGAACAGAGCTGTAGTAGCTGACAGGTGGGTGAGGGTGTGAGAGTTATGTCAGGAACATCAAACACGCTTGACACCAAGAGAAGAGTCCCACAATGCGTATGTGTTTCTGTGTGTATGTGTGTTTGGGCGTGTATATGAGTGTGTGTCAATACGACACATAGCTACAGTGATCAGTCACCTTGCTTTTTCAGCACTCTCCATCCACACACACATACAGACACACACATACACACATTTGGAAGAAATGCCATCAAGGTCACCTTCTGAACACACACACTCACACACATATTGACACATCAGAGAGTTGGAGTTGTTCAAATACTTTAAAATAGTACATTAAGTCTCCGTGGTCCTGTGTGGCTCAGTAGTAAGAGCCTGCCGTTGTAATGTGGGTTTGATTCCCACAGCGGACCAATGTGAGAACGTCTGCACTCAGTACTACAGTCACTCTGGATAAACATTGTCTACTAAAATGTAAATGTCTTACTCTTTGCCTGCATGAGGATTTGGTGGCTTAAACAAATGTGTTGTGGCTGAAGGCTATTATTAGCATCTAGTGGCAACTACCTCTATTAGGTCAGCGGTCGTCAAATTTGGGGTCGCGACCAGGAACTGCAAGTGGGGTTGCCATAGTTCACAAAAATATCTACTAGCCTGGATAGTTTTTTTTGGAGGGAACGAAGAGTTACGAGCATAGATTATTGTATGGAAAAATACATTAAACATTCTGAAAAAGAAAAAAAATTATATGCAAATATTAAGTATTTGTATTAAGTATTCATTATGTATTCTTAGATTTTTTTCCAAAAAAGATTAAACTAAATTGTATTGGTGGATTTAGATCTCATAATGTAATAGATGAAACAAAATTGTATTGGTGGATTTAGATCTCGTAATGTAATAGATGAAACTAAATTGTATTGGTGGATTTAGATCTCATAATGTAATATTTTAAGATACACCCCCCGCCCCCCCATACAAAGAACTGCCTGAAAAGACAGGATGCCTGCTGAAAATGATAAGATAACACTGTGGTAAGGATATCAGTGTCGTCTTGTACTGAATTGTTAGCTAAATTGTGACGGCAATGGAATTCCAGCTTGCACAATTTAACATCATGTAAAGGCTAACTGCTATTTATGACAGCTACTAAGTGGGAACTTCTTTCCTAGAGGGCCTCTGCACCAGTTGTGTCACAGATCTCAGCGTTAAGTGCAGGTGTGTAAATGGACCCTGAACACATGTCTTTGGCCCATCTGCGTGCTCTTTTCCTGACTGACTGACAGCGTTCCAGACTCATTTCCACTTTCTTCTCCTTATCTCTCTTCCCTTAAATCCTTCCTTTCCTTCACTTTCTGCTCTTCTTTTCATTTTGTTCAAGGGCAGAGCATTTCATTGGTTAAGGCAGAAGAAGAGGGAACAAGTGCACCCCTGCTTTAATGTGAACTATAAATGGAGCCTAGAAATTGTTTTTCTTTTTAAATGAAGCCATTATGTAAATAAACCTTCAACAATTACTAGCTTGCTATAACCACCACAATAGCTTGCGCTAAAGCTGTTAGTAAATAAAATGTGGAGTACATAAATCATTTGAATGGCATATGCACTCAAATCTAATGCTACTCAGTGTTTCATATTACAGTTTTCTCAACCAAAAAATAATAAAAATTCCTTGGAACGAACTGTCATTGCCACCATGACGTCCTTTAAATGGTACAAGGGGTTAGCTTAAGCCTCAAGGCTTATTTCTGCTGCAGGAACTAGGCAGACTTCACTCACAAACACATACACTTGAAAATAGGCATGCCAAATGCCATCTCCGTGGTAACGACCCTTGGCCCGGATTGGTGTCAGTCGGAATGTTCGCAGGGTAACCGTGCCAACAACCAGGAAACGTACTTCACATCTCTGCTCTATTCCCAGACTCACTTCCTCTACCAACACACACACACACACCCACGCACGCACATTCATGCCCACACACAAGCTGACAAGAGGGCCCTATGTTAGATGGAAGGAAACAGCCTCTTCAGTCAGAACCATAGCCTAGTTGCCACATAACAGTGACTATTTCCCAACTATTTCACAAACCTGTCAGACAGACTACTGTAACACACACTGCAGTGTCTCTCTCTATCTGATGGACTCACTCAGATCCAGATAAACACCTCCTCCCCTCCACACCCCACTTCTCCAACAGGCCTCCAGTACTGCAGTAACTCTCTTCTCCAACAGGCCTCCAGCACTGCAGTAACTCTCTTCTCCAACAGGCCTCCAGTACTGCAGTAACTATCTTCTCCAACAGGCCTCCAGCACTGCAGTACCCCTCTTCTCCAACAGGCCTCCGACACTGCAGTAACTCTCTTCTCCAACAGGCCTCCAGTACTGCAGTAACTCTCTTCTCCAACAGGCCTCCAGCACTGTAATAAACCACTTCTCCAACAGGCCTCCAGCACTGCAGTAACTCTCTTCTCCAACAGGCCTCCAGCACTGCAGTAACTCTCTTCTCCAACAGGCCTCCACCACTGAAATAAACCTTTTCTCCAAAGGGCCTCCAGTATTGCAGTAACTCTCTTCTCCAAAAGGCCTCCACCACTGAAATAAACATTTTCTCCAAAAGGCCTCCAGTATTGCAGTAACTCTTTTCTCCAACAGGCCTCCAGCACTGCAGTAACTCTCTTCTCCAACAGGCCTCCAGCACTGCAGTACCCTTTTTCTCCAACAGGCTTCCAGCCAGGACCAGCTCCAGGATGAAATGACTGAGGGGGCATGTTTTATCAATGAAGGCATTTTTAATTTAAATACCATTTGCAGTGTTTAAGGGGAAACTAAACAGGGGGCCACAGATTCTACCTGGGGGGGGGGGGGGGGCAATGCCCGGCTTTGCCCCCCCCCCCCCCCCCATGGATCCGGGCCTGCCTCCAGCACTGCAGTAACCCTCTTCTCCAACTGTCCTCCAGTACTGCAATACCCCCTTCCTCTCCAGCAGGTGGTGCCAAAGCTCCTATATCCAGCAGGAGGAAAAAGCTGCCCCCTGGGGCCTTGACACTGATGTAAGGTCATTTTGACAATCCTGTTTTACTGACCTACGAGTGTTAACAGCAGACGAAATACAGATGGCAGCAGAGAGCTGCAAAACACAAACATTACAGAAATGTAGAAAGGTGAGACAGTTACATTGTAATACTTTCCTCTGAACCAATCAGAAAAAGTTGACCTCAGATATAACGGGTGCATATGTATGTATTTATGTATGTGCGTATGCATGTGTGTGTGTGTGAATTTTCATGTGAAATCACTTGGATGATATCCCAGCCTGCACTGGGAGTGGTGTATGATGTCACTTTTTGAGTGTGTGTTCTCATTGTCAAGGCTAACCTTGGAGGATACTGTCTGTGTTGGATACTCCACACACACATAGCAACCTGGACATGAGATTGGGGGAGGACAGAGAATGAGGGGGCTTCTCTCGCCGCTTGGCTGAGCTTCCTGCCGTGACCTCATTTCCTGTGGAAGCAGTCGGGAGGTGATGTCATCATTTACTGACCCAAAGACAACAACTCTACACAACTCTCCCCGTCTCTGCCTTTCTCTGCCTCTCTCTCTCCCTCCCTCACACTTTTCCCTCTCTGTCTCCCTCCCTCATTTTCACCCTTGTCTCTCCTTGCCTCTCTCCCTCTTTTCTCACTGTTTCTCTCCCTTCTCTCACCCTCTCTCTCTTTGTATGTCTCCATTCTTCCCCCTCGTTTCCATTCATGTCATGAACCTCTCTGACATGTGGCTGTAGGTCTACTGGGTAGAGCACTAACTCACAGTCCTTATTTTAAGCATTTGTTCTGGTAAAAAACTGGCTTCATCCCAAATGGCAGTCTATTCCCTAGGGCCCTGGTCTAAAGTAGTAATAATGTAGGGAAGAGGGTTCCATTTGGGATGTAGTCAATATAGCATGGTGACAGGAAGTTTGGCCATCCATTAGTTCTGTTCTAGGCTCAAACTGCTCTCTGCTCTGTGTTCAACTGCCTAGCCTGGTGATGATTAATCTGGCCTGGCCTCCTGGTCTCCACAATGAATCATGGGAACAGTGACAGGTGGAGAAAGGCCTATATTACACTGTCAGCAGACACACAAATGTGTTTGTTTGTTTGTGTGTGACTGGCAGGGTAATATTTTACTATGACATGGGGCAGGGTTGGCAGGGCAATGTTTTATCAGGATATAAGGCGGGGTTGGCAGGGTAATATTTAATCAGGACATAGGGCGGGGTTGGCAAGGCAATGTTTAATCAGGACATGGGGTGGGGTTTTCAGGGTAATGTTTTATCAGGAAATTGAGCGGGTTGGCAGGGTAATGTTTAATCAGGATATGGGATGGGGTTGGCAGAGTAATGTTTATTTAGGACATTGGGCGGATTAGCAGGGTAATGTTTAATCCGGATATGGGATAGGGTTGGCAGGGTAATGTTTAATTAGAACATTGGGCGGGTTGACAGGGTAATGTTTAATTAGGACGTTGAGTGGATTGGCATGGTAATGTTTAATTAGAACATTGGGCGGGTTGACAGGGTAATGTTTAATTAGGACGTTGAGTGGATTGGCAGGGTAATGTTTAATTAGGACGTTGAGTGGATTGGCAGGGTAATGTTTAATTAGGACGTTGAGTGGATTGGCAGGGTAATGTTTAATTAGGACGCTGGGCGGACTGGCAGGGTAATGATTAATTAGTACATGGGGCGTGGTTGGCGCTGGGGTGTATTTGCATAATTCACAAAGTGCCAAAGAGGAACTGAGTGTCAGAAAGAAACACACACACGAACACACCCACACAAGCATGTACATACACACAGAGCTATTTCTAAACTCAGCTGTGACCAAACAGTAGCAATGGGCCTACTCTTCAGCGACACACACACACACACACAGGGTCCGTTTACGCTGTGGCGACAGTGAGTCTGTTAGCAGGATGCCGTAGTAGACAGATTTAGGTCCCCCTTACACCTCCATCTGTCAGCCTAGTGTGTGTAAGTGTGTGTCTTTGTGTGTGTGTGTGTTCCCATTAACACATTCAAGTGAAATCTCTCCAGGTCAACGTGTGTATAAGATGTTTATTAATGTGGATAAAAACAAGAGTAGGGACAATAGTGAGAGTGATTATATTTAAATAAATTGTTGGTTTGCAAGTGTATTGTGGACAAGGATGGTAGATGGGTGGTCATGCAGTTCGACAAATGTCCTCAGATGAATATCCTGGTTTTCATTACACTATTCGCTCAAACAGGAAGTTTTTGTAGGTCTGTTTAGTGTATTCTTTGGCCAACAACCACTACTGAGCTTGCAGGCCTCCAATTTACCACAGGGAGTCACTAGAGTGCAATTATGCAGTACAGTAATGGGAGGGTTTTCACGTCAAATATCACATCTTTCACGTCACCTGTAGATGTTCCAACTCGCCTGGACGAACACTGAATAGTAACGTGAACTGTTAGATCACATTGCAGTGCCGAAAGCCCCCACCTTCTCCAGCCGTACTTAGCATCACACACATACTATTCCGTTCTGCCTGTGACACAGCAACAACAGAGACTGGTCCCAAAATAAAATGTCAACCAATCGGAGAGAAGTGCCTGCAAGAGGACAACTTCAACTTAAATCTGTCTCTCCTTGTCATTCTCTGTCCTTCTACCTAGCGTGTGTTTGTTTACTGTGCTGTGTAACCGCACTCCCTGACAATATGTAGGCCACTTATTTCTGATGTGACCACAGTGCTCGGCACGGACGGAACGCCCAGATACTGTGTAGGGCTTGGTGATATGCACAAAAGTGTTGATTGCAATTGTTTCAGTTGATGTGAAAATGATAACTATGTGATAGCACTGTTAAATATAGTTATCCCTGAGTGGCTCAGCTGGTATATCATGGTGCTTTTCGATGCCACAGAAGTCGGTTTGACTCCCATGAAGGACCAGTACAACAATGTATGCTCTTGTTCCTGTAGGTTTCTTTGGATGAGAGTCTCTGCTAAATTATGTTGTTGGATGTTGGGTATAGACTTTGGATGGTGGGTACGGTCGTTGGGTGGTGGGTACGGTCGTTGGATTGTGGGTACGGTCGTTGCGTCGTGGGTACGGTCGTTGGGTGGTGGATACGGTCGTTGGATTGTGGGTACGGTCGTTGCGTGGTGGGTACGGTCGTTGGGTGGTGGGTACTGTCGTTGGATGGTGGGTACGGTCGTTGGGTGGTGGGTACGGTCGTTGGGTGGTGGGTACGGTCGTTGGGTGGTGGGTACAGTCGTTGGATGGGGGTACGGTCGTTGCGTGGTGGGTACGGTCGTTGGGTGGTGGGTACGGTCGTTGGGTGGTGGGTACGTTCGTTGGATGGTGGGTACTGTCGTTGGGAGGTGGGTACAGTCGTTGGATGGTGGGTACGGTCGTTGGATGGTGGGTACGGTCGTTGGATGGTGGGTACGGTCGTTGGATGGTGGGTACAGTCATGGATGGTGGGTACGGTCGTTGGATGGTGGGTACGGTCGTTGGATGGTGGGTACGGTGTTGGATGGTGGTTACGGTCGTTGGAAGGTGGGTACGGTCGTTGGATGGTGGTTACGGTCGTTGGATGGTGGGTACGGTCGTTGGATGGTGGGTACAGTCGTTGGATGGTGGGTTAAGTCGTTGGATGGTGGTTAAGGTCGTTGGATGGTGGGTACAGTTGAAATATCCAGCAAGAAAAACATTCCTAAGCTAGAACCTACAATGTATTTACTCTCCTCTGACAGAGGCAGTGATGGAGGAAGCTCTACCAGCCCAGGAGGACACCTGAGGACACACACACACGGCTTGGGACAAGGTACTCACTCTGATCACCTCAGGTGTCTGCTGGATGAGCAGGGTCGAGCCGGTGTCTCTGATTGCAAGCCCGTTGCTAGGATCAACCAGGTTTCTCGCGGCAACCGGAGGAGCAGCAACGGCGGCACCAGGCGCCGGGTCAGCCGCAGGGGTCGGGGGTTGGCCCGGTGTTACGACCGGTGGCGGGGTGGCTTCGGCGGGTCCGGTTGACTCTTCAGCTCTAGGTCCATCTGTACGTTCAGGTGTAGCGGTTCCAGCCAGTCTAGCCGCAGGTGTAGGGACAGGCGTGGGTGCAACTGTGGGTGGAGGAACAGGTGTGGCTATTGCTGTAGGCGCAGGAATGGGTGAGGGTATCACCGCAGGTGGAGGAACAGGTATGGGTATGACTGAAGGCAGAGCTTGGGGTTTAGCGACACTCTCCGCTAGAGTTATGCGGGTATGGACAGGGACGGGTGTAGGAGCCGTTGAGACAGGTTGAGGCATAGGCACCGGTCCGGCTGCAGGTCCATCTGTAAGTAAAGGTACCGTTCAGATCAGTTCAGGTTAACACACAGAACCATCCAACCACACAGAACGCCAGGTAAGGGAACAGGTGGGGACTCACCTGGATCAGGGGATGGGGAGGCAGGCCGTCTGGCCTGGGGTGTACTGTCCGTCTTCCCTGCAGCAGCCAGAGTGTCCTGTAGAAGCCTCATCACTTCCTTTTCTTTGCTGTGAGCTCCGCTCTTCCCAGTGCTCCCAGGGCTTGCCCCAGAGTCCACCAGCTCCTGGGCAAAGCTCTCAATGCTCTCCAGGATCCTCAGGAGCAACGCCCCATCCTCCTCCTCTTCCAACCCTACCACACTGCCCTCCTGGGGCAGAGGAGAAGGCGAACCGAGGGTCGTCCTGGAGGCCTGTCTGTTAACGGCTATGTGGCTAATAGCAACAGGCCTATCAGCCTGGGGATTGATTTGGGCTTGTGTCTGGTGGGACGTCAGGGTTTGTGGGGAGGTGTTCCCCTGCCCTGCCCCCCTCTTTCTGGTCTTGGCCGGGAGGGGGGGCTCCCTCTCTGTTTCCCTCTCTCTCTCTAGCTCTCGCTCTCGACCCATGCTCTGCGACAGACACTCCAAGTCCATCAGAAGTCTGTCGATGTCGTCGTCTCTGTGGCTAACGGGAGGGGTGTGTTTGGAGGTGGGGGAGTAGGTGAGGGCTTCCCCGGGGGACCGGAGTGTGTGCGGCGTGTGCGCGTGCGGGAGATTGGGGCTGAGGTGTGTGTGCGCTGAGCTGGGGGGGGTGTGGGGACTAAAAGCTGTCCCATTCCGACTGTGGGCGTGCGTGAGGCTTCTGGTCGGCGCGTGCAAGTGCGTGTGCGCGTGTGAATGCGTGTGTCTGGGGGTCTTGTCCAGCCCGCGTCCCAAGTCTGCGTCCTCCTCAATAAAGAGCGCCTCCATGTGGGAGACAGCCGGTGTGTGTGTGCGCGCCAGCGCGGCCTGTGTTTGAGACGGCGGTGCGTGTGCCTGGGACGGAGGGGCCGAGGTGGCCGGCGCATGCAGTGAGGGGGAGTGTGGGAGCTGCAGACCATTGGTCTGAACGTTCTGTCTCCCAGCCGTCTCAGGCGTTGTGGACGGAGACGGAGAAGAGTCTGTAGCGAGGGATGAGGAGGGAAGCATAAACTTGGGGGAAGAAGAAGACGAGGAGGGGGTAGAAGTGAGCGACGATGGTGGAGTGGCCTTTGTCTTGGGTAAGGGTGGGTTCTGGACGACGTCTTCATACCGCGGAGGCTGATCGTTTCCAAACATGGGCGAGAAGGGGACAGCAGCCTGCTGAAGCATATGCAGACTGCTAACCAGTTCGGCCAGCTCGCTATGACCTCCGAGCCCTGACCCCTGACCTCCAGTCCCAGCCACTGACCCTAACCCAGCGCCCTCCAGCTCCAGAGGCAGTTTCTTCAGATAGGAGCTGAGTCTGGCCATGACAGCTTTGTAGACAGTTTCTGGGCTGGCTCCACCATCCTCCCCCCCTCCCCCGGGACTTTTGCGCCTGATACACTGCTTGATGATGTCGGTACATTTCTTTAAGTCCTCAGAACACTTGACAAGAATGTCCAGGCAGGCCCGAATGTCCTCCCCCCCACTGCCACCCACTCCCCCCTCCTCCCCTGCACGAGTCTTCTCGAGTAACCGGGTGATGAGGGACTCGTCGGCCAATGAGTTGAGGTAGAGGGACGCCACAGTGTTTAGCCCGGCCTCCAAGGAGCCGGAGCAGGTGCTGGACAGGCTACCAGTGGACCCGCCCCCAGCCCTGGAGACACTGGATAGGCTGGTTGACGACAAAGACCCGCTGCCAGTGGTGACGATGGCAGGCGAGGAGCCTTTGAGCAGCTTGGTGGTGTCACTGAAAGGCGGCAGGTTTTCATCGTTGGTGTTTCCGGGAACGTTTCCACTTCCAGTTACATTCCCATTCCCGGATCCTCCGATGCCCCCGGTGAAGTTTCCGTAGATGATGTCGAGGTCTGTGGACCGACGGCTGTAGGAGTCTGGCCTGACCTTGCGACCTTTCCTGAAGGTCACATGACTGGTGGAGAGGCGGAGTTTCTCAAAGGAGAACTCTTTGAGTTTCCCGCTGGCCAGGTTGATGGCCTCCCCCGTGATGTCCTTCAGACTGGCAGAGCTCTGGAGAGGACGCTCTGGGCTAAAGCCGGTGCTCGTGTTGCCCTTCTTAACTCGCCATGGAGGGCTGTCCTCACACATCAGGCTATATACACTGTTATATAGAGGATCATTAGGGACACCCACACTCCCGTTGGAACAGGTATCCATGGTGATTCCTGTTTTACACATATCGGAGGTTTGGTGAGGTGAGTTTCGGGTCGGGTTGTGCGTGAATGTCTGTGTGTGTTCGGAGGTGTCCAGCAGAGCCAAGCAGGTGCCGCGGTGGGCTACAGTACAGTCCAGTCCCTGGGACAGAACCCCGCACGGTCCGGAACAGTAGTGTACCGCGTGACTCTGAGCACGGCGATCAACTACAACGCTGCTATAGCAACTGACACTGCTCACGACAAGACGATAGGCTGCTGCCATGGTTACTGCTTGGTTACCAAGGTTACAGGGTAGTCTCAGTTAAGGCTCTCAATATTCATGAGGAAAATAAGACCAGCAAAAAAAAAGGTCTTCGAAAAAGCTGATGCCATTAAAGTTACTATTTAAATCCCCTCAGATAAGACCAACAGATATTTTTAACTTTATTTTTTTAAAGTTATGCAGAGAAAAGTAAATATTCCCTTCATTGAGCAGAAATAAATGTCAATCCATGCTGTAATCCCGGAATCCTTAAGTCAGACTTTCTTTCGCTAGCTCAGTCACTCAGCAAAAACATTGTCTTTTCAGAGTTCCTCATCTTTCTACAGGAACTACAGGGGCCTTGTCCAACCCCACTGTCGCCTGAAAGTCCCCCCAACCAGGGTTCACTGTCCTGGGCATGGAAACTCACCAAGGCACCCACTCCTTCTCTCTCTCCTCTTCTTTATTCTGTCCCCCCTCTCCGCCTCTCGATTGAGATGAACTGCAGTCCACTCTGACCACAGCTGCCTTGATGTGATTCACAGATGGTTAACTCTCTTGCTCTCTCTTTCTCTTTATCTCCTCCAGTCCCGCGCTGTCAACATAGCCCTTGTGTTTCTGACGAGGGGACACCTGTGAGTTGACAGAAAGGGGGAGAAAGGAGACAAGAGGGAGAAAAAGAAAGGAGGAAAAAAATAATTCAATCACTCAGACTCTGTAGCATATTATTTTGTGTGTCTGTTCAGAGAGACAGGGAGGGCGTGTGTGTATGAGTGTGTATGTGTGTGCATGGGGGTGTTGTCAGCCCTCCAGTTATCCCCCAGATGACTGTAGATGAAGGATCTTAGTCCTTTATCATCAAAGAATACAAAACCGCATGTGTACTTCCTGAAACATACACAAACACACACGCACACACACACCCACGTGACATGCTGCTTCCCGCTTAAAAGAGACCAGAAGAGGCTGAAGCAAAAGAAGGACAGACATGAGGTGAACAAAGAACATATGAAAGGAGGAGTGAAGGAAGAAGTAAAAAGAGCAGGAATAAAAGAAGGAGATGCGGAAAGGAGACGTGAACAGAAGACTATCTACATGTCTTCACATGTTTATGTCAGTCAGGGTTTAAAGTCAGGGCATTGAGACTGTAGAGCAGACTACCAAATAAAAGCCCAGAGGCCTGTTCAAATGCACATACCACCCCTAAATCCATGATTTACCACTCAACTTTCATATCACCGGCTGTCATGTATTCAAGCAATGATCCCAGGTTTCTCTTCCCCACGTTAATGTGCGTTTTGTTTGGAACGGTTCACCTCCAGTTATGAGCGCCGCACAATTCAAAATAAAGTACGCCCTCCTAGATAAGAATAAGGCCAGCACACGTGTAATGCAACCATTTTGCAGTGCTGTGCTCTCTCTCTCTGACTCTTTTACTTTCGGTCTTTCAATGTCTGCTTGTCTCTCTACTTCTTTTCTTGGGTTAGGTCTCTGTGGAACAGTGGGGGAGGGAACACATTCCTTACTGCTACTACACACACACACACACACAGTCTTCACAAACTGAACACATAACCATACACTAGCCAATGAAGTCAGTTGACTAAATAGGTGGAGCGAGCCAATGAAACTCATGCATTCAGCAGGGGGTAACCCCATTCTAACTGTGGAAAGTCAATTGGGGTAAATAGATATTAACACACATTAAATGGGATCAATAATGGCACAAGCTTCTACTCTTCATCTCCTGTACTTTGTGCAGGAAACTCACCCAAGGCATCAAAATAACAGCAAGGGGTTTTCTATGGAAAAAAAAAACATTGACACGCACACAAATATACACTGTGTGTATATATATATATATATATATATATGCACACATAATGTATATGAGAACATATACCACTGCTATGATATACATTTCTACAGCCCAAGATGTGTTGTGAACTGGTTTATTAGAGCAATAACCTTGGGGGAGTGTGATATATTCCCAATATTCCACAGCTAAGTGCTGTGTCCAAAAACTCTGTGATATGTCATGCCTAAGAACAGCTATAAGGCCATGCTTGCGTACACCGCCACGTACGCACCCACACTCACACTGCACTCCGGACTGATGCACTCATCAGCAGGACATTGCTACTTCTCAAATTACTCTTCTTTAGGTCATTGTTCTACGTGTGAGCTGTGTATGCATGTGTGAGCTGTGTATGTATGTGTGTGCTGTGTATGTATGTGTGTGCTGTGTATGTATGTGTGTGCTGTGTATGCATGTGTGTGCTGTGTATGCATGTGTGAGCTGTGTATGCATGTGTGAGCTGTGTATGTATGTGTGTGCTGTGTATATGTGTGTACTGTGTATGTATGTGTGTCCTGTGTATATGTGTGAGCTGTGTATGCATGTGTGAGCTGTGTATGCATGTGTGAGCTGTGTATGTATGTGTGTGCTGTGTATGTATGTGTGAGCTGTGTATGTATGTGTGAGCTGTGTATGCATGTGTGAGCTGTGTATGTATGTGTGTGCTGTGTATATGTGTGAGCTGTGTATGCATGTGTGAGCTGTGTATGCATGTGTGTGCTGTGTATGTATGTGTGTGCTGTGTATATGTGTGAGCTGTGTATGTATGTGTGAGCTGTGTATGTATGTATGTGTGTGCTGTGTATATGTGTGAGCTGTGTATGCATGTGTGAGCTGTGTATGCATGTGTGAGCTGTGTATGTATGTGTGTGCTGTGTATGTATGTGTGTGCTGTGTATGTATGTGTGTGCTGTGTATGTATGTGTGTGCTGTGTATATTTGTGTGCTGTGTATATGTGTGTGCTGTGTATATGTGTGTGCTGTGTATGTGTGTGCTGTGTATATGTGTGTGCTGTGTATATGTGTGAGCTGTGTATGAGTGTGCTGTGTATATGTGTGTGCTGTGTATATGTGTGTGTATGAGTGTATTTTCCATAGTAAAACTGAGCAGATAAACAAACTTTAGGGAGTGTTTCTAACGAGTACCATGCTGCTCGCAGCACGTCTAACTCACACATAGACAAAGCCTAGGCCTGATTATCTGATACTGACAGCTCCTGCCAGCGCTGAAATATCACTGGTGGTGTACACTGCTTTTTGTTTGAACAAACACACACACACAAACACACACACACACACATTATATACACAGACACACACACCTTCAGGTCCAAGTAATAAATCACACTTAATACACAAGTGTATCTATCATATGGGATCATACAGCGTGTGTGTGTGTGTGTGTGTGTGTATGTGTATGGGTGAGTGTGTGTGTTCTGGCATGGGATTGGGGTTGTCTTGTTGTCTGCCAAGCTTCTCCCCTGGATGACTCCCAGACAATATGTATCAGCCTCTCTCTACAGACACATAACACTCAGTAGGCACAGGCATGGTTGTGTGAATCTCCCAACAGCTCTTAGCATTAAAGTATCCTTGTGAGTATTACATTTTTGCAAGATGAAAAAATACAAAAAAATATATTTTTTTAACTTGGTCTTTATGACGTGAGCCACATGGTGCTTCACACGCTCTTTGTTTATGTTGGCCCATCAACGAGACACATTCAGCCTTTACCAAGTAGAATGCATAGTCCTCAACATTTTTCTTAAGGGTATTTTGAACTGAAATACCCTGAGAAATGTTATTGGCCCAATCTGGCCGGTGCCTTTCATCCACTTGACTGGCATGTTTTTACTGGCCCCAGGCCAGAGGGCCGTTATTAATGACGGAGCCTGCAGGATGAAAGCGGGACAGGAAGCGCCGGGAAACCCCTTGCAGCGACGTAGGTATAAGCCAACTAGTGTAGGTTATTGTCTGGAGTGGGCCCTACAGCTGTAGCCATTAGCCTTTTGTTGCTTCTGTCCTATTCAGAACACTGCATCCAGTTGGTCAAATCCAGCTGAATTGTATTCAGGCATCATTTCAAGGTCAGCGGGGAGCTGGTTGTCTAATGCGATGTGATGGTAAGGATCTTAATTTTAGCATTTAGCCCAGCGATAACCATTCTGAATTCTTTGGTGAGACACGCAACCAGTTACATTTTCTGAACACAGGATATGTTTTACACTGCCCCCTATTTCAGACTTATGGACAAAAAAAGCGGTAGGCATGCATCTAGCTCCCACCATGATTCTTTGAAGAGGTACTTGCCATAAACAAATCTTGTGAATCAGCCAAACTTGCGCGCAGAGACGCAAAACAGTTTTCCCTAACCAGCATAGGTTACTGTAAAAAAGAAAAACAGTTTGGACCCTGCCATCAACAAACTTTGCTCTATGGACCACACACACACACACACACACGACTACAAGACAAACTAATTAAAGATGTACTTTCTGTGAAATGTTGAAGCGCATAGATGTAACCTCCCGTTTAGCAGGGATTGAATGACCCTCCTCGTGGCTTCAGTGGGAGTGCCTTTGACACCCTTTATTTATTTCCCCCCTCACCGATTCCCAACAAAGAAACACACTCACACACAAAACACACACAGCTGTTGATGATGCAACCGCTGATTTGATAGACCACAGCCCTTTAATGATGCAGACTGCAATATCTCTTTCCCTCTCTTCTCCGCTTCCTCTGCCGACAGTATGTCACACACATTATCCTCAGTGACAGTGTGAGAACACAAAGGTGGGTCTCAGCAGCCACGCACGGAGAGGGAGACAGAAAGACAAAACGGGGAAGAAAGAGACAAAGAGACACACAGGGGACAACAGGACCCAGGAGTGCAACGGTTAGAAAACAAAAGAAAACCAGTTTGACACACTGGAATGTTAACTTGCTCTAAAGAGAGAGTTCACAGTGGCAGAATACCTCAGCACTGTAACTGACCCAAAATACGAAGAACAAAATCTTACCCAAGGCAGACATGGCTCTCGACAGGAGACAGGCTGACCACAAGATTTCCACAAGGTGGAAACTGAGCTGCACTTCCCAACCTCCCGACAAATCACAGAGACACAAACCCATAACTATATTTACATTCCTACAACACTCTACAGAGCAAATTTTATAACGATTTTGGAAACACAAACTGCATTGGTCTAAGTCGCTGCCTCACATCACAACTGGTTCATGGTAGCCAGGGGTAGTATCCTGGTTAAGCCATTCTGATAATGCCTCCTGCATTGTGGGGCACAATCTGTTACAGCGCTGCCCAGGGAGGACAGGTGGATTGTGGCACTGGGGGCCTGATAACTCAATTGTGTTTGCATAGTTGTGCAGCTTCAGCACACAGGTACCAGCTGAAGGATTCTGGGTTGAAAAAACAAACGGATAATAATCTTTGGCAAGACCCCGCAGTGTCAAGTTGCCCATGAGACCAAGGCCATAATTGACATTATTGTGGAGAGAGGAAGAAAATGGGGTAAAATAATTATAAACATAGAGAACACTTGAAATGTCTGATCCTTCAGTAGTGTGTTTAATGTTTTTTTAAATTTAACTTATGGGATTTGACTTCTGTTACTTATTATATCATACTTATTGTCTACAAATGTTTACATTTCTCAAACCAATAAAGTACTTAAATTAAAATGTAATTGAGAGAGATTATGACAGATCAAGACAATGTATTTTCTTATCCGCTTATGCTGCTTAATCTTACAAACAGTAGGGATAGGGGTATACAGACACACATAACATACATACACATTATATTTTCATGACTCTTGAGAAGAAGAAAATATATTATGGGGTTATTTTCCTAAACTTTTAACCCTAACCCTAAACCTAACCCTACACTAACCCTAACCCATAAGCCTAAAAAAGCTTTAAAAAACTTCTGGGTGTGTTAGGGTTTTTTGTTTTGTCAGCACATTTTGCTACATTTTTGTCATGAAAAACACACTAACACATGCACCGTTAAGGAATGTCCATGTTTTTAGGTACAAAAAAAAGTTTATCCTAATAAAAAAAAAAAACTCTTTACACCTAAAACGTAACTATAACCCCAAAAACCTCACCTTAACCCTAACCCTAATTCTGACACGGATCGCAGGTGTAACCTGTACCCCTAAACCTAAGCTCTAAGACGGACATAGCATCTTTCCTTGCAGGGTCTGGTGAGAGGTCCCCACAATGTTAAATTTACTTTCCTTCCCAATACGATCCTTGTCAGGATTTTTTTTTCCATCCCCAGTGCATTCTGAAAACCGAGACACACATACACAGATACACACACAGAGCCATTCTTCCACAGAAGACAGATAAACTGGCTGTATGAAGAATATGACTCAAGGGCAATTTAGAGAATAATAACATCTGACATTACACACACTTACTCACACGCAAACTATGGAAAAATGTAAGCTCTGACAGACGACCTCAATTTGAAATGCTGCGTCAAATGTAGCTTTTCATCTTGAGTGATGTCAGGACAGGATAGCTGCACTAATCCAATGAGGCATATTAGAAGATATACAGTAACACAAGAATCTACAGGTACGTACCATTAATTGAAAGGTCAGTTGAACAGCAGCATAATTGCATGCTTGTAATTAATCAAATGTATTTATAAAGCACCTTACATCAGCAGATGTAACAGTGCTTTTACAAAACACCTGGTCTGAAACCCCAAGGTGCAAGCAACAACAGTGTCGAAGCACAGTGGCCAGGAAAAGTTCCTGTGAAAGAGGCCGAAAATTTAGAAGAAATTTAGAGAGGAACCAGGCTCAGAAGGGTGACCAGAGTCTATAAAACCTAATCCAGGTCAGAAGCATGACCAGAGGGACAATGACAGGGACAACTCGGTGTTGGGGGAGGGGGGTCAGCAGAGTGGCAGCTAGAATCGTCAGGTACGGTCTGGATCTGCAACACAAACAGGAGGACTTTGGACAGGGACAGAGTCTTTCGAGCCTGGTACTCCAAAGATGTAAAGCTTGTAGATTATTTGCGTAGAAAATTACATACAGGTTTCTGTTGCCACTTGCTATAGTAGTCCACACTCACACTTCCACACAAAGAAACACACACACACACACACACAAACAGACACTGAAACACACTTACACACACACACACATCAGCATGTGGTGTGTTTATAATGGGTGAAAGAGCAGAATTTAACAGTGGACCTTATAAGGGCATGTGTCTGGAAGAGGAGAGAACAACCTGTGTGTGTGTGTGTGTGTGTGTGTGTGTGTGTGAATGAATGTGTGTGTGCATATGCGTGTATAAGTGTGTGAATGTGTGTGTGACTGCTGTTCCCATCCATCAGTGGGTCACATGAGATGCAGATTAGGGTTTCTAACCACAAACCTCCGTCATCACCCGGAGAGGGGGAGACAGAGGGGAGACTGTGGGGATACAGAGGGGAGACAGAACAGAAAGCAGAGCAGAGAGGAGGGAGAGAGAGAGAGAGAGAAGAGGGGAAACAGGAGAGAGACAGACGTTAGGAGAGGTAGGAAAGAGGAGGGAATGAAATAATAATTATACAGAAAATGTAATCAAACAGTAAGTGTGCAGTTTAAAATACAATAAACACAAATGTCTTCTATCAGGCCTGAAGGTTGAGACAGAGATCAAGCTAGAACATGTTTTTCAACATTTATATCAAGATAAGGTTAACCTTCTGACCCTGTGATGTCAGACTAAATAATGGTGTCCCAAAAAAGGTTCAGATGCCAGGACCCGAGAACAGACATTCTACCGAGACACCTTCAGCAAAAAGGAATTACTCCTGCCACTGTCTGAACCTCAACAGCGCAGGTAGCTTCAACAAGGTTGTGAATGGTTTGAGAGACAACTCTGAAAGGGCTGTCAGTCCAATCATTCTCTGATTTCTAGTTGAGACACTAAAGTTCAAAGTTCTAGTTGAGACACTAAAAGTACAAAGCAAAACCTAAAATACTCCATCCCAAGCACAATCAGGACTACGGCATAATGCAGAACAAAGACAGAGAGAATTCCCATGCACCTAAAGGAAAGCTATTCTTTCATAAGAAAGACCACAGAGAAGAGCCTCCTAAAAAAACTGTTGACAAACCCAAACAGAGAGCCCCAGGGCCGCAACACAGTCACACCCATGTCTAATAATGCGCAAACCAAAACAGAACTATTTGACCCACCGAAAATAATCCAATTACAAAACAATCGATTGTTTGTATCGTTTTTGCAATGCTACCTTGCCCAGAACAGAGAGTACACAGTGGCAGAATATCTGACCAATGTGAGAGAGCAGACACAAAGTGAAGAAGAACTTCTACTATGCACAGACTCAGTGAGCACAGCCTGTGGAACGAGGCCACCATAAGAACACCTGGAACCTGAGTGAAGACAAGCTATGTGAACACGGCCCACAAAATGAGGCAGAAAAGGAGCGCCACATCCTAATCTCCTGCCAATTGAACACATATTTCCCACTGACCTCTCCAGTTCTGCCTGACCCCTCCAGTTCTGCCTGTAGCAAAAGATATAGCTACATATCTGAAAAACCTGTCTGCCTCTGCCAGGAGACTAAACCTGTGTTGTCGTAGGATCTTCCAGCAGGACAATGATTGAAAGCGTTCTTCCAGATCCACACAAAGCTGATAAACAAAAATACTTTCTAAAGCCTTCTGAGCTCATCTTTACCAAGGGTGCCTAAAGGACAAGTCTGATTTATTTTTGTCATTCATACAACCCGATTTGCAGTGCCACCACACTCTACAAACCTGACAATATAACAGAACAATATTAACCTTCTGAAATGTGTGTAACGTTTACTTCATTTACCTCCACTTTTATCATTATTCTCATTTATATACAGTTGTGCTCAAAAGTTTGCATACCCTTGAAAAATTGGTAATATATGTACCATTTAAAAAAATAAAAAATATGAGTGAGCAGGCAAAACATGTATTTTATTTCTTATGGGATTCACATTCAACTGTAGGTTGAAAAAAAAATGCACAACATAAAACAAAACATGGGAACAAAGAAAAAAATTAACTGATACCTGTTCAAAAGTTTGCATACCCATAGCATGCTGTGTATTTCCCCCTTTAGCATCAATGACAGCGTGCAGTCTTTTGTAATAATTGTCTACTAGGCCCCGAATTCTTGCAGGTGGTATAGCTGCCCATTCGTCTTGGTAAAATGCCTCCAGGTCACGCAAACTCTTTGGTCGTCTTGCGTGAACTGCATGTTTGAGATCTCCCCAAAGTGTCTTGATGAGATTAAGGTCAGGAGACTGTGATGGCCACTCCAGAACCTTCACCTTTTTCTGCTGTAACCACTGGAGGGTCAACTTGCCCTTGTGATTAGAGTCATTGTCATGCTGGAAAGTCCAAGAGAGTCTCATTCGCAGCTTTCGTGCATAAGAATGCAAATTGTCTGCAAGTATTATCTGATAACATGCTGCATTTATCTGGCCATCAAATTTCACAAGATTCCTCGTGCCTTCAGAGCTCACACACCCTAAAAACATCAGTGAGCCACCACCATGCTTCACAGTGGGGATGGTATTCTGTTCACTATAGGCCTTGTTGACCCCTCTCCAAACATAGCACTTATGGTTGTGACCATAAAGCTCTATTTTGGTCTCGTCACTCTAAATTACAGTGTGCCAGAAGCTGTGAGGCGTGTCAAGGTGTTGTCAGGCATATTGTAACCAGGCTTTTTAGTGGCATCGGCGCAGTAAAGGCTTCTTTCTGGCAACTCAACCATGCAGCTCATTTTTGTTCAAGTAATGTCGCATTTGAAACAACCACACAGTCTTTTTCCAGAGCAGCCTGTATTTCTCCTGAGGTTACCTGTGGGTTTTTCTTTGTATCCTGAACAATACTTCTGGCAGTTTTGGCTGAAATCTCTAGCTTGGTATCAACAGATCCCCGAATTTGCCATTTCTTAATAACTGATTGAACAGTACTGACCGGCATTTGCAAGTCTTTGGATATCCTTTTCCATCTTTCCAATCTTTAAGTCCAATGGCTCCGTATCTAGCCTGCTCAGTGCTTCCACGTGAGAACTAACAAACTCATTGACTATTTATACACAGACACTAATTGCAATGTTAAAAGCCACAGGTGAGGGAAATTCACCTTTAATTGCCATTTTCACCTGTGTGTGTCACCTTGTGTGTCTGTAACAAGGCCAAACATTCAAGGGTATGAAAACTTTTGATGAGGGCCATTTGGGTGATTTCTGTTATCATTATGATTTAAAAAGGAGCCAAACAACTATGTGATAATAAATGGCTTCATATGATCACTATCCTTAAATACAAGACAGATATTTTCAAAATCAATGCCAAAATTGTACAATTTCTGCAAGGGTATGCAAACTAATGAGCACAACCGTATCAACAAAATCATTTTTTTATTTTATTATTTTCTACTTGCTTTGTCAGTGTAAACAGATGTTTACCAGGCCAACATAACCCTTTAAATGAATGAAACTGAATTGAGAAGAAGCGAGAGGAAGAGTGACAGGAGAGGTGTGTTTTACAGGTTCACTCAAGCCTACAGCTCCAGAACATTATGATTCCCTGCCTGATGGGAACACACACAAACACACCTTAGAGACATTTTTCTGCAGTCATAGGTAGGATTAAGCACACAATTACACACACACACTACAGTATGTTTTCCACAGATCCCGGGCAAGCAGTAGCTGTGATTCCATATTTTCCATAGAGTCGGTCTTAGACAGACACACACAGTATTTACCGCTCTGAATAACTCACTGGGTGTGGCTTGTCTGAGTCTTTGAGAGAGACAGAGAGATAGAGTCAGAGACATGCATAATTCTTTGTGTGCAGTACAGCAGAATATAAACAATAGTATGTGTACTTTAGGCTTAGGGTTGAGGGCAGGATTAGAATTAGGGTTAGGTTTGGCGTTAATGGTAAAGGATAGGTTTACATTACGGTGAAGGAAGGGGTTTTTAGGTAATTGTAAACAAAACGTTTCATGGGAATTTTGGTATCTAAAAGGTCTTCACAAACAGTAAAACAAGCACTTGCGTGTGTGATGTATGTGTCTGAGGTGTTTGCTACGGTCTATCATATAGAACTCCATCACATTTAAACCCCAGCCTACCTCAGACCACTAAACCCACAAATACACACTTACACACCCTAAAGACACACTTACAATAAGTACACGTTTCAGCAGGCCAGAATGGCTGCTTCTCCCTGTCCGTTCAACAGTATAATCATGAGAACCATGATAGGCAGATACAGTCTGCTTTCTCCTGCTTAATGCCTTTTCTTCTATAGAAACATCTAGAGGAGACTGACATTTTTGATTCTGGAGTTACTGGCTACAGGTGCAGGTATGCCTTTGATTGTTTAAACACACACACACACCTACACACAGATCTTTGACATGAATGAGATCAGAAGCATAGCTGGAGAATCACATCACTGATGAAAGAATGGAACTGATATCAGCCTTCCCAGTTTACCCCTGGCGCACACACACACACATACACACGCACGCACACACACATACACACACACTTTGAAGGGTGGACATAACAGGGTCTGTTATGTGTAGCGTTGGCAGGAAATAGCACAGTAGGGGCCAGGTCTCTGACTACAGCTCTACAGCCGCTTTCGCCAGTCAGTCTGACCACCATTTAGACCTGTGTGTGTGTGTGTTGTGTGTGTGTGTGTTGTGCGGGTGTTGTGTGTGTGTGTTTGTGTTGTGTGTTGTGTGTGTGTGTTTGTGTTGTGTGTGTGTTGTGTGGGTGTTGTGTGGGTGTTGTGTGTGTGTTTGTGTTGTGTGCGTGTGTGTGTTCTTGATTCAGTGAAAACACACACACAGCCTTGGGACACATTGGATTTACACCCCCCTCTCTCTCTATCCATGCCTTTTATGCATTCTCTTTCGGATGCTCACTACATACTTTCCAACTGGAGGAAGGGCAGAAGTGGGAGGGGAGGGGAGGATGGGGAAGAGGGGTGACAAATCTAAGTACTGGAACTGTCTGAAGAAGAGTAAGAATGTCTAGAGACGGGAGAGTGTGTCTGGAAAAGAGAAAGAGAGCTGAGATATACTTCCAAACGTAGACAGGGGGAGAGATGGAGGAAGCAGTGGAGAGGGATGGGAGTAAAGTCACCCTTTCCCTGAGGAGGGCCTCCCTCCTCCCTCCCTCCTCCTCCCTCCCTCCTCCTCCCTCCCTCCTCCTCCCATATGTAAAAGTACTTAACTCTGCTAGCACCGGTCATTGTGATCAACTGTGAAGCTCACTAACATAAACAAAACATCGTCCTCACTCTTTTTCACGCTCCACTTCTCTCACTCTCTCTCTCTCACTCTCTCTCTCTTCATCATATCTTTATAGCATTTCCATCTGTTACAGAGACGTATGGTCTGCCCACATTCACCACTAAAACAGCAACACACACACACACAGTCTGTCAGTCAGTCGGCTAAGTCATTCTCGCCCCTCAAATACCAACACACACACACGCTCCACGTCTCCCTCTCCCGCCAACTACGGAGAAGGTTACCCCTGAAGGAAATCCAGTTCCCATGATGTGGCAAGGCTTTATAGACATAAATGGCCCCTTTTTGATTGAAAGCTCAGCAATGGATCCCAGCATTAGCTCTGACCTTAAGGTACCAGTGTGTTCAATCCACTGGTGATAATAGTGTCTGGATATCAGACAGTAATCTTTTTCATTTAAACGGAAGCCCTTCTCCTTATCATAACCAATCTCAAAGAGCTCTATAAAGAATTATTGACTGACTTTAAGCCAGCGGGAGAAGAAGAAGAAAAAGAAGAAACCCATTAATGCTGTTCCTTAGCCACTAATACATTCAAACATATTAAGAAGATGGCACAAAGAAGGGGCGTGTCCTACACAATGCTGTTTTGTTTGTTTGTTTAAATATTAACGCCAACTGATATTCTTAATACCCATCTCTTTCTGTCATTTTTTTTAATCGAAAGTAATGTTATAAAAATGAACCCTTATTTTACCAAGTAAGTATGACTGACAACACGTTTTGATTTCCAGAAACAACCTGGGAGCAATTAGGGCTAACCGCCATGCTTAAAGACGTAATGGAATTATTTATTTATTTTCCACCTCAGCACCCCTGGGATTCGATCTAGCAACCCTTCGGTTACAGGTCATCTGCTCAAACCGATACCCTGCTGCACCGTCTGTAGAAACACTTCACATGATTCAGAAGTAACACACAGTATTTCTCTCTGCCTCCTCTGCCTGCACATCTTCACATCTTCTGCCTCCGTGGAAGGAATGCTGCATCCAGGATGGTGTGTGTGTGTGGCTGTGTGTGTCAGCCGGACAAAGAGAGCCAGTGTACGGTGGAGAATCGGCCACTCTGAGATCAGCTATTACACACACGCAAAGACACACACACACACACATTCCAGAGGCCACAGATCCCAGTGCTGTCACAGCGACAATGAGCCCAGTCAATGAAGTCCATGGGAAATCTATGAATCAAAATGACCAACTGCTTTATTTTTTTTGGGGGGGGGGGGGGTTTGTGGTGTCCTTTTTGTTTTAAGTTGTGTCCATTTTTGTTGAATTACTATATTTCTTTGTTTGCATCTTCCCCATAGTTTTGTCCTTCCGTTCAGCATACTAAGTATTATTTCTTGTTTTGTCTGTGTTAAAAGTGGCACACCACCAGTTACCCATTAAAAAAGAAAGCTTTACAACGTGACTCTCATCTCCTTTAATCTCTCTCTCCCTCTCCCCATCCCTCCATTTACCTCTCTCTACCTTTCCCTACCTCTGTCTTCTGCTTGTTTTGTTGTCAATTGTTACTGTAACACATCTCCAGGCACGTACACCACAAGGCTCAATACACTCTGTTGGCACAGGGGAAAGTCCACACTGGAAAGCTCTTATCACACAAGCACGCACGCACTCACG
Source organism: Esox lucius (assembly GCF_011004845.1). Classification (NCBI taxonomy): domain Eukaryota; kingdom Metazoa; phylum Chordata; class Actinopteri; order Esociformes; family Esocidae; genus Esox; species Esox lucius. The sequence goes on from NC_047590.1 coordinate 11,292,077, forward strand.
CACGCACGCACGCCACACAGAAGTACTCGACTGATCAGAGTTGTCCTGACTTGAACCGAGGGTGTGTGTCCACTTTCCCTTGTTCTCTCACTAATTACGTCTCTCACACCCTAAAACATCGTCTTTAGGCCTGCTTCATTAAGAACTCACACCCTAAACACCCTCTTTAGAACTGCTTCGTCAATGAATCACCCATTACTTTGTGAGTCTTGCTGTCTTCCATCACCTACGGCTGAAATAGACACTCTCCAGCTAAGACACAAACAGGCACAGCCCCACACACCCCCCCAAACCAGCAACCGTATGTGAAAAGAAACACATATACTGTGAGAATCTGGATCCCATAACACATATCACAAAACAGTTGCGTACAGTTATGTGTTCCCGGGAAAACAGCAGAACTTCTCGACTTAATCTCAGGGACAAATCTCCTGCATTGGTCATTACACATAATTAATTCTGTGTACTGTTAATGCAACCATGTCTGATATTATCCACAATCATTATTTACAATGAAAGATCTTCGAGTCACGTTTCACGGTCATGTGAATACGAATATATTTTTTTTTTCTTCAATGGAAACCTTTGGTGCAATTAAAATAAACAGAAATTATATGTTCTTCTGCAAACAAAAGTTAGTATACCTCTACATTTATAATTATAAAATCACTGAAGGGTAACTTGGTATAGTCCAGCCTTCCATGAAGATTAGAAACGTAATCTGATTTGGTCTTAACCAAATTGGTGGCAACACATCATGTCACAAAACCTACCTGAGGCCCTCAGATGAAAGTTTATAGATGCCCATGGGTCATAAATGAGTTATAAAGTCATTCCAAGCAATTAAAAGTAAATATTTATTTGTCAAAACGGATAATCTAAAAAACTCATTCCAAACCCACTGACAATCTATATAGGCCAGGATTGTGCCACCAAATTCAGCCCAAAAGCTTCCCAAGAGATGCTCAAGAGCCCCAAGCAAAGGCACCTACAGGCCTGTCTCGCCACAATGTCGAAATGCATGAGTCAACTTTTAGAAAGACTGCACAAACTCGGTCAACATGGGAGGTCAGGCAGGAAAAAGCCTCTGCTCACAAAAAATAAAATCAAGACACGACCGACATTTGCCAGACAACACCTGCGTAAAGACAAACACGACTGAAACAATGTGCCCCCGGACAGATGAGTCAAAGGTGGAGTTGTTGGGCCGCAAAACCAGACACCATGTTTGGTGAAAACTATTTGGGCAACTATATAACTACTTCACGTGCTGATTCTGACTTGGGTATTATTGTGTATGAATGTTTGCTAGCTACCTAGTCACTGAGGTAAACATTTACTTAGCCTGCCAGCCTGTCCAGGGACAGCTGATGTGTGGGTTTCGTGGTCATCATTAACCCCAACGGATTACATCCAATGCTGCGTGTGGTTTGCTAACCCGTCATAATTAGAAAAGCTGATTGGACAACACACATTGCTGTCTTATATTTGCATTATTTAACAGTGTATGACACAGGAATGACAACCCCGGTCTCCTTCCCTGCCTGTCTGCTGGCCTGCCTCCATGGTCTGGCTGAGTCTGTGCAATTGTGTGTTTTTACCACACACACACATACACACGCACACACTACAGCCATGCCAGAGTGGTGTCTGTGGCCGTCCAAGCGTCAGGCTGTCCAGGCAGGGTCGAATTACAGCCTACCCAGATTTCTGCTACACACACACACACACACACACACACACAAACACCACAAAGCCACGTCCACTCACAGAACTATATGTCAAAATCCAGAAATATGTGTACATGTCTCTTTGTGCCTTGGTTTGTGTTCGTGTGTGTGTTTGTGTGTGTCTTAATGAACGTGTACACGTCAGTGTGTGTGTATTTGTTTGTTCCAGGCCTATTCTGGGAGAATTCCAGAGGGGAGACCCTGAGACTGACTCCGCCCTCCAGGAACTAAGGATATCACAGGATATCACAGGGTGACACAGAAGCACCTCCGTTACAGAGGGCATCGTGTCAACTCTATTCGTCACATTTCTATCTGCTACATTCTTTCTAAATAAGTAAATAGCCTTGTCTGAGCCAGAACTGTAGAAACCTATCCCCAGCTTGATGTATACCCCCTGGACAGGACGCTTGTTTATCGGCTTTCAAGCCTAACCTCAGAAACAGGCTTTTACTGAGACAGGATGTTGGAAAGCGATGTGAGCCTAGGTTAACCTCCAGTCCAACTCCTGGTTTATGGTGACTGCCAAAGCATCGGTTTACTTCTTTTTTACATAATTTTGGTATGACTTGACAGACACGACTGATCACTGAACCGTTCATCTCAGAGCGGGCACTTTGAGAACAGAATATCCCCTGTCTGTATATATTGTGTTGTAAAGAAAAACCCATAGCCTGCGGTTGGCAACAGGGCTCTATACAAATCTCTGGAGAGATATTTTTATTTGTGGCTTTCAATTGCATTAAAGTCTCAATGGTCAGTCACATAAAGGGTACCTAAAAAGGAATTAATGACACATGTATAACTCATTAATAAGACATTGTCACTGCTTATGAATGTCAACAACCACAACGATATTGTCATGAATTGCTTGTCTATTTTTAGGGAACGTTTGATAATGCCCTTAGCCTATTAAGAGTCACCCATTAATGAGTAGTCTAGCATGTTCTGGGGCATCAAATGTGACTGTCACGGAACCCCCCCCCCACCCAAAGTCAAGGAAAGAAAATAATAGAAACGGAAGTGTGTGGACATGTTCAGGTATCAAGCCGTTTCAAAACATTTTTTTTTAGCTGAGGTCTCTCCACCCAGCCCAACTCAATGATCCAGCACTATCAATGCTTGTAAATCAAAAAACAAACCACACAGCACTCAAGGCAATACAAACTCTCACACCCACACACCAACTACAGTGGTTTTTCATTAGTAGCCTGAAGCCAAAACCTTCTCTGCCTACAACCAACTTTGAGCCTGGACATAACTACCAACAGAAACGAACTTGCAAAACACACACACACACACACACACACACAACCTCTCCTGTTGGTTCTCAAATACACAGTACGCTGCGATTTATTATAGGCGCGAGAGAGCGAGACAGAGAAATTGTAAAACTCCACAAGTACCGAAAAGACCACAATAACACACGTACCTCTTCGTTTCTTCCGTTGTCTCTATCTTGTTCCTCTCGCGTTCTCCGTTAATACCGGTGGTATTCAATTACACAGGTTTACAATGCGCAGAATTCTGAAAGCGTTTCGCTCTGCGGTTCCACCGGAGGATAACAAAACGTGACTTAATGTTTTCGGTAGAGCAAGCGAGAGGGGCGATCGAGCTGTTCAGGATGGTGTGTGTGTGTGTGTGTGTGTGTCTGAGTGTGTGCGTTCGAGAGAGGGAGCGAGGGAGAGGGGGAGCGCAGATAATGAGCAGCGTGCGGGGTGGTTCCCGTGAGCGAACTGGGGCGGGAATTTGTCTGTATACAAGCACGTGCATCGAGCGTAGACAGAGACTGAGAGAAAGAGACAGACAGAGAGATGGTGAGAGAGAGGGTGAGAGAGAGAGAGAGAGAGAGAGACAGACAGGGAGAGAAACAGACAGACACACACACACACACACACTAATAAACACATTGAATAGCCTATACTACTGTAATACATTCCTGCAATAAGCAAGTCAGACTATGACAGCTGAGGTAAACGTTTCTTTTTATGCAGTATGTATCTAGCTACAATTTACTTCATATTATCTTATTGTATTTGGCCCACTGCATGCATGCGTTTATATGGCACAGGGGCTGTTAGCCGGAGTTCCAGTCTCTTGAGGTTAATACATTCCAGTCCATGCACTCTATGCCAATGACAAGGAGTCGCATGGATTGGAATGTTAGGTAAAGAAACTTTGCTCAGACTTGCTGATAAGCAATCATACAGCATCCTCATGTGTGACCATTCAAACCTATATTTGAATCTCATCATCAACCTGAAATGAACATCTGATTGCACATGATGTCTGTGTTACTGTGGAAACCATCCTGGTAGACCTCTCTGTTACTATGTCAACCAGCTCAGGTTTGTCAAAAGGAATATTCATAGGTTGTTATGCCTAAACCTAATTTATCCATAACCAAAATCTTGTGGGGATAGATTTTTTCAGGCTTTTCTGTCTTTGTGGGGACATCTGGTCTGCACAAGTACACATGAACGTGTATTACAGACCTTTGATATCAACACACCTTAGATCCTCCAAATCCCAGCTGGAATGTGACGCCTACAACCAAATCAGTTGACACAACGCACATCACATGAGACAGGATGTATGTATCTTTGAGTGTGTACAGTGTGTCCATGTGTCCCTGTGTGTGTACTATGTGTGTGTGTGTGTGAGACTCAATTAGGTGAGCCTGTATACCTTTATTAAAACAGATCTAATAACACAGAAACTAACCTGATAACTTTCACCTAAACCAGATATTTTCAGATAACAATGGAACAGTCTTGACCTAGTCCAGATTATTCTGATAACAATGTATCAGTCTTCTCCAGGTCCAGATGATTCTGATAACTATGTATCAGTCTTCTCTTGGTCCAGATGATTCTGATAACTATGAATCAGTCTTCTCCAGGTCCAGATGATTCTGATAACTATGTATCAGTCTTCTCCTGGTCCAGATGATTCGGATAACTATGAATCAATCTTCTCCTGGTCCAGATGATTCTGATAACTATGAATCAGTCTTCTCCTGGTCCAGATTATTCTGATAACTATGAATCAGTCTTCTCCAGGTCCAGATTATTCTGATAAATATGAATAAATCATAACCAGTATTTATGTTTTCATCTGTCATACAATCCATTTAAGTTGCTCCTCTTGGCAATCAATTAACATTTTGTCTACTCGTAACGGTCCATACGAACAATGCAACCAAAACTGCATGAATGGGATCAGTTACACAGAACAGTTGTTATGACATTCAGAAACATATGGTATTGCTTAAATATATAATTATAAAGACATGTAAATAAAAATGTGTTTGTAATAACAACAAAAATATAAAATATAAAATCTGAAATATTCTGCCATGGGCCCCTGGGAATCTGATTTGTGGCGTCAGACACGAACATTCTGAAATGCCACAACACCCACAATCACCCAGGTCTTCAGACAATCATCCAAGTCTTTAGACAATCACCCAGGTCTTAAGACAATCATCCAGATCATTAGACAATCACCCAGGTCTTTAGACAATCACTCATGTCTTCAGAACAATCATCCTGGTCTTCAGACAATCACCCAAGTCTTCAGACAATCATCCATGTTTTCAGACAATCATCCATGTCTTAGCTGATCAGCCAAGTCTATTTGCTGAATTCCTACTCTCCCCTTTCCCAGGGACCTCTCTCTCTGTGTGTGTGTGTATGTGTGTGACACTGAGCCCCAGCCTTAGGGATTCAGCTTGTGTTTCTCAGCTGCTGCTGAAAGCAATGGATGAAACACAGCAACACACAAAGACACAGATGGGCAAGGACGACCAGGACACACACAAGCACAGCTCCTGGAGGGTGTATGTGAGCATGTGTAGTCCCTAGAGGGAGATCCTTGTTAAATACGAATGGTTACATTAAACAGAGAGATATAATACCAGTTGCGTAAACATCTCTCTCTCTGTATCATTGTAACTCCATCTCTCTCTCTCTCAATCCCATTCCCACTCTCTTTCCTCTTCCTCACAGTCATATCTGTCTGTTTATTGGTCAGTAGGATAATCAGTTAATTAGTTATCCTGTTAATTTGTTTGTTTCATTAGCTCCCTGCCAGTCAGTATTTACCAGCTTAAATATCACTGTTGTCCGTAAACATTTACAACAACAAAGTTTTGAGTTCAAATAAACTTGGGGGATCTGCTTCCTGTGTTACACTCATAGCCTCGACAACAGCTGCCTCTCGTCAACGTCACCACGACAACAGTTTGGGAGGGGGGAAGAAGACAGAGGGCCATGATAAGGAATGGTGGGTGTGTCTGTAAGTGGGGAAAGGGTGTGAAAGTCAATTTGACAGTCTATCTGAGGGTTTTAGTTGGTGGGGGCTCTTTGAAGAGGGAGGAGAGAGAATGGGATGTGTGGATACAGAACATCAGGATTACATTAAGGAGCCAAGAGGCTCATGGGAGACAGGGCGTTGGTTGTAGTGAGAGGAAGAAAGAGGTCAAGGCAGACAGAAGATTGTGTGCTTGACGGTGAAAGAGTAAAATACAACAGTCTTTGTTTCAAATTTCAGGACTTAGAATTTGACTCACAAAAAGCAGGTGGCCCCACCTCTTAAGTCTAAACCATTGTCCATAGATGCAGATGCGAGATGGTCAGACATTCCATTCACAACATAGAAACGTGGCCCCAAAAGCACCATTCATGGGGTCACAGCCACTGACAGTTTTCGTCTGAACTGTTCCGTACTCTGTCATGCGTTTGATGTTTTATGTGGAACCAAGGAAGATTAGTGTCTACAGGTGTAATAGTTAATGGGGATCCTATAAAACTGAACATGCGCCTCCCCTACATTTCCTAACCTATTAAGCTCTAGTACATAACTTACATTTTGTGCCAATGTTTCCATAGCTTCAGCGGCACAAAGAACTTGAAAAAGTTCCAAAGCCCACAGGCCAATGTTCTAGAACCCAGCTCTGTGTCCGCATACAGGTTTTGGACTATGATAGACCATGAATTGCTGATTCCTTATCCGAAGGGCCTGACTAATGCAAGGGCTTACAGGGGCAAAATTCCCTGGACCTAAGCTTGTATGGAGCCCTTGAAAAACGTTTGAGTCTCAGGGTCCATGATTTCTTAATCCAGCCCTGCTAACCCTAAACCCATAAGACTACAAGCCTGCCCCAATTCTCTCCCTTTCCTGTGGCCGTAAAACATTGAATGTTGGAAAATCCAGAGCACAAGGATTTTTTTTCCCAGTGTCTAATAAAATTAACAAACAGGTGTGTGGATGAGCGTGGCTTGCTCTTTCTGCCCCAAGCGCAGTACAGGATAAGATGTGTGTGTGTATGTGTGTGTGGACGGTGACATCACCCATGCGATCCAGAGGGCCATTGAGACTGAAGACCATGGACAAAATTAGAAAACTCCCTTCACTTCCCTTTCCCCTGCCATGGTCTCATGGGGCAGACTGATGCAATATCCAGTATCCACCAACGTATGTTTATGTAGTACTGGAGGCAGACTGACAGGCCCTACCTGGGCAAACATGAGTGAATGACACATGTTTATCCATTGCAGAGTTTCACATAGACGTTCACACCAAGTTCTCAGACTTTTCTTGATTTTTCCTTTTGGTGCGGAGTAGTAACACTCCTGGCTCCAGGCACATACAGTGGGGAGAACAAGTATTTGATACACTGCCGATTTTGCAGGTTTTCCCTACTTACAAAGCATGTAGACGTCTGTAATTATTATCATAGGTACACTTCAACTGTGAGTGATGGAATCAAAAAAAAATAATCCAGAAAATCACATTGTATGATTTTTTATTCATTTGCATTTTATTGCATGACATAAGTATTTGATACATCAGAAAAGCAGGACTCAATATTTGGTACAGAAACCTTTGTTTGCAATTACAGAGATCATTTGTTTCCTGTAGTTCTTCACCAGGTTTGCACACACTGCAGCAGGGATTTTGGCCCACTCCTCCATACAGACTTTTTCCAGATCCTTCAGGTTTCGGGGCTGTCACTGGGCAATACAGACTTTCAGACTTTCTATTGGGTTCAGGTCTGGAGACGAGCTAGGCCACTCCAGGACCTTGAGATGCTTCTTACGGAGCCACTCCTTAGTTGCCCTGGCTATGTGTTTCAGGTCGTTGTCATGCTGGAAGACCCAGCCACGACCCATCTTCAATGCTCTTACTGAGGGAAGGATGGCCAAGATACATGGCCCCATCCATCCTCCCCTCAGTCCGGTGCAGTCGCCCTGTCCCCTTTGCAGAAAAGCATCCCCAAAGAATGATGTTTCCACCTCCATGCTTCACGGTTGGGATGGTGTTCTTGGAGTTGTACTCATCCTTCTTCCAAACACGGCGAGTGGAGTTTGGACCAAAAAGCTCTATTTTTGTCTCATCAGACCACATGAGCTTCTCCCATTCTTACTCTGGATCACCCAGATGGTCATTGGCAAACTTCAGACGGGACTGAACATGCGCAGGCTTGAGCAGGGGGGACCTTGTGTGTGCTGCAGGATTTTAATCCATGACAGCGTAGTGTGTTACTAATGGTTTTCTTTGAGACTGTGGTCCCAGCTCTCTTCAGGTCATTGACCAGGTCCTGCCGTGTAGTTCTGGGCTGATCCCTCACCATCCTCATGATCATTGATGCCCCACGAGGTGAGATCTTGCATGGAGCACCAGGCCGAGGGAGATTGACCGTCATCTTGAACGTCTTCCATTTTCTAATAATTGCGCTAACAGTTGTTGCCTTCTCATCAAGCTGCTTAGCTATTGTCTTGTAGCCCATCCCAGCCTTGTGCAGATCTACAATTGTATCCCTGATGTCCTTACACTGGTCTCTGGTCTCTGGTCTCTGGTCTCTGGTCTCTGGTCTCTGGTCTCTGGTCTCTGGTCTCTGGTCTCTGGTCTCTGGTCTCTGGTCTCTGGTCTCTGGTCTCTGGTCTCTGGTCTTGGCCATTGTGAAGAGGTTGGAGTCTGTTTGATTGAGTGCGTGGATAGGTGTCTTTTATACAGGTAACGAGTTCAAACAGGTGCAGTTAATACAGGTAATGAGTGGAGAACAGGAGGAATTCTTAAAGAGAAACTAACAGGTCTGTGAGAGCCAGAATTCTTACTAGTTGATAGGTGATCAAATACTTATGTTATGCAATAAAATGCAAATTAATTACTTAAAAATCGTACAATGTGATTTTCTGGATTCTTTTTTTTAGATTCCGTCTCTCACAGTTGAAGAGTACCTTTGATAAAAATTACAGACCTCTACATGCTTTGTGAGTAGGACAACCTGCAAAATCGGCAGTGTATCAAATACTTGTTCTCCCCACTGTACGTGGCTCCCTGACAGAAATCCGAGGGCAACAGCCTTCACTCTTATGTATTCTATTAATATGTCTCCCTACAATTCCAACTTTCAATACAAATGTTGTATTTTCAATTGTAACCTCAAAAACCTACTTTAATGCCTAAACCTAATCATAACCCTAACTCTAATCTAAACCCAAACCATAAATCAAACCCATAAACCTACAAAAGCCATTTTTAAAGTCAGCACTTGCAAAACCCGTCTTTTCGCATGTTTAGGTGAATAATGGTACTGAAAAGTAGACACAACAGAGTGAGTTAATTTGTCAGTTAGTTTGGCAAATATCCAATATCCACCCATTAGTGTGTGTGGTATTAGCTATGGGAGCTAAACTGACTCTAGTTAACACGTATTTTGGTGAATTTTAGTCCTGAAAAGAACACACAGAAAACTGAGCAGCTAGCCAGTGATTGAGCAAGAAGCATACTTAAACACACACAAGGAGGAGTTAAAAGGTTCACACTTCTGGGAGAGAAATTAAACCGACCGATCAACCACAATCTGATTCAGGCCTGTGCTGCTGTTCCTCACACACGCAAACACACATAAGCGAATACACAAATGGACACACCGGTGTGTTTTGGAAAATGAGGGGGTGAGTTCAGATTTAAATTCTAATCTGCTGTTGTTTACATTTCCAGGAGGGTCTCCTGGGGCCGAGAGCGTGGGAAGAGAGAGAATAAAGAGAGAGAAAAGAACATAGAGAGAGAAACACATTTGTGGGGAGCGAGATGAAGAGGTGGATCGGGAGAGAGGGATGGGGAGAGAGATGGAGAAGGTTGGGTGAGGACAGAGGGATGGGGAAAGATGGAGAAGGTTGGATCAGGACAGAGGGATGGGGAGAGATGGAGAAGGTTGGATAAGGACAGAGGGATGGGGAGAGATGGAGAAGGTTGGATCAGGACAGAGGGATGGGGAGAGAGGGAGAAGGTTGGATCAGGAGATGGATAGAGGGATGGGAAGACAGAAATAGAGAGACATTGGCAAATATAGAGATCTAGAGAGAGGGAATTGAAATAAGCAACAATTTTGGAGGGTATTTTCTGGTGAGTTCACATCACATGTTCTCTGGTTCAGTCACTAAACGTTCTCCTATCTGCTGACGCCCCCTGCTGTTACATACCAATACTAGAATGGCGCAAAGACAGTAGTCCTAAATCTGGTGTACGATAATTATGTTACGCATTATAATGGGCGCTTAATTGGTAAGTATCCTACTGTAAAACGGTATTTTAATATGTTTGCATAGCAAATAGAATCATCATAATAATTTACGATATGCAATATTGCATAGAATAATAATTTGAATTAACATATACTTTTTAAACAGTATAGCTTGAAGTATACAAGGTCAGAATGCTTTAATGTGTATATCAATATGGCAATTTTACAATTGAATATAGTATAAAAGGATATATTATATTGTTACATGTTAACATACACCAAATGCTTTCTAATTAGAGTCGGCCTAGCACGTACTGGGACGAGTGTGTTCCATATTTTGATTGAGGTAGATTTTGATTAGGAAACGGCCAGTTTTTTAGGTAACATTTATAAAACCAATAGCATCCCCTAATGGTCATAGTAAACAAATGCAAGAGTAAACAAAAGACTTCGTTTCCCATAGGTCGATTGCGATATGATGTAGTTACTCCCACATTTCAGAGATTAACCTGGTGTCATACTGCACAGCCTTTTGTAGTCAGAGATACGCGTCTCATGTGGAGGTTGCTAAAACTAGCGTTTTAAAAATGAAGTTGTCATCAGTTGTAGTCACATTGTTATTAACAGCGGGTGTAGCTTATTACGTCTATACACCTTTACCTGCTGCTATCGAGGAGCCTTTGAAACTGATGCTACTTGACGCCTTGTTCCATGTTATGCTGCAAGTGGTAAGCAACAAGAAAAATAGCAAGTTACATCACAGTTTAAATCCAATTTCTCTTGACCGTTTTTTTGTGAATGCATGTGATCGTTATTTGTTGGTGAAAGCATTCACATTTCTTATAGTGTGTGCCCGCCCGTGTGGCCCTTTGCCCAGATTTCATACAGTCATGGTGCAATACCTCAAACACGTTGCTTGCGCAAGCTTTTCAGAATAAACGTACTTATATAATCAACCTGCAAAAACAGCAATTATACAGCCAGGAGCAAGTATATAAATGTGTTCCTTTTTAAGCGATTGACACACTGCATTTTTCTACAAGCACACACAAACACACTGTAAGGAACATACTTAAGCCACGTGGTAGTGAAGAGAGAAAGATGAATAAGTAAAAAGACAGACTGCTTAAAGGGTTTTGGTGGGGCTCTGTAGCATATCCCAGATGGGTGCTGTCTGGCGGAGGGTGTAGTAATGAACATACACTGATGAGCCAAAACATAATGACTACCTGCCTAACATACCGCTGGTCCTCCTTGAACCACCAAAACAGCAGCAGACCGCCGAGGCATGGACTCAACAAGACCCCTGAAGGTGTCCTGTGGTATCTGGTACCAAGACATTAGCAGCAGATCCTTTAAGTCTTGTAAGTTGTGAGATGGAGCTGTTGTGGATCTGACTTGTTGGTCCACCACATCCCACAGATGCTCAATCTGATTGTGATCTGGGGAATTTGGAGGCCAGGGCCGGGCGATCATGATGTTAACCAGTTGTATGAGGGACCTTTTGATGAGCAGTTGGACAAGTTACCATAAGCTGGCTCTAAAGATCCCCAAAGTAATCTTTTTAACTAAAAACAGTAAATACTTATTGTAGGTCCAGCCTAAAGCTGTTCCTTCTGGTTCATTCAAATTGTTAAAGTAACTGCCTAGTGAAAATCACACATATATTAATATTTTTGCCTAATATATGTAAAACATAATACCCAGGAGTCCAGCATAGGGCAACACAAACTGGCTTAAAGCTTCCCAGAGTGAGCGGCTTGAAGTTAGACAGGACTCCTGGGACTAGTGATGGTCAATTGAGGCTTCATTAGTGTTATTTTAGCAGCAGGATATTATTCTGGCAGCACTCAGATTTTCTATTTCACAATAAAAGCCATCATTTAAATGTATTAGGCAATATGGTTAACAATCTAGTCTGTAAAAAAGAACAGACAAGAACAACATTGGAACAGATATTAAACAGAAAATGACAGACTAGATTGACAGTTTAGATTGTTAACTGTATTGCCTTATATATTCAATGATGACTTTTATTTTGAAAAAGGAAATCTGAGTTACCTGCTAGCATAATATCCTGCTGCTAGAAGAACAGTAATGAATCTTGAATGGCCATCACTAGCTGGGACTGTCTCATCATGTTCTAGGGACTCCTAGTTGTCAGGTGATTGTGAGCTAAATCATGGTTGTTGGCCAGGGAAGGCGTTCACCTCCAATGCTAGTGTGCTGGAGTAAACTTACTGGTCAAATGAGCAATTGAGTAGTGTGATGGCAAGCAGAATGGTGTAGTGAGATTTCCTTTGAAAGAAGCATGTTTTTATGTTCATATTTCCTGAACCATGTTGCAAACAGGCAAGACCATTGCAAATTGGATATCACAAAATTAGGAGTGGAGAAAAAATGGGGTAAAAAGGGGGTATTAGTTTATTGTAGTTGAATTTTGTAAACGTTCTCTGGCTTGCACAACCTGTGAAATCTGCAAATCTGATTGAGACACATTCAAACACAACCTGCTGCAATCTAATGAGGACACAGGCTACTAGTTATGCAGCAGTTGACAATCAACTGCTGCACGCAAGGCTTGTCGCTCTTTTCATTGCAATTGTGTCAGCATTTCTCCTGAACCAAAATAAAAGTGCTGGGGCAAACACCTGCCTCGCCACCGTCCTCCAGGTCTCACTCAGATTTCACTGAAACCTATCTCTCTCTTTCTCTTGTCCATCTCCCGCTCCTCCTCCAGGATTACCTGTGCCAGTCCCTTGGTCAGAGTCGATTCAGTGTAGTTGAAGGAGCCATGTCAGTGCTGGTCTCCCTGGGCAACATGGCGGGAGGACATCGCGGGGGGGTGAGGGTGAGCGACGTGGACTTCGATGGCATCCCGGTTCGGGTGTACGAGCCTCCCGCCGTTGGGGGAGGAGAAGGGGGACCGAGGAGGGCTGTGATGTTCTACCACGGGGGTGGATGGGCCTTCGGCACCTCCAGTAAGTGTGTGTCTGTGTGCATGGGCGTGTTTACAAGTGTGACAACAGGCTGCCCAGGCTGTAATTCTAATACAAGAACTGCTTCTGTTGTTGTCCTGCTGTCTTCCTCTGCCTCTCTGTCATTTACCTCTCCCTGTCTCTCAGAAAAGGGAAGCTACGATATCTTGTGCAGGCAGATGTCTGATGAGCTGAATGCTGTGGTAGTGTCTGTTGAGTATGTGTCACAGCTCTTCGTGCACAGTAATAACTTTGAATTCTACAGACACACACAGTTAATCTAATGTGAAAGTCTTGGTACTTGTATAATGCCATAGTAACAAGGATGGTGTGGACTAAACTGTTTAGGATCATGAAGTATTGTTACCGTGTGTGTGTGTGTGTGTGTCTGTAGGTATCGTTTGGCACCAGCAGTTCATTTTCCAGTGCAGTATGAGGACTGCCTGCGCGCTGCCAAGCACTTCCTGCAGCCGGGCGTTCTAGGGAGTTTGTCTGTGGATCCACAGCGGGTTGCCGTGTCAGGTGACAGCGCTGGAGGAAACCTCGCTGCAGCCGTTGCCCAGGAGGTACACACACACACATGCACAAACGACTTTACATGCAAATATGTCTACACACACAGACTCAAAATAGCCCATCAGGACCAACAGAATGTCCTCACGTTGCCAGGTTTGTCAGTGGCTAATATACTTGTGATGATTCCTGTTTGACAGTCATTATCCCTCCACAGATCTCATCGGATGACAGTGGAGTGAGGTTCAGTGTTCAGGCGTTGATCTATCCGGTCCTTCAGGGCCTAGACTTCCACACACCCTCCCACCAGCAGAACCAGAACATACCCATCCTACACCGCTACATGATGGCCAGGTACGCACGCACACACGCACACTCACACGCGTATACATATATAAGCACACATACTTGCTCAGACGCACCCCCGGGTTTCTCCTTCTCAATTTGTTTTTAGGTTCTGGCTGCTCTACATGGGGGTTGATACCTCTCTCTCCCCCCTCATCCTTTCCCCTGCCCTTCTTCATCATCCCTCCGTCTCTCCCTCTGTCCGCTCCCGTATCAACTGGGCCACCCTTCTACCGCCCAAGCACATCAAGCATTACAAGCCTGCCGCTATAGAAACAGGGCCACAGGGGCTCAAAAACCCGGAGGTGGAATTCCTCCCGGGATTGCTGGATGTTCGGTCGTCGCCGCTCCTGGCGGAGCAGGGCGTTCTTGGAAGAACCCCGCGTGCGTTGATTATAACGTGTGAGTACGACGTTCTCAGAGATGATGGGTTGATGTATGGAAGGAGGCTACAGGACGCCGGCGTGAAGGTTACTAATGTTCACCATGACGACGGTTTCCATGGCTGTGCGAGTTTAACACAATGGCCGTTTTCATTCGATGTGGGCAAAAGAGTTATCAGAGGATATATTGACTGGCTCCAAGAAAACCTGTAGATGGAAGTGCTTTACATTTGATCCTGTTGCCTACCCCTCCTGTAGGGTGTGTGTGAGTTTAATGAAGATCTAACAGTACCTGTGGCACTATTTTGTATGAATGTATATAATGACATGTTTAATTGTTTTAGGTGTATATTCATATAGAATATACCAGTGGTTCCCAAACAGAGGTAGGATCTACTGGCTATGCCTACATTTGGACTTACAACACCATCAACTTGACTACAGATTGATAACAGGAGTGTTAGGGTTGCTTGCTTGCGAAATTCAGATGGTTGTACAGTAACTGGAAAAGGTTAAGAACCATTGAAATAGAAGAGGTATTTGATTTTTGTTCAATTTCATTGAAATTTGAATCCCAATATAATATCCTTTAAACTAATTTAATTTCATTTACGTTATGAGGTCATACTAAATTAGACAAATCCCAAACTCTAAAATCCAAACTAATATCCAGGTTGGACAAGCCCACTGTTAAACCGGATCCTCTAACTGGATGAAACTAGATCAAATTGGGTAGGTCTGTTTTTGCAGGCAAGAGTTACACTCCCAACAGTAATTTGTTAAGTACAGTATTGGGAAGCATCTCAACCAAACAAGTTTGGGGGGGGGGGGGGCAAAGCATTCTCGCTGGGAGTGCACTGTCCCCCAATGCCCCCATCCCATATCGCCGGGGCTGCTTAGTGCTGTCAGGACTTATGCACACCCCGAAAAAAATGTGGGTATGTATTTCTATTTTTTTCCTTCATTTCAACCAGTTTGACAAATGACACTGGAGAATTACACTGTCACTTTCTGATGTGGCCCTGGGTGCTCCGCTGATGAACTGCTGTGGACTGGGGGTTGAATCAACCTCACCGCTCTTTCAGTGAAAACAGAAAAGAGCTTTACTGTCCAATAAAGTATTTAAAAAATGCTCTTCTTGGACTCAATGGCATCAGCAGTCTTTCTTCTGAGGGGCTGAGACAGCTGGGTCTTGGTATAACTTGTTATCACTCACTCACACACACACACACACACACTTAGTAAGACCAAATCCGACTATGGTTCCTACATTCATTTTTGCAAGTTGATGGGATGATAAAGTTAGAGGGACACTAACCTTGCCCCCCACCCCAAGTAAAAAAAAAAAAACATTTTAATTGCGTAAATGTCACTGTAACAGTCATATACATCAGAGGAATTAATGTGTCAATAGAATTTAGATGAAGAACAAACCTGTCAGGCAGTCTAACTTTCTCACAGCACTGTTCATCAAGGTCTTTAATTACTTGCTTTTTGAATGGTATTTAATTAATTTTAATGTAGCATTATTACCATTTAATGTTAAAAAAGCACTTATGCATGTATCACTAGAATGTGCATTTGAACAAGCTGGTTGATAGAGCAACAGACTTTTGGCTACAATGGGCTGTCTAACATTAGGAAAAGGTACCTAGGTGACACCTTCTGAATCCTACTTAACTCACTTTCAGTTTAGTACTATTACTGGTGGATTGGGCAATGACAATTACAGATTGTAGTCCATGCATGTAAAGCAAGACAACGCCATCAGAATGTTTTACGACTTCACATAAAGCATGAATGCCTTCTTCTGGAAATGCCAAATCTATACACATCCAATACAACAGTGAAACATATATTTATTGGGGGAAAAGTAATAAGAAGTATGAAAAGTGAGAAAAATAAAGTTTGTGTGTGTTTGCGCATGTGTGTAATTGAAACTGTGTAGCTGGTCAAGTTCACTCCATGACATCATTGGAGATGCAGCAGAACAGGCTCCCAAAGAATCGTTTGTTCTTCTTTGGTTTGACATTCTCTGGAAATGATTAGAAGATGCATGTCAATAAATAGCATGACTTCGTTACCAAACTGTCCTTTATAAAACATTAACAAATAAGTTAATATTTGAAATTGTGACTTGATCTTTCTTAATATAACTCACCTGTCTGGATATCAGCTGATTCATTTCTATCCTCAAGGTTGACTGAGTTTGAGGCCAGGGGTGTCAGAATGTTGTCCTGGACCAGGGTTTTAATGGTGTTAAAACTCTGATTGGTCACCTTGATTTGGTCAGCCAGCAGGTTTGGAGGAGGGTTGTCACCCAAAATGACTTTGATACAGTCCTGGTAGCTGACAATGTTGTCCGTTTTTACATGTTCAGCCATCAGGATTTCTGTGGTGTTGCCTGCAGTGGATATAAAAAGTCTACATAACCCTGTAAGGTTTTTATTTTTTGTTTTTCAATTGAATTGTTCACATTATAGGTCACTTTACATCACATTTTAACAAGGGTGTGTAGAATTTTTATATCCACTGTATAGCGACTTTTTCAGTCAGTAGGGTTTTAGTGACATTTTCCACATTGACTTGGTCACTAAACAGGGTTGTGGTGGTGTTGTTCATCACTGATTCGGTGAGTGACCAGGGTTTTAATGGTGCGGTCTTCACTGACCTTGTCACCCACTAGGATTTTACTGTTTGATTAAGTCAGCAACCAGGCCTTTAGTGGAGTTGTCTACACTGAGTTGGTCAACAAGGGTTTTTGTGGTGTTCTCCACATGGACTTGTTTAGCAACCAGGGTGAGAGAATGGTTGTTATCCACTTTGTGTTGGTCAGCAACCCGGATTTTAGCGGCATGGTTGACTAGTTCAGCCACCAGGGTTGTAGTGGTGCTGTGCCTATGCACTTGTTCACTCAGGGTTTTAGTGACATTTTACACGTTGATTTGGTCACTAACCAGGGTTGTGGTGGTGTTGTTCATCACTGTGATTCGGTGAATGACCCGGGTTTTAATGGTGTCATCTTCATAGATATTGTCACCCATCAGGATTTTATTTTCCTTATTGACTTGTTCAGCCACCAGGGTTGTAGTGACATATTCCATATTGACTTGTTCAGCCACCAGGGTTGTAGTGACACATTCCATATTGACTTGTTCAGCCACCAGGGTTGTAGTGACATATTCCATATTGACTTGTTCAGCCACCAGGGTTGTAGTGACACATTCCATATTGACTTGTTCAGCCACCAGGGTTGTAGTGACATATTCCATATTGACTTGTTCAGCCACCAGGGTTGTAGTGACATATTCCATATTGACTTGTTCAGCCACCAGGGTTGTAGTGACATATTCCATATTGACTTGTTCAGCCACCAGGGTTGTAGTGACATATTCCATATTGACTTGTTCAGCCACCAGGGTTGAAGTGACATATTCCATATTGACTTGTTCAGCCACCAGGGTTGTAGTGATATTCCATATTGACTTGTTCAGCCACCAGGGTTGAAGTGACATATTCCATATTGACTTTGTCATCAACCAAGGTTGTAGTGGTGCTGTCCATATTGAGTGGGTCAGCTTTTTGCATTCTGATCCTTTAAATAAAATATAGAGCAACTCAACTTTCTTGCCTCTTTGCATTTCCTCTACTCTCAAATTGATTTCTCATTGAGCCGGTGCCATTGATCAAAGGTGCTGGTAAAATCTATATTGCTACTCACCGTTCTGGGGACCGGTCCTGAGATTAATGTCGATTGTGCAGAAAAATTGTAACTCTCAAACAGATAATCATCTGTCTGATCACTCTCTCCCGACGTTGATTTCTGCGGAGTATTTGTGCTTCAATATCAACTGGCTCGTCGAGAAGATAACACGCCATGTCTGACAAATAGCAGGTTTCAGTTAAAGAGTAGGACGAACCCAGGGTTCGTTGAATAAAACCTGCTAGCGAGCAGGTTTGCTTCACAGAGTATGTTGTGTTGAAGTCTAACACTTCCCCGAGTTGGTTTGTTGGAAAGGAGAATAAAACACAGGGAGTCAGGGCAATTACCGTAGTTATACGTCCATTTATTACAGAAGCTTCTGGAGACACGTGTCGCCGCACAATGTCTAAGGATCAACATTCAAAACATCATTTTTATACTTCTACTACGCCCAAAAAGATAGAGGCGTTAACTTACAAAGTGTGTGCCATTGGCCCAATCCCAGTTTTATTCCTTATAGGATAACTGCAAGTATCCCCTTGCCCCCCTTTCTGGTTTCTGTCTTGTCTGTCCGACTATGTGTGTGTGTCTCTGACCTGTGACCTGTTTCTCACAAAACAGACATACTAAATCTTTCTCTCCCCGGCAACTGCTTAAACAGGGTTTCCTATTCTCCTACTTGCTCCTTCAGTTTCGGTTCATATTACAGACATTTAATATTTTGTTTCATTGGTTACAACAGCTTATAACAGTTCACTAACTTATATAATCAATACATCTACATTGGTTACAACAGCTTATAACAGTTCACTAACTTATACAATCACTACATCTACAGTTGCCATAGTAACTGACTCAGAGAAACACTGAAGGGGCTCTTTGATACCGTAAACCCAGAGTTTCCATCAACCCTGAGTCAACTAAGTTTTCAATAAACCCGCTTTCTGAAAACCCCCGAGAGTCTTCACCGCCTGGTATAACTGGAGATCAGCGCCCTCCCAAATAACCAATCAGGTAGAACAACTCGGATCAGGGAGCAGAATTGGGATTTTGAGTGTAACCCTTTGAGGAAAATAGGGAAGTGATGAGAAAATTCGTCCCAACTCATCAAACTTAATGGTGAGGACATATCCCTACAGTTTCACCTCACCCTAAATATACACAAATTACCTTGATAACGTTTGAGAAATGCTTCCAAAATATTTTGAAATAGTGCTTCAGACAAACGTTGTACCTGTACTTGTTCATCGCTAAATCCACTTCTTGGTTAGTGTAGTGGTGCGTGTTTACTGTCATGACATTCAGAAGGTTGATCTATCATTCACGTTTCTAAACATTCTGGTCTCTCTCCCTTTCCGACCTCGTTCCTGATTGGCCATTCAATGAAAGACTAAATGATGATTGGATTAAACACATGTCACTTCCCCACGGTGCCAATCTGCCCTCACACGTCAGACAGCAATGGCTGCGTTCGCTGCTGCACGGAGTAGCCGTGGTGTGCTATCCGCAATAAAAGCTTCTTTTAACACATTTGCAAATGTGAAACATGGCTTGGCTGTGGCTCCTATTGCACAGTCGCACTTGCTGCAGCATGCGAGGTGGTATTCTGTCAGTCATCTCTCCGTTCATGAAAGAATAGACAGAAAGAGGAATGCTGCACTCGTAGGAGGAGGTCAGAAGAGAATCGACGCTCAACACAAAAGGGTAAGTTAGTGTGTCTTTCTCCGTGTGCATTAAGTTCTGTCCGTCTATCTGTTTCTCGGTCTGCCAGTGTAATGATTCGTGTCTGTGTTCTGTTCACAGGGAAAGCTGACCGCCAGAGAACGTGTTGAGCTCCTGTTGGACCCAGACTCGTTTGTGGAGTATGACATGTTTGTGGAACATCGCTGCTCTGACTTCGGCATGGAAGAGGACCACAACAAGGTGACACCTCGTAAGAGGTTACGCGTGATTTATTCCAGCTGTGTAAAATATATTTGTTTAGGTTGATTAAGTTGTCGTCATCACCACAATTGTCCAACTCTAGTTTCCAGGTGACAGTGTGGTGACCGGACAAGGGAGGATCAATGGGAGGCTGGTGTATGTCTTCAGTCAGGTACAGGCACCCTGACCGCCACACAATCCCATAGAACATACTATTCATTTTCACAAGGCATTTCTCGCTTTCCCTTAGGACTTCACAGTATTTGGAGGCAGTCTCTCTGGGGCTCACGCACAGAAGATCTGTAAGGTAGGAGGACATGGTCACTCACCAGGGACCGGCGGATCACACCACCGCTCCTCATTCATGATCTCTGATCATAATGATCTGTGTGTAGATCATGGACCAGGCCATGATGGTAGGTGCTCCGGTCATTGGTCTGAACGACTCGGGCGGAGCCAGGATCCAGGAGGGGGTGGAGTCTCTTGCTGGATATGCTGACATTTTCCTGGTAAGTGGGCTGGGCTTCATAATACTTCCTGGTTACTGGGATAAGGATGAGAGCAAATGTATTGCCCTGGCTTCTGAGGGGGCTGACTTTGTTTCTCTCCCTGTAGAGGAACGTGCTGGCTTCAGGTGTGGTCCCTCAGATCTCACTCATCATGGGTCCCTGTGCTGGAGGAGCCGTCTACTCTCCTGCCCTCACTGACTTCACCTTCATGGTCAAGGTACAACACACACCCTGTATGGGACCAATACCATCCCTATATCTAATGAATCAAACCGACATTTGTTACACCTGTATGTGTGTGTAGGACACGTCGTACCTGTTCATCACAGGCCCTGATGTAGTGAAGTCGGTCACCAACGAAGATGTCACTCAGGAAGAACTGGGAGGAGCTAAAACGCACACTGCCGTGTCAGGGGTCGCCCACCGTGCTTTTGAGAACGACATCGATGCCCTGCTCAACCTACGAGACTTCTTTAACTTCCTTCCTCTGAGTAACCGGGACCCCGCCCCTGTTACTGAGTGCCAGGACCCCAGGTACCCAACCACAAAACTACTTTGGATTTCCGTAAAGATCCATAGAATGTTCTCCCTCTCCTCCGCTTTCTCTCCCTTCACCTCTGCTCTCTCCCTGAAGTGATCGTCTGGTTCCTGGTCTGGACACAGTCGTTCCATTTGAGACCACTAAGGCCTATGACATGTTGGACATCATCCAGGGGGTAATGTCACAAACCGTCTGGGAAATCCATGTTTGCTTAATGTTTTTGTGTCCTCAACTTGTGATTTTTTTCACTCTACAGGTTGTGGATGAGAGGGAGTTCTTTGAGATCATGCCCAACTATGCTAAAAACATTGTAGTGGGATTTGCTCGCATGAACGGACGAACTGTAGGCATTGTGGGTAATCAACCCAAAGTAGCTTCTGGTGAGTAGGAGAGTCGGGTAGATGGGTTGGTGATGGTGATGAGGAGGAGGATGATGATGAATCTCCTGTGTGTGCAGGCTGTCTGGACATTAACTCGTCAGTGAAGGGAGCTCGCTTTGTCCGTTTCTGCGACGCTTTCAACATTCCCATCATCACCTTTGTTGATGTGCCAGGCTTCTTACCAGGTAGGACCCAAGTCTGACTTTCCTTCTGAATGACTGACAAGTCAGTCTGGTTAATGGGCAGCTTTCACATCAGTTGTTGGTCAAGTTGTATTTTTCAAACTGGAAAACTCCATGGCACCTCCCTCAGGTACTTCTCAGGAGTACGGAGGCATCATCAGACATGGAGCCAAGCTACTTTTTGCCTTTGCCGAGGCCACCGTGCCCAAGATCACCATCATCACCAGGAAGGCTTATGGAGGAGCGTATGATGTCATGAGCTCCAAGCACCTGAGGGGAGACGTGAACTACGCCTGGCCGTCTGCTGAGGTTGCCGTGATGGGAGCCAAGGTAACACGCATACCCACACACCGCTTGTAATACAAGCATGACACACACTTCTCCATGGCAACATTCACCATGTCAAAATGGAGGGAAAGGTAATGAAAATATTGACAATGTACGGTCTCTCGTTCATTTGTGTTCATGTTCTGTCAGGGCGCTGTCCAAATCATCTTCAGGGGGAAGACCAACCAAGCAGAGCAGGAGGCTGAATACGTTGAGAAGTTTGCCAACCCTTTCCCTGCTGCTGTCAGAGGTACATAAGGACATATACAAAACCCATTGCAACAAACCTCGAACACTCCTCTCAGTGTGTGTGTGCGCGTGTGTGTTTCAGGATTTGTGGATGACATCATTGTGCCGTCGACCACCCGGAAGAGGATCTGCAGGGACCTGGAAGTTCTGGCCTCCAAGAAACAGACAAACCCATGGAAGAAACACGCCAACATCCCTCTCTAACACCCCCCACACACATCACCCATCACCCGTGTCACTGTCCCTGGCTTCACTTCTAACTACCTTTTTGGACCTGGGAGAGAAAGATCAGTGTTTTTCTATTTGATTTAACCTGCTATGAATCCAGAAACACTAGTTTTATTAAACAAAATAATCAATTGTAAAGTGAAATGAATTTCTTTCTGTCCGTCTGTGTAAGTTGGGGATGAATTGCTGTCGACAGTTCCTATTAGAATAATTAATTGTCAAGGCCGAAGGCTCTCCAATTCAGGTGTTCACCATGTTCTCCACCATTCCCCAGCTTTCTGATATCGGTGCTCAGTCCTATTGTCCTTTACTCCCTCTTAAGTCTGTGCTTGAAAAGGTATAGAACAAATTAGGGTAAATGAGTAAGCCATCTAACTTTGTTGAACAATCAGAAATATGTATTCTGTTTATCCAAGAGAGCTATATACAGATGTTTTCATGTCAATGAAAACAAGCTTGTGCCGTATATTACCATTTAGGAAAGTATGCTGATTAATCCTGCTTTGTATTATACATCTCAGAAATAGGCCAGTATTCTTTCTTAGAACCGATCAAATTCAGCAAACACATCCAGAAATCGATTACAGATTATATTTATTAAAAAAAGAAAGATGTTCAATAAGTTCACAGAAAAAAACTATTTTAGAAGGTTAAAGGGCATGTGATGCCATCGCTACAGAAAGAACCAATCTTTGATATTTACAAGACAGCCAAACCAGCCAATAGGAGAATAAGAGTCAGGGTGGGCCAAAGATTGATTAAGCCAACCAATCAATCTGTAGTGGTGCTTGTGCATAACCACCACTACATGTCAACAGACTAGGGAGGCCTCTGCTTGTTTCCTTCTTTTGCACCAATCTGACAAAAAGGACAGGTGAAAGGAAAATGGCTTCTAAATATTAGCTTTCACATGTCCTGTTCTTCCGTATCAGTGGTTGAATGAGAGGAGACTTGAGAGGAAGCTACTTCAGAGTATTGTGTCCCCAACATACTATCTTTAGTAGCACATACTTACATTGCTCTCATCCAGCTGGGTGGTATATATCCATGGCAGCAGCCTGAGCACTGAAGACCAATCAAATCTAAGCATTTGGCAAACCGATTGGCAAAGGAAAAGAACTGTACAAACATTGGACAAAAAAAACGCAAAACAAAATCTCACTTGATTCAAAACTTTATACTAAAGCTACTGAAATTCAAAAAGATTGTTTTTTAAAACGACTTTTCAAACGGTTTTTAAAAAGCTGTGATTCCCCGTGGGTGTGTCTGTCTGGAGCTCTGAAGGGGAGGGGTTTGTGGTGTTGCTATGATGTCACTGCCTCTTGTATGTCCAATGGAGAGCTCTCCTAGCTCAGTTGCTGTTTGGTGTATTTCTTACTAAAACAGAATACAGGATATTCTGAACACTATCAAAGGGGAAAAGAGTAGAGAGAGAGAAGAGACAGGAGTGGGAAAGGGAATGGCTAAATAAAAGAGTAAAGATTTCTCACATTTAATATCAAGTTCCATCTGGGGAGGGGGAGTTGGACTGTACATGACGTGTGATGTGAAACAAAACCTCACAGCTGCGTGGCGGGGGGACCATATAGCTAGGCGCACTGGGCCATAAGTACCATCGCAAACGATAACAGGAGTTAAACCAGGTCAGGTGGACAAAAAGGACGGGACGAAAGGTTTACGAATACGATGCGAGACAATGTTCTGTACGATATTTTTGATCCTCCATCCGGCTTGTTGCCAACACACCCACACGTCCAATATGAATTATAAAAGATCTTCTCTATGTACGATAGATATTTTGTCTGATGTTCTCAGGTTTGAACGGGATCCATAAGTCGACCAGTGAGTAGATCCCAACTGATCCGCTTCCTTCACCAGGAGCCACTCAACACACACAGCCGGCAACTGGCTGAGAAGAGAATGTCTGGGTGTTTTCGTGTGTGTGCGATAAAAGTGTTCACAGACAGTCTGATGTTCTATTAAGCGCTCATCCCGTTGAAGGCCCCTTCTCCATTCTGGAAGGCCATGGAACATCGGATCAGAACATGGGCATGGTGAAACCCTGGATAATGGAACAGAGGTGTTAAATCGCAGACTGGACAGCAACCTCTGCTAAGCTGTGTGTCGTAAAGCGTGGGTGTGTGTGTGTGTTTTTCGCCTCACCGACTCATCCTCGATCATGGCTGCTGAGTCGAAGAAGTCTGGTCTGAGCTCCGCCCTCTCACGCCGATTCCTGGAGGGAGGCTGGAAGGACAGAACGAGGGGAATTGAACATCTGAACCCATAGAATTAGTGATGGCCAAACGAGGCTTCATTAGCGTTATTTTAGCAGCATGATATTATGCTGGCAGCCATCTTTAAAATGTACACGGCAATACAGTTAATAATATTATATATAATAATATAATAAAAAGAACAGACAAAAAACACTATTGGAACAGACATTTAACACAAAATGTACAGACTAGATGACTAACTATACTGCCATACATATTTCAATGATGGCTTTTATTTTGAAAAAGAAAATCTGAGTTAGCGCTGCTAGCATAATATCCTGCTGCTAGAAGAAGGGAATGAAGCCTCGTATGGACATCACTGCATAGAATGGACACATTAAAACAACAGAATTAAACTAGACGGACAGGAAATGGGTTCATAGCGACAGTAGGCAGTGCCACTGACCAGGTCGATGACCATCGTGTCCTCAAACTCCTCGTTCATGTCCTCCAGCTGACCTCGCGATGACATCATGACGTCCTCGAAGATCGGCTCCGCGTCATCCTCCATCAGACCACGGCTAGAGGGAGAAGTGGAGGTCAGAACGCACATACAATACACACATTTCCACACACAAACACGCGCACACACTTACACAGTCTGTCTGACCGTCTGGTTGCGGGCTTTCATGTAATTCATGGCTGTTCTATCCTTTCTGCTGTCTTCTATCTTCTGTTGGCCTAGCCAAGACATCTGCATCTGGGAACTGCAGAGGAAAGAGTTACATAGACAAACACACACAGACACACTCACAAACCAAAAAAAAAACACACTTACTTGTGTACATAGTCGTTCTCTGAGCCCGGTTCTGAGTCGTGATCAGGTAGGTGTGTGTCCGCTGCCTGCCGTGGGTTCTCTCTGAGGACGGTGGAGGTAAGCTGAGGAGTGGCTAGCGCCCCCGGTGTCTGGAGGGTGTCATTACCACGGAGCCACGAGGCGTCTACACTCTCCTCTGATTGACAGACAGTTAAAACAGACACATTCAGCTACCTATAGAGGTGACAGTGTATTGAGTGGGTGTGACGGTGTACTGGGTGTAGGCGACGATGTACTGGGTGTAGGCGACAATGTACTGGGTGTAGGCGACAATGTACTGGGTGTAGGCGACAATGTACTGGGTGTAGGCGACAATGTACTGGGTGTAGGCGACAATGTACTGGGTGTAGGCGACAATGTACTGGGTGTAGGCGACAATGTACTGGGTGTAGGCGACAATGTACTGGGTGTAGGCGACAATGTACTGGGTGTAGGCGACAATGTACTGGGTGTAGGCGACAATGTACTGGGTGTAGGCGACAATGTACTGGGTGTAGGCGACAATGTACTGGGTGTAGGCGACAATGTACTGGGTGTAGGCGACAATGTACTGGGTGTAGGCGACAATGTACTGGGTGTAGGCGACAATGTACTGGGTGTAGGCGACAATGTACTGGGTGTAGGCGACAATGTACTGGGTGTAGGCGACAATGTACTGGGTGTAGGCGACAATGTACTGGGTGTAGGCAACAATGTACTGGGTGTAGGCGACAATGTACTGGGTGTAGGCGACAATGTACTGGGTGTAGGCGACAATGTACTGGGTGTAGGCGACAATGTACTGGGTGTAGGTGGTGTCCGTGAGGGAGACCCACCCTCGATGCGTTTGCTCTTGTGCACTGGTGTCCTTCCCTTCTTGCTGCGGACAGAGCTGGTCTTGCTGCTGGCGCCGGATGTCACGGACAGCCGGTCCCCATCATCGCCTCCCGTTAGCAGACTGTTCCGGTACGAGATTAACGGGAGCCACACGTCCTCGCGGCGCTCCGACATGGACTCCGACATGAACTTCTCCAGATATGAGTGACTGACGAGGGGTGACAGACGTTAAGCACACACCCAGCGTGCACACTCACGCACGCACAAACACACACACACACACACAACGTGTACTTACACAGTCTTCTTGTCCTGTCGGAGCAGTTTAGAGGAGAACTCGGAGAGGACCTCAAGGAAGGCCAGGTTAGGAGGAGGGAACTCCGCACCCCGGGGATTCTGGTACTTAAACGCAAACTCTATACCATCCCTATAGAAGAAACACGATCAGTTTGGACAGGGCACTCAGATTAAGGAAGTATGTTAATGTGTGTGTGTGTGTGTTAGCTCTTACTTGTGCAGCGTTGCGACAGCCTCACGGGTCTTGATCTGGTCCAGCCCGAAGGTGAGGGCGAAGCGCCGTGCCAGCTCCTTGATGCCACTGACGTGAGACGACGTTCTGTCCAGAGTAGGTCCCTGGTCCTGAAGCAGCTCGTTGAACAGCTACAACACACAGCAGGGAGAATGTGAGTGTATGGGGCGGGAGTGTGTGTGTGTGTGCGCAGCATTTCTGTGCGTGTGTGTGTGTGTGTGTGTGTTTATACCTGTTGCAGACTGAGGATGAGGGTCTTGGCACAGAGGATCTTATCACTCTGCCTGGTTTTACTGAGAGTCTCTTTGATGATGTCACCATAGTCATTATAATACTACACTCGGAGAGAGACAGAGACAAAAAGAGATCGAGTTTTAAAACTTATTTTCTGGGCTCCCACAACACCAGAAATATTCAAACAAACAAAAACATGTTTAAACAAAACTTAAAAGCACAACTTCAAATCATCCTCCACAGAAACTGAACACAACAAGCCCTGAATGCCCCACATGCTCACGAACAGCCTGAGATCCTAACCAGTTTGTAAAAACACTCAGAGACAGAGAGAAAGTATCAGTCAAATTAGAGTCAAATTGTTTGAGGACGTTGCGGTGTCACTTTTAGACATGAAACAAAAGAACACAGGGATGAACTTTGTTTCCTATCAACTGACACATACATTTTCCCTAACTTCTAAACCTCCTCCTAACCCCACAGAACCTATCCTTGACAGTAAATCTCTTTGTGGGACTGGTAAAAGTGAAACCACAGACGAGTACCTTCATGTAGTGTTTGAAGATGTCTGCGGCGGCGGGCATGTCCACGATGTCGTAGATGATGAGTTTGCTAAAGGCTGCTAGAAGGTTTCTCCTTTTGTGGAGAGCTTCAATCTTATTGGCTTCATCCTCCTCATCTCCTTCTACGGAGACAAGGCACACACACGGGTCAGTGCTAATGTGTCCATAGTGTGTGTGTGTGTGTGTGTGTGTGTACACAACTAACCCATGCTCTGGTTCTCATCGTCCTGGTCTATGAAGACATGGTCCAGGATGAAGGAGAGCAGTTCGTTCTGTAAGGTGCTGTCCGGGTTGAACACCAGAGGCTCCAGTCCTTCCCTGCCCCCTGACATCAACTGGTGACTGAATATCATCAGCAGGTCACACAACAGCATGAAGGCCTGTGGTAGCGAAAGAAGAAAACACAATCGTCATGACCACGGTCACCATGATTATCACCGGTTTCAACGCCAAACTGGTTTGAGACTGGTGTAGCCGTGAGACGAGGCGGTCCTCGTCGCTCGCCGCGGTTCAACAAAGTAAAAAAAACGACCCATCGTGTGTAAACTGGAGCGAGGTTCCGTCACCTATGTCCGAATTGGAGCGAGCCCGGGGCCAGGCCGGTGTTAACTGGTACCTGTTCTTTGACCGGCGTGTTGACGTTGGACAGACACTGCTGACAGACGGCCAGGAAGGACTTGACCACTCTCCTCAGGGCCAGCAGGTCATCCTTACTGGGGGCTCCCTCGGTCATCTTGACCAGCTGCCACAGTATAGAGTAATGGGAACACTGCAGGGCCTGGACGGCGATCTGCTCGGGCATGGAGCCCTGCTCGATCCCAGCCTTCAGCAGCCTGTAGCAACTCCCAAACAGGTCCCAGCGGGTCAGGTCGTGGGCGCTGGGGGAGAAGGGAGAACAGTCAAAAAGGCCTGGGCACCCAGGAGGGGACATGAGGAACGGTCTTACTTGTGGAAGGCCGTGAGCCGCTTGAGGGTCGACAGGACGTTGTAGATGTCGTCGTCGTCGGCTTCCTCCCCCTCCTGCAGCAGGTCCTCCACGCAGTGCGTGAACCGGTCCGTCATCTCGTCGATGAGCTGCGAGCGGGCGATGTCCACCCGGTTCATGATGGTGTACTCCTCGGAGCACAGGATGCTGTAGGTCTTGCTGCACGCCTCCAGCACGTCGCTCTCTATGTGCTTCTCTACCACCAGGCGGATCTGCTTCAGCAGGGCGTCTAGATGCTGGGCAGAGGGAGGGCGCTCGGTCACTGCGGCGTGTTGTGGTGAGAAATATATAGCCTCGCATTAACTGCCCGACCCGGCGTTCGGTTTCGCGCAGCGCGCCTACCTTCTCCATGCGCCCGGCGCTGTACACGTCCAGATCGAAGAACATGGGGATCTGCAGCAGGTTGGCCACCTTCTCCGAGTCGGCCTGATACTTGGACAGGAGCATGGGCAGGGCCATGATGAAGTGCTCGGTCAGCTTGTTCTTGTCGTCTATCTGGGTCTTCCTCTCCTTGGCCGTGAGAACACGTTTCCCCGTCCCCCTGCCCACTGGGGGGTGGGCCTCGGCTGCCTGGCGAATGGTGCACACCATCAGCTCTATCAGGGCGCTCTCCTGTCTGTCAGACAGCACTGGCAGGGGGGGGAGACAGAGGGAGGGGTCACACCCTGAGCTCTACGAAAACACACCCTGATCAAAACAATCATCATTTTGTGGGAACAGAAAGAAACCAACCATAGTTATTATAGAGTTGTGTGTGTGTGTGTGTGTGTGTGTGTGTTACCTTCCTCTCCCTGGACAGGCTCCTCCAGCAGTAGTTCCGTCATACACTCCCAGTCCTTCAGCAGCTCCTGAGAACTCTCCCACAGGGAGTCCACCAGATAGGCTGCATGCTCGTGGAGCTCGCTCTCTAGGAAGAAGAGCACCAGCATGCGGATGAGGTTTCCGTTGGGGCTGCTCCGGCCTCTCCTCTTAGCCAGCGCCTCCTCCGCCTGGGGATCATGTCTGCTGAACAACCTGCACAACCAAGTCAAACGTTAACCCACCTCAGACCGCACGTTGGAATTTTCCTTTTTACGTTTGTCAGTAACACGACGAGACGCGTCGGGTTTTGCGCATTCCGTAGTTATATTAAGTTAGCATTCAACAGGTGAAAACTGGTGTGGGAATCTTTTGGAGTGCAAGTCGACTACAAAACCCACATTGTGGTGCTCTGTACAGGCTGGATGACTATGTTCTTTTATACATCACTGGCTTAGGAGGTAGGCAAAAAATCGAGCAGCACAATAATACAAAAGACAATATCAATGTGTAAAGTTAGCTAGTTGTAAAGTAATTTAAATCACGCTATGAATTTATGAATTCATAGCATGATCTATTTAACAGTCCGGACAGTTCAAAGTGGGCATGTGACAACATTGCAACAAAGCACACCTTAAATCCACTTTAAAGTATGTAAAAAAGAAAAAAATTGAGATTCTTGAAGTCATGTGGCAAAACAGTTCACCATTCTGAAAAAAAATAAAACAAACTTTTTGGCCTTAATGCACAGATCTATGTTTGCTAAGAAATATAACATTTAATATAAAAAAGGTTTGCGATCCACTGAACTTCCACAGAGGTTGAATAGTTTTGTAAAAGAACTGTCAAATATTGCCACATTGGTAAAGACATATCATAATAGCAGTAATTATTAACTTAAGGGGATAAAAGACTTAGCCAATTACGATAACCAAGTTTTGTAATTGTAATATTGAATTAAATTTTGCAATTAAAATAAAATTCTCATTAAAGCTTTGGAACATTGTGTATGGATGAGTGGAAAGAAATCCAAATTGAAATGCAGAAAACTCTGAGAAACATATACAACAAATTGACATGTCAGGGGGCTGTAGACTTTCTGTAGACTGTTACAGTAAAACATGAAATACCAATGTATCTTTATGAGACCATATTAAATGCTGATGTTTCTATAAAATATCATTAAATACCCCTGTATAAAGCAATATCAGCCAAAAATAACCAAGAGTCTAAGAGAGAGAGAGGGACAGAGAGAGATAGAGGGAAGGAGAGAGAGAGAACACAGGGGGGGCACAGACAAAAACATAGACATACTCACTTCCTGTGCAGAAACTCTCCTGCTGCCACGGCAACAGGTCTGTGGGCGGAGTAAACCAGGTGATAGACATTCTCACAGTCCTCATTGGATAACGCATCCTCACTGCCCCTGGAACAACCAATCAAAAAACACTTCACTAAACTGCAGCCAATTATTTTACCAGATGCAATCAGTCTGCCTTTGTGTTTATGTTGATAATCAGCACAGGACGAACGTGTGCGTGTGTTTATATTGACACGTGGCGCAGGAGGCGTGTTATGCGATTGTTTCTGGACGTACTGCAGGATGAGTGTGACCAGTCTGATAGCCTCCACTGCAACGTCGTACTCCTTATCCAGAGTCATGGACACGATGCGGTCCTTGAAGCGATTGGTGAACAGCTCCAGTTTGGGGAACAGCTCTCTGTTAGTGTAGAGGTTCTGGAGAGCCTTCAGGCACTTCAGACGCACCTCACCTTGCTGCCAAGGAAGGGGGGGGGGGCAATAATGTAAGAGGGGACCCGTGGTGCGTGTGTGTATACCAAGCTGTGGGTGTGCACGTGTTTTCTACCCGGTCATGTAGGGTCCATCCTACGTATTTTAGGTAGCTGTCGTTGAGGAAGGCATCAGAGTACATCTTCATCCAAACCCCAATCTCCTCTATGCATATAGCTCTGATCTCAGCTATAGCATCTCTGAAACACACAAGCAACACCGCCATGTCATCACTCCTGCGGGAGAGTGGAGGAAAAACAGAGAGCGAGGAAGAGCTAGTGGGAGAGAGAGGGAGAGTGTGTGTCTGTGTGTGGACCTGTAGCGATGGACGAAGATTCCTTTGAAGATGGAGTTCATCATGTTCTCAATCTCATCCTGGTTTTCCTGGAGCTGTGGGAAGCAAACGACAGAGATGGAAAGACTGCGCGTGTGTGTGTGTGTGTGTGTGCGCAAATTCAGGCCCTTCTCTAACCCACAGACGACCAATCACCTACCTCCTTCCTTTTCTGTAGCAGCAATTCTAGCTTCTCATTGGCTCGTTTTCCGGCCATCTTGTTCCGCTCGGCTTCGTACTGTCTCTGAGTGTTGTCCTGGTGAATACTGAGGTTCAGCGCCACATTCACCAAAGCCGTCATCAACTTCATCGCTGAAGGGGGGAAAAGAGAAGAGAGAAACGTTTCGCACAGAATGACAGGCCACGACACTAAACAAATTCGACGCAGCACAAAGAGAATCTTGTTACCTGTGCAGGAGAAACAGGAAGGCAGTCTGTTACCTGCTAGTGTGCTGGTATGTCTGAAGGCTCTGACCTGGGAGTCAGATAGTCCCGTGAGGAGGGATATGACCGTGTCCATGAGGTACTCGTCATAGATGATGCTGTACTGGCACTGACGTATCAATACGCCAATGAACTCACAGAAGTTGTAGCGGAACTTCTTCCAAAGGGGACCGGGCATGGTGAGAGGGTAGTCCCCGCTGTCCTGTGGACCACGGAAAGGGGGGGTGGGGGGGGGTGAGAGACAGCGAGAAACGTTTTCACAAAGCCTGTTTAATATCAAACGTTTTGAGACTGCGTGTCCCGGGAATGGTCGTCGATAACACAGGCCAATAGACCAACGACGGCGTAAATGCGTTACCTCGTCAAACTCCTCCGTCATCTTCCTGATGATCTCAGCGTTCTGCATGTTCCGGAACATCTCGATGCGGACCGTCCCTGTGCAGGGTTACAAGCCCAACACAATAAACCTTTAAACCACTATAAGTGGAACGTTTAAAAAAAGACAACGACAACAGTTTAACTTGGAAAACAAACCACCCCAATGTTACAGAGAACCCCAATGCAACCACTAAAGAACTCCTATCCAATTGTACCTTTGCAACCAGAACACTGGATGAAGAAGTTGATGAGGTCTAGCAGGGCGATGTCTCGGTCCTGCTTGTACGACTCTATCCAGTCGTCCACCACTGACTGCATGGCACTCTTGCCCATTTTGACCACCTCAAACAGAGTCACAGGTTCCCCTCCCTCTCCGTTGGTCTGGGGGATCCCATTGGCCTTCCTTCCCCTGGCCCCGCCTGCGACCTTCTCCGCCGGGGTTTTCCTGGGCTTCTTATTTGGTGCCTACAGGGGAGGGGCAGAAGGTTCAGATTCATAGGAAAAACTCCATCCAAAACTCCATCCAGAGAAAACACACCCGTCCAGAGAGAAAACACACACACACACACACACACACACCGTACCGGTGGTTTTCCTGGCCTGCCCCTTTTCTTCTTTCCTTTAGGATCCATTGGGTCCTCCAGCTCGCTCACACTCATACTGAGACTCATTGTGTCAGCCACCCCACCCTCATTGGACGAGTCCCTGCAAAAGACACACACATATGTAAACAGACATAGGTAGACATTGAAAACCACAACACCGACACACACAACAGTCACAATATACAGCACACACACACACACACACGCACACACTTGACAGAAACAGCGTCAGGTGTGTTAGTATGTGTGTTGTGACTGTTTCATTCGGCTGATGCTGTAGGAGGGAAACTGACTGCAGGACGGGCAGCTCTGAGGTGATCATCCTGGCTGCTGCAGGGGGGCCGTGTGTGTCCTCGGAAGGGCTATGTGGAGACGGTCCGCCGTGGGGACGGGTGGAGGAGTCGGGTGCGGGTGAGCCGTGCGCTTGTGCGTGTTGGAGGGTTACCGAATTCACTCAAACCTGGGGACACAGCTCACTGACCACACACACCGGCACATACAGAGAGACAGAGAGACAGAAAAACAACGATTTAGCCCTTTAAGTAGCTGGTGATTTAGTTTGGAGTTTTTTCAAAATTTCATGCAGCAGGATAAGAGCAAGAGTGACTGGTCAGGACTGAGAAGCAGGTAGAGGGGGAAGAAGATGGAAAAGGGAGACACCAACTGGCCACTTTAAGGAGTGCAACAGTAAAGCCTAGGGGGGCGTGTCAAGAGTGTGCACGTTTCCAACAGAAGACAGTTAAAATTTCAACCAGTATTGTAAACATTTTAACTTTCTAACCAGTTAAATCACAATTCATTTTTTTAACCATAACATCAACTCTAATAATTTGAAATAAAGACAGTTCAACTTTTAAAGTGAAGAAAATATTTCTGAAGAAATCTCAATAACTTCCACAAGAAACCATGACATTTTGCCGTTTTGCTGTGTGAAAAAGGCAAGTAACTAAAGTAAATAGTTTTTCCTGAGCAGTCCCTTGAGTTTTACTTTGACCAGAAAAAAACATGAGGGATCCTAATTTTGGCTATAAGATCCAAATGTTTTTCATGCTCATGTTGTTTGTCTGACCAAGTAAAAATTCCTGGCCCTAATTATAAAATGATTAATTTATCACAAAATATAAAGTCTGTGAATTATGAGTGGGTGCAGTAACCTACTTCACCCACCAGAGGCAGTATGATCCACAAAGTCCTCTCAACACTGTCAACATAAACATCCGTTATAAGGCTTTAGCAGCTTGTAATCATTTAGAAAATGAACAAACCACTCAACAGTCAAACGTGAGTTTATGCGTAGCTTTGTCTCTTATTTTTGTAGGCCTAGGGAGAATTGTGAAGAGAGAGTGTGTGTGTGTGAGTGTGTGTGTGTGGCTGAAGCTGAGGTTAAGTAACAGTAGGGGGCAGGCTAGGAGAGACTGTATTTAAATGTTCTCACACACAGATAAATTGAAAAGAGCTTGATAGAACCAGCCAAGAGTCTGTTATGAACACACACACACACACACACACACACACACACACACACACACACACACACACACACAAACACATACACACACAATCGTCCCACCTGACGTATTTAATGTTAGTGATGAATTACACAATACAACTTGTTTGTACCATTATATAATAATGCTGTACTTACGATGATTTATTGATTGATTTACCATTTCAAGTAAATTATTGCTTGGAATAAGTTTGAAAATATTATATATATTTCCATAATCCAAAGCGATGGTACACATTTGAGTATTAATGGTTGTGAAAAGCTGGACAAGGCTGGGACCCCTGAATGATAACAATCAGTAATCATTATGCAAAATACAAGCCCCTTCCACAAAATACTGCAGACTAATATCTCATCACATGTACCAAATACTGTAGACTAATATCTCATCACATGTACCAAATACTGTAGACTAATATCTCATCACATGTACCAAATACTGCAGACTAATATCTCATCACATGTACCAAATACTGTAGACTAATATCTCATCACATGTACCAAATACTGTAGACTAATATCTCATCACATGGACCAAATACTGTAGACTAATATCTCATCACATGGACCAAATACAGTAGACTAATATCTCATCACATGGACCAAATACTGTAGACTAATATCTCATCACATGTACCAAATACTGTAGACTAATATCTCATCACTTAGCTCTTCAAGGACTATTACACTCCCACTGTTGGCAGGAAGGTTCTCTCCTCTTCATGTCCCTCCCTCCCTTCATCTCTCTCCCTGGAGAAGACAAACACCGTTCTATGCCGTCTTTAAACGGAAAATAAACGACAGTGTCAGACCTAGGTGTAAATAGTATTTAAAAGCTGCGCTCGATAGTGTCACCTTGGCACTAGGCCAGATATGGGCGACTGCCAGATTGGTTATTGATCATCAAATAAATTCTACTCAAGGAACATCTCTTTCTAACACATACACACAACAAAGTGGCTAGGAATAACTTGCAGCAGTTTCTGTACACTGTTAACAAGTGAGCAGCCTACACAAACAGAGATTTATTTAAGTGGACACCTGACCATCTCCATAATTCAACTTACTGGCTCCTAACATCTTTGGGACCTACACCAGTGAGATGTGTGTGTGTGTGTGTGTGTGTCCTTGGCTGAGCAAAGCACTAAATGAGGAACGCTAATATCTGCACATGGAGAGGGAGAGTAGCTCGAGCTGCTTGCTTAGAGTCAAGATGAGACAGACAGAATTAAAATTTCTTTCTAGATCCTGAAAACAAAAAAATCAACCCTAACCAGTCGATCTAATTGCTTTTTTGTGAGGCTTTAAATCGACAGCAGGAAATGGAGTGAGACAAGGAGGAGACACCAAGATGAACAGTGGAGACGGGTAATGAACTCTGGTTCTCCGACACGGAGCCAAATGCACGTATGTATCCGGAGCGTTACCACTGTACCACAGCTCCACACTTAACCCCAATGATCCCAGTCCTACGTTTGACCCTGAACCTAAACCAGAACGTGACTTTCTCCTTGTAGATAGTGACAAAAGGGCCTAACATGGGAACAATGTTCACGTTTTAATGTCGTGAGGACTCCTAATGTCGGTCCTAATTCCGTCTGTGAAATGAAAACACACACACACACACAAGCAGCCAGCGAGGCCTTGCGTAATGTTACAAAGACAGTACTGCGGCCTCTCGCATTTTACCATCTGTGGTCTGTCTGCACATTGCACACTCAAAGAAGTGTGTGTGTGTTATTGATGCATGGGTCAGCTGTATTCACACTTCCGCAACAGTCTAACAAAGCATAATTAATGGAAAATCTGAGGAAAACCTTTTTTTTCTAAATCCCTTTATTTATTTATTCAATATTTGGGGATATGAAAAAAAGATTTAAATGGAAAAAAGGTAAAACAAATGGACTTAAGGCACACCTAGCAGACTGTACCCACTATCCAGTGATGAGGATATTATCCTTTCTTTTGCAAAGCTGCTGAGACACAGAATGCCAAAATGTCTTCGCAAGAGACTGAAGTTGAGAAAAGCTTCACCCCTGCTTCTCCCAGAAAGCAACCGTCCTCTGCTGCATTGACTAATCGATGTAGAGTTTCTGCTTCCACTATAAGATAAATATATGTCAATACATTTGTTGGCTTTTAGGCCACGAGGACACCTCGTAGAAATGGACATCCAACACTACTATTCTAGGCCGTGCTAACGATAAAGGTTTAGGGCAGGCAACAGATAGTGCTCTCGCTTTAGCTCTTCAGATGCTGCCTTGAAGACGTTCAGAAAGTCGATGGAAGTGCTTGGCTCCTCCTGATGAATGCATCCTTTCGATACTGTCGGCGTCTGTCCTTAAGTACTGGCCCTATATTGCCCTGTTTCAGTGTCAGCTTCCTGGGTAGACTCTGCAACCTCCACTCCTGATGAACTCAGTCCACAATGGACACACCTGACCTCTGGAGGAAGGACAACTTCCTGGATCTGAATGTGTGTGTGTGTGTGTGTGTCGGTTAAGTCTTTGCTCAGTGCCTCATGTGTCTCCCTCGCATGGCCAGACTGTGATACTCTGGGGAGTTGGGTGGGTCAGTGTCCAGACTGTTGAAAGAAATAAAAAAAATTCTCGGACTTAACGGAGCGCACATTCAAGTGGTTAATGAATCACTTTGTATCTTTTACACCTACTTAACAGCCACAATGCCGTTTTCCCACATGGGCACAAACCCCGGTCCTGACTTATTAAATCCGAGACAGATCCTGACAGTTTTGCACCATCGTCAGTACAGCTTGTAAATGCATCCAGCTTCTTCACGCATCCATGAAATCCACTGAGATGCCTCCTTTTGGAAGGTATGTTTAAGGCATGTTAAGATGTTCCAGGGACCCCATGTTAGTGGCGCAGCGCTGCCCCCCTGCCCTAATCACACTCCGACAGGCTCACAGAACTCTTGAGCTCTTTGCTGACTGCAGGTTGGGACTGATGCGACCAACTGCAGGTTGGGACTGATGCGACCAACTGCAGGTTGGGACTGATGCGACCAACTGCAGGTTGGGACTGATGCGACCAACTGCAGGTTGGGACTGATGCGACCAACTGCAGGTTGGGACTGATGCAACCTTCAGCTGCCATTCTTCGGTCTAAGCAAAAGTCCAGCCAATCATCAACAAACCTATATTTGGCCTGCCGTGGTGTATTTTTCAAGGCCCCCCGTCTTGTGACTGTGAGACACTATATATATTTGACAGTCAACACAGCCTAGCAAGCCCTGATAACATTCTTTTGAAATCAATCCCCCAAATCTTTCCCAAACATTACTGTTGAGTCACTGTACTCCGGTTGAAGATTGTTAGATTAAACTACTGGTTACCTGAGATACCCTACATATCTTCTGGCCCATTTCACAGGTTCTCTTACATTCCTGTTCATTTTTGCATCAGTGCGTCAACAATTACACAGAATGATACCTTTAAGGGTTTCTTTCTGTAGTTCTCTTCTCGTCATGGCATCCACCCTTACACCCTTCATTCACACAATATTTAATTAACCTGAACCTGTCAGCCCCGCTAATAGAACCACGTGGCCTGGGGGTTATGAGTCAACCCACTTATCACTGTTGTATGTACGTGCGTACCTGTGCGTGTGTGTGTGTGTGTGTGTGTGTGCACGTGTGCCACTTAAAATGCATGACATGTACTCTGGGAGGCAGGCGGTGTTGCTATGGCAACCCCTCGTGGGGTATAAGCCCCCACTCAACCGATTTGATTGGCGGAACAGTTATCCGAGCCCAGAAGAAGGGACAAGGTGGGGAGGGTGAGGTGGGTACGGGAAGGTGGGGGAAAATAGTTTGAGGCGGGTGAGGAAGGGGGAGAGTAGGGTGAGGTGGGTGGGGTGTGAATGAGGCGGGTGAGGAAGGGGGAGAGTAGGGTGAGGTGGGTGGGATGTGAATGAGGCGGGTGAGGAAGGGGGAGAGTAGGATGAGGTGGGTGGGGTGTGAATGAGGCGGGTGAGGAAGGGCATAGTATAGGGTGAGGTGGGTGGGGTCGTAGACAGCGAGGCAGATAAAGGAGGGGGGAGTACAGAGTGAGGCGGGGGAGGGATGTGGAGAGGAGGGGAGGGTGAGTGGGGGGGGGTATGAAAGCAGAGATAAAGAGATCCACTGTGATCCCTGGGGATCTGTTAGAAGTCACTTTGCCACTTCTGTGAAGCATCTGCAGTCTGTTTTCCCTAAACGGCAACAACACGACGGCCCAGTGAAGCAACCCATTAAACCACACGTCTCCTGCCTTAGCGTGGTGTACTCAACAAGAAACAAGGCCGAGCGCCACTGCTCCGATACATCCGTCCCACCAAGGTGTGGAAAACCAACAGCCCCGACTGAGCAGGGAAATACACGTCCTGAAAGACAACAGTGGCAATCAGTGGTCCCAGGTACCATCATTAGGCAGGCATGACGGTTCACCCACAGAGGTCCACTTCCTCTACAGACAGAAACGGAGTATCGTAATTAAAGCATTCAATAAAACAGGTACTCTGGCTGAGATCAAACACATGGAGCACGCATCCTCCGAGGACGAATGTGATCAAACTCAGATGCTGAAATGCTGCGGTGCGCACACCATTAAAATGTCTTCAGTCTCTAAAGAACATCGCTCATAAGATAATAACCCTGTCAGACTCCAAAACAAACACCAGAGGTGTTTCCAACGGCAACTGGGGTGGTGAGAGAGAGAGGAACTGCATGTAAAGACATCAACAAGTCTCCAGCACTGCCACTTGCAACGGCTCCTTCTGAATGAGAAGAACTCGTCCTGCTAGTGAAAAACAGGAAGTATTTAGAGTCCTTTTCATTCGTGTGAAACGCATGTTGTTTGGCCACGATCCCAATTAGCTGTCAATGCAAGAGAAAGGAGAGCAGAAAAGACAGCCATGTTACAATAGCTAAAGCTAGGACCTTATTCACAGCAACAACCAGGGAGCGATTCGTGTCTTGCTCAGGGACAGAACGACAGGGATTTCATTTCCACCTTGTCAGCTCGGGGATTAGAACGAGCAACCTCCCGTTTACTGGCCCAGTAGGCTACCCTGCCGCCCATGCAGTTGATCACGGACGCCAAGTCGCTCTGGATACCAGCGTCTGCCACATGACTACGATGCAACTGACCGCTGTGGGGCTCTCATTTATGAGCATCTATATGAAAGCTAACAACCCAGGCGTGGGGTGAGGACAGCGTCCATAAGAGGCATTATAACACATCTCCACCCTGAAAGAGACCGAGGAAGAGAGAGAGACAGAGAGACAGAGCAGGAGGATTCAATTATACAAATGTACAGACTGCCTGAGAATAAATAAAGTAGTAATCAGGAAAAGGCACAGCCGGCAGCTTGCAGCCCCGTGTAGTAAGATGGGCGATAAAGGAACCATCCTAGACCAATCATAACCTCATTCAATCTGCACACACACACACACGCAACACACGCTAAATACATAATGGGATCAAGTGACTCACAAGCACACAGCTTATGTCTCTTAAACACCTTCCCCTTTTGTCCATCTCTTCTCCTCCCCTACGAACCTCCAACTGGATTCCTTTTTTTCTGGTGACCCAGAATGAAGTGGGGACCCTTCATTTGAGCACAGTGAGTGGCGCACCGGTGTCTTCGTAAAACTCTGAAAGATGTTTCTGGAGAAACAAAACCAGTCGCAAATTCCTGGACAGTGCTGTGAAAGGAAGGCCTGGCCATTCAAGACACTGCGGTTTTAACAATGCTTTGAGACTGTACTGTGTGTTTATATTCACATTGTTAACTAACAGAGTGCAGCAGGCTCACTTGTAAGCTCATGAGGCATTTATATGTTATATTTTTCAAATGGGTATATTTGCTTATTTTAAGTCACA
This sequence comes from Esox lucius, assembly GCF_011004845.1. Lineage (NCBI taxonomy): Eukaryota > Metazoa > Chordata > Actinopteri > Esociformes > Esocidae > Esox > Esox lucius. Next base: position 11,332,562 of record NC_047590.1, read on the forward strand.
CTTTTTTGTACAATCTAAGGATTATAGCTTTAAAAAAAAAAACAGCATAGCATTTTCACTCAACTGGTTGGTTGTTAAGTCGATAGGCAGTAGGTTGATCAAGCTTTATTTAGTCAAGTACACAAACATCATTTGTATTTTCTTTTTTTCATGTAACAAGGACATCTGTATGTTTGTGTCTATTTCAATAAAAATCCAAAATGTCTCCTCCTCAAACCTAACTTGCTCATTGTCCAACAAGCTCTCAAAAACTAACATTATAATCAAATGTTTATCCATGGGTGAAAGGTTTAAGCAGAATGTGTTTAATCTCAACTGGTCCATACCTAACAGCTGTGGGATTACAACAGAAATAACATAGTGTTCAATTCTGACATAAAAGCTCTGACCCAGGCCGATTTTTCAAATATTCAATTTTGTCGGAAAAGGGGAAAAATGAAAGCTATCCAGACACCCAACCTTTTACTAATTCAGCTTAGCCTGGGATATCGGAGTCGAAATATTTAAGCGCATCTCATCGCAATTTGTGATTTCCAACTAACCAGAAAAGTACTTGGGTTGCTAGTTGGCGACAACATATAGGGACAGAAAACACAAAAGAAATGTGAAGTTACGTTTATATACGATGGGTGGGGAGCACGAGATGATGAGTGGTGAGTATATAATATCTATTTATTCACAGAGACTATACTGTCGGCATCTATCTAGCAGGAACATTGTTTTACCAATAAACAGTTGAGATGGGGCTTGGTGTAATGAAAACTCTCTTATTTGCCTCAAGGGAACAGCTGGCTGGTGACTGAGGTCCACGGGACCAGGAAAGAAAGTGTTTAGGAGGCAGGACTGACCCGCACTGCCCACCTGCATGAAGAATCTTTTGGAACCATGTGTGACCCTGGTGAGTAGGGTCACTGATAGGGTTGCCTGAATGCTTCCACACCCAAGTCATGAAAGATTTTGATAGAGGGAAGGTGGTATCAGATGAACAACATGTTGAAGTTGCCCGCTGCAGACACAAACCAGACAATAATGAAAGAAGTGAGGGTGGAGTCTGTGGTTTGACTGTTTTGCCATCACATTGCTCTCTCAGGTCAAAGACCATCATTGAGCTTGCTGGACCCAGAGCCACCACAGTGAGTCACTAGAGCAAGACGAGACAGTGGGGGGACACCAGTGCACTGCCAGCTCGCTGGAATTTGACGTAGTGACAACGCTGTACTACGAGACATAAAATGCTACACCATTCCTATTTTTTTATCAGCATTTCTTATCTTATGGCTCAATTAAAATACTGGTAAAAACCAAGTATGCATGTATGAGTTTATATATATATATCATAGGTTGTATTTATTAGTTGTATTAACAGTTGTAGCATTAGTTTTGCAATGCAGACCATTTAGCTGTAAAATACAGTGTTATTAATGAATCTTGATGATTACATTTGTTTATGATTATATTATAAACAAATAATAATAACTATTATTATTATACAGTATGTGCCATACTATTCTTCTCATTAGGTATCATCATTATGATAAATATTTGTAATTTGGAAGGTCAAAAAAAAAAAAAAAGAGAGATGGTGCATTAAGAGAGCTCTTGCAAAATGTCTAAATAAATAAAATGTCCCCCTGGCCTGCTCTAAGGGATCTATCTGTAGTGGTTACTCAGTTAATAATGCATTATCAAGGTGTATAACAGTAATAACAGTGACAACAGTAACTGTAATATCACAAACTCTATGGACTGAGAAGAGTAATAGAAGAGTATATGTACAGTAATATTACGGTTTCCTTAGACTGAATGTGAAGTAATACAATGGTCTACAGAGTGACTGTAGAGTAATACAAATGGTCTCTATGGACTGACTGTAATGTCATGATTTTAGGTAGCTTATGTGGAGGCTCTCGGCTGTAGATGTATATATCTATATATAGAACACGCACACACGCACGCACGCACATATATATATAGACAGTACCATTCAAAAGTTTGGGGTCACTTTGAGATTTTATACAGGCAAACTGCTCCCACAACAGCTCAATAGGGTTGAGATCTGGTGACTGCGGTAGCCACCTCATTCTAGACAGAATACCAGCTGACTGCTTCTTCCCTGAATAGTTCTTGCATAGTTTGGAGCTGGGCTTTGGGTCATTGTCCTGTTGTAAGCTCCAATCAAGCGCCATCCACAGGGTATGGTATGGCGTTGCAAAAAGGGATCTTCTTCCAAGATCCCTTTAACCCAGTATAAATCCCCCACTTCACCACCACCAAAGCACCCCCAGACCATCATATTGCCTCCACCATATTTGACCCCGGAATGCTAGCCTTTTTTTCCAATCTTCCTCTGTCCAGTCTCTGTCATTTTTTTCCCTTCTTCATTTATAGTTTTTTTACTGGCCAGTCTGGGACATGTTTTTTTCTTTGAAACTCCGCCTTGAAAGCCAGCATCCTGGAGTCGCCTCTTCACTGTTGACGTTGAGACTGGAGTTTTGCGGGTACGATTTAATGACGTTGCCAGTTAAGGACATGAGGCGTCTGTTTCTCAAACTAGACACTCTAATGTATTTTTCCTCTTGCTCACTTGTGCACTGGGACCTCCCACTCTTAATACGTTTACCCGGCACAGCCAGAAGAGGACATCCCTCTGACCCTGGTTCCTCTCTAGGTTTCTTCCTAAATTTCAGCCTTCTTAGGGACTTTTTCCTAGCCACTGAAATTCAACACTACTGTTGTTTGCTCCATGGGGTTTAAGGCTGGGTGTTTATAAAATAAAATTTTGTGACAACTGCTGATGTAAAAAGGGCTTTATAAATACATTTGATTGATGAATTTGATTGACTCTTTCTATTATGGTTAGTGTCAGTGTCAGTTTGCACTGTTCTGTGAAGGGAGTAGTACATATTGTTGTACAAGATCTTCAGTTTCTTGGCAATTTCTCGTATTGGAATAGCCTTTTCTCATTTCTCAGAACAACAATAGACTGACGAGTTTCAGAAGAAAATTCTGTGTTTCTGGCCATTTTGATCCTGTAATCAAACCCAAAATTGCCGATGCTTCAGATACTCAACTAGTCTAAAGCAGACCAGCATTACTGCCCCTTTAATCAGCACAACTATTTTCAGCTGTGCTAATATAATTGCAGAAGTGTTTTCTGATAGCATTTTACAATGATAAACTTGGATTTGCAAAGACAATGTGCCATTGGAACACAGGACTGAGGCTTGCTGATAATGGGCCTCTGCACGCCAATGTAGGTATTCCATAAAGAATCTGCCGTTTCCAGCTACAACAGTCATTTACAACATTATCCATTTCTACACTCCATTTCTGATCAATTTGATGCTATTTTAATGGACAAACATTTTTGCTTTTCTTTAGAAAACAAAGGACATTTTTAAGTGACCCCAAATATTTGAATGGTAGTGTGTGTATATACAGTGGGGAAAACAAGTATTTGATACACTGCCGATTTTGCTGGTTATCCTACTTACAAAGCATGTAGGGGCCTGTAATTTTTTATCATAGGTACTCTTCAACTGTGAGAGACGGGATCTAAAACAAAAATCCAGAAAATCACATTATATGATTTTTAAATAATTAATTTGCATATTATTGCATGACCTAAGTATTTGATCACCTACCAACCAGTAAGAATTCCGGCTCTCACAGACCTGTTAGTTTTTCTTTAAGAATTCCCCCTGTTCTCCACTCATTACCTGTATTAACTGCACCTGTTTGAACTCGTTACCTGTATAAAAGACACCTATCCACACATTCAATCAAACAGACTCCAACCTCTCCACAATGGCCAAGACCAGAGAGCTGTGTAAGGACATCAGGGATACAATTGTAGACCTGCACAAGGCTGGGATGGGCTACAGGACAATAGGCAAGCAGCTTGGTGAGAAGACAACAACTGTTGGAACAATTATTAGAAAATGGAAGAAGTTCAAGATGACGGTCAATCTCCCTCGGGTCTGGGGCTCCATGCAAGATCTCACCTCGTGGGGCATCAATGATCAGGACAAAGGTGAGGGATCAGCCCAGAACTACACAGCAGGACCTGGTCAATGACCTGAAGAGAGCTGGGACCACTGTCTCAAAGAAAACCATTAGTAACAAACTACGCCGTCATGGATTAAAATCCAGCAGTGCACGCAAGGTCCCCCTGCTCAATCCAGCGCATGTCCAGGCCCGTCTGAAGTTTGCCAATGACCACCTGGGTGATCCAGAGTAAGAATGGGAGAAGGTCATGTGGTCTGATGAGACAAAAATAGAGCTTTTTGGTCTAAACGCCACTGGCCGTATTTGGAAGAAGAAGAAGGATGAGTACAACCCCATGAACACCTTCCCAACCGTGAAGCATGGAGGTGTAAACATCATTCTTTGGGGATGCTTTTCTGCAAAGGGACAGGACGACTGCACCGTATTGAGGGGAGGATGGATGGGGCCATGTATTGCGAGATCTTGACCAACAACCTCCTTCCCTCAGTAAGAGCATTGAATATGGGTCGTGGCTGGGTCTTCCAGCATGACAACGACCCGAAACACACAGCCAGAGCAACTAAGGAGTGGCTCTGTAAGAAGCATCTCAAGGTCCTGGAATGGCCTCGCCCGTCTCCAGACCTGAACTCAACAGAAAATCTTTGGAGGGAGCTGAAAGTCTATATTGCCCAGTGACAGCCCCGAAACCTGAAGGATCTGGAGAAGGTCTGTATGGAGGAGTGGGCCAAAATCCCTGCTGCAGTGTGTGCAAACCTGTTTAAGAACTACAGGAAATGTATGATCTCTGTAATTGCAAACAAAGGTTTCCGTACCAAATATTAAGTTCTGCTTTTCGATGTATCAAATACTTATGTCATGCAATAAAATGCAAATTAATTACTTAAAAAATCACAATGTGATTTTCAGGATTCCATCACTCACAGTTGAAAAGTACCTATGATCAAAATTACAGACTTCTACATGCTTTGTAAGTAGGAAAACCTGCAAAATCTGCAGTGTATCAAATACTTGTTCTCCCCACTGTACATCTTAAAAGCAAGCAAGAAAGCTACATTCTCTCAGCAATCCCAGCCTGGCTCACTGCAGCTATTGCAAAATGGAGACGCAGAGAGAGCAAGGGAGAGTGAGTGTTGGATGGGAGGGAGGAAGAGTGAAATGGAGGAAAGAATGAGTGCAGAGGGAGAGCAGCGGGAGCAGAGGAGAAGAAAAGAGGAGGGATGGGGTCTGGTGGAGAGACTCATTAACTCGGTCTCTCTCTTTCTGTCTCTCTCTCTTGAATTCACTGTTTGCTGCTATTCACTGCCTCGACAGGACAGGAGAGAAGAGATAACACACACACACACACACACACTTTGATTTCCCGAGCTCTGAGGCTATTATACCTAATGACATAAGAACTACAGAGAAACCATTACTGTGACAACCAGAATCAGAGTGTACGTGTGTGTGTGTGTGTGTGTGTGTGTGTGTGCGCGCCCCTTTTTGTGTGTTAAAGACTAAGTTCAAGAGCGCTACATATTGAGCATGGCTGAACTCTGCATCCTGGTCAGTTATCTACTGGGTCCAAAGACCTGCTCTTTAATCTGCTGCTGCACTTGTTTGCAGACAGACCGGGTTGTCAGAATTTATAACTCAAATACTAGACATTGGTTACATTATTATTATTAAAAAAAATTATAATAATCATCACATGCCACTGGGGAGAGAGAAAATATAACTGGCTGTAACTGGATGTGGTGTTGTGAGTGTCCAGGTATAGCACCCAGGTAATCTCTTCATTTTAAGACAATGTTAGCAAGCTGAGCAAAAGGCAAAACAATGCAACATGCATTTTCAGTCCCTGGACACGGTCACTGTCAGTCTTCCCGAGAGTGTAGTTCACCAGACCACCGCTGATACACTGGTTACAGGGCTAATCTGCTAATCTGGGATTTCAGATGGCACTTTAATTTACCAAGGGAAGATGGAGAGGACCACACAAATACTTTCTCCGCCAGCTGATCTCAGGAGCATGACAAAGGTTAGCCACACAAAGAAATTAAATAAATGAGACAAAATGTGTATTCACACGTATATTCACATACTTTTGTGTTATTGATTCCAGAAGTTAGGTTTTCACAATTGTAACCAGCAGTTGAGGCGTTGCAGAACACGTTCGAAAATGTGCTAGAAAACTGCATCAGCTGGAGGAATCTTAGCAGAATCATGAACATTATGCCAAGCAGCCATGCTGAAAGCGAATTACTGTGCGATATTGTTTCCTTCAGTGCAACCAATGGAGTGTTTTACTTAAGTAGTCAAGCAAAAAGGTCTACTGGGCCCTAGGGAAGTCTGTTTATCACCCAAACATAAACCAGGGAAAAAAAGGCATCAGGGCATTTCTTTTACTCCAAAACATACTTTTAGCCAAGCCGATAATGATCAGAAAGCCAACATGCTAAAAATCTGATAGACCACAAGCTAAAGATCAGACTCAGGAACGGTGCAGCAGTCGAAAACACTAGCTCATAATGCAGCCACTAGGACCAGCTGCAGTCATTCTGCGTTATGGGTATTTGTCATTGACCAGAACGTCACACACTGCGTGGATGATAATCTCTGAGCACTGCATTGCAAAGCAGCAGCCGATGGTTCATGTCCTTGGCACGTCACACCAACCAGGCCCAGGATGTTCATCTGTCAACAGCAACCTGCCCAATATACATTTTTAAATCTGGGAAATTAGAAATGAAAGATATAAGGAGAGCGGAGGGGGTTTGCCAGGTAGCTTCATTTCGCAAGGGAGTTGACTTGCATTTCTTTTGACTTCAGGTATCCAAGAGTACCAACCTTATAAAGATGATCAAGATTCTGTCACAAACTGCCAGCAAACAACATAATAACCAGCTACCAAACTAATACTGTTCTACTTATAATTAAATATGAAAATGTTAGCCATAAATGTACACATTTCATGTAAATAAATACGGTCATTCATATCATTACAGTGGCCAGTGCAGGAGCAGACAAAGCAAAAGGTCTTGCATCACGCTGTAGCCTTTATGCTTTGGTGCAAACCCTACCCCATCTGGCCCCCCAGCTACAGACTGTGCGTCTGAATTACCACGTTATTGGTGTATTCATATAGGCTACGGTCTGCTTTATAACAGTAGTGATGGGGGGGGGGGGGGTTGAGTCCAGGCTATACAGTTACATTGCAATATCCTTTTCGCACTGGCTGACTGTACCACCAACAAAACTCCAGTGTTTTCCTTCTAAGTTTGTTTACAGCTCTTATTTCTATGACAGATTAAAACACCAATTCCCATTCTCTAGTTCCACTACAGACATATGGTGACTAATACGAAACATCATCATCATCAATCTAAATACAACTGTTGTAATGAATAGCAATATAAAGACTTGTGCTAAAAGTTATTACTACACTAAATAAAGGTATTACTACACTACAAGTTATTACTATTACTAAAATTACTACAGCGAAGGCATGATGAGCACTTTAATTACTTGCAAGACCAGAGACAGGAATTTCTACCAATTTCTGCTGACATTCCTTACAGCAGGGCTTAAATGTTTTATTGTCAAGCACACCCAAATATTATTAGCCACTAGACAAGGACTTTATTCTTTTAAGTATATGCCACCTATAAAGGTCAACTATAAATGTATGAGCGTCGAATTGTGTTAAATCCCAGTGATAATCCTGACATTCGGCAGGGTTTCTGTTTTAAAGCACATGTCCTGCTTTTCTACACATTTTGCTATGGCTAATTTGCCATGACCTCTGGAGCAGAACCGACTCTAGCCTTTTGGGCCCCTAGATGTTTGATTGGGGGTCTGCTGACCTGCCAATGCTAATTGGGCTGTGGGGCCCCCTAGAAATTGGGTCCCCAGAGCATGTGCCCTGCATGTCGTACAAGAATAAGGCCCTGACTATAGTGTGAAACAGAGTGATTAAAGACTGAAACAGGCAAGTGCAAAGGCTATTTGCATATTGATAGAAAAATATGATTGTAACTGGAGCGCTATATGAAAAATGCTTCTGCAAGTTCAAAATAACCGAGATTTCACTTTGTAAAAAAAATGTGTCTGTTTCAAATGTCCTGTTTGAAAACTCTTGCCTTACAGGGCAGCCCCCAACGTGCCTTCCCTGGCTTTGAATATGGAGGGCCCATCTTGCTTATAGCCTGATCTAATTTTTTCAATGGAATATTTTATTTCATGGAAATAGATGTAAGCTAGCCTAATGGAACAATTAAAACAGGCACTATAGAGTGTTAAGCAGAGCCCAATCAAAGCCAACACCAAACACTACCAAGTACTAAGTACAACCCACCCAAGGCCAACACCAGTTACTACGAATACTAAGCACAGCCCACTCCAAGGCAACACCAGCCAGACATGGGACTGCTCACAACAAGCCTCACACTGGCAAGCCCACACCATTGCCATACAAGCCAAAATCAGGCTAGCCTACACCAGCAAGAGAATGTTCACGGCAGACAACTAGCGGGGGTAACCTGCATGTCGCAGCAGCCACACAGTTAGCTCCATCATTAGCTGAGGGATCCCGCGGACAGTGTTGCATTTGGCAAGCATAATCAGGGTTTGTGGGGTTATTAATCAAATATGGTTGCCTTGTCTTCATTACATCCTTTCAGACAATATTGCAAACTTTCAAAGTAGTATGTATGGTCGGGCGGCAATATGGAAGCCATTGCTCAATAAGCTCTGCCTTGAATCCTGTTTAAAGTACCCCTGTTTAAACTATGCCAAAAAAAAAATAAACACCCAGTAGATTCTGTATGAATATGGCAATCCATTTTTAGGTCTGATAAAACTAAAATGCAAAGCATTACATTTGGCAAAAAACCAACACAGCACATAAATACCATCCCCGCTGTGAAACATGGTAGTGGCAGCATTGTGTTTTGGGGATGTTTCTCATCATTCGGGACTGGGGCACAGAATATTGGGGAACATAAAGGGATAGAAAATAATAGGAAAACTTTACACCCCCTGAAAGAAAGTTGAGATTGTGACATAAGTTATAAATAAGTAACCTTTCTGTATAATAACAACCCAAAGCACACAGACAAAAACTACACTACAGTGGTTGAGAAAGGAAAACAAATCATAAATGTCCTTGAATTGCCCAGTTGGAGCCCCAACTTAAACCCAATCGAAAATGTACTGCATGTTTTGTAGTTTGGTAGTCAGTGACGCTCCCTAAGAAACTTGACAGAGCTTGAACAGTTTTATAAAGAATGTTTAAATATTGCCAATTCCAGGTAAGTGGACAACAACTCACAGCCGTCAAATCTGCTTCCACCAAGAATTAGCTCAGGGGGCTGAGACCTATCTAATTGTGAATTTTTGTGTTTTGCATTTTTAGCTTACTCTCATTTCACAGTAAATAAAAAAAAACTCACATTTGTGGAGTACAGTGTGTAGATAAGTTAGGGAGGAAATACTATTTTTAAGTATTTCCTGACACAAAAATATTGAAAATGAGTGTTAATCTTGTTCCCAGACACTTCCTTATACATTTGCGGAAGGTCTGTTGGTACAGCCATCAATAGTCAATACGGATGTTGTGTGGCAAGATAGGCATTGTCTACAAGCAATCACTATATAGTGCCTAAAATATTAGCAAAAGGAGCTGAAGAGCAAACAAAACATAATAACAACATCTGAATGCAAACATTGTTTTATTTGTGCTTAGCCTATGACTTACTTTTGGATTCACTGCACTATTTCACTTGGTTCAAATTAACTGGCAGATTTTAGGGTTTGTGAACAAGATAGAGGGGGGAGGGACAGCATAGACTAGCCTAAATGGATGCAGGCTGCTGTTTGCATACCCAACAAAAGTCTGAAAGTTACAATGTATAGATTATTATAAGTTAGAGAGCAGCAAGACTTGGTGGAAGTTATGAAGATGTTATCATATGGCAAGTTTTAATTGTGTGCAAGTATCCAGGTTTTGTTTAATGGATTGTGTGACAACCGTCTAATTCTTTCTGTATTAGATGGTCTGAGTACAGATTGTATTTGTCAGCTTGCATAATAGCTGTCTTATACTGAGCATTAGTAACGTATAACTATGATTTTACACTATAATTATAGGGCCAGTTTTCTTTGTGAGCAATAATCCTGATTCTCTTTTATAGACTTTGTAGTAACTGTCTAAAACTTCCCCCAACACACACACACACACCCTAGAACTCACTTAACAGATGCCAATTTGCGTATGCTATGATGCGACCATGTCGTAAATGAATAGCATTGGATGGATTCAAACGATGTTCTCCAAAAGCATGTTTTTTTTTTTAAAGAAATCTCAACACCCCTAAAGTATAAGGCTGCTTACGTTAATGCTCATTTCGGGAACTGGTCTGGTTCAAACAACGCAAGAGTATGAGGCTTATTAGCTGCTATAACAATGTTAACCTTTGCTTGGGGCAGCAGCGCTAGGGGATTTGCTGACTTGTCGAATTTGTAATCTGTCAAGTTATTTTCATGACTGATGTTCAAACTGATGGTTGATAATGACTGCAGGTTCTGGTAACTGTTTTTGGGCTGGCACTATAATCCGTGTTCATTAACAGACCTCTGACTGTTGTAGGGAAGTCAAACTTGACAACTGTTGCAGAAGAGCATGTATCTCTGCAGTCGCCTAAGGAGGGCTGAAATGCTTTTTGTAGACTGTCCCCCTGTCTGCAAATTCAATAATAAGGTTACTTAGAGAAGTACAGTATATAGGCCTTAACATTGACATTTTATTTTCTTCATAAGATTATCTAGCTACTCGTATTACAAAAAAGAAAAAACCCTGCCAAATGATTATTTTACCCTGGCATTCTGTGTTATGCTGGACTGACTCATCAAATTCTTCACAAAAATATACCGAAATTTAAACTCATTGAATATAAGTCAAATAAATCTCTCTTTTTAAAATAATTTCCACCAAAACTATTACAAAAAGCAGATTTAGTTAAAGAACTGCGGCAAAGTCCATCTTGCCACTCTTGCTGGTTAAACCCTAAGAGAAACAGTGAGTTTGGGAGTAGAATTACATTCTTATAAGAAAATTATAATAATTACAATTATTCATTTGTAGCTCTAGTTTTACCTGATACTTCTACTTCTGTGACCTTTGATCATCTTATAAACAGACATTTCAAAATGCAGAATCCGATGTTTTGTCTTTTCAGTACTTGTGTACCCTGGCAGAAAAAAGGATGTTTGCTTCTGATGATAATCCTAATTATATCAAATAGAAAATGTATCTTATAAGATAACTACACATTCTCTTTCTGTTATTGTACATTATACGTTACCTGGATATACGTTTAGTAAATAAACTATTAAAACTTCAACAACACTCCAAAATAGCCTTATTAATAACAATAAAAGAATGGGGCACCTGACTCCAGAAAGGAAATGCAAAAACAATTACTGGAGCAAAAATTAACTGACGCTTATTTGGTTGGAAATAATCTGCCATTCTAAAGGAATTGGCAGATAATGATAATTAAAATGTTTGGCCAATATATTGGCGCATACCTCGTTATTTCTTAGGAAGGCTCTGTAACATTATTATTTGCATGTACCTTTTAACAGTTTTAGGACTTTTTCTGGTAGACGTTTTCAAATACATATTATACATTGGTTTGACAACAGGGAAAAACCTTTGCTAATTCATAATTTATGGGACTGAAATTAAAATACATATTATTGCCTTAATTCCTCAAAATGTTTACTTGGGTTTCATTTGACACAAGTTTTGATTTGCTCCTTTTTAGTGCGTATGAGTCTTTCAGCTGTATTAAATAATTCCTATCTGGTTGTATGTATACAAAAGGAGCAAAGCAGGATAATAATGTGGGAAAACAGAGTGGTAATGCATATCTGATCTAGCATAACCGGTAGCCGCCAGTCAGTGTATTAGTCTTCCAGGCTGCATCCTACAGTAAGCTGTTAGATCAGTGGGAGGTGGAATCACATGGCTCAGCTTGTTGCATTACAACTTTGTTTACAATCAGTGGACACTCAATAGGAGACAAGTTGCCAAGCTGAACAGCCCTTTACACTAAACCTCCGACTCTGTACAGAGCAGTAAACCTGGGTATGTAACACATCAGAGTTGGGCCTAAATTAACCAGAATAGTTTCTCTGATATTCTCCAACTACTTCATATTTCCATCTTCATTATAAAATAAGTGGTAGGCTTATGTGGATTTGAAATGGTTTAAGTGACTAGTTATAAAAACGAACTTATATCAGAAGAATGAATGCTTGGGAGTGGGGTGTCTTTGAGCGGGGAGCATGGAAACCTACAGGCTTGGACTGTAACCTGGGTTTGATTTGGAACCCATCCCCCTCAACACACTTCCCCGCTAAATTTCGCCTGGCAGGCAAGGGGGCGGAGTGGGTTAGCTGGCTAGCTGCACCTACCAAAAACCTTCAAGCCAAAATATCTTATTTTGTCAATAATGCCATCGTTGCATTTCGTTCTTTGAGGACAATTTCAAAACAATAAGAGGGAATCTGGAAACAATGTTGCTTTGCGAGGCTAGAAGAAAAATCTGCAGAATCTAAGTTATATGAATGGCGTGATTGATTGGCATGGATGGATGTGAAAACCCAAGTGACAGCATCCTAAAGCGATTTAGTTAACAAAACATATTTCCAAAGATCTTATCCGAAAGCTGTGCACATATACAATGAATTAGGGTTGGCTAACAATAGCAATATGTCTGTCTAGTAGGCTGCTAGCTAGCTAGCGCTGGCGGCAGTGCCACTACAATGAGTCTGCATGCAACGTTCTGTTATTGATGTTTGAATCAGCCCCTTCATCAACAGCAGGAAAACGCGTCACATCCATTAATTTAATAACAAAAAAACTCCGCGAGTGATGGATAGCGGTCCTAGCAAAACATAGCGGTCAACTCTCTTGTGCAGTCTTGCACGTTGACATGTTGAGATATTCCTGCTAATGGCCTTCGATAATGCAGCTAGCTAGCTAGCCTAACAGAGGGGAGAGAGAAAGCACATCCAGTTCCAGTACTCTCTCCGCTAGCTTGCAGAGCAGCACCCATCCCCCAACTCTCTCCCCATCCATCCCTCTCTCTCTCTCTCTCTCTCTCTCTCTCCCTCTCGCTCTCTTTCTGAATCCACCATCTTGATTCTGAGACCCGTCTCCCCTTTCTCCAAAGCTGAAAACACAACCAAAACCCCAACAAACTCACCTTTACCGGGCATTGTTCAATCGATTACCGTCTTCCGAAATAAAAAATCTATATACCTGATAAAAGTGTGTAGGTTTTAATATTGTAAATATGCCGTGAGAAGCGGAAACCGCGCCTTGGAGCAGAAAGGGACAATCCTAAACTGCCATCTGGTGGAGCCTTCCTAGCTGTAATGCTGCTCTGGTGGTGCATCTTCTCACTGCAACCTTACTGCCTCCTGGCGGACACAGACGGGATTTCATGGGCGGGGGCGCGCCGCGGGTGCGAGGAAAGGGGAGGGGGCACTGCAGGAGGACCCCGCGAAAAAAGGAAAACACGCGGGAGCGCGCTGAGGCTGTTAGAGGTTGAATTTGCATTATTTATGATATTAAAGTACCTAAAAGTACACATGTAGGAGACAAAACTGTGTAGGTTACACAATTAATCAAATTTTACCAGGCTACAGTAAAGCATTTCATAGTATCACTGTAGTAATTGTTTCATTGTTGTATTTGTCTGAAATGTGTATTTGTTCCTGTTTTTTTAATTTTAACTTAGGGAGACTAGCCATCACCATGATATACTAAACTTAGGATCCTAAAAAATAAATAAAGTTATTGTGGTAATGCTTATTTAGCTCAGTAGGCTAAGATTTCCAAATGCTTGTTTGTTCTCTTTCTCTATCTAACTTATATATAATATAAAGGGCTGTGTCTGGAATATGAGAAAAAATGAAATAATAATTAGGCTACAAGAGCAGAAACAAATCAGATATTCAAAGAAAATTTAACACACAATAGGTGTTTTTTAGTTTACTTATGATGTGGTTATGTCTAAATGTATTACATTTCTGGAGCTCTGAGCAGTCTGTTTACCTTTGTAAACTGAGCACTCAGACCAGCTGGCTTAGTTGGCTCTTCTCTAGGTTAACCTGTCTGTATATGTGGCCTCTGTTATGAAAGGTTTGAGAATCTCTTCACTTGAACCGTTTGAAATAGAACATGTCTTTTCTGCATTTTGATAAATGTTAAGACCAAATTCTGCCCTGCATGCATTATCTGATGTTTTGCCCTGTACTTAGCAGATACTTATACAGAATTTGGGTTTTGTCCCAGTTTGTTAAAATACTGTTTGGAAGGCTGACCTCAGACATTACAACCATAGAGGGCAATCGTTTCTATTGTTTTAAGACAGATCATGATTCGGGTTTTTGAGTATTATGTTGTTAGTTTGAGGCTTAGAAGGCCCAACCTGCCCTGTCTCTCTGATTATCGGCCAACTTATTACACGTACCGGGTGGTGTTGATATTTAGGCCAAAGTAGGTGTAATGTTTGGTTGTCTCTAGAGCATTGGTGTCCTGATGATGGGAAGTCTTGTTTAATGTTGCTAATTCATTCATGTACATTTTTCACTGTTTTGCTCTCACCCAGAGGCTGACCTGACTTACACACTTCCCCCTCTCTTACTACTTTTATCTCTGTCCTCTCACATTCTTTATCTTCTCTGTCTTCTTTCAGTCTTTTGTTCTATCACATGCTTTTGCAGTCTGTCTTTCTGTAAAATGAAAGAGGGTGGGAGAAAATGAGTAAAGAATCAAGTGTGAGTATGTGTGAGATGTAGAGGTCATTCTCTGTGTCATTCTATTTTTGGTTGGCAAACTTGATGGATTGATGATGCTCAAAGTTACACTGAATGTAGGGCTGCTATCAGTCTAACACATGCAAATGTACACACATGTTGGTTTTATTCTTTGTTGGGACCAAAAATGATATTCCTTTTTCATTAACCCCAATTCTAAACCTTATGGCAGTTGTCATTTTTACCCCAAACATCAAAGATGAAAATAGTATTTTTTCATTTGTGGACTAGCTAAAAAATCTTCTGGGCACCAAATTGTCAGGTTTTATTTTCCTGGTGGGGACTCACATTTGTTGTAAAACCAGGATCACACACGCAGCCCAGCAAATCTACTCTTGCATTATATTACACCAATAGTATGTTTGGCAGTAGGCTGCGAGTTTCAGGAGGAAGTATTCATAGGTAGACTTGTAGGCAGTAAATGAAATCAATTGACTAGAAGCAAGGAGAACAAAGAGTTTGACTAGCCACCTGGTGACTATAGAGGTAAACTAGTAGCAAGAAATTTAGAAAGATAGAATAGTAGCCAAGAGATCAAAGAGGTTGACTAATAACCATGAGATTGTTGGATCATGACACGTGCGAAAATGCTTGAATAAAGTGCACTGGAAACCGGTTGGTCTGATCCCTTGTGCCATCTCCTGCAGTGATGACTGAGCATTTAACCCTGAATAGCACCACACAACCTTTTATTCCAGCCTCAACCATTACATCCTCATCTCTCTGTCTTTATTCCTCTGCTCTAACCCCCATGTGAAATTATCTTTGTTCGGTAATTATTTTATTGCGATGACAATGTGCTTCATTAACCAATAATCACACACATTCACACACAGGCACATACCCAGGCACACACAGGTCTCTCATAGCTCATACATGGACCCAGTGTCTCCATGGTTACTTTAAGTCTCTGGAATGGCATAAATGGACTAAGATTATGTTTACATAAAAAGGTCTGTAACAGGCCTGAGGAGGAACAGTCACCGAGAATAATGTCAGTAACCCTGCAGATTAAGGAGGAACAGCTACACTGAGACTAATGTCAGTAACCCTGCAGATTGAGGAGGAACAGCTACACCGAGACTAATGTCAGTAACCCTGTAGATTAAGGAGGAACAGCTACACTGAGACTAATGTCAGTAACCCTGCAGATTGAGGAGGAACAGCTACACCGAGACTAATGTCAGTAACCCTGTAGATTAAGGAGGAACAGCTACACCGAGACTTATGTCAGTAACCCTGTAGATTAAGGAGAAACAGCTACACCGAGACTAAGGTCAGTAACCCTGCAGATTAAGGAGGAACAGCTACACCGAGACTAATGTCAGTATCCCTGTAGATTAAGGAGGAACAGCTACACCGAGAATAATGTCAGTAACCCTCTAGATTAAGGAGGAACAGCTACACTGAAACTAAGGTCAGTAACTCTGCAGATTAAGGAGGAACAGCTACACCGAGAATAATGTCAGTAACCCTGTAGATTAAGGAGGAACAGCTACACTGAGACTAATGTCAGTAACCCTGCAGACTAATGTCAGTAACCCTGTAGATTAAGGAGGAACAGCTACACTGGGACTAATGTCAGTAACCCTGCAGACTAATGTCAGTAACTCTGCAGTTTCAGGCCTTTACTATCTGTCCCATAAGAATACATCATATGAGGCTCTTACAAGATTCTTATATGTCCCACTTGAAATGTACACTCAAATGTACACAAGTAATATACACTCACCTAAAGGATTATTAGGAACACCATATTAATACTGTGTTTGACCCCCTTTTGCCTTCAGAACTGCCTTAATTCTACGTGGCATTGATTCAACAAGGTGCTGAAAGCATTCTTTAGAAATGTTGGCCCATATTGATAGGATAGCATCTTGCAGTTGATGGAGATTTGTGCACATCCAGGGCACGAAGCTCCCGTTCCACCACATCCCAAAGATGCTCTATTGGATTGAGATCTGGTGACTGTGGGGGCCATTTCAGTACAGTGAACTCATTGTCATGTTCAAGAAACCAATTTGAAATTATTCGAGCTTTGTGACATGGTGCATTATCCTGCTGGAAGTAGCCATCAGAGGATGGGTACATGGGGGTCATAAAGGGATGGACATGGTCAGAAACAATGCTCAGGTAGGCCGTGGCATTTAAACAATGCCCAATTGGCACTAAGGGGCCTAAAGTGTGCCAAGAAAACATCCCCCACACCATTACACCACCACCACCAGCCTGCACAGTGGTAACAAGACATGATGGATCCATGTTATCATTCTGTTTACGCCAAATTCTGACTCTACCATCTGAATGTCTCAACAGAAATTGAGACTCATCAGACCAGGCAACATTCTTCCAGTCTTCAACTGGCCAATTTTGCTGAGCTCGTGCAAATTGTAGCCTCTTTTTCCTATTTGTAGTGGAGATGAGTGGTATCCGGTGGGGTCTTCTGCTGTTGTAGTCCACCCGCCTCAAGGTTGTGCATGTTGTGGCTTCACAAATGCTTTGCTGCATACCTCGATTGTAACGAGTGGTTATTTCAGTCAAAGTTGCTCTTCTATCAGCTTGAATCAGTCGGCCCATTCTCCTCTGACCTCTAGCATCAACAAGGCATTTTCACCCACAGTACTGCCGCATACTGGATGTTTTTCCCTTTTCACACCATTCTTTGTAAACCCTACAAATGGTTGTGCGTGAAAATCCCAGTAACTGAGCAGATTGTGAAATACTCAGATCGGCCCGTCTGGCACCAACAACCATGCCACGCTAGGCTTGACATTCAGTTTGGAGTTCAGGAGATTGTCTTGACCAGGACCACACCCCTAAATGCATTGAAGCGACTGCCATGTGATTGGTTGATTAGATAATTGCATTAATGAGAAATTGAACAGGTGTTCCTAATAATCCTTTAGGTGAGTGTATATAGCATTCAAGATTCATGGTGAATTCTTGTAATGTAAAGGAAAGCATTTAACTTGTAGAGGTAACATTGTCAAGCCACACACATTTCTTATAATGTTTATAGATTACTTGTATTAGTCACATTTTATCATGTACATGTCACACGATATTCTGTTGTGTCACAAGATGAAATAATTGCCATACAATATTCATGCACTTTCATATGTACTATTGTATTTGTCATACAAGGCCAAATCCAAAGAAGTAGGATTGTTTTCCATGTGGTGTGTATCATATATCCCATAAAAGCTGGTGCAACGGAGCTCAGTATGGTGTAACAGCATAGCCAGATTTCTCCACTGTCCCTGTCTGCATACTGGGCTCCATACTGGACCAGAACTGTCCATTGATGAACACATTGGGCAGGACTCCTTGGTCATGTGAAAGGCAACACTGCCAGCCTACCTGTGGTACAGTATGTTCGCAATGACTCTTTCACACTGGCGGAGGCAGTAGTCCGTCCACTAACAGGGAGATGGCAGGAGGGAGCTCCACTCTTTGAGTTGTTTGGAAGAGTTATGTAATGGTGGTGATTTATACCTTGTAGGAACAGCTGCAGTGTGTGTGTGTGTGTGTGTGTGTGTGTGTGTGTGTGTGTGTGGACGTGCATTCAGGCATGTGTGTGTTTTGCTCTATTTTTAATTCCCACAGACCTTGCTAGCACGTTCTTTTATTCTCTATCCCACTCTGTCTCTCACACTCTCCTCACTCCCCATCCACCCTCCCCCCTCCCAGATAATACATTATGAATGAGAGGTATAGTTATGTTCTATTTGCAAGCTGAGAGCAGGGCAAACATCTACCAAGCTGCTACAGTAGGTGAAGGCAGCACAAGTGCAAACAGTCACAATTATTTCATCTTGTGACATAAAAAACATCAGCAAACGCTTTCTTGTCACTGATTCATTCACAAACATGATCAGGGTTAGCTTTCTTCCATTAATCTCCCTCTCCTTTTCCCCCTTTCTTGTAGAGCAAATGCAACTGGTCTATAAAAGGGGATCATTATTCACTGCTTTTTCCAGGTTGAATTCTGTTTCTCAGATTGAGAGAAACAGAGAGCGATGGAGAATTCAAAATATTTCCACTGGTCTCCACTCATGAAGAACAGACTTACACCTACACATCTTTGGGGGAAGAAAATTGCTGCACAAGCCTAGGGACCTTACATCCGGCAGCAAATAACTGAATGACAAAGCAATGTCATTAAAAGCCCTACAAAGCCCTCAAATTCCAAGAGGTGATCTATAAAGCGGAGTGCTTGTTAGCCAGCTAGTTCTGAGGCTCAGATCAAAGCACCCAGACAACCTGACAAAGTTATGACAAAATATAACACCTATTGGAAAGACACCACAAAAAATTTAACATTTAATTTCAGCACTATTTGGCTGTAAATAGACAATGGCAGACTAACCACTGAGAGTGACAGTGTACAGATTCAGTGAGCACAGCCTGGCCATGGCCAGATTGGTAGAGTTGCATTTCCTATTACTCTGTTTTCAAATACTTAAGACAAGTTCCCACAAGTTCCCACCCTAAAAAATCATCAGACATTACAAAGAATTTGAAACCATAACATAAATTATAGTTAAATGTTAATATGAATACCAATTCCCCTATTCATGTCATTATTATTGTTGCCTAATTGTCATGTTATTAAAGTATATTTAATTAATTTGGTAGAGATAGATAGACATACATAGAGGAAAAAACTGATAAAGACAGAGGCTGAGGTAATTGTGTTATTAGGTTATTAGGTTATATTACAGATATTTGTGGTAAAAATGATAGGAGTGGTAATGTAATACTAGTAATAATGTATACAATAGTCAACCATGCAACAAATACATTTCAAGTAGGCAAAACAGGATCTGCCAACATTCAAAGGACTTTTAAAGCTGAACATAATTTGTAAAACACCAAAATAATGAAAGTTGGGTATTTGCCAATATGTGCATAATATCACTGGCTTTCAAGCCTGGAATATCATGGCAGACTGAGGTAAGAGTGTGATGAATGATTCTGCTTATACTGTACATTATTCATACGGTCATGCATTTTTATACACATATTAACTGCATATTACACATCCAGACTAAAATGGCTTGTTTAAAATGAAATGTCCCTGACCACATCATTAATGCTTTGATCATTGTGTACTGTGCAAATGTTATATTTCTGTATTTAGTTTTTTAAACATCTTGCTTTCAATTAAATAATCTAATATGTTTTAAGTCATGTAGGGTATATTATGACCTGATATATGACACCACTTCAAGGGCCACTGAGTTGCACAGCAATAAACTCACTGCCTTGCAGAACAGGGTTTGAATCCTGTTTTTGGAATTTCCCATGAGGTCTCACGTAGGGCAGTACAATTGGCCAGCACTATCTGGGTCTTAGGGGGTGAATTGTTGAATATGGTTGACTCGCCACACTGTAGCTACTCGTTGTGGCAGCTTGGGCGCCTGTGACCTCAGTCGAAGTAGAAGTTGTCAGGTCCTGGCTGGGGGCCTCCAGGCATATCTATGCGCCTGGGAGCCACAGTCAGGGCCTCTAGGCATCTCTGCGCTGTCGTTTTGATTGTTCCCAATTAGAGGCAGCTGCCCTGTGTTGCCTTTAATTGGGGACCCTATTTAAGTTGCCCTTCTGAACCTTTGTGTTGTAACAGTTGTTTATGCTGTGCCTCGCTGTTTCTCGCTTTGGTCTGTGAAGAACATTACAGTTTTTCACAATTGCCAAGAGAAATTTTTTGAAAACTTCCCCCATTTTCTCAAAACTTTAAACACAGATCCAAATCTTCAAACTACGTTCACAAAATCCCTGACTTGTCTGTCAAAATCAAACACTCGCCTAAAAGCCATTTAATCTGTGCTCAAAATCAAACAACGCTTTCTGATCCACAAAGCCAGTCAATATAAAAACACTACAGAGCATACATTAGAAAATGTTTAGAACATAGCATCCAGGGAATGTAGTAACAGATTTTGTTTACAGATTGTAAATAGTAAACGCATTTTGCAACAAAAAAGTATTACCGTAATACCGTTTTTTTCAATTGCTACCACACTAAAATTTTAACTTATCCACAATTAGCAAAACCTTACACTCAAGGAGCAAAACATTGGCCTAGATTTGCACAACTGTAAGCACATTGTCAGATTCACACTTTTTGCAAAACATTACCCACAGTGATTTGCAAAACACTAAACATACTTGTATGCATTTGACACAGAAATCTATCATGATGTCATTTCCATGCAATTTCAAAGCAAAGGCTTTCAAATGAACATACACATGAACCAATTGGTTAAACACAGCCACCAGGTGTGCACACACACTGGTGCTTAATTGTAGAAACACCAATAAGGTTTAAGCACCATAAAAAGCCAACAGGTAAGTTCACCCGTCTTCAAAAAAAAAAATGGATGGTGTCAGAGGAAGAGGGCGGATGAGGGAGGTAATCCACAGAGAACCAGGTAGAGGAAGAGGCCAAGGAAGAGGAAGAGGCCAAGGAAGACCTGGAGTAGGGGTAGGACATGCACAAAGAAGAAGACAACCAAATCTGTGTAACGAAATTCGTGCTACAATTGTGGACCATCTAATAAACCACGGACTAACTGAGGGAGGCTGGACTGAGAGTACAGCCTAACCTAACCAAATACACGGTGGCATCAATAGTTTGGACATTTCGTCAAGAGCACAGGTGAGAAACGTATCTCCTGTCAACAGAAAATCCATAGCTTACTGCATGTACTATATCAACCGTTTTGGTATCTATTCCTGTATCGTTTTCCAGTAAGCTACATGTATTTTGTTTGGTCAACATAGGGTTGAACGTCGAGAACACCAAGGAAGGAGGGGCCCCATATCCACACAGGAGCAAGAGAGAGAGATCATAAACCTTGTTTTGGCCAATAATGCAATCAGACTTCAATTCAATCCCATATTGTCAATGATCACCCAAGTTTCAATAATGTCCAACAGGTCTCTTTGTCGACAATAGCATGTATCCTTAAAAAACATCAAGTTCTGATGAAACAACTGTACAAAGTGCTATTTGAAAGAATTCAGACAGGGTGAAAGCATCGTAGACTGAATATGTGGTGGTACATTTTGTTTACTGACTGTAGTATTGTGTACTGCACACAACCTTTTCACTGTACATGTAATTTTACTGTATAGCAGACCTACAGTAAATTGATCTACACAATGTGATCTTTTGCTGTATTTCAGAGTTTTGCAAACGGATGTGGAGGAAGTCCCGCATGAGTTTATATACATTGATGAGCCTGGATTTAAAGGGTAATGTCACCCCCATATTATCCCCTGGAACTATGCTCATTCTAAAACAAATGTAGAGAACTGTGTGTAGTGTTTTACAAAAAGTGTGGTTTAAAACTGCAAAAATTAGTGAAAAGGATGAAATGTGTTAGTATTTGTGGAGATTTGGTGTAAGATGAGTTTCAGGTTTTGGTCATTGTGTCTCAAGTTCCAGTGTTAGTGTGTAAGCAATTAAGAAACTAATATGAATGAAACACTAATTTTGAGAATATTCCATTACAATAGAGATATTTTTGGTAACAGGAGTAATTGTTATAGTGTTAGTATGTTGAAATATTAGTGGTGGCAATATTAGTTATAGTGTTAGTAGGTTGAAATATTAGTGGTGGTAATTTTAGTTATAGTGTTAGTAGGTAGATATTAATGGTAGTAATAATAGTAGTAGTAATATTATTTATAGAGTTAGTAGGTAGAGATATTAGTGGTAGTAATGATAGTAGTAGTAGTAATAGTAGTTATAGTGTTGGTTGGTAGAGATATTAATGGTAGTAATAATAGTAGTACTAATATTAGTTATAGTGTTAGTAGGTAAATATATTATTGGTAGTAATGATAGTAGTAGTAATATTAGTTATAGTGTTGGTAGATAGAGATATTAATGGTGGTAATGAAAATGGTATGAATATTGGTGCTATTAATGTGGTGGCAGCATTCATTTAGAAATAATAATATTAGTTTGTTATTTTTATGTTCAGACAATTCCAGTCCCTATTATTTAATTGACAATTATTTATTGCTTATAACATTGTATATGTATACAGTGAAGCTTTGGCTAAATTAACAGTGTTTCTTACACCAATAAAATAATTTGAATTAAAAACTGACAGAGAAAACAAAATGTAGAGTTTTCTTAGCCAATTACTATGTAGCCTCTTGCCCCAATCTGAGAGATTCAAACACATGAACAGAAGACCTACATGTCTGAATGTTTGGTTTTTCTGGCCATACCTTGAGGGTTCCTACTAGTATAATTATTTGAAAGACTTACTTTCAAGTTCTTTTCAACGTCTATTGAACGTATTTTCAACTAGGAAAACGTATTTTTAACACTCTTGCTCATTTCCAGATTGACGTTATACTGCTTCATTGATAAATTATATTTGAATTGATTAGACTATATTTTTGTGTTTTCCTTTAAATTGTAAAACCAATACCAATTCGTTTTATTGTTATTATTTTTACATTACTGCCATTAGTCTAACATGTAATTAAATATTATATTTTGATAGGTTGTCATTTCAAAGACTTTGGTCTAATAAGTAAAACATTTGAAGCTTCTCTATTCGTCTTTCTCCTGCATAATTCATAATTTCTGCACTTCATCCTCAGTCAGAATCATCTCAGCGAAATGCACAACTTTGCGGTGAGGGAACTACTAAAGCATCTATGTCTTTTTCATTCCTCTGTCTCTAGATACAGGCTATGTTGGTAAACAAAGGCAGTAAAAACATTCTCTCCCCCAAATCTCATTAGCAGGTCGAATTGAATAGCGCCATAAAAATGCTTATACCTATTTTCTATACACAGTTACCATAGAAACGGTCGTTAGCTATTAGCCAGCGACACTCACACACATTAGGGCTGTTGCATTGAATCGAACAGCTCCAAGGAGGTCTTCTCTCTTTCTATCCTACCTGTCCTTATCTACCCTGCTCCGCCCCCCCTTCAGTCTGTCACTTCTGTCTCCCATAAGGGACAAGTTGTCTGCATGCAGGTGAAGAAGGGGGTCATTACGGTATGGAGTGCAAACCATTCTTCACTTGCTAATAATATTTACCCAGAATTCAAAATACGCAATATTTATAAATATTTCATGTTATTTATTATATCTAGCTTTTCTATCTTACACTTGAATATTGTAAACAATTGCCTATGCCAATAAAGCTACTGGCAACAGAAAATGCTAATTCAATCAGAGAATTCAAATTAGATATATGAAATTTGCACCTTTTAAGGATCAAATAACAAAAAAGGAAGACATTAATAATGTACAATCATGTCAGTTACCACAGGGTAATGGAACAGACAATACATTACTCCAAATGTCTGTTGAGAAGAAAATCTGCATTATGAAAGCACTGAGACAGCTGGCTTGGCAGCAGATGATGTCTTGACTTGTAATTATACATACATGAGCCCTGTTTTTCATGCTCTTTTGCTGATCATTTGTTTTCTTAATTGTATATCATTTTCCATTTGAATACCTATTTTTGTTTTTGACATGCATTTTATTTTTTATTGTTGCTTAAACCTTTAAACCAGTTTGCTTTGGCTCTGAATTGAAAGAGAGACGAGGGGGTCAGAATCTGTGCATGAGATGAGTGTTGGGAATGTGATGTAATACCCAGTAGAATTTGAAGAGTGAATACCCGTTAGTAACTACTGGGAGATCTTAGTGTATGTGTTTTGCATGTGTGTGCATAACTGCACGCGCACACACACACACACACACACACACGGTGACTGATACAGTGGTCAGTGTTTATGATGATGATCATGATAGGTTCTTCGTTGACGCATGCTCAAACATAATGACATTGTTCCTCTGGTCTCTCTATTTTTCTTTCTCTCTCTCTCTCTCCACGGTTGGTAGGCTGGAGCGCAGCAGCTGTGTGATGTGTCTGAGTGAGGGGAGCAGGATTGGGAGACTGGTCTGGAGAACGTTTGGTCGGCAACTGCGATCAGACGGTGGTTGAAGGAGACAGCTAGACCAAGAGTGCAACCTTGGAGGCTCACTAACACACCCGGAAGGAGCGAAGGGGTGTGTAAGAGTTGAAAGATGTATTTCTATAATCTGACTGAATACGGGATAAATACGTTTGGTTGATGAATGACTGGTGCTCGGGCACAGTGAGCTTCGCCCCAGCGGGAATCGTTAGGTCGCGAGACAGGTGAGTTTGTTTGTAAAGATTCTCAGTTGCGATCAATCTACACGTTAAGAGGGAATCGAACGTAGGGTAAATCGTTGGGAGGACATTTGCATTTTGTGTTGTGATTTTCATTTTATTTGATGGGATTGTTAGTCTTGCTGTGTACAGTGGCACTGCATGTGAGCGGGCACGCGCCTCGTTCCATTCATAACTTCGGTAAGGTCAGTGTATGTATGTGTGTGTGTGTGTGTGTGTGTGTTTGTGCGTATTTTACCCGCTGGCGTCAGGGGTGTCGTGTGAGCGAACACTGAAATAACCTTGACTTGTCACACATTCACCCTCCTCAATGTTCTGGCTCACGCACGCCAATTGCACGTGCGCGTACTCTATCGTGAAACCCGTTATCCAGTATCCAACGAGGCAGATGGCATTTAGTCGTTATAAAATAGTCAGTGATTGCTACCATACTACTCAGACATGACAATTTGCCACAGCTACTTCTTTATATAATGCTTTAGCTCAGTACAGCACACTCCAGGGGCTACCCTCAAATCACATCCACTCAAAATTGTCTGTACCATAACTGTTGATTGAGCATGGTGTGCTTAAGTACAATTTGTGTCAGCTATCTATGCAGCAGCATCCTCTGCATCACAATTGTGAATTACAACCTGCAATGCACTCACCTATAGCAGGCATAGAAGATGGACTCCATTGTCTTACATTAAACAGTTACAACTTGGTTGGAAGACAATGCTATTGTTAGTAGTTAAAAGTGTGCGTGTGTGTGTGTGTTTCTATTTCTATGGGTTTGTGTGTGTGTGAGCATGCACAGTGAGATCACATCAGCTCTGGCTCTGGCCTTTTAAAACATCAGGTTCTTAAATTGAAACCATAGAATGTTTGGCGAAGTGGTAAAATGTTTCCTGTCTTTAAAAAAGGCTAATTTAGTCATAATGGTTAAGTTTAGAGTTAGGAGATAATGTTAAGTTCAGATTTAGGGTTTGGTTTTCTGAGAAATTTTTATTTTATGGTAATCATTTGTTCTTTCTCTCAAGTACATGTGTGTCACTCATATCCATTCCTCCCACCAGGTGCGTAACCATGGAATCAACTCATCTCCTTGACGGTTCCAAGAAACGTGTGAAGATCCACCCTCACACCATAACCGCCAAGTACGCCCCACACACACCGCACACACACACACACTTTCCCCAGCCTGGGGATGAGGGCTATGATGACGCTCCCTCCTTCGAGGACTTCGGCTCCTTCCTGGACGAGACCTCGGAGAGGAAACAGCTGACAGGAACTAGGAAGTGGACAGGAAGAGCCAGCTCTCTGTTTGGAGGGAAGGACAAAAACAAAGACACGCCCCCTAAACCACCCACAGTAGGATCAGAGGAGGAAGGAGGGAAGGGTCCAGGAGGAGGAGTGGGGGAGCAGTTGGCGAGTTTTGGCGAGGCGTCAGTCTCGGCATCTCGGCTGACATGGGCTAGTCTGGTTGGGGCGGCATTGGCTCACGGCTGTGTGTGTCTTCTGACCCGTCTGGCTGCCTCACGCTTTCACCTCCCCCCCTTAACTCTCCTCTTGGTTCGCTCCATACTTCAGCTGCTCTATGGGACTGTACCAATGAAACAGGCAGAAACGGCCTTCGGCTCAAAGGGCTATCGGCGCAAACTGCTCCTGTACGGCTTGACTCACTCCTTCTCTCTCTGCTGTGCTTACTCATCGCTGTCCTTCATCTCCCCAAGCCAGGATGAAGCTATGTTGACAGCCTGGCGCATGGCCACCACCGTCCTGTCCGCCACTCTGGCGCTGTTGCTCCTGGACGAGAGGCTGGGTTTGGTCGATCTTGTCACAGTAGCAACAGGTGTGTTAGGGCTGGGTCTGGCGCTAGTTCCGAACCCCACAGGGTTGGTTGGGGACAACAACGGGACTATTTCAGAAATGCCCAGCGCAGTCACACCGGCGCAACAGTCAGCCCAGTTCTGGCGGGAAGCTTTCGGCTGGTCCCTGAGCGTGCTAGCAGGATTGTGGATGGCTCTGGCTCTGGTGATGTACCGCTCCCTTAAGGAACGGGTCAGTATCGGCACTGCCCTGTTCACAGTCAGCTGGACCGGGTGTCTGGGCACTCTAGCTTCCATGATTCTCCTCCAAGAGGGACCGGTGTGGCCAGCCAGTCTTCAGGCTTGGTGCGTCGTTGTGGGGGTGGCCGTGTGCTCAGCCGGGGGGTTCGTCGGGGTGACCCATGGCCTCATCCGACTTCACCCAGCTTTGGTGTCAGCTACACAGGGCCTGGAAGTGCCAGTTGCAATGGTGCTTGAGATTGCCGTGATGCCATTGGTTCCCTCAGTGTGTGAAGTCATAGGGGGTGTGGTGGTCGTGATGAGCGTGGCTTGGCTTGTTATAGTGAAGCTCCTCCCCTCTCGAGGAAGTGGCAGAAAACAGAGGGAGGAGTATGAAGAGATCCTGGATTCACCAATTAAATAACACACACAAACACAATGTAGACCACTCCCCTTCTATCTTTCTCCATCTCTCCATCTCTATCTTGGTCTAAGGTCAGCGTGTTTAACAGAACTATCAATGCCTGAGGCAAAGGTCTTTATTCACAGGTCCAGAATCAGATTACACCAATACCTATCATAAGTTAAAACATTAGGAGGTATCACCATAGCTGACTCTGGGTCAGAGGTTAGGGACAACACCTACCCACTCCAGTGCGTGTAGTAGATGGATCTATTTTGTATCGTTGTGGTTAGTGTTGTAATGTGCCAATATCGTGGTGTCCTATTGATTATTGTGATGTCAAATTAAAACTTCACTGGGTAACTCCGGCTCTCTCTCTTAAATCAATCAAACACACACACACACACACATCCTGTTTACACCAACTGGGTTTTCCACAGTGAAGTATCTCTGAGTAGACTAGCCAGCTGACCATCCGCCAGATCGGCCAATGCCAACTAGAGAGACTCAAAGCCAAAAAGAGGGAGGGAAAAGAGAGAGAGTAGAACGTGGTGGAGAGGAGGGTGAGAGGAGAGTTGGGGACAATGTTGGAACGGAGATGGGGAGAGTAGAAGCTGTGATTAAGAATAAACAACTTGCCCTCCTCTCAAAGTCTGTTCCCTTTCATCTTGTAATATCTGTCAGTTTCCAAACCCACCCACCTAAGCCCAGCCTCCATGCGACTTTATATGGGAAACACACACACAACTGACCGCCAAACAGGGTAGAGATTCTGGAGGTGGCAGGAAGGCCTGACACTCACTATGTTATAAGCCTGGAAAACCTCTCTAAGTGCACAGTTAGTTAATGGAGTTGAACTTTAGTAGAGGGTTGTCTAATGACAGCCAAAATGTCAACTGAGACAGTAATACCATTTTCCACAGTATCTGTGACCAAATGTCTCGTGTTATTGAAGGTGGGTGTATACCTTCAGACAGGAGGAACCCTTTCCACAAATTAAAAAGTATTTATTCATCACTTGGACATTTAGAGTTACAGTGCATTTATGCCCTTTCATTACACAGAAGAACGCTCAATATATAAGGCAACTTGTTTTTGCTTTACTTATGATGAAATGTTATTGTGTATAATCTCTGTTTTAGTTTTGATTTGGTCCCTGATAACGGAGAATATCCAGCAGACATCTTTGTTTTATTTTATCCTCTTCCTCCTTTTCATCATTCATTCCCTACCGAAGATAGCAGGCTTAGCTGGGCCTGTACTTTCTGCAGTTCCATTGCTATAGCAACCAAAGCCCTCTCTATCTTCCCTCGGTCCGATGATGGAGGTGATGAGGTCACTTCCTGTGGCTTCATGCCCAAACCAATCCAGAGATTTGCCCCTACAGTGCCAGACTTTCTCCCTATTGGTCTACCTGTCCCACTAAGCCCCTCCCCTAAACCCAAACTGTTCTCTCCATATCCTTCCCCCTTTGGCTCTGCTGCTCCAAGTCCCGCCCCTAAAACAGGTACTGCTGTTCCAGTCCTAGGAGGCTGTGTCTCTCCATGGCCAGCTCTTATAGGTCCATACTGTCTCAGCCTCCCCTCCTCCAGTCGTTGTAACCTAGCACTCTGTAAGAGCTGCTGCAGCACGGCCATCACACTACCGAAACCTTCCGCTCCCTCCTGTCTGACCAGATGTAGTGAAGCATTCAACCTCCTCTCCCTCCCTATGACTTCCTCCTTCAGCTCCAGCAGGTCTTGTTGGAGCCTGGGGCTCACCTGCTCTGCCTGGCCCCGGCAGACTGCCTCTATGGCTGGCAGGCACTGCTGGCAGACTCCAGGAGCTTCACAGTGTCTCTCTAGGGCTTCCATCAGCAT
The DNA here is from genome assembly GCF_011004845.1 of Esox lucius. Taxonomy (NCBI): domain Eukaryota; kingdom Metazoa; phylum Chordata; class Actinopteri; order Esociformes; family Esocidae; genus Esox; species Esox lucius. The sequence goes on from NC_047590.1 coordinate 11,361,939, forward strand.
CGTCTGCCTCATGTGGGAGTCCTCCAGAGCCACAAAGAGTTTGTCCCAGCGTGAGCGCTCTGAAGCCTGGCACGAAGACTCAGGGGTGTCTCCTGGAGGGAGGGAGAACCAGACGTAGAATACACGCAGCACATACAGACAGTGATACAGAGAGAAAGGCAGAGGGGGTGGGGTGTGGGCAGGTGCAGGTCAAGCAGAGAAGATCAGAGACAAATCAACAAGGGAAGAATCGAAAGAGTGAAACAGAGAGACGCACCGTCCTGTTGGCTCTGTTCAATCGCGTTGTCGTAGTTGTCTGCGTAGTTAACTTCGTATTCCTCCCGCCTCACGCACACCGACACCCCGACGCAGCAAAGCAGAACACACACCGCACGCCAGAGCCCGTTCACCAGCATACTGCCCAACGCAAAATCTCTGGGTGTAAGAATTTGTGAATGCAAAAATTGCCCCGGTGCTAAATGTTTTCCTAGCAGTCAGTCCTGTGCTGTATTGTCCTTATCTCTTCTCTCCCGAATGTTGAACAGACTGAGCCCATGGCAGCCTGGGCTCCCTGTTATACCCCAGGAAAGGGGGAGGAGAGAGAGGAGAGCAATATAAAGTGGGGGGAGGCCGTTTGAGTAACGTTTAAGGGGAGGCCGCATGTGTCACCAACCCTCGCTAAACTAACTACATATACTGTGGCCTGACAGAGGGAGTAATGGGGGAGAGCGGGTGAGGAAAGGCTGGGGGAGTGGGGGTGGGGTGGGGTGAAACAGTGTTGTGGAAGGGTGGCTGACACGTACAGGGTGGAGCGGCGACGCTGATGGCACTTTTACAGCGGGACACAACACCTGCACACAGAGAGGTGAGAGGGAGCGTCAGATGGGGAGATGGGGAGGATGAGACAGAGAGATAGAGCGACGGGGAGGGAGCATCAGATGGGGAGATCGGGAGGATGAGACAGAGAGATAGAGCGACGGGGAGGGAGGGTGACGGGGAGAGGAAGAGCGATGGAAAGCTGTTAAATGTGCTGACCTACGAAGGGAGCTGAACAGACAGAGAAAACAAAGCTAAATATGTCAGTGTGTCTTCCGCCTCCCGTGGCCCACAGGTCAACACAATGCAAACATGGAAACCAGATTTAGCAGCTGACAACAGATGTGTTTTGACACCCGAACATAGAAACAGACTGACCCCCCCCCCCCGGTCTGGGTTGACCAGAGAAAGGGCGAGGCCATGAATATGACTTACAACAATAACATAAGCCACATAAAACAACAGAATGACTAAATGAGTTAACCCATGCTATTAATAGCCCAGTGAGCTCAATCATTGGTAACATATAAATGAGGGTTGTTCCACATTTGACTTTGGGCTGGTCCCTCAGTTCTTCGTTAATGAGCACTAGTCCGCTTCCGAAATACTCCATCTAGTAGCCTACCTCAGCCTACTCGAAAGAAATGGATTCTTCATCCCATTTAAACCTGTGTTTGGTGTTTATGAAGTGGATCCATTTAACGTGAGTCCAAGATGCACTGAGATACCTCCATTACAGCCTGAATGATGTTACCACAGAGGGGGACAGGAAGAGGCCCCTTAAGGGGTTGTGACTCCGTGTTGATATCATAAGAGTCTGCTCCCTGAGGGGAGACGCAGGGACACTAGATCGCTCCCCTCCAGCTGCAGAGTGACAACGTTACACAAAAGATATCTAGAGGGCCTGGCTGATGTAGTGAGAATAAGACATAATTCTTCTCCCCATTCCCCTCCAGGGACATGCTCCAGTCAATCTGATTAGGAAAAGGAGCACCAATGCTATCTGATAAATGCAGCTGCTGAATCCATCAAACCTGTCAGTATGTGTCTTCCCTGTATGTGGTGACGTGTTATGTTTATTGTATATTCCCTTGTGTACAGTGTTAAAGGGTTGTTCGTATTTTGTTTTTCAGTGTTGATCTGTTTGGTCCCGTCATCTTGCAATTCATTTCCTTTGTTCAGGTTGTCATTGAAAATGAGTGGTGATTGTCAATTTATGTACCTGGTTAAATTACTTAAAATACAAGATATAGATGAACACCAAACATCCACACTGGATAGAACCAGGTGTGTTCCAGTGGTAATCCAGTGAAAAATCTCTCTAATTGGGCTGTGGACCCTGCCTGTGTTGGTGGTGAGTTTGGAGTACAACAGGTCAATTTCAGTATAGCAACAGAAACGGTAGATGTAAGCAAGCTGCTGTACTTGGTGATAGAGTTTCATGTAATCTAAAATCTGCTGGGCATTTTCCCACCAGCGAACTGCAGAAAAAAAAGTAGGTAAATTGTCCCTTTATACAAACGTTGCCATGTACAAAAAGAAATGGTTTCATTCAATTTTCAATTCTACCCATAAACCTGTATTGTTGAACAGCAAATATGGCCACTCTTGTCTCTGGTACCTCCAACAACGACTATTGTACATTCTGGATAGGGTACAGTACATGATGAGATTATCATGGATCAAAGGCAGATGATTGTTTTATTTGTCAAGACAATCGATAGCTATGCGTCAATCATCATGTCACCAGAATAGGACATCTGGTAATTATTGGGAAGGAGTGTCATGCCTGTGTATATTACCAGACTAGTGTACACAAAAATGACTTAAGTTTAGGATTAGCATTAAATAACCAATGTGTCCACTCAGTTTTTGGCACCTGTGCCGTATAGCCAATAACTCTCAAATAGAGTTTGGGTGAACTACAAAATGCTACATGATGAGATTATTAGAGAGAGATTATTTTTTATTTTTGTCAAACGTTGGTTGCCAAATCAGCAGAGCTACAACAGCCCTGATTATGAAGGAATGCTTCTACAGAAATAACACATTTTACGAGGCTCCAATCCACGTCACAGCTCAGATTATGTTCCGTGTTTAACAATCAAGCATTCCAAATGGATGATTAATATATAATTTGACTATGAATTGTGTTCCAGGCAGATCCAGAATTATTTCTGAAGGCACACGACTGTTGACCAAGTTCTCGATTTCCTGACCTGTTCAGACAGCTGCGCGACAACCACGTCATCGACCATCTGTTGAACAAATTATGATTACATTTAATATTAGGCTAGAAATACTTTGATGGAAAAGTCTAAACAGAATCCTTGGGACTTCAGCGCATTTTATTGACAGAGGAAATCGTTACTGTGACAAGGAACGCCACAGGAAAACTCTGAACACTGACAGCCGAGGACGGATTTAAGAATTCAGCTTCCCATTTGGCCCTCAGCTGACTGGTGACGGGTGCGCACACACATTTTAATTGGGGACCAGATAGTGAAAACAGCAGCCGCAGATGATTCAGAGTTCTGAAATACATCAGAGTCAAGATCCCCATTATCGGCTTAACCTGATTATAAGTAATTACAGAGGATCAAATGTGATTATAGCTAGGTATAAATACCATTATAATGTCACTGAGCCAGCCTTGCAACCATTTTAGAGATATGAAAATCAAGACTAATTCTTCCAATGAGTTTAGTGTGTGTGTGTCCCAGTAACCTAGAGTAAGCATGTAGGCCTAAGCACCAGTAGATCAAGGAGGACCTGGTGTGTGTGTGTGTGTGTGTGTGTGTGTGTGTGGGGGGGGGGGGGTGTGTGTAGAGCTGCCCTCTAAGAAAAAATTAATTGAAAACATCTGAGGATGGAAAACATTTCCACAGATCAACCTGGCATCACAGTCTACAAGGCTCTAGGTGAATATGTTTCATACTATGAATTTACCACAAACCCCCCTCTTTGTTCCACTGACGACATGTTGCCTTCTAGAAAATGACCTCAGCAATGATGTGAAAGGACGGACACACACACCCACACACACACACACAAAATCTCAAATTCCAATCAAAGTGAGGACAGACAAAAAAACTTTAAGTTACACTGAGACAAACACCATGTTCTGTAAAACTCACAAACCCTCACAAAGCATCTACATATTTAATTATTGAACTTAATATCTAAACCTGGCCCTAACTCTAAAGCTATCCAATGACGGACAAGAGAAACTAATTCTGGGTACAGAAACAGAAGCACAAAGACTGACAATAGGAGACATTTATTACAATATGCAACAAAAGACATCCTATGATCAGGTTACGCCGTGTTATGCCATGACATCCTACGATCAGGTTACGAACACGCCACGTCATGTTAACACAGCTATGTCCCACCAAGCTCAGAATAGAGTCAATCATTTCAAAATATACACCTCAATTACCACCAGATACTATATAGTAGCCTATGGTATACATTAAGATAATCATATAGTCATGTAAAGTTCACCACCTTTACAAAGTAGCCTCCATTGGTGTTCCAACAGATAACTACAACTTATGGAAGGTAGATACCAACATTGAATTAATCACTATCAACAGTGGCATTAGCAATGCATTATGGTCTTGCACTAGCCGACACTCCTGTGTCAGGCTGGCTCTAACAACAACACAGTAAATGTCAGCGCACCAATCAATAGCACTGAATTAAAGCCTGCTGTAGTTTGTGAGTGACCACTCGGAGCCTTGCCTTCATTTAGAAACAGGTAACGGACGTTGTGGCTGAACGAACTGTTCACCACTCACACACAATATGTAGAACACAGTTCAACAGTCAGGCGGTTCGGCTTGCTTGCTGGACACTGGCTGCTTGTCTGGCTGATTGTCAGGAGTTGGTTTGTTCGTTGTTGAGGCGTCACAGACAACATTTGATATGTATTCGAGTCTTCTGTCATCCTTCACACATTGTCTTGTGATTTTGTTTTTTTTAATAAACTAAATTAGAGGGTTACCGGGTTGCTTGTAAAGGCCCTGGGGGTTACCATGGCTTGACTGGATGTTGAGATGGCTGTCCAGGTCTCGTTGGCTGTCGAGTCATCAGATGCCTGGTTGGTCACTAAGGATAGGCTGTTTGCCTGGTTGGTTGGTAGGGATTGGCAAGTTGTGTGATTGGTTATCAAAGACCCGCAGGCTGCTAAAGGCTGGATGGTTGCTATAGGCAGGTTACGTGTCGATGGTTCGTTGGTTTCTAAGGGCCAGTTGTTGTTGTAGCCGAGAGAAGGACCACTACAAAGAGAGAAAATAAAGTTAACACACTTGTTTGGTTTTCTATTTTTGTGGCGACCTGAAACTCAGACATCAGTGCTCCTTATCCCCTACCCTTTAACCTAACCCTGACCTTAACATCAATAATCTGACCGTTATGCGTAAACTAAAACTAGCCTTAACACCTAACGAGCATTTCCAAAAGCTAAAAGTAGCAAAATTCCAACAATATGCCCAATTATACATTTCCGTAATGATAATTCCTAAGCCAGAAATAGCAGTTTCACGATCGGTCAGGTTTGACTATGTTTGACATTGATCACACACACCTGGCCAGTTGCATGCGTAGGTCCTGTGTGAGCTGGTAACACTGAGCGTAGTAACTGGCTTGGGCCTCCACAAAGTCAACCAGACTCCTCAGATGGGCCGCCTGGAACAGACAGGACAGTGTGAGAGTGTCTGCCTGTGTATGTGTGTGTGTGTGTGTGTGTGGGGGAGGGGGGGGGGGTACGTACGTGTGTAGGGTTGATTCCCTCCAGCAGTAATCTGGTGATCTCTGACTGCCGGTCAAACAGACTTTGACAGATCCTCAGCTCCATCTCAGCCTGAGACACTTCCTGAGCCCACATCTGAGATGTGATAAACCAAAAAATACAGACAGCAACCAGATGAATCAATTCTGTGAACGATACTTACTGTTAAAATTGGTGTGTGGGAGGGTGTGTGTTCCTGCGTGTGACCGACCTTCTGCCATCGGACTCGTAAGAAGCTGAACATGTAGGAAACGTGTGCAACATAATCCTCTCCCAAGGGGTCAGCATTCAGACCCTGAGAGAGTGTCAGAGAGAGAAATAGACATTCAAACAGAGTGAAGGATTGTCAGAGGTGAGACATGACTTTACATGCTATATAAGTTGTCAACACTGTTAATTGGGGATGGTGGGGGGGGGGGGGGGGGGGCAACCTGAGGCAAACCTCCTCCCCTGACCCAACTATGTTTCAAGCTTTAATTCACCATCAAAACGGTCCCATTGGTCGACAGACGTGATGTGATGGTTCTGTCCTGTATGTCCAGCGTTTTGTCAGCGGTATGTCACTCTACTCACCCTGGCCTCGTTTTCTACTTCCTGGGCCTTCCTCAGCCTGGACTTGGCAATGTCCAGATCTAACCACTTATTCACCAGCTGCCTGCGCTCATTCTAGACACACACACACACACACACACAATCCTGAGTGGTCAAGAGTGTTTTAGTGATAGTGTGTGCTTGTATTGTGATGTTATGCATGTACCTGTATAACAGGGCACTCCTCGTCTGTGAACATCCGTAGAGGAGACAGGAAGTTGATGGATGTACTCTGGATCAGCTTTTTATTCGCCATCCCAATCTGCCTCTCTAACTCCCCACACTTAATCAGAGTACTCCCTACACACACACACACACACGCACACAAACACACGCACACAAACACACGCACACACGCACACACACACTCACACATTTTTATGGCTATCCTCATGGGGACCAGAAAATAGAAATTGCATGCTCCCTTGCCCTAATCTTAACCCTAAACCTAACCCTTGCCCTTTCCTAACCCTAATCTCAATAAAGTAACATTTATTCCCAACCGTAACCCTAAAATTAACCAACAACGCCTGGACCTTAAAGAAACCCCAATTCTAACTCTATAATCAATTGTAAGTTTGACCCTAAACACTGAGCCGGATATTGACTTTTGACTCACGCCTTTTTTACTATATATGTATAGATAGACATAAAACACACACACACTCTCTGAATGGTTTTTGTGCATGTATGTGTCTCAATGCGTTCGTTACAACTGTGGGTGTACCGTAAGGTGTGTGTTGTCCCAGCTCCAGAGCAGCATTGATCATATTTTCACTCAGCAGCTCCTGAGGGGTTGGCCTCTGGGGAGCGCTCCAATCCAGTCCTTTATAGAGCCGGTCCTCTAGACGAGCTCCTAAAGGGTAGAGGTGAGGTCAGGGGTTAAAATCAGTTTAGGTGTTTCTCCCTAACTCATTAAACACACACACAGTCATTAAACCTACCAGGGTTAGGCTGCAGTAAAGTCTCAGTCTGTGAGATTATTTTGTCTGTCCAAGTCTTGGTTGACTCTGCGCGGTCTAAAAGGCTCTCCAACCGGCTGTCCAACTCTGTCTTCTCAGCCTGCCCAAGAGCTTCTTCTGTATACTGACGACAGACCGGTTCAGGGGAGTGTTCACACATTGAATTGAAATGCAGTAACTGTAAGTCGACGGTACTTGCTCTGCATAAGAGCGTCTGCTTATGACTGAAATGTCATTTCAAGACAAATCGATTGAGAAATATTTTCACATGGGTTTGTACTTGTCCACAAACCCCATGTGCTCTGAGCTATATCGCTCTCCGGTTGTTGACCCGTTACAGAATATCTCAAATTGCCGGTTTATATAGGCTTATTCCTGCTTTGTTCACTTAGGATAATTTAATTTGTTTACTCGTGTCAAGCTATTAGGCAACAACGTAGGCCTACACGTGTAATTTGTGCCATTACCAGTACCACGTACAAGAATCATATTGACGTTACATTTCCTCTTGGAGATCAAAATAGTTCAATTATATTTCTTCCTCACCTGAACAGCTCGGTTGATAAACGCGCCCGCGTCCACAGCGAGCCTCGTGATATCCATCTGGTCAAGGTCAGCGGTCGGTATTTCTCCGGTGGTCTCGCTCTCCTACAGAGTACTCGAGCTAGGCTAGATGTCAAGTAGACAAGGATGACTACAAAAAAACAGTCTAACCAGATTACTGGGATGTGAAAAGCCGAGAGCGTCAACAACGTACATTATAGAGAGTGAGACTGACGGTGATCTTTTCTTCTAACACGCGATAATAACGTTCTTCAAAATTACAAGACCTACGAATACCCACGGTAACCTAGATATATTTGATCCGGATGTTTGATTAAATGAGAATGACAGCGACATCCGTGTTTACATCTCCACCTGCGTCTTTTCCTATTTGTGCCTTCAAGGGACGTTTTGGTGACGCGGATGGGCAGCGCAAGGACACGGACAATGTCGCACAATGATGCAAGTGCGATTAGTAACCCCGCCACGTTTAAAGACTCGTTTTTTCGTGTTGGATTGAGTGCTTCATGTATCTTTCTGTGTCTGCACCTGTGATCAAATATCTGTTTCACAGGCTGCAATTAGTCTGAACATGTAATGAGATTAGACCAGGGTTTCCCAATCACCTGATCTAACCTGTAAGGGCTGATGAGTTGGCTAATGGATGCCAGGCCTTGACAAAAACATTGTCAAAATAGGTCATCAATTGATTCTGTGCAGCCCGGTCTGTGAAACAATTGAGCATATCTGACATACTACTGGAACCTACAAATCTATCAAATCTTGAGTATGTGTATGTACATGTGTACCATAGATTTCAGGTTGCCTTACTGGCTGACACACACACACACACACACACACACACACACATACATACAGTATTCATATTTTTATTAAGGGAAAATAATCCACTACCCTATGAAAAGCAAAAGATAATTAGATGACATTCACAAAAACATAAAAAATCATTACAATGACACTAATAACATGACATAACCTAGAATGCAGCACACTGTGCCAGAAAGGGAGAATGTGACAGTTGTACTATGAGTGTGTGTTATAGGTAAGGGCCCCAGCCCAGGTACATCTGGCACAGTAGTTTGTCATCGGTAGCCTCCTGTATGAGGTAGTGAACATGTCCCTCGATAGACAGAGGAAGACCCAACACCTTGTTATGACTCTTTACCACCCCCTGCAGGCGCTGCTCAATCTCACACACATGAGTCTTGGCCTGGGAGAGGAAGAGGATTGGTTTGTTAATTCCTTTACACAGACGCACACACACGCAAACAGTTGTGCATTTCTATTGTTGTGGGGTCAGAAAACTTAAAGAAATTATGTTTCCTAACGTCAATAACCTAAAAATAACGAAAAACGTAACAGCCTAACCCTTATTCGTGATGCCTAAACCTATATGTGACCTAAATTCACAAAAAAATAATAAACACTAGCCCCATTTGTAAATTTGACCCTATATCAAACCCCATAAGCTGGAGACTGACTGTCCTCCTGGGGACCGAGGAAAGCTCCTTATAAGAGCATTTTTGCCTCCTATAAGGAGCTTTTTTGACTCTAATTCAAAAACACACCTTCTCGTTGACTATCTCTCCAGTCTCGCTGGCCTGCGACTTGGACGATCCTTTGGGTTTGCTCCACTCTACCAGAGGGTCATGGAGGAACGTCTTCAACACACTGGAACAAACGGACAGTACCAAACCACTGTTACATCACGCCATCCATCCTTAGGAACCCAACTCCCCTTATGGGTTTGACCATGACATATTAGTTCCATCTGGGGAAAACCAGACCACTGTGCGGAGAGGACCTCATTCGCATCCCTGGGCATGTAGAGGAGTGCTCACCTCATGAGTGGTTCTCTCTGGTCCCTCATCAGGCGCAGGGTGACTTCACAGGCGGTTCTGAACAGCCCCTCTGTTCCCATGGGACCCATAGCGTGGACCATGTTCTGGGTCAGCCTGAAGGGCACCACCTCAGGAACATCAAACGTCTCCCCCTGAGAGAGAGAGAGACGGTCGGGTAAGAAAGGGGGAGGGAATGGGAGGACAGTGAAGCAGGTAATAGAGAAGAATGGGAGAGAGTACATATATGGCCGGGACTGTGCCGGGCCTCTGAACTCAGAACGTCCTCTTCGAAGTGTACTGTATTTGTGGGACAGGTGAAATAGTGTTTCCTCAGAGTTTACCCCTCCAACAGAAAACACACACACCTACCAAGACAGGGACAGACTCGCGCGGGCTCACACCCACCTTATTGAAGAGGCAGTTGAAGTCGACGTGAACACACTCCCCGGTCAGTGAGTCGAACAGGATGTTCTCGCCGTGGCGGTCACCAAGGCCCAGGACGTAGCCCACCATGGACATCACAGCCGTGGAGCGACAGTAAGCAGACCTGCTGCTGTACCTAGAAAACACAGACGCGCGCGCGCACACAATGCATTTTCTGACTCCGCAACACAGTGTGTCTGTGAGTAACCAACCAATGTTTCTGAATGAAGCTGACAGTGTTGTGTGGGAATAGTCAGTCGATCAAATTTCTTTTTAGAAAGCACTTGTTACAAAGTGGTGGACATTCATTCAAAAAGCCCACCGAGCAAGCACTAAGAATTTGAAGCACAGCGGCCAGAAAACGTGTGTGTATCCGGATGGTGTTTTTGTGTTTCGATCTTTGTCGTACCATGTGGTGGGGTCAGGGAAGGTTCGGAGGAACCATTCGTAGAAGACAGGGGGGTGTCGGGGACAGAGGATGTCCTTATGAACTGACAGCTTCTCCTCAAACGGCGCAGTCTTAGGAAGGATGAACTTCCTCAACTCCTTGCCGGACAGCATGATACCTAAACACACACAGAAGTGGGTGAGTTTGTGTGTGAACAGGTGTGTAGTGTGCAAAAGTTTTGGTTTGTAGTGAGTGATGGGTTTGGCGTGTGGTGAGTGATGGGTTTGGCGTGTGGTGAGTGATGGGTTTGGCGTGTGGTGAGTGATGGGTTTGGCGCGTGGTGAGTGATGGGTTTGGCGCGTGGTGAGTGATGGGTTTGGCGTGTGGTGAGTGATGGGTTTGGCGCGTAGTGTGTGATGGGTTTGGCGCGTGGTGTGTGATGGGTTTGGCGCGTGGTGTGTGATGGGTTTGGCGCGTGGTGAGTGACGGGTTTGGCGCGTGGTGAGTGACGGGTTTGGCGCGTGGTGAGTGACGGGTTTGGCGCGTGGTGAGTGACGGGTTTGGCGCGTGGTGAGTGATGGGTTTGGCGCGTGGTGAGTGATGGGTTTGGCGCGTGGTGAGTGATGGGTTTGGCGCGTGGTGAGTGATGGGTTTGGCGCGTGGTGAGTGATGGGTTTGGCGCGTGGTGAGTGATGGGTTTGGCGCGTGGTGAGTGATGGGTTTGGCGCGTGGTGAGTGATGGGTTTGGCGCGTGGTGAGCGATGGGTTTGGCGCGTGGTGAGCGATGGGTTTGGCGTGTGGTGAGCGATGGGTTTGGCGTGTGGTGAGCGATGGGTTTGGCGTGTGGTGAGCGATGGGTTTGGCGTGTGGTGAGCGATGGGTTTGGCGTGTGGTGAGCGATGGGTTTGGCGTGTGGTGAGCGATGGGTTTGGCGTGTGGTGAGCGATGGGTTTGGCGTGTGGTGAGCGATGGGTTTGGCGTGTGGTGAGCGATGGGTTTGGCGTGTGGTGAGCGATGGGTTTGGCGTGTGGTGAGCGATGGGTTTGGCGTGTGGTGAGCGATGGGTTTGGCGTGTGGTGAGCGATGGGTTTGGCGTGTAGTGAGCGATGGGTTTGGCGTGTGGTGAGCGATGGGTTTGGCGTGTGGTGCGTGATGGGTTTGGCGTGTCGGTCAGCCGTGTGAGTACCTCTCTCCTTGTATAGTTTGGTCAGTATGTGGCGGAGGCCTCCGGTGTTGTTCACCCACTCGATGATGCCACACTCTTCGTTCAGAGGGATCACAGCGTACGTACGGATATGAAGCTCCCTCCTCCTGGACTCGGCATCTTTACGCAGGCACTATACACACACAGACACTTCTTCAGACATCTTCACAGTCATCTTCAACCCCTGTCTATCCAGGCTGGAGACCATTATAATCCCAGTGCCCAGTAAAACCGAGGTAACATCTTAATAACAACCTCTCCGTCGCATTCACCCGATGGAGCTGCGTCAAAATGCAGATTACCACTCGACCCACTCCCTCAAAACACGGTTGTTCCTTCTGAATCCGTCACCAAGCTCTGAGCATTGACACCGACCAGGGCACCTGGAAACTGGACCTTCTGAAGGCCAGACAAGTAACACCAGGCCCCCTAGTGGCGGTTTCTTTAGCCCTCTGCTCAACTTCCTGTTCACCCATGACCACGTAGTTCTGCACAACACCAACTTCCTCATCCACTTTGGCAACACACACCACACACCTTATATTTTCTAGCCTTGTCCTGAAAGAAGCTGCCAGTTAGAAGGTCAATGTGTAGTTTGGCTCACGTCTCCCATCCTTACAACTAAGACCAACGAACACCCAGGGCTCAGTGGACTGAAGGATGTTGTATAGATTCACCCAAAGCTGTTACATGTTCCGCTTCTGAGTTCCATGCCTGAAAACCTGTCACACACACACCTTGTTGATGAGGCAGTTGAACTCCATGAGGCGACAGTCTTTCCGGAGATCGTCTTTCGGTTTGCACATCATTGTGTAACTCCTTCCATCGCTCCCTTTCAGGCCAATCTTTTTAGGCTTCTGGAGCGAGGCCAGAATCTCCACCTATACACACACACACACACACACACACAAACACACACGTGTGAGAGATAGCCATACAAACTTGTGTGTATCTATCCTCATGGGGACCAGAAAATAGAAATTGCATGCTCCTTTGCCCTAATCTTAACCCTAAACCTAACCCTAACCTCAATAAAGTAACATTTATGCCTAAACTTTACCTAGATGTAATGCCTAACTTTAACCCTAAACTTAACCAACAACGCCTGGACCTTAAAGAAACCCCAATTCTAACTCTAAAATGAATTGTAAGTTTGACCCTAAACCTAAACCATGAGCCGGAAATTGACTTTTGCCTCATGGGGACCGGCAAAAGGTCCCCATGAGTCCAATGTTTTCTGGTTTTACTATACTCATTATGACATTTGGCCCCCATGAGTATAGTATAGACCGACAGACAAACCCACACACACACACTCACACTATCCTCAAAGCCGTCGAGGTAGGCCCAGTGTCCGGGAAAGGCGTCGTGGTGCAGTGTGTTAGCAGGGCCAGTAGAGGGCAGCGTGGGGATGAGGACAGACTGCAGAGGGATCAGGATCTGGCTGAACGACGGCTCTTCAACCAGGCGCTTCAACTGCTTGAAATGAACCCCCATACTCAGAGTACTGCTGTTCCCATCCACCTGGAACACACAGGTCGGGAAGACAGGGAGCAACGCCCAGTCAGTGTGGAAATCAGTAATCCCTGGTTAGTATCTATCAGTCAGCATTGTGTTATAACAACATCATTTCAGACCTCCAGTTTGTTGGTGCTTGTGTAGAACATGTATTTTGAGAATGAGAAAGAGAGTGTGTGTGTGTGTGTGTGTGTGTACCGGCTTGTTGCAGAGTTCTAGCAGTTTGTCGGTCAGTCGGTTGGTGTCTCCTATGAACTTGCCCAGGCTCTCCTTCATACTCACGGCCTTCCTCAGAATGTCTTTACAGCGGTTGATACGAGTGGGGTAGGATGACTGGAAAACAGCCACACACACATTAAGACAGCCACACACACACATTAAGACACGAATACATGCCACACACACAAATGTAAATACCCATAAGATAAACACACACACACACACACCTTGGACACGGCCGTCATCAGCCACATGGCCTGCTGAGGGTAGGCCAGAAGCACCTTGGCCACGATGGCCATGAGGACGCTGAAGACCTCGTCGCTGCTGTGACACACCCTGGAGATGAGCTGGGAGAAGGCCGTGAGGAACTGGTACGGAGCCAGGCTAACGCCGTGGTCGTTCACCACCTGGTTGATCTTCCCCAGCTCCAAGCGCATCTGGCGGTCTGCCCGCCCCGCTGAGGAGGAACGGACGTTATGTTAGCGTTGTCCATCATCCGTTTTATCTCTGTGTCATCCAAATGGTCTGGAGATGATAGTGGACAGGACACATCCCTGGGTGTCTCTGAGAGGGTTTGTCGATGCAAATTGAAAGTAATCCCCTTTCACATCAACACCACTTGGACATGGGGAGGTGAAATATATGTGACCTGTATTTTACCTTTATCTGATTTCAGGAAGACAGCCTATTCAAAGACAAAACATCCTGTGGAAAATTTGACGATTAACTAAACTCTGCAACTCTCCCAACTAATAACTGAGGTTGGTACTGTGAGCAGTTTTTGGTTTAAGGTACTGTATTATGTTATTATGTGACCACACACACACACACAGATTGCACGCACACACGCACAGCAAGAGAAACACCAACCAAAGTCTCTCACACACACACACTAACTGACCTAACCCCTGCAGACACACACAGTCCTCACCTTTCTCACACTCGTACACTTTGGCCCCAAAGTCCAGCCAGAGAGACAACATCCGAGGCATGGCCTGATAGATGTACTGGTTCCCAAACTGCAGTGCTCTGGACGCAGAAACCACAGGGAACAGAGGTAAGTAACCAGACAAGTAAATGTCTCAATATGACCACAGGACACAAAAACCACAGGAAACAGAGGTCAGTAACCAGACAGGTAAATGTTTCAGTATGACCACAGGACACAAAAACCACAGGGAACTGAGATCAGTAACCAGACAGGCAAATGTCTCAATATGACCACAGGACACAAAAACCACAGGGAACCGAGATCAGTAACCAGACAGGCAAATGTCTCAGTATGACCACAGGACTGCAGAGGTAGTGGTCATACTTTCCAAAGTAGGTGACGATGTATCGTATCAGGTTGCCTTGCTTCTCCAGCTTGTTGTCCGTCACCATGGGCATCACCTTGTCGTAGTATTTAGCCAGGTAGAAGTTGCCGTCCTCCCATTCTGGAAGCAGGGTGGTCACATCCTAGTGAGAGGAAAGAGGTCGGTCCTGTTAACTGGTCAGACTTGGGTTAGAATGCGTTAAGGCAGCGCTTCCCAAAGTGTCGGGCTTGTGATGGATCGGCAAGGTGGGAGGGGAAATTAACATTTGCAAAGAAACTATTGCACAATCTACCAAGAATAACTGGATTCTCAAGTAATATTCAACAGGGTTACTCTTTATAGGTTTAACTCATAACATTGCTGCCCTGGGATAAGTGGCGCCCCCTTGTGATAATCTGTCTAACTGATGAGTCTCACACAGCAGGCTGCTTTCATCTGCGCTCATCCCCAGAAACCCAGGGAGATAAACAAACCAAATGAGAACAGTACAACTTAACAAGGTTCATTCAAACAACAGTACAGCACAATTGGAAATTATTTTCTCTGAATCTACGGCAGTTTGCTGAAGCAAGCCTCGGGCCGTTCTCAGACGTCTGGTTTCTGGTCAGTACCGGCAACTATATCTACCTAACATGAAGACCACAACTGTCACGGAAAAGCATTAACCACGGAAAGGGGATTGATCTCGTGATTGGAAGTGGGCCTGAGGGAAACCTTTTGTAAACACCCTGGGTAAGGGGAGATATGAGCGTACCTTGTAGGCTTTCATGATGGCGTTGGACTCAAAGTTGGCTGTCTCCTCCATGAAGCGTCCGACCAGTAGCATGGCTTTACCTGTAGACAGTATGATAGTCCGGTTATCTGGGCTGCTGACACTGGTTTTAATGTTCGGCTTCATCTTGGGCATGGTAATAACAAATCACTGTCACCAATGTTGGGACTTCACCTTTGGTCTGAATGCTCCTCTGGTCAGATAGAGGCTGGTCGTCAGGGAAACACTGAGTCACTCCCTTCTGGAGGACAATCAAGGCCTGGTGGACATCTCCCTACAGAGACCGAAAGACAAAAACCAAGGTGTGTGTGTGTGTGTGTGTGTGTAAGCGAGAAGGTGAGTGTTGATGTATGTGTGTGTGTGTACCTTAGACCAGAGCCACTTGGCCTTCTCTGTCAGCAGCTCGGCGGTGTGAGTGTTCTGGGCGTTTAGCAGGGCGTTGAAGGCTGTTTGGTGATGTCCAGCCTTCCTGGCCACACGGGCACTCTGCAACCAGCACTCTCCAACCAACCCCTCGCACTCACTGACACACACACACACACACACACAAAATGAGGAAATTGGCTTCTAATAAGTGAATTCTCTCCCAGAAGGCTTTAACTGGGTCGATAACACCTTCTCATGTCACTCACCCTGAGTTGAGACTTAGAAGTGCACGACGCAGAGCCAGGATAGGCTCTTTGGCGCGGAAAGAATTCTGGGTCATCTCCAGCCGATCGGGCCAATCGGGGGGCAAGGTGGCCGGACTGGGGGTGTGGCATTTTCTCTGTCTCTGGAGGTCAGTAAAGGCATGCTCCAGCTCACGCAACATGTGGAGCCTACACACACACACACACACACACACACACACACACACACACACACACACACACACACACACACACGCGTATATAAGAGTTGTGTGTGTGTGTATATGTATATATGTGTATGAAGCTGTGTGTGTGTGTATGAAGCAGTGTGTGCGTTACCTGACTATATATTCGTATCCTCTCTGGTAGGTGCCAGTCTCGTAGCTGGCAGCAGCTAGAGGCACCACCTGTTCTGTCCTGACCAGCTTGAGTTTTTGGTAGAAGGTGTCGGCGTCGTTCCGCTTCGCGGCCAGCAGCGTCTGGCCCAGTCTCACTCCCCACGTGCTGGACTTCCGGTCCGAGCCCAGGTAGTCCTCCAGAAGGTCCCACTTGCTGAGCTTCCAGGCAGCTTCCACCCTGTACGTGTTCAGATCTGACTTCCACTGTGGCCTAAACACACACACACACACACACAAACTTAATAGTTCTAATAGACCATGCAATAAACAACCGTAAGGCAGTAGCAGTGTTTGTGTGTTTCACCTGTTGGCCAGGACGCCATTGACCTGTGTGATGACAGTTGAAAGCTGCCCAAGACCCAGCATAGAACTCATCACCCCGTGGTAGTGACCAATCTAGAGACAGCCAGCCAGAGATGGAGAATGTGAGGGACATCTTACACACACGTTGTACAGACTTTATGAATGCGTGCGTGTGTGTGTGTGTGTGTGTGTGTACCTGGTCTGACTCCAGCTGTATGGCCCTGTCGTAGCAGGCCGTGGCGTCTCTAAGCAACCCGATGCTCTCGTGTTCTAGGATCTGTTCCCGTAGCGACGGCTCCTCCCGCCGGAGAGCATTCACGCCCCTCACGCCGTCCGGTTCGTGCATGGCAGCATAGAGTGTCTGAAACACAGAGTCGGCGTTTATTACCCACGCACGTGACTCGTCCGTAAGTGATGGGACGGTCTGCATGTGCGTGCGCGACCTGTAGGAAGGACAGATGATCCTGAATGTTCTCGTTGTTCTCCAGTATGTAGGCTTCAAAGTGCATCAGGGCTCTGGTATAGGCTTTGGACCGTAGGGAGGCCTTAGCCAGAACATCTTGAGGGATGCCTTTTAGAAACGCTACCACTCGCTGGTAGTCACCGCTCTCTGTACACACACGTACACACACAGAATGCAGCGCGTGACTATGGATTTTCAGGTCCAGCTATGAAGACTTTTGCGTCCATGTTGAGTGTGTTACTTACCGCTCTGTTTGGCTCTGGACGACAGTGTGTGTCGGCTCCACTGGGTGAGGTGGGCTAGCATACTGAACACGGTCTGGGTGCTCAGCTGTGATAGGCTGGAAGTGGCTTCCTGGTTCTGAGTGCTGAGCTGCGATAGGTTGGACGCAGCCTCTTGGACGCGCCCGCCACACCCATCGCCCTCTGTGAGCACAGCAAGCATCTCGTCCGTTACCTGGAGACATGGAACATCAGGAGTTGATTCATGTCACAATCAAATCCCTGCTGGAGTGAGGAGCATCGATCTGACCTACGAATACGTTCCGGTACTGATTTTAAACGTTCTGGTACTGGTGAAGTGTGTGTTACCTGTAATGTGTTCCGGTACTGTTGAAGAGTGTGTTACCTCTTTTTGTTCAGCAGCAGTGCAGCCCAGCAACATGTAAAGCAGGACGTGGGGAAGCAGGTAGATGGTGACTTTGTAGTCGTGTTTGACGATGAAACTGCAACAGGTGAACACCCTGCTGGCCAACTCATGTCTCACCTGAAATATACCCAAATGATTTAAGTCGGTTGAGAAAGTAAAAATAGATTTTTCATGTAGGAATTGTACCACAGAAAGAGAGTAAGTAATACACACCTATTTACAGACAAATATATATTGCCGTTTGTATTATAGTGATAGTAATTTCTTTATTACCGTCACTATGTTTATTTATTTCTCTGGCTCAAATTTGAACAGCTGAGAATCTATACTTTATTCTGAAGGAATATGAATGAAAGACAGATGCAGCCTGCCAATGTAGCTGGCAAGGAAATAATAGTTTGGACAGGGGTTACCTTGCTGATGAGGTATCCAGCCCAGGTTGCGGACCAATCAGAGAACTTGGTTCCTCGGCTGCTGAGATAGATGGGCTTCTTGACCTTGGACCAGTTCACCACCTTCTGACTGCTTTTATACCTATACAAATGCACGCACACACACACACACTGTGTCATTATGTGACGACATCTAAACAGTGTGTCTGTGGCGGTAAAGAAGGTGTGTGTGTGTGTGTGAGACAGAGTACCTGCTATTGAGGTGAGGCTCCAGAATCTCTTGGACTTGTTCAGGGAACCTCCTCCACAGCCGGCGGCCCGGGGAGTCGACACGCCCCTCACGGCAGTCAAACACAGAGAGCAGTTCCTGGAACACACGTGCGCATTTACACGTCTTCACTACCAAATAGCATGTCAGTGAACACGTGTTTATGTAATACCATCCACTTCCCAGGTCGATGGAGTGTGTACCTACCTGCATGGCATAGGCGGCGGAGTCTTGGGCTCTGACATCATCAGCGTACGCCAAGAAAGTCCTGGTGAGCTCTGTCAGCAGCTCATAGGCAAAGTTGCTGTCCTCCACCCCACTCTATGCACACACACGTACACACACATACACGCACACACACGTACACACACATACACAGAGAATGAGTTACTGTCCTCCACCACTCAACACTCAAAGACGTCTAAAATGGTCCCTACCACAAAGGTGTTACTGCTGCCGTGCGTGTGTGTGCTGGAGAGGTCCAGTCTTCCCGGGTCCACGGCCCCCAGCTCCCCCAGACACTCCCCACACAGCAGCCGGGCAGTGGGAGACGAGTCCTGACAGCCGCGCAGCAACACCGACACCAGCGACGAGATGACGGGCTCCACCGCCTCCGACGCGCACACCTGTCTCAGCAACCACTCCTACACACGCATTCACAGTGGAAATGAGACACTCAACACACACACTCAACACACCTGTCTCAGCAACCACTCCTACACACGCATTCACAGTGGAAATGAGACACTCAACACACACACTCAACACACCTGTCTCAGCAACCACTCCTACACACGCATTCACAGTGGAAATGAGACACTCAACACACACACACACTCAACACACCTGTCTCAGCAACCACTCCTACACACGCATTCACAGTGGAAATGAGACACTCAACACACACACTCAACACACCTGTCTCAGCAACCACTCCTACACACGCATTCACAGTGGAAATGAGACACTCAACACACCTGTCTCAGCAACCACTCCTACACACGCATTCACAGTGGAAATGAGACACTCAACACACACACACACACACTCAACACACCTGTCTCAGCAACCACTCCTACACACGCATTCACAGTGGAAATGAGACACTCAACACACACACACTCAACACACCTGTCTCAGCAACCACTCCTACACACGCATTCACAGTGGAAATGAGACACTCAACACACACTCAACACACACACACTCAAAACACCTGTCTCAGCAACCACTCCTACACACGCATTCACAGTGGAAATGAGACACTCAACACACACACACACTCAACACACCTGTCTCAGCAACCACTCCTACACACGCATTCACAGTGGAAATGAGACACTCAACACACACACACACTCAACACACCTGTCTCAGCAACCACTCCTACACACGCATTCACAGTGGAAATGAGACACTCAACACACACACACTCAACACACCTGTCTCAGCAACCTCTCCTACACACGCATTCACAGTGGAAATGAGACACTCAACACACACACACTCAACACACCTGTCTCAGCAACCACTCCTACACACGCATTCACAGTGGAAATGAGACACTCAACACACACACTCAACACACCTGTCTCAGCAACCACTCCTACACACGCATTCACAGTGGAAATGAGACACTCAACACACACACTCAACACACCTGTCTCAGCAACCACTCCTACACACGCATTCACAGTGGAAATGAGACACTCAACACACACACACTCAACACACCTGTCTCAGCAACCACTCCTACACACGCATTCACAGTGGAAATGAGACACTCAACACACACACACTCAACACACCTGTCTCACCAACCTCTCCTACACACGCATTCACAGTGGAAATGAGACACTCAACACACACTCAACACACCTGGTTGCTGTGCATCATGTCCCGGAGGCTGGTTAGGGCGTGAACCCGGACATCCACGTTCTCATGCTGGACGGCCCTCATGGAGAGCTGCAGCGTGGCGGTCAGGTCACAGGTCCTAGAGGTCAACTAGACAGAAGAGGACCCAATGGGTAACACCATCGTCAAGTGACAGTATAGAGTGTTCCCCGAGCAGAGTACAACGCCGGTGTTTTGGGGGATCTAGGAGGACCAGGGGCGGTAGGGTAACATCCAGGCCAGTAGGAAGCAGACATTGACATTAACCCAATGTGCCAAGCGGTTGTTATTGTATATTTTACACCAGAGATACTTCTCCAGTCGTGAGTTAAGAGTTCCATAGGGAGTAAACACATTCTGGCCAGCATGGAGGGGGGGAAATCATACTGTACAGGAATAAGGCAGTTTTAATGGGATTTGTTCAATAGACAACACATTATCCCAGAGTAACACACTAGCGTGTGTGTTTCTACCTTCTTGTAGTCCTGCAGGATGGTGTGTATGTCTTTCAGCTCAGGGTGGTCCGGCAGGAAGTAGATCTCATGGAGATAATCCTGTACTTCTTCCCTGTGCCACACAAACAGTGTTACGGGTGTGTGTGTGTGTGGTACTGGTACACCTTTTCCCCTGTACCACACAGCGTGCGTGTGTGTGTGTTACCTGTTGTCCAGTATGAGGTAACGTATGATAGCAGCAGTCTCTTTGGGCTGGAGCGGAATCAGGGGAAGAAGCGCCACAATCACATGACTGAGCAGCGGGCCTAGGTGGGCGGGCTCTACGGTCCGCACAAAGCACTCCCACGTCCTGTCCGCACAGGAAACAGCCCAATCAGGAAGTTAGCGAATTGACGTTGTGTGTGGCCGTGCGTTTGTTGTTAGTGTGCCAGCGGGCTGGTGTGAAATTAAAATGTTTTGTTTGCACATCCCTACTCTCCCTAAAACATCCTTGAAGTGTGATGTCATAGACAGGGATTAGCCATTGTTGGCAACAGATCTGGTGAAGAGCCTAGCTCAAGGGCAGATTAACATTTCACCTTGTCGGCTTAGGATTCGAAAACAGCTATCTTTCAGTAGCTGGCCGAGGGCTCTAACCACTGCCCTCCCTGCCTGCCACGTGAGCGTGTGACAGAGTTAATGGACACAGTGTGTACTGACTGGCAGCAGAGCATGGGGAAGTCTTCGCGGTATCGCAGTCCGGTCCGTAGTGTGGTCATCATCTTGACCCGGACAGAGCTGGTGTGTTTAGAGCCCATCAGCTTCATCAGGGCCATCAGGCTGGTCAGGGCCATCTTCTTCCGCTCCTTCTCCCCAGCGCTGGAGCTCAACAGCTGCATGTTGAAGAACGCCAGGAGGCCCAGGAGCTTCGGCTGCAGGTAGTCCGCCTGGGGAGGGAAGACGGGGGAGGGCAAACACTCAGTGACACCGAAGCCTCACAACGGCCGGAGTACTGATGCACCTCCTAGTCACCGTTCAGAAACCTGATGACGTCGTCCGTGTGATGTCATTACCATGTGTTCCGGGGTGGTGATGTCACGGGGTCCTTGGTACGGGTCGTCGTTGGAGGCAAAGGAGGCCAGGATGGCCAAACCATTAAACACCTACAAATACATTTTAAATACCACGTTCAAGCAGGTCCAAACCACACAGAAGACCTTTATGGTCACCAGTATTAGGATACTAGTCGCAACTTTTTGACCATGCAACATAAAACCCAGTCATACATGTACACACAACAGAGAAGTCCTCACAAAATCTGTAAAACGAGAAATAAAATCTAAATTTTGATGTTTTTTGTTCTTCTGGTCCCCACTTTTAGAACACTGATGTTAGACAGAGGGTTTAGGGGTCGAGGTTAAGTTTAGTGTCGGGTTAGGGCAAGGGTTAAGCTTCTGACTGGGAGCTTAACAGTAGCGTGTGTGTGTGTGTGTGTGTGTGTGTGTGTGTGTGTGTGCACCTGGATACCTGTTGATAGTTTCCTCCCAGGCGTAGCAGCAGTTCATTGTGCAGGCCCTGGAAGTCCTGCCTCAGCAGAGATCCCAGCTCAATCTCTGTCTCACTCTGGAGGTAGTGAAAGGCCCTCTCCAGCTCCTCCTTTGTGCAGGAGCACACCAGGTGGCTGAAGATATACTTAAAGTTGTTGATAAGGATCTCCCGCCGGTTCGCTTTCATCTCATTGGCAAGCGTCCGGATGAGGGCGGAGCTTGTGGCGCTGGCCTTTGCAGCCAGATAAGGAAGGAGAACCTGGAGAGTCCGCTAAAAACACACACATATTTTAAATACTTGCACATGAAATGGTAACATTCAGATCTTCAAGTATTTCTAAAAGGTCTCTGCGTGAGAGCACACTTATAGGAGTAGTTCAGGATTCCCCCCCAGAGTCAGATTAAATGATGGATTACATTTTTATGTCTCAGAATACACATTTATGGCCTTGCCTTGTAGCCACAACTACACAACAGGTGCATGGGGAGTTGAAGATCAAGACATGTCTTCCGATGCCCATCTCTCAAATCATCTCCAGGCCACGATTGAGCTGGCGGGTGCCCAACATACCAGTCACTAGGACCATCCACCAAATCCTCCACTTCCCCTTGCTGTAGCACCATGATTCAAACCAACATCTACACTTCTTGTTGTCATCATGCTAATGGCATCATGCTAATGTCTCTGTGACCTTCATACTGGTTACAGAGACATAAAACTTGTATCCACAATTTTATCGGTCTCTGGGTGAGAAGATAAAGAGCCTCATTGGAAAAATTGTGAACTATCCATTTAAGGTTAGAGCTGCTTTATTTTGACGAGGAGAGTCTAGTCCAGGGGTTCACAAACATTTTGGGCCGATGACCCCATTTCGATATCTAAAAAGTCTCATGTGAAGAAAAATTATATAACCATATTTTTTTATTTGAGGCTATGAGATTCAATTGTAAAACATTCTCCCCCGACCTCATTTTCATATCAGGTGGCTCCATGTGGGGTCACGACCCCTAGTTTGGGAACCTCTGGTTTAGGCCATCTATAACTAACAGACTTACATAGGCCTGCAATCTAACAGACAGGTTATTATTAAGAAAATGAAAGCTGCATTTGTGTACCGAGAGGAAGCGGTGCAGGTCAGGGAAGTCAAAAGCGTGGGCGACCTGAGACAGAATGTCCAGTGCTACTTCCCTCTGATTGGCTAGCTGGCTGCCTTGCTCCGGCGTGCTCCGCAGGGCGTTGACGTGACGCGAGTGGAGAGACTCCACCAGGAACTAAACACACGTGCACTTGTTAGCTGATACATAGCATGGCTGGTGGAACTGGATTATTCTGAAAACAAGTGCGTGTCTGGCGGCGAGGGTCACCTGACAGACAGGGTTCTTGTACTGGCTGAACAGTGTTTGCAGTTTTAGCCCTTTAGCCGCAGCCAGGGCAGTGATCTGGGAGTAGGCCGACACAGAGACAGGAGAGGACTTGGACAGGAGACAGTGGAGCAACCTCAGGAGAGAGAATGAAACCAGGTTGTCTTTAGCGGCCCTGGGGGGTAGAAAGGGAGAGAGAGAGAGGAGGTTTGAACTGAGCCCGTTCGTGTTCAACTTAATCAATGGCTTAATGGCGTTCCCAATTGGCTGCATGCGTTACCTTCCAATCTCTCCAGTGGTAAGTATGAGTGTGTGGCGCAACTCATCATCTCGGCTGACTTTGGCATTTGTGAACGCCTCCGTCACGCGGGACAGCAGCAGCTCGCTGATTGGTCCCTGGTCGGAGTCGGCAGCGGGCTCTGCTAGCAAGAAGCGAACTGACTGGCTGAACAGTGCTCTGACTGACGGGTCAGGGTCTTCCACTAGACCAATGAGACCTCTCAGAATGGCTAGAGTGTCAGGGTCTCCACCTCCAAGGCTGATGTGCTGGCAGAGGTGGGGTAGAGACTCTAGGAATGCTGGCGCACACACACACACACACACACGTCAGAATCCAAACTCTTATTTCAGCAACATTAAAGCTAGAACACATACTGACCCACACACCTCTTTTGGCGGAACTGCTGCAGCTCGACTGGAGCAGAGGGAGGAGGGGCTTGATGATGGATGCTCCAATAGGAGTGGGCTTCTCAATGTGCTCAGCTACCAGGCCAAGGCGAGAGCAGAGGATTGTAGGCAGCGGAAGAGGCTCTGCGTGGTTGACAGTTATTTTGGAGGTCCCTGATAGGACACAGGTCAGGTGACCAGAAATACTAGCTAGCTCCGCCCTCACCTGCTCTGAGGTGTCCTCTAGAATACGCCTGCAAATGCACGTGAACACACACACACACACACACTTAGAATACTTTATATCCACTGTACATTAAGGAGCTGTGTGTTAGGTTGTGATGTGTGTGTGTACTTATGGTGGATATAAAAAGTCTACACACCCCCTGTTAAAATGCCAGGTTTTTGTGATGTAAAGAATGAGACAAAGATAAATAATGTCAGAATGTTTTCCCCTTTTAATGTGACCTATAATGTGAAATATTTGAGAGGGAAAGATTTTAAATAAAAACCTTACAATAACCTGGTTGCATAAGTGTGCACACCCTCTTATAACTGGGGCTGTGTTCAGAATTAACCAATCTGAACACAGATTAATGTTAAATAGAAGTCAAGACACACCTGCCATCATTTAAAGTGACTCTGATTAATCACAAATAAAGTTCAGCTATTCTAGTATGATTTTCCTGAAATGTTCTTAGTTGCATCTCAGATCAAAAGCCACGGTCCACAGAGAGCTTCCAAAGCATCAGAGGGATCTCAATGTTGAAATATATCAGTCAGGAGAAGGGTACAAAATAAGTTCCAAAGCATTAGATATACCATGGAACACAGTGAAGACAGTCATTATCAATTGAAGAAAATATGGCACAACAGAGACATTACCAAGAACTGGACGTCCCTCCAAAATGTATGAAAAGATAAGAAGAAAACTGGTCAGGGAGGCCTCCAAGAGGCCTACAGCAACATTAATGGAACTTCAGGATTTTCTGGCAAGTACTGGCTGTGTGCTATATGCGACAACAATCTCCCATATTCTTCATATGAATGGGCTATGGGATAGGGTGGCAAGAAGGAAGCCTTTTCTTACGAAGAAAATCATCCAAGCCTGGCTGAGGGTTGCAAAAACAAATATCAAGTCCCCCAAAAGCATATGGGAAAATGTGTTATGGTATGATGGTTGAAGGTTGAACTTTTCAGGCCATAATTCAAAAAGGTTTGTATGGCGCAGAAACAACACTGCACATCACCCAAAGAACACCATACCCACAGTGAAGCATGGTGGTGGCAGCATCATGCTTTGGGGCTGTTTTTCTTCAGCTGGAACCAGGGCCTTAGTCAGGGTGGAGAGAATTATGAACAGTTCCAAATACCAGGCAATCTTGGCACAAAACCTTCAGGCATCCGTTAGAAAGTTGAAGATGAAGAGGAAGTTTACCATTTAGCATGACAACGACCCAAAGCACACATCCAAATCCACAAAAGCATGGCTTCACCAGAAGAAGATTAACGTTTTTGGAATAGCCCAGACCTGAATCCAGTTGAACATCTGTGGGGTGATCTGAAGAGGGCTGTGCACAGGAGATATCCTCGCAATCTGACATATTTGGAGCGCTTTTGCAAACAAGAGTGGGCAAATATTGCCATATCCAGATGTGCCATGCTAATAGACTCCTATCCAAAAAGACTGAGTGCTGTAATAAAATCAAAAGGTGCTTTAACAAAGTATTAGTTTAAGGGTGTGCAAGCTTATGCAACCAGGTTATTGTGAGTTTTCTATTAATTTTTTATTCCCCTCAAAGTTTTGTTTGTTTATCAATTGAATTGTTCACGTTATAGGTCACATTAAAGGTGGAAACAGTTCTGACACGATTTATCTTTGTCTCATTCTTTTACATCACAAGAACCTGGCATTTTAACAGGGGTGTGTAGACTTTATATCCACTGTACATTAAGGAGCTGTGTGTTATGTTGTGGTGTGTACTTACATTAAGGTGCTCTGTGTTAAGTTGTGGTGTGTGTGTCCCAGGTAATGGAGAAGTAGTGGGAAGCTTCTGACAGCGCTGGCCCTGACCACTTCGTGCTCACTCTCCAGCGCTCGGGAAAACACACACACACGCCACGACTCACACACATTCCCACGCAGCAGAGACAGCAGGAACACACACTCCGCACGGACCTGGGGGGCTGCACAGACAAATGTTACATACCTAAAATATATATTTTTAAAACACTACATAACCCACACACACACAAGGTAACTCACTGAAGCACGTAGCTAGTCTCTTCGATAGGTCGAGAAGGCTGGGTGGGAATCCTGTCTTCTGATAGGCTGGGACCGACGACAGCTCACACACCCACGGCAGAGAAAGCAATGCACACACACTCGTCTGGAGACCAGTGTCCTCTGCCCGGCTGCTCACTACAAACACACACATTGTTTTAATATAATTAATATTATTATTTTGTGTGTGTGTGTGTGTGTGTGTGTGTGTGTATACTGAATAAGGTTTGCCAAGACTCCTGTGGGTCCTTACTGGTCATATAAATGACAGAGTCCAGTATTCTGACAGCCAACTGGACAGCAGGCTTTAAGTGGGTGAGGTCGTCAGTAGACTTAGCCCTGCCCAGTAGTGATTGACAAGTTTCCAAAGCCCTGCTCAGAGTGGAGGTCGACACCCAGAGGACATAAGAGGAGCTAGAGAAAGAGAGAAACATCGAGAGATAGATCTGTGTAAGAGTAGGTTTATTTTTACAATGCTGGAATCGCCTAATCGGGGGTGTGTGTGTGTTACCTGGTATCTGTGTAGCAGAGGCCAGCCAGGTGCAGGATGTTAGATAGTCCTTCCAGAGCTCTCATGGTCATCTGATGGTCAGCATTAGGTTGAGGGATGGTCAGGTCAAGGTTACAGGTCACCAGGGAGGTCAAAAGGTCCTCCAACCGGTCACTAACTGCCGCCCAGACCTCATTAACACGCATGTCTATTTCCCTGAACACACACACACACAAATGTTTTAGGATATAATTTATATCCTTCACACCCAAACCAAACCTTTAAAAAACAAACCCTTAATGTACCCTAACCACAATTTTAACCCCTAAGCCGGATAAAGCCTTCTTCCTCAGGCATAAGGTTGTAGGTCAAGTTCACCTAACTTTTACTATCCTTGTTCTTGGTCCTCACTACGTTAGTAAAACATGAATACACACACAGAGAATGAGGTGATAAAACGTTGACAAGGACACTTGGATAGGGCGATAAACGGTGACTTACATCAGGGGAGTTTTGGCTATCTTGGTGGTCAGGGGGTTGATCGGTCGACAGGGTCGCTTAGCAGCAGTCTCTCCATCATCCCTCTCTCGGATGGCCACGGCAGCCTCCGCCTTCATGGCAGCGTAGACAAACCCCTGAACACACTGACACACAATGACTGTCCGGTCAGTCCACAACAAACACAGGACATCTACGAAACGCAATTGGTTAATGACCGGTTTCAATAATGATGTTATCCATGCTGCTACAGACACCGTAAGAAAGAGATGAGTCCTCTTTCTGTCTCTGTGATGTGTGTTTGTGTACCTCAGACTGTTTCTCCGTCCCGATGGAAAGTGCCAGGGTTCGGCAGACGTCAGTAACTCTCTGTCGCCGTAGTAACGGGGCGCTTTCATACCCCAGAGGAACGCACAACAGGAAGCTAAAGACAAAGCTCAGTGTTTGGCTGACCTCTGACCCCAGAGTGAGCCCGGCTCCTGCCAGAATGCACACGCGTTCCAGCAGCTGGGCCAGGTGGGTACGTTCAAAGTGCGTGTGTGTTGGAGCCGTTGTGTGTGCAGTTCCAAACACACACTGTGTCAGCTTCAGTAACTCTCCCCCGTAAGGCTCCGGTTCAGGTGTGTGTGTGTCCAGCAGCATCAGGTATGCGGTAAAAAACTCCTGACTCCTCCTCTTCTTGAACCCACGAATCTCCACCAACCTTCTTATCATCAGCATAGCAACCTTCTTTAGCCGCACACTCCCATAGGCCAAGATTAAACAGCCCGCCTCCCAAGCCACTCCCACTTCCCTGGGGCTGCTCAATCCCCTGAGGGCATCGGTAAGTACGTTCAGCGTCACAGCAACAAGAGCTTCCATAGCAGCAGGCGAGGGAAGGAGGAGGGGTGATGTTGTAAGGTGAGGGGTCAAAGAGACTGAGAAACACTGCAGAGTTACGGGCCACAATATCTGTGCGCCTGTTGAGTGTGTGTGTGTTCCTGGGGTGTGTGAGTGCGTGTGTGTGTACAGTAGATTGCTGAGGTCCTCGGCTAGTTGAAGCAGATCGTTAACGACCA
Organism: Esox lucius; assembly: GCF_011004845.1. Taxonomy (NCBI): domain Eukaryota; kingdom Metazoa; phylum Chordata; class Actinopteri; order Esociformes; family Esocidae; genus Esox; species Esox lucius. The sequence continues at coordinate 11,390,660 of NC_047590.1, forward strand.
CGCTGAAAGTGAATGGTGCACGCGGCCTGAGTGCATGCAGCAGGGAACAAAGCACGGATGAGACACGCCCATGGATGACATCACAGTCCGGGGACGCTGCAACACGGAGCAACCTGCCAACTACCCACCTACTGAATTCTACCAAGACAAGAAAAAGAGGGGACAGTGTGCAAGGAGGGGCCAGATGTGTATTTAAATATACATACTTATACACGTCTGTATTTAAATATATTTATACACCTGCGTATTCCTACCGGTGCTGCTCTGCTGTGTCTCTGTGTAATGCACCAGCTGACAGGCAGGGTTCACAAACATCAGTGATGAAGACTTCACAATGTGCTGAACAAAGTCCAATAGCATCACACAAGCTGGCTCTGAACTAGACCTCTTAGACAGCTCCAATGCAACTGAAACAAACATATACAAATAGTAAACATATTAGGCAAGAGGGAAAGAAAGAGACATAAAGAAAAGTACTTACCGACATCTACGTCTGTCAATATTCTGTCAATGAACTGACAGAGAATCTGACGAGGCTTCTGAACCACCTGGTTATATTCATCCGCGGTGGCACTGAAAGTGAAGAACACTCAACTCTCAAGTGTCCAACGACTTACGTCTGTTTGTACAGTACATGAGCAAGTCACCTAGCTATTTAGTATTTTTGACGCTCATCAAGTCATGAGGCTAAATATTTCTGGATTCTGGAAAAATTGGGACACATATCGTAAGTCAGCCAGGCAGGGTTAGCATTTAAGCTAGCAAAACAATAACAATCCAGACCATACAGAGCTATCCTCACTCACCTCGCCAGCTCCTGCAATGCAGGTATCATTGCGGACATTTCCAAGCCTTCCATATTTACAGAAAGGTGAAAATATCATCAAACTCTTTACTCAAAAATCGCTAGACTGTAAGTTTAGACCGTAATGAGGGGGGGAAATCTTCAACTCTCATGTCTTCCATTTGAAAACTTTCGCTCCTAAGTGACGTTTGGCTACGGCAACTGTAGAGGTTCATTGCTGATTCAAAACACTTCAAAACTCAAACTGCTATCGCATGAGGAAAATGCAACAATAAGTATGGACAACCCACACGTATCGAATTTACAGTTTGCTGATTAGGCAAGTCTACTCTGCTGAACTTTATTACACTGTATTTATACCATATACTTTGCAGGTGAATAATAACAATCAACAGATAATTTATTATGAAGACTTATTTTCTCTCCCATTAACGGTATTTTATAAACTCCGTATATGGTTTTCATGAACACAGAGGGGGTTTCTTATGTGTTTATTCATTAGTATTTAATTAGTGCATTAAGAAAATGTCACATTGCCAGGTTATTTTCTTTGGTAGATTGAGTTTAATAAATTGAGAATAACACATTAACATGTCTGCACTATGTGAATCATTAATTCTGTAATGTGTGCATTTGTGTGTTTGACTGAAACAGAAGGTGCAAATACCCTCAACTGCTTAGAATAAAAAAAAACACAAATACATTAAAAGCTACTGTTTCTCTTTAACCGAATGAATCAATAAATTAATAATTTAGTTTTTTATTAAAATAATCTTTCAGCACCCCAGAGCACACTAAGGATATGAAGTCTCAGTTCCTATCAGTGGTGAAATAAATGTTTAAAGAACAGTCGGCTGCCCTCTGATTCTCTGATTATACACTGATCTAATCTCAGACTAGACAGGAAGCTGAGAAGGAAAGAGGTCTAGACTGAAGGGTATGTGTTCAGTAGTCAGCTTTTTTCATGCCCCTCCCCATCAGGCATGCGAACACGGTCAGGACCATCTTGGGTTTCACTTCCACCAGGTCATCGGGAAGGGCATACACACGGGCACCGATCTTCCTGGCTACAGAGATAGCATACCTACAGGAAGAGATGTCCGGTCAGGGAGTAGAGGTCATTTGAATATATCAGGTTTTTATTTTTTTAGTTCAGAGGGGAAAGGACAAGGAATATTTACTTGGCGTTGTTCAACTTGTCCACGTCGCTGAGGTTTCCTCTCTTCACCAGCTCCTGTTTGACAGAGCTGGGAGCAATGGTGTCTATAAGGTCTATTACTGGCAGGCTGGTACTAATCAGTTTGTCCTGCAGAGGGGACAAACACTTTAGAGCTGTTCACACATATACACACACACACATACACACATTACCACTGTATGCACACACAGACCTTAAAGCTGTTGATCTGTGTGTCCTTCTTTCCCGCTTTGAGCTGGGTATTGACCCAGTTGATTATGATCTGGTCTCCAATCTTCTCCCCATCTCCAAGATTGGATAACACCTGGAGAGTGTACCTATTCATAGAGGGATGGTAAGAGGTGAGACAGATAAGAGGTGAGATCAAAAAGTAAGAGTGTGTGGCTGTATGTGTGTATATATACCTCCTCTTCAGCCTTTACAGGGTGTATACAGCTCCGGAAAAAATTAAGAGACAACTGCACCTTTTTCATTCCTTTCCAAAAAAGTCGAAAAGGAAGGTTTTGAGTGAGGAACAGAAGGGTTAAAATTGAACTGCAAATTCAACGCTTCTGTTCTTCACTCAACGTTCTTTTCAACTTTCTTGGAAAGGAAAGAAAAAGGTGCACTGGTCTCTTAATTTTTTCCGTAGCTGTATATATCTCCTCATCAGCCTGTATGTGTATATATACCTCCTCATCAGCCTGTATGTGTGTATATATACCTCCTCATCAGCCTGTATGTGTGTATATATACCTCCTCATCAGCCTGTATGTGTGTATATACCTCCTCATCAGCCTGTATGTGTGTATATACCTCCTCATCAGTTGCCAGACCAGAGCCAGTGTGTGCATGGGACTCCCCTCGTTGAGATTCACTCCTCCAATTCCAACCAATGAGAATTTAGCTTCATTCCGACCCAGTTCCACTGCATAGGTACAGTTCTCCAACTATGCACAGACATACAGTATATAGGTACAGTTCTCATACTAAACGTAAATTTTTTGTTGTACTTAAAAAAGGTTTTACACAGTGCAGCGTGGCTGCTTGAACACCCTCAAGGAAGGGGGGAACAGTAACTGCCTTGTTCTGCTCCAGTATTGTATTGAGTCAGCCCAGCTAAGCTGTGCCCCACCACAGCGAGATTAACACGTGGCCTGCAGATGTCTAGTGGTCAGAGCCACCACCAATGCCTATTGCGGCAGACATTTCTCACCCACATCTGAAACATTGTTTCACCTTACCAATGAAGGCCATGTCTGAAACATCGTTTCACCTTACTAATGAAGGCCATGTCTGAAACATCGTTTCACCTGACTAATGAAGGCCATGTCTGAAACATCATTTCAACTAACTAATGAAGGCCATGTCTGAAACATTGTTTCAACTTACTAATGAAGGCCATGTCTGAAACATCATTTCAACTTACTAATGAAGGCCATGTCTGAAACATCGTTTCACCTGACTAATGAAGGCCATGTCTGAAACATCGTTTCACCTTACTAATGAAGGCCATGTCTGAAACATCATTTAAACTTACTAATGAAGGCCATGTCTGAAACATCGTTTCACCTTACTAATGAAGGCCGTGTCTGAAACATCGTTTCACCCTACAAATGAAGGCCATGTCTGAAACATTGTTTCACCCTACAAATGAAGGCCATGTCTGAAACATCGTTTCATCTTACTAATGAAGGCATTGTCTGAAACATAGTTTCACCTTACTAATGAAGGCCATGTCTGAAACATCGTTTCACCTTACTAATGAAGGCCATGTCTGAAACATAGTTTCACCAGAGCTTCCACACATTTAGGAGGCAGTGTGTGGGAACGAGAAGACCCTTGGATCAAAAAGACCTCACCCATTATGTATGTCTACCATTCCCTTTGAAACATAAACCTTCAGTCTGTGTTAATAACTCACTCCTAGGACATATTTTCAGTGCAGACAGATGTTTCATGAACCAGTGTGTATGGGCAGAACAATCCATGTGTGTGTACGGACTCACCTTCTTCATGTTACTACCCAGGGTAGAGTATGGTGGTCTGTTCACCTTTTTCCAGTCAACGGGCACATTGACTTTCTCATACAGCTGTAGTATCACCAGCGCATCACACAGGTCACTGTAATGTCCACACACACACACACACACACACCACTCATCATGGAACACTAGACACTCGTACAAAACCACACAGTCGTTTGATGTGTCTCTTCTTTTACATTTAATTCATGTTTAAGTAAAATTAGCAGATGCCCCCCCCCCACCTCCTTCCCTCCTCCTTCTCCCTCCTTTCTCCCATTCTCCCTCTATGTGGGTACGTTACCAGTAGAGGTGGTTGACATAGGGAGCCACTCCCAGAGAGTTCATCCAGTTCCTGAATGTCCTCTCCTCTCTCGACTCTCCTATTAGGACGACATTTCACTGTTAGAGTGCGTGTGTTTATGTGTCTGTATATTTCTAGTTTGCATGATGACCTCATAATCGACGGAACTTTATTATTGCTGCTAGCCTGTACCTTTGTGGGCATATACAGTCGTGTGAGGAAGTAAGTTGTCTTTTATGTCCATATTTGGACGCGTTGTTCTTACTTTTTTACGTGACTCTATGTCTGTGTGGCTGTGCATGCATGTATATCCATGTCCATAACTGTGTGTGTGTGTGTGTGTTGTGTGTGTGTATCTCACCCTCTATAATTGCTGGGTCAATCCCATTCCTGTTAACCCTGTCCAAGGCAGGGTGTGCGTTGAAGAGGTTGGCTACGAAGGCCAGGTTCAGCTTGCTATTACCAGACACCACATCCATGGGAGACACAAACTGCCTGCAGTCCAGGCGGGCCGCCTGGCGTAGCATCAGCTCTGCCCGGCGCTCGTCATCACGCTCCTACGCAGACACAAACATCAACAAAAACACAGACACAAATATAAACCTCAACACACACTTCCTGTTCGTGGTGGAGGGGGCGGGGTCCAGGGGTCTAATCAACTGGCTGTCCTGTTTCATGCACTGCTGCAGAATGGATTCATGTCTGACCAACGGCTCTTTCAGCAAAAATGTCTTTCACTACTCGTGTGTCCAGTAAAGCATGAATGCCTGAAACTTATCTTTGAAAACAGAAATCCCACCTGTGCATACATGAACTTGCAAAAATGACTGAACACACACGTACGTTGATGCCGGTCATATCGATGTGAATGGACATCTCATCCATGTCATCTCCTTTAGGTGAGACCTGATCCAACAGATGGAAATATGCCCTGGAGTCCTACAGAACAGGAAAATAACATCATTATACATAAACAGATATGGATATATATATAGCTCCGGAAAAAGAGACCACTGTACCTTTTTCTTTCCTATCCAAAAAAGTTGAAAAGGAAAGTTTTGAGTGAGGAAAAAAAGCGTTCAATTTGCAGTGGCCTATTAATTTTAACCCTTCTATTCCTCACTCAAAACCTTCCCTTTGGACTTTTTTGGAAAGGAAAGAGCTGTAAATACATATATACATATATATATATAATATGTGTGTTTGAATTTGAATGTGCGTTACCTTGATGTCATCACTGAAGTTCCTGATTGGCTGGACCCCAGCATTGCCTAAGTGATGGTTGACCCAGCGTAGCAACAATTCCTCAGGAGACATTGACATCAGATGCTCTAACTCCTCCCCCTCAGACAGCAGACTAATGAGAGCTGCAAATACACACAATTAGCCAATAGTCTTGCCGTATGGCACTGATACACACATTCATAGCCAACAAGCTTGCAGGATGTTCCCGGTGGGGTCCTATGATTTCACATGGGACTTGGAGTTACTTAAATTTGACTAGAACATAAATAGCATCTTCCGTGTATGTGATGGGTGCACCTTCATTGCGACGGATCTCTATATCAGCAAACAGTCCCGTCTTGATGATTTGCCACAGTAATCCCATAACCAGGTGGGGTTTCCCAGCCATCAGGTCAGGGGCGTCTATGTTGACCACTGTACAGCCAATAGACAATGCTGAGTTTATGGCCAGGATCAGGTTCTCCTGGAGCAGGGAAACCCACAGAGGGAGGGAGATGTTAAATGGTCACATGAAAGGCCAGCAAAACCGTAACCACCGCACGTGTTTGCGCGTGTCTACCTCTGGGTGCGCTAACTCACAGTCATGGTGAAGGTGGTCAGTTTCTTGGTGTTGATGACTCTCTCGTCGATGGTGTCGGACTGAGACAAGTTGATCATTTTACTGTGAAGACCAAACACGGTTAGTAGTTGGCGTTTGAAAGTGTGTGTGCGCGTGTGTGTGTGCGTGCGTGCGTCCATGCATGCGTCTGTGTGCGCGTGTGTTACCAAAGCAGGATTCCATCTTTGACTGATGTGAAGAGGCTGTTGTCATCAGGGTTCATAGGTAGGAGGTGTTTACAGTCTTCGTCCTTGGCCAAGGCTTTGTTGATCCAGTTCACGAACGCTACCTTCTCCTCGTCTACCACACACACACACACACACACACACATCAGAAGTTGTCGACACACGCCCGTTGTCATATATGAACACTATTGTCTCTCTCTCTCTCCACCTGAGTAGGAGTGCTGTGTTCCCTCGCTGGAGATTCCTGACGTTCCTCCAAAAGATTGGATCCCTTCTTTCCTGGCAATGGTTTTCTTGAATGTCTCACTGAGCTCCTTGCTCTTTAGCTCCTGAAAGATCTGTAAAGACAGGACCAAGTGTGGGCCTGTGAGTGTCTGTCTGTGTGACTGCCTCTTTGTGTGTTCTACTATCTGCGTGGGTTTATGTCTTTACATTTCATGTGGGTCCACATCTTACCGAGACAAACTCTTCAAAGCTGATCTTCTCGTCCTTGTTGATGTCTCCTGCTATGAAGGTCTCCACTATCTCTCTCACTCTATAGCCTGGTATGGAGAAACTAGCTTCTTTGAACAGCTCCTGTAGCTCAAAGTCACTGACGAAACCACTGTTGTCAATGTCTGTTTTGCAGGGGGCAGGTAGATAGACGGGCAGACAGAGACAAAGTTATGGACAGATTTAGTGTCTTGCTAAAGCCATAATGTCCTGGGTTACTAGTTCCCTCAGGTGATGCCCAAACTCAGGATTTTGACTTTAGGACTCCCTCTCAACCTCCACCTCATCTCCCTGTCCCCTATAACTGCAGTGCACTTACAAAGATGCTCCTTTAAATAGTGTGTCCTGACCATAATTATGCTAAGATAATTATAAACAGATAACAGTATCAGATCTATCAACCACTCAGTTCACCTTTGGACCTGACAACCCCAAAAACGTTTGCACACTATAAATAACATCACTCCTTGACACTGATTGAGCTTACCATTACAGAACCTTATATGTAAATGCTGCTTCATGATGTGTCAAACAAATACTTTTGTGTGTGTTTGTGTGTGTGTGACTGACCAATCCTGTTGAAAGCTTCTCTGAGCTCCTCCAGGTCCTCTCGTGATATCTGGGTGACCTTGTTTGCCATAATGGACAGTCTGCGTAGAACACTGTATACCTAACCACGCACGCACGTGCACACACACATATTTTATCATCACAAGAAAGGGGAATAATTAGAGTGGAAATGTTAAGCACACATGCAGTAAGAACATAACTGCCTCAGAAACAGTGACCTGAAGTTTTTGGGCTGGCAGTATTTTTGGCCCCTACGCTAATATACCTGTCAAGATAATGACAGATGCTAGCAAAGTTTCCAGAGTTACAGAACTTACTTCAGAGAAAATAAGGAAGTATCTACTAGAAGGAGTATCTACTAGAATCTTGTCAGTATGTTGGTCCATACAATCTATTGTTGTGTATTTATTGAAGCATACGATTCACATTAGAAGGCTATGAGCTCTGCACGATTATTGTTCAATAAATTAAATTGAATGGTGGCACAAAAGAGAAAGTGACAGTAGTTCTGTATATCTGGTTATTTATTAACTACACAGTGACACAGATGAACAAGAGGACAATAAGGAAATGCAGGTGTTTTGTATGCTTGAATACCCCATATATGACTGAATTTTTGTTCCTACAGATTTGACTGTTTTATTCAAGTTAAGCAATTTGTGGGAATAATTTAGTTTGGGTGCAGTTCTTGAATATGATTTGGAATGCACTGAATATAAATGGAATTCACCCCTGTCTTTTGGCTTTATTTGACCTTTACACTCTCCTCCCATCTCCCCATCACATGCCCTGGACAGAGTGTGTGTCTCTCTCTGTGTGTCTGTATGTGTGTGTGTGTGTGTGTTTGTGTGTAGTTCTGTGTTCTACTGTCTCTGTGGGTTTTCACACCTTTATAAAAGCCTGTCTGGTCAGTTCGTTTTCTGGACCAAATAGGGTCAAGGTCTCTTCTTGCTTCCCGTGCTCTGTCACTCTCGGCTGGGTAGAGATGGTCTGCCAATTGGCCTAACAGAACCTAGTTCCTAGGAATCAGCTGCTGCTGAAAAATGTGTAGAGGGGAAGTTCTGTATTGTCCATTCATTTGAATGGAGTATGACGATTCTCTTTGTAAATAACTGCAGCAATGCAAACCTTTAGTGTTATTGCTGCCTCATGCCATATAACTTAATTATTCATACACACACATTTATATTTTCTACACAACAAATATTTATATAAATGTATACACATATAAATAAATGTATGTATATGAGTGATCATAGTAGCTAGTTATTTACACAGCAATACATTGAAAAAATATATTACTTCACTGCATACCAGGCTCCATGAAAAGTGATGCATTATTTCACTTCCTGCCTTACCTGCTTCCCAGAACACTTTAATGACTCATTCCGGCTTCTCTACTCCCAGTCATTTGCCGTCAAATGATCGAATGTGCCTTTACCTTGGGCCTTAATTGACAGAAACACATATCATCTGAAACAAGACAGTGAACTGTAGGCTTACCGTGAGGAGAGGGCCAAGCAAGGCAGGAGAGGCTTGGTAGAGTTTGGTCTCGGTCTCTCAGGAGTCATCCAGCGTGGGTCATGTGCCTTCTGGCCCTCTGTTAGCAGAAGCGTCAGAGGACAAGAGAACTTTGGCCTGTCAATCTCTGGGGTGGGCGTGGTCCTTCAGTAGCGTCAGTCTGCCCAGGTTGGTCCGCCAGTTAACATTTAACCCTTTAGCTTTGTCATCTGTTTCACCGCACAAGCACACACACACAGGCCTGCACAGACCCACACGCAAGCATGCACATCCACACGCTCACACCTTTGCAGTGTGTGTGAGTGACACATTTTGCAGAAACCCACTAGGTATGTGTGTGTGTGTGTGTGTGTGTGTGATGGCTGCAGGTATGTTTAATATATGAGAACAGCAGGCTTACATCCCCACCATGCACGTGCATGCGCATGCACGCACGCACACACACACCCCATCTACTTTGCCAGACAGTGAAACAGTTACAGCACTTTACAACACAAACTCCGCTACAGAAAAGGCTTTGCTTTAGTAGTTTCCAAATTAACTGCATTTTCAACATGAACCGTAATGGTTACTGAGAATCCTAACAGTCATCATGACTGGCAAAGTTGGCCAAACATGCAACACTATGGTAAGGAGCTTACTGTCACTCACCAACCGTCTGAGAGGTTGAGGTCGCGGGCCGCAGAGTTTCCAGGATCTGGACTGCAGGACTACAGGGTACCAGCTGTCCCCCTACACTCTCCCCAACTCTCCCCCCGTCTCCTAATCTCTTCCCTCCTCTCTTCTTGAGAAAAACAGAAGTCCCCACTGTGTAGAGGCACGCAGCCCTCTAATCGGCTGTTCATTCACACGTCCCTGCTGTCTGAAATGCACCTTCAGGACGCCATCTCCCCTTCAGCTTTGTCCTCCCTCCGATACCTGATCGGACCAGCTTCTCTACAGGCCTCTCAGGTTACACACGCATGCAGCGCTCAAGATAAATGTTCCCCCTGAATATATATGTTGTCGTATAATTGAGCTACCTAGGGTGAAACTGTCTAACAAGCAATGCTTTATATGGCCCACAATCACACACTGTTATCCAGCTATTAATGGCCAGAGAGATTAAACACTATGATTGAGAAAGAGAAAGAGAAAGCTGGAGAGAAGGGAGAAAGAAAGGGAGGAGGGAAGGATAGAGGAGGGAAGGATAAAAGAGGGAAGGACAGAGAGAGGGGAAAAGAGAGAGAAAAAAACAGTGAAGGCATTACAGCTCCCCCCACAGGTCAAGGATAGTACAGCAACTATTATTTTTAACAGACACAAGCAAATAAGTATTTGTTCAAGTCTATCTTTAATAATAATTTACATAGACTGTTTGAAAAAACATTGTTTCCAGTAAAAACGTGATTTTCTTAATTAAAAATGAAAAATAGAAGGGGATGCAGTGTTTATTGAAATCACATCTGATTCAACCAAAATCAATCTCTCTGACTGGAATGTCTTGAAATGGAATAAAACTCCAGCATAGTGGAATGCTCTCTGATTTGCCAATTGTAGCGGGAAATCCTAACTTCCACTTAAATATCTTAGTCATGCACTAACAGTCAATTAATAATTGAAAAGTTAGGATTTACCAAATAGAGCATAGAGGCTTTGTTCATTAAGGCACGACTCTACGAAATATCTCAGAATGTTAGTTACAAATACAAAGTAAAAAGTATACATGCACATTATAAAACAGATGTCCAGTTGTGGTAATATCCTGATTTTTCTTCTCAATGTTGGCAAACGTACATAATATACAAAACGATTTAAAACATTGGAATCTTGTAGGTATTGCTGCCAAAATATATGAATTCAAATCCAAGATTTTTTTATTTAGTTAAAAATGCAACCTGTAGTTTTATTTGCAGGTATACTGCAACACTGATTGACTTGAAATGAACAATTTGTTGGACCTAAAAGTGACAGATTGCACATTTAAGTGTCTTGAAGAGAAAGAGAAAGAAAACAGGTAGCAGGCACAGAGACAGACAGAACCAGAACACCTCACATCTGACTGAGAAAAAATGGTGAGAAACATTGAGGGGAAAGAACATGAAGAGGAAAATGGGGAGGGGTGAGGGACATGGGGACGGGTGAGGGACATGGGGAGGGGTGAGGGACATGGGGAGGGGTGAGGGACATTGGGAGAAAAACAGAGCAGGTGGCCGACATGGATGGTGTACAAGCCTGAGGGCTAGCAGGCTAGCATTTAGCATCAAGAAGACAATGCCATCAGTTACAAAGAGGCACTGGGGAGTTGGCACAGTGGGGCTAGAAATTAGCTGGTTAAGCTAGTAGTTAACACGTAGCGGTCAGGCTAGCACAGAGACATTGTAATCCAGTGTATCTGTGGCTAACAGGGCTAGCGGTTGCTCTTCATGGCCTCCTTGGCTGCCAGGATGAGAGGTGTGAGGCTGGAGAGGGGCTTGGCCAGCTTCAGGAATGGATGCTGCAGGAACAAAATAGATGAAGCAATAAATCATATTAGTCCCTCCTCAGACTGTATAAGCGTGTGTTCCTGCATGTTGTAGCGTGTGTGTGTGTGTGTGTGGTGTTCATGCATATGCGTGGTGTGTGTGGGGCACCTGAAGCAGTTCTCTGCCCCCTCCTCTCTTCTCCACGTCCATCTCCAGACAGCGAGACAGGAAAGATCTGAACACCGGAGACAGCTTCTCAGGTGACTGTAACTCTGGAGTCCCGTTCGTGGCAATGAGGTACAGAGCCTGGAGTACGACACACACACACACACACACACACAGAATGTTAGTGATCATCAGGTACACATTATGAAGGTAAGGAGATGCAATTCTGTATCTTTAAAAATAACAACTTTATCTAACCTCTAACCCCTAACCTAACCTTTATAGCCAAGCCTACATGCCTAACCTCAACCTAACTCCTAAACTTAACCCAAATTCTAAGCCTAATTATATGCCTAACCCTAAACTTAATCCCTCAGTAAAAACCTCACCCTGAGAGGGTTCTCGTTGAGGTAAGGGGGTTCTCCCTCCACCATCTCAATGGCCATGATGCCCAGAGACCAGATGTCCACTTTTGGCCCGTAGGCCTTGCGGGTCACCACCTCCGGAGCCATCCAATAGGGAGTCCCCACCATGGTGCTCCTCTTGCTCTGCTCGGGAGTGATCTGCGCACAGAACCCAAAGTCCGCTGGAGAGGGGTGAGAACACATGGAGGGGTCAGTGTGATTCATCGCCACGGTAGTGACGACACGGTAGTGACGACACGGTACATTTCAACAGGCTCCACGTCAGGGGCAGAGGGAAAGGAGAGTGTTCTCACTGAGCTTGACAGATCCGTCCATTCCCAGCAGCACGTTGTCACTCTTGATGTCTCTGTGGATCACCTGGTTGGCATGAAGGAACTCCAGAGCCTGCAGACACTAGAGCACACACACACACGACAGAGTCAAACACACATCCCAGGGCTTTGTGTGTGTGTGTGTGTGTGTGGTGTGATGGCGTGCGTGCATTTGTCTACCTCTCGGCACACAGCGGCGATCTGAGCCTCGTCCATGCATGTCTCCGTGACAACGTCCGTTAGCGAACCTCCGGCCAGATACTCCATCACCACAAACAGTTCCTCCCCTACCAGGAAACTGACAACACACAGGCGCAGGTGAACAGTGGCAGGGGCAAACGATTGAATCGGAGACAAAGAAAACGAACCCAGGTGTTCCCCCGAGCGGTGTGTGTGTGTGCGCCTGTGTTTGTAAGACGTGTCTGCTTTTACCTGTCCACGAAGTTGACAATGTTAGGTTGTTGTAACTCCTTCATCACCAGGATTTCATTGATAATCAACTCCTTCTTTGGCTGTTTCTGGAGATTGATCTGTTTAATAGCTACCTGTAATACACACACACACACACACACACACACACGTTTACAGTCTCTATCAAACGCATACATAATTGTTATGCCATTCTGAGTGGTTGTGTGTGTGTCTGGGTGCACACAGGAAGGAAGATTACCTCTGCCCCAGTGGCAACATCGATGGCTGTGAAGACAGTACCAGACGCTCTGAGACACAGGGAGACAGAAGTGTCAAAATACTATTTTTATGTATGACGGTCACAACCCTAAAGGCCGAATGGCTGACATCTGTGACAAAACCTTTTATTTCACTGGTCTGATTGTGTTGGTGAGTAAAGGTTTGTGGTATACTGCCAACATACTGCAGCTTTGCACTATGTAAGAACAGCCCTTACCGTGGTAAACTGGCCATAAACCACCCTCCCAGTGTGCCTTGCTGCTTCAAAATACCTGGACCCCAAGGCAGCGTGTGAAGGGGTGTGTCTTACCCCTGCCCAATCTTCTCGTAGCGGGTGTACTTCTTCTTAGGATCTCCAATACTGACAATGGTTCCTGAAAGATTGAGGACAAGGCGTGTGAGATGCGCGGCCCACATGACTGTGAAACACGCAACTTATATTTAATCTTCAAAATAATGTGTTTATGTGTGAGATGTGTGGGTGTGCCTTGGTTAGGACTTCATTATTCGATTAGTATCTTACTTTTTTCTCAGATATAAGAGATATAATGCATGTCGTTAAAACTTCACTGGGACATTTTTTACTTGATCACCACTACATAGCACCCTAAGGAGCTGGTGTTGGGCTCCTCCAATGTTGGCTCCTTGTTTGGTAAAAGATCTCTCAGAGGGTGAAGGGGAAAGTGAGAAGCTAACCAACTATACGCTACTGGGTTACTTCACTGTGCACTTCATTACCAAGCACATTCAGATTCAACAACAGCCTAACCTTACGTAGCTTCTTCTTCCAAAAATTATTTTAGTCCCAGCAACTTTCAACTTTGTAAATATAATCCATTTTGCATTGGATTAATGAACTGACAACCACCCGCCTTTCTGATGGGCCGTTCTGACTGGCCTTCCTGACTGGCCTTCCTGACTGACCAGCGTGAACAACAAACAGGCGCGATGGAGCACCATGTCATATTAAACAACTTAGAAATACATCAAAATGACTAAATGAAATGGTACCTCCTCGTATGTAAACATTCCCAATAGTTATTTGACATGTATTTAGAAAAGGCCTTTGCAGGTCTATTAACTAGGTTGTATTTCCTAGCATTAATGAATATTCACACAGAGTCCAATACTAACGTCTGTTTGAACAGCCGTCCCCTGCAATCTGTGTGTGTGTGAGAGGTTTGTGTGAGGGGTGTGAGAAGTGTGCATGTGTGTGAGATGTGTGTGTGAGAGGTTTGTGTGAGGGATGTGAGAAGTGTGCATGTCTGTGTGAGATGTGTGTGAGCGATGTGTTTGTGTGAGATCTGTGCATGTGAGATGTGTGTGTGTCATACGTAGTTTCTCCATGATTTCCTCGTCGGTCATCTTGCCCTGCTGCTTCTTCTTGTTCCTGTTGGAGGCGGAGTCAACCTCTGGAGGCGGGGGAAGTGGGTCGATGACAGACCTGGTGTACACCTACACACACACACACATGGATGTAGCACAAAATTCTGGGCCCTGTACATAGGCGGTCTCTGAGGGCCCCTCCCCACTTTATTCAAGTATTCAAACATTTTTGAGGGCCCCTCTACACATTAGGGCCCTATATACTTAGTACCCCTTTTCCCCCCAGTCCAACGCCCCTGCACACACACACACAGTTCTCAGAGAATGTGCCTCTCAGAACCTTGCTTTCTTGGAAGTATTGTGCGTGTACGATTTTACTCACTGATTTGGTGTGCTCCGGCCGTGGCGCCACAATGGGCGGTGGGGCTTCATCACCATCATCGTCATCATCACCGCCCTTACCACTTAACGGAGAAGACGCAGCACCCTGTTTTCCTGGCTGGAACACACACACATATATGCATACAAATTTTTGCAATGAAGAAGGCCTCAGGAGTTTGTGATAATGTTTGAAAGTAGAGTAGTACTCACCGACTGTGCATCTTTTTCTAAAGACAGAGAGAGACAAATCGATGTTATGAAACTAGTCATGTGATGAAGGCCGTATTACTATTCCTTCCTATTTAAGAGCAAGGCTGCATTGCAAATGCAGAACTCCACACCCTGACCCTTTACAGTGTAGTACTACACCCTGACCCTTTACAGTGTAGTACAACACCCTGACCCTTTACAGTGTAGAACTACACTCTGACCCTTTACAGTGTAGTACAACACCCTGACCCTTTACAGTGTAGTACAACACCCTGACCCTTTACAGTGTAGTACAACACCCTGACCCTTTACAGTGTAGTACAACACCCTGACCCTTTACAGTGTAGTACAACACCCTGACCCTTTACAGTGTAGTACTACATTACTAGGTTATGGTCAAGAATAATGTTGTACAGACAGCGAACCAGGTGTCTCACAGACAGAGACAGACAGAATAAGACAGATAGGAAGCATGACGGAAATGGAAAAGGGAGAGGGAAAGAGGAAGAGGTATATTGAGGAAAAGACTGATGGAAAAAGAGAGGAAGAGGGACCAACCTGAGAAGGAGAGGTATTTCTGTCTGGCGGTGGAGGAGTCGTAGAATTTCAGAATGTCCAGAACAGCCTGAGGATTCTGCTTTTGCTCTGACTTACTGATGTTGGATGTCTGGAGCAGCTTAGACCACTGCTCTGGCATGCCCTACACACACACACACACACACAAACTGCTTAAAACGTAATGCAATGAACACATATACAGGTGCTGGTCATAAAATTTGAATATCATCAAAAAGTTGATTTATTTCAGTAATTCCATTCAGAAAGTAGAACTTGTATATTATATTCATTCATTACACACAGACTGATATATTTCAAATGTTTATTTCTTTTAATTGTGATGATTATAACTGACAACTAATGAAAATCCCAAATTCAGTATCTCAGAAAATTTGAATATTACTTAAGACCAATATAAAAAAAGGATTTTTAGAAATGTTGGCCAACTGAAAAGTATGAACATGAAAAGTATGAGCATGTACAGCACTCAATACTTAGTTGGGGCTCCTTTTGCCTGAAATACTGCAGCAATGCGGCGTGGCATGGAGTCGATCAGCCTGTGGCACTGCTCAGGTGTTATGAGAGCCCAGGTTGCTCTGATAGTGACCTTCAGCTCTTCTGCATTGTCTGGCGTATCGCTTCTTCCTCTTCACAATACCCCATAGATTTTCTATAGGGTTAAGGTCAGGCGAGTTTGCTGGCCAATTAAGAACAGGGATACCATGGTCCTTAAATCAGGTACTGGTAGCTTTGCCACTGTGTACAGGTACCAAGTCCTGTTGGAAAATGAAATCTGGATCTCCATAAAGTTGGTCAGCAGCAGGAAGCATGAAGTGCTCTAAAACTTCCTGGTAGACGGCTGCGTTGACCTTGGACCTCAGAAAACACAGTGGACCAACACCTGCAGATGACATGGCACCCCAAACCATCACTGACTGTGGAAACTTTAAACTGGACTTCAAGAAACGTGGATTCTGTGCCTCTCCTCTCTTCTTCCAGACTCTGGGACCTTGATTTCCAAAGGAAATGCTAAATTTACTTTCATCAGAGAACATAACTTTGGACCACTCAGCAGCAGTCCAGTCCTTTTTGTCTTTAGCCCAGGCGAGACGCTTCTGACGCTGTGTCTTGTTCAAGAATGGCTTGACACAAGGAATGCGACAGCTGAAACCCATGTCTTGCATGTCTGTGCGTGGTGGTTCTTGAAGCACCGACTCCAGCTGCAGTCCACTCTTTGTGAATCTCCCCCACATTTTTGAATGGGTTTTGTTTTACAATCCTCTCCAGGGTGCGGTTATCCCTATTGCTTGTACACTTTGTTCTACCACATCTTTTCCTTCCCTTCGCCTCTCTATGAATGTGCTTGGACACAGAGCTCTGTGAACAGCCAGCCTCTTTAGCTATGACCTTTTGTGTCTTGCCCTCCTGGCGCAAGGTGCCAATGGTCGTCTTTTGGACAGCTGTCAAGTCAGCACTCTTCCCCATGATTGTGTAGCCTACATAACTAGAATGAGAGACCATTTAAAGGCCTTTGCAGGTGTTTTGAGTTAATTACCTGATTAGAGTGTGACACCAGGTGTCTTCAATATTGAACCTTTCCACAATATTCACATTTTCTGAGATACTGAATTTGGGGTTTTCATTAGTTGTCAGTTATAATCATCAAAATTAAAAGAAATAAACACTTGAAATATATCAGTCTGTGTGGAATGAATGTATAAATTATACAAGATTCACTTTTTGAATGGAATTACTGAAATAAATCTACTTTTTGATGATATTCTAATTTTATGACCAGCACCTGTACAAGCTGAGTTTCAAAATGGAGGTCTGGAAATAAAAGTGGCGCATTGGAGCATACTTTTTCAGATACTTCTTTCCCGGTATTCATGGCTATTTTTGCACCACCACCAAAGAACTCTACTGCTTTGTTACTTGACAGTATGTAATGGACAGTATGTAATGGACAGTATGTAATAGACAGTATGTAATAGACAGTATGTAATAGACAGTATGTAATAGACAGTATGTAATAGACAGTATGTAATGGTCAGTATGTAATAGACAGTATGTAATAGACAGTATGTAATAGACAGTATGTAATAGACAGTATGTAATAGTCACAAGACTTACTGTGAACTCTCCTGTGACGGCATCAAAGCCCACATGGATGGTGTGTTCAAAGTCTGATGGAGAGGAGATCTCCGGTCGATTGTCCTTATCACGGTCCTTCTTTCTGCCTCCTAACACACACACACACACACCATGTCATTCTTAAACACACTCCTTACCACAGCTTAGATGTCGGTGTCTTTGTGTATGTTTGTTGTTCTGAATGCCTATGCGTGTGTTTCTAAGATAAAAGGATGCCTATATTTGTCCTGTTATACATAAACAAACATTTCTTAGCAAACTGCAACTAACCCCAACCCACGAGACACCCTCCGAGGCTACTGTTATGTGTCGTGATCCCTGACATCGATCAAGGCCGAGGTGCGTGCAGGTACCTTTCTCTGAGGCGAACATGGAGATGATTTTGTTTCGCTTTTGTTTCTCCTCAGGTACAGAGGGCAGGGACCGAGAGTTGTAATTGGCTGACACTGGGTCCTTGGCTCCACCTCCTTGGCTGCTCATTCTGACAGGGGGGGCGGGGGGCTTGTCCTCACACACACCGCTGTCGCACATCTACACGCACACACACATACACCTGGAGAGGGAGACAGACAGACAGACACACTGCTGTCAGAGATAGAGAAACCTCTTTCATGCCATGACACGTGTGTGTGTGTGTGTGTGTGTGTGGCAGAATGTCTTTGAACCATTTTCTGCATTGTATGTATTTCTGTACATATTTGACCCTAAGTGTGAACAACAGGTGATCAGTTATAGATTGCACTACGTAATTTCTTTTTGAATTAGCACAGCCAGGAATCCTGAGTGGTCATTGGTCAGCGACACATCGGCTAACGCAGGTGATTGCTCCTATGACAACATCAGACTGCATACTGACTATTTAATCGTCAGGTAACTAACTCAGTCTGATGTGCGCTGGTTTACCAGCATGTGGGTGCGAACCCACCCACCAGCCCCGCCTCCACCTGTTAGTCACCCACCACCCCCACCTCCACCTGTTACTCACCCACGACCCCCACCTCCACCTGCTACCCACCCACGACCCCAGCCTCCACCTGTTACCCACCCACCAGCCCCGCCTCCACCTGTTACCCACCCACCACCCCCACCTCCACCTGTTACTCACCCACGACCCCCACCTCCACCTGCTACCCACCCACGACCCCTGCCTCCACCTGTTACCCTCCCACGACCCCCGCCTCCACCTGCTACCCACCCACGACCCCTGCCTCCACCTGTAACCCACCTACCACCCTTGTCTCCACCTGTTTGGTTATGTGATTCCTTTTCATGGTGGAAAAAGGTAATGCGTACCATGCTCATTGCCTATGGGCATGAGGTAATGGTGTTGATATGGTTACTGGCAGTATTATATACATGATCATGTCTTGGCAGTGAGTTACTCCAGAGGAGCAGAACATTACGCCCAGACATTGCTGTGCATAGTTCTCCAATAAATGGTTAAACTTACACATGGCGTTTTCTGGCTGAACTACATTTATTTGACATTCATATTGAAACATAACGTTCCAGTTACGTAATATCTATATGAGCCTTTAATCTGCTAAATAAGGTGCATTAAAGTTGTCAAAGGTTTAGTATTTAATCCAATACAAAACATCTTCAAACTTGTTGGATGCATTTGCAGTATTTTACAGTGGCTCACCAGTGAAAAACCGAAAGTCATTATATTCTCAATAAGTTAAGAGGTTTCTGAACATTTCTAAATGAATTACTGATAATAACATAATAATGATATAATACCATTAAGGAATCATTTACAATAATAACTGTGATGATTAAGGAAGCTACAACCAAGCGTTAAACATTGCGTTAAACATTACCAATAAAAGGAGGTTAGCATTTCTGGGGTTACAATTCTTTTGCCTCTGTAACCTTCACACTCGTTATTTGCAGCATGTTCATGACAATATAATATCATCGTAGCGTTCGCATGGATGTAGAAGTGTTCTGTAGTCAATTCTTACTCCACAACGCCACGAGATATGATTCAGCATTCAGTTCCCGTACTGCAAATAAAAACTGCAAATCATCATGCATAATGCATCAAACAAGAGCAGAGCTTCACGTTAGCGTGCAAACGATATGGGTTGTTATTATTGTTACTTCAAAATGCTAAGGGGTTCCCAGTGTCTCTGATGTATGTGTGTGTGTGTGTGCATGCGAGAAAAGAGTGGGAAGTATGTTCGATGCCAGTTTCCTGCTGTGTGAATATGTGATGCGTTCCAGTATAGCTAAACATTTTCAGGCTCCAAATCTGCTAAAAGTTCAAGTCTGACACCTCTTTACCTACTCACCACAAACTCAACTTCGAGACGGATGTGAAACAGATAGCCTCCAATTGTATTAAGCCCGGTGACATCACTACCATCAACAGGAAG
Source organism: Esox lucius (assembly GCF_011004845.1). Taxonomy (NCBI): domain Eukaryota; kingdom Metazoa; phylum Chordata; class Actinopteri; order Esociformes; family Esocidae; genus Esox; species Esox lucius. Next base: position 11,410,626 of record NC_047590.1, read on the forward strand.
GAGCCTACATACAGCTCACAGAGCTTTCATCACTTCCTGTTTCTGACCGTGCTGACACTACACTTTGTGTTTGTAAGGACAAGTGCTTTTTGATTTTGAACGTGGTTCCCTCCGCCCTTAAACACGACGACGCAGTAGAAAACCTTTCCGCCATGTCGCCCACACATCAACCCCACACCAGCCAACCTCTATCCTATCTGTGTGTCCACAATCTAAGAGACATTGATACCAACAGATACTTTGTCGTCGACAGCCATATAAAATTCCCCTCTCCTTCTTACTTACCCCTCCTTTCCTCTCCCCTGTGCTTTTCAGAGGAGTTGTTCAATAGTTGCTTTACTCTTGGTTGCAATATCTGTGTGCCAATGAACTGTCTTCCAGTGCGTCTGGATGTTAGTCTCTCTCCCTCTCTCTCTCTCTCTCGGTTCTCCCACTCCCCTCTCCAGGGCGTGTTACTACAGGCAGTCTCATTCCACAGTCGGTTAACACACAGCCGGTTCTATCATGCCCATCTCCGTGGTTACGCCCTGCCCAGCCCCAGCCTAGCAACGTGTCAGGCAGTATGTGTGTGTGTGTCAGGGTAATAATGGGTGCTATCCAGGCTAGGGCTCGTTCACAAGGAATTCCATGGCTCCAAGGCTTGGATTTGGGTGCGTGCGTGCCTAGTTTCTGTGTACAGTTTTTCTGTGTGTACATTCCATAGCTCCAGGCATGGCCTAATCCACTGTGAACAGTTGAGGCCCTCCCCTTAGACCCAAAAAACACATGGCCAATCACGGAATCGGTGTAAATATACGATATTGCACCATCAAGCCCTCTGATAGGCTCCAGGAATTCTTGCTATATTGCTTGGTACAAGCCTAATGCCCACAAAAGGTGGAGTTATAATATGCTTGGAGAAGTGGACAGTTTCTCTCTTCTTACCTACAACTGTCTCAGTTTCTACATTCTGCTCTCTCTTCTGGTCTCCACGAATCTCTCCACAACTCTGCTTTTTACATTCTACTCTCTCTGTTTCTACCTACAACTCTCCCGGTTTCTACAATCTACCGTCTTTAGTACATAGATTTGCAGTTCCTAAATTCTACTCTCTTCATTCTTTACTTTCGTAGTTTGTCCATTATACTCTCTCCGTCTCAATTTCTAGGAGAAAACCCGTTTCCTCATCCTGGAACTCCCAGAGGCCCACAGGGTCACACAGCCAATCTGACCAATAAGACGGAAGCAGGAAGCAAACAGAATTGACGTTGTTTACAGGAAGTAGAGAGAAACTACCTTTTGTGTTTAACGTCTATAAAAGGAAATAGTCAACTGCACAGAACGCACACACACACACACATGCACACACATGCACGTCAGGCTACACAGTGTAGACCATCCATTCAACCATATAGTCCAGTGCTCATTCATTCCAGTACAGAGCACACTTCCACAGCAGAACAGAATTTACCAGAGTAGACTACATGTGATGCCAACAGACAGTGGCAGGCTTGCTAAATGAGAAGGCTTTATAGCTGGATAAGAAGGTTTGTTGATTTAGACCTGCCTGCCATCCAACTACCCACCTGCCCGCCCATCAAACGTTTTTTTATTTGTGACGACACGATGACGTTAACTAGAACAGCTTGTGTCATCAGGTCGAATGTTCAGGAAGAATTACGCATGTACAGGCCTTCAAATAAAAGACACTCAAACCTAAACACAGTTGTTCTTGACTACATTTGAAGGGTCAGTTAGGTGGTTGGAGTAAGGATAGTTGGATCTACCTGAGACACTGGCTCTCCGCCTCTCCTATTGACTTGTGAAACCCTAAACCCTAATTGGATATGTGGAGTCTGTTTCCTAAGCGTGAACACAATGATAAAATGTAGCTATGCGCAGAGGTTTCATATGTCCACATATAGTAGTTCAGGGATTAATGGGTCTGACTTTCTGCATCAATGACGCATGTTTTTCCCCAACATAGATGATAGAAGATACCCAATTTTTGCCTGAGGATTTTCCCCCCAGAACTATTCAATACCATTCAGGACCACCTGACCTGATGATTCCTAGATTTTCCTGCCCAAAGACCCCTGGTCTTGCTACTGATTTAGATAATGCCTATGCAATCACACTAGCCTGTAGATAAAGCGAAATGTAGATAACCCTGCTAGTATCACTGTTAAATTTGGGTTCTAATTAACATTAACATTGATCTTGCCCTGTTCACGCACCCAGACATATTTGAATGGCACGGCTGCCTTGCTTCCCTTTACTGAAATAATTTGAGGCTCTGTTGTTTCATCATCCCAAATGGTAACTGTTAAGATACCCAGTGTCACTGTCCACCTGGTAATGTTGTTATTTTTGTCTAAACGTCTTACAACTATTAGAATAGTAAAAGTTAACTGACATTCTATAAACACTGTTTTATTTTTAACACTTGGTTATGAAAAGCCAAACGACAGTAACTCCAGAACAGTAGGGATTGTTTACCCGTTCATCAAAACATTTAAAATAAAATAAAGAACATTCTGGTCTTAAAAGGCAAGGTACGCTTATTATATCCATCTACATTTAAAACGATCGTATGTTACAGTGTTTCAGTGAAATAACGGCACAAAATTATTATTTGATCATGATCATATTTTGGTCTTAGTATATTATTTAAAGTTTAACATTATATAATTACTTTCTGGGGCCGACTTTTTGCAATGTAAACAATCGGCCAGTGGCTGAAAATAGTAGCATTACCCTGCTGTAAGACTAGAATGGGTGCAATAACATGTCCACTACTAGGCCTATAATCGGCTATAACAAAGCTATGCTGCTATGTCCACTATAGCAACAGCTTTTTATTTAGGCCTTTGTGAGTGGATGCACTATAGCCACAAAAAAGAACAATAAATGGAAATAAGTATCATTAGCTAGTTAGCAGAAATCCTATACTGTATATAGGGTCTCTTTTAGCAGATCGATGAATAGCCTAGCCATAGTAATGTGCGCCTTTTACTCACCAGTAAGCTGAAGTAGGAAGCAATGTAAAACTCCTTAAACCCCGCCCCGCCTCCTGTCTCTCTCTCTTACTCTCCACGGTACACTGATCTGACGCTGTGATTTATTTCAGATTACAGCTAATAAACTGTGTTCGGTTATTCTCGTGCTCTTTTTTTCCTTGTTTAACCGTTCTCTTCTGGAATGGTGCACCGGGGACCGGAGGAGAGCCAGGATGACAGAGCGGAAGCGGAACGAACCACAGACCAAGCCCAGACAGTACGGTGCGTTCGATTTCCCTCGGTTTCCCTGCCGGCGCGAATAATGGCCGTTTTAAAAACATTCTGTAGTCTTGTCTTGACTTGGACTAAAATAAGTGCGGGAAATGACAAATCGCGCATTAGACTATGTTCATGACAATGTATGTGTTAATAAGGCTTGCCCTAAAAAAGAAACCGGAACGCTCTTTGCCTAAAATAGAAGGCCTTTCCGGCCCAAGTCAAGCGCTGCTCTTCCGTCTAGCGTAACCTGCTTTGGGGCATGCAGGCTGCGTTGTTCCGATATGTTGCATACAAAAACGTTGACTGAAATAGAATTCTGAGTATTCAGTGTAGTAACACTGACAACGGCGTTGATTAAATATGCAGTTTGGGGCTCTCTTATAGTGGTCTGGATGTGTAATGCATACCTGCCAACATTTGGTTTTCAAAATCCGGGAGATTTGTGGGGGGGGCGTAAGTATTATTTACATTGGAATATCAATGATAACACAACTTCATTTATTCATATTTACTATATTTTGTCTTGGTGCCATATATCACAGCACACCTTCAGGCATTCCATGCCTGGAAGGGTCAGGGCTGTTTTGGTGGCACAAGGGGGGACCCACACAATATTAGGCAGGTGGTCATGTAATGGCTGATTGGTATGTGTGTAATCATAGTGTAGATGATTATCATAGTCATACCTCAGCCAGCCATGACATCCCAGGTTTGAAAGTGAGTGGTTTTGATGGGGTGGGGGTGTAAGTATTATTTACATTGCAATATCAATGATAACACAACTTCATTTATTAATATTTATTATATTTTTTTATTTGTGTGCGCCTCTTCTGCACGATGGTGCCGCTGTGTTTTAATGTGCTGGGTAATATCATTTCAATGCGACAAACCTTACAAAAAGCGTGGAGGTTGTCGATATGACCCGGTAAGATGCATGTACATTTTGGGTCCAACGCTGTTGACATTTACAGCTATATTTGGATTTCTTTGCGGGAACTCCGCCTTTACCTGCCATTATTATTGCTCGCGGGAGAAACCTGGGAAAAACAGGAGTGTTGGCAGGTATGTTGTAATGTGTTGTTCATACACTGATCAGCCATAAGATTATGACCACCAACAGGTGAAGTGAATAACACTGATAATCTGGTTATCATGGCACCGTCAGTGGGTGGAATATATTGGGCAGCAATTGAACATTCCGTCCTCAAAGTTGATGTGTTAGAAGCAGGACAATGGGCAAGCCTAAGAATCTGAGCGACTTTGACAAGGGCCAAATTGTGATGGCTAGATGACTGGGTCAGAGCATCTCCAAAACAGCAGCCCTTGTGGGGTGTTCCCGGTCTGCAGTGGTCAGTACCTATCAAAAGTGGTCCACGGAAAGAAAAGAGGCAAACCAGCGACAGGGTCATAGGCAGCCAAGGTTCACTGATGCACGTGGGGAGTCAAGGCTGGCCCGTGTGGTCCGATCCAACAGACGAGCTACTGTAGCTCAAACTGCTGAAAATGTTAATGCTGGTATTGATAGAAAGTTGTCAGAACACACAGTGCATCTCAGTTTGTTGCGTATGGGCCTGCATAGCCGCATATCAGTCAGGGTGCCTATGGGAAGGAGGCAAGCCAGAGGCAGTGTGATGCTTGGGAAAACCTTGGGTCCTGACATTCATGTAGACATTTGACATGCATCACCTAAGCTTTGTTGCAGACCATGAGCACCCTTTCATAGCAACGGTATTCCCCAATGACATTAGCCTATTTCAGCAGGATATTTGCCACAAAGATAAATTGGTTCAGGAATAGTTTGTGGAACACAAGTTCAAGGTGTGGACTCAATCCAATCGAGCATCTGTGGGATGTGCTGGACAAACAGGTCTGATCCAGAAGCCCCACCTCACAACTTAGAGGACTCTGCTGCTGTCTTGGTGCCATATATCACAGCACACCTTCAGGCATTCCATGCCTGGAAGGGTCAGGGCTGTTTTGGTGGCACAAGGGGGGACCCACACAATATTAGGCAGGTGGTCATGTAATGGCTGATTGGTATGTGTGTAATCATAGTGTAGATGATTATCATAGTCATACCTCAGCCAGCCATGACATCCCAGGTTTGAAAGTGAGTGGTTTTGATGACATTGGGCCCAAATCGGCAGACATGCCAAATTGCACTGCTTTCTGGGACTCTTTTTGGCTTGACAACAGCACCTTCACAACCAGTGGCCCTCAACTGTGGAATTTATCCTTGAGCTTAACTGTGCACACCTAAAATCACAACCATTTATTGGCTCATTCCCTTATCAATGACATGCACACATCCACAGTTAGTACTAGTAGGACATAGTAGCCACATTGCAAGATTCAAAAACCACAGATTCAAACTTATTCACTATTCCTTTATTAGGTTCCTACTGAAAACACAAGCGATACAGCTACAGGGGTGTGCTTTGTGAAAACACACGTTTCGTCAGCTTTTGGAAATTCCATAAAGCTGTTTGTGGGTGGGTTAGTAAGGGCCACAAACCTACATCCCATTACCTACCAGATGGTGTGCAAGTCCCCTAAGTGTAATGGACTTGATGTAAAAATCACTGGATTAAGCATGAAGTTGACTACATTTCACTATGTCAAAACAATATCTCCTATGACTAGCCACACCAGTCCATTGCTTGGCAGCAGCAGAGGAGTGTTTTCTGTAAACAGTGGCAAAAAAAGATAAGCCCAGTTGTGTTATAAGATTCTTTGGAGGTGGTAAGGCAGCTGGTTAGACTACACAGGAACTGATGAAACCAAACAAGAAGTGATGAGGCAAACAGAGTTATGACACTTCTCAGGACAAGACAACTTCTAGGTAGGGCTTTTACCTCCACAATGACACTTCTTAGGGAGTATTATATTAAGAAACAACCATGCATACCACAGAGAAAACAACCAATGTAATGTACACACTTATGGGCTCACACACACACAACTAAATAACCGTTCTTCTATTTTAATGACTGAAAACTTAAACCACACATCTGTGAATATTGCAAAGACATCAGCTGCTAGAATACTGCTGTCTAGAGTCGTGGGGTGGGATTCGCTAGGTGAGTCAAAGTCACAGTGAGATAATTGTACAAGGCTTATGTGCTGGGAATAAAGGGATGCATAGTATGTAGTAAGCTGCTGTTCAAACACTGAATGGTCCCCCTCTTTGCAGGGGTTGTTTCTGCTGGACCTACCCCGACACACACATACACGCTCGCACGCACACACACACTTTTGCTCCGCCACTTTCTCTTTCGATTGGTTTTGTGATGGTCGATCCCCTCCCTGAATGAGCCGTCTCATTGGACGCCGTCTCTGTCTGTCATCCCTCTGCCAGCACTCTACTTGAGGAAGCAGTCCAACTTCCTCTGGATGCTTTCAAAGGAGTCTACTCCCATGTAGTCCGCCTGGCCCGCCTCCCATCTCTGCTTCCTCTCCTCGCTGGACATAGGTGGGTCCTGGGGGGGAGGCGGGGCCTGGATGGTCTCCACCACACTGTCCCTGGTCTTATCCTGTTAGGGGCGGAGTCAGGGAGGGGGTTGGAATAAACAATAGGTCGTGTGTGAAGAGATGCCGCTATAGTGAGAGTCACTCAGTGCAAGCTTCATCCATCACGCAGGCATGGACTGATCTCATCCTAAACCATAGTGAATTTTGCTCGGGATTCAGGAAAACAGTGTTCACAGTGGTGATGGCATGGACATCTACACCCACTATGAAATGATTGCATGCATGCAGCGAGCCCACGTACACACACTTACCTCAGAGCAGCCCGAGCAGAAGGGCTTATCTCCATATGAATCTCTGAGTGCAGGTAGAACCCCAGACGAGTAGAGGTTCCACCACTGAACCAAGAAGTCAGGGTGCAGTTCACTTGAGCCAGGGGTCAGGGTGTGACCTTTGACCTTTCCGGTCTGTGTGTCATAGGAGTAGTTCCACGGCTTCACCTTTCCCAGGAAGTGGACCACCTTAGCCTCATGACCATACCTACAAAGACATACACAATGTGTGTGTGCAGGTATGTTCTTTTATGACAGGCCTTATCCACTCTTATAACTTGAAACCAGCACACACACCCATCTAGATGACCTTGGCTGGGCTTTACATGTAAACACAAAAACATGCATGCACACAAACTCTACCTGATCTTTCACTGTCTCTCTGCTTCTTTTTCTCTCTCTCTGCCTCTTTCAATAAGTCTCTCTCTGCCTCTTTCTCTCAGTCTTTATTTCTCTTAAATAACTATAACAACACCTGAGCATGTACCAACTGGAGTGTGTACCAACTGTGACTTTGGTTCTGTTTCTATGTTCTTTGACTGGTTTCATCTGTGTCCAGTTTAGTCTTCTCCTGTACCTCATTTAGCCCCCGTCCTGTCCCTATTTAAGTTCCTCCTGTTCTAGTGTTTCTTGTCAGTCATTGTTGGATGTTAGTGCCACCAGTTGTCTTTGTGTTTGCTTATATCGAAGCATTGTGAGCCAGTCAGCCATTGAATTAAAGTCTCTACGTTCCACAACCTCCACGCCTGGGACCTGCCTCTACGAAATGTGACACCTACTGTTGGAAGGCAGGTAGATAGGTGTACATGGCGATGCTGCTGAGGTTGTAGATAAAAGGCAGGTGTTTGGAAATGTCTGCTGTAGACCAGGTATTGAAAAAACTGTTCAGAACACCTTGGTCACCACCTAGAGAATGAGATGGATAAAAGAGAGGGGTTGGTAAATGACAGGAGTGTAAAAAGAGGATAATAAAAAAGAATTTAATCTATAGTTGTTTGTTCACAGGAAAAGTCCATAGGAGATATTGTGCCACCTGCACCACACATCTGACCCGGGACAAATATGACAATATAAACATCTGACCCGGGACAAATATGACAATATAAACATCTGACCCGGGACAAATATGACAATATAAACATCTGACCCGGGACAAATATGACAATATAAACATCTGACCCGGGACAAATATGACAATATAAACATCTGACCCGGGACAAATATGACAAGCCCACACTTTGTACCAAGTAGTATTTTTCTTTTATTTGACATTTTACTGTTCTGTAGCTGCATGCTCTCAGGCATGGCTTTATATCTCGATTACAACTACAAATGGTACATGGAACGAAACAAAGAAACTCACCGTCAAAGCTGCCGTTCTCCACGCAATGCGTCATCAGTCTGTGGTATGTTTCAATGGACGGTTTAAAGACGAACACGCCAGAGTTGAAACAGTCTGGCCAACCAGGATCCGGTGCTGCCGACAGCTCCTCCCTCTCAAACAGCTCATCGATGTTGGATAACACCTGAACACAGACATACACACTACTTAGACTTGAATGAGTCATCACACCCAACCCAAAAATACAGTCAGGCAAACTTGGTAAAATGTCTGTATTTAATACCGCCTGTAGCCGATATAACATAGCCACGTAAAAAGATTGTATTTTACGACAGTGCCATGCTAGGGTTGGACTTTTTACTCACCAGCGCTCTTTTGCTAGCTATGTCAGTTGGGTACTTTGCCTTGTGTAATCTATGATTATTAAGACTTGATGCTTCCTGAACTTTTAATTCATACTCTGGTGTGTGTGTGTGTGTGTGTGCACGAGAATGTTCATGTGTGGATTAAGTGTCTCATTATGACCCCAAGAGCATTTAGCAAAAGCAGCCATGACTCTTCCTGTGTTCCGCCCCAAAAATAATAATAACATGCATACAGTGTTTGAGTTGACAATACACTCGAACATTTAAATCAGAGGCTGGCTATGCACTCCCAACAACATCTGAGCATGCTCCTGATGAGATGGCGGATGGTGTCCTTGGGGATCTCCTCCCAGACCTGGATCAGGGCATCAGTGAGCTCCTGGACAGTCTGTGGTGCTACTTGGCGGGTCTGGGGAACATGAGGGCCAGTCATTGGCATCAATGCCTTCGTCATCCAGGAACAGCCTACACACTCGGGCCACATGAGGCCAGGCATTCTCATGCACCTGGAGGAACCCAGGGCCTCCTGCACCAGTGTAAAGTCTGACAATGGGTCTGAGGATTTCATCCTGGTACCTAACAGCAGTCAGCGTACCGCTAGCTAGCGGATGTGCCACCCAGACCATCACTGACCCACTGCCCAACCGGTCATGCTGGATGATGTTGCAGACAGTATAACGTTCACCACAGCGTCTCCAGACTCTTTCACGTCTGTAACGTCCTCAGTGTAAATCTGCGCCCATCTGTGGCGGACCTGCCAATTCTGGAGTTCTCTGGCGAATGCCAATCGAGCTGCACTGTGCTGGGTTGTGAGCACAAATCCCACTAGAGGATGTCGGATCCTCCCTCATGGAGTCTGTTTCTGACAATTTGGTCAGAATCATGCACAACAGTAGCCCCCTGGACGTCAATTTGTAGGGCTCTTGCAGTGCTCCACCTGTTCCTCCTTGTAAAAAGGAGCAGATACTGGTCCCGTTGCTGGGTTGATGCCTTTCTATTGCCCTGTCCAGCTCTCTTCGTATCTCCTCCACGCTCTTGAAACTGTACTGGGAGACACAGCAAACCTTGCGACGTATGGATGTGCCATCCTGGAGGAGCTGGACTACTTGTGCATCCTGATTGAGCTGCGTAGGTACCGCCTCATTCTACCAGCAGTGATAAGGACACTAACAAAATGCAAAACTAGAGAAGAATCAGTCAGGGAGGATAAGAAGAGAGCAATTGTCTGTGGCCACCACCTTCAAAACCATTCCCTTTTTGGGGATTGTCTTTCTTTTTGCCTCTCGAGTGCACCTGTAATTTTCATATGCACCAAACAGGTGACACTGATTCATAATCCCTTATGCTTCTAATCTGGACAGATTGATATCCCTGAAGATTAATTGACTTGGTGTTATACTGTGACGATTGTGTGTTCCCTTCATTTTTTTGAGCAGTGTATTTTTGTATAAGGCAGAGGTTGGGATATTCCTTACGCATCTTAGTTCCCAACAAGCATTAACAGCAGCATCCAACAGCCCACTCAGTCAGTGCTCTTCTTCACAGTTAAAGTTCAGGACTAAGAAAAAAAAATCAGAATTCTTTAAAACTGGATGAGAGGTAATCATTGTCAGATTTTAAAGTTGTTAGAGAACATCTCTCTGACCCCTGTAGTTGTTCTAAATGTACTGTATTCTGTGTTGCATGTACACACAAACCTCTTTCCGGTGACATCTTGCCATGCACACCTTGAAAAATTGTTTTCTAACCTCCCAGACGGCGGATATGATTTTCTGTACGTATGCTAGTTAACCTGTTATATTATATATAATGGGGCACTCCAGAAAGGTGTGGGGGTAAAGTAGCTCCCTCATTGTGGACAGTTTTTTAAATCCTGGTTGCAGCATTCCCACAGTGCCCCAGGGTCTGTCAGAAAGCAGTGCACATTTCGGTGTACTCACCAGTGTGTCTGCGTCCATGAACACACACTTGGTGTAGCGAGTCAGTTGCCAGCAGTGTAGCTTGGTGAAAGTTACCCCGAGGTCTGGTCTCTTCATCAGGGCCAAGTGGGCCGTGTCCCTGGAGTCCAAGATATCCACCACATGCACCTCATCATATATGCTACTCAGCGTGGCCCTGCAAAACATCCACACACACAGACACACACGAAAATACTTGTTGCCTGTTCGGGTGTATTCAGTCAATCAATCAAATGTATTTATAAAGCCCTTTTTACAACAGCAGTTTTTTTTACAGAGACACCTGGCCTTAAACCCCAAGGAGCATACAACAGTAGTGTTGAATTTCAGTGGCTAGGGAAAAACTCCCTAAGAAGACCGAATTTTAGGAAGAATCCTAGAGAGTACCCAGGCTCAGGGGGGTGACCAGTCCTCTTCTGGCTGTGCCGGGTGAGAGTCCAATTGGAATAATTAATAAATGTATCTGGGCTAAATCCAGAGTCTATTTAAATTTAGACTAGGTCAGAAGTATGACCAGATGGACAAGGACAGGGACAGCAACGGGCCCCCCAAACCAGGTACTCCGCAGGTGTGGACCAGGACCTCATGTTCTCCTAAAGTTTAAAACAGGAGGAGACTGGGAAAATTCAGTAAATGCATTCCTCATATCAACAATGATTTATGGTGGAGAAGGAGAACTTAGTAGGGAAGGAGAACTGACGCCAATCCCCCAGCACAATAATATAGCAGCGTAAGACCTTGGAACTGAGACGGGGGTTGAGTACAGCACTGAGAGATAAGGACAGCATGCTAAGGACACGGGCGGGTCAAACACAGAACAGTGTGTGTGTTACCTGTTCAAGTATGTGTGCGTGTCTTACCTGCAGGGCTCGGCTATGTGGGGTCCAATCAGAGCCACCAGTTGCTTGGTTGTGTTGTGGTTGCGTAGTGACCTCCCCAGAACCATTGCTCCTTTGGCATAGTCATCATTTGTGGCCAGAGTCACATATGCTTGGTCTGAGCCGCCAAACACAAGCACGCGCGCACACACACGCGCGCACACACGCACGGTAGAGTTTTAATATACATTTACAACCACTACATAATCCAAGTGGTACTGTACTGTCATATATGAAATGGCACTTTAGGGCACTAGGACTAATGACAACTTGGAGACAAAAGCAATTTCTGCACTGTTAACAGCAGCAAACTAGCCGTTTATACTAGAGAGGTTTGAACATAGTCAACGTGTCTGTTTAACACCACATCAGCCCGGTCAACGCGTGACCTGACCTCAATCTTTTTGGTGGATAATACAGGCCTATGGGAGTGCGTGTTCGAGGTCTCACTGCGAAGAGTGGTCCAGTGCACCCTTCTGGATGGAGCTGAGAGAACGTGAATTCATCGAAGGCCTCGTCGCACGTACGCACTGACATTATTGCTCCCAACACAAACAAACACTGAATGGGCTTTCAGTTCCAACAGTCGTCATGTTTCCTTTTCGTGTACATTTAAATACGTCGCAGTATAAAATGTCAATATAGATTGAAATTATATAAGTTTGTTTGCGAGATATGCGTACATACGCATGCAAACCATGATACTAATCAGTGTTGTCAAATGACCACGAAGCGAAGATATTTGTATTTTCGTATGATTGGTTCGTTGCCTTCCTCAAAAACACGGCTAAAATAATACTGTTATCAAACTATGTATAATATAGCCTTCGTAATATACACGAATTTTCTTCTTCTGCTGTTAGGCCTAGTATGGGAATGTATGTCGTCTTACCTGCCATGGTCCGCTATTCTATATGGCCTCTTCTCGGGAGGCGCTGGAGTGTAGAATCGATGGTTAACCGAAGTTTTTCGGTAGCAACATAAAGACAAGAGACAGCTAGCGACTGTCAAAGGACGGAAAGTCAGACCGCCATATATTCAACGTCATGTGATCTGTGACAGCTCACACGCCCCCAATAAAACATCCTGTCTTATTTTTGCTGTCCTGGTGGGGACAATTATCTCAATTTTTTTAAGGGTTTGTTTTGCTCTTTATCCATGTCTAATCAATACAAACCCCACACCGGTAATAACAGAAAATAAATGTTTTGGTGTGATATACCCATTCAAACTAGGTGAGACCAGTTTCCATATTCATTTAGCGTCTCCTTGTGGTGAATTGATGATTTGCACCTTGAACTGGCTGACGAAAGGGAATCCTTCGGTGTTCATTGAGCGAATTGAAAAGTATAATTTGGACGATCTTTAACAAAACACAAAACACATTTAAATAAAAGTAAAACACACAAATCAAAATATTTAGCACGATTACGTCAGGATGGCCGAGCGGTCTAAGGCGCTGCGTTCAGGTCGCAGTCTCCCCTGGAGGCGTGGGTTCGAATCCCACTTCTGACATATTTTCCTGCTTGGTTTTCTTTACTTAGTAATCGTGATCTAATGTTACGTTATGATAGATAGATAGTTTTACTTATAAAGGATTTCAAGGGTATACTATAGCGTTGTCGTGGCCGAGTGGTTAAGGCGATGGACTAGAAATCCATTGGGATCTTCCCGCGCAGGTTCGAATCCTGCCGACAACGATTACATCCTTTTGAACTCATCGGATGATCCCTCCGGACTGGTGTGCTTTCCTCTGAGCTGTCTCCTGTAAGTGAACTGAGAAGTGAAATGATTGAGCATTTGAACATACAAGCAATATACCCAATAACACATTTTGTTAAAAATGCAGTCTCAATGTTTGTTTCTTTGTAGCCAACTAGCTATGACAAGCTAAATATGTGGCGTGATGTCGAAAACAATTGTGATTCACTACTTTATTTATTCTTTATTTTTATAGCGGTTGGCAAAAAACGCTGCATTACCTCCACCAACTGGAATTGAGTGTAGCTCAAGAAAGCTCTGCAGTCAGAGCCGGAACGCCCCTTTTCTGTTCGGACTTGATAGGAATTGCGTTCGATTGTTAGGATTTGTAAATAATTTGTTAGGATTTGTTAAGATATTGAGTTGGCAGGCCAGTCGCTTAGAAGGTACGGCCAAGACAACCACGCGAATATAGAACGGGCTTCTCCTGTGTTGTGGCGCGGCGTCCCCCTGTGGTTCCTCCAGTTACGTTTTACATCTCGTTACATTGGAAGTGACGAGCCCACCTCCCAAACTACTGCAATGACAACGGGATTACAGACGGATTGTGTCATTAACACTGCTATGTGACAAGGGCATGTGGACTACAATGTCAACCCACTTCGCCACGATCCCTTTCAATTAAATCTGGATTATTCCATTTTCTTTCCGGGCTCAATACCCCCAATCACCAGGGCTAAAGGGGTAAAAGTGCAGCATTCGAGTCTTCTTTAGCTTTGTTTTAGCAGCAGGATATTATGATATTATGCAGCACTCGGATTTTCTTTATCACAATAAAAGCAATTATTGGCTTTTATTGCAATATAGTTAACAATATAGTTAACAATCTAGTCTTTGAAAACTTAGTCAATCACCGTGTTTAAGGCGATGGTCTAGAAATCCATGCTTCCCTTGCAGGTTCGAATCCTGCCGATAACGGCTCCATTTTGCAAGTCCCTCGGAAGACCCCTCGCTATTGAAGGGGCACGCTGATATATTTCAGTGATGTGAGGAGTGAGAGCACCCATAGAGGTTTTTTATGCTGCGTGCCTGTGCATTATGCCAGTGTGTTGAGCGAGAATAGTAGCGACCCCTGTGCTTTCTCCTGCTTGATGTCAACACCCCTTTATCTTGGGAGCCCAGGCAGCCTACAAAGAGCCAGGGTGGCCAAGCCTATCATATTTAAGTTTTGAACATTTTAAAATGTCTGTCATTTAAGCATCCATAACAACAACTTGAGCCAATTCGGGAACCGGTTGTGTTCCTGTACTAATAACCAGTGTCTTTAACTCTGCATGAAACAAGTATGTTAGGATATGCTATCACTGGTTTTTCATTTTTTTCATTGCAGCCTAAGATGTGCATGCTCCTTAACTACAGAAACCAAACATTCGATAACTTTTTTATTGGTGTTGCTCATGGCAGCCTACTACATTTACTTGTGATATTATTTTCTGTAGACTGAATCATTTGGTAACTGATGAGAAAAAAATGAACAGGTTTAATTCGGTCACATTACTATTTTTGTGAGTCATTAAACAGTGCTATTATAGTAAACGACAAGGTCCTACCATGATATAGAGATGGAATTAAAACATTGGACAAAAATATTAAATGATTCAGTGATTCAAATGCCACAGCCCTCCCTGTTGATAAGTCCTGCTGCCTTCACAGCAGTCCCTGGTGTCAACTCCCAGGCCCCTCAGGAGGAATTGTTAAATAACTAACAGTAGTTACACACACAGAAAACCCCTATTCGGGAGTTTAGTATGTCTCAGCAATTCATCAAGTCATCCTCTAGTGAAGTGTCAGCCCTTCAGGCAGTGGATGAAGAGTGTCACAGGCACGGACTACGCTGGGCATCCGTGGTTCTCCTGCCCAGTGGTGTGAGTGTTGCAGTGAGGTGGGAGTGTCTTTCTGAGCCTTTGTGGAAGTCACAGGATCCCGAAGGAAAAAGGGCAAAGACCTGCCTTTATTTCTGCAGGGTATCAATCTCCCAGCTATTTTACTGCTGGCAAATGAACCTCTCCAGGCAGACATTGTCCTCTGTGCTGTAGCTGCTCGACAGCACCAAGAGACACACAACCTGCCAGAGGGCACAGCCTGACAGGCTAAACCATCTGTCCCTCCTGCTAAACCTGACACTTGAACCAAGTGGGTGTATACCAGGGAGGTGCTGGCCAACAGCTGCAAAAAGTGTGAGCATCGAAGCTTTTCAGAGGCAGGGCATAAAGAATGCAATACTGACAATCCAACACTGAGTCACTGTTAGGGGAGTGGCTAAAGCATATGAAATAGGAGATGTAAATGTTATATTAGTTTATTGATTGTTGTCTTTAATGATGATTGTGCTGTTAATACTTTATTAATATTATGTTTGTATTCAATATTTTTCATTAATTTCAGCTTGATAAAAAACTGAATCTCACCCGCATCTTGTCTGTTTGTGTCATCCCTATTTCATCTGAAGTTTTTCAAAGCTAGTTAGTATTGAAAATATTTTTATATTAGACAAGGTACAGTAGATCGAACAAAACTGGTTTTGGATAAAATTCACAGTAGTGAAGCTCTATGAGAAAAAGCTTTGCCGCCAGCTGTTTGTTTAGAAATTCTAGGTACAATTAAAAGGCCTGCATCTTGCGATTGTAGGTTACTTGTAGGTATGTATGGCTGGATCATTTCAGCAAGGTAAGTAGGAGCAGGTCTATGTATTGATTTATAGGTTAACAATAAAACCTTAAAATCAGCCCTAACCCTAACAGGCAGCCAGTGTAAAGAGGCTAGTACTGGAGTAATGTGTTCAATTAATTTTTTTCTAGTTAGGATTCTAGCAGCCGTGTGCAGCACTAATTGAAGTTTATTTATTAGTTTGTCTGGATAACCAGAGAGAAGAGCATTGCAGTAATGTAGTCTAGAAGTAACAAAAGCATGGATTCATTTTTCTGCATCAGTTTTTGATAGAAAGTTTCTAATTTTTGCAATGTTTCGAAGATGAAAATAAGCAACTCTTGAGACATATTTTATATGTTCTTCAAAGGAGAGGTCAGGGTCAAGGGTAACGCCAAGGTTTTTTACAGATTTTTGGGATATGACCATGCAGCCGTCGAGGTTCACAGTGAGATCTGCTAACTACGCTCTTTGTTTATTGGGTCCTAAAACGAGCATTTCTGTTTTCCTTGAATTTAAGAGCAAGAAATTCTCTGTCATCCACTTCCTAATATCTGAAACGCATTCTTCCAAAGTTGCTAATTTAGGAGCTTCTCCATGCTTCATTGAAATATATTACTGTGTGTCATCAGCATAACAGTGAAAGTTTACATTGTGATTTCGGATTACATCGCCCAGAGGGAGCATATATAGTGAGACCAATAATGGGCCCAGAACCGAGCCTTGAGGAACACCAAAGCATACCTTTGACTTGTCAGAGGATATGCTATCCACACTAAAAAAACTGATATCTTTCAGATAAAAAAGATTTAAACCAGGCTAGAACATGTCGCCCAATATGGGTTTCCAGTCTCTCTACGAGAAGGGAGTGATCAATAGTGTCAAAAGTAGCACTAAGATCAAGAAGCAACAGAACGGATGCGGAATCTTTGTCCGAGGCCATTAGAAGGTAATTTGTTACCTCCACGAGTGCAGTCTCAGTACTATGATGGGATCTGAAACCGGACTGGAGTATTTCATAAATGTTATTTGTCTTTAGGAAGGCATTCAGTTGTTGGGAAACACATTTTTGAGAGAAATGGAAGGTTTGATATTGGCCTATAATTGTTTAATATGTCGGGATCCAGATTAGATTTCTTTTGAAGAAGCTTAATTTGCGCTATTTTTAGTGAGTTTTGTATACATCCGGAGGAAAGGGAGCAATATTATGTTCATCAATGGCTGACCTAGCACAGGAAATAGCTCCTTAAGTAATTTTGTTGGAATCGGGTCTAGCTGAGTTTTTGTGGGTTTAGAACTCATTACAAATTTAGTAAATGTGTCGAGCGATACGGTATCAAAAAATTCAAGTGTCCCCATTGACACCTGGTCAGGGAGGTTCAGGACATTTTTAGGACAACTGAGATTTTGAGGACCATAACTATTTAAGGAGGAGTCAGTTATTTGTTTTCTAATGGTGATCTTTTCATCAAAGTAGTTCATGTATTCATTACAACTAAAGTGAAGACCCACTTCACTTGCTAAGCTTTGCTTTTTTGTTAACTTTGCAACTGTATCAAAGAGACATTTTGGATTGTTTTTGTTCACCTCAATCAGGTTGGAGAAATAAGCTAAACGAGCAGACGTGAGTGATTTTCGGTATTGTAGTGTACTGTCTATCCAGGCTAGTCTAAATACTTCCAACTTGGTGGCGTGCCACTTTCGCTCCAATTTCCTGGAGGATGGTTTAACTGCTCTAGTATTGTCTGTGTACCAGGGAGCAAGTTTCTTGTTGCGTATTTCTTTAGTTTTTAGTGGTGCAACTGTGTCTAATTTGTTTCGCAGTGTTGAGTTTAGGTGCTCGATTTTATTTACTCTGTCGTTAATGAGCGAACTTGTAAGAATATCAAGGAATTTATTTGTAGTCCGAGAATTTATAGTATGGCTTTTGAAACTCATTGTTTGCGGAGCAAGTGGATTTCTAAAAGAACATTTTAACGGTAAATGTAATAAGACAGTGATCCGATAATCCAGGATTTTGGGGGGAAATTATTAGATCTACAATATCTATTTCTCGTGACAGGACTAAATCTAAGGTGTGATTGTGGCAATGTGTTGGACCTGAGACATGTTGGATGAAACCCATTGAGTCAATTATGGCTTCAAAGGCTTTATGAAGAAGATCATTGGACTTTTCCAATGATTTTTTCCATAAAAATTTGAATACTATCTGCCATGACTACAAGGTTAGACAAGAATTCTGGAAACTCATTGAGGAACATTGTGTATGGCCCGGGGGGCCTATAAATAGTAGCTATGTAAAACGATTTATCGGCCTGGTTAACTTTCATTAGTAAAACTTCAAAAGAATGAAACTCAGTGATATGTTTGAGAGTAAATTTATATTTACGGTCATAAATATTAGCGACACCGCCTCCTTTTCGGGATGCACGAGGGATATGATCACTAGTATAACCAGGAGGAGATACCTCATTTAACGCAGTGAATTCATTAGGCTTTAGCCACGTTTCACATAAACCAATAACATCTAGTTTATGGTCAGAGATTAATTAATTTACGGCAAGGGATCTAACATTTAGGAGTCCCATTTTGAGATGCGAGGTGATACAGTCATTAAAATGTTTTTGTGACCGAGGCGGAGAAAGGCTTTATCTTAATAAGGTTGTTTTTGTTAGCACTACCTTGTTTAACTTTTCTAAGCCTGGAACGAGTCACAGTTTAAGCAATTTTGAGCGTGGCATGGTTGTTGGTGCCAGACGGGCCGATCTGAGTATTTCACAATCTGCTCAGTTACTGGGATTTTCACACACAACCATTTCTAGGGTTTACAAAGAATGGTGTGAAAAAGGAAAAACATCCAGTATGCGGCAGTCCTGTGGGCGAAAATGCCTTGTTGATGCTAGAGGTCAGAGGAGAATGGGCCGACTGATTCAAGCTGATAGAAGAGCAACTTTGACTGAAATAACCACTCGTTACAACCGAGGTATGCAGCAAAGCATTTGTGAAGCCACAACATGCACAACCTTGAGGCGGATGGGCTACAACAGCAGAAGACCCCACCGGGTACCACTCATCTCCACTACAAATAGGAAAAAGAGGCTACAATTTGCACGAGCTCCCTTTATCCCTTTATGACCACCATGTACCCATCCTCTGATGGCTACTTCCAGCAGGATAATGCACCATGTCACAAAGCTCGAATCATTTCAAATTGGTTTTCTTGAACATGACAATGAGTTCACTGTACTGAAATGGCCCCCACAGTCACCAGATCTCAACCCAATAGAGCATCTTTGGGATGTGGTGGAACGGGAGCTTCGTGCCCTGGATGTGCATCCCACAAATCTCCATCAACTGCAAGATGCTATCCTATCAATATGGGCCAACATTTCTAAAGAATGCTTTCAGCACCTTGTTGAATCAATACCACGTAGAATTCTCAAGAGTTGCTTATTTTTATCTTTGAAACATTGCAAAAATCTGAAACTTTATCTCAAAAACTGATGCGGAAAAACTAATCCATGCTTTTTTTACTTCTAGATTAGATTACTGCAATGCTCTACTTTCTGGTTACACTGACAAATCAATAAATAAACTTAAATTAGTGCTGCACACAGCTGCTAGAATCCTAACTAGATTTTTATTTTTTAACACATTACTCCAGTACTAGCCTCTTTACATTGGCTGCCTGTTAGGGTTAGGGCTGATTTTAAGGTTTTATTGTTAACCTATAAATCAATACATAGACCTGCTCCTACTTACCTTGCTGAAATGATCCAGCCATACATACCTACACGTAACCTATGATTGCAAGATGCAGGCCTTTTAATTGTACCTAGAATTTAAACAAACAGCCGGAGGCAGGACCTTCTCTCATAGAGCTCCACTACTGTGGAATGATTTGCCAAATAAGGTTAGAAATGCAAACTTTCAAGACTCATCTCTACAGCATGGTCTATGATTTAGTGTAGTCTGGCCCAGGGGCATGAAGGTGACCAGAAAGGCTTGATACTGTCCACTCTTGCTGTCTTGCCAGGTTGGCTCTCATCGCCACTGGGATGCCCTCCCTCCAATGCCATTTGGGGGCTGAGTCACTGGCTTGTTGTTGTCTCTCTGTTGCGCAATTTGCAATTGAGCTGTACTCTGCTGGCAATACTCAGCCCTCATTCAGGGTGGTTGCGGTTGGTGGGTATCCCTTTGGTTGTTGCTTGGCAATGTGGGTGGATTTATTTCCTGCCTGTTGGGCCCTGTCCGGGGCCTCCCCCAGATAGGGCCTCAGTGTCACCCCCCTGTCTCAGCCCCAAGGTCTTATGCTGCTATATTATTGTGCTACACTATAAATCCTTGTAGATCTAAAGAATGCATTTTCTACATTTTCCCTGTCTCCTGCTGTTTTAAACTTAGGAGGCAATGAAGTCATGGCCCACACCTGAGGAGTACCAGGCTTGTAAGACCCATTGCTGTCCCGGTCCAAAGTCCTCCTGGTTGTGTTCCAGATCAATATGATACCTAACCATTTCAGCCTGCCACTACGCTGATACCTCCCCCAGAAGCCTGGGTCCTCTCTAGGTTTCTTCCTAAATTTCGGCCTTGTTAGGGAGTTTTTCCTAGCCACTCAAATTCAACACTACTGTTGTTTGCGCCTAAGGCCGAGCGTTTTGTAAAAGCACTTTGTGACAAATGCTGATGTTAAAAGGGCTTTGTAAATACATTTGATTAGATTTTTCATTGATTGACATATACACATCAAACAATGTCTGATTTATTCTATAAATGCCTGGCATACTTTCACAACTTTAATTTTTTTACAGAATTCTACTGGAAATCTTTAATAGTGCAATTAAAGCTTCAACATAAACACCCCATACTGACAAATATTATATATTTTAAAAACTATTTCAAAGCTCCCACATCTTTGGCCTCTAGGTGGAGCTAATCTCTTTTTTAATTGACCCCATTGTGGAAATATGACGTCCTTGATGCGGCCCGATCTGCTGACAGTGTCCCGGGCCATACGTGGACATGTCATTGGTCCATAATGTCATTGGTCCATGCGACAGGGAAGAGGCTGTGACTGTCCAATAGGACGGCCCCCGGGGTGATGCAGATGAAGGCTTAAACACAGACACAAAAATATGGCATCTCAGTTCAAGGATTTTGTCCCCTGTAAAACACCGCTCGGAAAATTAAGGGAACACTGAATTAAATCACACATCGGGTGGTCCCGATGAACGAAGTATATTAAAGATCAAAATCTTTGCTTTGCATTGTGTAATTCGTTGAGAGCAAAATGACCTAACCACGTCAGTGAAAACCAAAATCACCAACCGACTGAGGGCTGGGAACAAACTATCACTGAAAACAGAACAATTGAAATCACAGGCTGTTTCAAAATGCATGAAATTCCCCACGGAAACTCATAAAGTGACTCAATACTGTGTATGCCAAACCGGTCATGTTGGATGATGTTACAGGCAGCATAATGTTCACCACGGCGTCTCCAGACTCATTCACGTCTATCACCTGTGCTCAGTGTGAACCTGCTCTCACCTGGACATTGGGCCCTCATGCCACACTCATGGAGTCTTGTTCTGACAGTTTGGTCCATTCTATTGCCCTGTTCAGCTCTCATTGTGTAACAGCCCGTCTCCTTGTATCTCCTCCATGCTCTTGAGACTATACTGGGAGACACAGCAAACCTTCTTGTGAAGGCATGTATGATTGTGCCATCCTGGAAGAGCTGGACTACTTGTGCAACCTGAATGGGCTGCAGGTACCACCTCATGCTACCTGTAGTGACAAGGACCCTAGCAAAACGCAAAAAAGAATCAGTCAGGGAGGATAGGGAGAGAGCAATTGTCTGTGACCACCACCTGCAAAACCATTCCCTTTTTAGATGTTGTCTTGCTGTTGCCCCTCCAGTGCACCTGTTGTCACTTTCACTTACACCAAAATGGGTGACATTGATTCACAATCGCTTATGCTTCCTAACTGGACAGATAGATATCCCTGAAGTTTAATCAAGTTGGTGTTATACTGTGATGGTTACGTGTTCCTTAAAAAAAAAAATTGCAATGTAAATCAATCAGTCAAAGATCAGTCAATGTGTCAAGTGATACATCTACTTACAGGCCAAGTATTACAGACCATTTGAAATATCGTACCATCTGACTTCTCACCAGTATGTATTAAAAAAAGGTTCATGAATTTAGGTATAGATAATAATTATCTATACCTGAATATATAATAAAATGTCAGTAAAACCTTTGATCTAAGAGCCAGGTCCAGAATGATTACTGTTAAACAATTGAGAAAATTATAAATCTCATCAATCTTTTCTTTATAGACATTTTATTTGTAAACTGGTGGCAAAATCTAAATTTTGTATAATATTATGAAAAGTGATGGAAAACCTTTAATAAAATCCACCCACAGATTATATCATTAGGATAGCTTTTTTTTTTTTACACTTCTTGGAACAGACAGTCCGTGAAAGGGAATCTCTGCTTAGAGGTTGTGTGGAATACATTGTGTTTAAAATGTTTTTACTATACCAAAAATGTATGCATGGAGTTGATCGTTGGCATCAGGTTTAAGATGTCTAGTAGAGAGTGCATTTCCCATGAACCCCAAGTTAGCGTGCAGATGACCAACCGACCTCAAGCCGTTGTTAGAGTGCGCCAGGGCAACATAGCCCATTCTGACATCTACACTTCCATCCAGAGAAAGGAGAATAGAAAGAGGTTGGTTTGTGAGCTGCCTGAATGCATGGGCAAGCAGTTACCCAACGTAAATCAAAATAAGATTACAAAACCTGTAGACAAAATAAATGATCCCCAAGGAAAGTGCAAAAATACTTTATGGCTCTGTATAACTCGGAAATAAAATTACATTGCACATGTTTGACAGAAGTATTAGACTTTAGATAGCAGTCAAGGGGGGTGTTAGCCATATTTCAGAGGACCCCACAACATAATGTGGCTCCCAGACCATGCAGAAGAAAGAAACTCCCCAGAACCTTGTTGAAGAGATTGGCACTGGAAGTTGTAGGTTGTGAGCCCATCACCTATGACTCCGGTACTCCAGTCATTCTCAGATTATTCTGTCAGGCACATCCTTCCATATTCACGACTTCCTTAATTATAATTTTCTTACTTTCTTTCCCAAGTTAGCAAATGTTTTATCCAATGTGTAGCCCTTAGTCAAAGTGTATTCTGCTGTCTTTTCAGCGTCAACTAATTGCTGTGAAGCAGATGTCTTGTCTCGTACAGTCATTACCAGCGTTCTATGTGTCTTATTACCCACTCTGCCTGTCATTCTCTTCCCTGGTTGTGACCCTTGCCTGTTTTCCTGGATTATGAGCCCGCCTGCCCTCCCCTGTACCTTCGACCATCTGACTGCCCGACAACGAACACTGCCTGTCCCCAACTACGAAACTGCCTTGTCCCTGTTGGTGCAATAAATAATGTGACTCGCCCTCCTCTGCCTCTGTGTCCGTCTTTGGGTCCCCGCTTGTATCCATTTTTAAATCCAGGTTAAAAACACTTCTCTTTTCACGTACCTATGCCTGAGCACTTAAACTTAACCACACTGTTTAGCCTTATAGCTTCCTATGTTTTTAGCCCATTTTTAATCTTTATATGTTTTCTTATTGTATTTTTGATTATTATGATGTATTCATTTGCTTTGATGTTTTCATTTGAGTATTTGTTTTATGTAATTGTACTTTCATATATTTTTCTTTGTAAAGCACATTGAATTGCTTTGATGTATGAATTGTTCTATATAAATAGACTTGTTTGCTTGCTTGCTATGTTATAAACAAGAAAAAACATGCATATTGCATTTTGTGCCAACATCCTTTCTCAATCGAAAAGTTAAGCCAAAAGGTAATCCCCTTGTTTTTTTGAGTGTCTGTGATCTGACCTTGTCAGGAGTGTACTCAGAATGCTGCTGGGTTGATGGGTCATAATGTATCACTTCTGCTGTCGGGCTGTCGGGCGATCTGGGGTGGTCTGTTTAGTTGGCCTCTCTGGGGAAGTGGCCAGCTCTCTCATGGGTTGCTTTCCATTGTACCTCATCTGTACCCCGATCACATTCAGCTTGCAACAGCCTGCTCCAGTGCTACCATCTCCACTCCGTTCATCTTTTTCATCTCCTGTAACAGTGCTCATTACAGCTGGACCTCCTTACTCTGTTCTTGCTCTCTCTCCAATTCAACTTGTCTCACTCATTTTTCCCCAGTCTTGTTGAACGGGTTTTGTTCTCCGGTACTTCACTGACTGAAGACTGTGGACCTGCTGTTTGAGCTCTCCCTGTTTTATATCCTCGAAATGAATCGATTCATCTCTCGTTTCCATTAGGGGTTGTGTTGGTGGGGTAGGGGGGTTGACACGTATTGCTACTTGTATTATGACCCTCCTTTGGGCTCATTCACATGCTGATTCATCAGTAGAACTCTGATTTTCAGTCTTGGCTTTGTGATTAATTTTATGAAAGTTCAATCTGAAACATGTGAAGTCACTCTGAAGTATTATTACAAAGTGAGAAAGATTTCAGAGGGTATTGGATTACAGTGGGCTCTGCGCTGGTGGGAGCACAAGTTACCCTGGGATGTTTTGTTTCCAACGTTGTGCGTCTTTCTCTTTCCATCTGTCTGTGAAAATATGTTTTTTTGTTGTGACATGCTCAAGCAATTCCAAAGAAACATTCTGTTGACAACACAACCCACACACACACACACACACACGCGCGCACCTGCACATGCATTATTTCATGCCTGCACACATACATGCTCACACAAACCACCACACCCAAACTCATTGCCGTACCAACTAAATTGCTTTGTATTAGAACTCGTTGGTTTGGCTTTGGCATTGGCCTTTCTAACGCATTTAAACAGTGTGAATTATAGTAGTCTCCCAGTCTCCGAAGGGAGGGGATTATGTTCTGCTTCAGGATGTCACCGTACATGTTGGCATTCATGGTTCCCTCAATGAACTGTAGCTCCCCAGTGCCGGCAGCACTCATGCAGCCCCAGACCATGACACTCCCACCACAATGCTTGACTGTAGGCAAGACACACTTGTCTTTGTACCCCTCACACTGTTATACAAGCTGTACACTCACTGCTTTACATTGTAGCAAAATATCATTTCTTCAGTGTTTCTTCAAATATTTACAAAAATGCGAGGGGTGTACTCACTTGTAAGATACTGTATATTTTTTAATTACTACATAGTTGTCACATGCCATGTCACAAGAATTCCATTGTTCAGAATCACTCATGTTATTTGGTGCACTTGACAAATAAAACACTTTGACTTTGACATAGGTTAAATTATTGGAGGCTTATTTAGACAATCACTCCCTCTCTCATTCAGTTTGACAAATGGGTGTGAAGTGTGCAGCTATAACGATACACAGCCGAAGAGAACAATAAATGTTGACACCCAGTGGCTAGGAAAAATTCCTTGAATGTTCAGAACCTAGAAAGAAAACCAGAGAGGAGCCAAGCTCTAGGGGTGGCCGGTTGCTTTAAAGTTTTGAGGCTACATTTTTCATCAATGTTTTAAAGTTCAGATGACCAGAGGGTCAACATATATGCATGATAACAGGAGGGGTTTGGCCTGCAACAGAAAATAACTTTAAGCACCATCTACATCAGCAATGTTTAATTTGAAAGATTTTTACAGACAAGCAAATTAAATTGTCAAAGTAAAGAACACCATATTCTACAATCAACAAAACATCATTCATAATGTTTGGCAAACAAGTCGATCTTGACGTCCCAGTTAAACATTTCCAGAGTATTTCCCTTCTCTTGCAGTGAGTCACAACAATTAACCCCCGCGCTGTTCCATTCCAATGAATCTCCTTTACTCTGTAGCGTAGAATCACAGCTTTTAATTATTTTTAATTCTCGTCCACTTTCTTCTCTGTTCGATTGAAAAATGTAGTATAATGTATTGCCTTGGAACTGGATATAATGTATGGCCTTGGAACTAGTTAAATAAATTTGGAATTAAACTGAAAGTACTATCAGAGTGAAAGTGACTCCAACGTTATCAAATAAGTTCTTATACAAAGCACTGTTTTCATTACGCATGCACAATAATAATAATAACAATAAGAATAAAAATAAGAATACATTTTAAAACATTTCAATATGCAACTGTAACCAAATATCACATCTGTACTGATTTTATGTAATTACGACAAACCTCACCATTACGTTGAGCACGTTAATATTAATAATTTAAAGCATTCTATATTAACTTTATGTGCTATATCGTGTGTTTCTATGCTGTAATCACTGTCAGACATCAGCTACCGGAGCATCAGCGGCTTCACATGCGTATATACCGCATCTTAAAGTTTGTCCACTTGTAAACTAGTCAATATAGTGCACAAACAAGTTGGGCTAGATTTCATGCATTTTGTGCTGGTTTTGAGCAGTCGTTGGTCTGTATTTTTGGTTGACCTGGCAACACTGATTGGCTTTTCAAACTGTTTTAAACTGTGCGAATTACAAAAATGTATAGTTCCAATAATAGTCCAATAATAGTTCCTTAGTAATTGCAATTAAGGAAGACTTCATGAATCTTGAATCATAGGTTCGATTACTGGAGGCTTATTTAGGCCATCAATCCTTCTTTCTTTCAGTTTGACAAATGAGTGAGAATGTACTGCTATAGAAATATAGCCAAAAGAGAAACCATCAGTCAACATTTCCTAGCCCACGGTGGCTAGGAAAAACACCCTTAAAAGTTCAGAATTTAGGAAGAAACATATAGAGCTGCAAAGCTCTGGGGGTATCCAGCAGTTACTTTAACGTTTTAAGGCTACATTGTTCGTCAGTGTTTTAAAGTTCAGATGATCAGAGTGTCAACAAATTGCTATACACAGAGGCGTTGCTAGGATCACAATACAATCGTGGCTTTTTATCTTTTTTTCTTTTTTGGTCAATTTGAGATCCTGGGCTATTCATAAAAGACCCGGGGCTATAGCTTCGGACGCTCAGTCCTATCGACGCCACTGGCTATACATGATAACAGGTGGGCTATGGCCAGCGATAGAAGGAGGCTATGCCGCACCGTCTATATCAACAACATTTCATTTGCCGTGTTTACAGACGACCAAATTAAATGTTCAAAAGAACACTATATTCCGCCATTAATTAAACATACTTCATATTGTTTGGACACCAATATGTTCTTCATATTCTATAACACTTCATGTATGGATTTTAATTTTTTTTTTGCAAGGGTCTGTTTGTCCCCACCTGTATATCCACGGGTTGCTGAAGGAGTAATCTTGTCGATCTTGACGTCCCAGCTAGACGTTTCCAGAGTATTCCCCTTCTGTTACTGTGAGTCACAACAATTAACACCTGCGCTCGCCTATTCCCTGGAATCACATTTACTCTGTAGTCTAGAAGCATAGCTTTTTAATCCCTTCTATTCTCAATACTTATTGAAAAATGAAAAATCTATTATATTGTATTGCCTTGGAATTGTTATCTGTTTTAATTTTCATATTTAATTGTGTATGCACAATAACAATAATAAAAATATATTTAAATATGAAACTTTGACCAAATACATTACACCTATATTGATTGTATGTATTATGTACGACATAATACCACACCATTATGATGAGCACGTTAGTATTCACCATTTCATTAAGAAGCACTACGTATTAATAACTTATATATTAACCAGATAGACTTGCGCTTGTCCCCACCCTCTTCCCATTGGTTAATCCTCTGGGGTGGGCGTGTTTTACAGTACCTCCTTGCTCGCGGTGCCTTTGATTGACAAAGCTCCAGACAGCAGCAGCCAGCAAATATAACCGGGAGTTCTCGCTCTGTTAGTTGAACATACAAACATGGATTTGGTGCTGCTGTAGTGATGATGCTCAATTCCAGTTATACTCACACAACATGGGCACTGTTTTAGCACCGTTTTTTTACGCCGGTAGCTTCGGTATTCTTTCTCTTTTCTCTGTCTCATATTCTAGGTCGTCATCTCTCCATCGCTTATAGGCCGAAAGAGAGAGAGGGTGAAAGAGAGAGTTAGAGAGGGAACCAAAAAGAGGCTGAGAGAGGCAGGCAGGCTCGAGAAGGGAACATACTGTGGGTTCCGAAGACATTTTCTCCGTGGTTGTGTTTTCTGGATGATTTCTCATTCTGATTATTTTTGAAATTATTTTATTATAATCATGGCGACAGATTCCCCTGCCCGGAGTCTGGATGAGATCGACCTGTCTGCACTACGGGTAAGATATAGCGGAGTCAACATCATGTTACATGTGTGTTTCAGCACCAAGCTGTAAACGGGATGTGTGCCTTATTACTCCTGACAGTGGTCCATGAATAGAAGAACACACCGTGTGTGAGAGGGAGTGACAACGCTTCTAAAATTGGTTAAATTTCTCCATCTCGCCCTACAGCTACCAACATGGCAGGCTGTAACAGTGGCACAGGCCGACTGGTGTTTGTTTAGCACTGAGCAGTCGATAATATATCTATATCGATATATATATATATATATATATATATGTGTGTGTGTGTGTGTGTGTGTGTGTGTAATAATGTAGATCTATAGCGTTATAGCGGGAGGTTATACAATGTAACACAAAATAAACCATCTCCGTAAGAACACGAGCTAGGTTGATCTTTTTACTGATTTTCGAACGAATCAAGCTAAATCAACAGAGGTTAGACGTGAAATAACGTGACAGAATAGCCATCTACATGTCATGTCACTGTGTGAGAAAGAGAAAGGGGTGGGGGTGGACAGAGGGGGTTGCTTCAGTCTCGGCTGGTTGGTATGAATATGTCGCTTTCATTGAGCCAGTCAGCGATGGAATGTAGCCTACATATTTCTAAATTACACACACACACACACACACACACACACACACACACACACACACACACACACACACACACACAGCGAGTGAGAGAGAGAGAGACATGTTGTTTTTAATATCAAAGTGAGAATCAAAAATAGTAACATTAAGAAAAAAGCAATTTTCAATAACCTTAACCCAAACTCTTAACCTTAACCCTTAACCACAGTAACCTAACATTTATGTCTAAACTAAACCTAGCCATAACCCCTAAGAGCAACATGTAACATCTGTACCTAAAAGTAACTGCAATTCTACAAAGCCCAATTGTATGTTTTTCCCTAAACCTAACCCCGAAGCCCAGAAAACAGTTTCGGATTTTTTCCTTGTGGGGATCTACCGAAATGCCTTAATGGGAATGTATGTACACATAATGGGATTTATATACACAGTGTCTGTTTGTGTGTTTCAACTATTAGGGTCACTCAGTGTTAAACACGTTTAGAGAACAAGGTTCTCTATAGTGCTCTCAACAAAGTCTTATAAATAATATTAAACCATGAACATCTGGTGAAAAATGTGTAGCCTTTCACATATTATATAATGATATAACCATCATGGTGGTTGAACATTTCTGCTATGGTACTGACTAGGTTACCTGTAGAGTTTGATGTCCATGCTATGCTAGAGCTAGTTACCTGTAGGGTTTGATGTCCATGCTATGCTAGAGCTAGTTACCTGTAGGGTTTGATGTCCATGCTATGCTAGAGCTAGTTACCTGTAGGGTTTGATGTCCATGCTATGCTAGAGCTAGTTTACCTGTAGGGTTTGAGGATTTGATGTCCATGCTATGTTAGGGGAAAGTTTACCTGAAGGGTTGGATGTCTGTGCTATGTTAGGGGCAAGGTTACCTTTAGGGTTTGAAGTCCGTGCTATGCTAGAGCTTGTTTACCTGTAGGGTTTGATGTCCATGTTATGCTAGAGCTAGTTTACCTGTAGGGTTTGATGTCCATGCTATTCTAGGGGCTAGGTTACCTGTAGGGTTTGATGTCCGTGCTATGCTAGAGCTTGTTTACCTATAGGGTTTGATGATTTGTTGTCCATGCTATGTTTGGGGCTAGGTTACCTGTAGGGTTTGATTTCCATGTTATGCTAGAGCTAGTTTACCTGTAGGGTTTGATGGTTTGATGTCCATGCTATGTTTGGGGCTAGGTTCCCTGTAGGGTTTGATGTCCATGTTATGCTGGAGCTAGTTTATCTGCAGGGTTTGATGGTTTGATGTCCATGCTATGTTAGGGGTTAGCTTACCTGTAGGGTTTGATGTCCATGCTATGCTAGAGGTAGTTTACCTGTAGCGTTTGATTGTTTGATGTCCTTGCTATGCTAGGGGCTAGTTCACCTGTAGGTTTTGATGTCCATGTTATGCTAGAGCTAGTTTACCTGTAGGGTTTGATGTCCATGCTATTCTAGGGGCTAGGTTACCTGTAGGGTTTGATGACCGTGCTATGCTAGGGGCTATTCTACCTGTAGGGTTTGATGTCCATGCTATTCTAGGGGCTAGGTTACCTGTAGGGTTTGATGACCGTGCTATGCTAGGGGCTAGGTTGCATGTAGGCTATGTTGTCTAAACTAGGCTTGTGGCTAGGTTGCCTTTGTTGTTTGTGTGTTATGCAATTGTTGCCGTCATTGGTTCTTTTTCTGTGAAGGTTGCCGGTTTGACCAGAAGGTTTGGTTTACTGTTCTCTGCCATAAATCCACTGGTTAGTGAACACTGGCCGTGTGTGTGTGTGTGTGTGTGTGTGGTCAGAGAACTAATGATACAGCATTCAGAAGCCAAGCTGTCATCAGATGGGCGCAACAGATGACAGATCAGCAGGACGGGCACACACACACACGGATGTAGAGACAGAAGCTGATGAATGACAGATGGGTAACAGAAGAATTAGATTGAACGCCAGTCTTGTCGCCAGTGACACACTCTCCCTTTGGCTGGACTGTCTATCATAGATTCCCCCATCGCCCTAAACCTACACACATTGTAAGCATTTTCCCACTCCACTCATTTTGCTCCCCCTTGTAAAGTGTCACACCTTACAACCTCCTCCCTGAATGTGTGTGTGACCTGTTTTCCTGTGAGCCAGAGGACCCCCTCATTCACTCACTTTCCCCAAGGGCATATCCATGTAAAGTTCAGAGGACCCCCTCATTCACTCACTTTCCCCAAGGGCATATCCATGTAAAGTTCAGAGGACCCCCTCATTCACTCACTTTCCCCAAGGGCATATCCATGTAAAGTTCAGAGGACCCCCTCATTCACTCACTTTCCCCAAGGGCATATCCATGTAAAGTTCAGAGGACCCCCTCATTCACTCACTTTCCCCAAGGGCATATCCATGTAAAGTTCAGAGGACCCCCTCATTCACTCACTTTCCCCAAGGGCATATCCATGTAAAGTTCAGAGGACCCCCTCATTCACTCACTTTCCCCAAGGGCATATCCATGTAAAGTTCAGAGGACCCCCTCATTCACTCACTTTTCTCAAGGGCATATCCATGTAAAGTTCAGAGGACCCCCTCCTTCACTCACTTTCCTCAAGGGCATATCCATGTAAAGTTCAGAGGAGCCCATCAAATTTGGTGCCAAAGAGAGCCTATGTTTCGATGTTTTCCCTAGTTATCAAACAGGGACCCATTATGTCATTCTGTTAAGTCATTCTGCTACCAATTTACTTACTGTTCAATAACCAAATATTTGTTCATACATAAGGTTTTATATCACAGCGGTAACGCCATACTTTCTGCATACATCACTGCCCTTTTATTCAGCATAAATATGTAACAGTTTCACACATTTAAATAATCACGTGAACAGGATGTTCAAGTTATTGACAACGGAAGGCCATAATTACTATCTGGCTCTCTCAGGACAGTGCAACAACAATTGATCAAATAAATAGGAAAAATAAGTCATGGATAAAATAAACATTGTTAAAAACAATTAGTTGTACTCAGGACAATACTGATAACAAACAACATAGGTAAATGTGCAGGTTCAAGCGTGTGCCTGTCAGTCCAAGTGTGGAGCAATGGCTTGGAAATACAAATGGTTTCTGAGCCTGTTCATAGAGGACTCCTTGCTCCTGTAGTGATGTAAGCGCATGAACAGCACCTGACTGAGGTGTGTGCAGTCCTTAGTACTGCTTCAGACTTTTGTCCCATATCTTGGATTGGTGGCAGCCCCAAAGGGGCATTGGACCATCCAAATTACAGATTTGTCCCAACAGTGTGCTGTAAACACATGAGTAGCTGGTGACAGGCAGGCTGGAAAGATGCGGGCTCTGCCTTGTGATCTCAACAACAACCGCAGTAATATCTGCAGTCTGGAATGACTTTACCCTTGAAACAGTCACTATTAAAACTGGTAGTTGCCACCGTTTGCAAAGCAAGATTTCCAGAGGTGACAGTAGAGAAGCTTAAGATTGCTGGTTAGTTAACTCCAGCTTGCTGAGGCTTGCTTAGTGGAAGTTCACTTTAGCTAGCTAATGCCAGGCTAATTTTATGACTTTAACCCAACCCAAGGAAAACTGTCAGTTTGCCACATACATAGGTTGACTACAGTGACTCATATGTTTCCAGTTTTCCATTGTGAATTTCCAACGAATTTCCACAAATGCCTTGATCTAACCTGGAGTGTCCATGGAGTGCATTTCAGCGCATTTTAGATTTGATGTTGCTAAAACGATGTGAGATCCACTTTAAATCTTAAGTTAATATTGAGTCAGTTGTTAGTAAAAATGTGCGTTACAAAAAATAAAGTAATATACTAGAATAACAGCAATCATAGCTCATGGCACAGAAAAGGACAGAGGAAAAATAGCCATCCTGTCAAGTTTGGTGGTTCTCTATTGGCAGTTATTGTATGACTGTGATGGGACACATAAACACATGCATACATGCACAGACATTAAAACACACAAGCACAGTCATGCAGCCCATTAATTTGTAAATGTTGTTATACACACAGACACACACACACACACACCATTAAACACTTGATCACTAATCAGAGTCTGGGTCTTGTTTGCAAGTATGAGTGTGTCCGTGTTTCTCTGTGAGCAGAGAATGGAAGACAGGAGAGGACGAGAGGGGAAACCAATAATGTGAATGCCAATGTGGTGCTTCGTTGATGTTGAAATGAGAGTGAGAGAGACTAAAAGAGGTGGACTGAGAGACTTGAGTGTTAAACCCGCCATAGCCCAAAGCCTAGCCTGTTGGAATAAGAAAGTGATGGAGAGGAAGAGAGAATGAGAGTGCCACACCATTTCTTAAAGAGAGTCTGGAAAGAAAACAAGAGAATCAAACAGTGAGATATTGTAGATAAAGATCTGCTCTGCCTGGCTGGACAAGAATGAAGTGAGAGAGTTAGTTGTGGGGGGGGGGTGAATACCAGCTACTCTTGGAATGCCTTAGCAACTCAGCAAACAACGAGGTGTGTGTGTGTATGTGCGTGCTTGTGCATGCTTGTGCGTGCTTGTGCGTGCGTATGTGAGACAGGCAGCGAGAGAAAGGGCACTGGGTTCTCTTCTGTAGTCACTGGGCTTCTCTTCTAACCAACCATTATGCTGCCACTTTAGCAAGCTATCAACAGTAGCCCATTAGCATCAACTGGGTTTCAGCTACCTGGCAATAGCAACACTGTCCTTATCTAGGCTAACATCAGATATCTCTCTGCATGTCTGGGCTCGCATCAAGCTCGAAAACCTCCATAATTGCAAGCGTCAACCTTGCACATCTAAAAGATTAACAACAACTGTTCATCTCTACCAGTGAATCTCAGACAAACAAATTGTATGGGAGTGCCTTCCATTGTCACATGAGGCTGACATAACTCAAAGGATGACATCCTGAGAATGACATGGGGATCAATAAGCCCATTACCTTTTGGACATGCTTGGCACTTAAATGCAATTCATGTTTCATTTATAAATAATAAAATCCAAATCATATCAAAACATCATTTTTTTTTTTTTACAAGGCTCAGTAACTGTTAACATTTAACAACTGAAGCATTAGGGCATCCTTCCATTGGCCAAGGGGAGAGGAAGCCAATTGGCTGGGTAGTGAAGGCCTGGAGTAAAATTGAACTGGGCCGACAATTTTCTTATTGATGATCTCTGTCTTTAGGATCCAGCGGGGATCTTTGAGCTGGTGGAATTGGTGGGCAACGGAACCTATGGACAGGTGTACAAGGTAAGTAATTCTCTCTTTTGTTATTTTTCTCTTTGTACCAATCTCCATCAACTCGCAGAGAGGCTATCTGAGAAGTCCATGTTGCAGGGGGGTGTACATTTAGGATACAGATATGACTTGGCTGTTTCCTGCCTCTGCCTCTGACATCATAGGGTGTCATTTGATTGACAGTTCCATGGCGTGTGCCCTTGTGAGACTATCTTTGTGTCCTACAGGAACTTTCATCTCCTTTTCTCCTCTGCCATCCTCTTCTCATTCTTTCATATAACTTCATAGATGTGCTTCCTTTACAGACATCCATCTTTGTGTGTGTGTGTTCATGTGTGTGTTTGTTTATAATGAACTAACGTCTGTAAAGTCATGTTGCGATGGAGAAGAGGGTGTTCTCTGATTGGACGAACAAGTCAGCTAGAGGCCAACACTGTTAGCCAAAGATACAGTTTGACAGCTTCCTATCTGTGTGCGTGCATGCGTGCGTGCGTGTGTGTGTGGATGGCGGAGTAGAGCTAGGCTTTTCTCTGTACGTGTATTTATTTGTGCGTGTATGTGCATGTCTGTGCTTGCCTGGGTTGTTTGTGCGTTTTTCCGGAGGTGTATGTGGTATAACACAGGTCCGAGCTGTTCATAGCCACAAGGCATCCTGGACTGCCGGGGACACTGTTTAGTTTACAAAAGGCCTCTGACTGCTGTATATTGACATCAGGATTTGAGAGGAGAGGACAGACCGGGAGAGGAAAATTGAGAAGCGGGAATTGTGTCACTGTTTTTGCATGACCTATGAAATATATATGCGTTCTGTTTGTCTGTGTATTGAAAATATTACTTGTATAAATCACACACATGCAACGCTTGTGATGAGGATCCTTTGGTTTATTTCATTCTATTGACAAAAAGGATGTGTCAATGTATATTGTATGTCCAAAGTCTTTGACTTTTGTTGAGAGTGGATGCCGTGGACGAAAGCAACACTCTGAAAGTAGAGTGGGGACAGTAAAACATTGTTAAGTTGCTTGTTTGGTAGGTTCTTGACGGTTGTACTTGTTGTGATGTTCTGGTTGACGCCTGTTAAACTCTTCAGTTTCATGGTATGATTCAGAACCAGTTTGGCCTGATGAGTGGCTAATTATGAATGTACGGAAAGTTTTTTTCTACTCTGGTTATTTGTGATATGTGGCCAATGTAGCATGGCTGAGGACTGTGTAGGCACTCTGCTTTGCGTCGAGCCAAAAAGCCTCCCTTAGTTGTGGTACATTAGCCATGCACATCACCCTTAATCACTTGATTTATTCTAGTACAGTACATTTGAGCTAGTCCTGCATAGCACCGTGCACTATAGCACAGTTCACTATAATACCATAACTAGAAAAGTAAATCTCTTCTTTTTCCAGAGCCTCTTTCTGTATTTTTCTCTCCCTCTTTTTTCACTTCGCTTTCCTCTGGGAAATCCATCTATCTTCTCCACGCTTTATTTTTCCCTCGTTCCCTCTCTATCTTTCCCTCCCCCCCCCCCCCCCCCCGCTCTGCGTGGACTTATCAATATATAATAATGTTTTTCCTACAAGTTATTTTCTTTTATGTACTTTTGCTAATACTGTATCTCTGTATTATGTGTCGGATTTCCGATTGGAAAGATGTAACAAAATCATATTTCAAATGATTTGCTCAGTGTGTGCATGTGTGTGCATGTGCGTCTGTGTGTATGTGTGTGTGTGTGTGTGTGTGTGTGTGTATGTGTGTGTGGCATGGGTGTGTTCCATAAATAGAGAACATGGTTGATACTGAATAATTTCTCTCTCACTCCCTTTCTCTCTTGGTTAATGAATATTTTAAGGGCCATATGGGAGATGTTGTTTTCTACTGTAAACTGTAACTGTCTAAGGAGTGAAAGAATGTCCGGCACAGACTACAGACATGATGGATTAGTGTGTAGATTGATGGGCTGCTTGATCAAAACGGTTGGTTTCATGACCACTATTTTAAAATAGAAGGCACTGTGAGGTAGTATTCACAGACACACATAGAGCAGATGGACTGACTGGCACTCCAAATGCTATTGCACTCCAAATGCTATGGCACAATGTGGACTGACACCCATGTCCTGGCAGGACGGCAGAGTTATCCGTGTGGTTGTGTGTGCTTGCGCGTGCTTGTGTGCCTGAGTGTGCGCGCGTGTGTGTGTGTGTGAGTGTGTGTGTGCTTTTCACACTCATCAAATATTAACCAGTCGCAGAGTGTTTGTGCAAAATGTGGTTTTATACACTACATGAGTTTGTGGTTGGGGCATCTCTGACTATTAATGGTCAGCTAAAAACAGAACAGTTACACAGGGATATGTGTTCTGCTGAGAATCTGCAATTGCACGTTGCAGGTTTCCTTTTTTTGTCCTTGTTCTGAGGGAAGGGTTAAAAATTATACTATTAAGTATAAAAATACGACATCTCTGCAACTAATTACACCTGTCCTTCTGTCCCTCGCCTTTCCTCTCAGTCACTCTTCCTCTTTCTGTTCCGCTCTTTCTCTATTCCTGTTTCTCTTCCTGTCTGTTCTCTTTCTCCCCCCCCCCCATCCTTCCTTTGTGAAATGACTTAAAAGATAGTTATCTGTTGGCTGCCTTGAGTATTGATGCCAAGGATTATCATTGATCTCCTGGTGAAAGACAAACACATGGACAAAAACCGTGCATAGACACAATCGCATAGACACACTCACACACTACAGCTGTGATGTTAACTGGAAAAGGTATTTTTACCAACCAAACTGTAAATGAATCCAGGAGGTTTAACTGAAAAACATGAAGTAGCCTTTAATATAGTAATGTGAAGTTTGAAATAAAGACACAGGTTTGTTGTACTGCACAACCGGAGGAACTATTAAGACCAATGAGAAGATACATTATAATGAATTTATTATTCCGTTCGTTTTTATGATTCTTGGGAGTTGTGTCCATATTGCCCAGCTCTGACACATCGACCCTCCCACCTGGCGCTGTGTTCATCAGGCCACTCCCCCCCTGAGGCTTTGCACTCCTCTTACCCATAATGCACTATTCACTCTCAGTTAGCCTGATATCAATAATGACTTCAATGTGAGGAGAGAGAGGTTCTCCTCTACAGCTTCACTCCATCATCCTTATTACCCTTTAATCCATTGTGAATTTTATCCTTACTTTGTCTTTGCAGTCTGTCTCGTTCTCCCTTCTTCCGGTCTCTCGTTCTCCCTCATTCCCTCCCTGCCTCCCTCTCTCTGTCTCTCTCTCTCCCTCCTTCCATCCCGCCTCCTCACCTTCCCTCCTCCCCTCCAGTAAATCTTTTCTGTCGTTCATTTGACCTCCAGAACTGCTGGAGCGTGTTGCTGATGTGCTGAACCTGTGTGTGTATGCGTGTGTGTGCGTGCATGTGTGTGCATGTATACATGACTTTGCGTGTGGGTCTTTGCGTGTGTGTGCGACCCCCATGGGTGTGGGAGGGATCAGGGTGTAGACACTCCAGGGTGTGGGAGTTATCAGGGTGTAGACACTCCAGGGTGTGGGAGTTATCAGGGTGTAGACACTCCAGGGTGTGGGAGTTATCAGGGTGTAGACCCTCCTGGGTGTGGGAGGGATCAGGGTGTAGACCCTCCTGGGTGTGGGAGTTATCAGGGTGTAGACACTCCAGGGTGTGGGAGTTATCAGTGTGTAGACCCTCCTGGGTGTGGGAGGGATCAGGGTGTAGACCCTCCTGGGTGTGGGAGTTATCAGGGTGTAGACACTCCAGGGTGTGGGAGTTATCAGGGTGTAGACACTCCAGGGTGTGGGAGTTATCAGGGTGTAGACACTCCAGGGTGTGAAAGAGAAACTCCACCGGCCTAAGAGAGATGTTTCGGGCCTGTGGAGGGGGAGGGGGGGGATGGGTGGGGATGCGTGAAACAGATGTCTCTCAGATTTAGTTTGGGATGTAGAGGTGTGTGTGGGGGGAGGATTACTGTACCCTGGATTAGGATTATGGTGTGACCCATTTAACCCCCCCACACTGCTTTTGGATTTTCATGTGTGTGTGTGTTTGTGTGGTGTGTGTGTGTTTGTGTGTGTACAGCAGTATGTGTTTTCTCAAAATGCCATGCTGTATGCATTTCTTAGCTTGGGGGGAGGGGGGGGGCGGGGTACTTTCCTTTCAGCCTCTCCTTTGGGGAACAGCGTGCTGTGGTCATGGAAATGGGGAGAAATAGCCAGCTCAAACCTACAGTCACTCTGTCCATCCCTGACCAACTCCTCACCCTCTCATCACCCTCACCCCCTCCTCACCCTCACAGCTCCTCAGCCCCAGCAGGACAATGTTCTCTTCTTCTCCTGTGTGTGTGTGTGTGTGTGTGTGTGTGTGTGCGTTGGTCGGCCAGGCCTGTTGCTAGGTTACGGACAGGAAGTGTCCTGCATAGTAAATGTATCTGAGGGGGTCTGTGAAATGGAGTTGGCAGTGGCACACCATGCACTCACAGACACACACACAGACACACACGCACACAGACACACACGCACACAGACACACACACAGACACACACGCACACAGACACACACACACAGCCCTTAGATTTTCTCTCTCTGATAGTCTGCCCTGAATAGTGCTTAGGATGGTGGTCTGTAACTGTTCCACTGTTGTGTGACTTAACTCAAGCTGAATGACAAAACTGCAGCAAACATCATTCCTGTAGATATCGATGTAGATTTCATGCTGTATGTAGATATTGAGACATAGGGAGATTATTTATAGTTCAAGATTCTGGCAATGCATACATTCATACACACACACACACGCACACACAACACACACACGTCAGCTGATTTGTGCTATGAGGCATGACAGCAGATCTAGGTCAGGAAGGCATACCATAGAAGGAATAAACCGATGAAAGAAGTGATCCACATTCTGAATGAATGGTCTTAGGGAACAGAAGGACCTCCCTTTCTGTGAGCGCCTACACACACAGGCATACACAGACCTCTCCGTCGTGTGGCGATGTGGACTTTGAGGTCATTAACTGCTGTATTCTGGTTTTAATTCTATTGTTACTCTCAAACAAAGAGCCCTTGTAGTACTGGAATTGGGGCAGACTGATCCTAAATGAAAATTTCTTCAAGTACATTTGTGTGTGTGTGTGTGTGTGTGTTCGTGGTCGCTCAGGCTGTAGCCAGCATGTGAGTCGAAGTGCTAACTCATTGACATGTGACTAGTCATGGCTTTATTACATCAGATCAACCACTTCTTCTTCTTCTTCCTCCCCCAAACCCCCCCCCCCCCATCCTCCACCCCATCCTCCCCCCCATCCTCCTCCCCCCATCCTCCTCTCACTACGACCCTTCTATATTCAAGTATATACCATTCGAATGGCTTTCTGTTTGCTTAAAAATATGATCATTGCATTTAAAAGGATTCCCCCTTTTGTGTTATCTGTTTTCCAGCTGCTTTTATTCAGGCTAATGGCCAAGATTAAGTTAAGATTAGGTCACTATCAGGTCCAATTCATCGGTATCTTCTCTCTCTCGCTCCAGGGTCGTCATGTCAAGACAGGACAACTGGCGGCCATCAAGGTCATGGATGTCACTGGGGTAAGTGACTGAGTGGCCTTGTCCAAAACGAGGCCTTCCTGAATGAAAAACCTTGACATCCATGGCATTCTAATAACTAAAAAGCTCCACTGGGTGAATTGAATACTGAATACTATATTTTTCCACAGCTGTGTTGTATGTAAGCATACTGTTTACACTTCGGACCACACTTTTATCTATTCCTCATAAAAAATGATAAGACATCAAATATCTGTGACTTTTGCCTCTCTAAAATCGGCGTCACGCTGAAGAAATAAATCTTCTGTCGGTTGATCTTTTCTGTCAGTTGATCTCTTCTGTCGGTTAATCTCTTCTGCCAGTTGATCCCTTGTATCGGTTGATCTGTAAATGTGTGTGTGGTTCAGGATGAGGAGGAGGAGATTAAGGCAGAGATCAACATGTTGAAGAAGTACAGCCACCATCGGAACATCGCTACCTACTATGGTGCCTTCATCAAGAAGAACCCCCCTGGCGCTGATGACCAGCTTTGGGTGTGTGTGTGTGTGTCTCTGTATGTATGTGTGTGTGCGTCTGTATGTGTGTGTGTCTGTCTGTACATATGTGTCTGTGTCTGCACGTGTCTGTATATATGTATGTGTGTGTGTGTGTGTGTTTATACGCGTGTGTGTGTGTGTATATGTGTGTGTGTGTGTGTGTGTATGTGTGGGTCTGTATGTGTGTGTGTCTGCATGCGCCTGTCTGTGCTGTTTGTCAGAATCAAAATGTCCTTGGGTGTGTGTGTGTATGTGTGTATGTGTGTGTGTGTATGTGTGGGTCTGTATGTGTGTGTGTCTGCATGCGCCTGTCTGTGTTGTTTGTCAGAATCAAAATGTCCTTGGGTGTGTGTGTGTATGTGTGTGCGCACCTGTTCTTGCATTAACATGTATTTCTCTTCCTCTGTCTCTGCCATCCTGTCCTTCTCTGTGTGTAGTTGGTGATGGAGTTCTGTGGCGCGGGCTCAGTCACAGATCTCATTAAAAACACCAAGGGGAACTCACTGAAGGAGGAGTGGACAGCGTACATCTGTAGAGAGATCCTCAGGGTGAATGTTACTTATTATTATTATTATTATATACTCTTACTACTGCAATTCTAACTCATCCAGAATCAAATCTGAATGAATGTAAATCTGAAATGAACATCCCTATCTCTGTATTTATTCTATCCTCTCCTTCACTGTCTCTGTTTTCTCTTCCCAGGGTCTGACCCATCTTCACCAGCACAAAGTCATCCACAGAGACATCAAAGGTCAGAATGTCCTACTGACTGAGAATGCAGAGGTCAAGCTTGGTGAGACACCTTTTTTTAGCAGCACGATTCAGCAAATTATAAAATACCTATTATGGAGGAAAATGTCTATTGATCCAACAGGAATAGCTTAGTTTGTTGCTTCACTCTCTTCACACACGTGCAGACAGACAGGTCAATTCATTGACTGACCGAGTAATTGATTGACATGTGGATTTATCTAACCTCAGTGGACTTTGGCGTGAGCGCTCAGTTGGATCGAACGGTGGGACGAAGGAATACTTTTATCGGAACGCCCTATTGGATGGCTCCTGAAGTCATTGCCTGTGACGAAAACCCAGAGGCTACCTACGACTTCAAGGTACCCAAGATCACTTTTTCTTGGTTTATTTGTCCCTGAATCAATTCTGTTACTCCTCCTGATTCATCGGCCTCACTCTACCCTCTGTCCTTTCTCTCTCTCTCTCTCTCTCTCACTCTCTCTCTCTGTCTCCCTCTCTCTCTCAGAGCGACCTGTGGTCTCTGGGTATAACTGCTATAGAAATGGCAGAGGGAGCACCACGTAAGTATGGGAACACATACAAATTAACGTGCACAGATAAATAGTACCCCCTGTAATCGGCCGCCGTCCTCAGGTATTGGACACATTACCAGAGTGTTCAATGACCTTATATTTCCTTTTTATTTTTGTTACAAGGGACACATTGTCACAGCCAACACAGGAGTCCTCTCTGAAGTTTCACTAATTTCACGATGAGCAATTTGCCATTTTCGGCTTCATACAATTTAGTCCTCCAACCACTAGAAACGGCCGGTAATGAGAGGTGACCAACGTTAGGGCGTCCAAACCATCACACCCACACATACGCGTATTCACACCGAACGGTATTAACCCTTTCTGTTCCTCCCGGCAGCTCTGTGTGACATGCACCCAATGAGAGCGCTCTTCCTCATTCCCCGAAACCCCGCCCCAAGGCTCAAGTCCAAAAAGTGGTGCGTCCGTTGGCACAGTCACTCACTCGCGCACGCAAACACACACACACAAACACTAATCATCCTTATGATGTTGATTATAATAAGATCATGATAATTTACTTTCAGGTCTAAGAAGTTCCAATCGTTCATCGAGAGCTGTTTGGTGAAGAGCCACGGCCAGAGACCGAGCACAGAGCAGCTGCTGAAACACCCCTTCATCAGAGAGCTGCCCAACGAGCGGCAGGTCCGCATCCAGCTGAAGGACCACATCGACAGGACCAAGAAGAAGCGGGGAGAGAGGGGTGAGGCAGATTTTAGGAAACCAATAGGCCCTGTTTCTGTTCCTCCTGTCGCCTGGCCGCCGTAACCCAGACGATCATGTGCTTTGCAGACGAGACGGAATATGAGTACAGCGGAAGTGAGGAGGAGGAGGAAGAGGAGCGAAACGTCGGGGAGACAAGGTAGCGCCCACGCACTCATGACTGAGGACTCCCAAGCCGTGACGGTTCCGTCATTAACCCTTCTCTCCTGATTCAGCTCCATCATAAACATCCCTGGCGAGTCCACGTTAAGGCGGGACTTCCTGCGCCTGCAGCTGGCCAATAAGGAGCGCTCTGAGGCTCTGAGGCGGCAGCAGCTGGAGCAACAGCAGAACGAGGAACACAAGCGCCTCCTGCTGGCCGAGCGACAAAAACGCATAGAGGAGCAGAAAGAACAGAGGAGGAGGCTGGAGGAGGTATGAGACCACACACACACACACACACCCACCCACACACCCACAAATACATACAAATACATG
This sequence comes from Esox lucius, assembly GCF_011004845.1. Lineage (NCBI taxonomy): Eukaryota > Metazoa > Chordata > Actinopteri > Esociformes > Esocidae > Esox > Esox lucius. The sequence continues at coordinate 11,453,341 of NC_047590.1, forward strand.
TGTGTGTTTTTCTCTCATACAGCAACAGCGTAGAGAGCGAGAGTTGAGGAAACAGCAAGAGAGAGAACAGAGGAGACGCTACGAGGAGATGGAGCAGCTGCGGCGGGACGAGGAGCGTAGGCATGCCGAGCGTGAGCAGGTACACACTTCCTCATTTCCTGTTTCTCCTCTACCACAGTAATTATGCATTTCTCTTCCCACTCTCTCTACGCCTTCCTCTCTCTTCCTCTTATATTCTCTCTTCTGTCTTTCTCTCTTTGACGTTTTCCTTCTTCCATTCACGCCGCGGTAGGAGTACATCCGTAGACAGTTGGAGGAGGAACAGAGACAGTTAGAGATTCTACAACAGCAGCTGTTACAGGAGCAGGCTCTACTGCTGGTAACGCTCGCATGTGTCTGTATTGACCCCTGACCTCTCACCACTGACCCCTCCACAGGGTCAGGTCAGTTGTGTACCTGCATGCTTACAGCCACCCCCACCCCCCCCCCCATCACCGCCACGCCCCAACTCTCTGACATTACCGCTAGGAAGAAGCAGCAGTGTTAATCTGCAGCTTGCCCCCGTGCTCGTTGCTCCTCGTTCCACCTCGCCCCCCCCCCCCCTCCCTCTGTCACCTGCAAGTTCGCCTCCTTCTCCAGCCCACTCGCGGGAAACGTTGCTGCGAGCCATGTCCTGTACTGAGTGATGTGATGTGGTCAACATGCCCTTCGTGGAGTGATGTCGTTGGTCAGTCTTGTGTCATGTGTCTGGCGCATGGCTCCACCCAGGTCGGATTAGGGATGTGGGCAGGATCAGGTGGTAACAGGCGCGTCTGTGTCCTTTTGCGTCTCTAGGAGTATAAGCGTAAGCAGATTGAGGAGCAGCGTCAAGCCGAGAGGCTACAGAGACAATTACAGCAGGAGGTAACACAAATGTCGTATAACAAGAATGACTATAATATTACATAATTATGGATTCTGAAATGTTTTAGTGGTCTGTTAGATGATGTATTCATATAACAACGTTGAGTATATTGTCAGATAGTAATGCAGTATAATATAGTTGTTGAGTATAATGTTGAATAGTATTGATGTGAAGTTTAGTATAATACTGAGTAATGGAAGCAGACGGTAAAGTGTTATTTCTCTGTTTTTGTAGAGAGCCTATCTGGTGTCTCTACAGCAGCAACAACAACAACAAAACCAAGATGGCCGACCAGGAGAGAAGAAACAGCTGTATCACTATAAAGACTCAGCTAGTCCTACTGACAAACCCGCCTGGGCGAAAGAGGTACAAACACGCACATAGGCAGGTTGTGTCTACTCAGACAGTTCCTACAGGCTGATGAAGGAAGGCTTCAAGAGAAGAAAGAAAGCTGGTGAAGACTTGAGGCGGTGCTCCGACTGCTGAATTTGATAACGACACCCCTGTTACTAGTAGGATACCGAGCTGTTGCTGTCTAGAGCTGTGCGGATTGGAACAACATGGTGTTTTTTTTCTTTTAAGGTCCTAATATGTGATTAATTGGTGATCTTTACGTTTGAAAAAGGTGCATGTCAGAGTTGGTGTGCCTGTTCACATCTGTAGGTGTGTGAATGCGTGTTTGTGTGCGAGCTCACGTTTGACTTCTGCCTCACCTTGTCTTCAGGTCCAGAAGCAGCAGAAACGCCCCCAGAGCAACTCACCCCGCCCATTACGTCAGCACCACTCCTTTAACCAACCAGTAGACTCCAAACCCTCCCAGCTTCGTCCCCATGCCAACCCTGCTCGCCGAGCCCCCTCTAACCCTATCCAAACCCCTCGCGGTCGTACTGCCCACGAGACAAGGAATGTAGTGAATTCTCCTCTGAAAAGTGAGATCAACCAACAGTTTAGACAGATGGGAGCTCAGAAAAACAGGGAGATCAAAGTCACAGGAAGACATAACAGCCCCCGAGTCAACCCCCGTGTTGTAGTATCTGGCAACAACCTGGGTCCGAAAGCCCAGAGGCAAGCCAATCAGAAGGCTGACCGTCTATACCGAGGACGTAGTCCCGGCCCCAAACACCAGGGGCCGCCAGGCAACTCCAACCAGGACCCGCAAAATAACGGTCAGGGTCAACCGACTGTCTCAGTCCCCAACCAAGGCCAGGGTCCGAGCGAGGGCCCAGGTACCCAACAGCCTTCAGCAGCCTTCACGCCCGTCCTCATCTCCAGCCCAATCCCTGTCCTCATCTCCGGCCCTTTGCAAAGCGAGAGCGCCGTTGTACCCTCTAACCAGGTGGCCACGAATGGGATCGACTGGGCCCCCAGCTCCTGCCCCAACCAGGGACCTAACCCGGGGGTAAAAGCCCGGGGCTGGAATGGCGGCCGCAGATCCAGCTCCCACTCTCCCTGCAATAGAATAGACGTAGAAGTAGACCCAGAAGAAGACTGCGCCTTTTCTGCCTCCTCTTCCTCTTCCTCCCCTAAGTCCAACTTGTCTCTCCTCTCCCCTGATTATCTTCCCATGTCTCCCAAAGACCTAGAAATAGATGACGAAGTAGAACAGTGGGAGTTGGAGTATATGAGGTGTGTAAAGGAGCAGGATGCACGGGAGTGTGGGGGTGGGTTGAGGATGGCTATCAGCCAAGACAGTCTGTTCAGATCCTTTGGGGATCAGAAGACGTCTCACCTCCGACCCCTAACCCCTGACCTCTCGGCCTCTACCCCTGCCAACCACCTACGCCCTTTCCTGCTTTCTGAATCCTGTAATCAGAGCAATTTCCTCCAAGTCCCCGTTCATGGTCGTAAAGGTCTGTACAGAAGTATGACAGAGTTCAATGATGATGATGAAGATTTTGAGTATGAGGCCACATCATCTAACCTGGACCTGGCCGGGTCAGCACCAGGAAACTTACTTAAAGAACACCTCTCCCGGCCCATTCCTGTCAGGCCGAAACCGTCATCCCACTATATGTCATCTCTCTCAGTGTGTCATTCTCCTAGTAGAAATCCTCGGAGACAGCTCCTTTCAGCCTTAAAGTGGATGGGCCTTTCTCCCCGAGCGTCACCCAATGTCTCTCCCAAACATTCCCCCAACGACACCCCTGTTTATCTTTCTCCCTACCTCACCCCAACGTGTTCTCCCCATCCCTCTCCTGGTGGCTCTCCTTTTGGCTCAGAGTCCCAGCTCACTATCAGACCCCTAGCCTCTATGCACTAGCTCCAAGCAGACACACACACACACACACACACACACACTCAAAACACACAGACCCACACACAGAAAACACACCTTTTCGCAAATCTTTATCCTTGTGGGGACTTTAACTGATTTTCTTTGAGATCTATTATTTCAAACTTTTAATTTATGCCAAACTTCAAATAAAGAATTTGTAAATTCAGCCCTCTAGTATGTACAAGGGGAAAATGTATTTACATCTTTAGAGAGCCTTAGCAGCTAACTAGCTAATAACTAGCTAGCTTGTCAATATAGCTAGTTGTACAATATGTTTCAGAATGATTTTCATAGCCTATTTCTTTCATTGTTTGACTAACTGAGACTAGTGACGCTGTACTGCAGTGAATGGTAACATCTTGCCCCAATATTGTCCTTAATATAATTAGGATTTTTCAGCTTTTTTATAGTGGAAATCTTGTCTCCTTCAACCCCAAAACACAAACTAACCCTAACCTATAGTTTATGTTTAAATGTGTTTACTATATTTACTATATATTTACCATATTTAAATGTTATTCTGCAGACTTATCCGGAGTGACCTACAGTAATTGATTCATAGGTTTTTATACTGGCATCCAATAAACTGACAATGCAGCTCTCATGCTCCACCAGTTGAGCTACCCTAACCTCTAAGGCATAATTTCCCCTGTCAAATGTCCCCACAAGGTCACATGGTCCATAGTTTACTGTCCTTCTATCATTGATCATTGATCCCTTCAAATACAGTAAAACCTTTACACTGACACTCTCACATTTTTTTACTTTTTATTTTTTAATTTCGTTTATAGATTTATACCCCCCCCCCCCCCAAAACACACACAAACACGCACCTCCCATAATCTATAATTGATTCAAAACCGATATCAAGAAGATCCTGGAGGGCAAGGATGCCTTGGGTGATGGACTCCACACCTTATGTTAATGGTCAGTTGGCCAATTGCAAATAAGCTTGGTGAGGGGTGCTTAGCAATCTGGTCTCCGCTTGGTGCTGGCTGGTGGCCATACACGACTCAGTTTAGTACTGACCAATCAGTGGTGGACTCTCTTTTTGGGATTGCAGATCTACATGGATTCTCTTTTCTTTACAACAACGCCTTCCTACTCCACCCCTCTTTCCTGCCCCTCTGTCTCTGTCCGTCGGTATCACTGACAATACCTCTGTTTAGATTCAGCAGCTAGTGCAAATAACCCTTCCCTACGTCTCGCTTTTTCCCTTTCGTCTCTACTTCAGCTTGTAGAGGAGCACCAGTTGATTCTAACCAGTGATTGCATGATTGATCTCTCAACATGCAATGATGTCCCTATGCATTGCGATGGATCTGAGTGCCCCTAGAACCCTGCAGAGAATGCGATGTTAATGACCAATAGAAAAGTAATAATGGACTGGGTGTGTGTGTGTGTGTGTGTCAGGTGGAGGAGCGATCCAAGTTGAACAGGCAGAGTTCTCCGGCGCTGCAGCACAAGGCCCTGTCCAGCCGGGTCTCTGAGGCCGCGCTGCCCCCCCGATCCGAGTCCTTCAGCGCCGCCGGGATGCAGCCGGCACGCACGCCTCCGTCACACCGCTCCGTAGAACCACAGGTGTCTGTCACAGTGCTTCACCGGGTCCTAAATTATCTTAACAGATTTTACAAATTTGTCACCTGAAAGTATTATAGGGGCCATTACAACTGACTTTAGCCGTCACCTGCTAAAATATTTGGATGAAGAATGTCATTCTTTTTTCGACAATTTCGTAGCCCCTGGTTTGGCCAAGCGCGGTTTGTTTATTGTGTTGTTTTGTCCACCTCTCTAGATGGCCCATCTGATTCCAGTGAAGACCATGTCAGGCTCTCAGTCTCTGCAGGAGGGGACAAGGGGAGACGGTGGAGGGATGGGGAGGAGAGGGGAGGAGGGAGGAGGCATGCCGCCTCGTCAGAACTCTGACCCCACGTCAGATTCGAACCCCGCCCCCCCACCTCGTACCACCAGCCGAGACGACGACGAGCTCCCTCCTAAAGTCCCTCAGAGGACCACCTCCATCTCTCCCGCCCTCGTGAGGAAAAACTCCCCCAACGGGCAGGGACTCATACGAGCCAGGTCGGTGTGTAACTGTCAACAGCTCGACCGGGGTCTGGCCAAGTCCTGCCCCTTACAGTCCAAACACCTGATTGGCTACTTAAGACATTGAAAAGGAGCTAGCGTAAAGATCAATCTGTGTATCAATATTGACAGTATCTGTTTGTACTGCAAAGGGACTACTGTATGTGTATTGTGGATTAACACTGTATTTGTATGTACTGTATTTTAACAGTGTGTGTGTGTTCCTTCAGTAATCCAGACCTGAGAGCGTCAGAGCTGTCTCTGGATGCTTCTCTACAGAGGAGGTCTTCACATTCCTCCTCCTCATCTTCACCATCCTCACAGAGAGGTACACAAACGTCTCAAAAACACACACACACACAGGCATGAACACAAATGCATTGACAGCATTAAAAAAATAATACTATAAATATCTATCTATCTATTGATACGCTCAGTAAATATTGATGCTGACTATGCTGTGATAGGTCCACCAGTCCAGGAAACATCCCCCCCAGCGGCAGCCAATCAGGAGGTCAGGATCAGACAGGGAGAAGGGCGAGAGTCAGCCAGACCCAGCAGACCTGCAGTGAGTAACACGCGCACCTGTAAACACACACACTCACTTGTCTTTCTATCCTTGTGGGGACCTGAGACCTAACCGTAACCCCGAAATCCATCCCATGACCTAACCGTAACCCCGAAATCCATCCTAAGACCTAACCTTTACCCCAAAATCCATCCCGAGACCTAACCTTTACCCCGAAATCCATCCCGAGACCTAACCTTTACCCCGAAATCCATCCCGAGACCTAACCTTTACCCCGAAATCCATCCTGAGACCTAACCTTTACCCCAAAATCCATCCTGAGACCTAACCTTTACCCCGAAATCCATCCCGAGACCTAACCTTTACCCCGAAATCCATCCCGAGACCTAACCTTTACCCCGAAATCCATCCCGAGACCTAACCTTTACCCCCGAAATCCATCCAACCTGGAATGCATTTCAGTTAACAGGTCTGCCTTGTTAAAAATGTTAAATATTTTCATTCATGTGTTTGAGCCAATAAGTTGTGTTGTGTCAAGGTAGGGGTGACATACAGAAGTCCATCATTATGCCTGTACTGTGGTAGTCCATATGTAAAGAACAGCTAAAAAGATGAAAGACAAATGACAACCCGTCCTTCCTTTAAGACATGAAGGTCAGTCAATCTGGAATATTTCAAGAACCTTTAAAAAAAAAATTCAAGTGCAGTTGCACAATTTCATAGTTTTGATCTTATTCTACTATGTGGAAAATAATAAAACGAAAGAAATACCCTTGAATAAGTGGACTTTATACACACACACAAACACACACACAACCTCTTCTCTCTGGGAGTCAGGCTTTCTCCTCTTCGGCCACTCATCTGTATCTCACGTTCTCTCTCTCCCATTCTTTTTCTCCTTCCTTCTTTTCTCCTCAATGTCTTCTGCTGTTTATTCCCTTCTCTTATCAGAGCTATAAGAAAGCCATAGACGAGGTTAGTGACTCCGCTGGCTCTACCTCTACCTCTGTTTCTCTCTGTTTCACCAATGTGTGTTGTAAAGACATGTAGTTGATCCCCCTGATTTGTTTCATTGTTTGGTTTTGTTACAAACGAAATGCGCTGACATTGTTCCACTTGGCCATTACATTCACACCCATGTCTAAATGATGCTCCTTAATTTATCGGAAAGTGGGTTTTCTATATTTATTAAATAGTGCCGAGACAGTATATTGATGGAGATTCAGATGTGATGTGGTTTAGAGGTGTTTGGAGCTTTTTTGTAACATCCTTTAACTATAATGCATTGTACCAAAAAACATCTCCAAAACAAGTTGGGGGATCAGCTACAATCATAAATACAGTGAAAATAAGTTGATGTGTAAAATGTGAATTTTGAGGGAATTTTGTAGAATCTAGTCATCTCAACTTAAGTTAGGAGCTCTGACCTAATCAGACTAAGATCTTGTGTGAGTGAGAAGAAACTGCAGTGATGAGGAGCTGAAAGCATCTCTTTCTCTCCCGTTCTCTGTTCACATGGTTTCTTCTAGGAGGAACTGGTAAGCCTATTGTGTGTGTGTGTGTGTGTAATGAGTTGGGTGGAGGGGGTGTTGATTAGAAGGAGCTTGAGGAGGTCCATCCGGTCTGCTTGACAGTGGTTGAGGGGAATGGGGTTGCTCGATGGAGCATCTGTTAGCATGATTTTGTTTTATACACAGATGCAGATATGGATTTGAATCACTTAATTTTTCAGAAGTTTGTCTTTTGATTTATTATTTGATTTATCCACATTGTTTTGCTTCCGCTAGTTTTTAGTAGAAAAATGTTGTTTACTTTCTCCAGTGTTCCCGTTTATTTGATGTGAAGTCACTGGCCTTCCCCAGGGGCAAATGATTTGTCCCCCTATGTCGGTCTCTTAGTCCCCCCTATAGATGTGACTTTGATGGACTCTCCTAACACTGTTCACTATTAGACAATATCATGGTCATTCAATGAATTGATGAATATTCATGTTCACATTATATTTGTTCTCTCCTCCCTCTCTCTAGGACCTCAGTGCCCTGGCTAAGGAACTTCGAGAGTTGAGAGTAGAAGAGGGTAACCGACCTCCAGTGAAGGTGAGAAAGGTAAAGTTGTCACGTATCCACTACCACGATCAATTCTTTGATATTGTGTACCTTTGTAGCTGGTGTTTTTGTGACACATAATTCCAATGAACTTAATTCCTGTTGCCAAGGTGACGGACTACTCTTCGTCGAGTGACGAGGGGTCAGAGAGCAGCGACGAGGACGGAGAGACGGGTCAAGACGGGACTGTGGCAGTCATGTAAGCGTGTGTGTGTTTTGTAAGTCTATGTGTACACATCGCAGATATGTATGTGTGTGTGTGTGTCCAAGCAGCCATTAATTTATGAACAAATGTGTCTGTATTTGTTCTGACTGTGAGCATGTGTGGTGTGCGTGTGCGCGTGTCTTCCAGGCCACAGCAGGGTGAGGAATATGGAGGTTTGACTGATGAACCTCTGGCTGGCTCCTTCAACACAACACAAGACAGCACCTTGGTGATGAGAGAGGTGACACACACACACCCACACACACACAGCCATTAAGTTAGTAGGGTCTATTAGAACTTTATCATTATCTCCCTGTCTTTTTGTCCTCTGTCTGTCTCTCACTGTCTGTCTCTCACTGTCTGTCTCTCTCTCAGGCGGAGGAGAGGAGGAGGGCGTCAGGCCATGGTGAAAGTAACGGGTTCCATAGCAACCGTCGAGGCAGCAGTAACCATGGGAACCTCCCTGACCTGGTCCAGCAGAGCTCCACTTCCTCACCGTCCGCCTTGGATTCACTAAAAGAGGTAAAACGTTCATACATGCAAACATAAGAACATAAATACATACATGTATACAGTGGGGAGAACAAGTATTTGATACACTGCCGATTTTGCAGGTTTTCCTACTTACAAAGCATGTAGAAGTCTGTAATTTATATCATAGGTACACTTCAACTGTGAGAGACGGAATCCAGAAAATCACATTGTATGATATTTAAATTATTAATTACCATTTTATTGCACGACATAAGTATTTGATCACCTACCAACCAGTAAGAATTCCAGCTCTCACAGACTTGTTAGTTTTTCTTTAAGAAGCCCTCCTGTTCTCCACTCATTACCTATATTAACTACACCTGTTTGAACTCGTTACCTGTATAAAAGACACCTGTCCACACACTCAATCAAACAGACTCCAACCTCTTCACAATGGCCAAGACCAGAGAGCTGTGTAAGGACATCAGGGATAAAACTGTAGACCTGCACAAGGCTGGGATGGGCTACAGGACAATAGGCAAGCAGCTTGGTGAGAAGGCAACAACTGTTGGCGCAATTATTAGAAAATGGGGCTCCATGCAAGATCTCACCTCGTGGGGCATCAATGATCATGAGGAAGGTGAGGGATCAGCCCAGAACTACACAGCAGGACCTGGTCAATGACCTGAAGAGAGCTGGGACCACAGTCTCAAAGAAAACCATTAGTAACACAATACGCCGTCATGGATTAAAATCCTGCAGCGCACGCAAGGTCCCCCTGCTCAAGCCAGCACATGTCCAGGCCCGTCTGAAATTCGCCAATGACCATCTGGATGATCCAGAGGAGGAATGGGAGAAGGTCATGTGGTCTGATGAGACAAACATTTTGCTTTTTGGTCTAAACTCCACTCACCGTGTGGAGGATGAGTACAACCCCAAGAACACCATACAAACCATGAAGCATGGAGGTGTAAACATCATTCTTTGGGGATGCTTTTCTGCAAAGGGGACAGGACGACTGCACCATATTGAGGGGAGGATGGATGGGGCCATGTATCGCGAGATCTTGGCCAACAACCTCCTTCCCTCAGTAAGAGCATTGAAGATGGGTCGTGGCTGGGTCTTCCAGCATAACAACGACCTGAAACACACAGCCAGGGCAACTAAGGAGTGGCTCCGTAAGAAGCATCTCAAGGTCCTGGAGTGGCCTAGCCAGTCTCCAGACCTGAACCCAATAGAAAATCTTTGGAGGGAGCTGAAAGTCTGTATTACCCAGCGACAGCCCCGAAACCTGAAGGATCTGGAGAAGGTCTGTATGGAGGAGTGGACCAAAATCCCTGCTGCAGTGTGTGCAAACCTGGTCAAGAACTACAGGAAACGTATGATCTCTGTAATTGCAAACAAAGGTTTCTGGACCAAATATTAAGTTCTGCTTTTCTGATGTATCAAATACTTATGTCATGCAATAAAATGAAAATGAATTACTTATAAATCATACAATGTGATTTTCTGGATTTTTGTTTTAGATTCCATCACTCACAGTTGAAGAGTACCTATGATAAAAATTACAGTCTTCTACATGCTTTGTAAGTGGGAAAATCTGCAAAATCGGCAGTGTATCAAATACTTGTTCTCCCCACTGTATATATATATATAGGTATATGAATACATACATAGGCCTATGCACCTGGACTGGTTGGTTTTAATGTACAGCCTTAGTAATTTGGTTTATTTCTTTCCAGCAATTTGGATCGAAGGCTTCCTTCTCCCCATTTGGAGACCCTCTCTCCTATCAGACCTCCCCTACGGAAGATGACGACGATGAAGATGAGAGCTCCGCTGGTAAACTAGTCATTGTCTACCAGACTTCTAGAATTCCGGATTGTTTGCTCCCTGTCCGCTACCGCCAAAAGCAGGATATGCTCTCCCTGTGGTCCACACAAAACATTGTATTACTCTGGAAGCCAGATTCTCTGTTTTTTTTCCCATTGTAACCCTCTAATCAGGGACTTATTATACCTGGGACACCAAGTGGGTGAAATGAAGGGTGAGGCAGAGCAGAAAACCAGTAGTTGTTTACCCCTGGGGTATGGCATGACCGTTCAAAGACAGAAATACATTGATCCATGATGAGAAACAACTCAACAGTCTGCACACAAACACACAATACATGAATAGGCGGGTTCAGTGCCGAAACAACTTCACGCAATTAACATGATTGTATATTTCAGCACCATGCTTTACTCTCACTCTCAACGTATTGTTCCATAAACAATGGACATCGCCCTTCTGAGACCGCTGTTTCCTCACCACTGATCTTGAGTTCGTTCCCTTGAGATGTCAGCAAGCGTGTTCAGATCCCAACACAGCTGTGTGTATGTTCTGGATACTCAGTCCTACTCACACATCGGCGGCACGTGATATCAGATGTTTTGCCGATCTGCAGAAAGTAGGATCAGAACGTTTGTTCACGGTGCTTTTATTAACAAAAGCCTTTCTTCACATCTCTTTACTGGGATGTGCCTCAGCGTTCTCGCGTAGTTCGAGTGGATTCTTTGTTTCGTTTGAACTCTTTTATTTGTGTTCTTTAACTGTTTAATCTTATCTGTTTAATCTTCTTCAATACATATCAAAAAAACTTCTGTCACTGTTGTGCTGGCATTTCTTACATTTTCTAAAAAGTAGGGCGCCGGTCACTTGTTTATCAATCCCCAGGCTATCTTATCTTGAGTCTAAACACCAGGTGTTTCAGTAGGAGAGAAAATGTACTGCTGTTATTCTCTCAGAACAAGCTAATCCTTGTAAGCGAAATGCCTCAGATTATTGTGTTGTCTGTTTGCGGGGGCAGGTTGAGCAGATTAGGGTGCTTTAATAGCTTCAGGTTAAAATCTCCATTAGTCAAAAGGATTTGCGATAATAAAAATAAAAAAGGTTTAGTCAGGCCAAATCTTCAATCAGTAATTATAAACCACATTGGCGATATCGGCTGTGTGATCACATCAACCTTGGCCTTCTGGCCAGAGCTTGTAACAGGCGCGAGATCCCATCCCTGAAGAATCTGTAAGAGATTAGGGGAGGAACACTACAATTGTGCATCCTAATTGTTTCAGTCCTGCAACAATCCCTTAACGCTGTAATCTACTGTAATGCGACCCATAACGCCGTTCTGTGGTTACAGGTCTGTTCACTAGTGACTTGTTGCGGCAGGAACAGGAGCAAGCCAGGTTAGCCGAGGCCAGGAAGATCAGCGTGGTCAACGTGAACCCGACCAACATACGACCACACAGCGACACGCCTGAGATCCGCAAATACAAGAAGAGATTTAACTCTGAGATCCTGTGTGCGGCTCTCTGGGGTAGGAGATCCTAGATAACCTCACGTCAATGCAAATGCACATAGGGAACGACACAAACAGACTTACAATAAGCACTCCTCTCTATCTCTCCCTCTCTCTCCCTCTCTCTCTCGGTCCATCTCCCTCTCCTCCCCAAGGTGTGAACCTGCTGGTGGGGACAGAGAGCGGTCTGATGCTGCTGGACCGCAGCGGTCAGGGGAAGGTCTATAACCTGATCACCCGACGACGCTTCCTTCAGATGGACGTCCTGGAAGGCCTCAACGTCCTGGTCACGATATCAGGTAGAGACCAACAGACCACAGTCGGACAAACACATGGCCGGGATAAATGTCGTTCTGTTGCCATAACATCTGAAGGCCCGTAGCATCGTTTGGTCGGGGTGACGAGATGTTCTCTAAAAGCCGTCTCTCCCTGTTCCCTCTCCCTGTTCCCGGTCCCTCCCCCCTCTCCTCTCTCCAAGGGAAGAAGAATAAGTTGCGTGTTTACTACCTGTCCTGGCTGAGGAACAGGATATTACACAACGACCCTGAGGTGGAGAAGAAGCAGGGCTGGGTCACAGTGGGGGAGCTGGAGGGCTGTGTCCACTACAAAGTCGGTAAGGAATCCTGTGTGTATTGGGTTGTGTCTGTGTTTGTTGGTTGGGTGTGGCTGACGTGTGTATTGGGTTGTGTCTGTGTTTGTTGGTTGGGTGTGGCTGACGTGTGTATTGGGTTGTGTCTGTGTTTGTTGGTTGGGTGTGGCTGACGTGTGTGTTGGGTTGTGTCTGTGTTTGTTGGTTGGGTGTGGCTGACGTGTGTGTTGGGTTGTGTCTGTGTTTGTTGGTTGGGTGTGGCTGACGTGTGTATTGGGTTGTGTCTGTGTTTGTTGGTTGGGTGTGGCTGACGTGTGTATTGGGTTGTGTCTGTGTTTGTTGGTTGGGTGTGGCTGACGTGTGTGTTGGGTTGTGTCTGTGTTTGTTGGTTGGGTGTGGCTGACGTGTGTGTTGGGTTGTGTCTGTGTTTGTTGGTTGGGTGTGGCTGACGTGTGTATTGGGTTGTGTCTGTGTTTGTTGGTTGGGTGTGGCTGACGTGTGTGTTGGGTTGTGTCTGTGTTTGTTGGTTGGGTGTGGCTGACGTGTGTGTTGGGTTGTGTCTGTGTTTGTTGGTTGGGTGTGGCTGACGTGTGTGTTGGGTTGTGTCTGTGTTTGTTGGTTGGGTGTGGCTGACGTGTGTGTTGGGTTGTGTCTGTGTTTGTTGGTTGGGTGTGGCTGACGTGTGTATTGGGTTGTGTCTGTGTTTGTTGGTTGGGTGTGGCTGACGTGTGTATTGGGTTGTGTCTGTGTTTGTTGGTTGGGTGTGGCTGACGTGTGTGTTGGGTTGTGTCTGTGTTTGTTGGTTGGGTGTGGCTGACGTGTGTGTTGTTTCCAGTGAAGTACGAGAGGATCAAGTTCCTGGTGATTGCTCAGAAGAATGCTGTGGAGATCTACGCCTGGGCACCAAAACCCTATCACAAGTTCATGGCCTTCAAGGTAAAGAGAAATAAAATAATTCATTAGTTAGAAAGACTGTTGGGATGTGGATGTTCTTCTTGAAGGGAATCTTACACAACAGTTTAGTCAATCTAAACATAAACACGCTTTCTCGAAAAATCACCAGTTGGCGTAAGGTTTCAACATTAGTTATGAAAACACCATGTCTGTGAAAGTCACATAACCCTGCCACGCTCATCTAAGCCAGTGATTCCCAGGACTAATGACTAACGTTTGTTGTCCCCACCTGTCACTTTAATCGACCGACGTACAACGCCTCGCTCTGTGTCCCAATACGGTGCAGTCCGCTAACATTTGTAACTCCTGACGGCACGTTCGGGATCCAGTTCAGTGGCCCAGTGGGATCAACTGTCGTTTAACTGGCGCCTGCTCACCACTGGACATCCAGAAACCCGGGGCACGATTTGTCCCTCGTCCATCCACGTTGACATGATTTGACAGTTGTTAGTGGCCCCGAGAGTGGGACATTTTGGGTTGTGGGAAGATCTGGGGACTATGTGAAACCAGAGAGAATAGGCTGGCCCCTTGCTGGTGGCTTTACTGTGAACTCTGACCCCTTGTTTGGTCTCTCTCCCCTCCAGTCGTTCACTGACCTGCAGCACCGCCCCCAGCTGGTTGACCTGACGGTGGAGGAGGGTCAGAGGTTAAAGGTTATATACGGCTCCTGCCTAGGTTTCCATGTTATCGACGTTGACTCTGGCAACCCGTACGACATCTATGTCCCCTCACATGTAAGTGTGTGTGTGTGTGTGTGTGTGTGTACTTGTTCCTCCTCACCGACATGCACATAGACTGTGAATAACCCCTGGCTTTCTCTTCTCACCTCTCTCCTCCCTCCTTACTGTCTCTCCATTCTATCCTCCCCTAATCTTCTCTCTCCTCCCGCCCTCCCTCCCACCGTGCTTTTCTTTTGCTGGTCAATAGATCCAGAGCCAGGTGACCCCCCATGCCATCGTGGTCCTCCCTAAGACAGACGGGATGGAGATGCTGTTGTGCTACGAGGACGAGGGCGTGTATGTCAACACCTACGGGCGCATCACCAAAGACGTGGTCCTGCAGTGGGGAGAGATGCCCACATCAGTGGGTACGTAACACACACACACGTTTGTACGGCTACCCTCATGGGGACCAGAAAATAGAAATTGCATGCTCCCTTGTCCTAATCTTAACCCTAAACCTAACCCTTACCCTAACCTTAACCTAACCCTAATCTAACCCTAAACCTAACCTAAACCTATAAAATAAATTGCAAGTTTGACCCTAATCCTAAACCCTGAGCCAGAAATTGACTTTTGCATCACGGGGACCGGCAAAAGGTCCCAATGAGGCAAATATTTTCTTTTAGGTGGCATTTTATGCAACGCCATTCACTTTTGTCCTACTGAGATTCTTTACCCTTCTCTCTTCCCGTCTCCCTCCCTCCCTCAGCCTATATCCACTCCAGCCAGATAATGGGCTGGGGGGAGAAGGCCATAGAGATCAGGTCTGTGGAGACTGGACACCTGGACGGGGTCTTCATGCACAAGAGAGCCCAGAGACTCAAGTTCCTGTGTGAAAGGAACGACAAGGTAGACCCACATTCAAACCCACATACTGCAACTGTTTTCTGTGACAGTGGTTCCAACACCTGTTGGTAACAGGTTCCCCAAATGACTGATAATCATAACCCAACTCGAGTTAAAAGCAACATGGCTTTGCTATTACTTTGGCAGCATACCAATGAACAAAACCAACTACTGGGACTTGGGAATGTACATTTTGAATACATTCTTGGAAATAGAGTTAAAGTTTAGTTTTTAAGCAATTGTCCTCTAATTATACTCATTTTGACGTGGGGCTATTGTTGATGCAACTTAAAAGCTAAAATTCAGCAAAACTACACATTTTACCATGAGGCAAAGAGAAAAACAATTGTAGTTTTAATTCAAAAATGAATTTCTTATTACCCCTAAGTATATCCCTTTGCCAAAATAATAAAATCTGTTGTTGGGAATGCTAAATAAAAATACACACTCCAGTTAGAGCACAATTCTTCTAATGTTGTGTGTGTGTGTGTGTGTGTGTGTGTGTGTGTGCAGGTGTTCTTTGCGTCAGTGAGGTCTGGAGGAAGCAGCCAGGTGTTCTTCATGACCCTGAACCGTAGCTCGATGATGAACTGGTGAAACTCCTCCCTTCTGTCTTCCCATTGGCCTGCTCAGCTGTCCGTTATCGGCCAAGGCTCATAGCCAATTTAAACGGACCCAGAGAATCAAATCCTGAATGAAACAAGTGACTTGAATAATCAGAGTCCAACACTGAATCTAACTGACAGAATCAAATGCAGAATGAATCAATCACTGAGAGAATCAAATATCAAATCAAAGTTTTAAAGAATTTAATTCTTAACGAATTAAATTTAAAGAGAATCAAACTTGAACAAAGTGAAAAACTGAGAGACTACAACACTGTAACAGACTTATAGGACTTCAAATAATAAAAAGAAACCCCATTATAAAGGAGAGTGTGCAGGTAGAGGCTGGGTTGGATCAACAGGTTTCAACTGGTTTTACAAGATCTCAACACTGTCTGCAGAGACGGACCAGTGCTGCTGGTGCTTCCTGATCTGATGACAACCCCCTCACCCCACCTCTCTTCTTTCTTTCTTTTTTCTATTTTTCTTTTTCTGTCTTTCTTTCCTCAACTTTATCCTAGCCTAATTTCTTTCCACGTCTCCCTCTCTCTTGTCCCCTCTACCCCTCCTCTAAAATATTGGCTATGTCCCTTTAAAAACAGAACCACGGCCTGTCTTCCTTCCTTCTCTCTGTTCCTCTCCTCGTTTCCTCTTCTCCTACCCCTCTCTCTTATCTCCTTTACATTCTTAAGGTGCTGCATCAGAAAAACTGTAATGTTACATATAAAAAAATAACAAAGTTGCTGTTTTCTAGAAATATGCTTTTCTTTTCCTTAAAATAACACATTGATCAAGTTTGATGTTCAAGGTTTGTTTATCGTTTATTTCTGTACTGTATTAAAATGTACATTTGATGCTCCATTATAATTGTAATGTTAAGAGCTTGAGAACTTGCACAGCACATTTTAGTGTCTGTCATTTAATTTGTGTGTTTTATTTTATGCTGAAATGCCAGAGAAAAACCTGATTCAACTGAGAATTGTCTGAGAAACAACCAGTTTGTGTTTGTCTCTGTCTATGTGTGTGTGTCTGTGCGTGTAAAGAGTCAATGTGTAAAGCTGTCCCTGAATCTGATTTGATTGGTCTGGACTCATTGTGAATTCTTCTTGTCAGTACAGTGCCTAGCACCATGCAGCAACAATCACAGAGGCCGACTGATTTTTGTTTTGCACACACTTTTCTGTTGGTTTACACTTTTATTTGAACGCTCTTATAGCATTTTATGTCCTTATTGGATAAACCATTAACAGTTTAACTAAATTAGTACTTAATTTAAAAAAGAATATTGAAACAAGATACTTGTTTAAAAGCTTTTATGAAACACATAGGATAGAAGATGGAAAGCTGTAGTCCACTTCATGCTGTCCGAGCCCTGCTGTCAAACTCCATTACCTACAATACATCGGTCCCGTCGAGTGTGTATGGGTTGTGTGTGTATTTAGTGACTAGCGGTACAACAAACACATTCACCCAAGAAAACGAAATGCTTACATTCACCAATCGCCAACCCCACAAATGACAAACAAGTGCAGGGGCAACACTTTCAAAGGAAAATAAAAGTTACAAATTGCTCCTTTAAGTTTGAATATGTAGTGCAATGCTATTATGGACACAGGCTGCTTTTTAAAAATGTTAGCAATAAAGAGCTGCGCTGATTGAACTACTGTCTTCCCCTTGTGTATGTGTGTGTGTGTGTGTGCGTGCGTGCGTGTGTGTGCGTGCGTGTGTGTGCGTGCGTGTGGTGCTATTCCCACCCCATGCATCTGTCATGGTTTTCACTGTATGGTCAAAAGCCCTGCTGATCAGGCTACTGTTGGGCTGTCTTTAAAACTAAACAACAAAAAAACTCAAACATTATTTTTTTTCTCGTTTGATTTTGAATGAAATACTCATCACAAATGTTTTGGTTTATTGTTTTGTAAAAGAGACACTGTAAAGAGGAAAATAAATAATATTAGAACATTATTTGTTTTGTAGTGTTTTTTTGTTTTGTTGTCTGTGTGTTTATGTGTGTGTGTGTGCGTGTGTGTGTGTGCGCGCAGGGGTTTCTGTGTATTAGCTGATACCAGCGACCCTCAGACTTTGTCCCTGCACGAGGTATATCATTAACAATTTCTAATACTCTCACTCCGTGTGTGTGTGTGCGCTTACATTCGTGCATGTATGCACAGCCTTTTGTACCGTGCGTGTTTCTTAGACCTTCCCCCCACACTCACAGTTAATATGCTGAGCTCAGGAGAATCTGTGTGGGTGCGTTTGTCTGTGATTAAGGTCCAACCATACACGGGGGGACCAGAAGCTTCAAATTGGGGTACGAGTTTCGGTTCAGGCGTTACGGTTAAGGTTTTGGCACTGGGTATAGATTACGTTTAGGCATAAAGGATAGAAAAACAATCACGTTTGTTGTGGACATTCGCCCAGATGTCACCATCTGTATGTGTGTCTTCCCTTCACTGAGTTTGAACACCCCCAAAAAGGGTGTACAGCAGAAGCTCTGACAGCGGATAGTGTCAGACACAATGTTGGATGTTAATGAGCAATGCCCAACCATGAGACCCCCGGGTAAATGTGCTCTATTCTGAATCCTGTTCGTTATTCTGAATCCTGAATGTTTTTGTGTGTGTGTGAGTGCATGGACACGGCGTGATACCAGCGATTGATGATTACCCTGTGTCTGTTTGCCTATGCATGCAAGTGTTTGTGTGTGTGTGTGTGTGTGTGTGTGATCAGTCCTCCTTGTTAGACCTGGTGAAGAGACTCTGAACCCATCATGGAGTCGGGGAAGGTAAAGATCTCTCTTTATGCACTTTCACACACGCAACCTCTAAAATGAACAGACACGCACAAACTTCACTATGTGGAATACGCTATTTACTGGACAAACGTTGAAATCAAAAATTGCTGGTTTTACAGTTTAGTTAAGGGCCACGACTGTTCAGCCCTAACGGACTGACCTGCTGCTGAACACTTCTACAGGGGTGTGTATTTGAGAGTAATTGAGATGTGTTTGTGTGTGTTGCGATTAAACGAAGGGAGAGTAGATGTGATTGAACAGTTTGTCTGTTGAAATTGGAGACCTGGTTATATGAGTGAGCGGTTGTAATTAGGGTTTTATCTTTCTCCATGTGTACATCCAATAATGTAAAGGTGATGTGTTGTTGCTCTGTAAACGCCAGTCCCTGACAACAGGTGGGACGATGAGTAGGACCGTTCCCAAGCTTACTAGGTCAGCACAGTTCTTAAGTGTGTGTGTGTGTGTGTGTGTGCGTCTGTATGCGTGTCATATGGCAGCTGACAGGTACTCTGGCATTAGCTGTGTTTTCGGCAGCCCTGGGATCTCTGCAGTATGGGTACAGTCTGGGAGTTATCAACGCACCACAGAAGGTATGGCTGCACACACTAGCATCACACACACTAGGAACATACACACTAGAACACACACAGAAGGAACACACACAATAGCATCACACATACTAGGAACACACACACCAGCATAACACACACTAGCATCACACACACTAGCATCACACACACTAGGAACATACACACTAAGAATATACACACTAGCATCACACACACAAGGAACATACACACTAAGAATATACACACTAGCATCACACACACAAGGAACATACACACTAGGAACACACACAAACACACTTCAAACCCAAATATTAGCAACACTAATAGCAAGTTAAAAACACTAGGAACACACACAGTAACAGCAGACACAGTTTACCAAAACACACACTCTGCAGAGGATAGGAACCACTGTAGACTATTGAGAACAGAAGGAACCACTGTAAACTATTGAGAACAGAAGGAACAACTGTAGACGATTGAGAACAGAAGGAACCACTGTGACGATTGAGATCAGAAGGAACAACTGTAGACAATTTAGAACAGAAGGAACCATTGCAGACCATTGAGAACAGAAGGAACCACTGTAGACTATTGAGAACAGAAGGAACCACTGTAGACTATTGAGAACAGAAGGAACCACAGCAGACTACTGAGAACAGAAGGAACCACTGTAGACTATTGAGAACAGAAGGAACCATTGCAGACCATTGAGAACAGAAGGAACCACTGTAGACTACTGAGAACAGAAGGAACCACTGCGCAAGTTGAGATTCACACTAAACCCGTTTCCTCAGCTGTATAATGAGTACATGTAGTGACTAGTGACTAATATGTTCTCCGTTGATATGAGCTCATGTTTTCGCAGGTGATTGAGCGTCATTATGAGCGCTCCCTGGAGGTGCACTCTGGGGAGTCCCTGGAGGAGTCCCTGGAGCTGACCCTGAACGGCACCGGCACGGTGCACACCTCTGTGGTCATGTACTGGTCGCTGTCCGTGTCTATCTTCTCCATCGGGGGCGTGGTGTCGTCCTTCCTGGTCGGCTTCGTTGGAGACCTGAGAGGAAGGTGTGTGTTTGTGTGTGAGCATGTGAGGAGGAGAGTCCCAGCCTCCCTCTTTCTCACTTACGTCAATGTGAAGCTGGGAATGTTCTGGTGCGCCTGACAGGATTCGAGCCGGGGGGGGTCTGTCTCTATGCCCGGCTGTGTTCTGTTTGCTGATGCCCAGGCGATGTGTGTGTGTGTGTGTGTGTGTGCAGGGTGAAGGGTATGCTGATGGTGAACGTGTTAGCCATAATAGCTGGTCTTCTAATGGGCCTGGCGAAGATGTGGAAAGCCCATCTCATGGTCATTGCCGGACGCTGTGTCATGGGTTTCTACTGCGGTGAGTGTGGGTACTGTTATAAACCAGCTCGGCCTTCTCCGGGGTGTTTAGCGCCAGACTGGAACCAGGGCCGGTTCTAGGCACAAGCAACATTAGGGGTCGCTAATGGCCCCTGATCGCCGGGTGGCCCCAACTGCTAGGGGAGGAGGCCCCAAAAGACTAGAGCCGGCCCTGGCTGGAAAAAATAGCTTTCACACACTGCAGCTCTCCGAGAAGAGGAGTTGTGGGCAATGTGTGAATCACAGTCAGGGATATGACAGTACCCTGTCCTCATCTCTCCTTTCCCTCCTCATCTCTCCTTTCCCTCCTCCTTTTCTTTGTCCCTCCTATACCTTGTCTCTCCTGTCTGTCAGGTCTATCCTCTGGTTTAGTTCCTATGTATATAGGTGAGATTGCTCCCATGGCGTATAGAGGAGCCCTGGGGACATTACATCAACTGGCCATTGTTACTGGGATACTTCTGAGTCAGGTGAGGCCATACACTCACAACAACACACCGCCCCTAATTATTCTCCTGCTGGGTTTTTTCATTCATGTCCTTATTTCTGTCCCCCTCCTTTTCAAAACTCTTGAGCGTGAGATCTCTGACCAGCTCTCCCCTGATCTCTCTCTGAAAGATCTCAGCCCTAAGTAGGATTCAAATCAGACAGGTTCTCCCGTATAATCCCTCCAGTCAATCCACTGTCTTCCAGGTCCCTCTCCTCTTTCTATGTCTGTCCTTAATCTGTGTGTCCCTCTCTCATAGGTGTTGGGTCTGGAGTTCCTCCTGGGTAACGACTACTTCTGGCCGGTGCTCCTGGGTCTGTCTGGAGCTCCTGCTGTGCTCCAGTCTCTCCTGCTGCCACTCTGTCCCGAGAGCCCCAGATACCTCTACATCAAGAGAGGAATGGTGGAGGAGGCCAAGAAGAGTAAGCACGGTTTTCTTTTCTCTTAGAAAAGATGCACTGGATTGCCTCAGTAAGAGTCACCTCATTAGATGATATGTGTGTTGCGTTGCGTGTGTGTGTGTGTGTTAAGGTCTGCATCGTTTGAAGGGAGAGTACAACTCGTCACGTGATCTGGAGGAGATGAGGAAGGAGAAGGAGGAGTTGGAGAAGGAGGAGAAAGTCTCCATAGCAGTATTGGTACGAGCAGTAGCTTCTGTCTTGTGTATCTAGTCTACTCAGTCCCTCTTGGTCTGCGTTAATAATTTAAAATAACTGCGGTACTAATCATTTAATATCTCCGTGGTCCATTATTAAGAAGGTAATCTGTCCGTTGTCTTGTTTTAATTATGCAATATCCCAGTGGTCCTATTTTACTAATAAACTAATATGCGGTCCCGTTCTGATGATGTAATATGTCTGTGGTTGTGTAGGTGCGGTCGTCTTTCTACAGACAGCAGCTGTTTGTTGCCCTGATGATGCACCTCTCACAACAGTTCTCTGGCGTCAACGCTGTAAGTTACCGAGAGACTGAATGCAGGAAATCAGAGATGATCGTGAGAGACAGCGAATGAGTGTGTGTGTGTGTGTGTGTGTGTGTGTGTGCAGGACTGTTATGTGTGTTATGTAGTTTCACCAGCGTGGATGAGTCCGATTGAGGTTTTATGACTCTGTTTTATGGAACGCTAACATAACGTTTGTTTTTCTTTAGATCTTTTATTACTCCACGGCCATCTTTGAAACAGCAGGTGTCACACAGCCTGTCTATGCAACTATTGGTGTGGGAGTTATCAATACTATATTCACCATGGTGTCGGTACGTCAAGACACACGCGCGCACTCACACGCGCACTCCCTGTCTCTCATACACACGTCAACATACACACATATATGTTTGCATTACTGACCTGCATGGGGTTTGTGTACGTGTGTGTGCGTGTATGTTGCAGGTGGCCCTAGTGGACAGGGTCGGCAGACGGACCTTGACTCTGATTGGTTTAGGAGGAATGTGCATCTGTGCTGTCGTCATGACAGTTGGTCTTGTGTACCTGGTATGACCAGTCAAGAAGAAATGTTATCTCTAAAGCATCCATGCCCTTGGGACTTTCCCATATATTAACAACATAAAATCAAAATGGATTTAAGAATAAAAAAAAAGGCCATAATGTCAAAGCAAAAAAAGAATACCTACAAATTGTTCCAAATGATCTCTAAACATGAAACAGAAATTATTGATAGCATCATTGTAATTTCTAGGTGCAGGTTGTTATATAGTTAATTGAGAGCCACTGTATTTCCAGTGTTTCTGAGTATACATTTCCCTGTCTGGATATCTCTGTGCCTGTCCTTTCTTTTAAATGAGGAAGTGTTTTATTCTGTCTTCCAGAGTGTCTACTCCTGGATGTCCTATGTCAGCATGTCGGCCATCTTCCTGTTTGTGAGTTTCTTCGAGATCGGTCCCGGTCCCATCCCCTGGTTCATCGTGGCCGAGTTATTCAGCCAGGGCCCCAGACCTGCTGCCATTGCCCTGGCTGGATGTACCAACTGGACCAGCAACTTCATCATCGGAATGACATTCCCTTACATACAGGTATGACGAACATACGCTAACAGAAATGGGATGGGTCAGAGAGACGGACAGCCGAGCGGAGGTGGAAGGACAGAGACGGACGGACAGATACGTTAACTCCCCCTGCATCCCTCTTCCCCTCCATCTTCTCCAGGATTTATGTGGTCACTATGTGTTCGTCCTGTTCGCTGTGCTGCTGTTTGGCTTCACCGTGTTCACCTACGCGCGTGTCCCGGAGACCAAAGGGAAGACATTCGAGGAGATCGCTGCGTCGTTCCACAAGGGAAGGAAACCCACGCTGGGAACCAGGAAGATCGACACTGGTACTGGGACCTCCACTGAGCTGGAGCAGCTCAAGTCGGACTCGCAGGCCTGAGACTCGAAAGTGGTCCAATCCAGTGACTGTCATCAAAAATGTCTTGGAGTTGTAGTGTTGATCTAGGACAAGTCTAACCCATTAGATCCTAATGAATAACATGACACTGAGCTGGTCCTGGAACAGCACTCATAATCTAAGGAACACTATACATGTTTCCATGCAATTGTTTCAGCCTTGGCAATGTTTGACATCTTTCAAATGATACGTACCTCATACTCAGGTTGCAATGTTTTTTCTGACCACACGGGCTAAACAATTATTTTTGTTTTATCTAGTCAGTAAAAAAAACTGCCTGAAAATTAATGTTACTATGTCCTTTAAATGTTCAACGAAAGTGGTTTGTATAGGTTTTGTTTATACCATTGATCAAGATTACATAATTACAGATGAAATTATCATAAACTTCACCTTTCTTCACCTTTATCGAAAAATGGTCAGGGAGAGTGGATTGCTAAATTCACATCAAGATTGAACTAAAACACAGATGGTGCCCGAGTTCGGACAATAAACTTGTTAACCCTGTTCTTTCACTTCTTCTGCACAAACCCCTTGCACGGATAGCCACACTCTTTCCTTTCCTAGAATCTGTCATGAAATTGAAGAACTCGTTGGGCAGAATGTCCAGATGTCCATTAACTAGAACTTTTGGCAGCGCCTGTTAATAATTCCAGTGAAACTACAATTTAATCTAATATTTCACCCTATTTTTCTACAAATCTTGTGAAATCAAATAAATGATTAAGGTCCTGTTTCATTGCACCAACTCCCAGAAAATGTTGGACAGGTGCTGTCAAGCTATGAGTCTTCTGAAGCACATCCACGCTGCTCCTCTCAACCAGGAAGTGTCGATTGGAATCCCAACACAGTGAGCTCACAGTGGCTCAGGCCAACACACCAACAGTCACTAGACGGGAGGGGAGAGTGGGCATCTGTATTCAATTGCTAACCCCCAAACCTGTCAGTGCCAATTGCCCTGCACTACCTGAAACCCTGGGCAAATCTGGAGCAGAATTCGGGCCTTTGTCTCCAACTGATGCTGCTCACTATGAGGCAGTGATGTTATTCAGAGGCCCTGATTGATTCAATGGAGCAGCCCAAAAGCTCCAACCCTGGATGAGAAGATGTAATTGATGGATTTCTCTAATGATAGAAACACACACCTTATTAAGAAATAAAGCAAGCTTGTCATTTCGACATAGAAATGAAATTGTTCAGGCCACTTTTATGTCGATGTTAGATTATGGTGATGTACTATACATGCATGCCTCAGCTTCTGTTTTAAAGAAGACTGGACTCTGTTCATCATGCCGCTTTACATTTTATTACTGGGGCAAACTTTGATACACACCCCTGTTATATGTTATATGCTAATGTTGGTTGGGTATCCTTGCATTCCAGGAGGGCAAGAAACTTTTTATTGTTTGTTTATAAAGCCATCCTGCAGAAACTTCCAAATTATCTTAGCTCCAAAATTATATTGAAAAACAGCCCTGATCAAACACGATCGCAAGATTGAATAGTTCTTGAGGTACCCCGTGCCATGTCTAAGATAGGTACAATATCCTTCTTCTTTTGTGCCCCTAAAACTTGGAATGATCTACAGGATGACCTTAGGCTGAAGAATACTGTTTCCCCTGCACGTTTTAAAAAGTGTCTTACTGAAAATTTTACAGTGGATTGTACTCGCTGTTTTTAATTGTTTTATATCAGTTTATCTTATTCATGTTTTTATTGTTTGTTGTTGGAATACAGGGCACCAATGTCAATGAGACCTCAGTCTCATCTGGTTTTCCCTGTATAAATAAAGAAATGACAAAATAATCAATAATAAACAGTTGGGTATATAGAATAAAACATGTTGTGATTTCTGAATGTTTCATCCAATACGAATGAAAAATCCCTTAGATAAAGCATGGAAATTGTTTCATATCAAATCCAAAGTGCTGGAATATCGAGCCAACTACAACACAAACAAATTCAGGAAAAGTCTTAGGCATCTGAAAGTTGGACGAGAGACATTTATTTGGGCAGTAAGTGTTCATTTGTAAAATAAAAACGTACCACTGAAATAAATGTAGTTTGACTTTAGTTTGACTTTCAGGTGCCTATGACGTCAGCACAATGCCATATGTCCCTACCCAAATACTTAGGGGTTCATAGGAGTTCAGTGTAGCTCATTATCTGTGCTGTTAAGTTTATACAGCCTAGTGCTCATAATGTTGAAGGTGACTGTACCATCTCTCCCTGGCCATTTCCTGCCAGATGGCTGTTAATATTAAACCCCATCTGAGGAAATAAATCACATACACATTTATCAACAGACTTGATCAGACACACACTTACACATTTACACACACACACACACACACACACACACACACACACAGCAAAGGCCACCAGAGCAGAATTGCCTCCAATGGTTGTTGGTGTTTGTAGTTCTTTCTGAGGTAAGGGTGTCAATGACTACATTCACTAGGACAAGGATTTGTCATCAAGCAACTGGTAAGATTACTTCCGGTCTTGGGTGTGACTAACGAGTGTGTGACTAACGAGTGTGTGACTAACGAGTGTGTGACTAACGAGTGTGTGACTAACGAGTGTGTGACTAACGAGTGTGAGATGCCTTGCTGACTGAGATGAGGTCTCAGGCTCATCTGCGTACTGGCGGGGATGGATCCATGTAAGGTTTTAAAATGAGGATTTTGAAGTTGATCTTTTAGCTGTACCGGGGCCAGTGGAGTTGGGCCAGGATCAGGGTAACGTGGCCCGACATCTTGTTCCTGGTCACGACCTGGCAGCAATGTTCTGGATTAGTGGTTCTGCTGCTGAGAATTTCCCTATAAATCTTTGCATTGGCTTCCAGTCAGTTACAGAATAGATTTCATAGTGCTGCTTTTAGTTTAGAAATCTCTGAATGGTTTAGGACCCGAATACATTTCTCACATGTTTGCAGAATATAAAGAGAGCAGGGCTCTTAGATCCATGAACACAGGTCAGCTAGTAGAGCCCAGAGGGCAAACTAAACATGGAAAAGCTGCGTTTAGCACAGCTACACAACTGGAATAAACTACCAGAAGATCTTAGACCTGCCCCAAACGTATACATTTTTAAATCCAGGTAAAAAACACTTCTCTTCTTACATGCCTATGACTGAGCACTTAAACTTAACCACACTGTTTAGCCTTATAGCTTCCTATGTTTCTATCCCATTTGTCTTCTTTATATGTTTTCTTATTGTATTTTTTATTATTATGATGTATTCATTTGCTCTGATGTTTTCATTTGAGTATTGGTTTTTATGTTATTGTACTTTCATATATTTTCTTTTGTAAAGCACATTGAATTGCTTTGATGTATGAATTGTGCTATATAGATAAACTTGCTTGCTTGCTATAAGAAATCCATAAATTCAACGAAAAGTCCCCACTCCCACTGTTATACCATATTTATTTTCTTTTTCATGTAGCCTCAGTGTTTCATGTTTCAAGTTGCCTCAGAGTTCATTTTTCATGTCGCCTGAGAGCTTAATTTTTCATGTAGCCTCAGTGTTTCATTTTTCACGTAGCCTCAGTGTTTCATTTTTTATATAGCCTCCGTGTTTCATATTTCATGTCGCCTCATTGTTTGAATTTTCATGTAACCTCAGGGTTTCATATTTCATGTAGCCTCAGTGTTTCATTTTTCATGTAGCCTCATTGTTTGATTTTTCATGTAGCCTCATTGTTTGATTTTTCATGTAGCCTCTGTGTTTCATTTTTCATGTCACCTTAGAGTTTCATTTTTCACCTAGCCTCAGTGTTTCATTTTTCACGTAGCCTCAGTGTTTCATTTTTTATATAGCCTCCGTGTTTCATATTTCATGTAGCCTCAGTGTTTCATTTTTCATGTAACCTCAGGGTTTCATATTTCATGTAGCCTCAGTGTTTCCTTTTTCATTTAGACTCAGTATTGAAAAAGTTCAAATGAGCAATGTTACTCTGACTGAAGAAATGGTAAGCACTGCAATGTGCATATTTGGTCACTAGAGGGGAGTTTAACGTAACTTTATAATGACAGAGAACAGAGAAAGACGGAGCACATAAAACATTACAGATGGAGCTATCTTTTTTCCGTCTCCCTCTTTCTCTCTCTTTCTGTGCATGCATGTGGGAGTGTTTGAGGAAAAGTGGGGGAGTTGAGCTGCTGTTATTCACTGCTGCATAGGTGACATTTCAACCCTAACCCCTCTCTTTATCTTTCTCCCCTTACTGTTAGAGACTTCTGGTTGAATTCATGTTACACTCACTTTGATGATGTCGTTTACTTTACGATCCTAAGTGACCCAAACCCTTCATCTTCTTATTTTATAAATACCCACACTTTCTCTCACACACACTTTCTTGCTCTCTTTGAAGTTCTATCTCTTAATGCTAGTGGGACCCCTGAGTAATGCCTGGGTACAGCACCTTTAATCAGTTCCAACTTACTGTTGGAATCTGGAATCTTCTCTGCTGCTCATGGTGAAATCGTTCGGCATGTTCAGGGGAGAGGCTTTAAGTGACAAGGGCCTGTGTGTAACACGGACACACGCACGCACGCACGCACACACTACTACAAGGCAGCCTGATAAATGAGAGGGTTGTTATATAACTCCTGTAGGACTGTTGTTTTTAGGCTGCGCAAGTCATGGAATAGAGAGATCAGAGTGAGAGAAAATGTGTGTGTCTGTGTGTATATGTCTGTGTGTCATGGTATAGAGGTCTCATAGCGTCTTAACAGACTGGTTCTGTTATCGGCGTATTGCAACCCTGAACTGAGGTTTTCTTTTTACTTAGATTTCTCAACACTCTGGTTCACACTGTGACTAATGCAGAGTGACTCTAATTCTGGGCCCAAACTGCACACTCCCACTGCACAGTACACATTGTGCCAGTGGCCTTCATGGGGAGCAGTGTGCCATTTGGAACCCACCCTCAGAAGCTGAGATTTGTATTCCTAGGACCTTTAGCAACGACGTCTCTCCTCCATCTCTCTCTCTCTCTCTCTCTCTCTCCACCTCTCCCTCCTTTTGAAGTGAGCTCCCTGCCTCCAGATAGGGAGAGAAGGAAAGTGTGTGTGTGGGGGGGGGGGGGGGGGGTGATTGTTTTTGTGGAACGTTATGGGATCCAGATTTGGTGTTAAAAAAAGAAATGGCAACGGATGAATAGAACAAGGGATGAGGGAGGGGAGAGAGAGGTACGGAAGGAGGAATCTGTTTCTTTCCTTCTGTGATCTACCTTTTCACACAGACAAGTATGGGCTGTGCGTACGTGCATGCGTGCATGTGTGCGTGTGCGTGTCTTGGTGTGTGTGTTCTGTCTTGAAATAGTTCTAACAACAGGGGCGTTCATTTGAGAAGTTATGTCACAGCAGTACTGCTCTATTTCAGTTCCAGCCATCGAGACACTTGAAAGTGTGTGTTTGTGTGCATGCTTCAGTGCATGTATGTTTGAAGGGGGGAGGAATGGAGGAGGTAAAGAAGAAGGGGACTTTGAGGGGGAGAGACCCCACCCTTAAGAAGAACATGTGGGAGGAAAGGAGGAGATAAAGAAGAGGAGTTTGTGGGAGGGAGGCCGCACCCTAAAGAACATGTGTGAGGAAAGGAGGAGGTGTTGTTATTGAAACCAGATGAGAGGAAACCACGGGTGAATGGAGGAGGACGAGGGTAGAGGAAAAGGGAGGAACAGGAGGGTTTGGACTGGTCACAATGTCACCTCATCATCTCGTCCTTTTCACTCTAATGCTTGAGGCAGAATTCCAAACGTTTGATATTTCGATATTCTTCTAAAAATCATTTAATTGCATAGAATTTAGGATAATTTGTAATCAAAACCGAATCAGGAAAATTAGAGGACAGTAGCCTTGTTGATCCCCAGTTAAGCTTTTGTGTCCGGTATGAAGAAAAAATCGAACTTACCAGAATCCAACATTAGTTCAAAGAGGGATAAAACGATGAAGTGAAAGCAGACGTCTAAATGTGAAGTCAAGGAGATAAATGTCTATGTGTGAAATAAAAGCAACAATTATCTAAAGATTAAATGAAGGATGACCACGCATACACACACACACACTCACACACACACACACACACACTCACACATCGACCATGCATACCCAGACATCATATTCTCTTACATCTCTGGGGTATGGAGGAGTATTATTTTACCTATACTAGTTCTGACTGCTTCTGATCTAATGGACCTGTGTGTGTGTGTGTGTTTGTGTATTTACAGCATGTATGTGTGTGTCTGTGTGTGTGATTCGAAGCATATGTTCAATGGTCCTGTGTGTTTGTAGAGCCAGAGTGGGAGGAGCTATGAAAACAACGTTTCCCAGAATACACCTCTCTCAGGTCATAGGTTGAACCCTCTGGAGGATGCGGGAAAACCAGGGTTTGGTCAGGAGTGAATCCTTGAAAGGAACTGAGCATGTGTTTGTCTGTGGGTGTGTGACGGTGTGACTGATGTAGCATAGCTATGAGGTATTGGGAAGTGTGTTTTTAGTATATCCTGTATATTTCTTTGTATTTCGTATATTTCAACATGGAGTTGGGCAGAGATTTGAGCGTCATAGCAACCGCAACAGCACAAATTCTATCATTCTAACATTCAAGGTAGCCTTCAGTCTCTCTCTCTCTCTCTCTCTCTCTTGGCATCTCTCTTTTTCAGCCTCTCTCTCATTGTCTGTCAATGTCTCTGTCTCTCTATTTCTGTGTGCTCCCCACTCTCACCCCCATCTCTACCCCTATCTCTCTTCCCCAATCCATTTTTAGCGTTTGGTATCTCAAACATCACTCTTTTAGTAGCTTTCAGTCATTCCAATCTCTGTCCCTCTCTCTCTGGGACAGAGTCTCTCCCCTTTCTGTACCTTTCTCTCAAAAACCCCTGCATTGTTGATGCTGTACAGCAGGTGGCACTGTTGTCTTATGTCTCTGGGTGGAGCTTGGAACTTGAAGTTATTGAAAGAACACACAAAACACGACCACACCCATAGATAATAAACCACCTGCCTCTCTCTCCTCATGACTTTTTTACTGGTATATGATGTCACAAAGTTGATGTTTGCACCAACATTTTTTACATTTTTGCTAGTTTCCACTGCTGAGCCATGACACATCTTATCTCCACTCTGCATTATCTCAACGGTAATGTGTGTGTGTGTGTGTGTCTCAATGGTAATGTGTGTGTGTGTGTGTGTCTCAACGGTTGTCTGTACAGACAGGTTTTCATTTGATTTTCAACAAACGGGTAATGATACCTCTAAACCATTGGGTTGTTTCTATTGTGACAATATCCCAAACATTCATTTGTATATTTTAGCCTCTGACCATCAAATGTTTTTTGGATTGTTTAGTTTCATTTCATTATTACCAAGACGTTTCATGCTTCTTTCTCTGTCTACTGTACTTTCGCTTCAAACATAGGATATTTAACATCCACTGTTAAAATGTTACATTCTGAAGTGGCTTTAAATGTCTGATTCTGAAGTAAATTAGTGCTATCTGGTTGTTCTGTAAGCTTCACATCTGGAATCCACCGGTCAGTGTGTGGTGCCAGAAGTTTCTCAAAGCAGTAAACACCTGTGTGTGTGCGTGCGTGAGTGTGTGTGTAAGACCCAAGGAGCCCCTGCATCATTGTTTCCAATGCCTGTTGCCGTGGTAGCAGCAGATCGATGGAGGCTGACCAAAACACGTTAGCATAAATCTGCACTTCAATAGACTGCACTTCAAACTGTGTGTGTGTGTGTGTTTGTGTGTGTGCACCTATCTTTGTACACCCCAGCAGTAGTACCACATGTGAAAGGGAAAAAGGACAGTGAGAAAGGAGAAAAGAGAACGAGAGTGAGAGAGAAATGTAAAAGATCCGTCCAGAACAGGCTCACTCTCTCACACAGCCCCTAAAATATAATCAGATTTTACTACTGTTCCAATCAATAGCAGTGAATTAGAACAGGAGTTGGTAAGTCTGACTGGAACCTGAAAAGGGGTTAGTTCATTTAGATAGCTCCTATGTACACTGTTTATTCCTCCAAGTCCATGTTATCTATCGGCTTGGTCTGGACTTGAAGGGGCAACAGAAATGCAATATGTGTGTCTCATTATCAGGGACAAAGGAGCATGATGAACT
Source organism: Esox lucius (assembly GCF_011004845.1). Lineage (NCBI taxonomy): Eukaryota > Metazoa > Chordata > Actinopteri > Esociformes > Esocidae > Esox > Esox lucius. The sequence goes on from NC_047590.1 coordinate 11,484,728, forward strand.
TCAACACAGAAACTAGCTGGTCGGTTTAGTCAAGTGCCAGATGGGCTGTTCCACTGACCATAATCATGAATTGGGTTATTTGGAGGCCCTCAAGAAATCTGCCAATGTGTTAAAAATGCCCAGCCTGGTTTTTTTGTCCCGGGCTGTCCCTGCTTTCATTCCTATCAATTAACCCACAACCGCCTCACTCTCCTTTCCCCTCTGATCTCTCCTCTGGTTTTGTCTCTCTGTATAAGTGGTTAGAGACCATTAAGGATTTCCTCCTCTCTCTTAAGTTCCCAGAAATGTCAAACCTGTGTGTGTGTGTGTGTGTGTGTGTAAATGTATGTGTGTGTGTGTATGCATGTGTGTGTGTTGGGGGGGGGGGTACTGTAACACTGGTTAGAATTCCCCTTTCTGCCCAACCATTGTTGAGCTGTCATTTCTGTCTGCGTTTAACAACAAACCAGAGGAATGTAAGTGGGTGTACAAGGGTCTGTGTGTGTGTGTGTGTGTGTGTGTGTGTGATGATGAGGCTGTTGTGACATTTATGTCATGCTCACAATGAGTGATTTACCAGTTTGCTTCTTTTTCCCACTGTTAAAATCCCAAACACACACATGCTATTTCTTTCTCTTGGTCTGACCTTGGGACTGTTTTTCACTCTGGCTGTTGTTGTAATCATGACTCTAATCAGACAGAGAGAGAGACTGGCTGAGGGCGAGAGAGACAGACCATCAGAGGAAGAGACAGACAGACAGAGAGGGAAGGGGGAGTGAGACAGACAGAGAGACAGACAGAGAAGGAGAGAGAGGGCGGCAGTAGGAGGACAGCGAAGAAGTTAGAGAAAGAAGGTATGAGAATGAAAGGGAGCGTGAAAGAGCGAAGTGCAGGGCCTTGACGTTATCTAGCTTCCAAGTTTAAAGGAAGGGAGAGAGGGAGGCTTGGTTCAGTATATAATGTCAGAGTGAATTGAATTAGTGGATGTCAGGCTCCTTTTACTGTGGTTACAGCTCACTAGCTGTATGGAGAGGAAAATCACGCAAAAATGTCTAGTATCAACAGTACAAACAATTTATTTGTTCGATTTTCTGACATTGCGCTTTTCCTTGTTGCTTGTCCACTAAGAATGTACACTGGCTGTCTCCATTCTGGCCCCCTTTGATGTGCAGATTGAATGGAACAAAGGAAGGCCTCAATGTCATCATCATACCTGTTGGACACCTTGTGTCATGGAGCATTGTGATTGGTTGCTTACGGTTTTAGATTTTAGAGCTGCCCTTCCAAGGTACCTCCTGGAGATATTTTATTAAAGTATATATTCATATATTTGTATGTTTATTTGGCTTGTTACTGTACCTCAGCTCATGTGCCGCAGTTCAGACTTGGTTCTTCTAACCGATCACGGGCTGATTCTTTTTTTCTTACATTTACATTCATCCAAACCAGACATCCTTTATCCAGAGCGACTTCCAGTTTGAGCCTTGTAATTCAAGCCACCCGACAACACAGCTTTCACTCCAACAAGATTTGAGTGTATGTGTAAACGCTCGGGTTTCTGTCGAGTTGTTTAAGCTCTTCTCGTCCTTAGAACCGATGCAGAACCCAGCGGGGCACTTCTGCCATCCTGCTGGGGTACTGAGCCCTGTGTGTAGAGTGTGTGTGTGTGTGTGTCTGTGTGAGTGTGTGTGTGTGTGCGTGTGCGTGTGTGGAACGGGTGTGTTTTCTTAACTCACTGCTCTCGGGGAGAAGAGAATTTCCTATTGAAAAACATGTTTTCTCAACCACACTCTAACCTGGGGTGATCAGAGAAACCATGCCAGTGGCTGTGCTTATTCTGGCCACTTCCCTCCCTCATTTATCCCACTCTCCATTTCTCTCTTTATCTCTATGTCAGTCTCTCTCTCTTTCTCTGTCTTTTCTATCTCTCCTCAGTGTTACACCTCCCTCTATCCCTCCTTCACTGGATCTCCACCCCAGGGTGGAGATCAAAGCCTTCTGTCATCCAGGGTTGACTCCATCTCTTTTGTAATAATAGGTTTCCTCTAAATCTTTTCTCTCTTTACCTGTCTCCCTCTCTCTCCATCTGTCTCTCTTTGAAGAATGAGGTTCACACACACATTTGGTTTGGTTCGCCAATGTGCAGGTTCCAATTCAGAAGGTCTTTACTGAGAGTCATTGTGATAATACCCACAATGAACGTTAAAGGAAACCTAATGGACTCAGTAAAATAATGGACCTAACTTGGTATTGGAAAAATCTAATATCAAAATGTACATAAAAAAGATTCAAAACATTCATGAAGACCATTCAACCAACAACGAGCCTATACATTTTAATTTGTAGTTCCTTAAAAATGTACACAGGTTAGACAAAAATAACAATTAAATTAATTTGTTTACTGACAAATAGGATCAACTTAAAAAATATTTTTGTAAACACAGTGCTTTTAATACGTAAGTAGCTCTGGCAATGTGTCATAGTATTAAGTGTATAGTGTACCCAGTCAACACACTGAAAACACATAATTAGTCATGGTAAATGAATGAAGGTTAGGTTTCGGTTATTTACACGGTTACTGTGGTGAAGTTAAGGTGAGGATAAGCATTAGAAATGTCCTAATCGTAACATAAACCTGGCGTTCCTACATCCGCTGCAATTTATTTTCTCTGGGTTAAATAACACTCAGTGCCACTACAATAACAGAGGTTATCTAATGGTTATCTAATGATAACATTAATAACTGTTCCTGTAATGCTTCCCTAATGTTGGATGTACCTTTGTCATAAAGAAAATACTGTGGGCTTAAAGACGAATCGGAGGTATGTGGTCTGGATATATGATACTGACATACTAGTTAGAACTATATGAGGAACATCTGTGAGTGTGTGGTGAGTGGTTGTGTGTGTGATTTTCTTTTTCTCCATCAGATGTGCCTGCCTCTGCCTCAGGTCAATGAGAGACAGTTCTCTATATGTGTGTGTGTGTGTGTGTGTGTGTGCATGTGTGGGTGTGTTATCCTAGTATGTGATTAATACTTCCTTCCCCAGTCTAAATCAACATCTGTCTTCTAATGGGACTAGTCTATCAGAAACAGAGAGAGGTATTCACAGTCAGCCACACAATACACCCACACATACACCCACACATACACACACACTCCGTATCTTGCCCATCTTCTAACTGTATCCAGTTGAGCTGTGTCCATGGGCCAACCAGAGGACAATGGACCCAAACACGGTTAATGTGGCACATGAGAGTTGGATGCCAGACACCCGCTGACACCACCACATGTTTTCAACTAGCAACGTTCTGGTTAGCGGCCCTGTGCCCTGACCTGAACTACCTGTCTTTACTTAGGGAGGCATTCTTCCTCCGGGGCTTTGAATTCTGAAACACGGTGACCTGATGTCGAGGTCTAAAGCAGAAACCGTGTGGCAGTGTCTCTGTCAGCAGTACGACCTAAATAGTATGAATGTGTGGAATGTGGGACTCAGCAGCGCTGATACCATCATGCCTTGGCAGGCTGGATGTTGCGGTTGTGTGTGTGTGTGTGTTATACTAGTCTTATCCCGGTAGTTTTAGGATGGTATCTCGCTGCCGCTTTAGCAACCAGTCTAGGAATTGTTATTATAATGTTAATGTGCACACACAATTGCACATATACACACACACACACACACACAGACACACACATACATGAATACAGTGATATGGCAGGTGAAAAGGGACTTTAATAAGCTATTTAAAGGACGTAACGTGTATACAATCGTGTATGTACCCATGTATACAGTGGGGAGAACAAGTATTTGATACACTGCCGATTTTGCAGGCTTCCCCTTTTAAAGAACATGTAGAAGTCTGTCATTTTTATCATAGGTACCCTTCAACTGTGAGTGACGGAATCTAAAACAAAAATCCAGAAAAATCACATTGTATGATTTATTAGTAATTAATTGGCATTTTATTGCATGACATAAGTATTTGATACATCAGAAAAGCAGAACTTAATATTTGGTACAGAAACCTTTGTTTGCAATTGCAGATATCATATGTTTCCTGTAGTTCTTGACCAGGTTTGCACACACTGCAGCAGGGATTTTGGTCCACTCCTCCATACAGACCTTCTCCAGATCCTTCAGGTTTCGGGGCTGTCGCTGGGCAATACGGACTTTTAGCTCCTTCCAAAGATATTTTATTGAGTTCAGGTCTGGAGACTGGCTAGGCCACTCCAGGACCTTGAGATGCTTCTTACGGAGCCACTCCTTAGTTGCCCTGGCTGGGTGTTTCAGGTCGTTGTCATGCTGGAAGACCCAGCCACGACCCATCTTCAATGCTCTTACTGAGGGTGTTGGCCAAGATCTCGCAATACATGGCCCCATCCATCCTCCCCTCAATACGATGCAGTCGTCCTGTCCCCTTTGCAGAAAAGCATCCCCAAAGAATGATGCTTCATGGTTTGTTTGGTGTTCTTGGGGTTGTACTCATCCTCCACACGGCGAGACCTCTACATGCTTTGTAAGTTGGAAAACCTGCAAAATCGGCAGTGTATCAAATACTTGTTCTCCCCACTGTACGTGTATGCACCCATGTATATGCGTTCCTATACCCATATACACGACACGTCAGTTTACACGGTCAGTCAACTGTCATAGACTATGGGGGGTGGAGTCTGCCATATATAAGGGGTGGAGTCTGCCATATATGAGGGGTGGAGTCTGCCATATATGAGGGGTGGAGTCTGCCACATATGAGGGGTGGAGTCTGCCATATATGAGGGGTGGAGTCTGCCATATATGAGGGGTGGAGTCTGCCATAAAGATAAGCAACCTACCATCAATTTGCTCTCATTTAAACGTCGCCGTGAGTGAATCTCTTTGGCTTAACGTTGCCATTAGTGAATCCCTTTGGCTTAACGTCGCCATGAGTGAATCTCTTTGGCTTAACGTCGCCATGAGTGAATCTCTTTGGCTTAACGTCGCCGTGAGTGAATTGCTTTGGCTTTAGTAGACTTGAACAACTTGAAGGTTGGGCTACATCAACATTCAAAATCTGTAAATCCTCTAAGAATAACATACCCTTTTCTATAGCTCCTGTATTGAGCAATGTAAATTAGAACTTTTGAATGTTATATTTTGGAAGAACATCAAGACAGTAAATGCAGGTATTGAAACTCCAACTTATGGCCCATCCACCACAGCTCAGACATCCCTGTGGACCACGATCAGCCATTATTGGGCAGGTGTAATTTACATGTCCTTTTTATGCATTGTATACTGGTGCATCTAATAAAAAATTGAATCTTGGTTCTTCCTACCACCATTCTACTAGAATAACTACCAGTTGGAGGAGTGTTCCTGAGATAACACTTTATGTCCCAAACATCTCTTGGCGCACAGAGCCATCCAGGTCTAACTAGATTAGTAACTGGTTTACAAGAGTGAAAAGGAACCTCTGGGGTTTGTTATATTTGCTTATATCCACGGCTAAGTGTCAAGGCACTGCACGATTCCTCATGCTTAAGTTCTTAGCCGTGGTGCAATGAGCATATACCAAACCCGCTTTTGCCTTATTCCTTATGTATACCGATTACTATAATAACACTTAAAGCAGAGAATGGGCAAAGAGACGTTGCATTATGGTTTGGGGTGGCATTCATGTGTCAGGGCCGGGCCAACCTGCCATCATGGAGTCAATCATGGATTTAACATTTACATCATGCAGCAGACGCTTTTATTTTTGTAACGTTATTGAAGCTATGGGTGTACCTTTTTTGGTCCTGACTGAAACTGCATTTCTGTTTATTTTTGGAAAGTAAGTGATTGCAAAGTATTGATATTTCAATGTCAGTTGTTGAATTAAGTTGCCTTTATCTGTTCAAGTTCGAAGTGTTTGTATTTGTCCTATATGCTTAGTTTCCATACTCCACAACAGTGCAGGTAAGAATAAAAACTGTATGATCTAACAAAATTCATGTTAATGTATGATATCTGTACACATCTGAGCAAAAAACAACTTTTCTGGGTGTATGCATACTTATATACAAATGCACCTTTAGCAGCATATATTCTGAATAACCATGAGTAAAAATATATCTTTAATAAACAGCAATGCAGGTTAGATATTAACAACTGTGTATTTTGATCCATAGTAATACCACTTAATTTGTGGTGTATTATTTTTTCTTTCATGTTATGTTTGTTAATATGTTATATAATTTCTTACTACTTGCGCCGTAGGACGCAGGACTGATACACCATGTTGCTAAATAAGTGAACTACACACTGACAGATGACTGCTGTACATTTAGATTTTGAATTTAGCTGTAAACATGGTGGTGATCACTGTACATTTCATTGTATTCTGTAACATTTACTCTTTAGTATTTTCATAAATTGAAAGTGTATGTTTCGGCTCAGTGATATTTTGACCACTTTCTGATCTGATGTTATCTTTTTGTGTGTGTGTGTGTGTGTGCACGCACGAGCACACACTCACACAAACACATAAAGATTCCCAGTGATCTTGTGATTGGACCTTATGTTACACCTTATGTGATTGGACCCTAAAATGTTAATAATTTCCTGGTGAATATCCATTAAGACGCTGAATTATCCTCCTAATTCCATTATGGACACAGACCCATTCTTGAAACATTTGCCGTGCGTGAGAGTATTTTCAAAAGGTTTCCAACAATCTCATGGCGTTGTCTAGTTTTCAGAGATATTGTTTGTGTGGTGTGTGTCCTTTCAATGGGCCATGACCGTATCATTCCCTTTTAAATGGGTCAGCTGTGACCCCTCCCTATAACCCTGGATCTTTGACCTCTAGCTCTGGTCACTTCCTCTTCAGAGAGACACAACAAGGATGTTTCATGGTACCCTACAGAGAGAAAGAGAGAGAGGGGGGAAAGAGAGAGAGGGGAGAGAGAGAGAGACTGGGTTCTGGAGTAAGAGAGAGTGAAAGAGAAAGAGTGAGGGAGAGAGAGAGATGAGGTTCTAGAATAAGAGAGAGCTAACACAAAATGGAATTAACGCCCAACTGAGGCTCTACATGCAGAATGTGCAGAAGCATTATCAGAGCACAATGCTGACCCAAATGATGCATTATCAGAGCACAACGCCGACCCAAATGATGCATTATCAGAGCACAACGCCAACCCAAATGATGCATTATCAGAGCACAACGACAACCCAAATTAAACATTATCAGAGCACAACGCTGACCCAAATGATGCATTATCAGAGCACAACGCCGACCCAAATGATGCATTATCAGAGCACAACGCTGACCCAAATGATGCATTATCAGAGCACAACGCCGACCCAAATGATGCATTATCAGAGCACAATGCCGACCCAAATGATGCATTATCAGAGCTGAATTTGGTTTGGGTTAGAGTAAAAACCCAGAAGAGCCATTCAGTTTCACACCCACCTAAACAAAGAGATTCTCAAACCTTTCCTAGAAAAAAGCCCCCCTACGGCAACTGGTTTGGGGGCTCCGTCCAAAAAGCCCAGCAGACCCCCCAGAGCCCCAGGAGAGCAACACAGTCAGAGCTTATTAAGACTACGTTTTTTGTGTAAACTGTTTCATATAAAAAAATAATACATTATATAGGAATAACATTTTCTATTCACACTTACCATGAGAAACTGCTGGTGTGCAACAAATGCTGCACTTTGGCCAGAGCCCTGACCCAGAAGTGGTATGAACTTACCATGTTGTGTATCTGGTAACTAACATGGTGCTCTCCATCGTAGCAAGTGCTATTGCTATTGAACATTTTTGAGGTGCCCGTGAAGGAATTTTTTTTTGTTTTCCTACCACAAAATTATTAAAAAATGACCAGTCATTCTACTTCAGTACACTTGAAGCGAGAATTCAGATCTCAGTAACCACAGGGAGTGTCTGTCAGGAAAGTGTCTCACGTTAGCTCCGAAAATGACATGCGAAACTAAAAGCATTTCTAGTTTTGTAATGTAAAACCCTGTAAGTAGAGGCATATCTCACTGGTTCAAACTATTTTGTGCCATTACAGCTCTAAGCAAGAAATGGAGTGTGTGTGTTTAAACCATAACAAGAGAAAACAAAATGAGAACAATTATACTAAATGCCAAAACAAAGACAAACTAAACAAATTGAAATGCTACCTTACTCTAAACTGAGAGCAAATAGTGGCAGAATTGCAACCACCATGACAGACCCAAATCTAGGAACGATTTGACACAATGCCCACAAAATGAAGTGGAAACAGAGCTGCACATTTTAATCCCTCAGCCATATACATGGTCTCATTAGAGACAAATATTTCCCTCTGATTGTGTAGACCCACACAGAACGTTGAATAAATCCACTATCTGCTAGGCAAACATTGTAATTTCTTATTATAGAAGCAAGATTTGTAACCTGTTGCCATGACAAAAGTACAACCATTGGAGTACAAACATCGTAAACCTAACCAATAGGAATCTCTTTTTTTTGTGATCTATTTTCCGTTGTCCTTCACAACTATAACTGCTTGCACATTGTTACATCACTTTGCACAAACATTTTCATACTAGTGTATAATTACATTGTCAGATTTATAATGTCTGTTTTCTGATCATAGTTTTTGCTTTTGCAATGCAAGCAATTGTTTCAAATGCCAATAAATACATTTTGATCGAACGAAGTAGAGGAAGAAGGTGAGTAAAAGAGAGAAAAAAACATAACAAATGTTTACATTACAGCCAAAACGGAGGTAATTCTCATTATTACTATTGTTTATTTCTTCTTATATCCCATGATTTCCCTACTTGAGTGACAGTATCTTCTTCTCCACTAGCTAAAATACACAGAATTTTTTATTCATCTGTTTATTCATCATTTCTTCGACTTGCTAAGTTATACAGCATTATTTATTTATCTCTTTTTGCATGATGGTTGTTAATTGGTTAGTTAGACATGGTAGTTGGAGTTCAGATCCTTCAGGCTTTATAAGTCCTTTAATAGGGTCCTATCAGATGTGCACAACAGACGGAGAAATCATGATATCCAAACATTCAAAATTGAATGAAACAGTTTTTATGTATATGAATATACAATGGGTATTATTTCCCTCTCAAGCTACCCCTCTATTTCTTTCTCTTAATTCTACATAAAGGATAGTCAATAATCAATAATACATAAATAAAACAATTCTTAATAAACAGCATTTTCTAAAAGACGAATTTTCTGTCATTTTCTATTTATAGTCTTTTAACACTTTCAACAAGTAACTTTTCTTGCCTTCTATTTGTCTGTCTGTCTTTCTCTCTCCAGTCCCATGGCCTAACTGGGAAGACCTGGTAACAGTCTGATGCACCTGGCTGGGGTTTAGATGGCTGAAAGACAAACGAGGGAGTGATCTCCCTTCTGTCTTTCCCTCCCACTTCTCTCTCTTTCTGTTTAATTTACCTTCTGTTTTCTCTGTCCCTTCTTATTTTCTCTCTTCTTCCTCTCTTCTCCTCTTCTATTTGTCTCTCTTTTCTCTTCTTTCTTTATTCTTTCCACTCTCCTGTTCCTCTTTTTGTCTTTTCTCCTCTCTCTTTCTCTATTTCACACCCTCAGCTTCTCTGTCTGTCTATTCATGCTACTGCGTGCTTAGTCAACTGCCAAGTGTTGCTGCCAAAAAAGTGTTGATGGGAATATGTATGTGTGTTCACATATGTGCACTTTATTGTCAGGTGTGTGTGAACCCCATTCCTACTCTATGTAAACAGAATTAGACACCTGTCATCTGGTTTTAATTAAGATGGACCACTGTCTAATCTAATGTTATCTATTAAAGTAGACAGCTATGAAAACCGAAATGCAGTTATATAATATAGTGGACATTATTTCGAATTGAATTGCACTGGGATTAGAAGTTAATTGCACTTTTATTTTTTATTGAATTCTATTGTGAATTTAACAAAATGTTAGTTTTTACAGGTCTGTAAAATGTAAAACATTATTTGACACCAATAAAATTTGGAATCATGTGTTTTGGATAACCAATCAGACCCAGTTATGCATACACAAACATACACAATTAGCACAACTGAGCCCCAAAAACCTCTCGCTGGACTCTTTGTACTTTCAACAAAGATCCTCTACGGTAGCACTGACAACCTGCTTAGTATACCATGCATGTGTGTGTGCGCTTGCGTGGGAGCGTGCGTGCGTGCATGCATGCGTGCATGTGTGTGTGCCTGTGTGTGTGACCCCCCCATTATAGAAGGAGAGCAGGAAGACAATGTTTCTCTGACTTAACTGGTGTTTAAAGAATGGAATGTTCAACTGAGCCAGGAATAGCTGATCTTTTCACAGGAATCAATGGTCTGTCTGGGAAAGTTGTATTTCTGTTTGTGTTGATGTGTATGTGTTTGTGTATATATGTACGTGTGTGTTTATGTGTGTGTGTGTGTGTTTATTTGTTTGTCTGTGTGGGTGTGTGTACAACTAATTATCACTTATACTGATAATGTTTTTATAATAAAAGGCTTATAGTGTAATGACCAATTGTGATAATTTTTTATACTTTTTTAGAAATAAATACTGTGTGTGTGTGTGTGTGTGTGTGTAATGAGTTTGGTGGAGGGGGTGTTGATTAGAAGGAGCTTGAGGAGGTCCATCCAGTCTGCTTGACAGTGGTTGAGGGGAATGGGGCTGCTCGATGGAGCATCTGTTAGCATGATGTTGTTTTCTACACAGATGCAGATATGGATTTGAATCACTTAATTTTTCAGAAGAAGAAGTTTGTCTTTTGATTTATTTGTCCACGTTGTTTTGTTTCCGTTAGTTTTTAGTAGAAAAATTATGTTTACTTTCTCCAGTGTTCCCGTTTATTTGATGTGAAGTCATTTGGTCCTTCCCCAGTGTGTGTGTGTGGACTAGACAATACCTTGCATTGTATATTGTTCTCTGTAGGAGGGATAGATAGAGTCCGAAACATTCTTCACAAGATCACACATCCCCTTTGTTTGGACACCTACATAGACATTAATAAGGTACTGTAGTCTATACAGAGACATTCAGAAGGTAGTCTATACAGAGACATTCAGGAGGTAGTCTATATGGAGACATTCAGAAGGTAGTCTATACGGAGATATTCATATACAGAGACGGAGACATTCATAAGGTAGACTATACAGAGACATTCATTAGATAGTCTATAAATAGACATTAATTATGTAGTCTATACAGAGATATTCATTAGGTAGTCTATAAAGAGACATTCATTAGATAGTCTATAAATATGCATTAATTATGTAGTCTATACAGAGATATTCATTAGGTAGTCTATAAATAGACATTAATTATATAGTCTATACAGAGACATTCATTATGTAGTTTATACAGAGACATTCATTAGGTAGTCTATACAGAGACATTCATTATGTAGTCTATACAGAGACATTCATAAGGTAGTCTATACAGAGACATTAATTAGGTAGTCTATACAGAGACATTCATTATGTAGTCTATACAGAGACATTCATTAGGTAGTCTATACAGAGACATTCATTATGTAGTCTATACAGAGACATTCATTATGTAGTCTATACAGAGACATTCATTAGGTAGTCTATACAGAGACATTCATTAGGTAGTCTATACAGAGACATTCATTATGTAGTCTATACAGAGACATTCATTAGGTAGTCTATACAGAGACATTCATTATGTAGTCTATACAGAGACATTCATTAGGTAGTCTATACAGAGACATTCATTAGGTAGTCTATACAGAGACATTCATTATGTAGTCTATAAAGAGACATTCATTAGGTAGTCTATACAGAGACATTCATTAGGTAGTCCATACAGAGACATTCATTAGGTAGTCTATACAGAGACATTCATTAGGTAGTCTATACAGAGACATTCATTATGTTGTCTATACAGAGACATTCATTATGTAGTCTATACAGAGACATTCATTAGGTAGTCTATGAAAAAAGATGCAGATTTGTTTGTGTCCGAATCAATCCATTAAACCTGGCTGTCCCTGGGACCCCTCACGGCCCTCTCTAATTCAAATGCATATTGCAGGCCTCTTCAAAGCCAGATGATTTAGAGATTATGCTATTCTACCGTTAAAGAAGGTCTACAGCAGTGTTTCTCCACCCTGCCCTTGGAGGCACCCCACCCGGCACGTTTTAGATCTCTCACACCTGATGTAGCTCATGAAGGACTTGATAATGAGCTGATCATTGGAATCAGGTGTGTTAGCGCAGTGAGATCAAAAACACGCAGGGTGGGGTGCCTCCAGGAGCAGGATTGAAAAACACTCATCTATAGTATACACATCATCAAGGATGTTATTTGTCAATTCAGCTAATCAAAAATTTTCTTTGCATTTTGGGAACGCAATGGTAATGTCATTAATTCTTGGCATTAATTACTCATTAATTGATTATATTTCATTATCTCCATTTTGGACCCATCGAAGGAGAGGGCAGGATTGGTGTGAACTTCTTCTTGTTCGATGGGTTTGAGAAGTAAGACACGAAGACGGTATTTCCAATTTCCCAGAACTTGGAACCGCACACGGCACATTTGAAAAATGTGGACTCGCCACATGCAGGAGCTTGTCTTTGGCCCATGGGCTTTGATCAATATTCCATCCCCTCTGTGCATGAGCGCTGGCCTTGTGTCATAGAGGAGAGTATGCATAGACAGATGACAAAAGATGCCAGTAAAGCACTCCGGACCTCAATGGCCCAAGTCAAGCACCAATCACGGTGTTACTGTAGCAGGTACACTGTTGCTCAAAAATGAATAGTTCCCGGGACAGACCTTGGTACACACACACACACACACACACAGTCGTTAGTAAGAGTCACTCAGTGCTTTGATTTGTCCAAGAAGACCGCTGATATGGATCCAATGTGATGTCATCTGTGTTTGTTGGTGTGTTTGAGTGAATTGAAGGAAAACCATGCACATTGTGTTTCTGATCTTATGTGTATGTAAGAACTAGGAATGCAATGGTACAGTGGGCCCACGGTTCGGTACATATCGCGGTTTGTGGGTCATGGTAATTGTTCTGGTTTCGGTATGAATTACCCCATTATGTTGTGTGTTTGTACTTGAGTAGTGCCCGCCATTGGCACTACTCCTAGTTGGAGCTGAGAGAATAATTTATTTTATTCTTTCAGAATAAAAAGTCTTAAATCAATTTATCTAAATAAAAGTCCTTGAAAATTCTTAAATGGTCTTATTTCGTACTTAGTTTTAAGTACTGTTAGCATTGTGAAGAGGTGATGCAAAATGTGTGGTTTGTGAAGGCATTTTAGCTCTGGTCACACCCACAATTTCAGTCAGAATGTTAGATGTCAGCAAGACACGTGATAGTTGGATGCTTTTCTCCCGGTTGTTCATGAGGTAGATAACTAGCTAGTACCAAGCTAGGTAATTTAGCTAGCTACATAATGGACACTGGCTTTTAAACCTCCTGCAGGTTCCATGGGAAAGTACAAATTCAATCAGAAGTTGTTGGACAACTGCAACTTTGCTTAGTGGTTGAAATCTGTTGAAGGGAAAGAAAATGAAGCCCAATGTGTTTTTTGCAATTGGTCTTTCAAACTTGGCACATTTATTAAATCTGTGGATTCCCATATGAAGTGGGAGAAACACAAAAACAACAGAAACGCTGCGAAAAGCTTACAACAAATGCCCGGCATTTCTCCGTTTTGTTTGGTCGTATCACAGAAGACAGTCCCACGAAGCACAGCCAGAAACGTTCTTATTTGCAGTAGACTGGGGCCCCAATCAGTTGCCTGCCTTGCCTGTTCACAAGCTACGTGTCTGATTCTGTGGATCTGTATCTACAGCGTGCGTGTAGTCTGCAGAGCAATAAGCACGTTTTGAAAATTGGAGGAAAATGACCGACATAACGTAACTCTGCGGTTCACGGTGGTTGGATAACATACCGTGTGCCGGTGCATACCTAGAAAAGACAGGATCATATCCTGTTGCTGCGTTGTAATAATGCAATCTCACACAGAGACACACAGAGCCTTATCACTGTGATATAATCAGATCTTCGGCGACCTTGAAGAAAATCCAAACATTGACTGACCCTTTGCACCCATGCTAATAACTCTGTGTGTGTGTGGTTGTGTGTGTGTGTGTGTGTGTGGTTGTGTGTGTGTGTGTGTGGTTGTGTGTGTGTGTGTGTGTGTGTGTGTGTGTGACTGTGTGTTCCATTATCAGTTGATTGTCCTACTCCAGCGGCAGCATGGCTGACTTGATATAACGTTACCTTGTAAACCATGACTACCAGAGACAATGATTGTCTCTATTACAGTAGAACGTACAGTATCTACCAGAGACAATGATTGCCTTTATTATAGTTGAACATAGTGTATCTACTGTACCAGAGATCAGTCAAAATGTGTTTTATAAAGCCCTTTTCACATTAACAGTTGTCACAAAGTGCTTTTACTAAACACCCAGCCTGAGATAGTTATTGTCTTTGTTATAATGGAACAAACTGTATCTAGCAGAGGTAGTAACAGTCTTTATATTGCTGTTAGTCTCATAAGATGGTCAACACAAATATAGTTGAAATTAGTTAGCTGTACAAAACAAGAGATAATTAAACCTTTTTTGAGCCCAGTTTAAGAGGCCATACTGTGGCCAACACCCCATAATTGAGGGACATTGATGGGTGGATAGGAGAAGAGAGTGCAAGAAAGAGAGCAGAGAGGAGAGAGACTGGACTGTGAGAGGGGAGTTGACAGAAAAAGGGAGAGAAGGGACGATGAGATGGGGAGTAGAGAGAAAGAGGGAGGAGAAAGGGGGGGGGGGTGAGATAAAGAGAGGGGAGGAAGGGAGAGAAGTTGACAGAGAGGTTTGAGAGAAATTAGGGAAGGTGAGGGGTGAAGAGAGAGTTGATGATATGTTCTTTCAAAGCAGGAAGCAGCTCTTCATCTCCATGGTGATCAGGTCAGCAACCAGACCTGCTGTCATTGCCTCTGTGTCTTAGCAGAGAGAGAGAAATAATTATTTAATTAATGTTAATTAAATGATGGTCATACACAACTGTACTCTTTCCATCCCCATCCCTCTTTAAATAAAGTAAATATTCCATGTAATGAACATTTCACTTTCATTTTCTTTTTTTTTATAGATACCATAATGTGGTTAGCTTGAACTGAGTCCAATAACCATCATCATTACTTCGAAAAATATGAGTTTTATCCAATTAAAGTTAATAACCCTGCCAGTGTTCCGCCATCACCAAAATCAATCACTCACACACATATACACACCACACACACACACACACACACACACACACACACACGCACACACAAACACACACACACATATTCACACAAAGAAACACTTGCGTGCCTCGCCCAACCTGTTGCTATAGTAACAGGCCTTGGTGCAGTCTGCAGTGTAACAGATCATCTGGATCTCAGACTGCTGACAGCAATTAGAACACACACACCAATATACACACAAACACATGCACGCATACACACACACAGACACACACACATACAAACGCACTAGTCATCCTTTATCTTAGCCTCTCATTGTCACACTGACACTTCAGATGATCCATTAGATTTCTTCTAGGCTGGTGACACTGCAGGCCACAGATAGGGATCTTAGTTTCTGAGTCTAGTGATCTGAGTCTGGCATTTTAGCTCCTCTTTATCCATACACACAGCACCTCCCCTCTCTCATTGCCCCTCTCTTGCCTCTCTCTCTCCCTCTCTCTCTCTCCCTCTCTCTCTCTCTCTCTCTTTCTCTATCAGTTTCATTACAAAGGGCTTTATTGATAATGGGAAAATGTCTTTAGATTTTCAGAGTAAGTGAAAATAGGAAAATGACATAGAGATAATAAGGAATAAATAAATAAATAATATGATCAAATATAAATAAACATTACACACACACACACCCACAAGGTTTCAAAAGGATTTAACCATTGTATACATATGTTATATTATTATCTCTCTCTGTGTTTCTCCCTCTCTCTCATCATACACAGTATTCCATCAGTCCAGTGAGTTATACTGGCTTTACTGGATTGTGAATACACTACAGTATAATGACTTACTGTACTTCAGCGAGACATTTGTCAAGCTAAATCTCAAACAGTGATAGACTACTCTTTCACTTAAAACACGCAGGCACAGAGCTGCACCCAAGACAATACACACTTTGACCATATTTATTTACTTAATTTAAATGTAAAAATATAGAATAATATACTAACAAAATCGTCATCAACAATGTCCCCTATGAATGGTGTGAATTGCTTTAGAGGCAGCGACACATCTAATATAAAGGAATTGCATTCTGCTGAACAAAAATATAAGCTGATTTCCCTGGCTGATTAGAGATCTAACGAACCTCCCGTAAGATGAGTAGGTACAGTCAACTGAGAGATTCTGGACACAGTTGCTGAAAAACAGCAGATATATATTGTGCTCCATCTTTATACTGTACTCCATCTTTTTTGTAAGGCCTTGGTATCTCGTGAGTGGCCTGTAAAAGAAACAGAGAAGGTGAAAGAGATTTTGTTATGTCCTTGAGCAAGGTGCTTGATTCCAATTCCTTATGTAAGTCATTCTGGATGAGAAAGTCAACAAGGACAAATGTCTCTTGTTCCTTATTCCAGAGATCTACTATGTTAACCACCGGTGATTCTACTGCTGATTAACGGGCGTTTACGTAATAGCACGTTGTAAATAAACGAAAGAGCATGCGGCTGGGATGGGGTCACATGTTAACAAGATGAATGACGAGGGACGTCTTCAGCCATCTTGTAACAACACCGTTTAACGCCTCTTGGCCACTGTTTTCATTTTATAAATAAGGGGAACTTGACTGATTATCCATTTGAGGTTAATAACCATCAATGAGTGTCAATACCAGTTTTATGCATTCACATGCTTTCATTGGTCCATGTCCAACAAGATTTATCAGTCAAAGACTAATATAAAATTATCACTCAAAAACATATTAACAGACTCTGAAAATGTTTGTTCTAAAAAAGATTCAGCCAGAAATTCTGTTACAGATGTCGGAGAATGTGTGCGAGATTGGGGAGCTCAAGGCGATACAGTACGTTTCTGACTAGAGGATATCAGTTAGAGGATCATTCAGGAGAGTTTTTCCCAGTTGTATGTAGTGAATTCCAACTTCCCAGTATGTCGTGAATTCCAACTTCCCAGTATGTCGTGAATTCCAACGTCCCAGTATGTCGTGAATTCCAACTTCCCAGTATGTCGTGAATTCCAACGTCCCATTTGGTTACAAACACACTTCAGGCTACTTGGAAAAATAGGTTGAACTCCACTGACACTCCCGGAGAGTGTTGCAGCAAGGTGCTTCTGACTGCTAAATAATGCCATGCATGGGGATGGTGTAATGACTGGTTTATAGATGGGGCAGTGTAGTACAATACTGTATCAGCAACATAAAAATGTACCAAATGTTCAATATTCTGTGACTAAGGTATTCCTGAAACCCCAAGGTCTTTTGAGACGATTGAAGCCCTATGCTCTAATGAGTTTTGAGGTATTTTGGTCATCTCTCTGCACTCTTCAGAATTCTTCCTTCATATGGTGTCAGCAGTTACATAATCGATGAAAACATGTAATCCAGGCCCTGATGTCGTGATAGTCCCTCATGCCACAACACTTCCTCCATAATATTTACCCATGATGTGGTATTGTTATTAACGCAGAACCACCAGCAGATGGAGCAGTACCAGGACAGAGCAAAGTGGCGTGAACGCTTCCACCACCTTTGGCAGACCGGATGGTCCGTTAGTCTGGTTTGGACACGCCAAACTGTGCACTGATAACCTCAAAGTGATTGTATATATTAGGTTATATGAATTCATGAAAGAGCATAGTTATCCAGATGACTCTGATCGTTCAGTCTTTCTACATCTAACCCACAGTGTACTTTTAAAATAATTGAGGCACGAAATACATAGAACAGTTAAACATGCATTTGATTAACTACACTTTCCTGTAACCATCATTCTGGTACATGTTAATCTTTGTCTCATTTGTCCACAAGATCTTATTCCCAAACTCTGCATGCTTTTTTCAAAACTCCTAATTTTTTGGTCTAGCTCGTGTTTTTTGCATCTTGCAGTACAGCCTCTGTAGTTTGGCAGGTGAATAATTCTGTGGATGATAATGTCTTCATCCACACCTACCCCCTGATAAGTCAGGCAGTTATATATTTTTCTTTTTTTACCGCAAACATTATTTGGTCATCCGCCACAGTGGTCCTTTGTCAGGTCATTTGCCATTGCTGATCTCACCAGCGGGTTCCTCCTAATTATTATTGTAACAAACAGTGAGTTTTGGCCCTCTACGGCGGCCATCTTGACATGCACTGACACATCATAAAACACACAAATGAACTGAAGGAAGTACATAGTAAGCCCAGGTAAGAGAGGTGTGTCTCCTGTACATCACAAGATCTTAGTCCTATGAGCTAACACAAGTCTGAAGGGAAGTTACAGTCTGGGCTGCCACCTAGCAGGCAGTACGTTGACTGAGTAGACCATGAATAATTAATATTGCCACATGTTATCTGACGGAAACAGATGAGATGTGATTGTACTGGAAGTGAGTTTTGATATGGAGTGCATCTGGCGTGTGCGTATGTGTGTGTGTGCTTATGTGTGTGTGTGCTTATGTGTGTGTGCGCGTATGTGTGTGTGTGTGTGTGTGTGTGCGCGTGGGTGTCAGAAGCAGGGGTCACTTCCGTCCACTGGCTGAGTGACTTCATCGCTCTGATACGTGGGATTGTGGGTAGTGGGTGCTAAGGTTTGGCCTTGCCCTTTTCCCTGTGTGACTCATCTTTCTCTCACACGCACACACACAGCCAGACACCCAGCTAGCAGCTGGGCTGCAGGGGAGAACACATTTACCAGAGTAGGGGGAAAAAAGCAGCAAAAACAGCGACAGTATGGAACAGTACATCTAATAAGTCTCCCCAGATAAGCCTGCACAGTACCCACATACAGGCACACAGACAACATGCCCGCCTAGCTTGGTAGGAAAGCATACTACACAATGATTATGTGTTAAGGGAGCATGTACTGTAATCACAGTATAACACCAAGTCAATTAAACTCCAGGGATATCAATCTGTCAAGTTAGGAAGCATAAGTGATTGTGAATCAATGTCACCTGTTTTGGTGCAACAGTGACAAGTGACAACAGGTGCATGTGAGAGGCAACAGCAAGACAACCCCCAAAAAGGGAATGGTTTTACACGTGGTGGCCACAGACAATTGCCCTCTTCTTATCATTCCTGACTGATTCTTGTCGAGTTTTGCATTTTGCTAGTGTCCTTGTCACTACTGGTAGCATGAGGCGGTACCTGCAGCCCATTCAGTTTGCACAGGTAGTCCAGGTCCTTCAGGATGGCACATCCATACGTGCCATCGCAAGAAGGTTGGCTGTGTCTCCCAATACAGCCTCAAGAGCATAGAGGACATACCAGGAGATGAGCCATTACATGAGGAGAGCTGGATAGGGCCGTAGAAGAGCATCAACCCAACAGCAGGAACGGTATCTTCTTCTTTGTGTGAGGAGGAACAGGAGGAGCACTGCCAGAGCCCTACAAAATAATCTCCAGTGAGCTGCTGGTGTGCATGTTTCTGACCGAACTGTCAGAAACAGACTCCATGAGGGTGGCATGAGGGCCCGATGTATTCTAGTGGGACCTATAGTCACAACCCAGCACCATGCAGCTTGATTGGCATTCACCAGAGATCACCAGAATTGGCAGGTTCGCCATTGGTGCCCCGTTCTCTACAGATGCACGTGACAGACATAAAAGAGTTTGGAGACGCCGTGGTGAACATTTTGCTGCTTGCAACATCATCCAGCATGACTGGTTTGGCAGTGGTTCAGTGATGGTCTGGGGAGGCATAACGTTGTAGGGTCACAGAGACCTCCATGTGCTAGCCAATGGTACCCTCACTGCTGTTAGGTACCGGGATGAAGTCCTCAGACCCACTGTTAGATCTTACGCTGGTGCAGTGGGCCCTGGGTTTCTCCTGGTGCAGGACAATGCCTGGCCTCATGTGGCCAGATTGTGTAGGCAGTTCCTGGATTACGAAGACATTGATGCCATTGACTGGCCTTCACGTTCCCCAGACCTGAATCCAGTTGAGAACCTCTGGGACATTATGTATTGATGCATCTGATGCTGCTAAGTAGCGCCACAGACTGTCCAGGAGCTCACTGATGCCCTGATCCAGTTCTGAGAAAAGATCCCCCAGAACACCATCGACCGTGTCATCAGGACCATACCCAGACGTTATCGGTAGTGCGTACAGGTAGATGGGGGCATACACACTACTCTGTCACATTATGAGTTGTGAGGAAATTCACATAAGTTGGTACAGCATCTGATTTCACTTGTTTTTTCACTTGAGTGTGAATCCAGCCCTCAGTCGATTGGTGATTTTGGTTTCCATTGTCCATTTTTTTTGTTCTCAACAAATTACACAATGTACAGCAACATTTTTGATTATTAATATAATTTGTTAATTGAGACCTGATGTGTGATTTAAGTGTTCCGTTGGCACTCATCAGATCATTTTTTTGAGCAATGTATTTATTATTTTCTACTGACCAGCAAAAGGCTCATTATGGAATAATATAACAGATATTTAGCAGAACATGAATAAATTTCGTCCCGCCCATCCCGGAAGCAAAACAATATCATCCCATCTTTCATTTGCCACAAATGCCAGATGGCCATTCCGCCCTATGTTTGGAACTTGTTACGACTGCTCTGACAGGTTGGTTAATTTCCACAGACATCGATATCCTCTTGTTACCGCCAACCTTCAGACAAAAGGCAATATACTGAAAATACAGAATATAATGGATTGGGTCAGAGGAACCGGGAACACAGGGACCCTTTCTACATAGCAGAAGTGACAAAGGTGCGAACGTGCGAAGGGATTCGGTTAATTTAATCATTATCCCAATTCCCCTAGCTGTCTTTGCTTTCAGCTAGAAACGTCTGCTATCGTTTCAAAAAATGTGTGCCGAAGTTGGGAGGTGGGATAGGGCGCCGAATGAAGTTTTTACCTGTCATTTTTCTGGACTAGTTTTTCTGCAATGAGCTGACGGGCATATGGGTGATGTTCGAGATTATCACAACCAATGCAGAATACAACCTGCTGATTGTTTTACAAATGACCTTGCATCATACATAATGACTCATTATTACTTTTAGGTCAGCCAGTCACAACTGACCCATTAAGCGTTTTAACATCACGAATACACGGTCTCTTTATAAAATTATTCTGCATCTATTTAACAGTATTCTACCTATTGATATACAATTCATTGCTTAACAAATTCATTTTGATCTACATTTATTTTGCCACTAGTGTAGTATGTGATTGATGACTAGGCCTATGAAAATGGAAAAGACCGGACATTTAGTACTGTATCTCATTAAATGGGGCGTTTTTCTGCATCTTCACTGTGCTCGCCTCCGCGACTCGACAATATTTTAATTATCTCAGAAGTACGCAAAAGATGACGGAGGATACATTTGGGGGAATTCGCCTGAGAAAACCCCGTACAGCCTCGCCCTCGCCGACGACAGGGACAGACAACTAAATAATAGATTACGTTGCTTGTCACGTGGTGTAAGCTGGCTTCTGAATGATTTAAGAAGGCTCTCGCCTCCCCCAGCCTCCCGGAGATGCGCGAGATGCTGCTGATGCTGAAGAGAGAGAAGGAGGAGAGAGAGAAAAGAGAGAGAGAGAGAAAAGAGAGGGAGAGAGAAAGAGAGAGAAATAGCCAGAGAGAGCGAGAAAGGGCGAGGGAGAGGGAGAGAGAGAAGGAAAGACAGAGAGTAAGGGAGCAAGCAAGTCTGCCGCAGCAACCGAAGGGCTCGAACCTTTCCGGAGGAGAGCGAACATCCATTAATCCGTCAGGGTCACCATAGAACGCGTGAGTGCTTTTTTCTCTCTCATCCTTTCTCTCCATTGCTGTCCCTCTCTCACTCACTCAGTTTGTGTCGTCACTGTTTATTGTGTGTGTGTGTGTGTGTGTGTGTGTGTGTTTGTGTGGGTGTGTGTGCGCGTAAATGACGTACTTGTACTTGATCGGTCTGTGTCCCCATCCCACCGGTCGCGCGGTGTTGTATGATGTTAAAATGCTTTCTTTTTGAGTCTCAAGTACTCTCTGTATGGGCGTGTGCATGTGTGTATGTGTTTGGGGCGGTAACTCGCATCCCCGTTGTAGCTGCGGTAACACCGGGAGAGAGAGGACCGGAATAAACTGTCTCGCTTCCGGACATTGCCGAAAAGGTATTTATTAATAAATGCCAAGGGAAAATGTAGAAATCTGTCTGACTGCACCACGTTGTAGTTAATAAGCTATATCATATCTGACTGTTATTTTATTATAGAAGGACCTCCTAAAGGATGGAGGCTGTCCTCTGCTGGGTGTGTGCGTCTGTGCTTGCGTGCGTACCGTGCGCGCCACTGCCTACAAAATGGATGTGAATCCTCTAGTGTATAATATTGCCCGTGTGTGTGTGTGCGCGCGCGCGTGTGTGTTTGTGCGCGCCTAGTGCAGTTGCATCTTCAGCAAGAATCAAGTTGTCTTTGTCTGCATGTGACTTGTGATTGGCCTGAACTGGTGCTGTTCGGGAAGCCGTTAGAAGCATATACGTTGGGAGATAAGCAAAAGATATATGATAAACAAAAATGCAACAAATGTGGAATGTGAAGGAAATTGTGTGGAACAACTTAACAAACCCCAATACCTTGTGCATTTTCTATTGGAATCCAGTCAGAGTGGGGATATCAAACAATAACTTTCAATTATTCAACCTAGTGAGAATGTCTGATAGGGTGGGAATATTGAATGTTAAGATTCAGTCATTTCACTGGTGCAAAAAGTTAAAAACAAAATTGATTTGACTAAAAATCTGTTTCTTATGTTTGTTTAAGATTTATTAACCAGTTCACATGCATAGATTTATTTTGTTCCCAAACATGCAGAAGGCCCGGTGAAACAGGGCATTAAACTTGACCTTCACTGGCAAATTATGTTGTGGGAATTTGTCATTTCCCTAACTCTGTTGATACTGCATATTTTCTTTCCAAAGACTTCTGTCCAAATTTGTGGAAGGTCTGACAGAACAGTCCATCTAACCCAGCTTTTATTAGCAGATATAAAGATAGTCTGAGATTCATGAGGTGATAGGCTTATTTGGCTTAGTCAACTGACCAGTCATCTCCCACAACACTTTCTACCAGGTGTCAAGGGCCCCCAACCATCAATCACTATGTTGTAAAGTTCTTGTGGGAAAACAGAGCATCCAACACAGCAAAGCTTTCTGAATAGAAAGTATTTGAGGGCAGAACAAAGCAGTTCTTGCTTCGTTCAAATGTTTTCATTGTGTTACTATAGTAACTAGATAGTTAAATGAAGAAACATTGCATTTGGTGTTTTAGCCTGTTAGTGTTTGCTTATATTATCAAAATGTCAGAAGAAAAACCTCAATTTGGAGGCACAGCTCGCGTCATTTGGATTTCCCTAATCAAAAGATTCATAATTATTCACATAGTAAGGCCACTCCTCTTGAACAAGCCGTCACTTTCTGAGGTCCAGCATTGAATGAAGGTTGTGCCAGGCTCATGCGGCTACATACAATGTCTGGAGATTGTGTTAATAATACACAAAAAAGCCATACCCCACCCATTCCCTCACAATAATATCCAACATGTCATGTCCATTTAGTATTACTGGGACCTATAGAAACCAACAAACAATGGGCTACTGTGTTGACATGGGTGTCAAATGAAAGCACTTTTAAGGACCTAACTGTAATATTTAATATGTTTGTATTGGCATAACATATATGGGGGGAAAATCCTCCCAACTTGTATGCAAAAATATTTAATAAAAAATGTGCCTTTGAAAATAATGTATCTTATAGGCCTTCCCAATAACATAAATCATTGCCATTCCAACCCCAGTTTGCTTATAGTGTTATAGTGTAAACTGGTGTGATGTATTGTCATGTTATTGTGTAATGTAGTGTAGCATATTGTAGTATTATTCTTTTATGTAGGATACCGTCGGAATATTGTGTTATGGCTCTCCATTCTCTCTAGATAACAAAAATAATATTTTTATTGTTGAGAAGGATCATTTGTCTGCTGGAGAACACGAGAGGTGCGATGGAAAGAGAACTCTTCATCTGCAGTAACGCGATCAAAGCTTTCACACACGTTTCTCTTTCTGTCTGAGAACCCAAAAGCAGGAAAATTATATTTAAATTATTTAGGGTTGCAGTTTCAATACACACACACACACACACACACACACACACAGACACACATGCAAACACACAGACACACACAGACACACACACAGACACACACAGGCAGACACACACAGGCAGACACACACCCAGACACTACAGTGTTGAGATGAGTGTGTCAGAAAGCCTGGAGCCTGAGAACAAGCAAATCCCTAAGAACATTAGTCTTATTTTTCTCTCCCTCTCTTTCTCTCTGGTCTCCCTCCTCCTCACTTCTCCTCATGTCCCTCTACCTCCGTGCCTTACCCATTCCCTCACCCATTATCTCTCTGTGCTATCTCAGTCACCTCTCAGTCCTCCTTCACCATCTACCGCTGGCCTTGGTGCTGAAAACGGTCGTTAGCATTAATTGCGTTTTAATAAAATCTTTATAATAATTTATTTGCATTCAATTGTTCTTCTCTACACTGTGCTTTTATGTAAATGTTTGTTTATGCTGAGTACCACTGTTGGTGTGTGTGTGTGTGTGTGTGTGTGTGTGTGTGCAATAGAACACTGTTCTATTCTTTTCCAGGTGAGTCATTTGCTCAAAAGAACACACGCACGACATGATCTGGTTTATGAATGGGAGAGAGATGAAACAGACGTCACAGTCCGTGCATAAAAGCTAATACAATCACCACACACACACACACACACACACACACACAGAGCAATCTGCATCTCTATCATCAGCAACATGTCCGATCACAGTCCATGTAGGGAAAGAGAGAGAGGGAGAGAGAGGGAGAGAGAGGGAGAGAGAGAGGGAGAGAGAGGGAGAAAGAGGGAGAGAGAGAGAGAGAGAGAGAGAGAGGGAGAGAGAGAGAGGGAGAGAGAGGGAGAGAGAGAGAGGGAGAGAGAGGGTGGGGGGAGGGGTGGAGGGGGGAGTAAGCAAAGGGTGTTCTTTTGTTTCCGATGGCGTTGCCTTTTTGTTGTTCCTTCGTGATGACAGAGCTGTTTGATATAATTACCCCCCCACCTCTGTCATCTCAAAGGAAGTTATACCACATCAGGTCATGTGGCGAGGATAAACTCTGGGCCCCTATGGTGCTTCGAGTCAGGTGACCTTCTTACCCACGACGCTGTTGGTGTGGCTACTCATCCTTTTAGATGTGTGTCACCAAGTTTAGCTGTAGGATTTCATGGATATCAGACACAAGGTCGACAAAGTGAACATGGAGATAGAGGGAGTGTGGAGGAGGGAGAGGGGAAGGAGGAGGGAGGACATCACTTGTAACTGACCTGAATGAGGTATAAAGATGGTTAACTGTTTTTCAGCTGTCTTCCCCTTGAGCTGGTGAGAAAGAAGGAAAGAGATCATTTTCCCTGAGTCAGAGTGTTTACTAAATGAGGCTTACTCAGAAGACCAGTGGATGCCAGATCATATCATTCCCATTTGCCAGATTGGACTGAACTGGTTGCCAGATTGGACTGTATTGGTTGCCAGATTGGAGTGAATAAGGCTCTTAGCTTGATTAAGGCACTCAGGTGGAGAAGCTGAATCCATCTGTAAGTCAGACAAACTGTTGGCTGGAACGCAGAGTCTCAAACAACCATGAATCATGTCTGTTGTCATGGCAAAATATACAGAGAATTAAGAAGAAATTAATAGAATTAAGAAATTAAAGGGAATTTGAAATTAAATAGTAAGTAACAAGCAGTAAGTAAAGTTGTATGATGTTGTGTAACTTATTCCCTAAAGGAAGAAAAAAAGCAAAGGAAAATAATGCCACTGGAATTGTTTAATAAAGGACTATTTATTTCTATTTATTTCTGTCTGTCTGTCTGTCTGGTTAGCAGGCAGACAGACAGAGGATGGCTGGGCTCCTGTTTTTCCAGTTTGTAGGACAGATCATATTCTATTGTGTGTGTCAGATCAATAGTGGGTCTAATGGAGACAGATGAGCTTTTTATCAGACTACTGTTCTTCCCTGTTCTAACCCTCCATGTTCTATCAACCCCCCCCCCCCCCCCCCCCCCACCTACACACAGACAAACACACAGCTGGGACAATGTCTGCCACACCTACCGCTCTACATTTCTGCCTTGCTTTGAGGTTACATTCAAACACACACACACACACACACACAGACAAACACACAGGCACACACACACACACACACATAAACGTACACTCAAACATACGCACACACACTCAGAACCACTGTGGTAAAACAGCTGGGTAATTGTAGGCCTTGTTTAAGTGATTGATGGCTAGGCCTTGTTTAAGTGATTGATGTCTGAGAGGTGTGCGTGCGTGCGTGTGCTGATTGAGAGGTGCTTTGGACCACTTTACCTAAGGGATTTCTCCATCTCGCTAAATACAGAAAGAAAGAATGATGGTGAAGTTAAGGGGAGACAGAATGGAAAAGAGTAAAAGAGAGAGAAAGCACGCCTGTAAAAGTAGTTACCACATCTGGTGGTTTATCTACCTATTACACTTGGTAACATGCCTCGTGCTATCTCTCTATCTCTGGATCATATGTGTTAACTTTTAGTTACAAAGATTGTATGTTTGTCGCTCGGCTGCTAGCACTTATCTGTGCATTCATATAGTCATCGGATCATATCGGTTAGCTCTTAGTCACTTCATGCATCTTCTATGGGTTCAGCAGTTGAATCAGCAACTCTGTGTCACTTGGGCACCTACTCCCTTTATGCTGCACTGTGGACTAAGGCTCTGTGCTCTGGTCAGAGTTAGACCACTATAGTATTACGTGTTTAATGGACGTAGGCGCAGAATACATATGGCAAACCCCATAACGAAATTCATAACTGTAGGTTTCTGCTTGACAAAAATGCCCCAAAAAAATGAAGTCATAAAAAACCAGACACAGATTATTTAAAAAGTAGACAAATCATAATAGCACCAGAACACTTTTACCAGGTACTATATGTTACATGGTACTGTGTGTTACACGGTACTGTGTGTTACACGGTGTTGTGTGTGTTTGTTAAGGTGTGTGTATATGTGCAGAGTCAGTGTTCAGATGGGCCCTGAGAGGTTGTGACTGACCATCTGCTGTCAGGTCATCTGAGATCGTATCTGATGAGGAAGTGATAATGACATATGGGAAGTTACAACACAAAAACCTTATCTGGAACACACAGACATATAGCTCCGGAAAAATTAAGAGACTACTGCATTTTTTCTTTCCTTTCCAAAAAAGTCGAAAAGGAAGGTTTTGAGTGAGGAACAGAGCGGTTAAAATTAACAGACCATCGCAAATTGAACGCTTCTGTTCCTCACTCAAAACCTTCCTTTTTCGACTTTTTTGGAAAGGATAGAAAAAGGCGTAGTGGTCTCTTAATTGTTTCCGGAGCTGCATGTGCACACGCACACGTGCACATGCACGTAAGACACGTCATCTAAGGCATGGGTGTATTGAAATGGTTGCTATAACAACAGGTCCAAGGGGATTGGGTGGTAATTAATTGTTTTTGTGTTCAGGTTTAATATAATTCTGAAACACACACCTTTATGAGGATGTGCATCTGTGGGTGAGAGATTTTAGACAGTTTTCTGTTTTAGGGGCAGATGTTGCATTTGGAGTTAGGATTTGAATAAGGGTAAGGTTTAGGTATTAATGGTTAGGGTTAGACATTACTTGTCAGAGTTAGGCATTAGGGCCAAAGGAATTTAGATAGGAATGTTATATTATTTAGATAGCTAATTAAACGTGTGTGTATGGGTGTGTGTGTATTTGTGATCCTGATTTTACTATACATGTGATGTGTCTGTGTTTTTACTAAATGGTGGATAACCTACCGAATGCGTGTGACTGTGTCAAACAACTGTGGAAAAGCCTGATGACATGTTTTTGCATATTGCAACAGTCACTGTCTATAAACCATTGTTTCCTATTACAGACTGAGACCAGAAACAACGGACAAGACCCCTGTCACCATGAGGAACAACTGACCCACCTAAAC
This sequence comes from Esox lucius, assembly GCF_011004845.1. Classification (NCBI taxonomy): domain Eukaryota; kingdom Metazoa; phylum Chordata; class Actinopteri; order Esociformes; family Esocidae; genus Esox; species Esox lucius. The sequence goes on from NC_047590.1 coordinate 11,512,994, forward strand.
AACGGCGGCAGACAGAAAGAGGGAGAAAAGAGAGAGAGAGAGAGAGACACTTTTATTTCATTCTATTCTCTCTCCCGCTCAACCCAGCTTGACAAGGATTCATGTCGGACCTCAGAATGTCCGGCCTGCGTAGTAAGTTGCAGCGGATCCAGTGGGGGGCCGGATGGCATTCGTTCACCTCCAGAGTCCTCCGGACAAAACCCGTAGAGAGCATGTTGGACTCTGGCGCTGGTATGTATTTCCAGGCGAGGCCACAGGGCTGTGACCGTGTGGTCGCGTGCGTTTGGGTAATGTCATCGTCCCTGTGCGTGGGGACACGTGCGTGTGTGTGTGTGTGTGTGTGTGTGTGTGTCGTGTGTGTGTGTGTGTGTGTGTGTGTGTGTGTGTGTGTCGTGTGTACTTATGTGTGGTGTTGAGGTGCGTTGACGTGCCTGTGTGCTGTCGGTTTGTGTTCAGGTGGTACCAGTAGCCATGGCACCAGACTGGCGAAGGTGTTGTCGACGGTCGACCTCGTGTCGCTAGGGGTTGGCAGCTGCGTGGGCACGGGGATGTATGTGGTCTCCGGGCTGGTTGCTAAGGAGATGGCTGGACCTGGTGTCATTGTCTCCTTTATCATCGCAGCTGTGGCGTCCATATTGTCAGGTAACGATACGCACAAACCCACGTTTATTGTTCTGCTATAATAGTGGGGACCACAATCAATTTTGCCCAATCCGAACCAGAACAGTAACCCCGAAAGCCTAACCTAACCTTTTCATTGCCCTAACTTGAACCCTAATAACGCCTTAACCCTTAATCTTCTAACCCCAAACCACCATCTCTGATTCTAACCCAAAACCACCATCTCTGATTCTAACCCCAACCTCTAATGTATCTTTCACACTAATTCGAATCTCCCAGCCTTTTTAATCGCTGGCAAAATGTCCCCCTGAAAATGTTCACTGTTACATTGTCTGAAGGTTTGTCAGCACACACACACACACACACACACACAGGCACACACACACACACACAGGCACACACACACACACACACACAGGCACACACACACACCGCTACATGTTGTTTGTGTCTGCCCTCCAGGAGTGTGTTATGCAGAGTTCGGGGTGCGCGTTCCCAAGACAACAGGTTCAGCCTACACCTACAGCTACGTCACGGTGGGAGAGTGTGTGGCCTTTTTCATTGGCTGGAACCTCATCTTGGAGTACCTGATTGGTACAGCCGCAGGGGCGTCGGCACTCAGCAGCATGGCCGACTCGCTAGCCAATAAGACCATCTCTACCTTTATGATAACGCACATCGGAACGCTCAATGGCCTGGGTGAGTTTGAAGGGGGTGGAGGGGGAGTGTAGGGAAAGATCTCAGCTGCTCGTCCGCAATGGAATCCCAGAATTTGTGTGGGTGTGTGTTTCCTGTTGCTGTGACACCATCTTCCCCTAAGACCTGGGTCTTGTCCAGCATAGATGGTGTGGACAAGTCGTGCCTGTCTGACAGGTGGGGTGATAAATTAAATGGTTGCGAATTCCTGAAAGTGACATCCAGAGCGGATGGTTCAACGTTTCTTGTTTTCCTTCGTGGATACCGGGGGGAGTCTCGTGCTCCGGCTTTGGGATCGTTTTGTGATAGCCCAGGATCTGTGAGAACTGTGACAAATATGCTGTCGCTCTTACAGGAAATGGTAATGGAAACGTTTCAGCCGCTGGCTGCCTGCTGTTGGGCGTTGTTTGCTTACCAACTTGTGTAGTTTTATCACACGCACAGTGTGGCAGTGCTTTTGCGTGACCGCTGACAGTGTAAATTGTGAGTTCATGTACGGTTACCCACGTATCTTTGTTATGTTTGGAGTGGCTGTTGATCCAGCATTATTTAACCCTGTAACACTCCAGGCTATAGACCCTAATGGTCCTGCAGATGCATGTTTTGTTATGATCCGAAGACAGTCGTAACCTGAGCAACGGCAATTTGTTTGACACACTCCTCCCCTTTCATCTCCCTTTCACTCTATCACTCTATCTCTACCCTGCTATTTCTCCCTCTCACTCTCTGCCCCCCCACCCCCACCCCCCGTGCAGGTAAAGGAGAGCAGTCTTATCCAGACCTCCTGGCCTTGCTGATAGCCATGCTGGTGACGGTGATTGTGGCGCTGGGCGTGAAGAACTCTGTGGGCTTTAATAATGTGTTGAATGTCATCAACCTGATGGTGTGGGTCTTCATGATGGTCGCCGGGCTCTTCTTCGTCAACGGGCACAACTGGGATGAAGGAAGGTTCCTACCCTTCGGTTGGTCAGGGGTAGGCTACGCACACACACACACACACACACACACACACTCTGTTAGGCATGAACGCCTACGGTCAACCATTCCCTTTTCCCACCAAATATATCCATTGATAGCATCATGGCTAACCACACTAGTAGCTAACACAACTGAACTGTCAGTGGACTCACCTGTAACGACCGTTTGGATTATTGTCCGCCTGACGTGTGATGTCGACAGGTGATGCAAGGGGCGGCCACCTGTTTCTACGCCTTCATAGGGTTTGACATCATCGCCACGACAGGCGAGGAAGCGAAGAGTCCCAACACCTCCATACCCTATGCTATAACTGCCTCGCTCATCACCTGCCTCACAGCGTACGTCTCTGTAAGTTCACACAAAGCACATCCACACACACACACACACACACACACACACCCACACCAAATAGACAAAACATACTACACAGTACATACGCACACATGAACACCACGTAAACAACACATGCACACACATAAACCCTTCCCGGAAGGAGTCATCTGCCCCAGATATATTTTGTTAGTCAGAATGCATCATTTCAGGATTCTTAGACTCTATGCATGTCTGTGGTTAGGGATATACAGTGGGGAGAACCAGTAATTGAAAACCTGCCGATTTTGCCGATTTTCCTACTTACAAAGCATGTAGATGTCTTTAGGTACAATTCAACTGTGAGAGACGGAATCCAAAATAAAAATCCTGAAAATCACATTGTATGATTTTTTTATAATTAATTTGCATTTTATTGCATGACATAAGTATTTGATCACCTACTAGCCAGTAAGAATTCCGGCTCTCACAGACCTGTTAGTTTCTCTTTAAGAAGCCCTCCTGTTATCCACTCATTACCTGTATTAACTGCACCTGTTTGAATTCGTTACCTGTATAAAAGACACCTGTCCACACACTCAATCAAACAGACTCGAACCTCTCCACAATGGCCTAGACCAGAGAGCTGTGTAAAGACATCAGGGATAAAATTGCAGACCTGCACAAAGCTGGGATGGGCTACAGGACAGTAGGCAAGCTGCTTGGTGAGAAGGCAACAACTGTTGGCTCAATTATTAGAAAATGGAAGAAGTTCAAGATGATGGTCAATCTCCCTCAGTCTGGGGCTCCATGCAAGATCTCACCTCGTGGGGCATCAATGATCATGAGGAAGGTGAGGGATCAGCCCAGAACTACACGGCAGGACCTGGTCAATGACCTGAAGAGAGCTGGGACCACAGTCTCAAAGAAAACCATTAGTAACACACTATGCCGTCATGGATTAAAATCCTGCAGCGCACGCAAGGTCCCCCTGCTCAAGCCAGCGCATCTCCAGGCCCGTCTGAAGTTTGCCAATGACCATCTGGATGATCCAGAGGAGGAGTGGGAGAAGGTAATGTGGTCTGATGAGACAAAAATAGAGCTTTTTGGTCTAATCTCCACTCACAGTGTTTGGCGAAAGAAGAAGGATGAGTACAACCGCAAGAACACCATCCCATCCGTGAAGCATGGAGCTGGAAACATCATTCTTTGGGGATGCTTTTCTGCAAAGGGGACAGGACGACTGCACCGTACTGATGGGAGGATGGATGGGGCCATGTATCACGAGATCTTGGCCAACAACCTCCTTCCCTCAGTAAGAGCATTGAAGATGGGTCGTGGCTGGGTCTTCCAGCATGACAACGACCCGAAACACACAGCCAGGGCAACTAAGGAGTGGCTCCGTAAGAAGCATCTCAAGGTCCTGGAGTTGCCTAGCCAGTCTCCAGACCTGAACCCAAAAGAAAATCTTTGGAGGGAGCTGAAAGTCCGTATTGCCCAGCGACAGCCCCGAAACCTGAAGGATCTGGAGAAGGTCTGTATGGAGGAGTGGGCCAAAATTCCAGCTGCAGTGTGTGCAAACCTGGTCAAGAACTACAGGAAACGTATGATCTCTGTAATTACAAACAAAGGTTTCTATACCAAATATTATGTTCTGCTTTTCTGATCATCAAATACTTATGTCATGCAATAAAATACAAATTAATTACTTAAAAATCATACAATGTGATTTTCTGGATTTTTGTTTTAGATTCCATCCATCACAGTTGAAGAGTACCTATGATAAAAATTACAGACTTCTACATGCTTTGTAAGTAGGAAAACCTGCAAAATCGGCAGTGTATCAAATACTTCTCCCCACTGTACATATTTTTATAGTTTTATCTATGGTTTAGGATTCCCTGTAATCTCAGTCTACATCTCGAATTCAGGAATTATTGTACATTTATTTTATACCTATGGATTACGATTTAATGTAAACCTAATGTATACCTCTAGTTTAGGATTTACAGTAAAATCAGTCTATAGCTATATCTCTGTAGCGACTGCTCCAAGTGGCAGCAGCAATGCTTCACCTGGTCCCCATCACTAATAATGTTTCTTATAAGTTGTTTCTGTTTCACTTTGCACCTCACAGACTATTGTGTCTGTATGTTGACCGCGAGGTGCCGTTCCAGAGTTCTTTAGCAATATATACGAAAGCAAAACATTTACCTGGTTGTTGTCGCTACTTTGGGTTTTTCTGTTCCCTTTTTGCTTCACCACTGACGCACCCGATCCCCTCGCACTTTACAATCTCTGGTGTAGGATAGATTGTTCAGTGAGAGATGGTCTTTTTACTTCCCTCTCTCTCTCTCTCTCTCTCTCTCTCTCTCTCTCTCTCTCTCTCTCTCTCTCTCTCTCTCTCTCTCTCTCTACTCCTCTGTAATCTCTGCATCCTTAATCCTTCTCCTCTGCAGCTCTCTCTCTGATCTATGACAGATGGACACATCATTTCACATATCCCTTTACATGGATGACACACGCACAGTGACACACACCGCAGCTTGTGTGTGACAGAGATTACCGAAACAAAACAGTTTCAAATTTTATCAGTGTGTTTCCACGTTTCTCTTCGTAACGCCCCCCCCACCCCTCTCCAATTGCTCCTCTCTAACTCGCACTTCTTTCTTTCTCCACTATATTTTCCTTCTCTCCCTTCCTGTCCCTTGCTTTCTCTCTCTCTAGGTCTCAGTAATTCTGACTCTGATGGTTCCCTACACAGAGATCGATGCGGACGCTCCGCTAATGGAGATGTTTTCTATCCACGGATGTTATTTCGCTAAGTACATAGTAGCAGTGGGTTCTGTCGCTGGCCTGTCAGTCAGTTTACTGGGATCTCTGTTCCCTATGCCCAGAGTTATCTATGCCATGGCTGGAGACGGTCTGCTCTTCAGGTGACCGTACACACACACACACACACACGCATTTGATCCTACACACACAAAAAGACACACACACAAACATGTTTCGTACTACAAAGTCACAGACACACACACACAAATGCATACCGACATGTTAATAGTTCTTTGCGTTGTACTGTGTGTGTAGGTTCCTGGCCCATGTCTCTCCCTACACAGAGACTCCAGCGGTAGCGTGTGTAGTGTCTGGCTCTCTGGCTGCTCTCCTCTCTCTCCTCGTCTCCCTGCGTGACCTCATAGAGATGATGTCCATAGGAACACTACTGGCATACACACTTGTGAGTCTCTCTCTCTCTCTCTCTCTCTCTCTCTCTCTCTCTCTCTCTCTCTCTTTCTCTCTCACACTCACACACACACACACACACACACTGTACAGTATATGCACACGCACACTCTGTCTGACTGTGATTCCGGTGTACCCAGGTCAGCGTGTGTGTGTTGTTGCTGCGCTACCAGCCCGAATCAGACATCCATGGCTTTGTGAACTTCTTGTCTGAAGAGCAGTCCAATAAGAAGAAGGAGGGCGTGTTGGCTGAGTGCGACAAGGAGGTGTGTTCTCCGATCAGTGACGGAGATGACTACGGAGGTCCACAAACGAACACCTGTGGAGCTAAAAATCTCCCGTCACTAGGTGAACACAAACGCTTGACACATATAAACACATTCATCTTAATACCTTAATCTTGTACGGCACTAATCCCATATTGCCCTAATATTGTGACATTCTAATCCAGGCGACAACGAGATGCTGATTGGTAAACCAGATAAAACCAGTTACACTGCCAGCCACCCCAACTACGGCACCGTCGACATGGGTTCCGGTATCGAATCAGAGGAGTCGGAGGGAGGGATGTCGTGGAGGCTGAAGAAGCTGATTGGTCCGCGATACTACACCATGAGGATTCGATTGGGCCTGCCAGGGAAGATGGACCGGCCCACTCCGGCCACCGGGAAGACTGTTACTGTTTGTGTCCTCCTCCTCTTCCTCGTTGTCTTCATCTTCAATGCCTTTATCATCTTTGGTGAGGACACGTCTCTGTAACATAATGTCTTTGAAAGCCTTTAGTTGTTTCCCTCGTGGATCGGGGAGAGGTACTGTTAATACCTACCATGACACACAATGTCTTAGACACTGATTGCTTCATTTTGACAAGACTCAGGTGGATGATGCATCTTGCCACATAATTACAAGATCAATGATTGATACCAATTGAACTTTACTGTTGGCTTGTTACTGTATATTATAATATACCAAATGTGCCAGTGATCATTCCAACTTCAAACTTCACTTCTCTTGTTAATGAATCATTTTCCACTGAAACCACCCTGTCCCAGGTGCAGACAGCATCGGTGTTGGGAGCTGGTGGGCTCTGCTCCTGCTTGGCTTCCTAGCAATCTTCATGGCCCTCCTCATCATTATCATCCTCCAACAGCCTGAGAACCCCAAGCGCCTTCCCTACATGGCCCCGGCTGTGCCCTGGGTGCCCGCGGCCGCCATGCTGGTCAACAGCTACCTGATGTTAAAACTGTCTGCCATCACATGGATACGCTTCACCATTTGGTGTTTTATCGGTACGGTGGGGGGGCGGATGGGTGGATATACTGTATGGGTGGGGGTGCGGATGGGTGGAGGATGGGTGTATATATGGGTGGGTAATATATATGGGTGGATGGATGGGTGTATATATGGGTGGGTGGTTTATATATGGGTGGATGGGTAATATATATGGGTGGATGGATGGGTGTATGTATGGGTGGGTGGTTTATATATGGGTGGATGGGTAATATATATGGGTGGAGGGATGGGTGTATGTATGGGTGGGTGGTTTATATATGGGTGGATGGGTAATATATATGGGTGGAGGGATGGGTGTATGTATGGGTGCGTGGTTGTATATATGGGTGGATGGGTAATATATATGGGTGGATGGATGGGTGTATGTATGGGTGCGTGGTTGTATATATGGGTGGATGGGTAATATATATGGGTGGATGGATGGGTGTATATATGGGTGGGTGGTTGTATAAATGGGTGGGTGGGTAATATATATGGGTGGATGGATGGGTGTATGTATGGGTGGGTGGTTGTATATATGGGTGGGTGGTTGTATATATGGGTGGGTGGTTGTATATATGGGTGGGTTGGTAATATATATGCGTGGATGGATGGGTGTATGTATGGGTGGGTGGTTGTATATATGGGTGGGTGGGTACTATATATGGGTGGATGGATGGGTGTATATATGGGTGGGTGGTTGTATATATGGGTGGGTGGGTGGATGGATGGAGGGGTGAATCAGTGGAGGGCTGAGTGGATGCATGGATGGATGCAAGGATGGACTTCTCAAGCGCTCTTCCTGCGTGTGTGTGTCCTGCAGGGGTTCTGATCTACTTCGGTTATGGCATGTGGAACAGCACCCTGGAGATCCGGTCCAAGGAGCAGGAGGTTCATGCTTCCACGTACCAGCGTTACGATGGTCACCATGCCGGGGTAGACGACGGCTTCTCTGGCTTCAGCGTGGACGACGACCTTCCCCCGCCCAGCAACAACGACCCCTGGGCGGCACCAGGCGCTGTTGACGGGTCCGCGTTGTCACCCCCCAAGGCCGAGGATGGTGACTGGACGGATCCGAAGGGAGGAACGAAGAACAGAGCGCTTGCAGAGGAGGACCCTATGGATTTCTGAAGCGGCAGAAGAAGCGGGATGCGGATGTTTCTGAGTGGACTAATAGATGTTATTGTTGTTAACACCTGAATGTACTGCCTACTGTCGGCTGCCTGCTTGCTAGTGTGCTGAGTCTGTGTGTGCGTGTGTGTGCGCGTGTGCGCGTGTGTGAGTGTGTGAGTGTGAATGTGTTTGTGTGTGTGTGTGTGTGTGTGTCTTCTGTTTCTTACAGCACATTCGGTTGTATCACATCCACTTCTTTTCATTTCTACTTTTCAAAAGAATAGAATGTCCTGTTGAGGAAAAGTTATAGCTTACAGATCCCAAACAGGAGCTGGGTGCCTGGGTTGGTAGGGTAATGGGAATTTAGAGCGTGTGTTTCCCACTCACTATAGACAGTCCAGAATGATGAGGGACTGGGAGAGTTGAGTCAGCACTTCCTGGTTCACCATGCACACAGGAATCTGTCAGAGATTCCTGAGCCAAGGTCAATTCCTTTTAGTGGTCTAGGTGTCTCTGCTGCTCCTCTTATCGCACAAACAGGAAACCAGCTACACAGATGCAGACAGACAGACAGACAGGCAGACAGGCGCGCACACACACACACACACAGACACCTCCTGTCTCCATCTAGAAGAGGGGTATGTTTTTGGTGTCACACAATAATTGGACTTTGCTTGCAGGAGTGCCTTCACCTGTATGTAAATGTGTATGTGTGTTTTCTTTTGTTTGTATGCTTGTTTTTGTGTATTAATTTTTCTATCTGTGTGAGGACCAAAAGCATAGTGGAATGAGTAGGATCGTGGGAAGTGAGGTCATTTGACAAGTCCTTTCACTTTCTAGAGTTGGGGTTACGATTACAGGTAGAATTAGTATTTGGCATTAGGGGTTAGTTGGGAGTTAGGGGTTGGTTTAGTTTTAGGTTTAAAGTTATGTTTAAGGGTTTGGGTTAAAGTACTACATTTTCGGTCCTCACAAAAACAGCAAAATGGGTATGCGTGTGTGTGTGTATGTGTGTGATTGTTATACACTTTTACACATTCTTTCTATATTCCATTCTAGGTCTTTGTAGTGCATTTCTGTATTCTTTTGCTCCATCAAAATCTCACTGTCTTCATTCTCTCACGGCCCTGTTGCTGCATTTTGAGAGGACAAAATTAAAGCCAATATGTTAATGTTTAGTCGGGTTGAACCCTTTAATTCTGACCTCTCCACCCCCTTGGGAATGCCTTACCTGTCAAATGCACTAAACTGAAGATTGCCACGCAACCACTCCTACTCTCCACGACCCCTAACCCCTGACCTATCTCTCTAACCTTACTAACTAGGAATCTCTCTGGTAGGCTTGCTTGTATTGTCCAGGGAATCACACACAGGCACACACAAACCACACAAGGGCACACACACACACACACACACACACACACACACACAGGTACACACACACAGGTACACACACACACACACACACACAGGTACACACACACACTGGTACACACACACAAACACACAGTTCAGCTAAACCCAAAGCAAGAAAGGGGCTTCAGTAAGTACTCTGTGCTCCTTAGTTTTACTGTAAATATTTTTGTCTTTTTGTGTGTGTGTGTGTGTGTTTGTGTGTGCGTGCGTGCGTGCGCGTGTGTTGTTTATATTCCATGACAGTGGCGATGTTACATGGCGGGCTGTTGAATGTGATAGCATGCTAACGTGTGTAGCATGGTTGTAGATGTTTTTATTTGCATGATGTGACCAATGGCCAAGAGATAACATCTCTCTACTCCACACTGACAACCTTCACCTGACTCCTGACAAAGGGAAAACTTTAAGGTGTACTGTTCAGGGGTTAATTTGGGATTGGGGTATGATATGTAGCAAATTTAGGAGGTGGTGTTTTCCGGGGGCTCTTCGGGATCTGTCCCCACCATTCTACCACTACCTCCCCCCCTAACACCACATACCATAATCCCTCAGTTTACCAGGCAAGCTCTCAATGCTTGTTTACATCATAGAGAACAAAGTCATAGATCTGTATAATAGAGGATGACACAAACCATAAATGTATCATACCGTAGAACCGTAAATTCTGCTTATAAACTGTTAATGAACATTATAAAAGAGAACTGACTTATGAATGTTATCTATTCGATTAGGATCCAATTTAGTGATATATATATATATATATATATATACATATTTATATATATATATATATATATATATGAATAGTGGTACTATTTACTGAGGGTTAATTACTTGTAATGATGATTTAGGAGCCGGTTTAAGGCAGAATTTTAGTAGATACACAGTTGCTAAAGTCACTAAATAGAGTAAAACGTGATTATATCCAACAGCATCAACACAAAAAATCTAATATTTTTCTACTACTGGATTGCTTCCACAATTACTGGCCCTCCAATGGTGGGCCTCAATAGGATGTGTGGTTAATCTGCCTTGACTTCCTGAAATTGGTCCAATTAAAGCCCAACTATGGAGGAAATGGCAAATGCTTATATTTTTTAGGACTTCTGTCTCTGCAGTCCTATAGGGCTGATTAAAATGTTTTCCTTTCAAAGATCTTATATATTCCAGTAGTCAAATTAGAAGGTTTAGACAAAAAGTATAGACTTTCAGTATAAAAACAATAAAACCCTATTTTATTACAGTGCTAAAGAGAATGTTGCCACTGTTGCTTTTAAAGTCAGAGCTTCTGTTTTATTTGATTCATTTGTCCTGGGGGAAAATGTGATATTTTTCTGTGTTTCTCACAGTCTGACTTAAATAATCTACGTTTGTCCATAAACAAATATTTGTTTTAAGTTAAGTAAGTTACTTGTACTGCTTGAGATAAGGCTTATGGTCTGAGATAGGGTAAAAACAGCATAGGCATTCATTTGGACGTGTTTAGATATGGACCAAGATCTGGAATTAGGTACAAAAAGCGAATAGTCAAAATGAAATTGCCTGCTTGAGGGATTGTAGTTGACATACGCCCACCAAACCTCTCCATCTACAACACCCTAGCAAACAGCAAGCCTACTTGGTGGTACTAGTGCTCATTATTGCCCCTAGTGGTTGATATTTAAAGCATCCCCCCAAATTACTGGGGACCTGGACAAACGTTGAATATTGCAGTCTATCTTGGTGTGAACTAACTGGAATTCCTGCCTCTATCTATCTCCTGCACTGGCTGATTTGACTTTGTGGGATGTTGAGACTGGCTTCTGTTTGCTGAATAGATATTTGTTTCTGTTTTGTATATTTTTGGTAAATGAAGTAAAATGTTCTGATGTAGTCAGGGTTTTTCTGTTGGTGTTTTATATATTGTTTTTTTTTGGGGCTCCTGACAGACGTGGTCATTGGAGATGCAGGCCCGATGTGTTGTTCTGCTCCACTTGTTTAAGCTGACTGATATTGCGTCCGTGCAACAATGAAACATTATTTATTGCAAATATGAAACGGACTGGTTCTGGTTTTATCACAAAAATGCACAGGAACACAAACATAAACACACACACACGCACATTTCAGGAATTGCTATCCCTGTGGGTACACAAAATCATTACTCCGTAAATTCCTAGATTCCCTAAACGTAACCCCTAAAGAAATATGTCCACAAGGTCAGAACTCCCCACGTTTTTCCATCCCCACCAGAATAGTTACATCTAAATGTTTATACACATAGACACAGACACACACACTTACATGGAGGAGGTAAGATGACATTAGAAAGTGTATCAGTGTATCCCTGAGAACAGAGCCTTCTGTGCTCAGCTGACCAGGACAAGGTCAGACCACTGATTACAAACTTCATAACAATGCCCTGGGTGAACACAGACACACACACACCGAGACACAGAGTGAGAGAGAGACTGACACACAGAGAGACACACATGCTCACCCACACACATCTGTGTCCTCAGTGCGAAAATGCTAGACTGTTCAAGAAGCCAGATGTGCTTCAGGGAACACAGACTGGGATTACTGATTACATCACACAGTACACTTCCTGTATTTTGGGGTCATATTGAACTGCAGCACCAATGATAATACTTCTGATGTCATTGTTTATTAATCTACATTTAGGGAAACACGGCAAGAGAGAGGGACATGCTACATTATTTGCAGTTTGTTTGATCCACATCCATGTGTATATATGTCTTTTTTTGCAGGTCCACTCAGGGAAAGCAGTTCCAACTAAGTGGTAAGGTTTAGTCAAAAAAAACATACAATTGGGCATAATATTAGAATTGGGTTAATTTCTGTTTAATCATTACAGTTTAGGGTTAGGCTTTAGGGCTAGGTTAAGTTTAGGCATAAAGTTAGGGTCATGTTAGGTTTAGGGTTAGAGAATAAATTTTTGTCAGGGTTAGGTCTCAGGTCTTCACAAGCAGACAGAGAGGTGGTGTGTGAAAATGTATTGATGGAGTTGAGAAGACAGTCACCAAATAATTGTCCTTAACATGAAAAGCATTGGGACTACAACTTTATTTTTAATATATACATTTTTAATTAATTCAACAAAAAAAATGCCATACAGAAGATACAAAATACAAAAACAAAGGGATAGCAAAATGTAAAACAATAAATAATAAAAAATAGCCCTGTTATAGCTGAAAAGCTACCAAAATGGTCCTGTATTTTAGTAAAGTATAATTGTTAGTTTGGTGCCTAGAACCCAAATGAAATCAATCCGTAATGACAGCCTAGACTGACCCCCTGACCTGAGACATATCTAGACTGACCCCATGACCTGAGTCATATCTAGACTGACCCCATGACCTGAGTCATATCTAGACTGACCCCCTGACCTGAGTCATATCTAGACTGACCCCATGACCTGAGTCATATCTAGACTGACCCCATGACCTGAGTCGTTCTTTTCACCTTGCTGGCTCAGGGAGGTGATCTAACCACCTTTCATATACTGGTCAGGTGCTGGTTGGTTTCCTGCCTGATATATCTGCTTGTACACATTCCTCCTACGCCCTTGGCTGAGTGTAGTGCCTATAAAACCTAGGGGGCCATTTGAAAACAGTAGGAGTAAAAAGAAAAGTGACAACGTCGACAGCTCCTTACAGGTTATTTATCTACAGATACTGATGACATTAAACTAATAATGTTATCTTAAAAATGTGAGTACATAACATTATTTTGTGGAATGAGTTCAGTTTGCTTGGTTACATGTTAGGCTGAGCCTATCCCTACAGTAAACGTACCATCAGGCTGAAGAAATTGACTTAGTGATGTTTGAGATTAGGGGTCGGTTTACTTCTTAATTGGTTTGTTTTCATATCGTAGAAATATCCACATAAACTGACAACACTGTTGAATCCCAGGTAGGTTCCCCCATCATGATCATTATTTTGTATGTTAATCATCAAAAACATTAAACACACGACTGTCTTTATTTAAAAAGGGTAAATATTTATATATATATAAAATGCACTGATAGATCAATCATCACTTCCTATCAACAGCCTACATAGTAGAACAAAGAAACAAAACAAAGTACTTCATCAGAGCATGTATATCCAGATCAGGACCCCTGGATTCCCTTCAGGCACCTGGTGAGACGCCAATACGATTAAAATAACACTGGTGTGTGTGTGTGTTGTGTGTATGATTGCATGTGTGTGATCTAAACATGGGCACTCTTGGCATGGTTAGAGGATGGTGGTACGGGGTTTCCAGGCCCCTGTCCTTTGGAGTAGTAGAACCTGTTGTTGTCATGGTTATTGTAGTGTTGGGAGGGTTCACTGGAACAGCAGGTGATCATGGCCCCTCCCAGGAGACTGAAGGCCGTCCCCACCCAGCCGGCGTACAGGCTGAAACCAAACGACATGAGACCCTGCTCCTGGTGGGCTCCGATAGGAAACCACACTGTCGACACCGCCCCACATAGAGCTACGAGGCAGTGGAGAAACCTTTCATTTAATACACATTAACACGCACATTAACAGGCCTTTTTGAGGCACACACACACACCATGAATATCATTTCATACAGGGGCTGAAAAAACAGACATATGAAGGGCAGATCAACATTTTAATGTTGTGTCTGACAACAAATGGAGAAATACTTTCCAACAGGAGGGAACAGGGTGTGGACATGATGGGGTGGAGGAATGTTTGTGTTTGTGTGTGTGTGTGTGTGTGTGTGTGTGTGTGTATATATACATATGTGTGTGTACAGGTGTTACTATAGTTGTAAATACTGAAAATTGTGTTTTAGGTTATGTAAGTTTTTTTCGGTTAAGCTAGGGCTTAGGGAAAATAGGATTTTGGGGTCCCCAGAAGTACAGCAAAAAGTAAAGTGTGTGTGTGCGTTTGTGTTTGTGCGGGGTTCAGGGTTTGGTGGATGTTTAATGAGAGAGTGGTCTCTGGAGAGGAAGAGAGTCACATACCATACGTATCCTCTGAACTCATCACCTGAGGGTCAGGCAGGGAGGAGGATGGATAGGATGTGTGTGTGAGTGTGTGCAATGGGGGTGGGGTTAAGGGTCAAGGTTAGGCCCGGGGATAAGGATGGGTTTTATAAGTATGACCGTATGTTCGACTGTGTGTGCAAAAACATCTGTCTTTATACTTAAGTGTGTGTGTGTGTGTGTGTGCCTATTTGTGTTTGTGTGTGTGTGTGTGTTTATACATGTGTGTGCGTGTTTGTGTGTTTGTGTGTATGTGTATGCGTGTCTACATGTGTGTGTGTGCGTGTGTGTGTGTGTGTTTGTATGCGTGCGTGCGTGTGTGTGTGCGTGTATGCGTGCGTGCGTGCGTGTGTGTGTGTGTGGCTAGACTCACCCACTAGCAGGATGAGGGCTCCTCCCAGTACAGACCGTTTGTTCTTGGCTGATTGAGGCTCGTCTCCCAGAGATATACAGGGCATGGCTGTAAGGACCATCCCCACCGCAGGCAACCCCAGGAGGGACCCAGTTATCATCAACGCCCTTGACGTCTGGATGTAGGCTGTACGCACATCCAGAGGCAGAGAGGTGAACAGAAAGACCCAGAATGGCCTATCATTACAAGCCTAAATATGAACGTTGACCAGTTCCAATGGGAAGGTGTTCTAGAACTTCAGTTTGATACAAGCGGATCAGTTTGGGTTTGGGACAAACACAACCTTAAGTTTTACAAATTCTAACAAAACACGATATACAGGCCACAGCCAATTGCTTTTTATTCCTGGATGTCAATATACTGTTCTTATTTCCTACTGCACAGTGTTATAGTCATGATGTTTTACCTGGTAGGTCTAGTATCTGCGTCAGAGATATACAGTGGTAGAGTGCGGTTGATATGACACACTCTGCCCAAAGTCCCTTAGCTCCTAATTCGTCCATCTTCTTGCAGGTGTTCATGCCGTATTTGCATGTCACTACCCAGTCGTTGGTCGCCGTGGCAATAAGTATTCCAATCCAGCCAATACAACTGATCACAAAACCATTGAGCAGGACAAAACGGTTTGCCATAGCAAAAAGAGGTCCAGTAGTACAACGGGCTTTGAAAACGGCTTTTTACAATGTGGTCAGAGATACCAAAGGAAAATGGGATTTAGACTCCAGATAGTCTTGAACGTTCCAAAACAACTGATGATACTCTAAAGATCTGGAAAGTTCTGTAGAAGAAGTTCTGTTTGGACACTCACAACTGCAACGGGACTGCTGCAAAAGGAACTGTACAGAAAACCCTTGTCAAAACTGAAAAAACCACACAAAAATCACGATGAGTGAGACAATACAGTTGATAAGCCAAAAAGGGTAGCCAATGATGTGTGGAGTTTAAGCGGGTGTTCAATATGAATGTTCCTCAACAAGTCATCCCAGAAGATTGCGTTGTTTCTCGTTGGCCAGCCGTGTAGTCCTGTCTGTTTGGAGGGTCTGGTCTTGTCAGCAAAAGCTTCTGCACTTTTCCATGAGTTTTATAGTAGAGAAAAACTTTAGAAAAAAAACAACCTGAAAACCTCTAACCAATCGGAGTGATGGAGAGAATTATGAAAATGCCCCCCTCCTTCATACACACACTCACACACACATTCACACACACGCACATGCACGTAGGCAAACATTCACACTCTCCCTGTCCCCTCTTTCTCTTCCAGCCACTCAATTAATTATTGCCAAAGCGCTACTGCCCTCCTCTGGCTATCTGTGTTCAGTTCAGTTTTGGCTGTGTCCACCAGAGGACGTACTAGTATTACCTAGTGATGGCCATTCAAGGCTTCATTACCGTTCATCTGGCAGCAGGATATTATGCAAGCCGTGCTAACTCAGATTTTCTTTTTCAAAATAAAAGCCATTATTGAAATATATAAGGTAACATAGTTAACAGTGCACTATGTACATTTTATGTTTAATATCCGTTCCAATGTTATTCTTGTCTGTTCTTTTTCACAGACTAGATTGCCAACTATATTGCCTTATACATTTCAATGCTGGCTTTTATTGTGATAAAAAAAAATCTGAGTGCTGCCCGCGTAATATCCTGCTGCTAAAACAACGCTAGTGAAGCCTCGTTTGGCCATCCCTAGTATTACCTCTAGTAATTCTGGATTCAGCGCACAACTCTGGTCCTCATGGAACTCATTGCTGCTTAAGAGTCCAAAGTGACTTCATCGGAATGACTGACTCATTTAATGCAGTAGCTACCCTACAGGGGAGAAACAGAGAGAAGCAGGAGTGGAAGAGAAGGAGAGAGAGAGAGAGAGAGAGAGAACGATGTCGTGGAGCAGCGCGTTATGGGAATGGGAATATTATGGTAATGAGGATGATCGGAACCTCAGGATGACAGTGAAGGATGATGAGATGTTAGCTCTCATGGTGCGCGTGCGTGTGCACACGTGTGTGTCTGTTAAGGTCAGTGTCCATGCGCAAGTGTGTGTGTGCACGTGTGTGCGCATGTGGTTTATAATTAAGAAAGCAAGGATAGGGAGCTTAACAAAGTGACTTTTACTTTTCATTACGACAGCTATGTCAACCTACTGCAGCACCAGTCACCAGGAGGAATGGTGCCTTTCATTAACATATAAAGTCATTATGAAATTAAACGTAACTGAAGCTTAACTTCGCGGAACAGTGAGACATCCACTCTCTCTCTTGGTTTTGTAACTTGGCCAAAGTTGACTGTGGTTGGTCTTACGCCTGCGATGTTGAACAGGCGTTGATGAATCGTGATGGTAATGCTGTCCCTTGACTTGTAAAAACACTGTTCACCGACTCCCACAGCTCACAGGGAAGTGCCCACAGAAGGTATACACAGAAACTAATTAAATACTCTCAACTAAACATTTTGGTGTTGCAGACTGAATGTTTTGGGTCTGGGATGTTTTTCAGTATGCATATAAAACAATGGAAATCAATGTCACCAATCAACAAGCTACACAAAGAACAGCATAATCAGGCATCTTCACTCATCATTATCATAATCAATTAAGGATTTGTGGGGGGAAACACAAAAAGAAAACCATTTATTTAACAAAGAAACGGATCCAAATCTTCCCTGGCTACAAGCTTCAGAAGCTAGGTTAAAGTACAGTTGTGCTCAAAAGTTTGCATACCCTTGGAGAATTGGTAATATATGTCCCATTTGTAAAGAAAACATGCGTGAGCAAGCAAAACGTATTTTTGTTCTTACGGGATTCACATTTAAATTTAGATTATATTATAATCATAAAACAAATCATGGCAATAAAGAAAAAAAATTACTGACTCCTGTTCAAAAGTCTGCATACCCTTAGTTCTTATTACTGTGTATTTCTCCCTCTAGCATCAATGGCAGCGTGACATCTTTTGTAATAATTGTCTATGAGGCCCCGAATTCTTGCAGGTGGTATAGCTACCCATTCATCTTGGTAAAATACCCACAGGTCATGCAAAGTCTTTGGTCGTTTTGCATGAACCACACGTTTGAGATCTCCCCAGAGTGGCTCAATAATATTAAGGTCAGGAGACTGTGATGGCCACTCCAGAACCTTCACCTTTTTCTGCTGTAACCACTGGAGGGTCAACTTGGCCTTGTGCTTAGGGTCATTGTCGTGCTGGAAAGTCCAAGAGCGTCCCATGCGCAGCTTTCATGCAGAATAATGCAAATTGTCTGCCAGTATTTTCTGATAACATGCTGCCATCAATTTTCACAAGATTCCCCGTGCCTTTAGAGATCACACCCCCCCAAAACATCAGTGAGCCACCACCATGCTTCAGTGGGGATGGTATTCTGTTCACTATAAGCCTTGTTGACCCCTCTCCAAACATGGTTGTGACCATAAAGCTCTATTTTGGTCTCGTCACTCCAATTTACAGTGTGCCAGAAGCTGTGAGGCGTGTCAAGGTGTTGTCGGCCATATTGTAACCAGGCTTTTTTGTGGCATTGGCGCAGTAAAGGCTTCTTTCTGGCAACTCGACCATGCAGCAAATTATCATCATATTGTGCTCCTTGAAACAACCACACCTTTTTCCAGAGAAGTCTGTATTTCTGTAGGTTTTTCTTTGTATCATGAATAATTCTTCTGGCAGTTTTGGCTGAAATCTTTCTTGGTCTGCCTGACCTTGGCTTGGTATTATGAGATCCCTGAATTAACCACTTCTTAATAAGTGATTGAACAGTACTGACTGGAATTTGCAAGGCTTTGGATATATTTTTATAAATCTTTCCATCTTTATAAAGTTCCATTACCTTGTTACACAGGTCTTTTGACAGTTATTTTCTGATCCCCATGGCTCAGTATCTAGCCTGCTCAGTGCATCCATGTGAGAGCTAACAAACTCATTGATTGTTTATACACAGACACTAATTGCAATTTAAAAAGTCACAGGTGAGGGAAATTCACCTTTAATTGCCATTTTCACCTGTGTGTGTCACCTTGTGTGTCGGTAACAAGGCCAAACATTCAAGGGTATGTAAACTTTTGATCAGGGCCATTTGGGTGATTTCTGTTATCATTATGATTTAAAAAGGAGCCAAACAACTATGTGATAATAAATGGCTCCGTATGATCACTATCCTTAATTACGTTATTTTGCTTGATCAGTCATATTTTCCAAATCAATACCAATATTTCACAATTTCACAGTTCATTGATGCTATTCGTTGTGGAAGTGAGCTTAATAAGGAATGTTAGTCAGTTTAACACAATGCTTAATAGTGTCTAGCTAAATATTCAGACTTGGCATGATGTTAATTCGTGACAAAATGATCTAATGTTGAGACGCAATATTGTGTTGAATGTCCCAATCGGTCCCAATACTGGCATACTAGCTTACTATACACAAAATAGTACTTCACTATCATCTGTGATGTATGTACTTGTAGAACGTAGTATCTAATATGCGACTTGAGATTCAGCCATTGCTTTCGATTTATATAGTTCACGTAGTGTAGTGGTTGGCTATTCAACTGTCACTGTTTTCTAAAGAAACAAACGAGTAATGGAGTGAATCTGAAAAAACAAACCCGCCACGTTTCGACTAATTGGTTTAACAGTGGAGAAGTAGACCGACACTCTGTACACATATAGCTTAGTGGCGTAGTGGCTAATGAAACCGCCTGTCATGTTGGCAACTCCGGCTGAACTAGGCTTGCCTCGTTCCTTTTCTTGTTTCAGGACGTCCGTTTCATGTATTTATAGACTTCTACAAAAAGCTTTAGAAGAATAGCCCATTCCTCCCAGAGACCTGCTGGCTAATCAGTGCACAGGTCCTTCTAACACATCTACCCTTCTCCTTTACAGTACCTGGCACCTTTACCAACACAATGTGGTACATCGTAAGGGACTAAGTTCATGATTACCACTGCCAGGAACAGCACATTGTCACCCAGGGGGCTCTTGGGAGAAACAATTCTCTGGCAAGCCCTGTTCCTATCCGGTAGGTTTCCAGCATGCTGGTGTTTTGTCGTCAGGGAGGTCGGATGTGTGTAAAACGTGAACCCGAGCTGAAAGGTTGGTGTATTCAATCCCCGGTATCGGAGACAAAGCTAATTGAGGTCAGTGGTGTGCTTTTGCATGTGTGCATCTGTGTCCAGAGAATTGGAGCCGGTTATTCTGTCCTTTCCACACCAAATCGATACTGAGAAAACACATGGCCTCTCACCACTTTTTTTTTCATTGTGTGTATACACCCATACATTCAGGCCCTGCAATTCATGCCAAACTTTTTTTCCGGTATGCCTGTTTATGTGCCTGGGTGTGTGCCCAAAAACACCTCTGAGTTCATGTACATCGAGAATAATAATCAATTTGATTTACAGAGGATCTCTAACCCCATTGGCAGGGAGTATTCCTTGGACTCTCAGGTTCAAAATGTTTATCAACAAATCGTCTTCTGCCCAACTTCTCTCTTTTACCAGTAACTTGGAGTATCTGCATGTTCACCACAGCCTTTTTGCTTTCTCCTTCAGACTGATTGACACTCATCAGCTTGAAAACTAAAATCATACTTTTTTTGGTTCCTTATGCAGATACCTTCCTGCGCTGAATGTGGGAACCTCGTGGCTTATCTGAGGGGCTGCCTCACACAGGATGACTCTTGGCATCAAGACAGATGTTAAATGGGGCAGAATTAGCTGAACTGGAAAGACAAAATCAATTACATACAGAGAATAGTTATTATGCAGCAATCATAGCATCCAGAAAATCTAATCTGTGACTGGTGAGATATTTTCATCTCTGACGACATTTATGAATGATTTGATCAGTTATATAAATCCTTATATACATCTGAAGCAGATGCTAATCTCTGAAACATGAATAACCTTTTGGAGGACTGTAATTTCTCTTCCCCGAAACAAGCACTGGGTAAAGTCGTTTATTTGGATCAGACAGCTACATTCCTTACATTTTAGCGGTACTGCAAGAATGTAAAAAGTCCCTGCACAAGAACGCTAGCCAACCTATTAACATGGCCTTTATTTAACCTCTTATTTAAAAGTCCATGCACAAGAACACTAGCCAACCTACTAACATGGCCTTTATTTAACCTCTTATTCAAAAGTCCCTGCAAAAGAACGCTAGCCAACCTACTAACATGGTCTTTATTTAACCTCTTATTCACAAGTCCCTGCTCACGAATACACAACAATTACATTTGGACTGATTTAACCTCAGTTGAGGGTTGAGTCAGAGTTTTGTCATTGGTGACTCTACTCTTTGCTTCAACCATCAAGCCTCTTGCCCAAACTGTCAGACCATAGGCAAAACATATCATGGCAATAATAGCCGAAGACACTAAATAAATTGTCTCTATTCACAGATAACATTCTGTAAGTATCCCTTTCACCCAGACTCCCAGCTATACTAAGCCTGATCTCTATGTTGACCTTCTCTGACTACAGAATCAATTTGAATCAGTGTAAGTTGAAATGTTATACTCCTATCTGTTTTCTCCCACTGTTGGACTAACTTTAGACCAAAATAATTCCTGGCTGAGCGAGCAGTGTGCTGAGAAGCAGATCGGTGTGGCATGAGCATCAGAGGACACATCTTGATGTTTGACTCTCCTGAACCTTCTGTGGCATTAATTTGGGGAGATATTCGCAAATTGTACATCAGGAAATTGTGATGGAAGAAACACTTTTAATAAAATTCAGGTTCATTCTCCCGTTTATGACACCACATAGGCATACGTGTACAGCATATTACCATTATTATTAATTGCTGTAGCTGGTCACTTAGTGCTGTACATTTTGTACTGTACCGGGACATCATCAGCCCTCAGACCACTGCCTATGGCCTGACTCCATGTTTGGTGTGTCATTATAATTGTGTGTTTTGATTGTTATTCCCCCTATGTCGACCATGTTATTATTGTTATTATTATTATTATTATATACCTGTGTGTGTGTGTGTGTGGGAGTGCGTGTACATGCATGTGTGTGTGGCTGCGTGTGTTTGTTTGTGTGTGTGTGTGTATCTGTATTCACTGCCTGCTTTTTTAATGACTTTGATGGTTTAGTGAGCTGCTGTGCTCATATGTGATTTAAGTGGCAGAGAGAGTTTGTGATTGTCATTGTATTTAACACTCCTCTGATTGAAATCCCCAGCTGAGTTAATTGTCCCCGACTTGTTCTTTTGAAGTTCTGTCTCTCACACGCACATATTCACACCCCCTCCCTCCCTCCCTCCCTCCCTCCCTCCTTCTCCCACCTAAGAGATCCTAGGTGAGGCCCCATCCTCGCCCTACTCTCCCCTCCTCGGCTCCTGGTCCGTCCATCCATAACTCTTCTCTAGCCGCACTTCCCTTTTCTCTCTGTATCTTGTTACTAAGGGCAAGGGGGGGGGGGGGATGTGTGCGTGCATGTGTGTGCGCGCGCGTGTGTGTGTGATGCTGTACAGACACTCTAGTCGTGCTATAACACAGAGTTCTGTCCGTTGCATTCTGGCCTAACTCCAGCTACCTCCAGCACTGCAGAATGCTGGTGATGATATATGGCTCAGTGACATCTCTCTCTCTCTCTCTCTCTCTCTCTCTGTAACAACCCCTCCCAATGGTGCCTCCATTCCGCCTTATGTCTCTCTCTCTTTTTTAATCTACCTCACCCTCCACCTTTCCTTCTTCCCCCTCTCGCTTCCTTTTTGCCATACTATCCCCCTCTTCCATTAATCCTCCCCCTCCCCCTCGTCCTCTCCTCCCATCGACTGCAGCACATCATGTAAAGACGCGATAGAAGATTATATGCCAGGCAATGAAGGGATGTCGGAGTGACAAATCCCAGGGAGAAGGGGCCTACTTTGAGCTGTTACAAAACCGAATATTAGCAGAGAGGGGAAAGAATTGATAGAGGAATATTAGAGCGATGACGGCTGCATCGTGAGTCTCCCTTTATGGACTTAGATGATTAAATAATATTCTGCGTGGGTGCCCTAGATTTCAGATGTTAGCCACATGCTGGGATTAACCCCATCATATTAATCAACGGTTATCAGCCACCTCCTGTGCCACTACGTCTTAGAATCCAACAGGAAAGACGCCATGTTTAATGTCAGGTTACAATATTTAAATTAGACGTTACGTCTCACATTCTGGAAGGCCTGAGTTCTGTTATGTTGGCATTTGGACATGGTACTTTGTAAAAACAAAAATCACGTTCTCCATTTCAGGCGAGTGCGGTCCAGTGATCTAAGCTGTTGTCTCCAGTACGCCTTTTGCACCAGCAAAACATAAATGCCTGATAAACACATCTTTAAAAAATCATGCTTGTAACTTCACTGAGAGATTGTCTGTCCTTGCCTCAAAAAGAGCATCGGAAATGAAAGGTTAGTCTGAGTATCGGCCTATGTAGCTAACATCACAGTTCTTACCACTCCTTGTCATTGGCACAGGCCTGGAGAACAGGGAAGTGGAATGGATGCTAAAGAGACTACTACTCAGGCTAACCAGTGGTGGGATGATGATGACCAATCACTGTTCACCACTTCAGGTATCTCTCTCAGCAGTCAACCGTGTTAAGTGTCACCATATTATTTGCGTGTGTGTGTGTGTGTGCGTGTTTATGTTGCATAAACCTCAAGACCAAATCTCAATTTTTACACCGGATGAAAACCAAATGTCATGTGATATTTATCTCTCCTTCTCCATGTTTCTTGCAATCGTCTTCTCCCCACTCTCTCCCCACTCTCTCCCTCCTCTCTCTGTCTTTCTCTGTCTTTCTCTGTCTCTTTCTCTCCAAGCAAGGTGAAGCCTGGACAAGACATTTATCAGGACACAAGATCCGGTTCTACCTGCTGTGGGTTTATGGTTCACACAAGCACATAAAACTGCATACTAAAACCTGTGGATTGCTTTCATCTGTTTGGCACTGATTGTAAAGGATGAGTGTGTGTGTGTGTATTTGTGTTTGTGTACAATAAACAACAAAAATTGAGAAGGTGAGTGTTTTCTCAGCACACAACATTTTATGCCAACTTGTCCCTTCACACCACAGCACTGACAATTAGCTTTCCCTCCGGTACTTGGGATTGAACCCGCAACCCTCTGAGCCAAAGTCCTTGTTTAACACCCATCTTCATCCTCATTAAATTCCCCATCCCATCGCTCACTGCTGCCACTAATGGCAGGTTTAAAGGAATTTCAGTTGTCAGTCTAATTTTGACTGGTAACTTCTTTTTTTGCAATTTCTTTCTTTAAAAACAAAAATAGGCTTCATATCAGCTTAACCATTAGAAATAGTCATTATCATATTGCATTTCTTGCATAATTTCTAATCCATTGTATCAAACTTGTTTTTTGAGAAGAATGCTGATTACAGTTTTCACAAAAGATCTGTGAGGCTTTAGTACAAACGTTAACTGATGATTGCTCGGCACAGCGGTAGCCCCGCCCCCCCTTAAATACAGCCAGCGGATGCACTCAAAGCAAAGTAGACCACCCCCCCAAAGCACTCGCCACGCTCCCCCTGGGGAATCCCCATGGAAACCTAATGGCGTTTTGATTGCCATCTTAAGTGCCGGTCCAATTCACGAAAGCTGGCCTATCTGCCCTTGATTTAGCTTGAGAGGACGAGGGAACCACACAGCTCACTCGCAGGGTTGGTAACACCTACTATTCAATGCAAACTGCAGTCACGTGTCTGACCCTGGTGGCCTCAAAGTCTCAAATTTAATCCAGACTTTTTTAATAAAAACTCTGGCTAACACTCTCCCTTGCTTGGGCAAGTGCTCTTGGAGGTAAGGATGTGAAAGGCAAAGGGCTGTTGGTTTAAGTCAGGGGGGGGTCCAACCCGGGTCGTTGTCCCTCCCACCCCATGTATATGCAGTCTCATTCAGAAGTCTTACAAACAGGTGTGCTAAATTAGGGTTGGAGTGACCCCGATATTGGATTTAGGGGCTGTCTATTTGGCTTTTGGACTACAGCCAGTGACTGCCAAAACGAGGACATATCCCCCTGCTCCTTAAACCTACTTGATCTGTCAACTATCAGTTGAGAGCAAATTGCCCAGTCAGCAGTTAACATCAAAGTTGTCTATTGGAAATATGTATAGTACAAAAGTGGACGGCCCTAACTAGCGTCAGAACTAGATGAAGACAAAAGAGCCCCTGAGAAAAATAATCTGGCCATGGACCGTATTGACTGCTCAAGGGCCTAAATGCTGAGCATTCTTTCTTAGCAATTATTCTATACAATATCTCCCACTGCAGTGCTCTGAGGAATGTTTCAGTTGTTGTTGTATATACCACATCAAAGACCCTATTGTACTGGTACATCTCATTGTATTGCAACACCCCAAACAAACATTTTTTAAAGTATAACTTATAAATGAATACTTTGAAGTTTTTCCTCCGTTCTCAGCCTTTCTTCAACAGGCAAATGTGACCCAGAAGAATGATTAAGTAAAGGTTGAAAATTAACTAATGCATTTATTCAAATTAAAACTTAAATACATGACTGCCTTTGTTAATATTTTCAAAGTTTAATACATGTTTTTAAGACTTGTAATTACTGTTAGTTAATATTAATTATGACATTAGCTGATGTTAATTAATTTACCATTACTGTAAAGTATTACCATACTTATTAATTGCCTTTCTGACATTATTTAATCACCCTATCTCAATTATAGAGATGTTGCCTGAATAATACTTTCTTTATTTTCTCTATTAGTTCAGTGATATTATTTGGTGTAATAAATCTTCTTCACCTTCTGGGGGATAAAATTGAAAGGGTAACTAACGCTGTCTACTTTCATTTGCAAAGGAGGATATTTCAAACAATGTCACACAAAAAATGCTTGATTGAAAAAAATAGAAATTATATTATAAACATTGGTAGTGCCTGGTGGACAACCAGAGCTTGGATTTTTAAATGGGTGATCCACACAAAACCCAACATTTGTGTGAAATATTGTTAAATTATGTTAAATAAGTATATGTGACAACAGTATCTGTCTGTATTGCAAAGTTGTAATAAGTTAGCAAGCAATGTGAAATATGTTGAGAATACTAATGCTAATACACTAATGTCAACTAAAGAAAAAAAAGCAGTGCTCCGTCTGGACAGGCTATTGCTATCTAGTTATATTTATACCTCTGTGGCTAGGTAGGAAGAAAAAAGTGTTATCAAATGTGATTTATGTTATTATGATCTCTGATAAGAAGACAGTATATACACCGAGCTCTGTGGAAATACTGTTCTCCTTGGTAAAGATAAGCAGAAAAAGGTTAGGAAAAAGTATAATTGTTTATCAACTTGATCTTACAGTCACAATATGATAAATCGCACCATTAAATGAGGTAAAATGATGAAGTTTAAATACACTTTTTCCAGGCCTTTTTCCCTTTTTTGTCTTGAGCATTTGAAAGGCATACTCACTTTGTGTCAGACCGGGTGATTGTCAGGAAGTATCAATTTTTTGGCCCTGACAATCTTCTTGGTAGCAATGGCAATGATGTTTTTCTGGTCATTGTCCAGCATCTTGATGAAATGCCGTGCAATGACCTTTGAAGACAAGGTGTTTCTGTGCACTTCATCCCGCTGCTGTCAGCAGTTTAATCATTAATGAAGAGTTAAGGAAAAGTGATTCAGTTCCAATGGCAGCTGCCCATACCCAAACCTAACATTGTGTCACTGTATTTCATGATGAGATGCTGTGCCGGTTTCTATTGTTCTCCATTAGGGCCTACAGTTCGTTTTTCACACCATCACAAAACAGCTGCCGGGGCTACATACAAAGGAGAGATGCGTCGTTGCAAACTGCAATGGCTAACAAGGTCCCCTGATTCTGTCCTCACCGACGTTTTTGTAACTTTCACTTACCCTGAGCATCTCTGACTCTGATAAAGCACAGATCACACTGCATTCTGCGCAATGCAATACATCAACCCCTTACGTTTGGTGGATATGGTTGTCACAAACACAGAAGGTTTTTTTGGCGAAGAAAGTCATTGACATTGTGCGCACCCTAACAAACACGCTGACAGGTTGTGGTAATGATAATCCATTTTTTGGAATTTCGTCGTGTTTTCATTGTGAGTTCATGGCACGCAATGTCCATTAACAGGCTGAATCATATAACGTGACCATGTGAGGTCATGTATAATAACAACAACCACACCAATACAGCCATGTCTTAAATGACAGACACATGTAAACCTATTGTTGAAATGTATTAGTACTGCAGTGTAGCCTTTATGAATAAAGCATTGAGACCAGTGACTAAAAGGTTGCCATGCCAAATGTGTCCTTGAGAATGGCACTCATCCCAATTTCTCCTAGGTGGTTGCTGTAATGTGTTCTCCATCATATTTACTTAGTAAAGTGTAGTTAAATATATATAAAGGTCAGATATAATAGGACATCGATAGGGAGACGACTTATCTCAACTTTGGAAGATTTGGCTGAGTGCCTTTTATAGGGATACAAAATACTCTTGCAGAAATGTACGGATTGGTTCTGAAGATTACCCTTAAACAATATTATATCACTGTTGCGAGTTTTCAAACTTGCTTTTCTGAAGGCAAACAAAGACAACGATTTCAGGTGCGTAGCCAGCTGTTAATCACCCTCCGGATGAAGTCAAGAGGGGAACAGACAATATCCAGATCATCATCCCAAGATGAGTTCATATGTGTGAATACGTTTTTCCATTGATTAAAAAACTAAACTTAAATTGAATGAATCAGAATCATACCTTTTCTATACATACAGACATTAGGACTGTTTGGGAAATCACACTTATTCTATAAGTACAAATGTTCTAAATTCCGTTTAGAAACATTCATATGCAATATTGATGAGGCCCCTGGCCTTTAAATATTGTATGTGCTTACATTTTTTTAAGGGAACTTATAATTAAAAAAAGTCAATAGATCTCAAATGGTTTTATTGATAAACTATTGGAGGGCATATAATTTAAAGCTGAGACTCTCACAAATTTGAATATGTTCTGGTCTGATGCTTGCCAGCCACATAGAAGCGCTTTTCCTTTTTATGGATTAGGACATGTTCAATAGAACGAGAGAGTGTCTGATGGATTAAAACATTATCAACAGAACAAAAGGAGAACTGATTTATTATGGCATTATCAATAGAACAGGTGCAGATGTGAACAGAATTAATATCAAAGCACATCACGTTCCCACTGGAAAAAAAAACTGAATCCTTGACTTTTGAGGAATCATTAGAGCAGATCTATTTGTCTACTCTCTCCTGCATCTCAGCCATTAGTCATTAGTGATTAGAATGTGGCCCAGGGGCTTTTCTGTGGCATGACATAGGAAAGAGCAAGGGTACTAAAAGCTACTGAGACTGGTACTCAGGCAAATCAGTGTTTATTGTTCAACACCACAAGCATCACTTTCAGCAGATTGCAGTGTTAATCGCAACAGATGTGTTTGTTTGTGTATGTGTGTGTGTGGGGGTGTGTGCATATTCTGTGAAAAATGCAACAATTAAACGCGTCAAATGCTTACAAAATAATCGTCCGAGGAGTCTCTAACTTAATACATGAACAGTTCGTATTTATAGAGGGAAAGGGGTGTGGTAAGTTGTTAGCCATCTGTCTTGTGTCACATAGGTTTTACCCAAAGAGCGGGCTGTCCCCCCCACCTTATCCTTCCTGCCATAATGTTTACTGTAGTGTTTACCTAAAGGGGCCAACTGACCTTACCACATTCCTAATAAACAAAGGACTGGCACCCTTCTTGGTCCAGGCAGGAGAACAGACAGTCAAAGTACCTAGTGATGCTCTGATATTATACAGACGTGTGTCACAATCAGAGTAAAGATTTACATACCAGCCAATTGAAAAACAGACATTTCTCAAATGTACCTTAGTTAAAAATTTCCATAACACTCCCTCACTTTTTCTTTCTCTTGCTCTTTCTATACCTAACCAACCCTCCCTCTCCCCCATTCCCTCCCTCCCTCCCCCTCTATTTCTTTTCTTCCCCACTCCCCCTCTCTGTCTCTCACTTTTTCTCTCTCCAACTCTTTGTTAAAGGGGCTTCTGGCAGCCTACCCAAGGTAGCTGAGGATGCAAGATGAATCCCAAACTGACAATGTGAAAAATGTATCGTTCTTTACCTGAGCAAGGTACACTAACTGTTCCTCTCAAAGAGGCTGCTCACCACCGGCTGGCTCTGATTGGGAAGCAATATCTTAGTTAAACCTGGTTTGCAAATTGGCAGATTTCCCCTGTCTGAAGCAAAGTAAAGCATGGAAATGACATAAATCAGAAAACATCCTGTTAAGTTCTGGGTTTCTACAGGAGTGAAAAGAGCCCTTATTTTGTGTATGTGCTGTGGATTATCTGTCCAGCACAAATGCAGTGAATGTGCGTGTATACACAGTAAAGAGAAAATGATGAGAGGGTGTGTGTTTTCTTAGTCGCTGTTTGGAGTGGAGAGTTCAAAGATGTTTTTACTAGCTCTTATTTTGAGTACACACACACAAAGACGCACAGTCAATTCTCCACACCACTGACCTCAATTAGTTGTCTCTATGATAGACCGTAGTGGGTTCTCCTCAGAACAGAGACACAGAGACAGAAACAGAAAGAGAAAGAATGGGAGAGATAAGGAGGGGTACAGAAAGAGAAAGATAGAGGAGTTACATAAGGCCAGGGAAAAGAAAGAGAGAATATTAAGTGAAGAACAGAAGAAGAGCCCCGGAAACACATAGATCTGTGACCTTGGTTTGAGGAGAGCAAGCTGAAGTGAATGTACGAATGCATTGCATTTGTGTTATTGGCTTTGTCCTGTGTGTGTGTGTGTGTGTGTGCGTGTGCGTGCACGCGCGAGTGTGATGGGTGTGTGTTTAAACTCCACCTTCCTCTCTCTACCCACCCTCCCTCCTGCCCCTCCTCAGTTTTTTCTTGCATCCCCGGCCTTCTGTCCATCCATGTTTTATGTTTGCATTACCTTGATTTTCTGTTTTTGTAGCAGATGTGAACCAGCCAGCTATGGAGATTGTGAGTGCTGCAGTCAGTATCTCCCTTCGTCTGCAACAAGCCATGCATTTAGTAGGACACACACACACACACACTCTCTCTCTCTTCCCTGACGTGTCATTAGCTTTGGCTCCTGGAAGTTAAACGGGTTTTCTGCCCTGTGGTCACGCATACACACACATCCACACACACACACTCACAAAAACACACACACACACACACATGCACCCAAACACACACACGTGCACCCAAACACACACACACTCACAAAAACACACACACACCCAAACACACACACACATACACTAACATACACACACGGAAGTTCAAGGGGTTTTCTGTCCTTGGCCAATATCATCACAGTGAATCAATAGAGTCATCGCTCAAAGCCAGGAAAGGGAGAGTGGGAATCGAAAGAGACAGAGACAGACAGAGAGACACAGACAGAGAGACACAGACAGACACAGACAGAGAGACACAGACAGAGAGACACAGACAGACACAGATAGAGAGACACAGACAGAGAGACACAGACAGAGAGACACAGACAGAGAGACACAGACAGACACAGACAGAGAGACACAGACAGAGAGACACAGACAGACACAGATAGAGAGACACAGACAGAGAGACACAGACAGACACAGACAGAGAGACACAGACAGAGAGACACAGACAGAGACAGACAGAGAGACACAGACAGAGACAGACAAAGAGACATACAGAGAGACACAGCCAGACACAGACAGAGAGACACAGACAGAGACAGACAGAGACAGACAGAGAGACACAGACAGAGAGACAGACAGAGAGACACAGACAGAGACAGACAGAGAGACACAGACAGAGACAGACAGAGAGACACAGACAGAGACAGACAGAGAGACACAGACAGAGAGACACAGACAGACACAGACAGAGAGAGACAGACAGAGAGACACTGACAGAGACAGACAAAGAGACACAGACAGAGAGACACAGACAAAGAGACACAGACAGAGAGACACAGACAGAGACAGACAAAGAGACACAGACAGAGAGGCACAGACAGAGACAGACAAAAAGACACCGACAGAGAGACACAGACAGAGAGACACAGAGAGAGTAATAGAGAGAGAGAAGTGGGAAGAATAAAGCGGGAAGGAAAGTCAGAGGTAGCAGACGAGTAGAGGAAGGGAATGGAGAAAGGTGTGTATTATCGCAGAGCCACAAAGCAAACTGGAAAGATGGATGCAGTGAGAGGAGCTAGTCAGGGAGGTAGAGATGGAGGGATGAAGGGAGACAGGAAAGGAGGTAGAGATGGAGGGATGAATGGAGGAATGAAAGGCGGTAGATATGGTCACAGTGAGCTTTAGTAGCAGTACATATCCGAGAATAGGAACACATTGCACACAGTAATGGTGGCTCAGCACATGGTAATAAAGATCTGAGCTCTGTTACAGTGGTGCAGTGGACGATGGAATGACTCCATGCCTTTATGACACTACATCACCGTGTTATTAGAGCCGGTGTTGACCTTTGAACTGGACGTGTTCATCCTGGTAAACTAGTCCCAGCATCGTCTTCTATGTGTCATAGATAGAGATAGCCTGTAACCAAAAGAAAATATCGTCCATGGCGATCAAGAGTAACTTGGTCCAGCGTTCAGAGTTCATAAAGTTGTCTTTTACTGCAGCCTCTTGTAGCCTCGGCACTGCCTGACAAGACTGTGAAAGTTTCAGCCTTTCGTTTAATGCTGTTTGTGCCACCGATGTGCTGTTGTCTATTCGCGTCGATTTGCCGACCGGGTCCATGGCTGTCGTGTGCCCAAATGTGACCTCCTGATTTGCAAATTAAGCACTGATGGGGTGATCATGTGATGGGACAGAAACTTTCATTTCAACAGTCTGATTTACATTGGTCAAATGGATACAGTAAGACAGTGCTAAAGACAACGACACATGATGAGATGATGGTCATCATTTCCATGTATGCACGGCATTCAGCAGTCCCAGTCTGACAAGGTGTTATTGTAATTGTTGTCAAATTGTCACCAAGACTTCACAGGCAATGACACTTGTCAGAATGCAATGAAAATGTTTGTTGTTGTGGAATGATTGGAGACGTGTGTGTGTGTGTGTGTTTCTCTGTTTGTGTGTCTGATGATCTGTGTGGGCCCATGTGTGTCTGTGTCTGCCAATGAAAAAGACAAAAAACAAACAAAACTAAAAAATACTTCAGTATTCTCTTCTCTAAATAGTGTCAAATGATTGTTCTAATTGTGTATATAGTCGGTTTATAATGGTAACAAGGTACCGTGGATTTTATGTTATATGGTCAATATACAACAGTGTAGGTCTTATGGCTGTATTACCATATGCTGTATTGACTGTAATGATGTTGATTTATAACATTTAGAAAGTGGGAACTTTCTCCTTGAGGAAAACTTCTGGACACACACAACCAAGATAATTGGCCATAACCTTAAGGTAAAGAAATGAGAGGAATGGGAGAAATGTGCTTTGAACAGATAAGTTCAGTACCAGTGGTCTTTTCTAGAACCTGTAGGTAATACAATATACTCTGCTCATCTGATGCACGTGGTGGGTTATAGGTGTTAAACTTTCCCACAGCGTGCAGAAACACAATCCGCAGTAGACATGAGGGAAGGTAAATACATTGTAGAATACATCGTAGAAGCACTACTGATATGGCAGTTTATTCACATTAAAACACAACTCTGTGTTGGAAGGACACCAGCTTTAGACGACGGCTTAGGAGTAACCCACAGTTACTAAAAAGTCAAACCTATTTTCATTTTTCATGCTCTGCCTCGCTGCATGTCCAGAATATTGTGTGAAGAAATGTATCGGTTGCTGAGACCTTTCCCTGTATTGTAACTACTTGATTGGCTTGAAGCCATTTGCAAAGTTGTGCTGTAGTAATAACAGAATCTGAACATTGTCTCGTTCAAAGAGGATGTTTTTATTTATTTAACCAAATACATTAATTGCGAATCATGTGTAATTTCTTAAAATGACCTGGTCAAAGGAAAGGAAAAATGCTAGGTGTGTTTGTATGTCTGTGTGTGTGTGTGTGTGTGTGTGCGCGTGCGCGTGTGTGTCTGCGTGTGTGTGTGTCTGAGTGTGTGTGTGTGTGTGCGTGTGGTTTGTGTTTAGCCTCTGTGAACACACACTCACCAGCACAAAGAGCAACACAGGGAGTAAAGGAAAAAGATGATAGGAAAACGAGGGAGAGGAAAAGAAAGAGACAGAGAGAAAGTAGAGAGGGGGGAGGATGAGAGAACAGCTGGAGAGTGGTAGAGAAGAGAGGATAAAAGAGCAAGAGGGGGAGAGATGAGGAGAGGGAGAACAGCGAAAGAGGAGTGCAGAGAGGGTAAGAGAGAGAGAGAGGGAGAGAGAGATCTGCAGCAGTCAGATAAGTGTTTCTATTGAACAGTCTGTAAACAGCCAGGATGGGCTGTTCTAACTGGGAAGATTAACTCTGCTACTCTATTCATTAGGTTTCCAGACACTCAATCCTCTGTACAGTATCTTTAGTCTAGTCAGAACTTTTGCAACCTTTACCCGCAACTCAGTCCTCATTCTACAGCACACTTAAATGATATCCCAAATGGCAAATGCGTGCTGCACAACGTTTGACTTCAGACCGTTTGGGACACAGGGCTTATTTGGCGCTATACTGTTAAAATCCACTCTATTCCGTGTCCCCACCCCCACCCCATCCACCCCCACCCCATTCCTAAGTAGTTGTTTGATGAGAGGTGATATTACAAGCATTAGCGTTGTGGCCGGGCTGCTAACAGATAGCTCGCTGACACATAGAGACACAGAGAATCCCACAGCTGGCTTGTCTCTGAAGCTATGCTCAGTCGGTGCTTGTCAGTCCCTGGATGGGACCAGATGCTGCTGGAATTGATGTTTTATGGGCAGTAGGGGGCACTGTTCCCTCTGGAAGAAATCCAAATGCCCCAGGGATTTGGATGGTACGTTGCCCAGCGCAGGATGCTGTCTTTTCAGATGGGACATCATGCATTTGTGTGTGTACTTTCATCTGTGTGTGTTAATCCTGTTTAGATACATTTCTATTTTAATTGCCTTTTCGATTCATGTTTAATCCCTATTACTTCCATGAATCCCTTACATCAGACACCATCATCAACAAAGAATAAGGTTTCTGGCAGCCCTGACTACAAATATAAGTGGATTGTGTAAGTGTAGTTATATATAGATTGTTTGTGCCTGGCAACCTCTGCTTTGGTAGGAAATGACAACAGTGGCAAGAAATCTCCAACTAGGGTGATGGCTGTGTTCTGACTTCACGGCAGGGGGAGAGGAGTGTGGGCCAGACATTTTTATACACACACACACACCTGTCACCAGATCAACAAGTCATTTCACACCCTGCTAGGTCAGCAATCTATAGTGATCATGGAGAATTTGAGACAATGCTCAGATACTGTGTTGGAATAAATGGGTTTCTCTGTATCTGTGTGTTCTTAGACAGGTGTAATGAATCAGAACATGGTCCATTTGAGACCTGTCAGACAAGACTTACAGTAGTGTCTTAAAACGCCTGATTGGAGCTGTCATTGTATTTAACACACACATACTCTGTACACTTTGGTGTAGACATCGGTTTTGGATTCAATCGGAATTGAACAATTAATTTAAACTGAGTTTGAATAGGCCTCACCCAGTAGGAAGCAGAATTTAGACAGAATGCCTATTGAAGGAAGTAATATGTAATTCAAAGAGACTGAAGACATAAACCATGACATTTCCTTTCCTTTTCTCAAATATTGAATCAAAAGGATATGTCACATCTTAATGTCAAATGCTATTGATTATTACTAAAATCAGTCAAAAAGGTATTTAATTTGATATATTGAGATTAGATGTTATATTTTTCTTTCACATTGTATTGTTTTGTTATCAAAATTTTGTTTATGTAATTATTTATTCATGTAAACAACCTCCAAAATTATCTTTCCAGATCACTAGAATTACAAATAAATGTTTCAGGTAAATACTTTTAAAAAGTACTCGTCTGATCTATATGCTACAAGTTATTACATTTTTTGATGTAAAAATAATTATGCTTTAATGAATAAGCAGTGGTTTGTAGCTCCTGTGTAGAGCAAGGTAGTTTCACGTTAGGGTTATGGGTTAATTTAATTCAAGTCGAAAATTGAATTATGTTTCATTAAAGGTCTGATCAATTCAATTTCAGTTCCAAATCAATAATTTAATCTGAAATGATAAGCAATTAATTTCAGAATTCAATCAGTCTTTGATTTTAACTGTTGCCGTGCTTTCGACGGGCGGTTTCAGCACCTTGGACAGCACCCATCATACAGGCCAGGAATTGGCGGATTTGTCCATCCACTGTCACCATCTTGAAAGGACTTTTTTTCTAGTTTCATTATCCCTAACTCCTTATCTCCCTCCATCCTTATTTCAGCCCCCCCCCCCCCCCCCCTTTCATAACAACTTCGCTCTCTACCTCCCAAGAAGCCTTGCCCTATGACAGACATGAATGAATTAGTCGTATATTTTTTGAAATGGAAATATCAAAGAATTTGTGTGGTCTCCGAATCTGAATTAAGAGGGTGAGTGTGTTAAGGGGATTAAACTGAGTAATGTTGAATTTGATGGTTCGTTTGCTAAAATGCAGTGAATGGGCTTGACGGCAAGCTGCAGGCAACCACAGCAGGCTACTATCGACATCAAAATGATTCGTCGGGAAAATAAAGCAGAAACAAAAACCTAGAGTTGTCATTTTAAATGAGAAGATAACAGCCCTCTTTGAAATCTCACGTGGTAGAAGTGCCACACACACACACACTCACACACAAGCAGGCGCGTGCGCGAGGGCAGCTGGGCTTCTTTCAACCCGTGCTCGTGAAAGACTGACAGAAGCGGGGCGACTGTTCTCAGTTGCACGCGCTCCCCTCTGTCTCCTCTCATCCTCCTTCGATATCTAGCGTTCCTCTGCCTTCCTAATTTATTTATGAGTTCTTTAACTTAGAAAAAGAAACAGAGACAGCAACCGGACTGCAATACCAGCGTAATGTAAGAAAACAACAAGGCAAGCAAAGAGGGGAACGAAAAAAAGAGGGAAAGAGAGCGAAGTATGCGTTTTTCTGGCGTGCGGATGTCTCTCTTATCTTCCTTTCTTGTATACTCTGTGCACCGTGTCTTTTCTTGATTGGTTTCAACTTGAAGGGAGAAAACAACTACATCAGCTGGACTTTATTATGAAAAGAAAAACAATCCGAAGACTAGAAGGCAATAGCCACATGTGAGAAAAAAGGAAAGGGGGAGCAATGCTTTCTCCTCTCTCTTTTTTCCTCTCTTCTCTCTCGAAGCGACAGAATGGAATATTTTTCTCTCCCTGGTCGATGGATGTACTACTATTACTTTATACCAGGAAGGAATCTCCCATCTCTCCTTCTTTTTACCGGGAGATTTCTACCGCTGTTGGTCTTCCTTCATGCCTCCCTCCTCCACCCCGACCCGTGCCTCTCCCACCCTCAGCCATGTCACATCCTGGCTCGGATCGGACACACGGTACGTCTCGGTGTTCTGCTCCCAACCAAACAACCAGCCAGGGTGCAGAACGCTCTCAACAGAGCCTTGACCAGCTTGAAACACCAGACTGGAGATGGAATCCCGCCTCTTCTGCCCTACAACCTCACCCTGGAGGTAACGGGTCCATCGGTGCTTCCATATTCATTCATTCATTCAATTGGCAACTAGTCACTCAGTCGCTTACGTTCAAATCAAATAAACTTTATTGAGCAATGGCCACATTTCTTCCAATAAGAAGCCTTTCAAGGTGAAACATTAAAGAGAAATGCTTAATGTTTTTGCACAAAAATCAATATATAGCATGAATAATAAACAATTATGAAACAATGGTTGAAAGACTAACGAAGCAAAATCGTTTGAAATAATGAAATGTTTAAGATTTCATTCAGTTGATAAAATACACAACATAGCTAAGACAACTACAAGCACCCTTTAGAAGCACATCTGAAAAGGTGTGTCTTGATGTCGTTTTTGAAAATGTCAGTCCTTTCTGAGACCCTTAGATAATCTGCCAGGCAGTTCCGAGGGAGAGAGCCATAATGCCTTGAAAGGGGCCACGCCAAACGTTTTGGTTCTGGCCCCTGGAACAACTAAAGACTTAGTTCCAGAGAATCGGAGGTACTGACCGGGGACTTTATCTTTTAGGATGCGCGGCCATATTGCATACATAATCCCACCCAATGATTCATGGAAACACTTATTGTATTTAAAGCAAACAGGCTGTAATGTCTGACTCATTCATTGGACTGTGTGCAGGTGGTTTCCCGGTCACCATCGGGAGGAGATCCCGTCTCCCTGTCCAGGTGTGTTTGTCAGGAGCTGGTGGTGCGAGGCGTTTCGAGTGTCTTGGCCTTCCCACGCTCACCCGAGGAACTCATCAATGTCGACTTCCTGTCCTCCTTCCTGGAAATACCTTTTATTTCCCTGCTGGAGGACCTCGAGCCTCTTAGAAATAAGGTAAGACCTTGAACCGTTCCGATTGTCAAGGTAGAACCTGGAAACACCATGATCTAGAAACACTGGAAACCAAGGCAGGAGCTAGAACCATTCTGAGTTAAGGATAGAACCTTCAACCTCCAGGAGCAAGAAACACTGGGAATGAAGTTTGGTCCCTGAATCATTGAGAACCACGCTATAGAAACCGTTTACTGCAGGATTAGAAGCCATCAGAGATAGAACACAGAGAGCCTCTTAAAGTCAAGCGATGATACAGTGACACCTTTTATATCATTCATGGAGAGTGTAGAGCCACTCAGAGCTTAGCTAGAACAGCCAGCGTGTGAGAAAGAGTGTGTGTGTGTGTGTGCCTTGTTTTTGGGACACGTGTATGCCTGATTTCCGTTTAGTAGTTACAGAATGGCCGTTAACTGCAGCTGAACATACAGTAAAATTAATAGTGTACATCTAGTGGAATCTAATGGATTAGTCTCATATCTGTACAGACACAACAAGTGTGTGTGTTTGCATTCCTAGCGGCAGCCTAAGCTGTGTGCCAGTCAATCAATCTCAGCCATATCCTCCTGTCTATAGCTGAGCAGTCAACTGCAACACACACAGACACACGAACAGACAGACACGGAGACACGCACAGACATGCACAAATAAACACACATATAGAAACACACAGACAGACACGCACGCGCACACACACACACACACATAGGCTCAACACAGAGAAAGACTCAGGAGAAACGAAAGAGAAGATAGAGAGGGAAAGAGGGAAAGAGCAAAGAGAGTGAGCGCGAAGGAGAGAGGGGGAGAGGAGGAGAGAGGGAGAAGAGGAGAGGGAGGGAGAGAGAGGGAGGAACAGGAATAGGCTGAATAGAGTGTTATCTGTCATGCTGTGGGAGAAGTGAACCATTCACTACTGAACTCTGTCTGTCTGGCGGTGGGCACTGAAGGGAAGGAGAAGGAGGAGAGGAGGAGGGAGACAGGAGGAGGGGGACAGGAGGACGGGGAGAGAAAGGCAGACAGGGCGCAGTAAACTCAGCAGTCTTAGATAGTATATCAGGAGGGGTGATCCCATATCAAGGCTGTCCATCCATCTCTCTAGCTCTTTGGCTATGTTTGTGTGTGTGTGTGCATTCCTGCAGGCATGGGTGTGTGTGTGTGTGTGTGTTTCTGTGTGTGAATGTACAGAGCAACACACTTAGAAGTGGTGTGACTTGGCAGATAAGAGTGAGAGAGTGATAATTCTTCCTAATGTACATTAGATAATTAGAATGATAGAATGACCTGATCACATAAATCACACTGACCAAGAAGAGGCTGAGGGAGGACAGGTGAGATGAGGATGGGGTAGAGGAGAGGGGAAGAGGAGGGGAGACGAGGAAGAGGAGGGGGAGAGGAGAAGAGGAAGACGAGGTAAGGGGAGAAGAGGAAGAGAATGGGGAGAGGAAAAGGGAGGAAGAGTATAAGAAAGACAGGAAGTGCTTCATCATCAGTATCCTCACAGGTGCTTTGGCTAGTATATCAGTAGTAATGCTTGCTTCCCAAATAGCACACTATTCTCTTTGTAGTACACTACGTTTGACCAGGGCCCTATGAAGGGAATAGGCTGCCATTTGGCCCAGCCATTCCAGAGGGTTGTTCCTGGCAGGTCACATGCTCAGCTAATCGTGTTATTTATTTTTAGCTGTTGTTATGATTAGATTGCCTTGTTTAAGGACCAACTCTGTTCCACTGTGATCTGTCTATCCTGCACTTTTCATTTCCTCCCATTCTTTCCCTCCTCCCTCACTCTATAGGGGAGGAAGATTAGGACATTGAAAAGCTAATTTGTGTCTCTGAATGTAATCACTTTTAATCCTCAAAACCTGATGATGAATGAGTGGAAGTGCTGTTGCCTAGGGCTACACACACACACACACACACACATGTATACAATCAGACACATGCATAGGCTTTCACTTCTAACTCACACACACACACACACACACACACACACAAATAACACACACACACACACATATAATCAGACACATGCACACAAAAACAGATTATAAATACATTCAAATGTATTTACTGTCACGTATATATACAAACCAAGTAATATAATTGAAGTACACATTTATGACATTAGAGTCAACGTGGACACACACTGATTTGTTTCACCAAACATGATAAGAGTGTTGTCCAAAATTCTCCACTTTTGACTCATCTGTCCATAGAGCATTCTTCCAGAAGTCTTGACAGGTGCTTCTAGTTATTTTTTGATAAACCTTTCTAACAGCTCATTATGTCTGGTGAAAAACAAACACAGTATTCCACACTACTGACCACATATCAACGATCAAGCACTGAGATGTCAGTGTGATGGTTTGGGGATGCTTTGTTTTATCAGGAGCTGGAAGATTTTCCATCACTGTAGAGTACAAAATCTGCTCTGTATCAGAGATTTCTAATGTCAGGAGATCTGCTGTGAGCTGAATCTGAAGCGCAGCTGGGTCCTGCATCATGATGTTAATCCAAAACACACACATAAGTCTGCATCAGATTGGCTGAAAGGCAATACATTTAATGTTTGGAATGGCAGGCAATTGAAAAACCTTAAACTAATAAAGGAAGGACCTCAAACAAGCAGTTCATTCTCAAAAACCTACAAATGTCCCTGAGTTAAAGCAATTTTGCCTGGAGGAATGGGACAATACAGCGATGTAAGACATTGATCCATAACTACAGGACAGGTTTTGTTACCGTTTCTAAGGGGCATTTATGTTCTCGCAGGGGGGTATTGCATAATCTCTGTTCAAAAGAATAAATCCCAAAAAGAAATAACAACAATATACGAATCTTGTGCTATTGGTTTGCTCAAGCTTTCTTCATTTAATGTCAGCTTTTGGTTGAATATCTGAAAAAAATCAAGGGGATAAATAGTTCTGAGCGTTGGACCTCTTACTGGACCTCGTCCTACAGGCTGTTCCGACGTGTCCGTTCATGTCTGAGGAGCATCGAAGGTTACATTCCCCCTTGCCTCGTGCACGCATTACGCACAGACCATATTTGACCGGTTCTGTCTGCAACCAAACCTGCTTGGGGTGGAGCGGTGTCTAAGCACTGGCTATCTCCCTGGATTCTGCTATCTCCTCGGCGTGTGACAGCAAAGGTCGCAGGTCGCCTAACGGGCTGTGCCCTCCCTCCGATGGGCCGGAGTTTTAAGGGTCGACTGTGGTAGTTTTGCTGCGGTGAGCCGGTCATCACACTGTTTTCCGGGGTTTTATTGACTCGATGCCACGGCTCTCAGCCTAGGTCGTAGCTGTCGGCTGGGAGAGGAGAGGGTGAACAGGTAGCCGGCGTATTCCCGCGTCGCCCCAGGGGACTGGCATCAGTTCAAGCCGGTTTCCCTTGGGTAGGATATTGCGGGCTGCCTGGTTCACTGTCCACTAGGCTGGCTTAGGGAGAGACTGTGAGTCACCACTGTGTGTTGTACTGAATGCCAAAATAAAAGAAATCGGAAAGGGGATAAGTGTTTTTCCACAGTGCTGTACATATCTGAATATATCATGTAGGAGGGACAGAAAAGACACCTGTAAAACATGAATCATGTCATCAAAGTACATGGATGAGCCAGGGGAGAGTTAGGAGAGTAGATACAGGCCAGTTTGGATGTTCAGGGGGACAGAACATAATGTCAGGAAAAGTACACAGCAAATTGACCATAACTAAGCCATAAAATAAATGGAATTAAAAATTAACAATAATCTCCCACCGTCATTAGACTGGAACTACATTGCGTAATGTCTTATTAGGTAATTCTTTTTGGTTTTACTCTGCGGGGCCAAAAACCACAGACAGGGAGATTTTGTCCTAGTCTGTCTGTTGCCAATCCCTGGCCTCGGTGTGTCAGTTGTACTTCCTGGTTAAAATGAGTGACGCTGTAGGACTGTGTGATCTTTTTCAGGAATATTTTATTGGTATACAGCATACCTATGTGTTTACAGTATAGTTTCTATATGTAATGGATAAAATATATATCACATCTCCATGAGGTGATCTGTATCATATGTCTATGATGTAAATCATGTCTATAACCCACAACATATATCTTATGTCAGTGAGATTATATATTTTGCCTGTCACGTAAAAGGTACATCATATGCATGTTAGATCAAATATATACAGCTCCGGAAAAAATGAAGAGACCACTGCACCTTTTTCTTTCCTTTCCAAAAAAGTCGAAAAGGAAGGTTTTGATGGAGGAAAAGAAGCGCTCAATTTGCAGTGGTCTCTTCATTTTAACACAAAACCTTCCTTTTCGACTTTTTTGGAAAGGAAAGAAAAAAGGTACTGTGGTCTCTTAATTTGTTCCGGAGCTGTATGTCATATGGGTTGGACAAAATAAAATAATCACCAGAATGAAAAGGACTGTTACTTTGAAGTAACTTAATCACAAATTCAAACGCTGCTGCGGAGGTCACATTAGGTTGATTGCCAATTAGCGGTACAAGTGTGTCTGCCATAGAAGAGGTCTGACAATTAGCACTTGGATGTGTGGGTTTTCAAAGCAACACGAGGCCACTAACAGAGTTCCAATGTGTCCAAGTAGTCAGGACCAGGTGAACCCTGTGGCATTACCACAGTTCCCTCAGGGTGTTCCAGTATGCCAGGACGATAATGCCCCTATACACACTGCTAAACACATTCAAGAGTGGTCTGTTGAATGCCAGGATGACATCAAACGCCACCCATGGCCTCCCCAATCACCAGTTCTGAACATCAATGGACCGTTATGGGAGCTTCTGCAGCACAGTGCAAAACAGAATTTTCACGTCCGTCGTCTCTCAAAGAACTGGAGGCTTTTCTAGTTGAAGAATGGTGCGATATCTCAACACACAAAGTTATATTTGCAGTGCTGGTATGACAGCAGTCCGAGAAGGATTGGAGCTGTTCTGAAGGCAAAGGGTGACCTTAATCGTTATTAGTTCCTTGATGTCAATATACACTTAAGTATTTCCAATATTTTGTCCATTCTTTTTATATATAAAATATGTCAGTGAAAATAAAACTACCTATACAATATATTTCTAAGGGATAAAATATGTATAATTTGTCCAGATTTATGTTTTTGGAGGAGGATACGTAGAGGACAAGATTGAGAGAAGGATTGTGGGAGGTGGTTAAGGGAGGAGGAAGAGATGGAGCGGAGGATTGCGGGAGGTGATGAAGGGAGCAGGGGGGAGGAAGAGATGGAGCGGAGGATTGCGGGAGGTGGTGAAGGGAGGAACAGGAGGAGGAGATGGAGAAAGTAGCATGAGTTATGGGGTCCCAGATGTTCCCCAGATTGTCCTTCACAACCACATGACTGTTGACCTCTGGAGATCCACAACAGAGTAATGAGCTGGCTTTACCCTGGCTTTATAAATTCACGCTCACGCACAGACACACACACTGACACACACAGATACACACAGACACACACGGACACAAAGACACACACTGACATACAAAGACACACAAAGGGATTGGAATTGCCAGTGGCATTGCGATACAATACTAGCACATCACTTAGGTTTTCCAAAGACAATGTGATTGGATATTTTGTTGTTATGGCGATTCAATGTTCCAGACAAATGCTCTCTATATTGTCGCTGCAGAGAAAAGAAGGGAACTAATTGGCTTCCTGTCAACAACAAAAAAAGATGGAGATTGAGCTATAGAAGGACAAATACTGGAGTTGTGTACAGGTACAATAGGGGCAACTAACTAGTGCACAAATCATTAGGAAATATTTGTAAAATGTTCAACATGACTCAACAAGCAATTTCATACTTCACTAGGTTGAGAAATCTGTCTGCTGTAATGTTTTAACGCAACAAATTGTGTATGTAAAAGAAACTATGACATCAAATAATCTATTTAGGCTTTTTACTGAGCCAGAATACCACTGAGAGTTGCATTGTTTCTGGTTTACATCTTTCAAACTATTGCTGCTGCACTGTACATCAGAATGCAAACTAACTGGCTGACCAACAATAGCTGCTATGCTGAGTGCTCTGATTGAACTACGTCCATCATATGATTAAACATAGAGAGAGAGAGATACAACACAGACACAAAAGAGACCGTGTATATTTGCATAAGCTGGTATTGGAGGCCCATAGACAGCAGAGATGAAGAGAATAGATAGAATATGACTAAGCTCCCTTTCTTACCCTCTCTCTCCCTCTCTTTCTCACCCTCTGTCTCTCTCTGTCTCACCTCCATCTCCCTCTATTTCTCTCACCTCTCTGTGTCTCTGTCACTCTTTTTATCCCTCTGTCTCCTCCCCGCTATCAATCTTCGTTTCCCCCGGTGAAGTAACGCCAAAGAAAACTTATAAAAAAAACATTTGCAAATAGAAGAGTAGGTGTGGAAGAAAAACAATAATAATTCTATGTACAAAGTTTTATATACAATGTGTATAATCATTATTCATATTTTTTTGGTATAGTGAATTGAAAAGCGTTGACCTTCCATCTCTCTTGTCCCACAGTCAATATAATAGTCCTCTCTGGCTAATCATCTTATTGATGGTTTCAATACCCAGACTATGGTCACTAATAAACTCTATTTCCGATGTGTGATAGTGAAAAAGAATCACTGTGCTGCTGCTAACAGTATAGCATCCTGTATTGCCAATTGACCCACCACACACCAGGCACGGACCAGTGATCCTCTTGTTTCACAAACACGTGACCTCCCGAGCTGACAACTTTAGAAACATTTGACTAGTAGATTATTGTTTAACTCTGTTTCAACTGCATTTGATTGTTCTCTGACCTTTAACCCCAGTGTGTTCTTGTTATTCACCTCCGACTGTATATGTTTTGCCCTTGGAGACAGATCATTTGTGGTAACATAAATCTTGTGTTTATGAGACAGTTTTGATAAGGTGTCTCTCTCTGGGCAGAGACGGTTTACCATAAACACACAGGCTTTTATGAGCCTGGTATGGCCACTTTCATTGGGCAAAGTGAGTATGCATGCCATTTTTTCAGAGGGCAGCTGAAAAAATTGCCTGTTTCTACACTGCACTGCATGGTTAGTTGAATTTCTGTCCATTTTAGGATGTTTTCACTAAATTATAGGGGTTTTCACTAAACTGATGTGCATGGATTTACAATCAGAACAGCAGAAAACAGACACCAAAAATAATAAAATGTCATTACAATTTGCTCTGGACTTTGCTGTACATTTCTTTTGTTTCACGGTTGTAATGTTTTTACGCAAGTGTCATGTGTGGGCGGGCTTTAGAGGGAGGCAGAGATGACAAATCCCCATTGGTCA
This sequence comes from Esox lucius, assembly GCF_011004845.1. NCBI lineage: Eukaryota > Metazoa > Chordata > Actinopteri > Esociformes > Esocidae > Esox > Esox lucius. Next base: position 11,557,953 of record NC_047590.1, read on the forward strand.
ACCAGCCTGTGCAGCCTCAACCAATCTTCCAGTTGATTTAATATCTAGGCTTGCTACATTAATATTGAGGCTTGCACCATGATCATATGCCCTGAGAGAACTTGTTAGCAACTAATTTGTTACTCTATATAGTTCCTTTATCAAATTTCAGAAATAAGATTGTATCCCCTGAACAATTATCTCCTGAACTTTTGTTAGCTAGCCAATTGGCAAAGATGAAGCTGTTGATTCACACAAATGACTGTGTTTGATCATTTAACTAGATACATAATCAAAGACAAAGAGGCAAAGTACATCCAGGCATAAATCCTTTGTGAGACAGAGCTGTTGCTTGACTCAATACTTACACTGTTAAAACAAAGCAAGTGATTTTTTTAAATGTTGCATTTTTGGTAAATGTTAAGTCAAAAAGAAAGATTAGAACCAGAAATAACTGTTGATCATGAATATGGATGTCATCCAGGGCAACACATCAGAAGGCTGCAGGTTTGCCAGCAACCATTTTACATTTTAATAATTTCAGACTCCGTTATCTAGAGAAACTGACAGGAACAATTAAGGTTAAGTGGCTTGCTCAAAGACCAGTGTCTATTTGTCAAGATTTTAAAGGCACAGTAGATGGACATAAAATTAGAAGTAAATACTTTATAAGACAGTGTTAAAAGGCTGTTGCTTGTCTTAATAATTTAAATCAGGGGCGAATATTCATTTCAGGTAGAGAGAAGTCAATGTCTCTTGAATATTTGAGTCTTAAAACAACAGTTTTATTACTTTGATTGATTTGACACATCCTGTGTCATTGCAACCAGTCTGCAAAACTAATAATTGCACATGAATTGTCAAATGATAAATTCAAACTCAATAATGATTTTACATTTACACAGTTTTTATCAAGGTTATTCCCCTCTAATGTATACTTGGGGATCTGTCATAGAGACGTGGTCCTACGGGTTATTGTGTTTAAGAAACAGGATAAAGTGTTCCAATAGGTTTTCTTGATAACAGTTTCCAACACAACATAGACAAAACCTTAAGAGCAAAAACCATTTCGGAATAGTAATTATAATACCTGATTGAACTTGTTATTAGGAAACTGTAACAAAGGGGCGCTCTCCATTTCTTGTTCCATGAGAAGAGAAGAGTCTGCCCTTCCCTTCCTATTGCTATGGTTAAAAATATATTATTAGTAATAATATGGGATATTACAGCTATGGAACCAGAACCACCTGTGACAAATGAACCAAAATGATTTGTGAAGTTTGCAGTGGGTGGAACCCTAACCAAGATAACCAATATGCAACTAATACTGTTTCATTATTCACACTGACAGTATGCTGCAGTTTGTGTAGTTTTACTGAGGAGCTCAATGACGTGTCATAACACAGTTTTTATAGTTTTACTGAGGAGCTCAATGAGGTGTCATAACACAGTTTGTATAGTTTTACTGAGTAGCTCGATTAGGTGTCATAACACAGTTTGTATAGTTTTACTGAGTAGCTTAATGAGGTGTCATAACACAGTTTGTATAGTTTTACTGAGGAGTTCAATAAGGTCTCATAACACAGTTTATATAGTTTTACTGAGGAGCTCAATGAGGTGTCATAACACAGTTTGAATAGTTTTACTGAGGAGTTCAATGAGGTGTCATTACACCGTTTGTATAGTTTTACTGAGGAGTTCAATGAGGTGTCATAACACAGTGTGTACAGTTTTACTGAGGAGTTCAATGAGGTGTCATAACACAGTGTGTACAGCTTTACTGAGTAGCTCAATGAGGTGTCATAACACAGTTTGTATAGTTTTACTGAGTAGCTTAATGAGGTGTCATAACACAGTTTGTATGGTTTTACTGAGGAGTTCAATAAGGTCTCATAACACAGTTTATATAGTTTTACTGAGGAGCTCAATGAGGTGTCATAACACAGTTTGAATAGTTTTACTGAGGTGTTCAATGAGGTGTCATTACACCGTTTGTATAGTTTTACTGACGAGTTCAATGAGGTGTCATAACACAGTGTGTACAGTTTTACTGAGGAGTTCAATGAGGTGTCATAACACAGTGTGTACAGTTTTACTGAGTAGCTCAATGAGGTGTCATAACACAGTTTGTATAGTTTTACTGAGTAGCTTAATGAGGTGTCATAACGCAGTTTGTATAGTTTTACTGAGGAGTTCAATAAGGTGTCATAACACAGTTTGTATAGTTTTACTGACGAGTTCAATGAGGTGTCATAACACAGTTTGCATAGTTTTACTGAGTAGCTTAATGAGGTGTCATAACACCGTTTGTATAGTTTTACTGAGGAGTTCAATAAAGTGTCATAACACAGTTTGTATAGTTTTACTGAGTAGCTCAGTGAGGTGTCATAACACAGTTTGTATAGTTTTACTGAGGAGTTCAATAAGGTGTCATAACACAGTTTGTATCGTTTTACTGAGTAGCTCAGTGAGGTGTCATAACGCAGTTTGTTTTGTTTTACTGAGTAGCTCAATGAGGTGTCATAAAGCAGGTAGGGATAAAGATGTGCATCCTGCTGTCCTTCAGAACTTGTCCGCACATTGGGAGGAAGGTGATAAAACATTACACACCAACTCATTATCACTAAACTAAGGAATTTAAATTCCTTTCATTCATATATTCTCTCTGTTCTCTCCAATATTAGAAGCAGGTAAATTGATCCCTCCTCCAAGCAGGTAAACTGCCCCCCCCAAAGCTAGTAAATTGTTCCCCCCAGCAGGTAAATAGGTCCCCTGCCAAGCAGGTAAACTGGTCCCCTCCCAAGCAGATAAATGCCCCCCCCCCCCCAGTAATGACAAGACTTTGTGAAAAATATAAAATGTGTCCCTCTCAGTATCAACCCCGACAATGTTGTGATTATGTTGTGATTATGTTGTGATTATGTTGTGATTATGTTGTGAATATCTTGTTGGAGACAATGAAACCTGGTCATCGACATAGAGAGGAAGTTTGATATATTTGATATTTAGGACAAGCCCTGTTGCTGTAGATAGATTACATATATATTAAAAAGTGAAATTGTCTGCTCTTCTGTGACCAATTATGACACAACATACAGTTAGGTCAGGAAATAATTGGACACTGACACAAGTTTCATTATTTTGTCTGTTTACCAAAATATATTCAATATACAGTTAAATAATGAATATGTCCTTAAGGTGCAGTCTCCCAGCTTTAATTTGAGGGTATTTACATCCAAATTGGAAGAAGGGTTTAGGAATTACAGCTCTTTAATATGTAGCCCAGTCTTTTTCAAGGGACCAAAAGTAATAAACGTATTTTTGTTCAACCCCTTGAGTTAGAGCTGAAAGTCTGCACTTCAAACACATCTCGGTTGTCTCATTTCATATCCATTGTGGTGGCGTACAGAGCCAGAATTATGTGTCTGTGTCCAAATATTTCCGGACCTAACTGTATATTAATTTTAGACAGCATAGATCATAGATTGTTCATCCTATTAAATGTTTTTTTAAGATATTGAGTATCAGGTATCAAATGCCTTTTGGAATTCAATAAAGCGAGCAATTGTTGGTTTAAGTAGGTGAATGGGGAAGACTTGGTCAGCTCATGGCTGCTTCCTTCGTGAGCTACGATAGTAGCATGGAGAACAGGATGTAGGACTAACACTTGATCTGTCTGAAATGTCTGAAATAGGACAATGAGATGTTACAGTGGGTAGAGAAAAGAATCACCCCCCCTTTAAAATAATCACATTTTGTTGCTTTGCAGCCTGAAATGAAAACAGACACACACACAAAAAAAAAATATTCAGCTGTGTTTACAACTTATAACATCCAAGTGAAAGATATAATATCAAGGGAAAAAATATTACAAATAAAAAAAACGAATCACTGAGTTGGAAACAGAATCACCTCCCTCCCAAATATGACTTGTATACCCAACCAGGTGTAGTTAATCACCTTCTCAATAGCGCACAAAGCCAAATGACTTTCAACTGTGATCAGCTGTGGTCATTTTGATTAGCTCAGCATGAAACAAGCTTTTTCTGGAGCATTTCAGTCCTTGGTAGTGCAACTGAAGAAAACAATCAACTATGGGTGGAAAGGCATTGTCAAAAGATCTCCAGGATAAAGTTGTGGACAGGCACAAGTCAGGAGATGGATACAAAAAAATGGCAAAGGCTTTATCAGTGCCTAGAAGCACAGTGAGGTATATTATTAAGAAGTGGAAGGTATTTGGTACAACACAGACCCTCCCTCCAAACTGGATGAAAGAGCCAGGAGGAAACTGGTCAGAGAGGCTACCAAGAGGCCTACATCAACTCTGAAGCAGTTGCAGGAATTCATGACAAAGAGTGGTCATTGTGTGCATGTGACAACAATGTCACAAATTCTCCACAAATGTGGCTTGTATGGGAGGGTTGCAAGAAAAAAGCCACTCCTCAAGAAAGGCCACGTGCAGTCATGACTGAGCCTTGCCAAAACGCACCTTGAAGATTCTAAGGCCACGTGGATAAAGGTCAGATGAGACTACAATTGAATTATTTGGCCTCAACGCCAAACGATATGTCTGGCGAAAATCCAATACAGCTCACCATCCAAATAACACCATTCCTACAGTAAAGCATGGAGGTGTCTGTCAAAATCTGCTGTTCTCTGCCAGAAAGTTGTCAATGGGAAGAAGATTTACCTTCCAACATGACAATGACCCAAAGCACACAGCAAAACAGACCACACAGTGGTTGAAGGAGAAAAAGGTGAATATCCTTGCATGGCCTAGTTAGAGCCTGGATTTAAACCCCATTGAAAATCTGTGGAATGACTTGAAGACAGCAGTCCACAAACAGTCACCATCAAATGTAACTGAACTTGAGCAGTTCTGCAAAGAAGAGTGGTGAAATATTGCAACGTCTAGATGTGCAAAGTTAGTAGAGACATATCCCAACAGACTAAAGGCTGTGATTAAAGCAAAAGGTGGTTCAACAAAATACTGACACAAGGGGATGATCCTTTTTCCTACTCAGTGATTATGTTTTATTATAAAAATAAAAAAAATCTGACATGTTGGTGTTATATCTTTCACTTGGATGTTATAAGTTGCACTGAGTAAATACAGCTGAATGAAACAAAAACTGTGTCTGTCTTCATTTCAGGCTGCAAAGCAAAAAAAAAAGATTATTTTAAAGGGGGGTGATTCTTTTCTATACCCACTGTAACTCCAAATAGCAAGACGTGTTGTATTGCTGTTTCTTTGAAAATTATTCTTCACAGTCAGACGCTATGTAGTTGAGAGTTTGTATGAGAAAAAATGCGAGAAAATGGACTTGGAAATGATGCTCCCCAGCCAGCCAGCGAGGGAGGGCTGTGGGTTCGGGCTACTTCTTGGGGCTAATGGAACGCGTGAGGTGTTCGATTTCTTGCATGTTTGGTTACAAACCCCACCTGGCTCTGAGCCCCCCACCCTTTCAGGACGTTTCCTGAAGGAGATTTCCTTTCTCTTTGAGTTTTACCATGTCACAGGGCTTAAATAGCTGGTACGGCTAGTTCTTCCTCACCCCCATAAAGGGTGAGACTATACAGTGGCAGTATTCACCCCCCTTGGACTTCTATACATTTAGTTGTATTACGATGTGAAATTGAAGTGAATTTAATCAGGAGTTTTAGCCACTGAGCAACACAAATAAGTGAAAAATAAATTCTGCAATTTGGTCTAAATTGATTAGAAATCTAACAGAAAATGAGCCAGTTTACGTCCCATTCCTGGCTGGCAGATCCTCAGTGGGTTTCTCTACCAGTTCAGAATGTCCACAGTCCATCTATTGTTACAGTCAGTGCCTCCCAGTGATTGGATCCCGCAGTTATAGCCAGTTCTGGAGATTTGACCTTGAGGCTGTAACATGTCCTCTCTCCACCCTTTCAAAGGTCGTCCAGGACATGTGCTGGTTGTGGTAGATTCAAGGGAACAGGTGTCACTGGGTTTTAGGGTGAACCAAGAGAACAGCTGTGCGACTCCTCTCGTTCCTGGGTCTCAAACTGGACGCATTGAGGTCCTGTGGAGGGCAGGCAAGTTTAGCCTCTGCTTGATCCAGTTTCAGCATTGTGCCACAATGCCCCACCACCTGTTGGAGTTGATGGGAGTCTATGATACCAGTCATTCCCATTGAGCTATTCTGGATTCGCCCAGCGTGCTTTTGGTGATTTCCTCACGCTTGAGCGCTTCCTGCTGCCTACAATAGGCGGTCCAGATGTACCCATCATTCTGGATCCTTTTCTAAAACACAGCCCTTCTCATGGATTTGGCCCCCGGCCAAGAGCTTTGGTGATCTCTGCGCATTGTCACAGCACCTGTGGAAAGTCGTGACCATGTCCAATGTGATCATAGCCTTCAAGTTGTTTCCATTTACCTTCCTCCGTTTCCATCTGAGGAGCAACTGAGTCACATGTTCCCTGTCCGTGCATTACCTGGGCATGCCCCCGTTATGTGACCAACTGTTTTGCTGCTTTGCTAAACCTACTGTACCTCAAGGTAGGGTTCTGTCTAGGCAGGATTGAGGAGGTTCCTTGCTATGTGACAGCAAAGGACAACTGTTGCCTAACAGGATAAATGCTCACTCACCTCGGGGTGTCCTGTTCTCTTTTTAAAATATCTGGCCATGATGGATATCTGAATGACTGTAACAATGACCCCCTTTTGGCTCCTTGCTGCCTAGGAACGATGAAGTGCGGTCATAGATCGGAGAATGGGTGATTATAACACCTGCGGGTGATTATAACACCTGCGAGAGGTTTGGCAAGTGGTGATTGTCCCTCCTTCAGGGAACGCATATTACAGTCAAAAAACTTTGTTTATAGATCTTGCTATTTATCCGATTTTGTCGTTTGGTTTTATATTTCTGGTGTTAAGGATTCGCGTTCAGTTTTTCCAACCGTTGCAATTTCCAATGGGGATTTTGTTCCCATAGTTCCATAAAAACATTTTATTTTTACCCTCTTCAAATCTTTGAAGCTGATTAGACCTGTATTTTTCATGTTATTTTATTTCCATTATTTTGGTACCAGGTGATATTTTACACGTCCATCCTGGTCTGTGGGTTTTCTGTGTGTCTGGTTTGACAGTTGCCTCAGGTTTTTCCTGGCAGTGTTACATTCACTGTCAAAGAATGTTATTTTAGGAATTTTTTTGGTGTACGTTTTCCCCTCATAAGTCCTTTTTAGATGATTATGTTGCCAGTTTGTGAAATATCGTGTTTAATTCATACATTGACCAGTATATGTTATATGTTCTCTCTCCCCCTCCCTCTCCATCTGTCTCTAGGCTGGTCTCCATTGCTCAGGTTCATTGGAGAATAAAACACATTTCAATATTTGTAATAGAATCAGTGGATGTAGGAATAAAACTATCCGAATCAAATAAACAGTGTACAGGAATCGATAATTTTTTTTCAAAGTGTGTTCCTTAAGAGGAATTATGATTGATCTTGTGTTTTTGGAATAAATCATGACTGCCAAATCATTTTGGAGGTAGTAAGGAACACGTGATGATATCATATAACTAAAATCTTTGTTCACATTTAATTTACATGCTTAGGCTATTGCTGGCAAAATGTATTAGGTTATCCAACTATAACGAATGATGTCTCTTTGCAAGATAATGTCTGGTAATGACTTCCTATTTCCATTAGCTGTTTCAGTATGAAATAATTTTACATCTTTAGGCCCATATGAGCCATGGCATGGACTGTGGGGAGAAGTAGCACTTAATAAGAATGTTAATATAGCAAACACTACTATAGTTGTCAGGCTAGCTGAGACATGAGAAAGGCCAGTCAGAAGACCGTATAAGCTGCCTCTGGGTCATTAGTGCACATTTTACTAAATGGTTGGCAGAAACCCTTCAGTGTTTTTTTTTTCTTCTATCTTGATACAAAAATATACACCGTGTGTTTTCAAAGATGTGACTTCATTACATCCAGTTGTTTTCATGAAGAGAAAAACAGTTCAGTGAAAGCACACCAGTCAATGGTAATGTCTGGGCACAAAGCAAACTTTGCAAATGTCAATGAAATGAATGCAAATCTAGTTACCGTCAGTCTCTTTTGTTCCCAGTCAGTGTCTGTAGTTTCTATGTTTTAGGTCTTTTCTTATCTCCTGTGTCTAACTTTCAGAATAAACTTTTTCAATTAATCTCAGTTTTTCCTCTGAGAGTTACTTTGGCTGTGTTGTTTGTGTGTTTTGTGTGTCTTCATGCGTGTGTGTCTGTGTGTGTCGGCATGTGCGTTTTAATGTGTGTGTTTGACAGTTTGGAACTGAACCACTGTTTTGGCTGGATAAGACTCCTCAGAGCCTCAGAGGAGAATAGGAGGAGAGAGGGCAAGAGAGATAGAGGGAGGAGAAAGAGAAGGCGTGAGAGATCGAGGGGGGAGACAGGAGTCAATTTGCAGCAACTGTTCCTACAATCATCTGTCATTTTTATGATTCAATCAAGTGTCCTTGAGATGCACAAATCACTTTGATACGTGAATCACTGAGCTGTGTTAATACTGTTTAACCAGAGTCTGGTTCTGAACTGGTCTTTGTGTTAATACTGTTTAACCAGAGTCTGGTTCTGGACTGGTCTTTGTGTTAACACTGTTTAACCAGAGTCTGGTTCTGGACTGGTGTTTGTGTTAATACTGTTTAACCAGAGTCTGGTTCTGAACTGGTCTTTGTGTTAACACTGTGTTTAACCGGAGTCTGGTTCTGGACTGGTCTTTGGGTTAACACTGTTTAACCAGAGTCTGGTTCTGGACTGGTCTTTGTGTTAACACTGTTTAACCAGAGTCTGGTTCTGGACTGGTCTTTGTGTTAACACTGTTTAATCGGAGTCTGGTTCTGGACTGGTCTTTGTGTTAATACTGTTTAACCAGAGTCTGGTTCTGGACTGGTCTTTGTGTTAACACTGTTTAATCGGAGTCTGGTTCTGGACTGGTCTTTGTGTTAATACTGTTTAACCAGAGTCTGGTTCTGGACTGGTCTTTGTGTTAACACTGTTTAACCAGAGCCTTCTTCTGGACTGGTCTTTGTGTTAACATTATGTTTAACCAGAGTCTGGTTCTGGACTGGTCTTTGTGTTAACACTATGTTTAACCGGAGTCTGGTTCTGGACTGGTCTTTGTGTTAACATTGTTTAACCAGAGCCTTCTTCTGGACTGGTCTTTGTGTTAACATTATGTTTAACCAGAGTCTGGTTCTGGACTGGTCTTTGTGTTAACATTATGTTTAACCAGAGTCTGGTTCTGGACAGGTCTTTGTGTTAACACTATGTTCAACCAGAGTCTGGTTCTGGACTGGTCTTTGTGTTAACACTATGTTTAACCAGAGTCTGGTTCTGGACTTGTCTTTGTGTTAACACTATGTTTAACCAGAGTCTGGTTCTGGACTGGTCTTTGTCTTAACATTATGTTTAACCAGAGTCTGGTTCTGGACTGGTGTTTGTGTTAACAATATGTTTAACCAGAGCCTTCTTCTGGACTGGTCTTTGTGTTAACATTATGTTTAACCAGAGTCTGGTTCTGGACAGGTCTTTGTGTTAACACTATGTTTAACCGGAGTCTGGTTCTGGACTGGTCTTTGGGTTAACACTGTTTAACCAGAGTCTGGTTCTGGACTGGTCTTTGTGTTAACACTGTTTAACCAGAGTCTGGTTCTGGACTTGTCTTTGTGTTAACACTATGTTTAACCAGAGTCTGGTTCTGGACTGGTCTTTGTCTTAACATTATGTTTAACCAGAGTCTGGTTCTGGACTGGTGTTTGTGTTAACAATATGTTTAACCAGAGCCTTCTTCTGGACTGGTCTTTGTGTTAACATTATGTTTAACCAGAGTCTGGTTCTGGACAGGTCTTTGTGTTAACACTATGTTCAACCAGAGTCTGGTTCTGGACTGGTCTTTGTGTTAACACTATGTTTAACCAGAGTCTGGTTCTGGACTGGTGTTTGTGTTAACATTATGTTTAACCAGAGTCTGGTTCTGGACTGGTGTTTGTGTTAACATTAGGTTTAACCAGAGTCTGGTTCTGGACTGGTGTTTGTGTTAACACTATGTTTAACCAGAGTCTGGTTCTGGACTGGTCTTTGTGTTAACACTATGTTTAACCAGAGTCTGGTTCTGGACTGGTGTTTGTGTTAACACTGTTTAACCAAAGTCTGGTACTGGACTGGTCTTTGTGTTAACACTATGTTTAACCAGAGTCTGGTTCTTGGACTGGTCTTTGTGTTAACACTGTTTAACCAGAGTCTGGTTCTGGACTGGTGTTTGTGTTAACATTATGTTTAACCAGAGTCTGGTTCTGGACTGGTGTTTGTGTTAACAATGTTTAACCAGAGTCTGGTTCTGGACTGGTCTTTGTGTTAACACTGTTTAACCAGAGTCTGGTACTGGACTGGTCTTTGTGTTAACACTATGTTTAACCAGAGTCTGGTTCTGGACTGGTCTTTGTGTTAACACTATGATTAACCAGAGTCTGGTTCTGGACTGGTGTTTGTGTTAACATTATGTTTAACCAGAGTCTGGTTCTGGACTGGTCTTTGTGTTAACACTGTTTAACCAGAGTGTGGTTCTGGACTGGCCTTTGTGTTAACACTGTATCTAACCGGAGTCTGGTTCTGCCAGCCATGTGTCCCTTGTCAGAAGAAGTCATTAGATTTGGAGCCTTTTGAGACCTGATCATTATAAGATAAGTCCATTATCCTTAATTGAAACCTGTCATATTCGCTGTCTCTTCTCTTATAAAGTGTGGAGCACTTTAGGAAATGTACAACCTTGCCTGAGAGCCAGAAAGTCGACTGTCGCTCTGGTACTGGAGGCTTGCTGTGTTTAGGGAGGTTTGTGTTATCAGAGTATATATGTGGAGACAGGGTTACAGGAGTGAGTAATTCCATCTGTCAGACCATGCTACACTGGATGACTCTCTGACTTGTGTGTGTGTGTGTGGGTGTGTGTGGGTGGGGGGTGGGGTCTGATAAACACTCATCACATTTCCATACCTTTCTTTATTCCTCCCCTTTGTCAGTTCCCATTCCCACCTCATATCGCAGAGGCAAACGAACATGACAACATTTCCTCCTGCAGCCGTCCAGACTATAGGGGATTCATTTAATTATTATTATTCCTTCGTTGAGTGTTTTTCTTTCTCATTCTTCTCAAGTCTTAGAGCTGTTTTAATGCTCCGTGAGTGTGTGTGTGTGTGTGTTGTTGGTGTGTTGCGTATTTAAACAATCTGCCATTAACTCACTCCCCAGGACTCCATTCCTTGTCATCAAGGGACATTTAGCAACATTAATCAGTCAACTTACTAAGAGCCAGCAGCACTGTCAGCCTGCAGGAGAACTCCGCTGTGTCTGTTCTGTAATCAACAGCAAAACAGGGAAATCAACACTTGGCCCCACTAACCATAACCCAAAGTGTGGTTCTCTGCTCACTGACAAAGCAAAACCAGTGAAAAGACAACTATATCCACCTGTCTGTTGGAAATGAAATTGTCATAGTCTGGAATGTCAGTGTGTTGGGTTTCGTGAATGACATTTTGTCTGTTGATTCGTCAGTTTGTCCGTCTGACATTCTGCCAGTTTTAAAGGTCTTCTCCTTGAAGATTTCTCTTTTTTTTCCACCTTGCTTGTTCTCTCTCCCTCTCAATCAAATCTTTCCCTCTCTCGCTCCCTCTCTCTCTCGCTCTCTCTCTCTCTTTCTCTGGTGCATGCTGGTAGTTGGTTGTGTGAGTACAGCATGGGGCGAAAGAGCATATAGTAGGGTTTATAGTGCAATATGATTAAGTAGTTTCTTTGGTGGCGATATGGGTTTATTTTGTTTCTTGTTTAAGATTTTCTGGGTTTGTGGTCGGAATGGCCCCTAAAAGGGGGCCTGGCTTCAGGTTACTTTGGCGGAGGTTCAGAAAATGATTAACAAAGCGGTTGTGCCTCTTGGTAGAGGTACGTCATGCCCATTGGCTGGTTGAACGTGGTGTTCTTCATCTACACAGGTTATGATTTCCAGCGCGCCACCGTTAAATCCAAACGAGCTATTAGAGCAAGAGTTCAATCAGAATTGAACCACTGCATTGCAAACATCACATCAGAACCATCTTTAGAGATGTAATTTAAAGTGACGTAAGACAGTAGGCTATATATGGCTTACACCGCTACAGGTGGTGTTTAGAGTCTGGGGATGTTGGCCATAAGCTGCACGCACACCCCCGCATTGAGTGAAGGAGAATGGGAGGGCAGGTCCAGTTCCCACAGCATCTGGTTCCACTGATGTGGAAAGAGGAGAGACGATAGTGGTCCACAAGGATGGCCACAGTCAAGGGGAACATCAGGATAGTTTCCTACCTCAGACTTTTTGGAAAGTCAGTCTTACTCTCTTAATGATCAGAGGTCTGTGAGGTCGGCTGTAAACCGGTCGGATGAAGACTGTGGGGATTGATGAATTGAGTTCAGAAATGCCTCTTGGATTGAGGAAATTGGTTTTTACTGTCCACATCTCTGACAGCGAGTAGAAATCGTCATTGGACTAAATGTCCATAATGATGACAATCATGATCACTTGGTGATTTCATGTCTTTCTCTATTTTCTCTGCATATTATTCTGTTTTTCCTCTCACCTTTCTATACGGAGGTTCTGCGGGGAGGACCTCTTTATATTAATTGGGGGAGTCGTCGGAATAGGAGGCATTGGGAAGTGGGACAGGGAAAGGTTATCTTTCTGTATTTGCTGACGGTTGTTTTACCTTCTTCCTGTGATTCATTTCCAGTGGAGGCCGAGCTCTTTAGTCAGTGGTCAAGGTAACAGTGAATGCGCAACCGTAGAGAAACTGAAACTGCAAGTATCACGCCTTTATGTCCTCCGAAGGCCTGGGGACTGGTTCTCAGTGAGCAGGCGGGAGAATCCTTTGTGATCTTTTGTTGCATGTCATCCATTGCCCAGGTGATGGAAACACTGTACGTCAGAAGTCTCTCAATTGTTGTCATGTCATGTCATGGACAGAGGATTTGGGACAGACATCCGGGGTCGCTGCACAAGATAAAGTCCAGGTCAATCTCTGTGTGGCTAGCAACTGAGGGGCCGTTAAGTGGACTAAAGCTTTAGAACGGGGCGAAGTGGCAGAACAGGGCAATCTGGGCAACTCAGTGGACTTGTTCTACGTTATGATGTGGCTCTTAACCAGCGAAGTAAAACTCTGATTGGTCCCCTGGTGACGTGAGGGAGGGGGGATGACGCTGGTGGTGAGAGTCTGAGTGTCTTTTCTGTGGTGTGGATAGAGATGGGGGAGAAGTGTCTTCTCTGTGGTGTGGATCCAGAACTGATGGGGGAGTAGTGTATTTTCTGTGGTGTGGATAGAGATGGGGGAGTAATGTCTTCTCTGTGTTGAGGATACAGATGAGGGAGTATTGTCTTCTCTGTGGTGTGGATAGAGACTGGGGATTAATGTATTTTCTGCTGTGTGGATAGAGATGGGGGAGTAGTGTCTTTTCTGTGGTGTGGATAGAGATGGGGGAGTAGTGTCTTCTCTGTGGTATTGATAGAGACAGGGGATCAGTGTATTTTCTGTGGTGTGGATAGAGATGGGGGAGTATTGTCTTCTCTGTGCTGTTAATAGAGACAGGGGATTAGTGTATTTTCTGTGGTGTGGATAGACTTGAGGGAGTAGTGTATTTTCTGTGATGTTGATAGAGACGAGGGATTAGTGCCTTTTCTGTGGTGTGGATAGATTTGAAGGATTAGTATTGCATGTTGAAGAATGGAAGGAGATAAATGCTGGTTGAGTATTGACTTTATTTCAAATGTTTTCAACGTGTCTATTTGCATTTTGGTACTGGTATAGGTAGGTGCTTAGTAGTTTCCTCAAAGGAATTTTTCAGTTTAGATTTCTCTCTCTCTGTCTCTGAAACATTTTCAAGTCTAGGACAAATTCTCAAATGTTGCTACACTTCAGAACCAGATCCACTTAACCTGAGAATTGTTTCTGTGAGTCAGCTGTACATAATCCAATATGCCCAATCTGAATGAGACCCATTGCTTGAAGCCCCACCTGCCAGCGTCTGTCCCATCGCCTCGCACCACCAAACAGCTTTCACTCTGAGCAGAGAGCGTGAAAATGTCACAGACAAACACACTAAACACACGAGGATTTAGTTTTTGCATGAAATCACGTTATCAGAACAGCACAGAGGAGAGCAGGGGAGAGGAGAGGAGCATTTGTAGGGTGGGAGGGCGGCTGGAGAACAGGAAAGAAAAGGAAAGAGACAGACCTTCTACCTGAATGTGGGAAGACTTTAGTAGAATCCTACTTACTATGCAGAAGAACTCCCGGAGAGATGATAATCTAATTCCAGTTAATTAAACATTAATTTGATGAGGATTTGATGATGATCGTTAATCTGTTCTATTTCATCTGATATACTATAGATTAACATTTTGTCTCAGGGTCCAGCGACACACACATGCACATGAATTCATCTAACACACATACACACATTTGAAAACCAACCGAGCAAAATCTCGCATATGCAATTAATTATGAGGCTAAACTTTGATTTGAGTTTTCTAGGTCATGGTTAAATTACAACTGTGTTTCACTGTTGTCTGAAATAATTGAAATGCCTTCTTGTCTGGAGTGATCCTGTGTCAAAAAGTCAAAAAACATGAATGAGTTAGGGTCCTCCTGGTAATTAAACACACAACTGTAATTTCATCCCCTGTGTAGGAAAATGAAAACAGAAAAGCATTCAAAAACACAGACATGTTACAATTTTGCAGGGAAAGGGGTTTGTCATATACAGAAGGAACTGCAATGCCGTACTAATCACAATATTTGCCTCAAAAGGCCTCAAATCCATCCTGTTCAATCATGTATTATTGAACATCACAGAGCTTCATTTCTGAAGAACAAGGGCAGTTTGTCACCAACTGACTGTGCATTCAGTATTAAATCTAATATCTCCCTCACACTTTCTTCTCTCTTTCCATCTTTCCCACTCCCCTTTGGTATCTCTCTCCATCTCTTCCTGTCTCCTTTTCTCATCTCTCTTTCTCTCCTTGTCTTTCTCTTTGTCCGTGTCTTTCCTCTCTCTTCTGCTCAATTTCCATCTCTCCTTTATTCTCATTTCACTATAATAGAAATGGATGATGAGTATTCAGAGTGGAGAACTCTGCTTATTGGCTGAACAGATCATTTACCACACACACCCACACACAACTCCTGAAAATGACTCCCATCTCTCTGGTCTATAACATTACTCCTCAGCGTCCAATTCGGCTGATCTTGAGGATATTTTTTATTAGGAAATCTAGCAGAAATATCACCCACCCACACTCTCTCTCTCACACACACACACACACATAGACACAGAACCACCCCCCCCCCATCTCTATCTCCACCCCAAAAACTCCAACCGCTTCATTAGTCAGTATTATGTCCTGGAGTGAAGTAAATAAACATGCAACCCTGTTCCCCCGGTTTACACAGCCGACGCTTCCTGTTTCCTGTGACACTCCCAGTGGGGGTAGCAGTTCTGACATCACACACACGTTGACATTAAATTATCACTGTTGCCGGTGGTCATGTGAGACTCCACCAGAGTTCACAAACCCACACGCAGAATGATGCACTAACAGGTTATTAACCAGTGTTCCGTGCGGAGTGGGGCCAATCCGCTGTTCAGTTTGATTCCAATAAAGGACGACACCAGTAGTTCAATGCATCCCTCAGGATGTGCTCAGTGAATCTTCTGCCTCCACTGAACTCTGCTTGGATCTGATTAAACACGTGGTGTTACACTGCACTTATTGTTTGGTACATCTCTAAGGGAGACAGAGGGGGAGAGAGAGGAAAGCACAGAGGGCGGAAGAGTGGGAGAGAGTAGCTGCTTCTGCTTCTTTCCTCCAAATAAGCAGCAATTTATAATGTGTATATGGTATTTTCAGTGATGGAATATAGTGTAATGTAACATAGTTATATAATGCTATTAGAAAGATTTTTTGGATAATTTTTGAATGGTATTTATGATAATGTGTTATGTATATGATGGTGTATGTTATGTATGGTGTTTATAATATATATAATAATGTATATAATTGTGTTTTTTAGTAAGGTGTTAATGTATATAATGGTGTTGATAGAAATGCTACAATCAAGTAAATATAGTGAATTGTGTTTGTTATTATAATATCATGATAGTGTTGTTTTTTTTATGAAAAAGGGCCTTATATAGTGGGGCCGCACAAATAATCGGAATATAATCGAAATTGCGATATTGACATGTGCAATATCAGAATTGCCAACTTGCCAGCTCCATAAATGGTGAATGATATTCACGTGAGGAAATTGGCATGCATCATACGTCCGTAATATTTTTGTTGCGAGTGCTTTAGGGATTTTTGTACATTACTATAATACCTGGACTAATTTTGTTTAAATACTTGATGTTTTTTTGAACGTTAGTTTGAGTTAACACTGCAACTGCTAGCATTGACGAATGCTTCAAGTTAGCGAGTGGCACCAAGTTATTGTCCCATATACACAACAGCATGGTTATTAAATGTTTCGGCTTCAGTGTCAAAACAAACTTAATATGAGAGAAAATATACCTCAAGGTTTCAAATGTTTTGCCTAACCAGCTATGGAAACAGCATAAAAAATAGCAAACGCAGCAAACGCCAATGCATTAAATGAGCAGTTAAACGAATAGTTCAACACAAGCTGCACCTTCAAATTGGTAATACTGAATTTTAACTCTATCAGTATTCAGTTTAATGGCACATTATGTATGCTATGATCTCTATTTAAGTGAGATTATCTACGCTGTTTACAACCATGTTTGAAAAATTTGTTTCGCAAATTATAACCGTATTGCATTTGTCAAATAAATCGCGATTCAATATTTTATCCAAATCGTGCAGACCTAGATTTATTGTTTATAGTGATTTGATGATGTATTCAAAATTGTATGTAACAGTGTGATAATGTAGGCTATTCTTGGTTGTTTATTGTAATCTTTTAATGCATATAATTGTGTTTATGGTAATGTGATAATGTATAGATTTGTGGTTTCAGTCAGTAGAAATTGCAGGTGACTGTTTCTGTAGCTGTGTTAAAATGTCCACTATGCTACAATGGCAACATGATAATGTATACGAATGTGTGATAATGGTGTATGGGGTGATGAAATAATGGTGTTTATGGTAATGTAATAATGTGCATAGTGTCATTTGTTGTAGTGTTTATGAGATTTTTATTGTAATGTTATGATACAGCTAAAGGTGATTATAATGATGTAATAATACATAATGGTGTTTATAGTAATGTAATAATGTACACAATGCAATCATATATTTTATTTTAGGCTCCTCCCTGATGACTGACACTGTCATGGAGATTACCCTGGCAATCAATAATGTTCGACTTGTACAGTATAATAATGAACATAGTGTGTGGGTGCGTGTGTGTGTGGGATAGGGGTGTACAAGCATTTGTGCATTTGTGTTTACACTGTTGCATTACATCATAGATCCATAATTGCTGGAGATAATTCCAGTTTGAGCATGATCAGTACAATGATTGACATGCAATTTTACTAAGAATATCTGGTATCTCACAAAGTTAAAACATTTGTGATAAATAATCATTGTATATTACAAGGTACTGGTTTAGATTGACATGTCTGTGTCATGAGCAGGGAAACATGACCCAGAGCCCTGGGAAAAGTTTAATATTAGCTCAGTTGTATGCATCAAAGAGTGCGTGACAGCGCAAACACTACACACACACACACACATACCAGAGGGAACATATCTGGACTATTTCTGATAAAAGCTCTGGTGTCACACTCTAACCCATTTACCACAATGTTAAACTGTGAAGGCCCAGGGGTAAAAGAATAATGTTCTCCATTTCTGGATCATTTAAATTATAGCTGAGCTGCACTGAGAACAGTATCTCATGACATGGTTTAGATCCCCCACCCTCAAAAGGCTGCATGGCACTGGTGTTGAACCTCCACTTTTTAAAGCCCTCAAAGCACGTTGAGTTAATAGGTATCAAGACCCAAAACAACCTGATGGTAAAAACTGTACTTGTTTTTTGTTTCTCAAACCTTTGCCCCACATTACCCACTCAACATAAATTTACCCAAACTAAACCATGGAGCAGTTTCTGTTTTGTTCTTATCGCTAACCCTAACCTTAACCATTTAGAATGAATGCAGTCAGAAATAGGTACCAAAAGAAAATCTGCAACACAACACTGGACATCAGACCGTGGGATCTTGTTTGAAAGAGTGAGAAAAAGCAACGACAGCCTGGAGTTCTATGGCCTGGTTACGCTGCTCCGTCAAACTGGTCTAGTGTTTTCATGAAGCTGTAAGATGCTGCTGTAGAAACCAACTGCCTTCACAGTTAATGGACTCCACTAACTGTTGGCAGGCAGAGATCTCTGACCGTCCCAGCCGTATTTGCCTGCGTGGCGCGTGTGTGTGCGTGTTTGTTTGGATGTCATTATTTCTTCTATGGGTGGTAGAAATCGAATAAACACAACATCCCCCGTCAATGTTAACTATGAAATTAGATTTTCAATGCAGGCATGCTAGGTAATGTGAAATAAGATTTGGCCATATTAAGTGTGTGAGCGTGTGAAATAAGATTTGGCCATTTAAAAAGTGTGTGTGATTGGCTATAATCCCAGTAGTTGGTATCTCTGTTCCCATCAGCAGGGCTGGGAAACAGCAGGGTTTTATAATACCATTACCACAGACAGTCACCTCTTTATATCTATCTAAGTTTCTCTCTCTCACTCCATCTCTATCTTTTTCTCTCTATCTCTCCCTGTCTCTCTTTTTGTGTGCTCGATTGCATTTGTGTGTGTCTGTGTCTGTGTGTGTGTGTGTGTGTGCATGCGGGCATGCATTTTTGTTATTAATCTTAAATCTAACATATTGTATTAAATGCCTTGAGATATAAGGAAATTAAGAGTAAATTAAACAATAGCTATTTGCCATAATTACACAGCATTGTAATTCCATGCTGCTTAGCCAACGCATTCTGCCCTATTTATATTAATTGACATGAAAGCAAGGCAGCAGCACCATTCCGTTATAGTCTGTTATAGTAATGTACATAATGAACCTGATAGTATGTAATTGTAGTGTACATAATGAACCTGATAATGATCCTGATAGTCTGTTATAATACTGTACAGAATGAACCTGATAGTCTGTTATAGTACTGTATATAATGAACCTGAGAGTATGTTATAGTAGTGTACATAATGAACCTGAAAGTCTGTTATAGTAGTGTACATAATGAACCTGAAAGTCTGTTATAGTAGTGTACATAATGAACCTGATAGTCTGTTATAGTACTGTACATAATGAACCTGAAAGTCTGTTATAGTAGTGTACATAATGAACCTGATAGTCTGTTATAGTAGTGTATCAATCAATCAAATCAATCAAATGTATTTATAAAGTCCTTTTTACAACAGCAGTTGTCACAAAGTGCTTTACAGAGACACCCAGCCTTTAACCCCAAGGAGCAAACAACAGTAGTGTTGGATTTCAGTGGCTAGGAAAAACTCCCTAAGAAGGCCTAATTTTAGGAAGAAACCTAGAGAGGACCCAGGCTCAGAGGGGTGACCAGTCCTCTTCTGGCTGTGCCGGGTGAGATATTAAGAGTCCAATTAGAATAATTTAAAAAATTCTCTGGGCTAAATCCAGAGTCTATTTGATTCTAGACTAGGTCAAAAGTATGACCAGGTGGACAAAGACAGGGACACCAACCGGCCCTCCAAACCAGATACTCCGCAGGTGTGGACCAGGACCTCATCTCCTCCTAAAATTTAAAACTGGAGGAGACTGAGAAAAGTTAGAAAATGCATTCCTCATATCCCCCAGCACCCCCTCCAAGAACTGCCACCTTAACGTGGTGGAGGGGTTTGAGTACCCGAGTGACCCTAGGAGCTATGTTGTCTGGGGCTATATGCCCCTGGTAGGGTCTCCCAAGGCAAACAGGTCTTAGGCGACGGGTCAGACTAAGAGCGGTTCAAAACCCCCTAAATGAAGAAAAACATTTTGAGTACCGTGACGTCGCCCGGTATGGCGCAGCCGGGGCCCCACCCTGGAGCCAGGCCCGGGGTTGGGGCTCGTATGCGAGCGCCTGGTGGCCGGGCCTTCCCCCATGGGGCCCGGCCGGGCTCAGCCCGAACGGGCGACGTGGGGCCGCCCTCCCGTGGGCTCACCACCCACAGGAGGGACCATAAGGGGCCGGTGCGAAGAGGATCGGGCGGCAGTCGAAGGCAGGGGCCTAGACAACCCGATCTCTGGACACGGAAACTGGCTCTAGGGACGTGGAATGTCACCTCGCTGGCGGGGAAGGAGCCTGAGTTGGTGCGTGAGGTTGAGAGGTTCCGATTAGAGGTAATCGGGATCACCTCTACACACGGCTTGGGCTCTGGAACCACACTCCTTGAGAGAGGATGGACTCTTCACCACTCTGGAGTTGCCCATGGTGAGAGGCGGCGGGCTGGTGTGGGTTTGCTCATAGCTCCCCAGCTCTGCCGCCATGTGTTGGAGTTTACCCCGGTGAACGAGAGGGTCGTTTCCCTGCGCCTACGGGTCGGGGATAGGTCTCTCACTGTTGTTTGTGCCTACGGGCCGAACGGCAGTGCAGAGTACCCGACCTTCTTGGAGTCTCTGGGAGGGGTGCTGGAAAGTGCTCCGACTGGGGACTCTATTGTTCTACTGGGGGACTTCAACGCCCACGTGGGCAACGACAGTGACACCTGGAGGGGCGTGATTGGGAGGAACGGCCCCCCGGATCTGAACCCGAGTGGTGTTCAATTATTGGACTTCTGTGCTAGTCACAGAAGTCCAAGGGCTGGCCTCGAAGATATTCTGGCAAACCATCCGGCGCCTCAGGAGAGGGAAACAGTGCCCTACCAACGCTGTTTACAGTAGAGGTGGACAGCTGTTGACCTCAACTGAGGATGTCGTCGGGCGGTGGAAGGAGTACTTCGAGGATCTCCTCAATCCCGCTGACACGTCTTCCATTGAGGAAGCAGAGGATGAGGGCTCAGAGGTGGACTCGTCCATCACCCGGGCTGAAGTCACTGAGGTGGTCAAGAAACTCCTCGGTGGCAAGGCACCGGGGGTGGATGAGATCCGCCCTGAGTACCTCAAGTCTCTGGATGTTGTGGGGCTGTCTTGGTTGACACGCCTGTGCAACATCGCGTGGCGGTCGGGGACAGTGCCTCTTGGATGGCAGACCGGGGTGGTGGTCCCTCTTTTTAAGAAGGGGGACCGGAGGGTGTGTTCCAACTATAGGGGGATCACACTTCTCAGCCTCCCCGGGAAAGTCTATGCCAGGGTTCTGGAGAGGAGAATACGGCCGATAGTAGAACCTCGGATTCAGGAGGAACAGTGTGGTTTTCGTCCGGGCCGTGGAACACTGGACCAGCTCTATACCCTCTACGGGGTGTTGGAGGGTTCATGGGAGTTTGCCCAACCAATCCACATGTGTTTTGTGGATTTGGAGAAAGCATTCGACTGTGTCCCTCGCGGCATCTTGTGGAGGGTGCTTGGGGAATATGGGGTCCTGGGTCCTTTGCTAAGGGCTGTCAGGTCCCTGTACAACCGAAGCAGGAGCTTGGTCCGCATTGCCGGCAGTAAGTCAGACTTGTTCCCAGTGCATGTTGGACTCCGGCAGGGCTGCCCTTTGTCACCGGTTCTGTTCGTAATTTTTATGGACAGAATTTCTAGGCGCAGCCAGGGGCCGGAGGGTGTCAGGTTTGGGGACCACACAATTTCGTCTCTGCTCTTTGCAGATGATGTTGTCGTGTTGGCCCCTTCTAACCAGGACCTTCAGCATGCACTGGGACGGTTTGCAGCCGAGTGTGAAGCGGTGGGGATGAAAATCAGTACCTCCAAATCTGAGGCCATGGTCCTCAGTCGGAAAAGGGTGGCTTGCCCACTTCAGGTTGGTGGAGAGTGCCTGCCTCAAGTGGAGGAGTTTAAGTATCTAGGGGTCTTGTTCACGAGTGAGGGAAGGATGGAACGGGAGATTGACAGACGGATCGGTGCAGCTTCTGCAGTAATGCAGTCGATGTATCGGTCTGTCGTGGTGAAGAAAGAGCTGAGCCGCAAGGCGAAGCTCTCGATTTACCAGTCAATCTACGTTCCTACTCTCACCTATGGTCATGAGCTTTGGGTCATGACCGAAAGGACAAGATCCCGGATACAGGCGGCCGAAATGAGCTTTCTCCGCAGGGTGGCCGGGCGATCCCTTAGAGATAGGGTGAGAAGCTCGGTCACCCGGGAGGAGCTCAGAGTAGAGCCGCTGCTCCTCCACATCGAGAGGGGTCAGCTGAGGTGGCTTGGGCATCTTTTTCGGATGCCTCCGGAACGCCTTCCTGGGAAGGTGTTCCGGTCCCGTCCCACCGGGAAGAGACCCCGGGGAAGACCTAGGACACGCTGGAGGGACTATGTCTCCCGGCTGGCCTGGGAACGCCTCGGTGTCCCCCGGAAGAGCTAGAGGAAGTGTCTGGGGAGAGGGAAGTCTGGGCATCCCTGCTTAGACTGCTGCCCCCGCGACCCGGCCCCGGATAAGCGGGAGAAGATGGATGGAGATGGATATCCCCCAGCACAATAATAAGGGACACCCACCAACCGCAACACCCCTGAAAGAGGGCCGAGTATTGCCAGCAGCGTACAGCCCAATTGCACAAGTGCGCAACAGAGACAACAACAAGCCAGTGATTCTTCCAAGGCATTGGAGGGAGGGCATCCCAGTGGCGACGAGAGCCCACCTGGCAAGACCGCAAGGGTGGACAGTATCAAGCCTACTGGTCATTTTCACGCCCCTGCGCAAGACTATACTTAATCATAGACCATGCTGTAGAGATTAGTTTTTAGTAAGAAATTCTCTGTCATCCACTTCCTAATATCTGAAACACATGCTTCCAAAGTAGCTAATTTAGGGGCTTCTCCATGCTTCATTGAAATATATAACTGTGTGTCATCAGCGTAACAGTGAAAGTTTACATTGTGATTTCGGATTACGTCGCCCAGAGGGAGCATATATAGTGAGACCAATAATGGGCCCAGAACCAAGCCTTGAGGAACACCAAAGCATACCTTTGACTTGTCAGAGGATATGCCAACCACACTAAAAAAACTGATATCTTTCAGATAAATAAGATTTAAACCAGGCTAGAACATGTCCACGTAGCCCAATATGGGTTTCCAGTCTCTCTAAGGGAGTGATCAATAGTGTCAAAAGCAGCACTAAGATCAAGAAGCAACAGGACGGATGCAGAATCTTTGTCCGAGGCCATTAGAAGGTCATTTGTTACCTTCACAAGTGCAGTCTCAGTACTATGATGGGATCTGAAACCGGACTGGAGTATTTCACAAATGTTATTTGTCTTTAGGAAGGCATTCAGTTGTTGGGAAATACATTTTTCTAAGATTTTTGAGAGGAACGGGAGGTTCGATATTGGCCTGTAATTGTTTAATATTTCAGGATCCAGATTAGATTTTTTTAGAAGAGGCTTAATTTGCGCTATTTTTTGTGAGTTTGGTACACATCCGGTGGAAAGGGAGCAATTTATTATGTTCAGCATTGGCTGACCTAGCACAGAAAATAGCTCCTTAAGTAATTTTGTTGGAATTGGGTCTAACTGAGAGTTTGTGGGTTTAGAACTCATTACAAATGTACTAAATGTGTCGAGCGATACGGTATCGAAAAATTCAAGTGTCCCCATTGACACCTGGTCAGGGAGGTTCAGGACATTTTTAGGACAACTGAGATTTTGAGGACCATAACTATTTAAGGAGGAGTCAGTTATTTGTTTTCTAATTGTGCTCTTTTCATCAAAGTAGTTCATGTATTCATTACAACTAAAGTGAAGACCCACTTACTTGCTAAGCATTGCTTTTTTGTTAACTTTGCAACTGTATCAAAGAGAAATTTTGGATTGTTTTTGTTCACCTCAATCAGGTTGGAGAAATAAGCTGATCGAGCAGACGTGAGTGATTTTCGGTATTGTAGTGTACTGTCTATCCAGGCTAGTCTAAATACTTCCAACTTGGTGGAGCGCCACTTTCGCTCCAATTTCCTGGAGGCTTGCTTAAGTGCTCTAGTATTGTCTGTGTACCAGGGAGCAACTTTCTTGTTGCGTATTTCTTTAGTTTTTAGTGGTGCAACTGTGTTTAATATATTTCGCAGTGTTGAGTTTAGATCCTCGATTTGATCGTTTACAGATTTATTTACTCTGTCGTTAATGAGCGAACTTGTAAGAATATCAAGGAATTTATTTGTAGTCCGAGAATTTATAGTACGGCTTTTGAAACTCATTGTTTGCGGAGCAAGTGGATTTCTTGTTTTAACGGTAAATGTAATGAGACAGTGATCCGATAATCCAGGATTTTGGGGGGAAATTATTAGATCTACAATATCTATTTTTCGTGACAGGACTAAATCGAAGGTGTGATTGTGGCAATGTGTTGGACCTATGACATGTTGGATAAAACCCATTGAGTCAATTATGGCTTCAAAGGCTTTTTGAAGAGGATCATTGGACTTTTTCCATATGAATATTGAATCGCCCAAAATTAGAATACTATCTGCCTTGACTACAAGGTTAGACAAGAATTCTGGAAACTCAGTGAGGAACATTGTGTATGGCCCGGGGGGGCTATAAATAGTAGCTATGTAAAACGATTTATCGGCCTGGCTAACTTTCATTAGTAAAACTTCAAAAGAATGAAACTCAGTTATATGTTTGAGAGTACATTTATATTTACTGTCATAAATATTAGCGACACCCCCTCCTTTTCGGGATGCACAAGGGATATGATCACTAGTATAACCAGGAGGAGATACCTCATTTAAGGCAGTGAATTCATTAGGCTTTAGCCACGTTTCACATAAACCAATAACATCTAGTTTATGATCAGAGATTAATTCATTTACGGCAACTGCCTTTGGAGCAAGGGATCTAACATTTAGGAGTCCCATTTTGAGATGCGAGGTGATACAGTCATTTTTATTTGTGACCGAGGTGGAGGAAGGCTTTATCTTAATAAGGTTGTTTTTGTTAGCACTACCTTGTTTAACTTTTCTCAGCCTGGAACGAGTCACAGTGGCAATAGGTAAAGCTGTACTAACTACTCTGGCTATGCTATCGACAGACTCCCCTATGCTAGCAGGCTGGCTAACAGCCTGCGGCCTGACCTGCACCCTATCTCATGTTAAGGCTATAGGAGTGAGACTCCTGTCAATGTTCCTAGATAAAAGTAGAGCACCACTCCAGCTAGGATGGAGTCCGTCGCTCCTCAGCAGATCAGGCCTGGCCCTATTTCTGGGAGAGTCCAAAAAAGAAAGCCAGTTATCTACAAACTCTACCTCCTGCAATGGGCAGAACTCCGTTTTCAGCCAGCGATTGAGTTGCGCCAGTCTGCTGTAGAGCTCGTCACTACCCCTAGCTGGGAGGGGGCCAGAGACAATTACTCGATGCCGACACATCTTTCTAGCTATAGTTTACATGCTGATGCTATGTTCTGCTTTGTAACCTCTGACTGTTTCATCCTAACGTCGTTGGTGCCAACGTGAATAACAATATCTCTGTACTCTCTATACTTGCCAGTTATAGGCTTCGCTAGCACCAACCCCAGATTTGCGGAAACAGTGTACGATCGCCGGCTGATTCTTTAGTCTAATACTGCGGCTAATGGAATCGCCAATGACTAAAGTTTTCAGTTTTTCAAGGCCACCGGTAGAAAATGCCTGCCGATCTTTCCCCTCCGAAGACGGCTCGGGCCTTAATTGACTCCGACTCCAGTGGGGAAAACCCATTCAAAGTCTCATGTTGGATTTAGCAACGATTCAGGTTTAATTGGTCGACGGCATTTCTTCCCAGTGACCAAGAGAAAGTTCTTGCCCGGCTGCAGGAGCTGTGCCGGGGGGCTAACAAAACCATTGTTTCTTCCTGGTGGCACTGACGCAGTTTTTTCTATTTCTACACTAGCATAATCCTTGCCTGACATTTGCGTCAGAAGCCGAGCCTCTATCTCTGCTATCTTTAACTGAAGATGATAGTTCTCCGTGTTGTTACTACAATAATTACAGTGGTAAGGCAGTTTAATGATACTTAGCCTCGGGTGTTCAGGGGTGAGTAGTTCCGTTAATTATGTCCAAAAAGAGTCCCGGTGTAATAAAGTTGGGTAAGAGGTCAACAGATAAAAATATTGCGTTGGTAAGACTCTTAAAATAGAATTTTGACCAATTAGTTTATGTAGAGTAAATTCTAAAAAAGTTTGGCAGGTAGCCAGGTAGGTAACAGCAGGCAGCGTACAGCACGTCAACAATCCGCAATCCCAACAAAGATGTGTACATAATGAACCTGATAGTCTGTTATGGTAGTGTACATAATGAACCTGATAGTATGTTATAGTAGTGTACATAATGAACCTGATAGTATGTAATAGTAGTGTACATAATGAACCTGAAAGTCTGTTATAGTAGTGTGCATAATGAACCTGATAGTCTGTTATAGTAGTTTACAGAAAGAACCTGATAGTATGTTATGGTAGTGTTCATAATTATCCTGATAGTCTGTTATAGTACTGTATATAATGAATCTGTTTGTCTGTTATAGTGCTGTATATATTTTATCTTATATATAGTATGGCATAGTACTGTATAAAATGAACCTTATAGTCTATTATATTACTGTTTATAATGAACCTTATAGTTTGTTATAGTAGTGTACATAATGAACCTGAAAGTCTGTTGTAGTACTGTACATAATGAATCTGTTTGTCTGTTATAGTGCTGTATATATTTTATCTTATATATAGTCTGTCATAGTACTGTATATAATGAACCTTATAGTCTATTATAGTAGTGTACATAATGAACCTTATAGTATGTAATAGTAGTGTACATAATGAACCTGAAAGTCTGTTATAGTAGTGTACATAATGAACCTGAAAGTCTGTTATAGTAGTGTACATAATGAACCTGAAAGTCTGTTATAGTAGTGTACATAATGAACCTGTCTGTTATAGTGCTGTAGATATTTTATCTTATATATAGTATGGCATAGTACTGTATAAAATGAACCTTATAGTCTATTATATTACTGTTTATAATGAACCTTATAGTTTGTTATAGTAGTGTACATAATGAACCTGAAAGTCTGTTTTAGTACTGTACATAATGAACCTGAAAGTCTGTTGTAGTACTGTACATAATGAATATGTTTGTCTGTTATAGTGCTGTATATATTTTATCTTATATATAGTCTTTCATAGTACTGTATATAATGAACCTTATAGTCTATTATAGTAGTGTACATAATGAACCTGAAAGTCTGTTATAGTTGTGTACATAATGAACCTGAAAGTCTGTTTTAGTACTGTTTATAATGAATCTGTTATAGTGCTGAATATATTTTATCTTATATATAGTCTGTCATCGTACTGTGTATAATGAACATAGTCTATTATATTACTATATATAATGAACCTTATAAGACTTTATATTGTATAATATGTTATACCTTAGAACAGCTCTTAGTTGTGGTATATCGGCGTTACACAACACCCCCTTGTGCCTTTTTGCTTAACCCTGTTCTTTATATATTGAATCTTGCTACTTTATAGTACCTTACATACGGAATCTTATAGTGCGTTATATACTGAATCTTTTAGTACATTACAGTACCTCATGTTTTTAATCTTCTAAAACATTATGGGACCTTACTAAACCTTCATTACACCATCCCTATATCCATTCTTCCCTCCCACCATCACCCAACACCATACACCAGCATCCTCTGTCATTTCATTCTCCATTTGTCCATCCATCATCCCTTCTTCCCCAACCACCCATCCCTCCATCCACAATTCACCCCGACACACCTTCTCTCACCCCCCCCATCTCTCCTTCTGTTCTTTACACACTGCTCCATTCTCCAGCACTGCCTGCTGGGTTCAAACATTATGGTATCTCGCAAACACTCTGATAGGCACACCTGCTCGCAAACGGAAAGACACCCGCGCGCACACACACACACACGCATTCCTGAATATCACCCCATGAGAATACGTACATACTATATTAATTCATTCGTGTCTTTGAGAACTTCCAATAGACTTTCTCAGTCCGAAAGACAGTTGGGGGGTGTTTTGTGGGTGGGCGTGTTTTCCCCATTGAACCTATACATAGTAAGTATATATATGCGGTTTCCTTTTGACCTTGCCTGAAGCGGGTTGAAAGCATCCAGACATGGTTGGAGAATGCCATGTAGAATCCAGAGAGAAGGGGGGGGGGTAGCGCAGGAGGCTCACTGAGGAGCTTTACATCTCTCTAGACGACGTACTAAATATAACCTCCACGCTATGAGAGCAAGCCCACTTCTTAAGTTCCAGAAGAACAGGTCTAATAATAGGATTTCCTCTTCTCTTTCTTTCCTTCTAGAACCGTTTCCATCTCCAGATGTCAGTTCGTCTTCCGCCGTCCAGCCTGGCCAACCTGCTACTTTCTGTCCTGCTGCGGGTGGAGGGAGGGTCCGAGGGTGAAGGGAGAAGAGAAGGGGAGGGCAGGGGGGAGGATGTGGGGAGTAGGGGAGTGGCTCTGGTATGTCCGGGATGGGAGGAGAGGGGTGAGGGTCTGCTGAAACATCTGGAGACCCTGAGAGGAGCAAACTGGCATCTGCTGGACGTCATCAACCTCACAGACGCAGGAAGAGAGGGGAGGCGGGAGGAGGGGAGGAGATTAGGAGGAAGGGGGGAGGGAACAGGGGCTGCGAAAAGCGAAGAAGCGAATGATGAGACCCAGGAAGACAAGAGAGAAGCGGCGGTCTGGACTCTGCTCTCCCGTCGACTTCTTCCTCCCGCCTCTCCTTCCTGCTCCGTGCTTATTCTGGGTTCTGACCCGGAATGCCTGTCTTCTGTTCTCCGCTGCGCCCAACGCCTCGCTCCCTCATTTCCCACACTGCAGTGGATTATGGGTAATCCTCTGTCACCTGACTCGCTTCTCTCACTGGGCGGGCCCCTTGGCCTACTGGCTTATGGAGAGGTGATTACTCATTGGGTGATTAATTCATTCATTTGGTTGATTGAAAGATTCCATTTTTCTTTTTGGTTTACCACTAATTTTTTAATACATGCGTTTGTGTGTGAATATGCCTAGGTGGGTCGGAAGCCAATCACCTTCTACATTCGAGATGCACTGCGGTTGATTGGCCAGGCAGTGACATCGGCCAGCGAAGTGAGACCAGACCTGGCCTTGATCCAGAACCTGGTCAACTGTTACGATAAACCAAATATAGAGGAGGTGCCCTCGTCTGGACAGTACCTGGCCAGGTAGATCCAAACACACACATCACTGACCCCTGTCGTGTCCAACTTTGCACAGACGGTGACCGTGCTTGTTGGTGACAGGGCCTGTCTGGATTTCTGCTAGGAAGGCAATTAATAGCCTAAAGCCTGAGGGAATGGAGAACGAGGAATAGAGTGAGTGCAGGAGGGATGAGTAGTTAGATTGAGGGTGTGAGGAAATGAAGCGTTTTTTTTTTTGAACTGGTGCCCCTTTGGGGAGTTTGTCTGAAACATTGTCAGCATACAGATCCTGGGTTTGTGTTAATGTGTGTGGAGATGTCTGCTGTCCCCCTGTTCCTGTCTGCAACGACACACATTCCACTACAGCTCTTCTAGCCAAAACAGAGGGATGAAAGAAGGGGATGAGAGAGGAGGTGGGGAGGAGATTAAACAGAGTGTTATCTTTGGGAGAACCATGCAGCCCTCCTAGTGACACAGTTGGCAAATCAACTTAAAAGGGCTGGTGAGTGAGAGATAGAGGGATAGAGGGTGAAAGAGAAGGACAGAGAGAGAGAGAGAGAGAGAGAGAGAGAGAGGGGTGTGAGAAATAGAGTGCTGTAACCAGTCTGACATCTGAGGAGTCCGCTGTGCTGTTAACAGGACACAGACATGCGCACACACACACACATACACACATACACTTACACGCACACACTTACACACACACCATTTGGATAGATTGATATTCAGTGTAGAGTGCGACCAGTTAACAACCTCAGTATTAATTCATAGTTTTAATGGTTCCTCCTCTGCTGTCATAGTTATTGGAAGGAGGTCAGCCTCATGCACCCTACACATTCATTCAATCACTCACACACCCGCACACACATACATACATACACATAGAATGCATTTTTTCATAATATCACCCAATGGTAAACTAATAACTTGAACATCACCCAACAATTCACACATAGCCTTAACATCACCCAACAATCAACAGATGATGTGAACATCACCCAACAATCAACAGATGACCTGAACATCACCCAACAATCAACAGATGATGTGAACATCACCCAACAATCAACAGATGATGTGAACATCACCCAACAATCAACAGATTATGTGAACATCACCCAACAATCAACAGATGACCTGAACATCACCCAACAATCAACAGATGACCTGAACGTCACCCAACAATCAACAGATTATGTGAACATCACCCAACAATCAACAGATGATGTGAACATCAGCCAACAATCAACAGATGATGTGAACATCACCCAACAATCAACAGATGATGTAAACATCACCCAACCGTTCAAAGATAACCTCAGCGTCACCCAACAATCAACAGATGACCTGAACATGACCATTTAACAGATGACCTGAACATCACCCAACAATCAACAGATGACCTGAACGTCACCCAACAATCAACAGATTATGTGAACATCACCCAACAATCAACAGATGATGTGAACATCAGCCAACAATCAACAGATGATGTGAACATCACCCAACAATCAACAGATGATGTAAACATCACCCAACCGTTCAAAGATAACCTCAGCGTCACCCAACAATCAACAGATGACCTGAACATGACCATTTAACAGATGACCTGAACATCACCCAACAATCAACAGATGACCTAAACATCAGCCAACAATCAACAGATGACCTGAACATCACCCAACCTTTCAAAGATAACCTCAGCGTCACCCAACAATCAACAGATGACCAGAACATCAGCCAACAATCAACAGATGACCTGAACATCACCCAGCCATTCAAAGATGATCTCAGCGTCGCCCAACAATCAACAGATGACCCCGAAACGTCACCCAGCAATCAACAGATGAAAGTCACCCAACCATTAACACATTAACATGACAAACCGACGACCCAGGCATAACCCAACAGTCCGTGTGTGGATAATATTCAGACACCCCCCCCCCCCCAATGATCCCTGCGCATCTTTCAGAGTGAGAAAATACCCAGAGGAGATTTATGTGTGAGAATTGATTGCTCACCCTAATGTGTTCCGTGGCAAAGCGACGTGCCGGGGAACTGGGTGGAGGATGAGAGGAATAGTAATGGTGTCGCAGACATTAACGTAGAAACACTCTCACTGAACTCAACTTTAATAACTTAGAGTAATAATAAAACGGTGTTTGCGTGAGTGTGTGTCTGTTCTGTGCAAGTGTGTTTGTGTGTGTGTGTGTGTGTGTGTGTGGGCTGATAGACAGACCTTCTCTCTGTATGCCATTTACCTATAATAATAAGACTGGAACAGCCAAGCAATTATTACACCCACCTAATCTGAAGGGACAACCTAGCGGTTAGTTCCTGTCTACATGTTCAAACTATGTAATTATAAGTTCTTCTCCCTCTCCCTGTCTCCCGCTCCCTGTCTCTCTCTCTGTCTCTCTATCTTCCTGTCTCTGTCTCTCTCGCTCCCTGTCTCTCTCCCTGTCTCTCCCTATCTCTCTGTCTCTCTCCCTGTCTCTCTCTCTCTCCCTATCTCTCTGTCTCTCTCTGCCTGTCTCCCCCCTCTCCGTCCCTCTCTCTGCTCCCCAGGTTCCTCTCCAACACATCTTTTAATGGTGCTACAGGGTCGGTCCGTGTGGTGCCTGCTCTCTCGCAGGTCCTCTCCTCCCAGCTGTACCATGTATGGAGCTTGAAGAGAGGCCCTCTGGGTCAGCCGTCCTGGGTCACTGTGGCCCACTGGACCACGGGCCGTCTCCAGCTAGAGGAGGGCGTACTGGGGCTGGGCCTGGGGGTGGGGGCTGGCCTGGGGCTTGGTCTGGGGGGCAGAGCAAGGTCCGGGGTCCAGAGAGGAGACAGAGAGGAAGCCAACCAGCCTGGAGGGAGATGGAGGCCAGGGCTCAAGATAGAGGGTCGGAGGTTAAGGGTGGTTACTCTGGTGGAGCACCCGTTTGTGTTCACCAGAGAGGTGGATGAAGACGGACAGTGTCCTGCTGGTCAGCTCTGTCTGGACCCTAGAACCAACCGCTCTGACCTCCTGGATTCACTGTTCAATCAGTTACATCAGAGCAACATGACCACCACCACTGCTGACCACAGTGAGTATTGATGTAATATAATAATGACCACTACTGACCATAGTGAGTATTGATTTAATATAATAATGACCACTACTGACCATAGTGAGTATTGGTATAATATCATAATGTCTACTACTGACCATGGTGAGTAGTTATATACTAATGTCCACTACTGACCATAGTGAGTATTTATATAATGATGACCACTAGTCACCATAGTGATAGTGACCATAGTGATTGTGACCACAGTGACCATAGTGATAGTGAACATAGTGATAGTGACCACAGTGACCATAGTGATAGTGACCATAGTGACAATAGTGATAGTGAGTATAGTGATTGTGACCACAGTGACCATAGTGATAGTGAACATAGTGATAGTGACCATAGTGACCATAGTGATAGTGAGTATAGTGATAGTGACCATATTAATATTATATAATGATGACCACTAGTGACCATAGTGAGTATTGAAACAATATCCTCCACCAGATAGTCTAGTTGGTTTTTAGTGTTATTTTGTCCTTCTTTTCCCTCCTCCCATGTCTGGTCGTCAACCCCAGACCCGACAGAGGACCTGCGTAAGTGTTGCTATGGTTACGTGATTGACCTGTTGGAGAAGCTGGCGGAGGACCTGAAGTTCACCTTTGACCTTTACATTGTGGGAGATGGGAAATACGGAGCGATGGGCAGCAGTGGGCGGTGGACCGGCCTGGTAATGACCTAAAATCCACTCAGTACCTGTCTGTCTGTCTGTCTGCTCAAGCTGCCCGTCTGTCTATTCCCTCTAGCTGTTTTTCTGCTCGTTTGTTTGTCTGTTTATTGTTTTTTAATTATAACTGTGCTACATATGGGATTTCTGAAGAAAAAAACATGATTTGTTAATGAATGTTTTAGTGTTTTACATAGTATAATTACGTTTTTTTCACATACACAGAAAATGAGCGAACTATGTAGGGTTGGTCATTTACACAGGTGAGGGGGGAGGGTCAATATGCAAATCTCGCACAGTTTATCCATAAATGGATGTGTTCTTCATGCTTTATTTCTATTTCCATATTAGGTGGGAGACCTGCTGAGTGGGACAGCAGACATGGCAGTGACATCATTCTCCATCAACTCAGCCAGGAGCAGAGTGATAGACTTCACTTCTCCTTTCTACTCTACCTCTCTGGGGATACTGGTGAGGGAGAGTGGTATGTGTGTGTGCCTGTGTGTGTGTGCGCGTGTGCGCGCGCGTGCATGTGCGTGTGCGTGCAAGGATGCATGGAGTACTGAAAACCAGTACTTAAGTGGAAGTACTGTGGCTTACATTCTAATTCGCTAAAGCGAAAGTAGCCCTCTCTAGAAACTACGGTAGGGGACTTGGCTGTGGTCTACCCTTCATTTCTGTCACTTCCCTCAGATTCCCACAGTCAATAAAAGCCTTAAAAAAAAGAAATGAATTAAATAAGTTAGAAGCACACGGTATGTGTTCCGTTGACCTTTTATACCACTTCTATTCAGCTGAGTTCTTCTGCTTCAGTGGAATGTTGAGGGGCATTTCTTTAAAACGTGCTTCCAACCCCCTTGATTCCTTACGTAACTGGACCAATCACATGCTTCAATATTCCGTGGTTCACAGTGCTTTGGCACGACAAGGCAGAATAGGGACTAGTGAAAAGCACACTGTGGATGTATATACAAAAAGCTATATGATCGCAAATGAAGTGGTTTGATAATGTGACATTTAGTTCCTTTAAATACTTGGTACAACTCAGAGCTACAACAGAAGTTACTCCAAAAGTAGAAATCCTTACTAATCACCTCTTTGTGTGTGTTCGCCTTTGTGTGCATTTCCACAATCAGTGGCCAGTTTATTTGGTACAACAATGTACGGGGTTAGACCCCTTTCGACCACCAGAACAGCGCTAATTCTGCAGGGCGTGGATTCTCCAAGGCGTCAGAACCATTCCATGGGGAGGCTGGTCTGTGTAGCTGCTGCAGAGTGCTAGGCAGCACATTCATAGTGCGAACAGCCTTTTCCAGCTCATCCCTGAGAGGCTCGGGTGGGTTGGGTTCTGAGGAGGAGCGCGGGTGGGTTGGGTTCTGAGGAGGAGCGTGGGTGGGTTGGGTTCTGAGGAGGAGCGTGGGTGGGTTGGGTTCTGAGGAGGAGCGTGGGTGGGTTGGGTTCTGAGGAGGAGCGTGGGTGGGTTGGGTTCTGAGGAGGAGCGTGGGTGGGTTGGGTTCTGAGGAGGAGCGTGGGTGGGTTGGGTTCTGAGGAGGAGCGTGGGTGAGTTGCGATTTCGTCGGACCAGGCAGGCGATGTTTATCCACTCCTAAACTGTCCAGTGTTAGCGACCGCCTGCCAGCTCCTCTTCCCTTATTATGTTTTGCCGATAAGAGGGAGATGTAATGTGGGCATCCGCTGCAATGGCAGGCTGTGACAAGGACAGCTGTGTGTTCCCGACGATGCTATTCTGCATGCCACCGTAGAAGGTGATTTCCCTGTTTGTTAGCTTGTTAGATTCTTGACTTTCTCCTTCAACCGCCCTCATCTCTCTCATCAGTGACTGGCCTGCGGCTGGCTGGATATTTTCTGTTTGGCTTGCCTTTCTCTGTAAAACTGATATGCTTAGCATAGCATCCGACAATCAGACCGATCAAGATTTTACCTGTTCATACATTAGATCAAAGAGTTACGGAATCCCTTGACTCTTGTCTGCCTGTCATATATATCAAACCGAGCGGGTGGTGAACCTATTAAACTTGCTTGAGTGTATACACAGTAATAATGTGTGTGTGTGTGTTTCGTGTGTGTGTTTTGACTATCAGGTGCGCAGCCAAGACACAGCAGCCCCTATTGGTGCCTTTATGTGGCCGCTTCATTGGTCCATGTGGGTCGGCATCTTCGTCACGCTTCATCTCACCGCACTCTTCCTCACCATCTACGAGTGGAACAGTCCTTTTGGTGAGAAAATGAACAGGCCATTTATGCCTCTTTTATCATCCAGAGTCTGTCACATTAGCCGTTTGTGACCTAAATCGCTGGGTACTGCAATGAGCTTAGAGGGCCGTTAAAAACTATTTGTCCCCTGTATGACTTTCTCTATTTTTGAATATTTTCGTCACGTTTTCGTCAAAGTTTTCAGATCTTCAACAAAATATTACATGAATGGAGCTTGAGTGAACAAATAACACAGTTTTCTGTCAAAACATCTCAATAGGTTTCTAAAAATGTTTTGCTTTGCAGCCATTCTCATGTAGTCTTGGTTGTGTGTCTCAGATCGCTGTCTTGCAGCCTGAGCCGACTGATGACCTGACATTCTCCAACAGAATTAGCTGAAACAGACTTTATAGTTTCTTCGGTGATGGCAATTTTTCCAGTTCCTGAGGCTGCAAGGCGCCCTGAAAATATCACGCCACCATCACCATTAAATAACCATGAAATATATTACAGAACTATACATATCTTGTGTTGTAGGTTCCGTCAGGTTTCCTTTATGTAATAGTAGGTTTGTGTGGAAGACCTGAAAACATTCACAAAATAAGGAAAGACAGACGATATGTGAAAGGCTGTGCTGTTTCTCACAGTAAATCCACGTCATTGTCAAAATAAATAACAGTGGGTGGTTGGAACCTGGACAACTCCCTTTACTGTGTTGATGTGAAACACAATAATACTGTAAACACACAAACACACACTCAGGCACATAAAGGACTCCTCCTGTGTTGTGTTTGTTGATTCTAGGTATGACACCACACGGCCGGAACAGACTCAGTGTCTTCTCTTATTCGTCAGCCCTCAATCTATGTTACGCCATCCTGTTCGGGCGCTCCGTCGCTACTAAGGTAAAAAGGGAGGGAGGGAGGGATTTGGGGAGGGAGGAAGACAGCAGCTGGGATAGATGGGATAGAGAGAAGGATTGATTCATCCCTTTTCTCTTTCACTCTCCCCCTTTATTTCTCCCTTCTTTATTTCTCCCTCCTTTCCAGACTCCTAAATGTTGGACTGGCAGGTTCCTGATGAACCTCTGGGCCATCTTCTGTCTGCTGGTGCTCTCCAGTTATACAGCTAACCTGGCCGCGGTAATGGTCGGTGAGAAAACCTTTCAACAGCTGTCTGGGATCCATGATGAGAAGGTACCCACGCACACACACACACACACACACACACATGTTCAAAAGGAATTAATACATCATACTGGTGGATAGTTGCACTTGCTAAGATTCCATTAGATGTAGACCAGTTTGATTTAACAGAACGTAGCTGCTCCCTGGCACTTTAGTCATACCCTAAGAGACATAGTCAGACCTGTCAGTCCTGACGAATGCTCCTGTCGTGTTCTTGGGTGCAGAAATAAAGCAGTGGGGAGCGGCAATGATTCGTGTGGAGACGTCTCATTTCTTTATATACTTTAACTCCCCCCCCCCGGCGCCCACACCTCTTCCCCAGCTCCACCACCCGTCTCGCGGGTTCAGGTTCGGGACGGTCAGAGAGAGCTCTGCTGAGGACTACATGAGGAAGAGTTTCTCCGCCATGCATGACTACATGAGGCGCTACAACCAGCCTACTACGCCTGACGGAGTAGACATGTTAAAGTAAGATAAACACACACACACACACACACCAGCTGTTGCCTAACCAACCAGTTACTGCAGTGTTGTGTTGTGCTAGATTATTTAATGTGGACATTTAATATGATACACTGGCTATGCCTCAGAAGGCTGTCGATGAACAAACTTTAACCAACACCTCCGCATGCTGAAATTGTGTTCTTTCCTTTATTGGTGTTTGGTATATTGTAATCATAAACTCTATGTTTTATAAATTACCCCAGAGAACACAACTCAATCATGTTATTGTTATGTTATTATAGTTAGGAACAGATCGGTGTGTTTTTGCCTTTTTTTGTGTGTGTGCTTTGTGTTTGTGTGTGTGTGTGTGTGTGTGTGTGTGTGCTTTGTGTTTGTGTGTGTGTGTGTGTGTGTGCGTGCGTTAGGACAGACCCTCCCCTACTAGATGCATTCATCATGGATAAAGCCTTATTGGACTATGAAGTCTCTATTGACGCTGAGTGTAAACTGGCCACTGTTGGAAAGCCATTTGCTATTGAGGGTAAGATACACATTAACACACACACCCACACTTTTGTGTACACGTATTCAAACATATACACACACAAGTAGAAATACATGTTCATTCACCCAATAAACTCTTATATTGCTACGTTGACTGGTGAGACTATTTCAACCTGATCTCACTGTTGCATGTTGATTTTTAACCGCTGCTGGACTGCTTTCTGCCACAGTTTACAGTTTTGGACTTCTGCGGTTAAGACCTCAGGCATTAAATGATGATTATGGCTATGGCTTGACCAAGTTTCCCAAAAAAAAGTTTGCACCTTGTCGGATCAATCCCCCCAGAGGTGAAGTCTTAGTGTCCATTAGATGTCCGAAGGTGCTGGACAAACGTCTGATATTGCAGTGTAAACAATGGGATCAGCCTGACTTACTAGCCTGTCCCCAGATGTGTCCTTGTCAGTCAATGTGAATGTCAAACATGTTTAGCTTGACAGTGACAGCAAAGAGCACCGACCAGGCTAGCTGTTTACTGTGACAGACAGACCGTGTAACTGCGTGTGCGTGTGTCTGTGTGTGTCTCCAGGATATGGTATAGGCGTTGCCCAAGGCTCCCCTCTCACTGCTAACGTGTCCGAATTCATCGGTCGCTACAAGTCAGAAGGGTAAGGTAACACACACACACACAGGCATATGTTCAATATTGAGATGTGTTAAGAGCACTGTATTAGTAATGGAATGAGAAAAGCTCACACCTGTTTTGGCGTCATATATCAGGCAGGAAGTACTTTGCCTACTCGTTCCTTTATGCGTTTATTTATTATTTTTAGGAGACGTTGTCCAAAACGTACATTTACAGCTGTAGTAACTGTTCCCTGAAGGAGGGAATGATGTATGACACTCTGTGGGTTAGGGTCCACCACAGCCCTACAACACAGCCCTACACCACAGCCCTACAACACAGCCCTACACCACAGCCCTACAACACAGCCCTACACCACAGCCCTACACCACAGCCCTACACCACAGCCCTACACCACAGCCCTGCACCACAGCCCTACAACACAGCCCTACACCTCCGCTGAGATTATCCCCTTTCCGATTTATTTTATTTTGACATTCAGTACAACACACAGTGGTGACTCACAGTCTCTCCCTAAGCCAGCCTAGTGGACAGTGAACCAGGCAGCCCGCAATATCCTACCCAAGGGAAACCGGCTTGAACTGATGCCAGTCCCCTGGGGCGACGCGGGAATACGCTGGCTACCTGTTCACCCTCTCCTCTCCCAGCCGACAGCTACGACCTAGGCTGAGAGCCGTGGCATCGAGTCAATAAAACCCCGGAAAACAGTGTGATGACTGGCTCACCGCAGCAAAACTACCACAGTCGACCCTTAAAACTCCGGCCCATCGGAGGGAGGGCACAGCCTGTTAGGCGACCTGCGACCTTTGCTGTCAGCTTTCTCAATTCTGCTCAGAGAAAGGGGTGACGCTTTATCAACATGCTTGTCAGAGGCCAGAGCCCTGAGCAGGTCGTTTTTTATACGGGAGGATCCCGTAGATCTACAGGATCCAATGGAGCCCCGACAAGGCGCCAGGAAACAGAGCTTGTCAGGGGACTTGCCCCCAGGGTTGGGACATCCATTCCCACATGACGAGCTGAAATCGCAGGCACTTCTACCGTTCAAAGCGGAGCCCACTGCTGAGCTCCGAAAGGGAACAATTCTCTTGCCCCTAAAACAAGTAGAAACCCCTCATCGAAGCTGGACGCTGGATCCTCTCCCAGGTTTCAATGACCGGGAAGACAGACCGCCCCAAGCCACTGGGAGTCCACACTGATCCGTGTTAGCACAGAGAGAGCCAAGGTCAAACGTGAGCGACCGCAGTGTAACCAGTGTCCTGACCCACAGCGGAGACACCCAGGCAACGGTACACGTGGAGTCGTGCGCTGAAGCGTGCGGAAATCCCCCAATGCCGAACACG
Organism: Esox lucius; assembly: GCF_011004845.1. Classification (NCBI taxonomy): domain Eukaryota; kingdom Metazoa; phylum Chordata; class Actinopteri; order Esociformes; family Esocidae; genus Esox; species Esox lucius. The sequence goes on from NC_047590.1 coordinate 11,597,403, forward strand.
CCGCTTCCATGAAAGCCCTACGGGAACGGCTGCTATCCTAGGCGCCGTCAAGCCAAATAGGCAGAGACGTTATGGGAAAAGGCACCACGGCCCCCAGCCGGAACTGGGCTAAACAGAAGCCAGAGCTGTTGTTCCTGGGTACAGGAAGATGCACGCGGCCGCTCGCCGAGTCCAAGACACGGGAACAGAACGCGCTGGAGGACAAGTGAGCATTCTGAATTTGCGAACTCCAGAACACACTCAGAGGGCCCATTAGTGGATGGCACGTAACGTCCCGCCTCTTCTGGGGACTGGGGCGCAGCGACGTCAGCAGACTTCCTGGGCCTCTGACGTTTGGAAGCCACGCCCGTGGCCCGTGGCGTGATTACGGCATGGATGAAACAAGAGCACGTTGCCCACAGTGTGTTTTTCTGAATCACCGAGGGACTCGGGCTTTGTGTTCTTAATGTGTGGACCCTCATTTCGTTGATTATGACTTGTTGTAGTGTCTTAAGGTCATTATTTATTAATCATTCGTTATTAATCATTGAGATTACTTGTGGTTCCAGATATATGGATCTGCTACATGATAAGTGGTACAAGGTGGTTCCGTGCGGGAAGCGGGTATTCACTAACACCGAGGTGAGTGTGTGTTTAAAGGTCAGAGTCGTCGGAAGCCATAACAACTTAACTCTCTTCATAAGCGCCGCTGTGGCTTTGTTTGTTGGCTTGTCTGGGCTCTCGCCGCCACAGTGACTCCTACTATTGATTGTGCTGACAGAGTAGTACTCCTTCACAAACACGCCACACATCACACGACACTGCACACACACACACACACACACACATCTGCTCCTTCCGTGTTTGTAAACTAGTCCCGTATTTCAGCTTTGCGCTGAGACTGAGACAAACAAGGACTCATTGCCGGGCTTACACACACACACACACACACAGACACTCAGACACACACATTCACACACACACACTCACAAAGATACTCAGACACACACACACTTATCTTCAGCCCTGATATAGCTCCTGCCTGCTGGCGAATACTATTTTACCTTCATTCCGCGTTCTACCCCGTGGCATCTGTGATAAAATCTGTGCGTGTGCGTGCGTGCGTGTCTGTGTGTGTGTGTTTGTACGCATTACAGCCACCTAGACACCCCTCTCCCCAGAGAAAGGGAGGATTTGGGCCGGGAGAACCAGTCTGCCCATATCAGTGGGCTCATATTCTTCATATTGATTCATCAGTTTGACTGTGTGCAGCCGAGAACCTCAGGGCCATCATTCAGGATGAAAGATAGGACCCACTGATGGAGGACAGAGGTCTGTTGTCCATGTTGTCAGTATGTCCGGGACATACAGGGTGGCTAAGGCACCTTATGTAGAGTGAGAGGCTGGTGGGAGAGAGATGGGGGAATGAGATAGGTGAGAGAAATAGGGAGAGAGAGAGCAAGCGATATAGAGAAAGAGGGGGGAGTGAGTGAGAAACTAAAAAGAAACACGGTTAATGAATTGCCTGATACTTGTATTTTCAGATAGTGTGTGTGTTTGTGTGTGTGTGTGTGCGTGTTTGTTTGTTGTTACTTCTGGTCAGCACTCCTGCCTCTGTAGATCAAAGTGTTGTCCTGGGAACAGACAAGGTTGTTGTGGCATGGAAGGAAGAGCAGAACACTGCCCTGTTTGAATACTTCATATCCCCTTTAAAGGTCGTCCCTGACAGGTGGAACAGCAGGCTGTTTCTATACAGAACCAGTGATTCGAATGAGCATTTTTGCCATTTGGTTCACTCTGCCATCTAGTGGTTTTAGCAGGTTATAACATTCATTCTTTGATTATCAGATGAATAACTTAATTTCTCTCTTTTTCTCTGTCTCTCTCTTCCTCTCTTGGTCGTTCTATTCCTAACTCTATTTATTATACTCTTCCTTCTACCTGACTCATAAGGATCATATCTGATTCTACTCTTTTCCAAACTCTTATTAATTCTATCTGATTCAACTCTTCTCTCTTCCTTAATCTTATTGATTCTATCAGATTCTATATTTTTCTCTTCCTGACTCTTATTGATTATATCAGATTCTACTTTTCCTGACTCTTATTGATTATATCTGATTCTACGCTTTTCTTTGCCTGACTCTTGTTGATATTTTTCTGACTGTACGCTTTCTTTCTCTGTCTTTCTGACTCTTTCACCAAGAATCTATCAATGGGCATAGACCACTTCTCCGGTCTGTTTGTGATGTTGTGTGTTGGGGTGGTGGGAGCCATCTTTACCTTGGCAGCTGAGCACACCTTCTATCACCTAGCTCTGCCCCGCCTACGACGGTCACAGACACTCACCTACTGGTTACACACTAGCCAGGTATGAATTTACACGCACAAATACGTCTATAACCACCCTGGTGTTAAAAATTCAAATGTTCAAGGTAAATGTTATACCAAGGTGACCTACTGTTCTTGTTATACCAAGGTGACCTACTGAGGTGATCTTAATTGAGCGAGTGATCTTTTGTATGTATTGCCTCTGTAATGACAGAAGATCCACCGAGCCCTGAACACCCCCTATGAGGACGTAGGGAAGGAGTTGATTGGTCGGGACCACAGGTAGAAAACCAGCAACACTCTTTTACAAGGCAGTATGGCTTCCATTCGAACTGAAGCTGACAGACTTGGCGGTTCAGCTCAGTAAACTGACCTCCTTCTCTCTCTGGTTCTCAGTCCCTCCCCTTGTCTCTCTAATAGCTGCAGCCTCCACAGACACCAGCAGCCTCCCCCACCTTCTACTCCCCCCTCCTCCCCCCTGTCCGCCCCCCCTTCTCCTCCCCGGCCCTCTTCCCCGGCCCGGGACCCCAAGGAGAATAAGCGAGTCCACTTTGACCTGGAGAGCCTACACAGCTACCGCCTGCGGACACACACCGCCTCTGTCCGGGGACGGCCCGGCATGGTGGGACGACATGGCCTGGGAGGTACACACACACACACACACACACACACACACGTATGGTATTTAATCACACAAACAAACACACACACACGCGTACACAAACATGCCGTGTTTAATCACACACACACATACTGTATTTAATCACACACACACACATACTGTATTTAATCACACAAACATACTGTATTTAATCACACACACACATACTGTATTTAATCACACAAACAAACACACACACACGCGTACACAAACATACTGTATTTAATCACACAAACAAACACACACACACGCGTACACAAACATACTGTATTTAATCACACAAACAAACACACACACACGCGTACACAAACATACTGTATTTAATCACACAAACAAACACACACACACGCGTACACAAACATACTGTATTTAATCACACACACACACATGCTGTGTTTAATCACACACACAAACATACTGTATTTAATCACACACACACACACACACACACATACTGTATTTAATCACACACACATACTGTATTTAATCACACACACACATACTGTATTTAATCACACACACAAACATACTGTATTTAATCACACACACAAACATACTGTATTTAATCACACACACACACACACACATACTGTATTTAATCACACACACATACTGTATTTAATCACACACACACATAATGTATTTAATCACACACACATACTGTATTTAATCACACACACAAAAACACACTCACACGTACACAAACATACTGTATTTAATCACACACACAAACATACTGTATTTAATCACACACACACACATACTGTATTTAATCACACACACAAACACACACTCACACGTACACAAACATGCTGTGTTTAATCACACACACACATACTGTATTTAATCACACACACAAACATACTGTATTTAATCACACACACACACACACATACTGTATTTAATCACACAAACATACTGTATTTAATCACACACACACATACTGTATTTAATCACACACACACATACTGTATTTAATCACACACACATACTGTATTTAATCACACACACAAACACACACTCACACGTACACAAACATGCTGTATTTAATCACACACATACTTTATTTAATCACACACACATACTGTATTTAATCACACACACAAACACACACTCACACGTACACAAACATGCTGTGTTTAATCACACACACACACATACTGTATTTAATCACACAAACATACTGTATTTAATCACACACACAAACATACTGTATTTAATCACACACACACATACTGTATTTAATCACACAAACATACTGTATTTAATCACACACACAAACATACTGTATTTAATCACACACACACATACTGTATTTAATCACACAAACATACTGTATTTAATCACACACACAAACATACTGTATTTAATCACACACACACATACTGTATTTAATCACACAAACATACTGTATTTAATCACACACACACAGAATAATTCACACATGCACATTCTGTATTTAATCACACACACACACAAAGAGACAGTTGGAACTTTTAGAGTCCTGACATGGAAGGATTTCAAACTCTGTGACAATGTTGTTTGCCTGGTAATTATGGGGACACTTGAATTTTTGAATGGGAGAAGGTGGAAACATCGCTCGACACGTTCACAATTTTTTTAAGAGCTCTAAACCTGAAAATTGTCACATAGTCCAAAACACTTACTTAAGGAGCTATTTCCTGTGCTAGGTCTGCCAATGTTGAACATAATAAATTGCTCCCTTTCCTCCGGATGTGTACCAAACTCAAAATTAAGCAACTTCAATTAGTGCTGCACACGGCTGCTAGAATCCTAACTAGAACAAAAAAATGTGAACACATTACTCCAGTACTAGCCTATTTACACTGGCTGCCTGTTAGGGTTAGGGCTGATTTTAAGGTTTTATTTTTAACCTATAAATCAATACACGGACTTGCTCCTAATTACCTTGCTGAAATGATCCAGCCATACATCCAGCCATACATACCTACATCGCAAGATGCAGGCCTTTTTTAGAATTTCTAAACAAACAGCCGGAGGCAGGACTTTTTCCCATAGAGCTCCACTACTGTGGAAGGATTTGCCAATTAAGGTTAGAAATGCAAACTCAGTGCAAACTTTCAAGTGTCTACTAAAAACTCATCTCTACAGCACGGTTTATAATTAGGTGTAGTCTGGCCCGGGGGCGTGAAGGTGACCAGAAAGGCTTGATACTGTCCACCAATGCTGTCTTGCCAGGTGGGCTCTCGTCGCCAATGCTCCAATGCCTCTCGGGGGCGGAGTCACTGGCTTGTTGTCTCTCAGTTGCGCACTTGTGCAATTGGGCTGTACTCTGCTGGCAATACTCTGCCCTCATTCAGGGTGGTTGCGGCTGGTGGGTGTCCCTTTGGTTGATGCTTGGCAATGTGGGTGGATTGATTTCCTGCCTGTTGGGCCCTGTCCGGGGCCTCCGCCAGATAGGGCCACAGTGTCGCCGGCCCCCCCTGTCTCAGTCCCAAGGTCTTGCGCTGCTATATTATTGTACTGGGAGAGTAGGGTCAGTTCTCCTTCTCCACTATGTTCCCCTTCTCCACTATAAATCCTTGTTGATATGAGGAATGCATTTTCTGAATATTCCCAGTCTCCTATTGTTTTGAACTTAGGAGGACATGAGGTCCTGGCCCACACCTGCGGAGTACCTGGCTTGAAAGACCCATTGCTGTCCCTGTCCAAAGTCCTCCTGGTTGTGTTGCAGATCAAGATGATACCTGATGATTTCAGCTGCCACTGTGCTGACACATCATCCCTCCCCCATGTTTTCCCTTTCCTTGTCCATCTGGTCATGCTTCCGACCTGGATTAAGTTTAAATAGACTCTGGACTCAGTCCACATGCATTTATTAATTATTACAAATCTAATCTTAGTATGTTCACCCTGGCACAGCCAGATGAGGACTGGTCACCCCTCTGAGCCTGGGTCCTCTCTAGGTTTCTTCCTAAATTTTGGCATTCTTAGGGAGTTTTTCCTAGCCACTGAAATTCAACACTACTGTTGTTTGCTCCTTGGGGTTTAAGGCCAGGTGTTTGGTAAAAGCACTTTGTGACAACTGATGATGTAAAAAGGGCTTTATAAATACATTTGATTTATTGATTGAATTAACACGGTGCTCTGCATCAGACTCTACATCTACATCAATGCGCTGTTGCTGTTGATGGTGGAATTGTTTCTGTGCCAGTGTGAGATGTTTTTAGTTGCTTCACAGCAACAAAAATAAAAACGGATTCTGTTCATGGAGCTGGAAGGACCCACAGAACCAGTCTCCTCGCGTCATCACTCATTCCACTCCGACACACATTCAGCTAGACCTTCTCTCCAGACCTCAGTAGCCTCAGAGAGTGTCTGTTGGACAAAACAAGTCCCATGTTGCCTCGATAGCTGGCATGCAACAACTGACTTTTTTATCCATTCACACTTTAACCCTTTGACGCGTACGATCACACTGGTGTGATCAGTCTAGAGTGGTCCCTGAAGCGTACGATCACACCGGTGTGATTAGAACGTATCGTTTAGAACGCATCATTAGAACGCCTAGGTACGAGTGACGTAACAATGGCTGGTCAGACCGCGCTGTTATTTACTCACATTTAGCTCAAACAGCGTTTATAACTTCATTTCCTGATTGTAATTGTTTCAAGACCACACTATGTTATTAACCAGGTGGCAAGCATAAAAAAGTGTTACTTACGTACCAACAGGTAGCCAACACTAGAAGTTAGATTTTCTACAATAAATATAATACGCAAAAAACGAATTATATTAGCGACTACTATAGAGCATCTAACCATTTCCTGAAAGAGCTGACAACCTGTCAAAATCATTGTGTAAAAACTTTCAAGTTACGTTACCTGTTGAGGGTGCTGCTATGCTTTTTATCAATCAAAGATAAAGAAAGGTGAGTTACTCTAAGACCCGATGGTCATTTACATTTGCCAGTCTTTCGGACAGATTTGCCATCCTGGGGAAACTATGATCTTCATTTTAGCTGCACTGCATTACAGGTCAAACTTTGTTAGCTAGCGGTTAGCTGACGTTTGCTAGCGGTTAGCTGACGTTTGCTAGCGGTTAGCTGACGTTTGCTAGCTAGCTACAGTTACACATAAACCAGCTCTTTGCAGCTCTTTGAATTTGAGTCAAAAAGAGAAGCTTGCAATGCAATGTATTTAGTGTTCCTTACCTGGCAAAGTGACTTCATGTCAACACTCAATGCATGTAGCTAACGTGGGGTTAATCCAGTCAGTTTGTTTTGGTAGGGTTCACGCACAATATTGGCAGATATAGTAGCAAACCGATGGCGCAAACTAAAACAGTAGCACTATTTTGTTGAGAAAAAAGCTCGTAATCTTCAAAAATCTACCTTTTCACTGATCGCATTTGTCCATTACTAAATGCAAGAATCGGAATCTATACTTTTTTGAGAGCTTCTGAATAATTACGTAAAACTATTTACATACCACCTATTGCCTGATAGATTGCGTATGTTTTATTGATACAACAAGTGAAGCGTTTCAGTATCTTTCTCGCCGCGATCTTTAGAAATAAGACAGCATTTTTAAGATTGGTTCATAATTATTCAATATACATTTTTAACAGTTACTACCTGTAGAAGTTTGTTAATATAATTTAAATAAAAAATTAGATGCATAACCAGTAAGCAGCGTGGTGTTTTTGGGAAGCTGCAGATTAAATGTTTTGTGACGTCACAATCAAATTCTGGAACTCTGAGTGAGTGCTGAACTCACGCGCAAAAAAACTCACTCTGGGGGGCCGTTAAGGCATATTTGAAACTCACGCGTGAAAAGGTTAAAAAAATGTATAAAGTGGGGAGAACAAGTATTTGATACACTGCCATTTTTGCAGGTTTTCCTACTTACGTACACTTCAACTGTGAGAGACGGAATCTAAAACAAATATCCAGAAAATCACATTGTATGATTTTTTTATAATTAATTTGCATTTTATTGCATGTATTTGATCACCTACCAACCAGTAAGAATTCCGGCTCTCACAGACCTGTTAGTTTTTCTTTAAGAAGCCCTCCTGTTCTCCACTCATTACCTGTATTAACTGCACCTGTTTGAACTAGTTACCTGTATAAAAGACACCTGTCCACACACTCAATCAAACAGATTCCAACCTCTCCACAATGGCCAAGACCAGAGAGCTGTGTAAGGACATCAGGGATAAAATTGTAGACCTACACAAGGCTGGGATGGGCTACAGGACAATAGGCAAGCAGCTTGGTGAGAAGGCAACTATTGGCGCAATTATTAGAAAATGGAAGAAGTTCAAGATGACGGTCAATCTCCCTGGGTCTGGGATTCCATACAAGATCTCACCTCGTGGGGCATCAATGATCATGATGAAGGTGAGGGATTAGCCCAGAACTATAAGGCAGGACCTGGTCAATGACCTGAAGAGAGCTGGGACCACAGTCTCAAAGAAAACCATTAGTAACACACTATGACATCATGGATTAAAATCCTGCAGCGCACGCAAGGTCCCCCTGCACGCAAGGTCCAGCGCATGTCCAGGCCCGTCTGAAGTTTGCCAATGACCATCTGGATGATCCAGAGGAGGAATGGGAGAAGGTCTGATGAGACAAAAATAGAGCTTTTTGGTCTAAACCCCACTCGCTGTGTTTGGAGGAAGAAGAAGAATATGTACAACCCCAAGAACACCATCCCAACCGTGAAGCATGGAGGTGGAAACATCATTCTTTGGGGATGCTTTTCTGCAAAAGGGACAGGACGACTGCACCGTATTGAGGGGAGGATGGATGGGGCCATGTATCACGAGATCTTCGCCAACAACCTCCTTCCCTCAGTAAGAGCATTAAAGATGGGTCGTGGCTGGGTCTTCCAGCATGACAACAACCCGAAACACACAGCCAGGGCAACTAAGGAGTGGCTCTGTAAGAAGCATCTCAAGGTCCTGGAGTGGCCTAGCAAGTCTCCAGACCTGAACCCAATAGAAAATCTTTGGAGAGAGCTGAAAGTCTGTATTGCCCAGCGACAGCCCCAAAACCTGAAGGATCTGGAGAAGGTCTGTATGGATGAGTGGGCCAATATTCCTGCTGCAGTGTGTGCAAACCTGTTCAAGATCTACAGGAAACTTATAATTACAAACAAACTTATAATGTACCAAATATTAAGTTCTGCTTTTCTGATGTATCAAACTTGCAAAATCGGCAGTGTATCAAATACTTGTTCTCCCCACTGTAACTGTCAAAGATCTGGCAAATGTTGATCATTTAAATCAAACTATCATAATGTAAAAATGCTATTATTTAGAAGTAGTTGCAAAATGTCAACAGCAGAGTGGATCAGTTTCCTCAAAAAACTAAAAGTGTTGAATCGTGATGTATAATTCATCTCAGTATTTGAAGTGCCCAATATTTTGGCCACGGTATTTAGCTTTAAGAAGCATTGAGAGTCTACCTTTAAGAATTTTGTTTGACTCTACAAATCACATTAACTTCAATTCCTTTTCTGTTTCAGGCTGTCTACGTGGTTTATCTCCTCACATTAGCCTCCATGCTAATGGTGGCCCAGCATCGGTCCTTGTTTCCTCTGGCCTGGTCCTCCCTCCGCTGGGAAGCCCAGACAGCCAGACCTTCCTGTGGGAGGGGGAGCTCCAAGAGGTCCAGGGGAGGATCGAAACATTCACAGCACAGCTGAGAGATGCTTTGGCCAGGAGGGCCGAGATAAAAACCTGCTTGGAGAACCAGAGGATGAGCCAAACTACAGCTATTGCAGCAAAACTGAAGAGAGAGAATGTCGGCCATTTGCAAAGCCTGATGATAGAGAGAACCAACCCAGAGAAAGATAAAACCAATGAGGAGAGAGAACGGAGTGCCCAGTCAAACCTCAGTAGCTGTCTTGACAAAGACAAATATGGTACAAACAGTGAGAATTCCAATGGGAGACAAACAGGCAGACAGGACACAGACAGGGACAGACTATTAGACCAATCACAAATTGAGAGAGACAAAAACGACCAATCCAAAAGTATTGACAGAAAGCAGAGCAGCCAATCACAGGTGTCCCACATTCTGCAGACAGGGAGGAGCAGCCAATCAGCAGCTCTGAACATAAGAGAGATCAAACCACAAACATCGGCCAGTTTAGACAGGGAGGCAACTAACCAATCAGAAGCTGTCAATATAGCGCAGACAGATAGTACTGTCCAATCACGTAATCTCTTCACCAGCATGGAGAGAGGAAGAGTGAGTCAATCAGGTGCAGTGAGAGACCAGGAGAGAGGGAGAACTGTCCAAGTACGAACAGGGGCTAGTCTGGACAGACCAACAACTAGCCAATCGGCTACTATGACTAATCTGGAGAGAGGCCGATCTGGCCAATCCAGTGCCAGCACTCAGACTTCCGTTAGGGAACCTCCTGTTCCCAATGACACCGAGAAGAGTTTGTGTTAGTCTTTTGATGGATTCTTTAATAGAAAACTATGGACAAATCCAATGACTTCAACAAGTGCACATGATTTTTAAGTTAGCAAACTTGAAACTATTAGACAAAAAAGGTTTGTTTAACAGTGACAGACAGCAATACAGCCCTGATCCATTTGCTTCTGATGTCAATGGTTGCTGTCTGTTTAAAATGAATGATCAGAACTTTAACCACCAATGTTTGTCTCCACATAAAAGGTGTTGTCTTGTTATTTTTCAGTTTCCCCTGGAGTCTAAACACTGGGAACTACATTTAATCCAACAGAAGCAAACGTATTGAAAGAGGCAGTGACCCACATGAGATTGCTCAATAAAATCACTGCAAATTGTTTTCCGTTTTGCTATGGTTGACAACTAATGAATACACCACAGATGTGTCGTCGGTTTTGAGCGTGTCACTTGATGCACACAGGGGGGCTTGAACATGTTCAATTACGCCCCCCCCCCTCCCCCGAACTGGGTAAGGATGGGGCTATCCAAGGTTTTATGTCTCCACTGTCATTGTCACAACTAATCCTTTTTAAGGACCTTGAGTTGCTCAGATACTATGCAGTTTAATTGAATTTACTTTCAAAAGGATTTAATATCACAGTGTTTTTAAATGTAGCTATAACATATCTATAGTTAGAGCTTGAAGTGGATTGGAATGGTTGGTTTTCTATAACAGGAGCAGTCCGTCAGGTTAACTGAACAGCGGGAAGGTGAGGTGATGTTTTTGGACTGAGGGAAATGTTTGCAAACGTGTTGTTCTGGTGATGGTGGGACGTGTGTTCAATGTGCCAGGATGCTGCCTATAACAACAGTGATCCGTATCATTCACACATAACCTTGTTGTGTCGTTTGTTTATCATTTACATATTTTGAAATAAACATTTATATGCTGGTTGTAATGGAAGTAATATTACCACAGTCTGTAATGACGGTCAATTCCACAAGGTGGCGCTTGGATTCCACTCACACACCCACCCACACCCGCATACATACACACACACACACAGACACACACACAGGTAATTACAGAGACAAATCTGAGTCACAACTCACTGGGTCTGACAAGAGAAGAATTTGGCAGGGACAGACAACGGATTACAAAGGGAATACTGGCAGATACACAGATGCCTTACCCCAAGTCAAGTTAATCACCTTCTTTCATGTTTTGAGGAAAACAACACGACCCCCCCCCCCCCCCCCCCCCCCCCGCCCCAGAAAAAGCCTGAGCTGCTAATGTGGACGGTGAGCTCACATACTAAGTGGGCAGCGTGAATCAGATCAGCGTCTTGTGGGCAACATTAAAGAAACACTTTCGGGTCATGAAAATGTGGACAATTTTAAACGGAAAGGGACCCACGTATTAGTTCAAAACTGACATAAATAGAATTTATGAAACAAATATTTGTTCATATTTAAGAGTTGTTTTAATAGAAAGTGGGTATTAAAATATGTTTAAAAAGTGGGTATTGAAAAAGGTCAACATTTTGACAATGCAAATGACTGAACATGGAATACATATTGCTCAAAAAAAGTTGAAATGTGCCACAGTGAAAACAATGTAGGAAACGTTCAGAGAAGTGTGTAGAGTAAAATAAACATCTAATCATGGGGAATGGTGTGCTACATCTAGCAACACTATTTTCCACAACCTCTTTATCCCCAATGCATAACACTAATATACCGTACATGGGATACATACACACATCTGATTTTCCCCATTCAAGGCCTGTGTGATTCTCCTGGATCTTCCCTATCCAACGAGACCATCTACACCTCTGTCCACCCTAATGGGCCCCCCTAAATTTTTGGAAAAATAGGGTTGAGGCGCAGTTAGTCCGGGACACCGGGAAACATTTCTCTGGCGGCCGGGCGGGTTTGGGATGAACACCTTTTAAGAAGAAATATATACGGCTTTTTTATAGTTTTGCACGACTTCAGCCCTGCCCCTAGGAGCCTGTTTCGAGCCGTCCTCGCTGTGCACTTCACCCCAGCTGCTGTTTGCCATTCTTTTTGTAGGTCACTTGGTGTCATCCTGTGGTTGTTGAATAACATTTGAATAAGTTGACGCTCATCTCGGTCAGTGGACGGTCGTTTTCGCCCTCTGCCAGTCTGTAGCTTTGTTGTCCCCAATGTCTGTTGCTTGACCTTGTTCTTATGAACCGCCGTCTTTGAAATGTTCAGGATGGAAGCAACCTGACACTCACTGTATCCCTCTGCCAGTAAAGCCAGAAATGAACCCTTCTTTTCCTCACTCAAAGCTTTTCTTTTCACATTTTTTGTCATTCTGAATAGTTCTTTTTTTATTCAAATTACCTTTGAGGTACTGTTTTTGCCATCCAGCTGGTCCTATTGCAAGAGGATAGTGATGACCACAGCAGTGGTTTTTTATACTTTTCCTCGTTAAATTAGACTTGGTTCAGGTAATCACCTAATCAGTACCTCATTAAGTAAAATGAGGTGTGCCTGTGTTGGAATTTAACAGACACTGGAATGGAATGGCTGCCGTACATGTAGAGATGCTGATATAAGAAAAATTAGGAGTGGTCTCTTAATTCTTTCCAGAGCTGTACATTAATTATATATACTATTTATCATAAGGACATCATAATGATTAATCATTTTATTTTTTAAATATTTTTTATATTTCAACAATAGTTTAGCCCTCGATCTCTCTTAGCCCTGTCCACAGAGAACCTTGTGTCAAAATCTCCAACCTCGCAAAAAAAAAAATCGAGAGCAAAGACCATGGTAACGTAACCAAAGACGGAAAAAAACTGCAGCCAAAGACGTAACTGTTTAGACGCAATTGAGTTATCAAGAAAAGTATATTGGCTCTCAAAGAAATGTTAGCATTCATTTTCAATCGATTTGTTTTTGCATTTCTAAATATTTTCTTTGCAATATGTATTTTTTTATCTCAATATTTTTTTGCTTTAAATATTAATAATTTTGTTTGCATTATTAGCCCAATACTTTTGTTTGTCCTCACTGAAACAAAAGTAGCTCCATAAGCCAACTGCAAAGCGATGGGATGGTTCGTCGGAGGGTAGTGGGGTATTTTCGTTGGATGGTGATGTCACTTGGTTGTCCATTTTTGATTGTATTTGTAGATTTATAATTGCACTACAATGGACTTTCTTCTTAATAGTTTTTATATTGTATCATTTTTATTAAAATGTTTTAGAAGCCGAGACATAGCCTAATCGTTTAACCACAACCCCAAAAACGTTTGCTGTGACCAATAAACGTGGACATATTGAAACAAACACACACGAACTTTGCTGAATGAAGAAAAATTGGAAACTGACGAGATTCGATGAATTCACTGTCGTAGCAATATTGTAAACAGTTCCATTTCCATTCCATGTCTTTCTCTCAATTCAGTAAAAATAAGCAACCCATCCCCCAAAATACACAGCAGTCAGCGCACACACAGACACATATGCACAGCGTTATAGTAATCCACTGTGAAATTAGAAAGACACATTTTGCATTGTTCATCCACGCGAAATCACACGATGACATCATCAAAAGAGCAACTGGAACACTGATGTACTTCACTCATGTAAATCAAAACGCAGATTGATCTTATCTTGTACATTTCCATTTTAGTCAATTAGCCCGCGCTCTTATCTCAGACTTACAGTCAGTAGGCCAATGTACGTTTTCGGTTTGCACAGCCATAAGTATATTTTCTTGGGGGAGCGTAATTTTTTCTACAGTCGTTTTTGCCGCTACCAATGAGTGAATAAAACTGTTAGGTTAAGGATTTAATAATATTTTTTGGGTCCTCGCAAAGATATTAAGGCAAATGTGAGTAGGTCACCGTGAGCAGTAATTAGGTCAACGACAGTTGTATCTTGATGGATGTTATTATACATCTGTTGTGTTTTCTCAGGCATAGGGAGCAAAGGTAGGGGAAAGGCCGCACACGTACGATATACTCTCTGTCACCGAACACTCGCCCATTTTCCTGATCTGATAAGTGTGTCAGTGTGGTGAAGCCTGCAGGGTATTTCAGCCCTGCTATGCCTTAGTCACGCATCCAAGAACACACACACACACATATTAACCAATGCATCCTGAAATACTGAATCTCTCTCTGCATCACTGTCTTCATTACTATCACCACGTATCTTGTTTATTCTGTCTTCACTCCACTATCTCCACTGGTAAAAGTTTTGACGACGGTAAGAGACAGACATTAGGACAGTGTTTGACATATAGACCAGAAAACAATAGAGAGAGAGAGGCAATAATGACTACAAAACAACAGATAGACTGTATAAAGACAGTTGCTAGCCATTATTTACAGTACGGACAGGCCTACTGCTGTAGAGATTGAGACCAATGGAGAGGGGAGGAGACAGAACAGGAAGACCATTGTGTTATTTTATTGAATCACTCCTCAAAAGAAGGCCACATCAAGTCCTTCAGACAGCCCTACCCAGAAACTCACACACCACACGGCTACTGGACAGACATCTCAGACAGCCCTAACCAGACACACACACATACACACGGCTACTGGACTGACTTCTCAGCATGCTGCTGGGGAGTGTGTGTGTAGAGGCCATATGGTGAGGGCCTTAAGGATAGTCAGCTAGGATCTGACTCAGCTCTCAAAGGGGGGATGGGAACAACTCTCTTCTCTCTGGCCTTTAATTTCTCTTTCTTTCCCTCCCCTCTCCTTTAACCCCTCACTTCCTTTTGTTTCTCTGCTCTCTCTCTCCTCTATTCCTTTAGCCCTCTCTTCTCCCCAAACTAACCCCTTTCCTTCTCTCTATATATAGGGCTATAGACTTTACAAGGAACTAACCAATAGCAGTATTCATTAAAGTTATCTGATACCAACACACATGTATTTGTGTGTGTATGTGTGTTTGTGTGTAAATCAATAAAGTATCTTTTACATGAACTGTATACTTCAACAACTAAAGACTTCTCAACCTAATGGCCTAATGAAAAACATGTAAATAAAATGTTTGCCAAAATTACATTTTCTTTTATTTATTAAAAACAGTAACTCCTGTCTTTATTCTTCTAACACGTCATGACTCTAGAATCAAGAACATGTAATTCAAATAGTTTAGAAATTAAGTTTAGAAATTGTATGTGCGTCAATGGTAATACATTTCAGTCATCAAGTTTCTTTTTTGCAGGTTTTTATCTGACAGCACCAGTATGCTTAGGTTCAGTGGGCTAATACAGTCATGGGGCGCATTAACCCCCTGGGTTTAACACCTGGTGAGTCAAACAAACATCCATGAATTTATAAAGGATCAATGTATCCTTGGTCAATGTGGAGTTTATAACTGTTACACAGGAACACCTTTAAACTATAAAAAAAAGACTGTAATTTAACACTAGTATTTACAATGGTCATTTAAAAAAACACTGTCAACTAAGGACATCTCTGGAAAATGCAGCATTTCTTTTTTTTTAAAGGTCAAAATGCAAGCTCATAGAAACACAAAGACAGACACAATATCTCTCACACATTCATACACACTTTTGCAGACCAACAGGCAGTTCTCAACCTTGATATTTTCAAAAGAGGTTACCCACTACATTTCAAACAGTAACTCCGCTACTAGGCAACCGAAGCACGCACACGCACAATCCACCCACAGACAGTGGCCTGTACAAGTCTACAGTATTTTTCTACCAACATTTATCTTAGTGTATTGTCAGTGGCCATTTCAGTAGTAAAAAAGAGAGCTTAAAAAACACGAGTATTATTTAAGTCATTTTAATGCAACTAGAGGTGATCGGTTGTACACTGAACAAAATTATAAACGCAACACTTTTGTTTTTGCCCCCATTCATCATGAGCTGAACTCAAAGATCTAAGACTTTCTCTATGTACACCAATGGCCTATTTCTCTCAAATATTGTTCACAAATCTGTCTAAATATGTGTTAGTGAGCACTCCCCTTTGCTGATATAATCCATCCACCTCACAGGTGTGGCATATCAAGATGCTGATTAGACAGCATGATTATTGCACAGGTGTGCCTTAGGCTGGCCACAATAAAAGACCACTCTAAAATATGCAGTTCCATCACACAGCACAATGCCACAGATGTCGCAAGTTTTGAGGGAGCGTACAATTGGCATGCTGACTGCAGGAATGTCCACCAGAGCTGTTGTCCGTGAATTGAATGGTCATTTCTCTACCATAAGCCGTCTCCAAAGGCGTCTCAGAGAATTTGGCAGTACATCCAACCGGCCTCACAACCGCAGACCATGTTTAACCACACCAGCCCAGGACCTCCACATACAGCATCTTCACCTCCAAGATCGTCTGAGACCAGCCACCCAGACAGCTGCTGCAACAACCGGTTTGCATAACCAAAGAATTTCTGCACAAACTGTCAGAAACCGTTTTAAGGAAGCTCATCTGCATGCTCGTCATCCTCATCGGGGCCTCGACCTGACTGCAGTTAGTCGTCATAAATGACTTGAGTGGGAAAATGCTCACATTCGATGGCGTCTGTCACTTTGAAGAGGTGTTCTCTTCACGGATGAATCCCGGTTTTCACTGTACAGGGCAGATGGTAGACAGCGTGTAAGGCGTTGTGTGGGTGAGGGGTTTACTGATGTCAACGTTGTGGATCAAGTGGCCCATGGTGGCGGTGGGGTTATGGTATGGGCAGGCGTGTGTTATGGACAACGAACACAGGTGCATTTTATTGATGGCATATTGAATGCACAGAGATACTGTGGCGAGATCCTGAGGCCTATTGTTGTGCCATTCATCCACGACAAACACTGAATGTTGCAGCATGATAATGCACAGCCCCATGTTGCAAGGATCTGTACACAATTCCTGGAAGCTGAGAACATCCCAGTTCTTGAACAGCCAGCATACTCACCGGACATGTCACCCAATGAGCATGTTTGGGATGCTCTGGATCGGCGTATACGACAGCGTGTTCCAGGTCCTGCCAATATCCAGCAACTTTGCACAGCCACTGAATAGGAGTGGACCAACATTCCACAGGCCACAATCAACAACCTGATCAACTCTATGCAAAGGAGATGTGTTGCACTGCGTGAGGCAAATGGTGGTCACACCAGATACTGACTGGTTTTCGGACCTCCCGGACCCCCCCACTACAGTAAAACTGCACATTTTAGAGTGGCCTTTTATTGTGGCCAGCCTAAGGCACACCTGTGCAAAAATCATGCTGTCTGATCAGCATCTTGATATGCCACACCTGTGAGGTGGATGGATTATCTTGGTAAAGGAGAAGTGCTCACTAACACAGATTTAGACAGATTTGTGAACAATATTTGAGAGAAATAGGCCTTTTGTGTACATAGGGAAAGTCTTAGATCTTTGAGTTCAGTTCATGATAAATGGGGGCAAAAACAAAAGTGTTGCGTTTATAGTTTTGTTCAGTGTGTGTGTGTATGTGTGTGTGTGTGTGTGTGTGTGTGTGTGTGGGTGTGTGTATGTCCATAATGTTAAGCCAATCATCCCCTCTGGTCTTTATCTCCATCTTTGTATAATGTAGTAATCCTTTCGCTGCTTCCTCTTGTCATCTCCACAGTACCCCCCCCCTCTCTTTACAACAGTCAGTAAGTGGAGAGGACACCAGAGAGAGGTCCTAAATACACAACAGCACCGTGGGTAGTAAATGAAGCTGGTAGTAGAGTTAACCCCAACGTTAGAGCTGCTAGTGTTCCCGCTATCTTTTTTGTCTATATTGATGCCGTCTCCACGCTCCTGAAGTCCTTATGATTTGACGCAGTCCACGTCTACTATTCGACTTTGAGTTTTTCTCCTTATAACCTCCATTGTTAGATTGTTAGACCATGACTTAAAGTAGCCTGTTCACCTCCCCTGTCTGCCACATCGCGTTGACCAGTCATTTGGTTTCTTCTGGATTCTCTGTTGGCCTTAGAATTATTTCTTATTGTAACTCCTATGTCGTTATAAGTGACAGTGACAGTTGAACAGGCTACATTATCAGTTAAAACCAACTCCAACCTATTTATATAGTCACTTGCCTCTCGCCACATTGAATAACTTCCTCTGCCTCTCTAGGTAATCTCTTGCTCTGTAAGGTATACTATGACCCCCTATAACCCTTCAATGTCCCTTCTAATTCTTCTCAGTCATCTTTATAGTGCTTAGTCTGCAGAGTTAAGCAGTGTTAGTCTTCTAGGTCGCGTTATAACCTCCTCTCTGTCTGCATGGTCTTGTAATAGACCTCTTGGTCGGCGTGGCTGTGGGCAGAGACCGTGGGCCGGCGGGGGAGCGTCATTGAGCGGTGCAGAGGGTGAGCATCCAACAGCAGATCTGGATGAGGAGGGGGAGGCAGGGGGGAGTAGGAGTGCTGAGGAGGGGGAGGGAGTGGGGCGGAGGAGGTGGGAGGAGGCGGAGGCAGGGGGGAGGACGAGAAGGGTGGAAGCGGGGGGAGTGGAGAGGAGATAGGGTGAGGAGGGGGAGGCAGGGGCCCAGAATCTGTCTCGCTGGGAGACGAGGAGCAAATGGAGTCCGATTTCACAGGGAGGGTGCGGTATTCCCGGTATTCCGACGCAGAGATTTTCTCCTGGCGCTGCAGTGACCCCCTCTGACCCTGCTCACCAACGCTCCCTAGGCTCCCGCTGATGGTGTTCCTCCACTCCCACGGGGCTCCGTTACTCCCGGGTCCGCCGCTGGATGTCACCCGGACCACAGGGTGGTGAGGAGCGTGAGCGTCGATGGTGACCACGCTGCCGCTAACACTCCCGGCGTGGCTGTCGCGATCGGACGGCATCCGGTAGTACGGAGAATCGGAGCTTGCCGTTGAAGACCCTCCCCCGCAGGAAGACGTGGAGTCCGAGCTCTTGACAGAGGACGCGATTGGTCCGTGCTGCTTCGACATGGCAATGACCTGTAGGAAGGACAGAACGGAGGCGGCTCCTTTAGTTTACCGGAGGAGGGAGCTGAACGGTCCACGTCAGCTAACTTGGAGGTGAACTCACCTGGGCCACTCGCGGTTGATTGGGCGGCAGGGTGGGCACGCGAGGGGTCGTCACAGGGATAGGCCCCTCCCGGTTAAGTGACATCAACTTGGCGCGGGTCACTGCACTCTTAGGGGAAACAGGGGGAGGCAGGGGGGAGACAGAGGGAGGCAGGGGGGAGACAGAGGGAGGCAGGGGGGAGGCAGAGGGGGGGAGGGGGGAGACAGAGGGAGGCAGCGGGGAGACAGAAGGGGGGTGTCGAGTCCCCTCCTCAGGGATATGCACCAGAGGAGCTGGCGCTGTGGTAGCCATGGCAATGGCTCTACTGGCTGCCTGTACAGTGGGATAGAGGGAGGGAGGATTCATCCCTGCCTCACCCCCTCTGCCTGCTCTTATCTCCCCTTCTCCAGATCTGTCCACCCCTCCCTCGTCTTCGCTCCGTCTCTCCACAGGGGGTTGCTGTCTCCACTCCAGCACCAGTGGAGGTCTGACCCTTACAGGAGACACAACAGGCTTGACAATAAATCGCAGAGTCGCACAGCACACACACACACACACACACACACAGTCTAGTTTCAAACGTACCTTTGCTGTGACCGGCAGGGGTCGAAAGGCAGGTGAAAGGTCATGTGACGTTGGCCGGAAGGGTCGTCTCCAGGAGGCGAGGTGCTGCTGTTGCCGTTGGCGACACGGGGTAAAGTATTGCTGAATGTTACCATGGTTTCCTTTCCCATGGGGCCGCGGGGAGCCAGGAGTTCCACGTCAGCACTGGCCCTCTTCAGGGACGCTACACTGGACTTCTCTCTCCGCACCTACACCAAAATAAAGCCTTACTTACGACAAACACTAATCACTACAACTAATGTCCTTGTTTGAATACCCTATGCTACAAGCAAGGCACCTTAAAACATAATGTCAATACCGTCCTCCTCATGACAATCAACACCATTACCAATCATCGTCATTGCCACTCCGTCTCTCGGCGTATGTTACCTTACAGCGACCAGTGCCCAGCTCCTCCCTGCTGTTCGACGTCCTGGGAGTCTTGGAGCGATACAGAGAGTCATGCTGCTGGGAGCTCTGTCTTCTCTGGGCCAGCCCCCGTGTCACCTCCCTCTGCTGTTGTGGTGGGGAGGCGGCCCGCCGGAGAGGCCGGGGGGGGCAGTCCTCCTCGGACAACCTGAAGTTGCCTACTACATACAGAGCCTAAAGAGAAGCGTGAAATTGGTTTAGAGAGGTTCTCTAAAAAAAGAACTGCGATATTCTCACTGAGATTGGTCTAACATCGTTTCTCTGTCCAGCCACACACACAGAGACCCACCAGGTAGACTCCAACGCCAGCTCCTAGGGCGTAACCCGCGTAGACATCTCTGGGATGACAGCGGTGTTGTGTAAGCTGAGTCAGTCCGGCTACACCTGCAGCCAGACAGTAGCTGAACACCAGCACTGGTTTCACCAGCTTAGTGCTACTGCTGATTACACTGTTAAAATACATCTACCCACACACACATAGACATCAGCAGAAACAAACAAACACATACGCACACACACACACACACAAACGCGCACACACACAAACACACACACACATAGACGACAGCAGAGACAAACAAACACATACACACACAGAACTATTGTTAATGTCAATGTTTATAATGTTTACTTGAAATACACTTAGACAGACAGACAGGCAGAGAGACAGGCAGACCGGCAGAAAGACAGATAGACAGACCAGTTAGTAGCTGTGACTGCTTACAGAGATGTAGACAGCAGCGAAGCCAGAGAGAGTTGCATGCTGGGATGGAAATGTTTTCCTGAAGAGAAAGAGAGGGGAACAGATTAAGAATTAGGGAGAGTGGGGAAGAAGTATCCCAAACCAAAGAAAGAGAGATTGGTGTTTATACTGAAGCAGGTGAGTATACGACTGTCATTGCAGGTGAGTATGCAATGCATGTGTGTGTGTGTGTGTCCTACCTAGCTGACAGAATGGCATACAGGTCTTTGCCAGAGCAGATGTCCTGTGTGATGTAGTTGTTCTGGTCACATGATATCCCAGGCAGCGTATAATTGGGCTGGCAGACCGTCAGGAAAAAAGGGGCAGGGTAACCGGTAGCCAATTGGATAATGTCTGTAACCAAGGCAGTTGCCAGGAGACCAAATACATGAACACCTAGGGGAAGAAGGAGGGGGGGGGTGTCTGAAATATTCTGAAGATGTGTTTCCTATTTCTTTCTCTGTCTCCCCAGCGCTCCACTTCCTCCCTTAACTTCATGAGGTGTACACACTTTAATTTCACTCGGGCCTCAAGAGGAAACAAAAGGGACCCACCGACAAAGCGGACCGTCCTCCGCAGAAAGGAGTTGAAGTTACAACCTCCAGCATTGATGGAGCCTTCAGCTTTCCTCTGTTTGACTCTGGACTGGTGACAGTACATCAGCCCTTCACCCAACATGATCTACAAACATACACACACAGGAATTTTAGTCTGGCAACCCAACGCTGATTGGCAGTTAATTCATCTGTGTCTACTGGTAACAGATTCTGAAAGCGCGTGTGTGCGCGTGCGTGCGTGTGTGTTTGTGTACCGAGGCAGCAGGCCCTGCGAAGGCCAGACTCAGTAACATCAGAAGAGGGATAAGTTCGTCTCCTGTCTCCAGGTAGGGCAACGACAGGTCGCGATCAAAGCAACGGAACTCAGGGGTTGCCGGGGACAACAGGTCGGTCAACTCCAGAAAGTAAAGAGACACAAGAGAGGAGAGGACGATAGGAAGCTGGAGAAAGGAAACTTGATTAGAATCCCTGTTAGCTGGTGCACCTGCTGGAGCTACTAGTCCTGGGTTCCACTTCAAACGCCTGACACAGTGCAGAATGGTTATAGATGACATCACAGTACATATTAAGGGTTATACATTAGCATAACAAATTAAGAAAAATATGAATGACATATTTTTTAATATGTATATACAATGTAGATGACATCACATGTACATATTCATATTCTTACAGTACTGCTAAATTAGAGCTTTAGGAAGAGCAGAGGTGCTGTGAGAGACCGAGAGAGAGAAAGCAAAGGAAGCAGATGTTCCAGCAGTTACAGCACATGACTAGTACCTAAAGGTATCTAAATCAAATCCCTGAACCCACAATATAAACAAAATCGGTCCTTTAGCAAGACCGTTAACCCTAACTGCTCCCTTTTAAGTAACTGCAGAAGAGTGTCTGATGAATGACTGATATTGGGACAGAGACACACACTTGCCTCCACAAAGTAAAAGCATGGTAAAAGTGTCATGCTGTCTTTGGGAGGTTTCTTCTTGGCTTTGGCTTTGGGTGACGTCATTATCCTGGTGTTGGTCCAATCAGAATCTAGGAACAGACAGAAGAGGAGGGGTGTTTGTCATAGCAACGATGGTGTTCAAGGTATGTTAAGAGGGCTGAAAGTCATAGTGAAAGAGTTTCTGCAATGATAAATATAACCAATTTTGTCATATGCAAATTATTTTTCCTTTGCAGTGATGTTGAAGTCTATAGTGAACTCATTCGCGTGGACTCTACAGTGTTGTGTAGACTTCCCACTCTAAATGAACCCGAAATGAATGAAAAAGACAAGCACAGAATAAAAGGAGCACACATACATACCATTGGTGTGTCAAAGTGTTCTCTTCTGTATCTCTCTCTCTCTCTCTCTCTCTCTCCCTATGTTCTTTTATAGATATATAATACCGGTATATATATATATATATGCATATATATATATATATATATATATATATATATATATATATATATATATATATATATTTGCATGTGTGTGGGTGCGCGTGTAAAGCTACTGTAGCAATAGGGGTGGCCGTTGTCTAGTTCGACAATCGGTGAGAGAACAAGAGAGAGAGAGAGAACATGAGAGAATGAGAAAAAGAGAAAAGACTGATTTATAACAATAGATTGTTCCTCTTCAGACACTTGTGTCAGGCTTGCATACGTCGTCTCCTCCAGACACATACACACTTACCACACACACGCGTGCACACATACACACAAAGTGACTAGTAAATCACCTCTGTCCCGCGGGTTGTGTGTGTTACCAGAGTCCCGTCTCGCCCTTCCCCCTCGCCGTGGTCTCGCGTGCTGCTCCAGTTTTCCGTTTAACGGTTAATCCATCTTCACGCGCTGCTCGTTGCTTTCGCACCCTGAGTCCAAAACACACATACATACACACTTCCTCTTTTGTAGGTTACTCCCTTTCCCCAAGGATGGATACAGTGAGAGACATACAGGGAAAATAATGGATGAAGGTTGTAGTAAAGGCAAAGTTAGGTTCTAATTTTTCCGTTATTTTGCCTGCGGTTCGCGTGCGTGTGAATTAAAAGAAACTCAGAGGTTTCTCGTGCGTCCTTCTGGTTCGTCCGGGTCTCTTACACCCTCAGCCACGTTGTATTCCAAAAGCACACTAACTACAGCGCTCAGAAACGAACCAATTTCTCACGTGAAGAACCGGGGCTCCCAGAGAGAGCCTCACGCACACAAAGGCATTCGGGGTGCGAGGGGCGGGGGAGACAAGGGGAGGAGACAGTCGCCTTCTTCACACACACATGCACACACGCACACACACGCACACCCACACACACACTCCCCTCCTCTCAACGCTCCAAATTCCTGATGGTAGGCTACCACCGTAAAGCTGGGCAAAACAAAGGAGGTGGCTTTTGGTGTGTTTGGGTATGCACGGGCATGAGTAAGTGCTTCTTGCTTCTTTAGAATATATTCCTCTTCAAATTGAACATTGAAAGCTAATTATTTAAGACAACAATATCAGAGGGAATATTCCTCTTCTGTGTCCATCTCTGTCTGTCTACCTATTTGTCTGCCTGCGTCTCTTCATTTCAGATTTTGGGCGGGGTTGGGCTGGGTCCTGACCACGTGCCTGTGGGTGCCGAGGACGCCCATGTGTGTTTGTGGCAAGATTCAACGCTCACGCTCGATTGCACCCACACACACACACACACTTTCTGCGTATCAACGTGTATTTGATCATGACATGTCCATACACAAAGCATTCTCCCACGGTTATAAATACTTAATAAACGAAAGCATTGACGCACAGACTCACATAAAGACGTACGAAGCCATTTTGCCAGAAATGGTCACATCTGTGCAACTGATGAACTAATCTCAAACACATTATAAAAACCCCAATCAACCCGCAGCACAGACAGTAGTAAACACATTATATCTGAATTCTCCGTGCAGGACAGGGAACCCTCTGAACATCTGTACATTTCCATGCTCTTCCTATAGTCTAAAACAGGGTGAACCTGTAATAGCCTGCATACAAATACATTAATTGTGTTTAAGACTGCATATGTCTGAGCGTGCGTCTTCATTATTGTGCATCCCAATTTCGCAGCTAAAGGATAGTGGGTTTCCTCTCCATCTTTTCACCGCTCTCCTTGTTTCTGTCTCTTCTCCACATTACATACGAACCACAGAACACAAACGCCCCCTTCTGGATAGTTTATACCACACAACATGATACATAAAAAGACTACCACCAGTAGATGGTGCACTTCACTAATTTAACAAATGTGTATATTTTGCTTTCCCCATTCAACAAGCAGTTTGAAGGCTTTTTGGTATGGAAAACGTTTGTTTATATTCCCAAATAAGTGGAATAAGCAGTGTACAATAAAAAAAATATAACAGAAATATAACAGATTACGAAAACTCATATATGTAACCTTTATACAGACCAAAGTATATTTAAGTATAAATGCATTTCCAATGTTACAATACTAAATAGGTACAGTGTTTTAATAAAGCGATTAATATGGTTTATTTTGACATTGTTGTTTGTGCTCCACTTTTTCTCATTTCAATGGGTCACAAATCTGGCTGCTCTGATTTGATATTTCGCCCCAATACAGCAGTGTACACACAAAGCCTTGGGAAGTAGGGGTGCTGGGATGCTACAGGCACCTTGTTGTAGAATCACTACCCCCTGACGAGATTCCGAAATTGTCTTCTACCGTTTGATTACTAAAGATGCACGTGGGCAATCCGGCTTGAAAATGGTCAGCATAGAGAAAATGTTAAAACATTTAAAATACTCAACATTATAGTATTTATATTTATCATTGTTTCTGCCAAACAAAATGTTAAACATAACAGTGTTGCTCTCATGGTCTCAAGGTTTCTCTTGCGTGTTACACGTTTATGCTTTTTTCAATCCTTTACAATTCATCCCAAGCACTGTTAAAACTAACCCAGACCACAGGGTATATTGTAAGACTTCAAACCTTGTATTTAAAACAACACTGCATTTGCAATTTGATTTACATAATAACTACACCAGTTTGTAAAGGACATATGTACGTTGGTTGTATCAAGTTTGGAACGCAATACCAAAAAACTATCTAAGAGAAACTAAGGAGAAAGTGAAAAGTGTTACAACCATCCCCAGTCTCCCCTAAAACCACCTCCTCCCTCTGACTCTTGAGACTCAGTAATGTAGTCTGCTGCAAAATGTTTGTACCAACCCAAGGGAAATAGTACAAAGACAACATATCAAATGTTTGACTGATTATGGAAAAATACATGCCCATTTTAAATTTGATGCCAGCAACACATTTAGAAAAAATTGGGATGGGGCATGTTTACCACCGTGTTGCATCACCTTGTCTTTTTACCACACTCTGTAAGCGCTTGGGAACTGAGACCAATTGTTGTAGCTTTGAAAGTGAAATGCTTTCCCACTCTTGCTTAGTATAGGATTTCAGCTGCTCAACAGTTTGGGGTATCCTTATTCATATATTTCATTTCATTACGGGCCAAATATTTTCAATGGGTGACAGGTCTGGACTGCAGACAGGCCAATTTAGCACCCACACTGTTTTACTATGGAGTCATGCTTTTGTAATATGTGCAGAATATGGTTTGACATTGTATTGCTGAAATAAGCAAGGCCTTCCCTGAAAAATACTTTCTCTAGATGGCAGCACATAATGCATTTATGGTGCCTTCACAGATGTGTAAGTCACCCATGCCATATGCACTAATGCACCCCCATACCATTACAGATGTGGCATCCATTATTCTCAAAAAGTATTTCAAATTTTGATATGTCAGACCACTAGGCAGTTTTCCACTTCGCCTCATCCATCCATCCATCCATCATCTTCCACTTAACCGGGGCCGGGTCGCGGGGGCAGCAGTCTAAGCAGGGATGCCCAGACTTCCCTCTCCCCAGACCCTTCCTCCAGCTCTTCCGGGGCTGGTTTTTCGGAAGTGTTCCTAAGCCCATGTATTGATGTCCACTACATAATCTTGTCTGTTTTTAATGCAGTGACGCCTGAGGGCCCAAAGATTACGGCCATCCAATGTTGATTTTCTCCCTTATCCCTTGTGTAAAGAGATTTTTTCCGGATTCCCTGAATCTTTTGATGATATTTTGTACCATAGGTGATGAGATCCGCAAATTCTTTGCAATTTTACACTGAAAAACATTCTGAAATTGTTGCACTATTTGCCTGCACTGTCTTTCACAGAGTGGTGAACCCCTCCCCATCTTTACTTCTGAAAGACCCATCCTCTCTGGGAGGCTCTTTTTATACCCAATCATGTTACTGACCTGTTGCCAATAAACCTACTTAGTTGTGAGATGTTCTACCAGGCTTTTTGTTGCATTACACATCTTTTTCAGTCTTTTGTTGCCTCTGTCCCAACTTTTTTGGAATGTGTTGCTGGCATCAAATATCAATGTGGGCATATATTTTTAAAGAAACCATACCACTTCTCATTTTCAACATGTGATATGTGCAATCAATGTATTCCATTTTTCTTTCCATTTTACACAGAGACCCAACTTTGTTTGAAACTGAGTTGTATATCTCTCTAAATTCAATTCAAAATGCCTTTATTGGCAAACATTTCTTTACATTGCCATGGCAATTCGAAAACCAGGACAGTACAATCAAAGTTATTGAAAAAAACTATTGGAAAAAACAACAACATTTAAGTAATTCATCTCATCCAGAGCAACCAAAAGCAGTGAGAGCACCCATTCTTTAATTTATTTGTATATATAATCCTGATATTCCAAGCTCCATCAACTGGACCAAGAATTAAAGATTACACATACACATTTTCTAAAAGGATAAAAACAATTCAAATGTTGTAAGCTGTGTTGTGTTATAACAATGGGCAAATATTGACTGTATGACAGGGGAATAATGGTTACAATGGGATTTGTGCATCATTGGTTGCCCTTTATAACAACCAAGATCTTTGTGCTGTGATAGCACTCTTTGCTGTTTTTCGCCTTTGGGATATGGGACTTGGTAAATGTTTGATTTGTTTCATATTATTTGTGGGTCAGTGTGATCTGTGTGAAATGCTGTGCCTTTAATGTGGCTATACATTTGGGAGATTAGGAAGTGCATCTTTCTTTCCTCCTCATTTTGTTGGGCAATGCAATCATGAGGCACATAAAACCAGAGTCTTCTGCGTATGTTGCCTTGTTATGTATGGGTCCTGGGCGGGAAGTCTACAGAACTGCTTGTATTTGAAACCCAGTTTACCGAATCATGGCTTTTAATGTTATTAATTGCAATAGAGCCTCCCAGGCAGCAGTCATCATTATGTCTACGTCAGACCCAGACCCTTTTTAGAACGGAGGCCCCAATATCAGTGAACACACACCTCGGGCCTCGTTATCTCGGAAGGGAGGAAGGCGTACCCTTTCTCTCCCCCTCTCTCTCACATCCTCTCTCACAATCCCTGTGTTTGGGCAACCGGTCAGAGAGCAATGCTCTCTGCAAAACTGGTCGCAAGTAGACGAGCAAAACCTAATTTGGAGGGAAACCGAAGAGTTATCAACTAGTAGGCTATGCCGGCGTCTGTCGCTCCGTAACCCGCAAACTAATCCAACTCCGTTATGCAGTGGCTTCCACATGAACACCAGCTCGTTCTCCCTCGGTTTTCGGATTAAGCCGCTATAGAGCTCTCGTGACACACGCACTCTGAGCACGGGCGTTCCCGCGGGTCCTCAGCGGCCAACGGAAGGGTGGCAGGAGAGTGGAGAAAAAGGAGGAGAAAGGGAGAGTGTAGAGAGGGGGGGGGGGAGAATAGCGACACTGCTTTAAAGGTTTTGTACGCCAGAAAACACTAGGCTTACAGTGAGTGAAAAGGAAAACATCGCTGTGTCATTTTGTTCCCGTTTTATTTTTGTGTGGAGAATAGACGGAAGAGAGAAGAGCGAGACGCCATCAGTGTCAACTGAAAGGACTCTGCAATTGGGTAAGTAGTGTGGTTAGTTGGTGTGTCTGCTCACGACGATAGCTTACTTGACCTGATTTCTGTACATTTGACATGTTGATTATAGCCGCAGCCCTCCACTGCCTCAGCCTCACGGAACAGCGATGGAGGGATGGAGTGGAAAACGGAGGCAGGGGAGTAATGAGAAAGGGTGTGAAGGGATGGAGGAGAGGGAAAGATTGAGAATAGAGAAAGCAAGATGAAGGGACAGTGTTTTGTTTCTAATGTAGGCACAATGATAGGTAACCAATCCCGCTCAGTGGCTTGCAGATGATGTAGCTGTTTAGTGAAAACGATGTTTCAGTCGCTATCTATTATTGTAGTAGGCTGTTTATGTTTTGTAGGCTAGACGGAGAAGCTGGATATCCTCCATGGAAATGCATGGCAATGTGGAAACAAATATCAGTATGATAAATTACTGAATACTGAAAACAAAAGGCATGCTTTGCTCATGTATGTCGAATATTCTGTATATTGTCAAATATGGTCTAGTCTAAGCTAATACAAAATAAATATGTATTGTTAAATGTTTAATCCTAAAAAATAGCATGGGACAGCAATAGGTGAACGATTATAACGTTTGGGTAATTATGTACTTCTTCACGTTTATAGATTTCTGTGACTCACCTATGCATGTACGCACGCAGCATGCGAGCACACACGCGCACACACACACAACACACTATAGATTAGTTGTGGGAGTGTTTGTATGATGGGGTGTCTGGCTTCTAGGCATGGCATTTTACTCTGGCGCCAGACAACCAGGCAGAGGTGAGTATGATAGACAGAGATAGGAAGAACGAGAGATAGAGGGGTTATAAACAGAAGGAAAAGAGATGATGGTGAGAAGGAGAGAGAGGATGGTGGGTGGGAGTGAGATGAGGTTGAGAGGGAGATTAGTGTTGTGGTGTGAAGGAGTTATTCCATTTCCAACATGGCTGACTCAATGAGCAGATAACACAACATCAGTCTATAACGACTACATACTGACCGGAACTCTTTGCTGTGTGTGTGAGAGAGAGAGAGAGAACACAGTAAGACCTGCGTTAACTCCTTCAGGTTTGTGGCATTAAGTTGGCATGTTATACATCTGCCCCTGTATTATCAAGACAATAACTCAGTGTTTGTGTGTGTGGGTGTGTTTCTGAATGTGTGTGTGTGTGCGTGCATGTGTGTGTGTACGTTCGTACTTACGCCTCTGTGTGTTAGGCAGCTGTATTTTAACAATGACTCCAGCAGTATTACGAAGCTGTTGAAGTCCCTGCAGGTGTTCAGCTTACAACTCATGTTAGTAATTCATGTTTACTGAGTGGGAGATGAACATCTAAAGGTGAGAACCCCATAAGGTTAGGGTTAGGGCTGTGTGTTAAGGTTAAGGGTTGTGGTTAGGTATTACAGTTAAGGCTAGGATAGGGGATCCCAAACCGTTTTAGTCTAGATGTTGGCACAAACAAACCCCGTAATGTTAAATAAAGGTCACATGATCAATATGCATACTATTTCTTTGTGTCTACATTGGTTAACCAGTTTTTCTCCCCTCGTAATTGCATGATGTCCACTTCATTTTCATTGCCCTATCTCATCACAGCATCTCCAGAGCAGTGTCCTCCAATGCACATCTTATCAAGTCATGTTGGTTCTTATCACATAGCTTGTTCAATCAGGATGTACACACACACTTTAAGAAGTGAGCATTCCCTCACTAACAAGCACTGTTGAGCTTACAATTGCACGACCTACCACAGGGAGGCGCTGAGACAATTTGTGCCCCACTGCAAGACCTCTGGGCACTGTTGTGTCACGACCAGGATTCAAACCTGCTACAATGATATAGTTATACTGCTAGGCAGTGACCTACTGCCTAAAGTATTTGGACAGTTGGATTTACACCTTTTTCTTATAAAGCATGTGATTGTTATTGCAACATTGGTACACTAAAATGACTGTAATATGTACAAAACATATTTTTAAATGATTTTCTTTATCAAAAAAAAAACTCAGACAGTCGGCACTTTATCCCTGTAGTCATGTAACATTTCAAATTCAAATGACTAGGATATAGAGACAAAAAATCATAATGTGTCAGCATCCAAATACTTTTGGAGTTGACTGTAGTTGTCTGCACCCCCCTGTGGCCCCAGGCAAGAGCTATAATGATAAACTGAAAATGTTCAACAAGACAATACTAAACACTTATAAAAGACATTTTGCTGATAGTTAATTGGGATAACTAGGTTATACTATATATATTTGTGTTTTAAAAATGATACTTTATAAATATTGTGTTTGTGAATGGGATAATTGATGGCCAGAACAATCAAACTCTTTGCAGTCTTTTAAAGGATAATAAATGCTTACAAACTGGCCTACACTGTTATAAACATATCGTTCCATTGATTGTTATCGTATCAATTCATGCATTCTTTCGCTGGCTACATTTCCCCGGCCTACTCTTTTTAATATTTTAGCCGTGATTGTCTGTCAAAAACAGAATTAATAAATATATACAAACAGATCAATCACAAGGATTGTTTGAATTGCATCAGAAAGGTAATAGGAAGCTCATAAAAACATCTAGGAAGATCATCAGGGAATAAATATGTGTGATCTTGTGTGTAAAATTGATTGTTACCCAGTCTGATTCACTGCCTGGTTCTGTCCACTATCCCCTTATTAGAAGCCTTGTTTACACCTTACATTAATATGTGGTTGTCGCCATTAGATACATTTGATCTGATTACTGTCTGACTGACATTTGTAGTGTCTGCACATAATATGTGTCTGTTATCTGCCCCCTTCATCAGCCTTTATTACCAGATTGCTTGGTCCCTGGCTGTATGCAAACTGTTTCAATCGTCCATTGACCTTCCCTTATGGCACAATGCTGTATGAATCAACAGAAAACCGCAAACTTTCATTGTCAATACTCTTCTACTCTCATCAATACGGCACACTTTTGTTATTCAACCATTTAAGGCTAAATATATAGTAATACTATCCTCATGCCCTACCTGTTCAAAGTGATACATATAGAGGTTCTGTCTTATCCTTAATAAATTCACCATATCAAAGAGTATGCTGCAAAGCACATCAAAACACATGTGGACAGGTTTGATTTTTGTGCATGGAAGTCCACTTAGGCCTACGTTGAAGATTGTAAATGTGTCAGTCTAAAAATAGAGTAATTATTATATGCTAAGACCGATGTATTGTTGCCTGCAATTACATTTTACATTGTAATTATTTAGCATAGAAAAATTCTGTAGTTATTTACTTGTTTAGAGACTTAAAGCTTGTGCACTGGAAATTAGTCTCAGTAGGGCAGACATTCCAAAGAAGTCCAAAGTTCTAGATGTGCCACTTGTGGGTATCTATTTGTTGAGATGATAAGTAAGCATTTTGATTGTACAGATTACTATGCATAGTTCTGTAATACTAACAAGCCAGCTTTGGAGTGTTTAAGTACATTTCTGTGCTTTTGAGTGTAGCTGTCTAGTATGTCCTCCTTGACAACCAGCAATTGTGCTAAGTTAATTATATGCTACACATAAAATGTCTTCAAACTGCACACAGAAACATAAATATTTTATCCATTTGTCTAACTCAAAATACCAAATTATCCCATTAAAACAAAAAGTAAACATGAAAGTGAAATGCTAAACTCAGAAGTGGAAGCACATGCACTATGAACACATAAAATGTGTCTCTGCGTGGACTCTAAATGACAAGGTTTGGTCTCATCCTTGACCCTAGTAGTCGGTATTGAAGTCTTATGTAGACATTTTCCCAAACTGGACACATGTCTGACATACACATGCATTTGGGGTGACTGACGTGGGTGCCACCAACCTGCTCTTCCAACCCATACTGTGTTTTTGTCGCTCTCCCTTTCTCCCGTGCTCTGGTGGCTGGGGAGGTGGGTATACTGGAATTCTGACCGACTTGTGAGAGAAAGAACCCATTGCAGTTATCTTAGACAGTCTAATACCCGACTGCTAGGGAATTATAACTGGGCTGGCTTGCTGACAACAGTTGCACTAGGTGTAACAAAATAAGTTTAACAAAATACAACAACAAGTTGTAGCTACTTAGACTTAAGCAATAGAACTAAACAGTAATAGCTGGTCGAGCTAATACATTAACTAGTCAAGGTCTTACTGGCGCAGTAACTTCCATTCTGTTTCCTATACATGAGTGGGGTTATTACAGGGTAAAAGATAAAACATGAAATAGATCTGGAGTGATGGGCTTTTTTAGTGGAATGTAAGTGGAATGGATTTAGGATGTGGCTTGCCGGGCATTGAAATGAGAGCAGGAGGAAAACCAGAACAAACAATTTCACCTGTATATCAACAAGAATGTAGTCACTATCATGCAGTTTAACAGGTGTGGTAATGGGAGAGCTACAGCAGATATAATTATCTGCATTCTCTACATGTTCAGTTTTACGATATGTATACATGAATACATCATAGAAGGGTGTAGGCAAAATCTCATGCCTTTCTCCCACTCTACCATTTCTTCTACCAAAGCAAAGACAGGATTTGTTATTTTCTCTGTTGTTTTCTGATTAACAGTGTCATTTTTAGCCTGAGCCATTTTAATCTGTATTTCTCTCTCTTTGTCTCAGTCTCTCTCAGACACACACACACACATTAATACTTTAAATACGTTGGATCCAAAAATCTATTTTGCATTAAAAAAGATCCATAAATCCCAAAGGTTTTTATATGCCTGGACATTTAAAGACTCAAAAAGGTAGTATTTAAGATGCTTGCTGACCAAGTCAGACTCCATGTAGCAGCCCAAACCGTTCGATATCTGGTCAATACGCCCACCGCCCACTCATCCATCTTTAGAATCACCAGAGAAAAATAAATAGGAAGAAGATTCTCCAGTCTGTTCAAACTAAATCAAACTGTTAAGCCTGAATGCCAAGCGCTACGTCTAGAGAAAATAAGGCACCGCCATGCTTCACCATCCCTACGGTGAAGCATGGTGATGGGAGCATCATGCTATGGGGATGCTTCTCAGGGACTTGGAGACTGGTAAAGATTGAGGGAAGGATGAAGGGAATGATGAAGGGAGCAAAATAGATAGAAGTCCTTAAAGAAAAAAAATATCCGGAGTGCTCAGAACCTCAGACTGTGGCAAAGACTCATCTTTCAACACAACAACTACATGAAGCACGCAGCCAAGACAAAGCTGGAGTGGGTTCGGGACAAGTCTGTGAATGGCCCAGCCAATGCCCAGACTCGAACCTCATTGAACATCTGTAGAGAGACCTGAAGATCGCAGTCCACCAAAATTCCCCATCTAATCTGACAGAGATTGAGAGAATCTACAAGGAAGAATGGGTGAAACTGCCCAAATCCAGGTCTGTAAAGCTAGTAGAGGCATAACCTAGAAGACTCAAAGCTGTAATCAGGTGCTTTTACAAAGTACTGAATAAAGGGTCTGAATACCTGTGTACATGAGATTAAATGAGATTTAATCAACAGACAAACATTTCTAAAAACGTGGTTTCGCTTGGTTATTATGGGGTGTGTAGATATCTTTCATCAATTATAAATTCAGTCTATAACACAAGAAAATGTGGAGAAGGTAGAAGAGATACATTCCCAAGGCACCTATTACAAAAAGAACAACAACCAGTCACAACCCAGCAGCTGACTCTGTAACATCTGACTCATGTACAACACAACACAGGTCATGGTATGCAGGGTACAGTGTGCTAGACTGTATTTTGTTGATAGAAACTGTGACCTCTCTGTGAACCTACACACACACACACACACACACACATATATCCCGGTAGACACACTCACTCACCCACTCATAATTATCAGCAGTCCTGCAGCAGATAACTCAAATCAAAAGCACTATTAATAAAAGAACAGAGGGGACCAGTGTGATGTATTTTTTGTAACCTGGTCTTCCTCTTTATTTCTTTCTTTCTCAGGCTACAAAATATAACACACACACACATACTAAAAACACATACCAACACAAACCTTGTATCAGTTGACTGAACATACCAAACAAACTGCTGAATCAACTAGAATTATGACTGACCCTTTCCATTACCTTGATGGATTGACCGGTTTCCTCCTGGGTTGGATTAATGTTAGACACGTACCATCCGTATTACATTACCTTCAGGTATGTTATGGTAATGTATTTGTCACTAAATGTAGTCTGAGATTATAATGTCAGGTTAAAACGGATTACCTCCTCGCGCACACATGCAGATCATACAGTTTTGTCTCCACATCAACCACATGGTGATGTCTGACAGGATCTGGGATTGATTACTAATGACTCTTGATAGTGGGCTGGGCCCTCACATTGGGAGAAGGTTCTTTCTAATGAGGCGTAGCGGTATTCCCTGCCAGAGCTCTGGGATCTATTAAAGCAGGAATGTTGACATCACACAGTTATGTATTTATTCTCACTAACATAATCTCTCTCACACAGGATGGCGGAGATTTCGCAGCAGGAGCGAATTCAGGCCATTGCTGTAAGTGAAATGCATGCACACACACGCAAACACACACGCAACAACACCCATGTACACACCTAACTGTTTTAGAGCTATCAGCTCTTCCAGACTCCTTTTAGCCCATATCCCCAAAGAGCCTGTAGACTTGTGTCTGAAGATGACCACTCAGAAACATTAGGCTAATGCTACAAGCAGTAATGGACTCATATCCGCCATGAACATGCAGACGCAGCACACATCACGTTAGTTAATATATTTAACAAGGCCACTTATTGTGTGTTTGTGTGTGTGTGTGTGTGTGTGTGTTTGTGTGTGTGTGCGTTCACAGGAGAAGCGGAAGAGGCAAACAGAGATCGAGAACAAGAGGAGACAGCTGGAAGATGACAGAAGACAGCTTCAACACCTCAAGGTATATACACGTACACAATCACTACCCAGCTTTGCTTTTATCTGACATGTCCAAACCTGAAATAGCCCTGTGATAACCCTTCACAGACACTGTAAACGCTGAAGGAGTGTTTGCGTATGTGCGTGTGTGTTTTCATTTGAGGACCAAACCAATGACCTTGCATGTTCCGGTGTTTTCTGTGCGTGTCTACAGTGGGGTATGGTTTGTTGGGAGTTTCCTACTTAAGGGGGAGTGGGACACCAATCTGTTTACGTTGACCAGCCTTTTGTGGATTGTCTCTGGACACTCAGGCACTCACGGATACACGCGCACACACACACACACACACACACACACACATATGCAAACACACACAGCAACTTTCGCAGAGGCTGTTTCCAATTAGACGTCATGTGTGATGAGGTAATGCAGCCTGGAGATGTAGTGGTTTAACCATGGAGACGTGCGTGTGGACGGGACAGGAGTGATTGTTTGAGAGTAGAGTTAGGTGGGTGCGTCGTCTGTAGTTCCTCCCATTGTCACTTGTTAGTCGTCCTTACCACCAAACAATGAACAGCGTGCTGAGCAGGGGAGCGGTCTGCTATTTTCTGACTGCCGGGGGGGGGGAGTTTACGGGGGTGGATATCGATAGATGTCATATTTTTGGGGGTGAAAGGAAGGGGGAGAGATGGGGAGGAAGAGGGACGGGGACAGAGGAGGAAGATTGGACAGGAAGGGAGGAGTAGGGAAGTTGGTGGTTACAGTTGTAGGGTTTTATGGGAAATGTACGTACAGTAGATATCTGCTAAATCAGTAGATGAATGCCTTAAATGGGCATTTCACCACAGCACATCGACGTGATGTATCCATTACTGATGTTAAACCTAATTTACTGATTTGAAACACCAGCGTTGGTCATGCCCACGTGGTGTTCTGTGCCCGTCTCTAGTAATTATAAAGCTGTTTCTTGCTCTTTCACATCTAGTTTGCTTGGTGCTACTGCCAGTAATGCACCCATAAGTAACTACAACAGATCTCACTGTTAAAAAACATGTTTGTGTTTTCCCTCGCTTACAAAACGTACCAAGAAAAAGACTGAAAAAGGCCATGCACATCAAAACTGTGTAGGGAAGTGGACGTTTGTTTGGCAGTGCCAGTTCCATATCAGCAACGGTGGGTTTAACTTCGTAGTCTGTTATCTGTCTGATGCGTTTCCAGACAGAGCAGGGGTCATAGCTGGTGAATTGCTTTTCCATTCTGGCAGACATCATTCCTTGATTTAGAGCTTGGCTTTCCTATAGAGGGTCTGGACCTGTTCTTGGGCTCCTCTGTGCCAGAGTTCAGAGTCATATGGCATTCTCGTTATCACCACTGAGGTTTCTAAGCCCACCAGTGGGCAATGGCCTGGCATTGCTGTACGATACAAACCTTTGCCATGGTACGCAGATTCACTCACATACAGTACATTGTTGTATGATGTGGTACTATCAGTGTAGTTGTGTATGTTGGCATTGTTTTGTTGAATATGTGGAGAAGTGGAGAAAGACATATGAAGGAAGGAGAGAGGTTAAGGAAAGTGAGAAAATAGGGGAGTTTGGTTTTTAAATTCTCCATCATATGGTTGGAATGCACATAAAGCTGAGAGAAGAATGCTGAAAAGACAAGGCCTACTCCTTTTTCTTGGAGCCGGTCGAGCTGATAGTGTCCCTGCCTGTGCATAACCCACATACATTCCTCTGAGAGCACACTGTAAAAATGCCAACTTGCGTAATGTTGGAACGATAGGTTTTAACCGGACAAAGAAATTTGAAGAAGTTGAGTACAAGAGTTAAAACTGGTTGTCCCTTTTCATTTCCGCAGATATTTTGGATAGTTTTTTTGATTGTAATAAAAAAAAATACATGCATCGTATTTTAGGATATCTATGCATGATATACACTAAACATTTTTCAACTTAAGATACGAATGTCATCTCGGCATGCATGTCAAATCCTACCTTTGTTATCCTTTATCTACCCCTTCATCGGTGCTGGTTCCAGTCTAACTGTGTGTATTTTGGTATGTGTGTGTAGTCTAAGGCTCTGAGAGAGCGTTGGCTGTTGGATGGGGCTCCAGAGGAGGATGAGACTCTAAGACGACTTCAGGAGGATGAAGAGAGGACTAAGGCATTAGAGAGCAGCATCCTCTGGTTAGTGTATACATGCTACTGCCAGTGAATGTTGGCCTAGATAATTGCTTCATGTTACAGCAGTGTCTAGTTCATCTGGTTAATTATAGAATGAAAAAGCCAAACCTCACACAATATCTCGCAACTCATATCCAGCATGTCGACCCTGTCGGTCTTTGACGTGTGCACGTTTGATGATGATCACTCAGTTTATCATAACGACAACCGAGTCTTGTGGGCTGACATACTTTGAACACTCCCCAAAACCTTATCAAAACTGCATAGTAGGCTAGGACTATCTGGAAGAAGTACAGTGTATCGTAAGTACCTCACTTGGATCTATTATTCGTATGACATGACAGTAGCACTAGGCTAAATTAATTACTGACATTCCACTTCTCTCTTTTTAACTGTCATATATTGTAGCGTGAAATGTCTCTAAGAGGGTTTGAATCATGTCTAAAGATAGCTAGGTGGATCTGTATTGTGGTAAATTACTAAAGTATTAATGTAAATGTGATCAGACGGCACAAACTCTTTACATTGGTTAAAGCAAAGTAACAATTTAATTGTGTGTATGTGTGTCAGTCTGGAGCAGGAGATTGAGGAGCTGGAGAATCCTGTTGTGACCAGAGAAAGCAGAGGTCAGTTCTGTTGTTTTTAAAAGTCTGACCACTCTGTTCATGTAACACCTGTCTTGCAGTTTTCCCATTGCCTTTTTGAAACTCATTTAGTTTTCTATGAAAATCATTTAGTTTTCTATGATTCCTGATATGTTTGTTCACATAAAACCATTTCGATTGAAAGCTGTCGAAAGGCTTTATACATTTTGGTTAATCCTTTACCATCTCCCTATTTCTGTCTCTCCATGTTTCTTTGCCCTCCCTCTTGTCTTCTCCCTCTCCCCAGGAATTAATGGAGTAGCACAGAATCAGAGTCCTCGGAGAGAGCTCACTGGAGTAGAAGCCAAGCTGTTGGGTCCCAGTCCAGACAAGGCCAGCGCCGACAATCCAGTCACTCTGGTCTTCATGGGCTATAAGGCCCTGGAGGGTGAGGCCGGGAGAGAGGCCGATGAGGCAGGGGGCACAGAGGAGGGAGGAGGCTCGGTCAAGGCAGAGTTTGTGGTGCTGCCGGACGGAGAAGGGAAGGGGGTAGGAGACGGGGGGACGGAGACTCAGGCGGCGGCCAATGGGAGTACAGGTGAGAAGGGGGACGTAGGGGAGACAAATGGTGGAGGAGGGGAGGAGGGAGAGAAAGAGAAAGAGAAGAAACAGAGTTGCAAGTGCTGCACAGTCATGTGAGTGTCATAGACAGGAAGACGTGCGTGCGTGTGTGTGTGTGTGTGTGTGTGTACGCATGCGTATGTTAGTCCGTCAGAGTGAGAAACCTGAGCGTGTATGCGTGTCTGTGTGTGATCACACACTTATCAGGACTACAACAAAAACCAACAGTCTGACTCCTGCCAAGCAGCAAGAATTCCAGCCAACACATCAGAGACTCTGTACTACTACAGTACTACTGTGTACTGCTGTAGTAGTACTACAAAAACCTACAAACAAGGACAACTGACACTACTACTGTATGTTCTAGTACTACAATAACAGTGGAACCCAATTCCCTGTAATACCTTTTTGGCCAACATCCAACCACATGGGGCCAGTTGCAGGGGGGAGGGGGACATTTCAGATGCAGCTAGTACCTAGAGACAGATCAAACTAAAGCATCACTGCTATGTGCTTCTACAGTGCTACTATTCACTAGGATGTATTTCTTCTGATATGGATTATTCTTTTTAATTTGATTGATATTTTTATATTTTCTAGTCTTGACATTTATAACGTATTCTGTGTGTGTGTGTGTGTGTGTATCTTTATTCAGTTAATATGATCTATATTGTTAAACTGGATGTGCCGTCGTGTTATGGTTACAAAGAAAATGTAGCAGGTCTTTGCATTGTAATGTTTCTGCTATCGGACCATCTGGAAAGTCGTTGTATTTTAGTCCAGAATATGAAGAAATCATACATTTTGTATATTTATCTGTGTAAGTATTTATCGGTCAGTTTCATATTACTATATTGTCTCTGTAAGATCATTTTACAGTGTGAACAGTATTCAAATATATTGATATCAAGTTTTATACAATTTATTTATTTGTTTTGGTTGTTGCCAAAGAGCCACACTGCATGCTATCTCGTATCATCATCAACAATAGATACATCAATAAATCAGTTCATTCATGAACCAACCAACCAATCAACAAACCACATCCTGTCAGCTGGTGCATTTCAGATATTTCTGTTTTTAAGCCAGCATGTCATGTTCTAATCTCTATTTTTAACTCACGTCACATATTCTCACCTTTAGTCAACTATGTATCTGTGCTCATCTCATCAGACTCACTATGACACTGTGCAAACTCATAGCCATATTTCACTGTTTTCATTTTCTAAAAAAGGATGGTTTGGTTCACTGTGACTTAACCCAGACAATGTTTTAATGCTTGCTGATGCTTATTCATTTTGTTCAGTCTGTGAAAAGTCAATGTTGAGTCGTCTGATGTAGCATCAACGCTAACTCTGATTAGTGTTCCTATTAATCGTAATACAGATCAGGTCTGATCAGTATCATTGAATTATTATATCGATCATCAAGACATGCTAAACATGAATGTAATAATGGGTTCTAATGGGATTGTAAGGAAGGTGAAAGCTGCCATCAACAGAATAAACTTTCCATTCCCAGTGTCCCTCAGGTGTCTGTGTGTTCCATTACCTTGCTCTACAGAGGAAGAGAGAGTAGATTGGAAGTGGGAAAATAGAGAGAGGATATATGAGTAAGAGGGAAGAGTCAGGGAGAGTGATTACAGATCTCTTGCTATGACCCAGTAAGTCTGATGGTCTGAGGTTAGCTTAGATTGTTTATGGGACATTCTCAAACAGCTTATCTAATTTTAGTGAAAATATTGAGAACTTTTTAAAACTTAAGAAACATGTGCATGAAGTAATTAATGTGTTTTGTCGATTTAAGTCACTCAGCATAGAGTTTGTACCTGGACAATTTATGTGGTGTTTTATTTAAAGCAGATACTTTTCAGGACCATTTTAGCCTGTGTCAGTGCTACTCCACATTTAATGTTGTCTTCTGTTTCAAACTATATTAAATCATTAAAAGCATGATACATTTATAGTTTTGGAATGCCAAATACTGAAATCGCCATATGATGCAACAATCGGGTTTGAATTTGAACAGATGATTACTTAACTACATTGTAAATATCTTACTTTGTAACACATTTACTAGAGTATGTGATTATATAAAATATTGTCAAAATAATTAATCTGGAAGGAATTATTTTCTTATCACACATAATATCATACTTTGCATCATTTTTAACATTTACATTTCAGTCAATTAGCAGATGGTCTTATCCAGAGTGACTTATAATTAATGCATCCATTCTTAAGATAAACAAAAAAGCAGCAATTATGTAGGCTAATAACAAAGCTGATTGTCAGATATCATTAGCGACAACATAACTTGCAATGATGTAATTATGAGAGGTAGTTTAGGAGAATTATGAGAATGCATTTTACTGTGAATAGAATAACTAGTCTTTAGCAAGCAAGATAATTATGATAATGTATATTAACTAAAGCTTGCTAAGCAATCTTGTGTTTTAGCTTTAGAGTATTAAAGTGTATTATTTTAGAACCATTATGCAGTTTGAAAACTAAATAATATTAATATAGCATTTAAGTATTGTTTTAAAAGAGATAAGTATACTTCATTCTGTTAAAATAGACAACTTGTTTCCTGCTTTAGTGTACTTAATGCATGATTGGAAATAGTTTTTTAGTACACCTGAATTATACTCAGAATCGATTTCAAATATTTCATATATTTAAAATACATTAGTAATATACTTCTGTGTATACATTAGTTGTATACCTTCAGAAGATATTCAAGATTTTTCATCACTCTTGACACCGTTATTTGGCAATCATCCATTAGAAAAACTATTCCATTGGTTTGCAATGTATCCAGGTTGCCAATCTGTCATAGGGAACACTGCCATTTGACCAGCAGGTCTGGTTCAGAGACCAAAAACGCAACTAGACTAAAACTACATAATTGGACATGTCGTTCAAAGCAAAA
This sequence comes from Esox lucius, assembly GCF_011004845.1. Taxonomy (NCBI): domain Eukaryota; kingdom Metazoa; phylum Chordata; class Actinopteri; order Esociformes; family Esocidae; genus Esox; species Esox lucius. The sequence goes on from NC_047590.1 coordinate 11,639,332, forward strand.
TATATTAGTTTTTTGGTCTTAAAATAAAGTAAGTATAAAGTTAGCACTCATACCTGGTCCGCCTCACTAATTTGGCACTAGAATAGACATATTATGCCATCTATTGGCCAGTAAATGAATTAGATATCACAGTTTAATATAGGCCTAGTACATTTCCTGAGCTACATAGAACGTGAAACAGGAAGAAACTGTCACGGTTCATGACCAAATATTTGTCATTAAGTTATCCAACTCCTATCTATCACAGATGGAATCAGTGTATATTCGTCAAAACTATTCTTTGTCATTTTGTCTGGCAGACAATGGCAAAGCAAATGCATGGTTTAAAAGTTGTTCAAGTTTTGGTTAAAAACTTTCAGAGAACTTCAGCCAACACCTTTTCCAGAATTTGTCCAATTACATATGGATGTTATTCGCCAGTGCCCGCCCTTTTTGTGCCTCTATGTACCTGGACCAATCGTCGCACGCCTCCGTGTTTTCAGCCATTTTGTATGAAAATCAAGGAAATCTGCCGCCGCCTCCAGAAACCTGTAGATTGTATCGAACGATGGAGGGGTGAGTAAAAGATATGTAGCAAGCTAGCTAGTTTTATATCGAAAAAAAGTGACATAATCTGACCTGAGTTTGACTATTTTACTTTTCATTTCTATATTTCTGCAACTGTTCACCTTATTTGTGCGTTTCCCACTAATTTAATGTGAAATTTGAGGTGAGATTACGCTTGAGACTTTCAACAGAGGCTACATTAGTTAGCTAGTTAGCTACAGTAGCTTGCCTTGTCTGCGCGTGACTCGTGAGCATGTCTGGATAAGAATCTAGTTGAAGTTTGAAAAGTTCCCTTTAACTTATTGAAACAAATAACAAACAACGTAAAGATAGTTGTACTTTTTAAATTTACACACTTGTAAACGCCGCAAAAGTATTGTGAAGTTCGATGGTTAAAAACAGGAATCGAATCAACGTGTCTACTGTCGTTTCCGCATTCAGTATGTGCGCGCATATGTTTGTTTTACAGAAACGAGTCCTGTAAGGTTCGGATTTAGGTTGCATTCTTAACATTGTTAGGTTCAGTACATTTCCATTCAAGGCAGTGAACTCAACTTTGCAATAAAAAAAACCCACATGACGTTAACTAGTAGTTATCAACAAAGTTAACTGAACGTACTCTTTGTTTCCCTCTCCCATTTCCTCTTTTCCCTTCACTCCCTTTTCCGTCTCAGCAGACTAAAGTTAGATGCTGATCTGTATCCTATGGGACCTGGCTACGTCACAGACATAGAGTAAGTCCCGATTCATTTCAAATGTACAATATAGATACAATGTAATGTAAAATGTTGATTCGGTGATGATCATTTCGGATGGTACTGTACGTCCTCTTCTTTGGATTAACTCGTTAAGTGACCCTCCCTTTCTCTCTCTCCTCAGTGTCTCAGTGGGTACAAAGGTAGGCATTTTTTAATAATTATATTTATAGTTCATTTACCTTACTCCATGCACGTTGAGTAATCACTGAAAATAACTAAAAAGATGTAAAGTCGAAAACCTTTACAATAAAACACACATTTTGAAAAAAAGGGCATAAACTGAGGTGACTTCCTTTACATGCACGTAGAGTATTACAGGGCTGTTTGTGGCTCGTGTGACCTGGTCACCTTATAGCGTGCATGCCTTTTCTTTTATAACTATATTCCTTTAACATTGCTCTCTGTGTCTGAGAGCTGCTAGCAAGGATGTCTTCTCATTGTCTCTTTCAGACAGCCGTATGATTGTAGGCCTGTGTCTGTGTTCCAGCCAGTTTGCCAGCCGGGCTCTAACAGACGCTGTATTGTAGAGAGATGGGGAAGAGGCTGCTGTGCCCCTTGAGACATGAGCGTCCATTGACTAACTTTCACACAGCCACTTTATTAAGTGTCGTCTGACCAAGGGGGCTGGAGACTGCCAAGGCTTCTGGTTAAACATGTAGCCCTAGCAAAGATAACCCGGGCTTCTGGTGAAATGTCTAGCCCTAGCACAGAACCCGGGCTTCTGGTGAAATGTGTAGCCCTAGCACAGATAACCCGGGCTTCTGGTGAAATGTCTAGCCCTAGCACAGATAACCCGGGCTTCTGGTGAAATGTCTAGCCCTAGCACAGGTAACCCGGGCTTCTGGTGAAATGTCTAGCCCTAGCACAGGTAACCCGGGCTTCTGGTGAAATGTCTAGCCCTAGCACAGATAACCCGGGCTTCTGGTGAAATGTCTAGCCCTAGCACAGGTAACCCGGGCTTCTGGTGAAATGTCTAGCCCTAGCACAGGTAACCCGGGCTTCTGGTGAAATGTCTAGCCCTAGCACAGATAAACATGTTTCAGTGCTGGTTTGTGTTTGTTCCACTTTGACCTTAGTGGATACTAGTCCGCTGTCTCAAATCTAACCCGTGACCTGCCATGCCTATTTCCCTTTCTCTCTGTTTATGGGGGATGTGGTTTCTGATTTGGAGATGTTCCTTTCTCTTCCAGAGGGGATCTGATGAACTGTTCTCTTCTTGCCTCTCCAACGGACCCTACATCATGACCTCCGGTTCGTGTGGTAACACGTTAAAATGTCCTCCCAGAATGTTGTTTTATTAAAACTCATTGACTGTAATTACAGTAAGAAGTGTCATGAACTGTGTGTGTGTGTTTTTTATTATTTTTTTAGCCAACGGGAACGATTGTAAGAAGTTCAAAGGAGAGATGCGGAGCCCAAATGCTCCGTCGCGTGTCATCCACCTGCGCCAGCTGCCCGGTGACATCCAGGAGTCTGAGGTCATCAGCATGGGAATGCCCTTTGGAAAGGTCACCAACCTCCTGATGATGAAGGGGAAGAACCAGGTGCGCGCTCACACCCCCACAGACACTTAAGACATGTGTGCACACTTTGACTTAGCTAAAGGGGTTAAGTGTGTGTGTGTGTAGGCGTTTCTGGAGATGAACAGTGTGGACCAGGCCCAGACCATGGTGAACTACTACTCTACAGTTACTCCTCTCATCAGGCAGCAGCCTGTTTTCATGCAGTACAGCAACCATAAGGAACTGAAGACGGACAACTCTCCTAACCAAGTGGTAAGATTATTCACTGCTGCGAGACTCACTCGCTTGTAAGTCTGTTTAAAATGAGTAGACGTTTTTATGGGTTCTGTTCGTGTTTTGTGTGGCTCTTCAAAGTGAGCAGAACTGTATGATGTTGTAATAAGTCCACCACCCCCACCAGAGAGTTCAGGCGGCCCTGCAGGCTGTGAATGCTGTCCAGGGTGGAACCATGTTGGCCTCTACCATGTCCGGTATCGGGGGCGGTATGGGCGCTACCATGTCGTTGGGAGGGGTGGAGATGGGTGGTGCAGGAATGGCCACCCAGAGCCCCGTGCTGAGAGTCATTGTTGAGAACCTCTTCTACCCCGTCACGCTGGACGTCCTCCACCAGGTACTGCGCCGCCTCCGCCTGACGCCAAAACGTCCTCCGTTTCACTTACTCCTGGTTGTTATTCAGGATTGTAATGCGTTTTCTGTCTTCCAGATCTTCTCCAAGTACGGGTCGGTTCTGAAGATCATTACCTTCACTAAGAACAACCAGTTCCAGGCTTTGGTCCAGTACGCCGACGCAATGACGGCTCAGCACACTAAACTGGTACACATCCATCATCTGCAGTTGCCACAAGATAATCAACATTGGATGCCGTGAATAAAAAAGGGGACTCCTGTGGCAAACCTTCTGGTCTTTTGTCTCCAGTCCCTAGATGGTCAGAACATATATAACGGCTGCTGTACCCTGAGAGTGAGTTTCTCCAAGCTGACCAGTCTCAACGTGAAATTCAACAACGACAAAAGCCGGGACTACACCAGACCCGACCTCTCTACCGGCGAACCCCACAACCCTCAGCCCGGACTGGACCAGCACGCCATGGCCGCCGTCTTCGGTAAGACGCGCTGAGCTCCGCCGCCTGTTTTGGTAACACGAGTCAGAACGTTGGTAGCTATGGGCTGGCTCTGAAACTGGCCTCACGTCGCTCACATTTTCCCTCCCTGCCTGTCTTTTTCCAGGGTCTCCCGGCCTGATCTCCGCTTCCCCTTATGGACATGGCTTCCCCCAGGCCTTCACTCTACAGCAGGCAGCGGGTAACTGACAGTTAGCTTGCTAACTCCAAACATGTGCAGTAGGAATGGATACGTTGTCCACGCGGTCTAGAGTGTAGCATTTCCGCGTCACTGACGTGAGCTGGCCCGTGTGTGTTTCCAGGTCTGTCGATGCCTGGCGCGTTAGCGTCGTTGGGCGTGAGTCACGGCGCCATGGCCGCCAGCCGCCTGGGGCTACAGGTCCTGGGGGGCGGAGGGCAAGCAGGCGTCCTGTTGGTTAGCAACCTGAACCCAGAGGTAACTCCTGCTTCCGCTGCCTACTTGGTCTCACGCAGTCTCTCTCACACACACACACACCGTAGTAGTTTGCTTTTGACTTCTTGAAATTAGTTTCTCTACCGTTTGACTGACTTGTGTTTTGTCTCCATTTCACTGCTTGATTTTTGTCTATTCTGAAGTTGCTGGAGAGACAGTGGTGGTTTTCTTGACACAGCTCGTCTTATTACTGTATTATGGGGCCCACACTGTTCCATTGTTAATCTGTCTCTTTCTTTTCTCCTCCTAGTGTTACCATAGTGACAGTTTTTCATTTAGACACTTCTCTGTGTTTACTGACCTTGTGTTTCTTGTTTTTTTTTATTTGCTCTTTCTCTCTTCCCCCTCCTACTCTCTGCCATCTGACTTTCTTCTCATCATTCTTTCCCCATTTCTCATTACCCTTCATCTAACTCTTTTCCTTCTCTCTCTCTTTCTTTCTCTCTCTCTCTCTCTCTCTCTCTCTCTCACCTCTCACTCTCTCTCTCTGTTTCCCCCCCACTCTCTCTCCTCCATGTGACCCTCCCGTGGACCTCTTGGCTGCTGACTGCTGGACTCATCCCTCCATCCCTGACTCCCCTTTCCCCCTGTCCCCTCCCTCTTTCTCTCTCCCCCCTCCCTGATACTCTGACCCCCTCCTGCTGTTTATAAAGAGAGTTACACCAAACTGCCTCTTTATTCTCTTCGGTATGTTATCACCCTTTCATTTCCCTTTATGCCTGTATATTTTATATTTACCTACTGTTACCAGTAATATTATATCATCACTATGCCTTTTACTGTACCTACCTCATTCAATTGGATCTTTATTTGCCCAAATATTGACCTAAATATTGACCTTTGTTATTTATGTCATCATCCTTTCATCAATGTTTTATGTTTCACTTTATATATTTTATTACCAACTTGAACTAAGTCACTACGGTTGGTTTTATGGCCTGCTCAGATCTGCCGCCTGGGCTGGTTTTATGTTGTCCACCTGTCCTGTCTGTCTCTGTCTGTCTCAGTCTTGTCTGGCGATCAGATTTACCGTTCTATGCGTGTTGCCAATCAAACCAGTCCAAAATCAATCCCGTATTTGGGAATGTTGTATGCGGGAGTAGAGTAGTATTGCAGGATCTGTAGTGTAAGCTGATGTTGATCAAGATCATGGCATTCAGTCTTTTGATGGAACTCCTATTACTGCTGGCTTATTTGATTTGCCGTGTGTGTGGTGTGTGTTCTCCAGGTGTGTACGGCGACGTGATGAGAGTGAAAATTCTGTTCAATAAGAAGGACAATGCGCTAGTCCAGATGTCAGATGGGACCCAGGCTCAGCTAGGTGTGTGTTGGATCTGTCTTCCAGTCTTGTCTGTGTGTTCTGGTTTATGACTGTGTTGTCTCCTCAGCTAGGTGTGTGTTGGATCTGTCTTCCAGTCTTGTCTGTGTGTTCTGGTTTATGACTGTGTTGTCTCCTCAGCTAGGTGTGTGTTGGATCTGTCTTCCAGTCTTGTCTGTGTGTTCTGGTTTATGACTGTGTTTTCTCCTCAGCTAGGTGTGTGTTGGATCTGTCTTCCAGTCTTGTCTGTGTGTTCTGGTTTATGACTGTGTTGTCTCCTCAGCTAGGTGTGTGTTGGATCTGTCTTCCAGTCTTGTCTGTGTGTTCTGGTTTATGACTGTGTTTTCTCCTCAGCTAGGTGTGTGTTGGATCTGTCTTCCAGTCTTGTCTGTGTGTTCTGGTTTATGACTGTGTTTTCTCCTCAGCTAGGTGTGTGTTGGATCTGTCTTCCCGTCTTGTCTGTGTGTTCTGGTTTATGACTGTGTTTTCTCCTCAGCTAGGTGTGTGTTGGATCTGTCTTCCAGTCTTGTCTGTGTGTTCTGGTTTATGACTGTGTTTTCTCCTCAGCTAGGTGTGTGTTGGATCTGTCTTCCAGTCTTGTCTGTGTGTTCTGGTTTATGACTGTGTTTTCTCCTCAGCTAGGTGTGTGTTGGATCTGTCTTCCAGTCTTGTCTGTGTGTTCTGGTTTATGACTGTGTTTTCTCCTCAGCTAGGTGTGTGTTGGATCTGTCTTCCCGTCTTGTCTGTGTGTTCTGGTTTATGACTGTGTTTTCTCCTCAGCGATGAGCCACTTGAACGGGGTCCGCCTTCATGGCCGGTCTCTGCGTGTTTCCCTGTCTAAACACACCACGGTACAGCTGCCCAGAGAAGGTATTAAACCCACACACACACCTGTCCAGTGAGTGGAAACACAACGCACCGTAACCATTAATACACGCACCGTAACCATTAATACACGCACCGTAACCATTAATACACGCACCGTAACCATTAATACACGCACCGTAACCATTAATACACGCACCGTAACCATTAATACACGCACCGTAACCATTAATACACGCACCGTAACCATTCATACACGCACCGTAACCATTCATACACGCACCGTAACCATTCATACACGCACCGTAACCATTTGAAGTAAAAGGCCTTAAACGTCTTCCGTGGATATAGGTTTAAAATGTACACATCTGTATGAAATGGACATGAATTGTATAATAATATTACTATTATTAAGTTTGAATCCCAATATTATACTCATGTGTTGTTGTTTTTTTGTGCCCTTGGGTGAGATTTCCGATTTGGTAGATCAACATTTCCATCCTGTGATTCCCAAACATTGTCAACATGGAGCAGTTATCTTCCACCACTCTACCTTAAGACATAAAAACACACAGCCCCCTAGGGAACCTGTGGGACGTTTTTCTGAATATATTTTAATGACACACAGCTATCAAGAGAAGGTATTGGCTATCTACCAGCCCACTTTTGTCTCCAGTGTTTAGTAAAGTCTTCTGTCCTGTTCCAGGCCACGAGGACCAGGGGTTGACCAAGGACTACGCCACCTCTCCCCTCCACCGCTTTAAGAAGCCTGGGTCCAAAAACTACAACAACATCTACCCTCCGTCTGCCACGCTGCACCTCTCCAACATTCCGTAAGCACTGGTCCCTGTCCATTAGGAGAGCCGTGTCCGCCGTGTGTCTTAGTAATGCTGGCTCTTCTTTTGTTCTGTAGACCGGCGGTTACCGAGGAGGATCTGAAGGAACTGTTAATCAGTTCAGGAGCTACGGTCACTGCCTTCAAGTTCTTCCAGTAAGTCTCACCGTCCAGTTACATTGCCGACGTCACCGCCCAACGGTTTTTTAGTCTATGGCGTCATCGGCCGACGGTGTTTTAGTCTATGGCGTCATCGGCCGACGGTGTTTTAGTCTATGGCGTCATCGGCCGACGGTGTTTTAGTCTATGGCGTCATCGGCCGACGGTGTTTTAGTCTATGGCGTCATCGGCCGACGGTGTTTTAGTCTATGGCGTCATCGGACAACGGTGTTTTAGTCTATGACGTCATCGGACGACGGTGTTTTAGTCTATGGCGTCATCGGACGACGGTGTTTTAGTCTATGACGTCATCACCCGACGGTGTTCTAGTCAATGACATCACTATTCTCTGCTTCTCTCCTTGTTTGTGTAGGAAAGACCGTAAAATGGCTCTTGTCCAGATGAGCTCTGTGGAAGAAGCTGTTGAGACTCTCATAGAGTTCCACAACCATGACCTGGGAGACCACCACCACCTCAGAGTGTCTTTCTCCAAATCTACCATCTAACACACGCGCACGCGCGCGCGCACACACCCCCCTGGAACATCAAAGTATAGACCAAACCTGATTATCAGAATGCCTTCCAGATTGTCTGTATGGCCATTGTTATTCCACACAAGACACTTAATCATTCCTTAGTTATCATTTTATGTTTTATCATTTTTAGGCTTGTTACCTATACTATGGATGTAGTCTGTTTTTATTTTATTCCAGCAATATTTAGACTGAGACAGAGGGAAACTCCAGGTTGCACATTACTCTATTTCTATACTCAGAATGCACATCTTGTTTTTCTGTTTCTATTCTCTCCTAAATGCACATTTAGTCTTTGTTTCTATATTACATTAATACATTTCCCAATTTGATATAATGTAAACCAAAAATATTCCATAGATTTGCTTCTGATATTCAATATTTTTTCAATTTTGTTTTAATTTTGTTATACATCTGTATGTACTTTCTGTCCGTGGGATTCTACACCACTAGTGGTATTGATCTAACAACATGCCATTCCACAGCAGTCTAGTGCCTTACTGAGACCAGCCTTGCCACACGCTATCCAGCTTGATTTAATACAATTGGACTCTCTACAAAGCCTTTTGTTTTGAATCACTTTTGATTTGAAATATATGGCTGTGGTTTTCTGTTTTCACTTCTAGATGTACACTATGCATTCCATTGTAAACTTCTATAGTCATTTTTTAAATACTTTGTACGGTTTGATATTTACCAGTCACTGTGCCTCAAGTCTTAATTTCCCCTCTGAGGTAACACTTAATACCATGCAGCCTTTAGTTTTTAGTGCCTGTTGCACCACTATATAATACTGTTTACACGCAAACATGCACACGTGTGTGCTAAGCTCCAGTTGATATCATACCGCCTTAGACATTTTAGTGCCTACAACACATGTATAGCCTTTTCTGACCGGTAACATTTTTTATGGCTTTTGCTATAGATTCTTATTTAGATAAAACGGTTTAATGTAGCTATTGGTGGTTAATGTAATTGAGGACCAAAGTACCGACTGTCCCTGCTACTTAAAGTGTAGAAAACACTTGAGTATTCGGTTTTCTCACCTTGATCTACTTTGATGATCCAAATTGAAAGACAATTTGATGCAAATTCGGTGATTGGAATTCTTTCTTACCTAATCAGTCAAGTTCTACATTTAGTTTGTGATATTTGGTTTTGTGTCCAAATCATTTTTTGTATAATTCCATTGAAATTTCTTCATGTTGGTAGAATATGTATCCATGAATATTATGTATGTTGAACTAGTTGAGGTCACAGTGGATAGCTCTGTGGTAGTGCTGGGTGCTTGCAGCTTCCGGGGATTAATTGGGGTCAACCGAATGGGATTTCAGGAACCAGGGGCAGGGTTTTTGTCTGTATATATTTAGTGTTTTTGTACCACAGTGATTTGGATTAAAGATCCGATTTCATTACAAACATGTATATTTTGATATAATGGTAATAAAAGTTGATTCCAACGTGTATGATTTGTTGAAAAAATTATTCCTTTCAGATGATTATTTGCTCAGAAAGAAATGTAACAACAGAACATAGCCATACATCTGTTAATGGTGTTTGCTGACTTTCAAATGAGTTTCTAGTCCCTCCTGTGGCAGGACTTCAACTACCTAAACGCCACACTATCAGATCTGAGAGTACATTTTCTATGTAGAGCAAACATGCTTTCTGAGATGTGGAGTTGGTGAACACCTGTGCTGTATTGGAGTTTCTGTCTGCGGTGTAATATGTGGCTCAGGGTTAAGCGGGCCTCGCCATTTGGTGGTGTTACCTTTCCCATATTCATAAGCCAACTATCCAGTTAAATCAGAGGCATGAAGAGTGGGGTCTTAGTATCTCAAAAATGTTACATGTGGAAGTTTTCATACGTTTTTACATCACCAATTGTAATTTTTTGTTTCTGCCGCCTGGTGGCATTATTGGCATGAAGGGGGGGGGCATGCCTTTCTCCATGGCTATTCCCCGTGTGGCCACCTAGTGGAGCCAATGCCTTGCAGAAGCTGTGAATCTCCGACCAGAGATTTTTACACCCCTTCCTGATTATCTCTCCTTACCAGCCATTATGACTTGTTGCTGACAAAACTACCATGACAGGCAAATGTAATCCTTCTGTCGTTTTCGTAAATTGTGTTTATGTCACAAGTCTCAAAATCCGACATAAGCAAACGCATTTGTCATAATTTAGCATGCTTTTTGTGTGTACTTTCACAGCCTAAAAAACCGCGGTGCCATGTGATTCCACTGAAGATTGCATCTTTGCACACCAGCTGGAGGAGGCCACTGGAGGGTAAAATTAATAGCCCCGCACCCTAGACGATTTTCGCTCCTTCAGCTTTAGAACACTTATGCAAATTACGGATGCGTCTGAGAACTCTGTCAATCCACAACGTCTTTCTGTGTTTGCAAACGTTGCCACCCGAGGGCGATGTGCGACCATGTTGATGGTAGCAGAACGGCAGTTTTCTGAGTGAACGAGGGGGGAAATCCTCTATTGACATGTTCAGAATTGAAAACCTATTTAGGCTAGCATGAATTTCCTGCCTAGCATTGTGTGTCATGTTGAATTAACTGCTTGCGTTATACTAAATCCAACGTCAACTTCCACCAGTGACATAACACTTGGGCTAAGTCAATGACTGCATTCAAACTTTGTGGCATCCAAAATGTTTCCAAGATGACAAACGAATATATACTAAGCAATTTTCTAAAGCGCATAGTTAGCTTCTAAAGACCCCAAAGGTGATTTTTAAGATAATTTCATAAATGTGGGTAGATATTGCTTGCTATTTAAGTCCCCAAATACTCGTGGGGTCTGTACTTGTAGTTCTGTTGTTTTTCTTTGTTTATAAATATGGAAACATTGTTAACATTTACATTTGAGTAATTTAGCTGACATTTATCCAGGCACACTTACAGTTAATTTTTACAACCCCTCTTGAGAAAACAATCTATATACTCAGTGTGAATTAGGCGGGCCAATAACTGGATGGTTGGCTGTCAGGCAGAGACATTGCTTCTCAGTATCTGTCTCATTATGGTGTCATCTGCAATGCCACTGAAGCATCTCCCTTTTTAAGTGGTACTCTAATTCACTGGTTGATCAGTCGCTATGAACTGTTGATGTCCCACCCGTTTGACTATCGGAAAAAGCTGGAAGCCCTCAATGATAATGTCCATGCGAAAACACATTAAGTCCTCCTCTCATGCCAGTTTTCCACCTCTCTCAAGCCAGTTCATGGCAAATCTCATCGGGAATATCTAGTGGGAGTGAGAAGGCAGACGGACGGTTGCTGGCTGTGGCATTAATATCCCATGTCGTACATACTGACGTTGTGCTTATACTCAAATAGCTTCCAGGTTGTGTAAACGTCATCTAGGGTACAAGTCAATCAAACCAGCACTGCAGTAGTTGAAACTGCAGTTTCCAACTGTCATTTTAACTCTCAGACTGGTCTTGGGTACTGTTCCTACTCCTCAGCATTTTTTGTGTCTAAATACTGTCAGTGAAGACACTGCGCAAACATTGCTATGGTTGGTTCAGTTAATACAAGCCCTTATTCCTTGTGGCGTCTTTCTGCATGTTTACTGAAACAATGTTTCTGGTCTAAATAGGGTGTTTTGATTAGACCAGCTGCAGTTTGGGTGTGTTTTTTTTGTTGCCACTGATTATTTACATAAATCAGAATGTGGCAGGTGGCAGCGTCATTCACATTTCAAAAGAGGTGGGACATTTGGGCCGTAACCCTCACAGAGAGTGGGCTGAACTGTTGAAAACGCTGTTCAACTGGACTATTCCTCTGTCGTATGTGCTAAATTCCAACTTCCCACATAGATACGAACGCGTCATTGAGGCATCCAGAGCGTAATCAAGCCTCTGACCAGCTACACAATACCTCAGTTCTGGATTCTGAAAGCAACTTCATCTCCTACTGTTCAAACATTCCCACTCCAGACCGATGGAAAGAGACAGGGGAGAGGCAGGATGAGAGGTGTGTGTTTAAACATGCGTGCTCCAGACAGCCACTCTATGCATAATTCATTGAAACAGTCAGACAACATACAGCTGGATCTAGGTTGTTTGGGTTGTGGATGTTTTTTTAAAATTATTATTATTGTTATTAATTTATTTGGGTTATGATGTTTAGAATATATTATTACACATCCCAGCTGCGGTATGCCAGTGGATGTATATTGATGCAGCTGTAATTACGGTTTTGGTTCTGATGGTTTACATCGCTCTTCATCTCAGGCGCAATTATATGTTCTTACAATAACACTTGGATGAAATACATATTTGCAGGACAGATTCACTAAAATGTTAACTAAATGATTGTGGAACATTTTAAATGTAGTGATTCCTATGCTGTACAGTGTACAAAAGGTGTTGGGATAACCTGATTACACATTCTGTGGTAACAGGATTGGCAGTGATATTGTGACAACAATGTCCGTGTAATCCTGCATCCATGGCCGTGTACAGTATGTGAGGATACAGTTTGATACAGCTGAACTAAGCGGCTTCAGAGCCGCGAGAGCAGTGAGTCAGACATGTCCCCCGAGGTAAGAGACTGAGAGACTCTGCCAGCTCAGAGCGAGTGAGGGAGGGGAGAAAGAGGGAGGTGGGGGGGGGGGAGAGAAGGAGGTGTAAACGAACAGTCAGTGTCAGCGAGGAGATTCTGGCAGCCGCAGACGGACCGGGAGCAGATAATCAGATTCACCACGAGGAGCGTTGTCACCGTGAGAGACTGTTGGAAGGATTGCCACTTTATTCACTCCATCGGTCTGTCTCTCTGCCAGTCTCTCTGTGTGTGGGTGTGTGTGTGTCTCTGTGTGTGTTGATCCGTGTGGAGCACAGTGGAGTGTGGACCATGAAGCCAGATCGGATTTGCCTCCAAATCGGCGGAAACAGACAGAAGAGGAACTTGGGACGGGAGAGTGTGAGTGCTGGTGATCTCTGATGAAAACGAGCAGCAATAACAGGACCCAACCAACCTCTCTGTCTGAGGAAACGATTAACCTGTCGTGCTTTATTGATCTGAACGAACATTTGAAGAATATTAAAAGGACACCCACCCCCCCACCCCCCCCCCCACCCCCCCCAGTGAAGAAGTGTTTCACGCCGAGATAGAATCTCTTACAGAGGAAACTGGTCCGCACTGAGACATCTTACAGAGGAAACTGGTCCGCACTGAGACATCTTACAGAGGAAACGTCAGCACAAAAACTGAATATTTTACTAAATATTGGAACATGTCTCTGTGGAGAAGTAAACCATTTCCCTGAGGAAACTGTGATGAACCAACACATCTCTCACCGAAGACAGAGTTTAGTCCCAGTGAGCTCGGAAGTGTCAGGTTGTCTGGTCCCAAGACGACATGAAACCTAGTTTGGATTTGGCTTTGTGGATTGGAGGAATGGAGAACTGTAAAGGCATCGAGGGAAGAGGTTTCTAGTGGAGGACAACGTGAACCGGCTGATAATTCATCAACACCAGTCTACAGAGAAACAATGTCTAATAACCAGGTTTCTCATTGCCATAATCAGTCATCAGTGAAAAGACAGTGGACTGAAGATAAAAGCGTGGATTCGGGAGAGTGAAAATCTGTAGTTTTGGACAGGAATGAAAGTCACCTGTTTAGATATTATATTGTAAAAGTTGCTACTTTGCATGTCAGATTCAGGAGAATGGAAGTCACTAGTTTGGACTTGGCATTCAGGATCCAGGGTTGCTAGTTTGGATTTCATGTTCATAGAGTAAAAGTTGTACAATGGGAGGAAAGGCTTCACACTCTTCAAGGACATAAATACGTCTTTCATTCTTCATGTATTGATTTACATTTAGCAACATGCAAGCGTGACGTGAGGTTCAAGCCTGCAAGCAAGTGTTTAGGGTAAGGTGTTAAGGTAATGTTAAGACATGCTAGTGAGTGGGTAAGGTAAGGTTAGCTATAGGGTTTATAGCAGGGGGTCAAGGTGAGGTATAGGTTAAGGTTCACTACAAAACAACAAGAAAAAGTCCTGGATTCAAAGTCCTGTTTATTACGCCACCCCCCCCATCCCGTTTCCACTAACAGGCTGGAACATCAGAACGCTTTGAGATGTTTGAATGCACAGATACAGCTGGGCATTGAGAGCTCCTGAGACCTCCCAAGCACTGGGTTTACCGACTCAACCATCAGTTAACCAGACCAGTTAACCAGACCAGTTAACCTGACTAGTTAACCTGACTAGTTAACCTGACTAGTTAACCTGACCAGCAAACATCGGAGGAAGAGCGAGCGGTCAGGCTTCAAGGGGACGATATGATGTGGTGTGGGTTCGTTAAGAGGAGTGTGAGGTGGACCGCTCGGCCTAGACAGAGGAGAGGGAGTATGTTTGTGACGCAGGTGGTTCTGATGTGTCTGACCATCCTGTCCTCCTGTCTGCCCATCTGGGCTGAAGACCAGGTCGTCTTCGACCGCCATGCTGTCTACTGGAACAGTACGAACCCCAGGTAGGACGGCGACACAGTCCGCGTGTGTGTGTGTGTGTGTGTGTTATAATTGAGCTGAAAGCTTCTTTTGTCTCCGTCAGTGAACGGGGGCATCTTTGTTCTGCCTCCCTCTCTCTTAACTGAGTATAGCGGATGTACACTCACGCACGCTTGCACGCACGCACACACACACACGCTGCTGTGGTTAGCTGGGTCTCATTGACATGGTGCAGAGCAGCCTCGCTCTGTCAATCTAATGAATTCTGACAGACTGGCCGGCCTCCCTCCCCCTCCCTCCCCCTCCCTCCCCCCTCTCCCTCTCAGGTACATATATAAACAGTGAAAGTGCTCCCTCTCCATCACGGTTGAATTACCACTAACAGGCTAACAGCCTTAGCACACACACACACACACACACACACACACACATTGATGCTTCTGAGTTAGTCCAGCTAACAGCTCTGTCTTTCTCCACAAGCTTTCAAATATTTAACAGGCAAGGAGGAAGACTCTTTCCTTCCATCCCTGACTCTCTGTCTCTTTCTTATTTTTCTTTCTCACACTGCTCTCCCCCCACCCCCTGCACATCCAACAACATGCTTTGTTTGTGGAACGCTATCACTTTTAAGCACAATGTATTTTATATTAAACAGTGTTTTTTATACACCTGGAAAAGTGTCTGTCAGTCCTAATCACTGATTTTTAATGCAAGAAGAAACTAGGTCTGGGTTTACAAGTGTTTCTACACACTTTATTGCTGAACTTAGATGTTATGTTAGATTGATGGAATGGTTTGTTTTTACAGGGACAAGCAGTGCTTAACTTGGGCCTGAGATGTCCAGAGTGACATATTCTTTTACTGTTCATTATCAAAGAACAGTGTACCTGTTTTAGTGCTTGACTTGAGCAGCAGCCATTCAGATCGCCTTGCCAGCACTACATTTCTTTTCAGGGAATGTATGTTGGCTTCACTAAAGTAGCCCATCCCCGTCCCAGATTCACACACGGCAGCGAAGGTTTCTTCAAAAAAGGTTCTTCAGAAAAAGGTTCCTCAAAGCGGAATGAAGGCGGGATCTGCAGTGAATAGCAATGGATAGTGGCATTCATGTAGTCTTAGTGGTTCCAACGTATTTTCCGGTGGTCTGTGGGGCTTTCCTAGAACCATTTCTTTGCCTCCTCCTTCTCGTCCTCTCCCCTCTCTGTCCTCTCTGGCCTTTTGAAACAGTTCAGAAGTAGCCTAATTGAGCATGATCGCGCAGGGAAATGTCTTTCACGACGGTCCCTCCCTCTACACCTGTGTATCATCAAAGGACATTTGCAGGGAGGGTCAAAATAAACATATGAAGTGATAAAAGACAAATTAAGGCATTTTATCGAAAACAGCAAGTAGCACATTTTTTAAACGCATGCAGGATTTTGTTTTCTACAAAGCAAAAGCAGTTTAAAAGGGATGTGGCAGACCGCAAAGATTTTCCGCAGTGGAATACATGATTATCCTGATGAACGCAATCTGGGAGAAGATGCTATTCCACTTCTAACGAACTGACATCTCACATTGTGCTTGGAGACTAAAAAGAAAATGCGCTGTTTCACCTTTTGGGAATGTTTTTTATTGAATAGTCTACTCCTCACATCCTCTCTCTATTCGTCCCCTCAAAACCCCTTTCAGTGAGGAAGCCAGATGTATGTCCCATCTGAACTTCTCATTCAACGTGTTTAAAATGGTAACCTTCACCTGTGGGTGTTCAACACCAGCGTGTGACGGTGCGAGTGGACCATTGCCTGGGGAGAAGACATGGGTTCAAAGGATCAAACCAGAAGGCATCATGGGTAAATTGACTACCAGACTGTCTGAACTACAAATAATAGCATCTGTGTTTGAGGGGATGAAAAGCTAAATGTATCATTGCTAAATTGAGACTCACTGACTGGTCCAAAAAGAATACTAATTATATGTGATGCAAGGTGATTTGTTGATCAATCGGCTGGCGGACCTGCCATTGTTTTGGTCCTTGTATAGCCTATATAATATTAACATACTAAAGAAATCTGATGATAGACAAGACAGTAGATGGCCAATTCATAGACCTAGCTTGTAGCATTGCTAGTAGCTGTCTTGCTAATTCATTATTAATTGAATAAGAATGAATGTCATTGTCTGTTGCCTTTCTGCCGGAAATGTCCTGAAATGCATCTGACAATTGGTAAAATGCAATTTACGTGGAAACTATTTGAACAATAGCCAAGTAGCCGTGTAACTGCCAGAACGCAGAACATATTTTAATAGCCAAAATGTGCGTGTACAGTATATCTCCCAAAATGTTATCTATTCTGCAGTGAAATAGCCTGCCTTATAGGTTTAAGTGCCTTGATCAAGGGCACAACAGCAGGAGATGGTGGGCCTGTGGATTCAGAGACCCGCAGCCTTTCACTTTTTCATGTCCTACCAAGGCACCAATTTTATCATGGGTGAAAAACAGTTCCTATCAAGCACTGGGGTCAAGTTACAGAAGATTGAAACATCAAGTCAAAAGTACCCCCCCCCCCCACACACACACACACACACGTGGAAGAAACTCACATGCCTACTGTCTTATCTGAGTTAATAGGCTCTGAACAGAGACATACCCAGACACACATACCCCCACACACACATACCCCCACACACACAGACCCACACACATACAGACCCACACACATACAGACCCACACACACACAGACCCCCACACACACAGACCCACACACATACAGACCCACACACACACAGACCCACACACATACAGACCCACACACATACAGACCCACACACACACAGACCCACACACACACAGACCCGCACACACATAGAGACCCACACACAAACAGACCCACACACATACAGACCCACACACACACAGACCCACACACACACACACAGACCCACACACATACAGACCCACACAGACCCACACACACACAGACCCACACACACACAGACCCACACACACACAGACCCACACACATACAGACCCACACACACACAGACCCACACACATACAGACCCACACAGACCCACACACACACACAGACCCACACACACACAGACCCACACACACACAGACCCACACACATACAGACCCACACACATACAGACCCACACAAACACAGACCCAAATACCCAAATACACAGACCCGCACACATGCAAACACAGCCTCCTTTCTCTATAGCCATGGAGAATAGCCAAATCTAATCTGTGGGTTTATCCTTCAAAATAATAATTTTCTTCATGTCCTTTTATCTCCTCATGTCCTCTTTTCCCCTCTCTTCTGGAAGGCTTTGAGATTCTCCCTGTCCTCCTCCAGGTCCGTGGAGATGGTTGCACAAGGTTACATGACATGGGATGGATCTCCTAAAAATGTGTGTCTGTGTGTGTGTGTGTCTGGTGTCTGTGTGCAATTAGGCGAACAGGCCTGCTACTCCGTCAGACTCTCAGACTTAGCCAAGTGCATTCTCTACTGTCCCCTGCGGCGCAGACATCCATGTATCTGTCCGTTCCTTTTCTCCCAAAGACTGTGATCTCAGTCTCTCTCCCTCTCTCCTCCTCCTTTCAGCCACTCCATCTTATCTCTGTCTCATCTCTCTTACACAGACATCTGTCCGTTTGTTCCCGACACACAGGTACAACTC
Source organism: Esox lucius (assembly GCF_011004845.1). Lineage (NCBI taxonomy): Eukaryota > Metazoa > Chordata > Actinopteri > Esociformes > Esocidae > Esox > Esox lucius. Next base: position 11,657,544 of record NC_047590.1, read on the forward strand.
TTTGTGTCTCTCTATGTGTGTTTGTGTGTACTTTGGTGCATATGTGTACACCTTTTTGAAGGAGAGAGAGAATGGAGAGATTAATGGTGTAAGGAGAGGGGAAGAGTTGTGAAGTGAGAGATGGACGGGATCAACTGTGTGGGAGACAGACCGACAGAGCATTTGTGGTTGTAAATGCTTTGTTTTCCTCTTCGTTGGTGATGTTAAATGTCGATAAAATGTTTAGGTCCACCCAGCAAACAAGGCGTGGTGTGTTATTTCTTAGTCTTTAGTTTGAGATGTGTTGAGAAAGGATGGATGACAGGTGGAGTTTGAGATGTGTTGAGAAAGGATGGATGACAGGTGGAGTTTGAGATGTGTTGAGATAGGAGGGATGACAGGATGAGTATGAGATGTGTTGAGATGGCAGGGATGACAGGATGAGTATGAGATGTGTTGAGATGGGAGAGATGACAGGAGGAGTTTGAGATGTGTTGAGAGAGGAGGGATGACTGGAGGAGTATGAGATGTGTTGAGATGGGAGGGATGACAGGAGGAGTTTGAGATGTTTTGAGAAAGGATGGATGACAGGCATAGGCGCCGATTTATGTTTTCCTCAGTGGGTGCTCATAGGCGCACGCCATTTATATATATATATTTTCGTGGGTGCTCGCTATTTTCCGTGGGTGCTCGAGCCCCGGAGCACCCACGGTATCGGCGCCTATGATGACAGGTGGAGTTTGAGATGTGTTGACATAGGAGGGATGACAGGAGGAGTATGAAATGTGTTTAGAGAGTAGGGATGACAGGAGGAGTATGAGATGTGTTGAGAGAGTAGGGATGACAGGAGGAGTATGAAATGTGTTGAAATAGGAGGGATGACAGGAGGAGTATGAGATGTGTTGAGATGGCAGGGATGACAGGAGGAGTATGAGATGTGTTGAGAGAGGAGGGATGACAGGATGATTATGAAATGTGTTGGGATGGGAGGGATGACAGGAGGAGTATGAGATGTGTTGAGATAGGAGGGATGACAGGAGGAGTATGAAATGTGTTGAGATAGGAGGGATGACAGGAGGAGTATGAGATGTGTTGAGATGGCAGGGATGACAGGAGGAGTATGAAATGTGTTGAGATGGGAGGGATGACAGGAGGAGTATGAGATGTGTTGAGATAGGAGGGATGACAGGATGATTATGAAATGTGTTGGGATGGGAGGGATGACAGGAGGAGTATGAGATGTGTTGAGATAGGAGGGATGACAGGAGGAGTATGAAATGTGTTGAGATAGGAGGGATGACAGGAGGAGTATGAGATGTGTTGAGATGGCAGGGATGACAGGAGGAGTATGAGATATTTTGAGATAGGAAGGGATGTCTGGAGGGATGACAGGAAGAGTATAAGATTTGACATATGGTTGTGGTGCTGCATACTCTCTGTTTGATCTAACACACCTCAAACACACATTTTCAGATCTCAGAATTGTGTGTGTTAAAGATGCTGTGCGTGTTCGAGATGCAGTGCTGTTCTAAAGTGGGTCATTCCTAAAAACGAAACTGCACAGAAAGTAATTTTACTTCTAAAACCTAAACTAGTCTTTTTACAGGGAATATTCACCCTTACCTTTAAAGCAGTTACTGGACACATTGAAATCCATGCTTTTGGGGGTTAACTTATTGCAACTATCTTATAATTTAAGCATGTGTGTGTGTGTGTACTCAAATTGCTGTAAGAGAGGACCAGTTTTCCGCAATTTAAGTTAGGATGTTTTGGAAAATATATATTTTTTTAGACTTGGGTTAAAGTTTTGGGTTAGAAGTAGGGTTAGCATTAGCCATAGAATAAGGGTTAAGTCTTAGGTATAGGGGTTAGGGATAGGTTAAGGTTAGGGTTAGATCAAGTCTTACTTTCAGGATTACGGGGTAGTAGTTCGTGAAAATATTTTCTTAATGGTGCAGCATTTCCAGTCCTCACTTTGATAGCAAATCAATTATAATTAGTGTGTGTGTTAGTGCGTCATAGCTCGAGAGAAATTGCCCCCAGCAACATCTCCTCATTGGTTCATAGTTCAAAGTATTTTCTCTCTGGTTTGGGGCAGAGAGAATTAAACCCACACACACACACACACCCACACTGCAGTCTTTATTAGTCTTTAGGAGGTGATGAGGCAGACCAAAATGGCCCAATTCCTTGTTTCTGTGTGCCTCTCGCTCTTTCTCATTCTCTCACTGTCTTTCTCATTCTCTCACTCTAATTCAGAGAGACTGCCTGGATGTAGAATTAATGTTATTTTCATTCTGGTTTGTGTGCCAGAGGTCCCCCAATTTTCTTTTATTGGGAAAGAGTTCGAGGTTTCAGGTCCCCACAAGGATAGAAAGACAAAGGTGTGTTTGACTATTTAATCTAATACTCAGCTTTTACATTCTGTTAATTGTATGTCTGTAGTGTTTTCATGTTCATGCATGTTTAAAGTCTATGAAGTTTTGTTTGTCTGTAATATGATCTTGTTGTGCTAGGATAACTAGCTGTTGCCATGGAAACAAAGAAATAAACAAGTTTATGCTGTAAATAAAATCCCCTGTAATGCTTCACTGTTCTCTAAGCCCCACTTCTCTAAGCCCCCTCCCTTTAAGGAATCATCTAGTACATGATCCATTTACACAAGTGTCAAATAACTTAAAATTTCAGAAGTGATACAAAGAAGTTAAGATGTTAATTATCCTTGAGGGGATATACAGACGCTTGAGAGACATAAGAAATCATTTGCACGCACAAGAGGACATTTATGCACAGATTAGGGTATCCAATTAAAAACACATCTTTAAACTAGTGCCTAATTGAGGAGAGTCTGTCAAGAATGTTTAAAATGTAATCCAGACCCTGTACCTTGATCATTAATAGCGTTTAAATGTTTTACACCTTGAAGTGACTATGTTTCCCCAGTGGATATGAAATATTAGAACTACTAATGTTGAAGGGATCTTTTAGTTTTTGAGCACATTTGACCTCATTATCCACTTTATTTTAGTGTTGACACATCATCCAGGCAGTGGGTTTGATCAAAGCTTCATTTCAGAGATTTATTGGTCTGTCTGGTTGCGTACACAAGCCGTATGTATTCTGAACAGTATCCAAATCATACCCTAAAGGCTGTTTTCGTGGGGCCTTTTTGAAACATCACCAGTTCTGCATTTGAAGAAAAGTGACTAGCTACTTTAGCTGTTGTGTTCGGAGTTATTTCCTTGACTGAAAGAATTAAGTAGGCATGTCATCTCTTGTTTGTCTCCACACGCTGCGCTGCTACACATACTGAAATAAACTAAATGTATATTTGGCTGCAGAGACAGGAGTCCGTGTTTAAATATATAGATGGTATAGAGACAAAAGACGGTGTTTAGATGTATAGATATTATAGAGACAGGAGAAAGTGCTTAAATATATACAACTCCAAAAAAATGAAGAGACCACTGCACCTTTTTCTTTCCTTTCCAAAGTTCCAAGTTGAAAAGGAAAGTTTTGAGTGAGGAACAGAGCTGTAGATGCTATAGAGACAGGAGACAGTGTTTAAATATATACATGTTATAGAGACAAGAGACAGTGTTTAAATGTGTAAATGGTTATAGAAACAGGAGACAGTGTTTAAATGTTTAGATGGTTATAAAGACTGGAGGCAGTGTTTCAAGATATTGATGGTATAGAGACAGGAGACCGTGTTTAAGTGTATAGATGGTTATAGAGACAGGAGACAGTGTTTTTATGTATAGATGGTTATAGAGAGTGTTTAAATGTATAGATGGTTATAGAGAGTATTTAAATGTATAGATGTTATAGAGACAGTGTTTAAATGTATAGCTGTTATAGAGACAGTGTTTAAATGTATAGATGTTATAGAGATAGTGTTTAAATGTATAGATGGTTATGGAGAGTGTTTAAATGTATAGATTCTGTAGAGACAGGAGACAGTGTTTGCATGTGTGTGTGTGTGTGTGTGGGTATGTCCACTAAGGTGTGTGAGATCTGCTCTGTGTGTTTTAACTTCTCACAGTGAACAAAGCCCCAAAACCAATGGGCTTTGAAATACAGGCCCAGATAGGAAGGAGGAGTGTGAGAGTGTTGTGTGTGTGTGTGTATGGTTTTGATGTTTTTAGTGTTATAAAAAGGAATCATTACTGTATTAGCCTTGAGAATCGGTCTCGTTGGGGTTTTGGAGGTGTACATGGCTTTGTGAGTTTAGCGGTGCACGGATATAGAACGGTAAAGCCGGAAGTAAAGGCAGTTTGAGAGGTTTGCTGTGCTTGATGAATGCACACTACTTGTAAGTCAAATAAGTCTCAGAAATGGAATGTTGACCTAAACCACTATATGGGTGATGCTTCAACACTAAAAGTGAGTGGACAGTAAGGTCTAACTTGTTAAAAATGTATATATATATATATATCCCTTTCACTCTTCTAAGCAACCCATCCGCTTTGCTGGCCGGCCACCAGCTCTGACAAACTATATACCCGACAGTCTCACTTTCCCACTGAAGTCATCTTTCTTATCAAATCTGGAGGACATGAAACATAAGCTAGATATTGATTTTGAGACGTAATGTAATGTTTTCATATTTATTTATAGTGTAATCCTAACCTTTTTTATTTTCAAAACTATTTAAGTTAAATTCAGTTAGTCATGTTGATGTTCCTATTTTGATCTGCAAAAAATAGAAACTTAGAAGACAACAACCACAAAATGAAAAATTCGAATATTGCTTCTTAATGTCCATTGGGATGAAATGAGTTGGGGGAGTATGGACTGACCTCCTATAGACCTGTCTCCTATAGATCGACCTCCTATAGATCTGTCTCCTATAGATCTGTCTCCTATGGATCTGTCTCCTATGGATCTGTCTCCTATAGATCTGTCTCCTATAGATCTGTCTCCTATAGATCTGTCTCCTATAGATCTGTCTCCTATGGATCTGTCTCCCATAGATCTGTCTCCTATAGATCTGTCTCCTATGGATCTGTCTCCCATAGATCTGTCTCCTATGGATCTGTCTCCTATAGATCTGTCTCCCATAGATCTGTCTCCCATAAATCTGTCTCCTATGGATCTGTCTCCCATAGATCTGTCTCCTATAAATCTGTCTCCCATAGATCTGTCTCCTATAGATCTGTCTCCTATGGATCTGTCTCCCATAGATCTGTCTCCTATGGATCTGTCTCCTATAGATCTGTCTCCTATGGATCTGTCTCCTCTCTATGGATGACTTCTACTTTCTTATACACCACTGAACTGACATTGATTAAGTTTTGGTGAGTGTTGCCAAATACACTTATTGACCAGATGGGGGCACTAAAATTAAGTAATAAGTCACAAGGTGGTTAGGGTGTATGGCCAAATATAGCATAGCTAAGACATGTTTTTAGGCATAACAAGGACTGCCTGAATACACAGTATTCAGTAAGGCTCACCATGATGGACTTTCAACCATTGTGTCCTTAATGATTTGTAATAAACTTGATTTTCCACATACAAACACACAAACACAACATTAATACGGTTATACTCAATGTAAAAAAAGCGGTACCCAAAACATTTCTGCCATGATTTGGAACAATCCTATAGCACCTTTTAAATCCTGAAAGAGACGTCTGGTACCGTCTGACAGGATTGATCCCTATGAAAATCCTGTAACAAAAGATGGAAAAGAATCCTGGTAGAGGATTGGTTGCTATGAAAATGTTCTCAGAAGAAATCAGACATGGAATCTGAAAACTCAAATTAGAATAGTATAGGACAGTTCCAAATCATAGCAGCAGTTTTTTAACAACAGAAAGGCATGTTTCTGGACTAGGGGCACGTTGCAAACACTGTCACGATTCAACATATGCAGGAACACTCACGTGGATGACACGGCTGCTCTAGCAGGATCATAAGGATCTCATTCAGCAGACACACTCAGGGAAAGGAGTCTCCATAGCCCACACAAAATCTCAGGCATCATTTTGGATTTTGATTTGGCTGAGTGATGCTTTTTATAAAGATCTGGCATTTCCAGAACTACCACGATTGGCCCATTGTGTTCATCTTCTGTGGGGGACCACGTGTTTTTTTATGTAAGAGGTTTATAGAATTCTATTGATATATCAGAGAAAGATCCCACTGAACGGTTCAGAAGATGCAGAATCATGTATCTTTGAAAAATTTATTTTATGGCAAAATATCCTTAAAGTATATTTTCACCCAGTCTGGGCCGAGCGGCGTGGCTGGCAAATGGAAACATGAGTTAGAACAGGGGTTCCCAAACCTTTCCCCCAGGGCCACCTTTTTTCAATTTGAGAAATGTCACGCTTATAAAGAAAAAGATTAGATAAATTGATAACAACAGTCACGCATTCCATGAAATTACTTCCCAAGAAAAGTGTAATATATTTGACTCCTCGACTTAAGAAGGTCGTAGCTCAGTTTCGGAATGAAATGAAGACAAACCAAATATATTAATCTTCTATATGTGGTGGTTGATTAGTAAGGCAATGTTATACAGGTGGTGGTGGACTGATAGGAAAATACTCTATTGATGGTGGTTGACTGGCAAGAGAACGTTCTGTAGATGGTGGTTGACTGGCAAGAGAATGTTCTGTAGATGGTGGTTGACTGGCAAGAGAATTCTCTGTCAGTGGTGGTTCACTGATAAGAGAATTCTCTATCTGTGCTGGTTGACTAGTAAGAGAAATCTCTATCTGTGGTGGTTGACTAGTAAGTGAATTCTCTATCTGTGGTGGTTGACTAGTAAACTAATTCTCTATCGGTGGTGGTTGACTAGTAAGTGAATTCTCTATCTGTGGTGGTTGACTAGTAAACTAATTCTCTATCGGTGGTGGTTGACTAGTAAGTGAATTCTCTATCTGTGGTGGTTGACTAGTAAACTAATTCTCTATCGGTGGTGGTTGACTGGTAAGATAATCCTCTATTAATAGTAGTGGACTGATAACAGAAATGTCTGTAGCTGGTGGTTGACTGGTAAGTGAGTGCTCTATTGGTGGTCATTGGGGGCAGAAGGATGTTATGGTTGTTTATTTTCTGTTATGGTGGTAGAATGGTTATGGTTGTTTGTTTTCTGGTAAAGTGCTCATGGTGCATGTCAGTGTTTGGAGTTATTAATAAAACAGACATTTCATTATTGATCTGAGATGTGGCCCAACTGCCTGCAGTCACAACCTTATTTTGATATGGATTTAGTGACACCGGGAAGTGTGTGTGTGTGTGTGTGTGTGTGTGAGGGATATGGATTAAGTGAAGAGCCTCTAAGTGTTTTCTAGCTTTGAGTGATTAAGGCTGCCTTCAGCCGACACAGTAGGGTGGGGCGTGGAGAGAAAGAGAGGGATGGGAACAAGAGAAGGGTGTTCCTGGCTCTAGCTGGTAGCAGACTGTTTCAGCAGGATGCAGAAAACAGCAGCACGTCTGAAGTAGCCCCTTGAAGAGCTGCTGGACTTAACCACAATAGTGTTGTCTTCTTCTGGTCTCCTGAGGCTTGGGAAATGAAAAATAGCAGATAAAAGACACTGTCAGGTAGCGATTAAATTAGCCCCTAAATGGATATAAACTAATGAAAATGCCTTCATTACAGAAATAACTTCTGTAAACCTGTAATGAGGATGTGCCGCTGTCCCCTGAGGGATTATAAGAATTCATTATTGTAGGTTACCCGACCGTGATAACATTTAATTTAGAAAGCAATGTCTGTGCCTCACGAGGAATGCGTCCCCTGGTAAATAATTCAGGTGGGTGGAAGCAGAGCAGATTGTTACTTTAACCACCTGGAACCGGGTGGGCGGTGGGGTTTGAACACAAAGACACAGGCGGTGTAGCACCTGGGCAGCCGCCCGTGGTCTGGGTAGCCACGCGAATGAGATGGAGCCATCTAAGACCAGGAGAGATGAGATGGAGGACCACGGGGCATCTCCAGGGCGGAGGTGGGGGAGGTGACCTGGGTCAGTGGAGACAGGCAGAGACAATAACTTTGGACTCTCCTGCAATAGAGGTGCAATAGAGGTGCAGAATAAAGCTTCTCTCTCTGTGATTGGATGTCAGATAAATCCTTTCTGATTGTCCACTCAACCAGATCTACTGGTCGTAATTATCCACTGATGAGGTTTTACATTGAATAAGCCAGAGGGAGGCCGAGAAACAGTTGATGGAGTCGGATTGCTGACAAACAGACAGACAGAATGAAAGGCATCAGCCTGTTTTAGGTGTTCCTCAGGAAACCTATCCAGTCACGTTAAAGATTTGTGTCCATGCCTTCATTAATACTTAAAAAATGTATATCCAAAGCAAACTATGAACATGTCAGTGGGAGGATAAATGCTGGTACTTATTATATATGTTAGTTTAATAAATGCGAAGTAACTATGGTGACGTTAACTGCTTCATTTTGATAAGAGCATTTTGGTAGGTTTTATTCAATAAACTTCCCCAAACCATTCATAGCCAGTACCAAAGAGAAGAGTGAGCGATATGAGAGAAATAAGAGAGAAGTGGTGGATGAGCAAAGGATGTGAGAGAGGAGTGAAGTGGCGGATGAGAGTGGAATGAGAGAGAATAGACTCAGTGGATGAGACAAGAATGAGAGAGGAAAGTTTAGAAAGTAGCTGAAGGTCATCCATGAGCCTCAGGGTATGACCAATCAAAATACAGATCTGTCAGCCAATCAAAGCCCAGTCCTGTATCATCTTCTTCAATCAACCTACTCTCTCTCACACACACACACACATACACACGCAAACACACACACAAGGGAAACAAATGAAAAGCAAGCAAGTTAACTCTTTCAAACCCAGAAAACTAACCTTTATCTATCTGCTTTATTTAAAAGTTTAACCTACACAGCAATTAATATGCCATTGTAACACTGGGAGAGGAGCAAATAAGGGCTTTGATATGGTAATAGAGTTCACACAGCACACAAACAGCAGACACACAGCACACACACAGCCTGAGTGCTGTTTACATAAGGGCCTGCCCTGGGATGAGCGAGAGCTGTCATCCTGCCAGAGAGAGAGAGAGAGAGAGATCAGCCTGTCTGATCTTTTCATTGAGGGATAGAGGGACGGAGGCAGAGATGGTGAGAAGAAACTTGTAGCAAGGAAGGAGACAAAAACCAACCATGGGGGAGAAAGGAAGCAAGAAAGGAAGGGAAATAGAAAGAGAGGGAGATGGAAGGAAAGAGAGTGTCATGGAGGGAGAAACAGGGTACGGCAAGACCAGGGGGACAAGGCAGGAATGGAGAGAAAACGGGGGAGGAGAGAATAAGGGAAGAGGGGATGAGGAGGGAGGAGAGTCCCCTGTTCCCCTCAGTTCAATGGATCCTATTTCAGGCTCTTAATCTACATGAACACACACAAACACACACAAACACACACGCTGCCTTCATGTCTGCACCCAGTTCTGGAAATAAAGTTTGTTTATATAGTGTGCCTTTGTGAGCTTGTCACCCTATGCGTATGTGTGTGTGTGTGCGTGTGCGTGTGTGTGTGTATGAGGGGGTTGTACCCAAGGTCAGAACCACTTCTGTGTCTGTCTTTCTTATGTAACTCTCCCTCCCCCTCCAGTCCAAATATTCCCCCCTCTCTCTCAGTGTCTGAGCTGCATACTAAAGTGGACACACACACACACACACACAGACACACACCCAAACGCACTCTCTTAAAAAGCGAGAGGGTGTGTATCGATTTAGCATGGTGTGCAGATTCCCACCACTACCCCTATACAAGGATTAAGGAGAGCTGAGAAACACACACACACACACACACTGCTGCTAAACGACACAACCGCAACCTCCCCTCTCCTAGCTACTCCTCCATCAATTGGTGGATGAATCTTTTTCTTCCATGCACACTTAATCTCTCTTTACCTCCTTTTATCTCCAATTATCTCACTTTACCTCCTTTCCCCTCCTGTAATCTCCCTTTACCTCCGTTTAGCATCCTTTATTTCCCTTTACCTCCTCCCTTTATCTCATTTGACTCACCTCCCTTTTTCTCCCTTCACCTCCCTTTATCTCCATTTGCCTCCCTTTATCTCTCTTTACCTTCACCTCTCTATCATAATCTTCATTCACCTCTGTTTCTCTCCCTTCTACTGTATCCACCTCCCCCATCTCCATTCACCTGCACCACTCTTCATCTCAATTTAAATTCACCTTGTTTATTTCCTTCTACCTTCATCTCCATTTACCTCCATTTATCTCGCTCTACCTCTTTTTACTCTCTTTACCTTCACCTCCCTTTATCTGCTTTTACCACATTTAATCAACATCCCACATGGTGCAAACCCCACCAATGAGAAACCTAGCAACATTCAAAGCTACGTTGATTGGTCAGAGGTCGGACTTTCCCTGTGCATTTGCTTGAGGAAGATAAAAGGACCTCCCATCTCCCTCTTCTTCCTCTCTCCTGTCTCCATGTTCTTCCTCTTTCTTCACTCCCATTTTTTCCATTAGGCCCCCAGGCTAAGGAGGTGTGTGTTGTTTGTTGTGGGTGTGTGTGTATATATACATGTATGTGTGTTTAAAGGAAGAGAAATAGCAGAGCTAGCAGTAGCGTTAGTTAATTAATACACTTCAAAAGGACATTTTAAATATGAAACAGTAGCATAGCATAGCCAACAGCTGCAACAGTTTGGCTGACCTAAATAATTTATACTAGAGCTTACCGTGTGTGTGTGTGTTTAATGTGAATTATTCAGAATATAGCTTACTCTGCTGCCTATTACACTCTATTAACAAGAAACATCTTTATTTTTACTCTGACCTCTTTTAGTGTTTTTATAGCACTATCTCTCTTGAATCTGGTCACTATCTTTATAAATCCTGATCACTAGTCCTCTAATTTCCTTCAATCATTCATTTCTGGACTCCCAATATTTTTTTATTTTATTTTACGACAGCCAAGTCACATGTTTGATTCAAGTCAACAATTTTCTATTTCAGTTGGCCGTGTTATGTCTCAGTAAACCCTATTAGGCTACTCTCTCTAATTCACCATTAGTGTTAAGTAGCTAAAATACACACTGATTCAAATGACATTAACATCTCCACAATAGGGGCTTAAAGGTAAAATAAGAGTCAGCAGTGTTAAATTAATAGAAATCCACATGAGGAAAAATATAATGACACAAATTTTTATTCTCAAGGTTGAAAGTGGAGAACATTAGAAAAAGAGCTGCTGCACTAGAGATGTTGCTAGGTGTTCCCACTTGTGTGGGTGCCTATTTCTAGACCAGCTAGGGTCAAGGTTTGGCCACCAGAGGAGAAAAACTGCCTTTCTGTGGTAGAAAAACACTCCTCACAAACTAAACCTCTCCACACACATTTTCAGCAGAAGGTAGGGTTGTGCACATAAGTGTCAGCGGGGCGTGCGCGCCTGTGTGTGCGCGCTTGTGTGTGTGTGGGTATGTGTGTGTGTTTGCCTGTGTGTGTTTGGTCACGGTGGTTGAACACTCTGATTAATGCTTACAGAGAGACAACAGATGAGGAGGGAAGTGGAGACAGGTGAGAGGGGGGTGAGGGGGGTGGGGGGCGTGAACGGGGGACAGCAGAGGAAATAGATGATGGAGGACAGGGAGTTTGAGAGAGATAAGAAGAGAGAGAGGGAGAAAAGAGATGGAGAGAGAGAGAACAATGTTCATTCACCCAAAACCAGCGGTTGTGTTGTGGTAGTGTTGTGGTAGCGTCGCTGCTGTGTTGTAGTAATGCTTTAACTATGCGGTTTGCCTTGCGGTCTAGGTTCCACCATGACTACAGGGTTGCGGTCAGCATTAATGACTACCTGGACATCTACTGTCCGTTCTACACCAACGGCCCCCCGGCTCATGGACGAATGGAGCGTTACATCCTGTTCATGGTCAACCACGAGGGGTACACTTCCTGCCAACACAGGATGAGGGGGTTCAAGCGCTGGGAGTGCAACCGCCCCGCTGGCAATGACGGGCCGCTGCGCTTCTCCGAAAAGTTCCAGCTGTTCACGCCGTTCTCCCTGGGCTTTGAGTTCAGGCCAGGGCATGAATATTACTATATATGTGAGTAATATCTCATGTTAATATCTTGCATACTACAGTGGAGGTTACAGGTCAGGCACGTGTTACATGTTCTGTTGTATGTTATGCTTCTACAGTACTGCTGGTGTCAGTGTATTTTTGCCCACTTGCCAAATTGTATTGGGATGCAAAACAATGTCAGTGGACCACTCGGAAGCAGAAACGGATGTGGCACCAGGCTCCACCTGCACTGTATGTCAAGCACTACTGCAGTACAGCATCTATATATGGGAATAACCCTTACATCCTACTATTACAATAGGTACTGTTACAACAACGATGAAGACTGGGGGATGCAGGGAAGTAGAGGGAAGGAGGGCAGAGGAAGGGCAGATTTATTACCTCTGAGTGGCAGATTTGGATCATATCCGCCTTGGCTCTTCTTCGTTGCTCCCTTTCAATCTAATGGACAGCAGCTGTAGTGGAGTCAGTCAGATCCCACTGGGCTAACCAGCTAATAGCAAACAACCAACCGTCTCCTCCTTGTCTTCCTCCCTCCCAGCGTCTCCTCATCCCAATCACGTAGGGAGGCCGTGTCTGAGGTTGAAAGTGTATGTCAGACCCCCGGGTGAGTCACACTCGAACCTCACGCCCACCCAAACGCACGGACACCTGCGCCCATACGCACACACACACACACACACACACACCGGCATGTGCACAATCAAACAGACACGTGCAAAGACACATGAACACACACGCGTAGGAACACAACACAAGCACACACACGGAAGATGGAGAAGAGAGAAAGAAATCCTCTACTTTAAGTTTCTAATAGAGACATGACTACTCTACTCTGTAATTACCACCTCTTTGTGACTGTGACACAGAAACCCCATCTTCCTTTTAATACTTGCCGCTGCTAGCTCAGTGATAGTGGCTCTGTGTGTGTAAATGTAATTAAGTTGATTAAAACCTCTACTGTGGTCTTGGCAACATTCTTCTCTCTTTTCTTCCTTTTTCTCACTGTGTCTCTAACTGTTTTTCCATGCTGTTGCTGTGATTTTCTATTTTAATGTTTTATCCATTGTTCTCTCTTCCCTCAATGATTTTGTTGTTTGGTTTTCTACAATTCAAAATTCTTCTGCCTTCTGTATGCTTTGAGATTGTCCTGTCCTCTTTCCCTATAAATGCTTTCTATTCTTTCTGTTGAGTCGTTCTCTCTCTCTTGCTGTTCAGACATTCATGTTATCCTTTTCTCTCTCTGCACCAGGCGGGTCAGGGTTTGACTCTCCAGAGCCTTTTCTGACTGATGGTGCACCAGCCTGGAGGTCAGAGTTCCTGCTAAAGCTGCTCCTTCTACCCAGCCTGGCCTCACTGCTGCTGGGCTTGTTTTCATCGCTGTGACCCCGCCACCAGTGGCGTAGACCTAGACAGTCTTATCTGGTGGACTGCCTTGCTGGTTGTCTCTCAAACCCCCCACACTCTCAGGGAGGAACTCTCAGTACTGGACTTAAAAACACTGTGGGTCCCCAGGACAAGCATTTACAGCCCCCAGGCTGATTCATTGATGAAGAGCCCCTGGTCTAAACTTAAACCTAATCTCTCTGGGGGGGTCTGAATGAACATTGGTGGGGGGTAGTTGGCTGTACACAGGTGCATAACCAGTGTGAATGTGGACTGACTGAACCGATTCTGTTTTTGTCTAGTTTATTTAACTGAACATGGGTCCATGGATACGCTATCATGGTTATGTTTTGTCATTGTGGATAAATTAATAGTTAGTATTCCAAAGTGCAAAGTCTGATATTACACTAAAGCATTTGATGGACTGAGAAATGACTGAACAGTTCACTGTTGAAACCACTTCGACCTACAGAGAGAAGATGAGGATGAGAGAAACTGTGCGATGGAAAAACAAAACAAAGATAGGAGAATCTGGAGAGTATCTGGGGACTGAGATTTCTTCAATGTTGGGACTTGAACATGTTGAGAAATCACTGTGATTACACACACATGCACACACACACATGCCAAACATGCACATACACACCTACACACATGAACAAACAAGAACACTGACACGTTTCTATACTGTTTCATCTTATTTTTGTTCTGTTTAAAAGCATAATCATACGTGACAGCCAAGACGGTTCTTAGCCGGAGAACGAGTGGCAGTTGATAATGATTGCATTTTTCTGTTCCTCTGACGCTGTCTTAGTGTGTATTATCTGCCTGTAGTTGTTTCTATCATGTGCAGCATTTACGGTAAGGCGATCTCTGCCCTGGTTTAATGTACAAACGTTTTTTCTTCACTTCTTTAATCTCATCAGTTTGTCTCCTGTTTTGTTGGTTTTGTCAAGATGATGAGAGACAGGAGAAAATCACACCAATAAAGACTCCTTTGTCTACTAAGTGACTAACAATTGTATTTTCTATACCTGGAGTTCACAAACAAAAATGGGCCACCAATGTTTCATGGAGTGGCCAGGTCCTTCCTTGAATAGAAAGGTCCTGCTCACCCCATAAACAGAAGTATTCAGACCTGTTGCCATGACGCTCCAAATTGGGGTCACCAAGTCTCCAAAACAACAATTACACGTCACCTCCATGGCAACAAGCGTCTTGGATGTTTTGCCAGAACAAAGATTTTAGTCTCAGTCATCTGACCATAGAACCCCGTTAAGAACTCATGTCTCAATGAGATGTCCATAAAACCTACATGATGTGCCATATCATTTATCGTGAAACTAATTGCTAGTGGAATAACATTTAGGGAAATTATTATGATATAGTTTTGTTAAACTATGTGGAGTGTAAAGAAATGAACTTAAAAAGAAAATTATCTTAGCCCTTAAAAGTAAAAAAAAAATTCATCAAGGAGGTTGCGACAAAATAAAGATTTTGAACGTATTACAGCTTTTAACCATTTCTAAGACACATTTCTTGAAAGCTTCACCCATTTTCTCAAAACTTAAAACCCAGATCCAAATCTTCAAACTAAATTCACAAAACCCCTCTTCTGTCAAAATCAAACACTCGCCTCAAAACCAATTAATCTGTTCTCAAAATCAAACAACGCATTCAGATCATACACACAGCCAGTCAACATAAAAACACTACAGAGCATTAGAGACTACATAAATTTTTTTAGAACACAGCGTCCAGGGAATGTAGTTACTGATTTTTTAAGGAATATAAATAGTAAACACATTTTGCAATTAAAAAGTATAATAATCACAAGTTCAGTGAATATATTGAATACTGTAAGTATTGCAAGAAATACAGTATTGAATGTCTGAATATTCATTATTCGTCAGCATCATGTCTTTTGCTTGGCTCTTCCTCTTCGTCTACCACCTTTGACACGTACTCTTCCTCCTCATCCACCACCTCTTACATGTACTCTTCTCTGCCTCAGACCTGTGCCACCTGTTCACTCTAAACTGTGTTACATTCTGTACAATTGCTTTGATCACATTATTAGAAACAAGTGTGAACTATTTTGAGTCACTGTGTGTTAACGATGACAACTGTGTTGTAGTTGTGTTTAACTTTTGCCGCCCGTGTTTACCATTTTGCAAGACAAGTGCATTACAGTGTGAAATGTGATTTACTGAGTGAGTTAACAGTTTTGCAAACAGAGTGAATGCAATTTGCAAATGGTGTCTACCTTCCTGGATTTGTTTAAGGTTTTGCCAAAAGAGTGACTGATTTGACAAATGGACTTAGGCCACTGAGAACTTGGTTCAGAGAATGGGATTTAGTGTTTTCGCAATTCAGAAAAACTGTAATGGGTGTTTTTATTTGATTGACACCACTGACCTCTGCTGGCTAAATGTATGGAAACAAATTATTTAGAATAGAGGGAAAGTGAGCATCAGAAAAAAATATTGAATCATCTTTAATTGAAAACTGAACACAATCTAAAAAATAAATAAAAGTAAAACCTCTATGAAAAGGCAAACCATATTGATTCCATGTTAGGCAGAAGTCATAACATTAGTACATACTACAATAAAACTACAGTTTAATGAGGCAGAATGTTTACTTATGGCTCCTCGAGACATTTCCTGAGGCCCTGGATCTCTCTCTCCATGTGGCAGATATCATCAGACAGCTGTCTGTGGCTGGATTGGGCTTTCTTCAGCTGGCAGTGGAGACGCCTCACAATGGCCTCGTACCGTTTGTTCTGGATCTGAGAAACACCATTCCGGTTATCTTTTTGTGTGTACAGTACATGACCTCAAACGGTTAGTAGATTTTTGTACCTCGATATCCTTCTTGATCAGTGTGTGACTCTCAAACTCCTTCAGGATGAGTGCTCTTTTCTCAGTCACCATTTTGGTCTTGGCTGAGATCTGTCCCCTCATGTCATCCATCTCTTTCTGTCAACAGATTACAGTTTGATTATTGATTCACAACAATCTGTAGAACAGTTGAAGTGGCAGAGTTTTCTCCGCCTGTATCTCAGACGCCTGTAATCTGGCAACATCTTGCAGGGCCTATCAGCTGCTCTTACCTGTTCCTGCTTTACAGCAATCCCCTCAGGGTTATCCAGATCAGCCCTAAGCAGCTCTCTCTTCTCTGTGAGCTCTCTGAACAGAACCCTCTTCTCTGCCAACTGCCGATGTGCCCTTGTCTGACTCTCCGCCTGTGAAATGGCAGTTCGGTGACCGTCCATCTTGTCACGGTAGGTGTTGTAACCAGCCAGAGCACAGTGGTAGTTGTCTTCCTCTTCCACAATCAGACGTTGGAGCTGTGCATTCTCATTGTAGACAGTGATGGATCGGGACACTAAGTCTTGCGTGTGTTGCTGAATGTGCTCCATCTCACCCTGCAGGATAAGAATCTCTCTCACAGTGGATTTCAACTTCATTTCAGTTTCCTCTACTTTTTCATCCATTTCTGATAATGTGGCCTGGAAGTGTAAAGTACAAAAATGTACATTTCATAAGAGGATTGATGAACATGTTATTAGCAAACAGGGCAGTTAATACCGTGTGAACATTTGACTGGTATTCATGTTAATAGGGGGAGACTCATTCACCTGGAGAGATATCAACAATTGTTGTTTCTGCTGGAGGGCCATACACTGCGCATATCCTTGTTGAGAAACATCTTCTAGTGCTTGAGTTAGCGAGATTTCGGATATTTCTTGCGTTTCTTTATCAATATCTGCGGGGGTTATCATGGCAAAGAAAAAATACAACAGTCAACAGGTGTATTTGCTAGCTACCTAGCTAGCGTAGCAATGTTGTAGACTAGTAGGCAGCTATTAGGAACCTCGAAGAGCTCTTTGGAAGCTCGACCACCATCAGAACCACTTTCCCTGCTGTTCAACTATGATTCCCATGCAAATGGTAGGTTAAAACGTAAAATAAACTTTGCTTGTTTTCTCACCAACGTCCGACTCCTTCGGGCCAACAAGTTTAGCCATTTTGACGGACTTGTTGATGCGCGCGAAACGATGATTTTGGCGTTGCGATAGTTCACCGTGTTTTAACGTCTTCAGTCTCTGTGAGTTTCCCGTCTTGATTCTGCTTATTTGCACCATAATAATTTCATGCTATTGACTTCAGCTCTCAAACATCTACTGATGTAAACAATTAAACAATGACAAAACCACCAGTTTGGACACGACACACCCAGATAATGTTATTGGGTGGTGTGGCTCCTGTTATTTATGATCCTGTCATTTGTACCAGACAAACGTTAACTTGGCCCTTAGCAGGCCTACAGTATACAGACATTCCATTTAAATGAATCGTGAAGGTCGTAAAGGAAAAATATGATTTCATTTATTTTACAATGAAGGGGTTGCAATTCTGTATAGACATATATTTATTTGGCACAAATTTCTGCAGCTATGTACAATGAATATTGAGGTGTTATGGGAAAGTACAATTAAGTGAGCCAGTCAGAACTGAAGGCCAGTCATCAGGGTCTGTAGACAGGGTCTGTAGACAGGGAATCATCCTCAGCAGCAGGATTTGGTGGGAATGCTGCTACAGGCATTTCTAATGGAGAGCATATGGGCATTAGTTTACACACGCTATTCACAGAATTTATAGTGGTGGAACATTCCACATACACACCCAGTAATAAATACATACATAAATAAATGTGTTGCACAGTTAAATCTAAATGTCATTATGCACAATTTATCAAACTTTCAACTTTCAGGATAGAAACATATGAACCATACAACATCCTTAGCTAGACAACAGAGAAGACGTAATATATCACAAAAGATACAAAATATCAGCATAATACAGACACCTTTTAAGTTAGCCTACGGCATTGGAAATTCCCCTTACTGAGCCCAGGACCTAGCCAATACAATCACAGAAAACCTTTATGATGTCACCTCAATGAAAGTTAACCAAGTCAGTAATGCGCTGGTTAGGTTGTAATCGTTTTGCTGCAGGCTACACACATTATCATGATGAAACTGTGTGAAATGATATCCAATATTATGTAAGCTAGTTGGACAGAAAACGGAAAATTGTCACCCTATGTATAATACCATAGCAAGTAAAATAGATTAACAAACATGCAGTGGATATAAAAAGTATACACACCCCTGTGAAAATGCTAGATTTTTGTGATGTAAAAGAATGAAACAAAGATAAATCATGTCAGAACTTTTTCCACTTTTAATGTGACCTATTATGTGAACAATTCAACAGAAAGAAAAAACGGAAATCTTCGAGGGGGAAAAGTGTAAAATAAAAACCTTACTATAACCTGGTTGCATAAGTGTGCACACCCTCTAATAACTGGGGATGTGGCTGTGCTCAGAATTAACCAATCACATTCAAACTCATGTTAAATAGAAGTCATTACACACTTTCCATCATTTAAAGTGACTCTGATTAATCACAAATAACTTTCAGCTGTTCTAGTAGGATTTTCCATTTTCTTAGTTGCATCTCAGAGCAAAAGGCCATGGTTTGCAGAGAGCTTCCAAAGCATTCATTGTTGAAAGATATCAGTCAGGAGAAGGGTACAAAATAATTTCGAAAGCCTTAGATATACCATGGAACACAGTGAAGACAGTCATCATCAAGTAGAGAAAATATGGCACAACAGAGACATTACCAAGAACTGGACGTCCCTCCAAACTTTATGAAAAGACAAGAAGAAAACTGGTCAGGGAGGCTTCCAAGAGGCCTACAGCAACATTAAAGGAACTGCAGGGATTTCTGGCAAGTACTGGCTGTGTGCTACATGTGACAACCATCTCCCGTATTCTTCATATGAATGGGCTATGGGGTTGGATGACAAGTCATCGAATCGGTTGGCATTCTCTCTCTACCTCCTTCTCTAGTCCATTCAAATGAAAAAAAACGGTATTTCACTCAGACATTAGCTTATAATTCCTAAATATATACCTTTTAATGACAATGATGTGATCTGACAGTTGTGGAGCATAAAAATTGCCAATTGTTTTAATGGGATAACTGTTTTCCAAGGTGTGGTTGCATGCTTATGTATATTGGGAAATATTTGTTTGTTTTATATAATATATCTCCAGATGCTTAAGTTCTGTAATTAGCTGTTCATGGTCATGTGGCTTTATTGACAGACATTTCCAGGTTACACAACAGGTGTCTGCCAGTTTCCCGCAGACACTTATAAAAACAACATTGTGGTGAAGCAGAATTCGTATGATTTATTTCACCGGGACAATGTGGAAAGATATCGATTTTTTTTTCCCCTGAAAGGGCAGTGGGCGTGATTTTAACCCACGCTGCAGCAAAACATGTGCATGGGAGGCAGCGGTCTAGACCACTGTGCGTCACGCTTTGTAATCAAACATTTTCTGTGTTTGATTACATCGAGCCCTTTTTTTGTCTCAGTCCCATAGACACAGCAGGATGAGCTGTATGCATGACTCAACAGGGTGCTCCCTCTCTCCGCCTCTCCCTCTGTGACTCAATACAACCACAACTATTTCCTGTCTTAATCCCTGACATTGTCTCTTTAACCCTGTGCTTTGTCAGCATTACAGTTTGGGCAAAATAATCTTTTTTTGACCAGGTGTTTTGTTTTTTACCCTAGATTCCAGAACCCTTGTTTCCATAGCATAAAAACAAATGGACTACACTTCGGATGCCAAATCTTAATTTGATCTTTCTGTTGTTGCCTGCACAGCAGGGAACGCAAACTTTTGGTCTATTCTAGGTGGAAACATGCGCCTACAGTTTGTGATTTATATTTTAAAATGTCATACTTGATTTGACCAAACTAAGAATGTATTGACCCCTACAAGAATGGTGCAATAATTATAATACATGTTACCTCACCTATCCTGTTCCTCCAGGGTCATTTTTCTGTAAAGCAAATTGGCTGAAATTAACTTATGATATCTGTACAACAGGACAATATATATTTGCCATTCTTATTTTGCCCGCCATCCTTTCTGAAAATAGGAGGAGAGACAATGAAAGGGGGAAGGATGGAGGTTTATTTTGAATGTCATACAATGTTGTTGGCTGAATACCATAAATGGTACAGTAGGCCTTGAACAGGGGTCAAAGTCTGGGTGAACTGCAGTACACGAAAACCCTGCTATTCATCTCATAAAACCCAGTGTTATTAGGCTGCCTGTGTTTTGAGGTGGGCCTAATGCTGAATACCGAGGCTTGAAAATGGGATTTAAAGTATAGTCATTTGAGTGCTTGCATCAGCAGTTTTGCTATTGAGACCTTTTTGAAATAAGGAGCTGATTCATGTACTATTGTTGCCCATTTTCTGAAAGGTTGTAGAATGGTGCCAACTATGCTATTCTGAAAACAAATAAAACGGTATTTATTTCAGTGGGCTATTTTAATGATCTCCTAACAGTGCAATTGTAGAACTCGGTTAGTGTAGTTGAGTGGCAGTTTGAATATTGTGGAACAGAAACAACACAGGAGTGAGTGTTGAATTGTGTTTTAATCTAAAATGGAGGGATTGATGTCTCCCTTTGCAAATTGATTTTCATTTGAATACGGCAAACACAGCCATAAACATTTAATTAGAGGTCAACAAGGGAATCTCATTTCATTTTGTACCAAATTAAAAACTTTAGACAGGCTGGAGGTCAGGCGGAGTCAGTGAAATCAGGCAATAAGTAGATCAGGGAGCCTCTCAATATGCATGAAATCATGGAATGAGTAAGGACCGTAGGGGGCCTCTGAATGTGCATGACACAGCAGTCCCGCACGCAACACTAATCTCAGTGGAGTTGTTCACTCCTAACCACAATAACCATATAATTTGCGGCGCCCTGTGCTTGCCTGCTTGAGAGTGTCAAGGTTACAGAGATATGCAGAGGTATACAGTCTGAGTGAAAACCAATGGTGTACCTGCTTTCTTATTAAATGGTAATAATGGTGTTAATACCATGATATTAATGCATAATAGTGTATATGACTTTGTTGTAATGTTCTATCAACACAATAGAAGAGATGTATAAGTAAAATGTAATATGAAAGACATAAAAAATTATATAAATATGAAACTTAATGAACAGTCGCTGAGGCTTGATCACAAAACATAGCCAAATGCTGTAAACATTGAATACTTCAGAGAACTAAATTGAGGCAAATCCAGCTTGGTTTTAAGGATATAAACACAATAAAAAAAATTCTAAAAGAAAAAATATGTACTGTAGATAGTCCAGCTACCTAACAACCACAAACAGTCCCGCAAAAGACATGAATTCCAAGTCATGTACAGCCTTGACCTGGAAGTGTAATTAATGAGAAGTCAGTTAACAATCTATTATGTTAGTGCCCTGGATCTCTTTCTCATCTGCTGATTCTGAAGGCCCCGAAGTAGGTTCCCTCAGCCTCTGGGTCCAGCAGCCAGGAATTGGACACAGAGACATAGAGACCATCCCCAGGCCCCAGGGGGAAGGCCCCTCCCTGCTGTTGGCAACACATGTGGTAGTGGCCCCTCTGCCAGTACCTGGTGCTGCCGCTCTTCATCAGCACCGCTTGCCTGAGGGGACTGCTGGGACTGTACCGCTCACGGAACACATACTGTATGAGCAGGGCCCCATCTCTATCTCCTCTGTGAATACCAGGCACTGTAGAGGTCCCGTCTCTCCTTGGAGACTCAGACTGCAACAGCGACTCCTCCACCTGGTCTGAGTACCTGAAGCAGGTCTTGGCGTAGATGTAGTACAGGCCTCCCTCCTGGACCAGGATTCTGCCGTCGTGGTACCCAATCTTGGACAGGTGTCCTCGGGCATGATCCCAGTGAATCATGGTGGCCTGGATGTCCCTCTGAACACGTCCGCTCGGAGGCTGAACGGACAAGTGGGCTGATGGTGTGACCTCCCGGTGTTTTTTGGTGCACCTCTGTGGTTCCTTAGTCTGTAGCTCATCCGAAGTCTCAACTCTGCCTGGTCTGGCCTCTGTGACCTGTAGCTGCCCACAGAGACAGTGGTAAGAGAGGTGATGGTTTTGCAATAGAATTTCATAATTTCAAACTATTAGCGTTGTCTTAACATTATAAGCACAGCAATGTGCACATGGCAGTACGTCTCCAATGTTGTCATAGCACCCTGCATGTGCCAGGGATTACAACATCTGTTAAAAATTCGGCAAAGAGGGCTGATTTACAGACGCAAAACAACAAGCATGGGTGGTAATGTGACTAAGATTGAGTCTTAGTTTGCTGGGCAAGGAAAGAAAATGTAAGTGAATAGAACATAAGTGAAAATATTGTTGGTTAAGTGTCTGTAGCCAGAGCTGCTCGTCACGTAATGAGACAAGAAAGTGAGCTTGTCCATGCTGGTTGGCAAGCCCTCAACATTCTGGCCCATAGCCGGAGTTGCATCGACTGTGCCAAAAAGAACATGTTGAAATGGTAAAGTCAATATCCACTTTAGAAATAGTGTTATTATTTACGGTCTTATTATTGTTTGTTGACTCTCGAAAAAGTCGCTCAGATCCTTAAGCTTGGACATTTTTTCGTGCTTCTAACACATACATTTTGAGGACAGAATGTTCACTAGCAGCCTAATATATCCCACCCACTGACAGGTGCCATGATAACGAGATTATCAGTGTTATTGACTTCACCTTTCGTTAGTCATTATGTTATGGCTGATCGGTGTATATATTTATATAGATTATCAGTGTTATTGACTTCACCTGTTGGTGGTCATAATGTTATGGCTGATCGGTGTATATATTTATATAGATTATCAGTGTTATTGACTTCACCTGTTGGTGGTCATAATGTTATGGCTGATCGGTGTATTAGCTCCCACCTAATGAGGCGACAGTGCTTGTCAGAGGAAAAACCATGCCATGAGGTCGAAGGAATTGTCCATAAAGCTCAGAGACAAGATTGTGTCAAGGCACAGAGACACCATGGCCTCCATCAGTATTAAATGGGATACGTTTGGAACCACAAACACTCTTCGAACAGCTGACAGGCCCACAAAACTGAGCAATCGGGGGAGAATGGCCATGGTCAGGGAGGTGACCAAGAACCAGACGGTCACTCTGACAGAGCTCCAGAGTTCCTGTGTGGAGATGGGAAAACCATCCAGAAGGGCAACAATCTCTGAAGCACTACACCAATCAGGGACCTGAAGGACTCACTATGAGAAATAAAATTCCCTGGTCTGATGAAATAGACTGAATTATTTGGCCTGAATGCCAAGCATCACCTCTCGAGACTGTAATGGCTGCCAAAGGTGCTTCAACAAAGTACTGAGTAAAGGAGTCTGAATCCCTATGTAAATAAATTATTGCTGGTTTTTTTTATACATTTCCAACATTTCTAAAATCTTGTTTTTGCTTTATTGTTACAGGGTGTTGTGTGTAGATTAATGAGGAAAAAAATCTATTTAATCAATTTTAGAATGGGCAGTAATGAAACAAAATGTGGATCTTAACACTTTCCCGAATGCACTGAATAATGTATACATATTTGTTATGGCATTTATGGCATTTTTAGGTATCAACCACTACAGAAAGAAAGTAAGCCCAGTCTAGTGCAAGATAAATAAAAACTAGTGCCATTGACTATTGTTTGAAAAATGAGTTATTGAACAAATCGCAGATGTAGCCTAACTGAATAATTAAAAACATAGTGGGTGTGTTCAAATGAAAATACAAAACGGACGAGATACTGACTTGCAACATATTCTTTAAAACACATTGTTGCGTTGATACAAAACATTACGTTTAGATCGCTATTTTGGATTTGTATTCGCTTACTCAGCTTACCTGTTGAAGATGGCCTGTCAAGTGAAGCACAACCGCAACGCTTGATGCCACTTGAAGTATTCCCATGACAACGAGGGTACCAATAAGAGTTCGGTTTGAAGTTGGTTCTGTTCTCCTGAGCTGCTGAAACCTTGGCAAACTGCTTTCCATTTCATACAGATCCTTATCAAAGGTTGAATGTCCACTGTGTTTCATAAAAAACAGACCGTTATAAGACCACAAGGGTAAGCTAATTCCCCAATATGTGCATTTCAGCGTTGGCTGCTCCAATTATCAATATACGTTTTAGTAGGTGTTTCCCCGATAGTAGTACCCCCACTTTGAGGGCCAATCAGATTATAGATTATACCGCAGTATCGTCGAATCGCCTACTTGCTGATTGGCTTGAATTAGTTTGATAACGCATTAAATCCACATTTCGGACTGTTTGACGTTTTCGGGACAAATGCAGTACACCTAAAGACGCAAAAGGCCACAAAAGCAATAAACGCAAGCGGAGTATAAACACATTATTGCTACTAGTAAATGCTTACTTACTTGTTGTTGATGTTTGTTCTTTTTAAGTCTAAAAATCGATACAGCCGGCTGGTATATTCCACTGACAGTCATATCCTACATTTCACGTGGGACAATATGATCGATGAAAATGCTGAAAAAGAACAAAACACATGAGGTTATTAGTATACATTATGTTTGTTTTACATGTTTTAAAAGTAATTATGTTTTTTCGTGTTTCATGGTTGCAGACGCAACCCATCGTTTATTTCTACTTCTATTACAAATTTTAGGCTATATTGTAAACCATTAGTTTTTAACCATAAAACTAATCGAACGATTGGGTCACGTCTGTAGCAACCAAAACTTGAAAAAGCGACATTCATTAGTAAAATATGTAAATATTTATGGAAACCAGTATTTTGTAACTAGTACATTTTGTTTTTGTATGTATACTGTAGTGGCCTATTCGCGGGATAAACACATTTGTTGTGTACATCTCTGCGTCGTCCATTATTTGCAAATCCTACATATTGTTAACAAAGGTACAGATTCAGAACTTTGGTGTTGATCCGATCCATACAAACAATTTACATCACCAGAGGGGCGCTGTAGAAAATAAACGTGGCTAAAACCACTATTTAACACTACATATCCCACAATTCAATATCACTCTTTGACCTTGCCGGGAAGCATGGTTATCTTATGTTTAACGACATTACAAAAAAAATATTAGATCAAATTATGCGGACCTTATCTAATAATCTTACACTTTTGCATTATTGAAGCAAGATGCTTATGCAGAAATGTATTCAACTGTGCGTCTCATGCGCTTCACTCGTCTCGGCACAGCACATTCACATTAGAAGATGGAAAGACCTAGCAAGAGGCTCTGTCTTATCATCAATACGTTACTGTCACAACAATTTTGGAGATTTATATCGAAATGAGTCTGTACAAAGATATCTTCGGCAACTCGTGGACGAGTACAGGGTTGTCACCAAGACATTACAACATGGGTTTCTCAGCGACACTGAAAGAAAAAGGTTGAACAAGAGACAAGTAGAACTTTCACCAGTTGCTAATGCGTTTCAGAGCGCAGAACATGCATTAAAAGACATTGAGGAGGTCCAGTCTCTGCTTCAGGGTAAGGATAATCATTTGTTGTATTTTAAGTGACGAACTTAATGAGTTTTCTTTGTCATGTTTTCATTTGCGTCTGAAAGTCTGTTCTGCCGCAAGTAACCACAATGTGTCGCTCTTTCTTCAATAACAATATGCTAGTTGTCAAAGGTTTGTTGTGATGCCATTAGAAAACATTATGTTAAGCCATATATCCATATCTTGATATTCTCTTTGTACTGATAACAGTTGGTTCCAAAGAAGAAGACCGAGAAATGGTCAAGTTACTCAAAGAGGAACATGCAAAGATCGCCCAAAGAATCGAGTCACTGAGAAAAGATGTAAGAACAAAAGTTATAACAAAAGTCTTAAGTCTTAAATTACTTGCCTTTTGTCAATCTGGAAATGTATATTTTCACAGTTGATCAAAACACTGGTACCAAGTGACCCAGATGACATCAGTAATGCCTTCTTGGAAGTGGTAGCTGGACGGACAACCGGTGGTGAGTCAGTGAGCATGTTTAGTGTGCTTAACTGCATAGGCCGTGGAAACGTCTGACTGTTACACTCAAGGGTTTCGTTCTGTCTCTGGTGCTCGTGTTTTGATCCAGGTGACATCTGCCAACAGTTCACCAGAGAGATGTTTGACATGTACCAAGGCCTTGCAACCTACAAGTGCTGGGACTTTGAGGTGTTCAACTACACGCCTGCTGAATACGGTTGTGCATCTCTCAGGAGCCTGTCTGTTGTACTGTGTGTTTCAGGCATTTAAATGGATTTGGGTCTACTTGCGATTCTCACTGATTATTATTGACTGACAGGCTTGCACCATGCAGCGGTGAGGATAGTGGGGGAGGGTGCGTACCGCAGGCTGAAGCACGAGGGAGGGACGCACAGGGTTCAGAGGATCCCAGAGGTGGGCCTGTCCTCCAGGATGCAACGCATTCACACGGGAACCATGACCGTCATAGTCCTGCCAGAACCCACCAAGGTTTGTCACCGTGTGCACCACCACCACCACCACTGTCGGGGTCCAATACGTTGCCAGGACAATTTGTCTCTCTTCCTTGTTTTGTAGCTGGACATAAACATTGACCCAAAGGACCTGCGGGTGGACACGTTCAGGTCGAGAGGTGCAGGGGGGCAAAGTGTCAACACGACTGACAGTGCTGTCAGAATAGTACATCTGCCAACTGGTAAGAGCTAACAGTTGAGGAGCCGGAAAGTGAAACTTGGTATGTTTTTTAATCTTTATTAAAAACCAATGGTACTTTTCCATTATTGATTTGGGGGAATTGCGGTAAACCTTGTATTGACTGAAGTGAAATGACTGACCCCTGCGCGTTGACGCCAGGCACAGTGGCGGAATGTCAGACGTCCCGCTCTCAGCTGCAGAATAGAGACACGGCCTTGCGCGTCCTGAAGGCCAGACTCCACCAGAGCATGATGGGTCGGGAGACAG
Source organism: Esox lucius (assembly GCF_011004845.1). Lineage (NCBI taxonomy): Eukaryota > Metazoa > Chordata > Actinopteri > Esociformes > Esocidae > Esox > Esox lucius. Next base: position 11,684,865 of record NC_047590.1, read on the forward strand.
AGCAGAGACACACGGCGCGCAAACAGCAGGTGATCCCTGGGAACGCAGTCCAGTCCTAACTCTCCTTCCCCCCTCAGACCTCGGTCACATTCACGCCTGTCCTTCCCCAGGTGGGCACCCGCTCCCAGTCGGAGAGGATTCGGACCTACAACTTCAACCAAGACCGTGTGACAGACCACCGGACTGGCTATGTGACCAGAGACATCAAGGTGGGTGTATTGAGACCCACGTGTAATGGTAGTGTTCACATCATGTCTGATACTGGCCTTCACGTGCCCTGTTGCATCGCTTTCCTCTGAGCAGGAGTTCATGAGAGGCGGGGAGCCTCTGGATGAACTTATCTCTGAGCTGGTGGAACACGGGGAGAAGGAGGCGCTTCTGGAGCTGGTGGAGACCTGCGGTCAGAGCTCCTCTGAGCCTGGTAGGGCACAGGAGTAGAGCCGGGAAACTCAAGTTGCCAGTGCAAATCCTAAGTATTAGGTTTAAAAACTAGCTAATGTGACCCAGCTCTGTCTCACTGACAGGAGAACTGTCAGTCACATTGGGGCTGTCAGAGCCAATATGGAAGCTGAGACTTGAACATTGATCCTGGAACACTTTTAGAGGAATGGTGAGTGGGGATCAGAGAGTATGGCTGTAGAAAATGTCGTCCTACCATTATAATGAAGACATGCAAAATTAGTGAAAACAGTCTTTGCTCCGAGTGGGTGTGTTAGAGCTTTATATCATCCCCACACACTCTGTAATCTCTAACCCCCAGGGTTTGTGGCAGCTAGCCAGCCAACCACACCATCAATATCTCTAAACTGCATAGCAATGAGTGTGCATTGGCACAAATTAATGGTTAATTTACCTTCAAGGCTTTTGCTACCCCTGTGAAGTATTTGAGTTGCTGTCAGAAGTCTGTGAAATAAATGTTGATATAAAAATAGTGACTCTTTATTACTAATGGTAGATGGAGTAAAGAAAGAAGTCTAGAGAAAATGTCCACACCAGCAGAATATTTATTTGACAGTGCATGAAAAAGTAAAGCATTTCAACAATATTTGATCAATCATACTGTAGAAAAAGCTGCATTATCCTCATACTTCCACCATACTAAATAGTGGTTCAGTTCATTCCCTTGAGGTGATGTGAGAAATTACAACAATCACCACACTAGAAACAACACAGAGATACTTTACAAGATATCCATAAATTATCCAGTCAAAAATACCTCAGACGAATAAGAAACATCACTGGAAATGATATTGTCCATGTCGGCCACTGCTGTACGCTATTCAACAAAAAATTTAAAAAAGCAAGGGGGCTTCAGGCATTGAAAACAAAATTGTAGAGGGTACAACAAAAATGCTTACATTAGGGCTGCCAAGGGAGCAGGTATTGAGCTTAATTCAGACGCCTGCTTGTCCAAATCTGCTGATATGCTGACATTTCGGTGGTTGTAGAGGTCAAATTCAACCTGACCAATTTTTAAATGATGGCCTCTAGGTGAGTAACTAACTACATCCAATCAGGTTCTCAGTAGCGCCCACATGAGCCTGAGCTGGGTTTTCAGGGCGTTGATTGAATTGTCCCTCATAAAATAACAACATGGTATTTGAAAGACCCCAAGTCTCTAGACACATTTGGGTTTGAAAGAACACAAGTCCATGTAAGGTTCTAGTCCTCTTTTCCCCTTTGCCTCAGACTTCTGGATGATTTCCCGTTCTCTGCCTTCCTCTTCCTGAACGTTGACATCTCCCCTGACTCAGGTTCCCTGTTGTCCCCTAGTGAGGTGATGGTACGCTCTCTAAACTTGGGTTTGGGCTCAGGGGGCATCTCTGTGGGGTTCGGGGTGCTTTCTGTAATTTCCACCTGGGGAAGCTGCAGGTCCACTTTCTCACTGGGGGGGGGGGACAGGTGAGTTACTAGACTATTCAGAAAGGCACACACCAATACGTTCTCTTAATCAGACTAGCATCTGGGTCCAGTTCAAGGCTTACACCGTAGCAAAATGATTTGCATCAAACAAGGCTCTCTCTCCAGTCCAGTTAAAACCACATGACAGAGTATTCAGAGACACTTACTAAGGGTCTTCCACTTCCTGGATCTGCTCCCAGGCTCCATAAGGGGTGGTCCTCCTCGGCTTCTTCGCGGAAGGCTTCTCTTCCACAGGCACGGCTACTGGGGCCTCTATCTCAATTTTGTCTCCCTTCCCCCCGTTGTCATCAACAGCTTTGTCCTCTCCCTCCTTTTCCGAAGGGGGAGTCGTTTTTTCCTGAAGCGAGAAAAGGATTATTGAAACGACTGTTACTGTCGGCATATAGCCAAAACAAAGCTCTATTGATGAGAGGCCTTCCACGTAAGGCTCAGTTTTTTCTAAGGACTCAGTCTCACTCTGAACTGAATCTTGATAACATTACCTCCACCTCCTGGGCTTCTTTGGCACTGTTGGAGCTGTCATCCCCTGATGGAAGTTCTGGCTTGGGGGCACATGGGTCATCTACCCCTGGGGGGCCCACCGTCTCTCCACTGGGCTTAGAACCAGACCCGCCCTCAGCGGGGAAATCTGCAGGTCTTTCCCAACTAGAATCTGGGAGAGATTGGAAACAACCAAAACATCATCATTCTAATCCTGATCGATTAAACTAACCCACTGTCCCTTAAACCTGTGCTGTTAGTAGCAGGGAGGCAGGCAGCGTGTGCTAAATGACACTAACATGTATAACATGTCCCTCAACATACAAGACGCAGACCTGACCTCCAGTCTCTGTGTTGTAGTAGTAGGTATATCCATCTGGACTGAGGGCTTCCATCCAGGCACTACCTAATGAGATCTACAGAAAACAAAAAAAAAAAGTGTGTTCAAACCAGGAGTTGAAGACTGTGCTTCAGTTCACTGTACTGGCTCCAAACATATCAAAAGGGTAGTAATGACATTCAGAAGACTCCCAGGTGAAAAGATAGATATTGGGAGAAAATAATCCTGTGTGTACCTCCATCTGAGCAGGCTGTAGAGATGGCATGCTCTTTTCCTGGAACCCATTTGGTTTGTCCCACTGAGATTCTGAAAAGACATGGAAGCACGGCTTCAGGAGAAGTGTACACTCCAAATAGGTCTGAAGTCACAGAGAGTGAATTTTAACCCACCACCTGTTTGATATCTAGTGTGCTGAAATGTTGTAGTCTTCATCCTACCTCCTGTTCTAATGTTGTAGTAGTATGTGAGTCCTTCGTCTGTCTTTCCCTCCACCCAGTTTTTGGATTCGTCTCTGGGCAGCTTTCCCTTTCCAGGCTTTCGTTTCTTTTCTTGATTTCGAGAGTGAGACGGAGATTCCGACGGAGACTTTGACGGAACTGGGCTTGGAGTTTGAGGTTGGATTTGAGATGGGGAACCTAACACACAATCTCATTAATATATTTGCCATTTGAGCAGGGACAACAATCTTAATAATAGGTATTTACAATCACTCACTGAAGTGTATTAAAAAGGTACAAATAAAGACTTGCCAGTTATTCTGTTAGTAATTAAATAAAAATTCACCTGATGGTTCTATCCCCAACCTCTTCATATCCTCTTCATAGGCCTTCAGTGCAGCCGCCTCCATGGCAGCAAACTCTTTAGACTGACGATCCTCTTTCTTTGCCTTGTCAATGCTCTTCTTTTGCATCTGTACAGAGGAGGGGCCCAGAATATCAGTCACCAATGCAAAGACAGCCTGGGATGAGCTTTCTGGACCTTATCTTCACTAAATTTGCCACTACACATGCCAGGAGGGCTACGCACGCCAAGTTGTTTACAACACATCAATACTTTTTCTCACAACAGTGACCCCTGTTGATAACCCTGTGGCATGTGTTATGGGATAGGAATAAATACATGGAATTAATAGAACTGGAAAATAATGTATTGGAATGAGGACTTCTGTTCTATTTATTCTTTTTATATGCATTTAATCCTGATAGATCACATGAAAAAAAACGGAGCCCTTAATACATACAGCCTAGAAAACAGTCTTTGGTGTTTGACACATTTGTATTGCATTTATGCGACATGTATGCAGTAGATTTATCTTCCACCCTGACAGTGTCACAAGTCTGTCTTTCTATGGTTCACAGCTGACAACAAAACACAGTAACAACTTACCTCAGCAATTTTAGCAGCAACATTTTCTTTGTGATTCTTCCCTCTTTCGTGGAACTCAACACTCTGCATGATTTTTTTAAACAGTGTTTAATACAAGTTCAAATTAACTTGATTTGTCGTGCTGATTTGGGTCAAAGAGACTACTATTCTCTTTGACACACATCAGCACGAATCATCAAGAACAAGTGGGCATTCATTTAACATGAAAAACATGACAAAGTTTTAATAAGAGACATAATACCAAGCATGATAATCACATGATAAATATAGTAACTTTCACATTCCGATGGTAAAAATGTCGATGCAATTTACTAAACACTCACAGGCTTGTTGTCGGCTATCCAACACTTGCAGTACTGACAGAATTTCTTCGGCTGGGACTTCCAATATTCAGACCTGGCGTAGTAATAAAAGATAACTTCAAAAACGTGTTTAAACTAGCCAGCTAATACATTATGTTAATTATATGCAACAGTAGTCACAAAAACTCAATTTGCTTAGTAAAAACTTTATTACAATAGGTAACATGGATATAAATACTCACATTGTGTCTTCTAATACGATCTTATAGTTAAGAGAAAGTTAAACTACGGACTAAAGCAGAACATGTTACACACTGGACGACCAACAACAACCAACAATACGGCGTCCGTTTCTGATGACGTAGGTACGGGAATTGTTAAGGTACAAACCAAAAATAGTAGGCTATCAAGATAACACTTGGACATGCTGGGACAACACAGATTGCGCATGTGCAGATTGTTAAAAGCGCATCCAAATGAATAGATGTTTCTACTTGTAATGTAAAAACTGCGTGGTTGTAATTATGAGAGTTTCAGCTACGTATGACATTCATTTGAATATAGCTCTTGCCTTTAAATAAAAAAATAAATAAAATCGAATCTGCATTGCAAGCATATCCGGAAGTATTAAGAGGTTGTGCTTCTGGGTTTGAAATCGAGATTTTCACAAATTACTAATTTGAGCTGTAAAAAAAATAAATAAACCAGTCACAATAGTCTCGTTTATTTGCTATAATAAAACGTACAAATGCTACTCTTGACTAAAATATGTACAATATCTGATGAAATTACTTCCGTCGTATGTGAATCATCAAATAGCTTTTTGGTGAGCATGTCATAAGAGATCTCCCATATGGTCTAGCGGTTAGGATTCCTGGTTTTCACCCAGGCGGCCCGGGTTCGACTCCCGGTATGGGAACTCACATTTTGTTAGTGTATGGAAGTGCAAACTTTGTCAAGGGGACTTTAACAGGATTTATTTTAATTAAATGGAGAGCCATATTTATATAATTCATAAATTGTGGCAGGCCAGAAAAGGACAGGAATTTAAACATGCATTATAATGCCTAAATAATCTCTAGATTCAGATGTAAATGGGCTTGAGACAATAAAAAATGTTGAATACCTACCGCAGGCCAGGTGGAATTGCCTCGTCTAACAGAATTTATCAATAGGGCTGGCAGGCTCATGGTCTAAACACATACATTTAATATGTTCTCCATAACATAAGTTTAAGAAGTCTTCCCAAAAATAGAGTTAGCAATAATGGAATGAGTGTCTATTACAACAACACACCCTTAAAACGTCCATATGTAATCTCTCAGGGACAAGTAGAAAATCCACATGACAGCATACGGTCTTCACATAAAAAGTAATCATTTAAAATCTTTTATTTAATTTAAAACAAATACACTAATTCAATGAAATACAGTAAGAAAATGTTTTAGTGATAATTAATGAAGAAAGGAAGAAGTTTCAAACAGACGAACAGTGTAACAGAACAAGAGTGCTACATAAGTGATGTTCAAAAAGTGATCCTTCAACCCATGTGCTCTTCATATAACAATTATTAAAACCATTCATTATTAAACCATGAAAGTGCAATTTCACAAAAAGAACAGAAACATTTTAAATTTCAACTTAGATACTTTACAATCATTGCAACAATTACAAATATTTCTTATATCAGTGAATCTGAAGTTTAAAAATCATCCAAAACAACTTGAAGTAATTTTTGTCCCAGTGAGACATTTTGTAAACCGATGCAGACATACGCTTTAATTTGGTTAATATGCTTCACATTAAAAATTCAAGAATATTGCATCAATACGATGAGCATCCCAAAAATGCACGCAAAGTAACCTTTAGTCTGTACACTAACCAGAAGATAAAGACTACATATAAATATTTGAATATACCATAACATTCAAAATTAGACCAAATACTCTGCCAAAACAGAGAGTGATTTTGAGCATTTTAGCAGCATCTTTGGTGAGCTCTGGTAATAAAACACCCCTTCTTATTTATCAGAGTTCCAAAGTTAAAAAGTCTGTCTCAGTTAGCATAAAGTGGCAACGCTCTCCTTAGTACATTAAGTAACTATAGAGCCTGTGGTTAAACCTTGTTAGTGCATAATAATAGCAATGGGGAAGTCCCCTTGGCACAGACTAGATTGGACAGATGGGGAATGCATGTTTACTTTGCGCGCTGAGCACACCTCACATACCCAATCATGAGGGTAATCTACACTTGAGGTCATTTCCTATAGTTTGTGGACATACCCTCCCAGTTCCCCCAAGAAGACTGTGTGGCAGCGAGTAACCCCAACCAGCAGGGTCTCTCCACTAACAGAATCTCCTAGCCATCATCCTCCCCTTTCATCCATCCATCATCCACCTCTTAATAGCAGCCATCTTTCCAGCTCCCATCTCGTAGGGCACTCAGGGTGGACAAGCTCTTTGGAGGGGTCAACAAACTGTGGAAAATAATTAATCCAAAATTATAAAAATTAAAAAAAATTAAAACATGAACCCAGACGGAGATCCCCAGTCACACTTTTCAGCCTACCTGCGGGTGGGCTGGGCTATCTTGCTGCGCGGGGTGGAACTGGTTCCGATGAAGGAGGCGGGGCGAGGCAAGCTGCTCCGAGGGGGGGTGGGGGTGCCCCCGACTCCCCCGGCAGATTTACTGGGGTGGGGGATTCCACTGACACCGTTTAGGGACTGCAGACTGTTAGAGGTCGGCATGGTAACCGGTCCTTTCATAGTAGGACTGACGTAGGCTGTGGCTTTGAGGGGTTGCCTTGACAAAGACTGGAAGTTCCCCACACTCTGGACTCGGTTCTGTAGCTGGCCTGGGGAGGGGACTAGTGGGGAAATAAATTAATGGATTCATATAATATTAATGTCTTCCCAATACACCGCCCCCCCATTGTATAATAAATATTGGCTAGAATAGGAATTTTCAAAATTATGAATTCTTCAAACAAGTAATGTTTGTGTATAAAGTCAGTAGTCAGAGCTAAAAGTTTAAATGTAAAAAGAGACGATATCTCACTTGAGGACTGTAGCCTGCTGGCCAGCCCATTGGAGGAGTCAAAGCTCAGACTGTTCCGAAGAGTGGATGTGGAACTGATTTGACTAGCAGGGCTCAGTGGACTGGGCACGCTAGGCATGCTGGGAGCCCTGAATAAGTTGGGCATGCTCCTCCGCAACTTATCTAAAAAATAAATAAAATAAAAAAAATTAAAGGCCACAGAATCTGCATAGTTTTTCCTAAGGCTCTACTCTTAAGAACAGAAGTCTTAAGCCGCCAAAGACAAACATGGCTCCTGAAATCGTCTCACTTTCTATTCTGTCCCTCTTGTTCAGCCCCCACAACGGAAACAGAACAGCCTCCAAGAGCTTAGGGAACAGTCAGTGCTACAAGAGGCTTATTGTTAATTACTGTATCCGTGGTAGTCAGCCAAAACAGTCAGACGAGGCTAGCGATTAATGAGCAGGTGTCCTCAAATCTCCTTCATTTACAGTACCTTGAAAATGACCAGTTAAACAAAACTCTAGATCATTTTTTATTTAGAGGACCAAGTAGTGTCATGACAGTGCTCTGTTTCTAGCCCTAGTAATGATGTTCTGTTTCTGTGTACAAACATACCACCAAGACTAAACACTTACTGTCATATTCATCTGGATTCCAAATGTGATCCCCGAAATTACATAGGGAACATACATACAAACATATGTAAATACAAACATACATAAACACACAGACAGACATCATTAGAGGGAAGTCTTGTGCAGCATTCCTCCCACATAAGAACGTGTGAGTTGCACACAATTAGGCCAAAGGCAAGGGTTGCATTCAAAGGAAACCTAACAAGTGCCGAACTACTGTTCATGACCATTAGTCTGGCAGTCCCTGAATTGGCCACAAATAATGCTTTCAAGGTCAAACAATTTCACCCAATTACCTCAAACTACAGGGCCTGGTAAGGGCCAGGCTTGCTCTTCTTTACCTGATCCAGGCCTGAAGGCCTGCTGGTCGGGCGTGTAGGTGCTGAGGGTGGGGCTGGCCTGGGCCAGGGGTGGTGCCGGGGGCTGGTAAGACAACCCTCCAGAGAGGTACTGAGGGCTAGAAGGGCTAGCCAGGCTCACGGTGCTCCTCCTCCAGTCCCGCATGCTAGAGAAGGTGTGGGAATGAGAGAGGCCTCGCTGCAGGGTAGCTCCCACGCGAGTCAGACGAGGTTGGGGAGGAGGCAGCTGCCCATACTCCTCCTCCTCCTCTTCTTCCTCAAGGTCGGCCTCGCCGCCGCGCTGGAGGGAGAGGAAGGAGAAGCTGGCGCTGCGTCGGTTGACAGAGGTGGGGGTGGCGGCATAGTCCTGACGGAGGCCTGGAGGAAGGGGAAATACGGACAAGCGCACACAGACACACGCACACACACACGATCTGTCATCACCGTCTGAGGTTAAGGTTAATGAAGCCAGGATGAAGTCTCAGGTCTAGTCTCATGTTAGTGTTAGAAGGGAGAAAAGCACAGAGGAAAATGAGACATTCCACCCTTATCCCCTTTCAAATGCCATTTTAACCTGTTAATTTTGCTAAAGACTTGTTCCATTGTAACATTGTCCTTTGCAATATGGTGTGTAACCTCCAAAAACCAAAATGTAATTCCTAGTCTTGTCACCTGTTAAACAGATGTAATAATTACAATACCATAAAACTCACCACTACTACAGGACACCACCATTTTTATAAAGAAGTGGAACTCACTCTCTTCCTGCAGACGAGCCATGACTTGGACATCAACAAGGTCCTGCAGCTTGTATCCCTGGGTAATGGAGTCATCCTCCAGCTCTGAGGCAGTGAGCTCACTGTCCACAGAAGACTGGGGGCTGAGAAGAGAGCGTCGGAGGCTGCGGTCTTCAGGACACAACACAGGACAGAGATTAGATCCAGTTTCACTCTGAGACCGCACAACATAATGAACAGAATGCCAGAACAGGACAAAAAGCTTTTTTAGTGCAGAAAAACAGACAGGCAGCAAACACCAAAACTGGCTGCCGTCTAGCTCCCACAAGCTGTGGGACGTGGCGCTCCACTGAATTACATCACATGGTGATCACAAACTTGAAACAACAAGACCCGAACGCACAATAGAACACTCCTCTTGCCTTGACAAATGATCTTGGGGGCATCTCAATAGTCTATAATGGCTTCCACTCATCGCAGTCTAAGTACTAAATACATGCAATCAATTAAGTTTGCAAGTTGCTCTAGTTAAGTGTCGGCCAAATGAGAACTCTGCGCTTTTCCCCCATCCATTCATCAGCAGGAACGGAGGAGGGAAGTAATGGAAGCTGTTCCCTGTCGACTATTGAGATGCGGCCCCTTCATTATTGTCACGGTGACAGACACCAAGACAACGAGGGCAGCGAGCGAGGCTTACTGCGATTGGCTGAGTGATTGGCCGGGAGGAATGTGGGAATTCTCTCGACCTTCTCAACAGGAGTCAGGGACAGGTGGAGGGGTGAGGAGGATGATGCTGACAGGCAGGGAGGGGGGAGAGAGAAGGAGAGAGTCATGGAGAGTTGTCCCAATGGGAAATGCCATGTTGGAAAAGTGAAAATGCACAGGATATTCACCATGTCAAAGAACTAGATATTTCTGCCAGCCTGGTGACCTGACGCAAAGCCAGGAGAAACTAGCCTCTAGACTAAGAAACCTGTAGGCATTGTATGGGTGCCCAGACACTGAAGGCAGCAGCCCCCCCCCTACCAGCATTCTGACTTCCATATCCAAGACACTGTTCCCCACACCAAATAAACCTACAGCCTTGGGGGGGGGGGGGGGGGGCTACAAAATTCTCAGGGCACCAGAGACCTTTTCACCCAGAGCGCACTGTAAGGTGATATGGGATGCCTTTGCTAAAACTAATGAAACAACTGGCAAAGCTTTCAGAACTGGAGAAGTGCATCCGGTGACCAGAAAGGTTTCTGGGATATTGCTGCACCGGAGCGCTGCTTATTTTTTCCTTGGGAATAAGGGAAGGGATCGACCCCTTCCTACAGGTCCCCCAGGCCAAGAGGCTACAGAAACATCTAACAGGTTAACATGTGGTAGTTTAGCCAGTGTCATCTGTGGGTTTTACCAGGTTGGTCAGCCAGCTGAGGGTTGGAGCAGGACCTGGGGGACGAGGTACTGAGGGGGGACACTCCAGCTACACGTCTCAGGGTGAGGGCAGGGGATGAGGGTCTGGACAACACCCCGGGCCACCTGTGGACTGCCAGCAGAAGAGAGGTTGGGGAAAAAGGCAAAGTTATGCTGACACAAACACCCCCCCTCCACCCCCCCACCACCCCCCCAGCTTTCCGGGTCCCTGACAAGGCCCAGCAGTGAGGCGGTTGTTTACTTGAAACCCAGCGCGTCACGTCGCTGTGACAGTCACAAAACCACCATTCAGCAGCAGCCAGGGAACACATCTGCTGTCCAAAACCCAGGAGACAAAGCAGCATTCAACACACACACACACCCAAGTTTAATCCAGCCCATTCAGTACAGGTCTGAACCAGGGACGGAGCAGTGGACATACACCCACGCCAGCGCCAACCCACACAACATACTGCAAAACACATTCATGGAGAGCTACGGGAATGAACACACACCAAGCAATCTAGTTACATGTGACATGGAGGATCAAAGTACAGCGAGAGGAGAATCAGTAAGAAATGTTGGAGGTGAGGAGGCAAATCATTGTGCTGCTCAGTGGAGTACTGCAAATATATCCCATACACTACAGCTCAAAGGTTTGGGGTCACTTAAATGTCCTTGCTTTCAATGAAAACAAATTAAAGTAGTTTGAGTAGAAAATAGCCTCATTAACAAGGTTGGACATTAGTTTAAACTGAAACAACTGTCCTTCGAACTTAGCTTCCGTCAAAGAATCTTCCATTTGTAGCTATTGCAGCCTGGCAGACCAGTAACAATTTGACAGCTAGAATGTCAAAGATTTCACCCCAGGCTTCCTGAAGCACCTCCCACAAGTCGGATTGCCTTGATGGGCACTTACAACAGCTCAATAGGGTTGAGATCTGGTGACTGTGCTGGCCACGCCATTCTAGACAGAATACCAGCTGGCTGCTTCTTCCCTAAATAGTTCTGGGATAGTTTGGAGCGGTGCGTTGGGTCATTGTCTTGTTGTAGGCTCCAATCAAGCGCCACCCACAGGGTATGGTATTGCAAAATGAAGAGATAGCCTTCCGTCTTCAAGATCCCTTTTACCCTGTACAAATCTCCCACTTCAACACCAAAGCACCCCCAGATCCTCACATTGCCTCCACCATGCTTGACAGAGGGCATCATGCACTCCTCCAGCATCTTACATTTGGTCTGCGCCTGACAAATGTCCTCCTTTGTGATTCGAACACCACAAACATAGATTAATCTGTCCATAACTCTTTTCCAATCGACCTGTGTCCATTCTTTCGCCCATCTTAGTCTTTTTTACAGGCCAGATGAGATATGGCTTTTTCTTTGCGACTCAACCTAGTAGGCCACCATCCCGAAGTCGCCTCTTTACTGACGTTGAGACTGGCGTTTTGCAGGTACCAATTAATGAAGCTGCCAGTTGAGGACCTGCACAGGTTTCTCAAACTAGACACTAATGTCCTCTTGCTCACCGGGGCCTCCCACTCCTCTTGCCATTCTGGTTAGAGCCAGTCTGAGCTGTTCTGTGAACGGAGTAGTACAAAGCGTTGTGCAAGCCCTCCAGTTTCTTGGCAATTTCTCACATGGAACAGCCTTCATTGCTCAGAACAAGAAAAGACTGACTAGTTCCAGAAGTTCTTCGTTTGTCCATTTTGAGCCTGCAATCAAACCCATAATTTCTGACGCTCCAGATACTCAATTAGACTAAAGAAAGCAAGATTTATTGCTTCTTTAATCAGCACTAAAGTTTGCAGCTGTTTCAGCTAACAATTGCAAAAGGGTTTTCTAATGATCAATTAGCATTTTAAAATGAACTTGGTTTAGCAAACACAGGACTGATGGTTGCTGATAATGAGCCTCTGTATGCCTACGGAGGAATGCCATTAAAAAAAATCTGCCGTTTCCAACATTAAAAATGCTTACACTATTTCCTGCATTTAACAATTTAATGTTATTTTAATCTATAATGGCTTTTCTTTCAAAAACAAGGGACATTTCCAAGCGACCCCAAACTTTTGAACGGTTGTGTATGCTGTTGGGTCATGCTATAAATGTACATTACATGCTCATACCGTGCCTAGTCAGAGAATACAAGCCATTTAGCGTTGAGGCCAGACGCCTTTCATGTAAACACGGTAACCATGGTTACCCCTCCGGTTGCAGAGGCCTTCTTAACATAACAACAGGCAGATAGCAGGCCGAGTGTAAAACCAGCGGGAGGGTTTTCCTGCAATTGCGGTTAGCATGGAGTGGAGGTCCCTAATGCAACATGCAGGACTGTAACAAACCGGTTGACTGATGCAACTGAAGCTTCTGATGCAACGATAGGCTAATATGCATGGATGAGAAAAAAAATAAAAATAAAACTCAAGACGTTAATTGTTTTCTAATATATGAATAGTAGCAACATAATTAGCTGACCCACAAACAGGCCTGCACGGACACTCCATGCATGCAACACGACAGCCACTTTCACCTCTCATTATGAGCTTAAGCGTGTACTTATGCATTACAACCGTCAGTTAAAACCATGAGACCCGTTCACACTTCCACAGTCCTCCTCCTCTTCGTCCAGACCTGTTTACACGACAGCGTCTTAAATGAGGGCCTCACTTTTTCCCGCTTACGCCACAGAACAACTCATTAGCCCTGGATGCAATTAGCCATGGTGTCAAGGAAACATTCCCCAGGTCGGCCACCCATTCTTCCGCTTCACAGCCACCTGTTTATTCCCACTGGCCCAATCACCTCTCTGTATCAACCTTAAGTAGTTGCTGTGGATCACCAAGTGAATACACTCACTGTATTCATAACTAAGAGTGTGGAGGTCAGAACCGAGCAGTATTTGAATCAGTCACCTATGGGAACTCACCTATGGGAAATAGGGGAGTTCCCAACTCACCTATGGGAAATTCGGCTCCAAGTAACAAGTAGAGGACTCAACATTTGAACTAATGACTGAATAGCTTCCAACCAGCACTGCATTTATTAATGTCAAATTGATTCTATACCGCGAACAAAAGCAATGGGCCCAATTAGCTTGCATGCCCCAATTCTCTTGGCCACATCAGCGGTGAATACTCAGTCCTATCCACAGCAGTAGTCTCCTAACAGTTGTTTTTAAATGGCTGAATGACTGAGTTCACACACAGGCCACCTGCTCAACATACCTTGGTCCAGTCTGAGGCACAGTGAGCGTCTGGCAGCCTCCAACTCTGCTCTGGGGCTGTCCAGGACATGTCGAGCCCACTGGAGGGGTGTAACAGGGCTCTCTCCCCTGAGCCGGGCCTTGGCTGACACGTAGAGCCTGTAGGGAGGACACGGACAAGGGGGAGAGGATTTTATCGCAAATCCATTTATGTTAAGGGGTATTTTGAATAGTGAATCCTGCATCAAGACGAAACTAATTAGCACATGAGAATAGCGTCATATTGTTTGTAGCCAACAAGTGCAAACTGTGGCTCGGGAAGGGGAAGAAAAGGGAGCAGTGTAGAGCAGGCAAATGTTTTAGTCCAATACTTTATCAAATAAAGAAATACGTTATCAAATAAAGAATGAGGCAAATCTACAGTACATTGGTTTTCATTTCAAGGATTATTGTTATGCATACATTGTACCAGTAAAACAAAAGAACTTGTGTCCCGCCCAAGTCAATATTCGTAAGACTGTTGCAGTAGCTTTTATTTCAACAGATGCATTGTCACAGAGACTGGCTGCCTGCTCAATCATAATACTTGAAGATATTGGACGCAACAAATCGACGTTTTGTATTTGCAAGAGACAAATCTAATGGCATTGTAACAAGTGTCCAAATCACGTCGAAGGTGTGTCTTTGTTGTCGTATAGTATCCCACCACAATGTGGGTCTGATTGGCAGGTGCATAATTATGTTCAATAGGCCTACTTCTAACAATAAGTCAGCAATCCTACAAAAATAGATACTACCTAATCAAACACAAATTTCAGGTTTTAAAGAAATCAGTGGGTTGATCTGACACCTAACAACAACATTAGGCTACGCATTAGAAACAATGAGACATCGGGAAATGCTTACCAAGTATCTTCAGATCCCTCTTTAAATAGAGAATCTACGTCCAGAATGTTGACCTCGTCTAGAACCGTTGGTTCCGTGTAATTAGCCTCCGCCTCTAGAGTAGCATCAACAGCAGCAGAATGCGGATGGAAATATTCGAACGGTTCGTCCAAAGAGGAAAATGACCCCAACGAAGACTGGCACAGGAGTGTCGGTAACGGACTAGGTATGCAGTAGCTCCCGGCTATGTAGGCCGGTGATGGAGGTAGAATGTGGGGGCTGCCAGTGCAGCCGTTCGCCCGCGTCCTCAATTCTTCATTTTGCCGTTCTAATTTCCGAACCAGTTCTTGGAGCTTTTTCACCTCCAATTCGGCGTTCACTGCATTGCTGTTGCCGTTAACATCCGTCATTAGCTGCGGGTTCAACACCGCTGCATCCATTGGATGAGAACGAACTCGATATATTTTAAATTAAATGGTGGACTGTTTAAGCTGCACTCTTAGCCCACAGGATTTGATTTAGGTATCGGTTGTATACCGCTTGCCCGAGAGTAAATCAGTAGCAGAGCATTCAGATGGCGCCCATGCCACCCAATGAGGGATGGTGGCGTGCTACAAATTGTCTCCACCCCCATCGAATTGAATACACACCGCGGGAAAGTTTGATTGATTTTAAGACAGGTGCGCGTATATTCCCATGAAATGTTTATTTAATTGTATTGGTTTAAACAAAATACCGAACGTCATAACATATATGCAGTATGGTTACTAACGTTCACTACGAGCCGTTCGTTCCGTGCTGAGCGAATGATCCTTCATTAGTGCTCAGCATGCAGTTAGATAATTGCGATTCAATTTAATAGCTATTCATGTGTATCAATATCAAGTCAATAGTATATGCTGGTACATTACAAAGAAAATGTATATTATGTTAAGTCCTCGCGTAAATGATTATGCATTGGTTAAAGGAGCCGTTCATTTCATGGTCTAAAATTATGTCAACATTTTCGCCTTTACATTGGATATTTTATTTGTGAACATTTTTAACGAAGAGCCGTTCGGGAGTCATGTGAGCCGGCTCTTTCACCGGAAAGACTCGGAATCCCCATCACTACCGAGCTGCCTGGTGATGCCAGTGCATTTTATGTGAATTTACCGCCATCCTGTGGTGTGAATTGGGATGGCACCTGGTGTAACTGGTGAATGCCACCGGAGTGAACGTTCTGATTGTATCACAGCAAAGAAAAACAAGGAACCGCAGACCATGGACAGCGACACTCCGGGACGCTAAGCTTTTTTTTTATGTCGTAAGCTGCTAGGTTGTTGACATTTGGACGGCCCTGACAATCTATTTTTATAAAGAATTGTAAAAACATAGCAATATATATGAAAAACATTTAATTATTAATATACAGATAATGACAGAAAAGAGAAGTGTGTTGACAGAGAATGCCCTCTTGTGGCTGAAGAAACCCATTACCGAGTATTAGAGTTAGGAATTCTGCCCTCACATGGACAAAACCTCTTTGAATGTGTATGTTTATTTACATCTCTCAACCAGATAGCTATTTCCCAAACCTACAACACCTTTAGAGGACATGTGAAACTCGATTAGTTAAACTGTTTGTCCCAAAAAGACAATTACTATTCATAGAAAGCTACTGATAAAGCTGCTGCTGTTATTTCTGTTTCATCTGTCAGTCTTATAGCAGATCCTAAAAAGAGTCTTCAAAAAGGTCTGGGCAATTCTATCAGTTTCTCTGTCTCCTCTTCAGCGTTTCTTCCAGGTGAACTTCCTCCTTGCCCCCTCCTGGCCTGGCTTCTTCCTCTCTTTTACTCTAGGGTCAGGGGTCAGCAGCCCAGCTGAGGGGGAGAGCAGGGACATTTGTCAAAGAAAAAATAGTAATATGCATCAATGTAACAGCAAAATAGCAGCAAATGTTATTCATTTTTATGTACATTAATTGGATATGACAGATGGCTGAAGGTGTGTTTGACAACACATATTTCTGAGTGCAAGTGTGAATGTATGTGTGACAAAACAGTTTTCGGGGAAAGTGTGTAAATGTGTGTGCGAGTGCGTGGACGCACGTAGCGCCACTACGAACCTTGTCTCATGCTCTCCACCTGACCCTCGGACAGGAAGCTGAGCATGGCACGGGAGATGGCCAGACGCAGCGCCCCTGCCTGGCTGGACCGACCCCCGCCACCTACAGTGCATTGCCCGTCAAACCTCCCCAGCATATCCAGGAAGTGGAAGGGAAACATCAACTGCTCCCTGTTGGGGGAGGGTTGGTTATAAGAGAGAAAGAAGATTGGTTATGGAGGGGAGGAGAGAGAGCGGATGAAGGGTTGATAAGGGCGAGGGTGAGGATGAAGGGTTGATGATGGTATCGGGAGGATGAAGGGTTGTCATGAGAGGATGAAGGGTCGTTGTGAGAGGATGAAGGGTCGTTGTGAGAGGATGAAGGGTCGTTGTGAGAGGATGAAGGGTCGTTGTGAGAGGATGAAGGTTTTATAAGGGCGAGGGTGAGGATGAAGGGTGGATGATGGTATCGGGAGGATGAAGGGTTGTCATGAGAGGATGAAGGGTTGTCATGAGAGGATGAAGGGTTGATGATGGTATCGGGAGGATGAAGGGTTGTTATGAGAGGATGAAGGGTTGATGATGGTATCGGGAGGATGAAGGGTTGTCATGAGAGGATGAAGGGTTGTTGTGAGAGGATGAAGGGTTGTCATGAGAGGATGAAGGGTTTATAAGGGCGAGGGTGAGGATGAAGGGTGGATGATGGTATCGGGAGGATGAAGGGTTGTCATGAGAGGATGAAGGGTTGTTGTGAGAGGATGAAGGGTTGTCATGAGAGGATGAAGGGTCGTTGTGAGAGGATGAAGGGTTTATAAGGGCGAGGGTGAGGATGAAGGGTGGATGATGGTATCGGGAGGATGAAGGGTTGTCATGAGAGGATGAAGGGTTGTTATGAGAGGATGAAGGGTTGATGATGGTTTCGGGAGGATGAAGGGTTGTCATGAGAGGATGAAGAGATGTCATGAGAGGATGAAGGGTTGATGATGGTATCGGGAGGATGAAGGGTTGTTATGAGAGGATGAAGGGTTGTTATGAGAGGATGAAGGGTTGATGATGGTATCGGGAGGATGAAGGGTTGTCATGAGGATGAAGGGTCGTTGTGAGAGGATGAAGGGTTGATGATGGTATCGGGAGGATGAAGGGTTGTCATGAGAGGATGAAGGGTTGTTATGAGAGGATGATGGGTCGTTTTGAGAGAATGAAGGGTCGTTATGAAAGAGGCAATGACATGGAGGACAACAGAAAGCGTAGGTTAGCAGTGTGGACACGGAGACAGCTGTGGTTGACAGCACTGGCCCATTGTGCTGGGTGAAGGGCGGTGTTGTGTGTGTACAGTCATGTAAGCCCCTGATAGAACCACGCGGCCATTTTCCCACAGCTTAGCAGTCACTCTTCTGACTCAGCAGGAAGAGCTGCCGTGTTTTTGTGTGTGTTTTCTGGCCCACGTCCCAGCAGGCTAAATGACTGCTGACACAGTCAAACCACCGTTTCTTCTTCTCCATTAGTCCCGTCTCAGTCTGTCTTCAGCCCGGGAGATAACAGCCCAAAACACACACACGCGCACGCACACACACGCTCGCTCGCTCGCTCTCTCTCTTCTCTCTCTCTGACCCAGTCAACTGTGTAATTAACTCTGCTATGTCCCAAATAAATAAAAAAGAGGCTATAACGCCGTGAAGTGCAACAGAAAGCTGCTTTTCAACAGTTTTTTGTTTGAGCAAGTGCAGGGAGCTAGGCCTGCATCTTAAGAAGAAGGTGAGGAGGAGAAGAACGGGTGAGAAGAAAAGCCTCATTTATGAATGGCTCAGGAGAAGAACGTCGTTTCGAAAGAAGCAGGTGGACAAAATGCTAACAGGGGCTTCTAGATAACTGTCTTCATCTGTATCAGGCTCAAACTATGGGCTATAAGTGTTGGTGGACATGTGATGTTTTATTATTAGAGGGGAAGTCAGAGGAGACGGCGTGGATCCTCTGGGAAGACAGTCTACCAACCGGTCCTGCAGAACAGGGAAGTAGTGTAGGTAGTCTCTTCCATTGATGCTGATGGAACCTGAGCCGCAGTCTCTCAGCAGAACAGTACATGTAGCCGTCTTCCTCCTTCCTGGATAAAACACACACATTGGTTTTTACTAACAAGGCGAGTGGGTGGGGAGTTCTATCTCACTATGAAGCCCTGGCTGACTAATCCCCCGTGGTTTGCCGTCTCAATTCAACTGAAACTACAGTGAAGCTGACTTGTGTTGCAGTCAACTACTCGAGAGACTAATCCCACTAAATTCTCGAAAAAGTCTTATTGATTGCTCGTTCACCATCTGCGGTGCTGTAGGCCACTCCGTTCTCGTCGTACTGCAGCGGCGCCACCTGCTGCTTGGAGGACTGTATCTCCAGCTGTTTGCGGTAGCGCTGGACAAAGTCCTTCTCTGACAAACAGTTCGGCAGCGACAGGAGCCTCTCCATCAGCTGGATGAACCGTGCATACTGGTAGGGGAAGACATTTCACATTCACATCTGCACCACTGAACAGAAGCACTTATGGAAGGTGTATACATCGTAACATAGCACAGCATCAGCATCTCAGTAGCAGACTTGCTAGAATTAGTTCATGAACGCCGCAGTTTCGGGGGAGTGAGAGGACTGTGGAATTCATTTTAAATGAAAGGTTTTGGAAAGTCTATGAAAATGGGCTGTGACTCGGCTGTCCTAGATTCAAAGGGAAACTGGTTCCACCATTGGGGTGTAAAGACAGAGACAAAGAGCCCGGGTTGGGGTGCTGGTTTTGAGGTGGGAGGGGGTGGTGCCCTTGCTGCTGTGTAGGCGCGATGGTGTTGTAATGGATGGGAGCTTCAACTGGAAGTCAGCGGAGTGAGTGGAGGGGTTACATGGGAGAAGTTGGGAAGGTCGTAAAGCCTCGTGACCAATTTAGGGTCAGAATAGCGGTTTCTATATTAATGGTGTCTCTCTCCGTTTAGTGTTGAAACAGCGACCTCCTGTGGTGGCTAGGTGAACTGCATCGTATCAGTCATACTGTATTACAGTGGTATTCAAATCTGGCCCTCGAAGCCAGTTCCACTCCATTTTTCCAGTGCAACCCCCTAATCGGGGACTTAGCCTTCTGTTCTACCTCATTATTAATTGTACCCACCTGGTGTCCCTGGTCTAAATAAGCCCTTCATTAGGGGGTTCGAATCTGTCTTCAAGGGCCAGATTTGAATACCACTGACCTAGGATGTCCAGCGATTGGAGGCAAGCCCCGGGTGCGAACCCCAGGCATGTTAGTGCAGGTTTGATGACATTAAAGGTGTTCTTACATCGTGGTCTGAAATGGTCTCCACCAACAACTCCTCCAACTCCTCTTTCAGTAACCAACGGCTCCCCACCAGAGAGCTGGGGAGAAACACATGCCATTATAAGCCTTCACCGGTGAACCGGTTGAATGCCCGGTGAAAGAGGCACACTCACATCGGCTTGGTGTCCTGCGGGACGGGACCCTCGGAAAGCAGAAGGACCTGCTGCTTCTCTGCTGCCAGGACTTTAGCCACCGTGTCCTGGACGAGACAGGAGACAGGCAGAATAACGCACCCGTGAGATTCATCAAGACGCGATGTAAGACCCGGCGGCTCATGAGGCTTTTAATCGCCACAGTCGCATCGATGCATATTAGCGTTGCGTCAACAAAACGAAGTGACAGAACAGAGTGCGCCGTGTGTACTGACAAGCAGGCATGAGAGGGAGAGGGGGAGGTAGGGAGAGGGGGAGGTAGGGAGAGAGGGGGAGGTAGGGAGAGAGGACTCACCATTATAAAACCAGATTCCATCTTTCCCCTCATCCCTGGCTGAATTTAATTGGCTGAGGAAATTGAATTGGTGAGCACTTGGGCTATGTCCCCCCCCCCGCCCCTCCCACACCTCACACCCCGCTTCCCTCTGAGGAGGTGCCACGCGGGGAGAGAGAGAGAGAGAGAGAGCTTGCTAGCCCCCGTCCGCGGGCACGCTTGTCTAAATTGGCATCGCACCCACAAGCTTGGCGTTAGACTGTCAAGCGTGGTGTGATAGGGTGGGGCTTCTGGAGGCCGAGCCGGGCAGGGCAGGCAGGATGGCATTCTGGTCACGTCCCCAAGGCAGACCCCCCCCCACACACACACACTACCCCCCCTACCCACAACCCCCCTCTCCGCAGCCTGGGTGAGAACTCATTTCCCTGTCCATTATTCAGCAGATGTTTGTTTAATTCCTTCTTGATAGAGTGGAGTCTAATCCGCTAACACTCCGCCACAGAGAGGGAGAGCGGTGGAGGGGGAAAAGCAAACATCAACCCAAAACCAATTTTTGTCACAAAAAAAAAAAAAAAAAAACAAGTAATAGAAAATCTGTAGGAAAACAAATTCTAAAGAGAGAGGGTTAGGGGTTAGAGGAGAAGGGCTTTGAGTTACACATTTGTGAACACTGGGCCCCTACAATGGCGGACAATGATTTACGTTCAGAGGCCTGGATGATATAGAAGAGGGTAGAAGAAGAGCGAGTGCAATGATCTAGTCTATTTCAGAGACGGCCTGTCAGAGAGAGAAATACAGTGACTGACAAATGAATGCCTCAGACCGGATAATTTTATACTAAACACTTTCCCCGACTCACTCACAGTTCTACAGATTCAATAAGCAGTATAAAGCATCCTGTTCAGCATGGTGATGGGATGGCTTCACTAGCCCTTATACAGCAATGCTCTGAGGAATCTGACAGTCAACTCCTCTGGTTGAACAGACCACAGTCCTGCTGTACTTGACAGGGGGCTAAACCCACCAGAGAACTGAACCAGGAAGCCCCATCCCTATGTGTGTGTGTGTGTGTGTGTGTGTGTGTGTGTGTGTGTGTGTGTGTGTCTAGTAGATAAATACTGTACGGTACATGTAAGAGGATGCTGATTAGTTAATTAGTTAACACTGCAACATAAGACTGTTATCGTTTCCGTCAACCAAAATGCAGTGCAGTGAGAGTGCACCCCCCTCCCCAGGAAACAGAAAGAGCATCTCATTCCATGCCCTTTAAAAGGAATAACCCCTCTTGGAGAAGGACAGACAGAGAAAGAGAGAAACGAGACAAAGAGATAGAGACGAACAGAGACAACCAGGGAGACACAAAGAAACAGAGAGAGGGACAAAATAAAGAGACAGAATATCTTCCCATCCACATGACAGACAGCCCTCCCTCTCAGACAGTCTGACATCCTATTTAAACCAACAGCAGGGGGCCAGGGCTGCTGCAGGGCATTTTGGGGGAGGGGGCGGTCGACCAGAGGACAAAACACTGCCAGGTTACACACACCCACACATACACACGCACACACACCCACACACAGACACACACATACAAACACAGACAGACAGACAGACACACATACAAACACCTCTTATGTAATGGAGAAACATATCTCTCATCCAAGGTCAAATCATGAGAATAGAGGAGGGAAAAGATCCAGAGTGAAATAGAGATGATGATTAAGCCACGTGGGTAGAGGTGGCAGGCTGCTGGCTGGTTTCTCCAGGGACCCTCTACCTCTCTGGGTAGAACCCCAGGGTAGAGCAGCTCTTATCCAGGCACAAAGCCTGACTAGCAGCCGTGGAAAGTCATCTGGCCAGGCCTGAAACATGATTTAGGACGGGGGACAGAGGAGCCAGTCACAGACACAGTCACGGCTCCTGTCGGTCCGCACCTTCCTCAACCCACACCCTCCTCCCCACAGCAAGGCCCCTCTCGCCCCAGAAAACACAGCTCTACTCTACCGTACACAGGCCTTTACATCGCAATTGGTCATTGGTGGCACCATGTGAACAATTTAGAAAGACAGGTGGAGCATGAGAGAGAGACGGACTGTTAGGAACAATGCAGGGAGAGAGGTAGAAATACTGGACAGAGAGGTAGAAATACTGGACAGAGAGGTAGAAATACTGGACAGAGAGGTAGAAATACTGGACAGAGAGGTAGAAATAGAGGGGTAGAGACAGAGAGACATAACAAGGAAGTGAGAGACCTGATGACAGGGAGGGATGAAAGGGAGGGATGACAGGGAGGGATGACAGGGAGGGGGATTTGGTAACAACTTGTGTCTTAGAGAGCAAATCATTTTAGCAAAATTATATGGAAAATGGTTGAATATTTGAAGTAGCCATGTGTTCTTTTACATGCTTATACATACATACATAGAAACAACACGTGTGACATCACAGCACCCCCCCCCCCAAACAAGACCAGTACTCACATGCATCAGAGAGTAGTAGGACTGCTTTCCTGTGTAGAACAGGAAGTGGAAAGGCCGTCCGTCTGCACCCCATTGGACCGCTAGAGGATGAGAGAGAGATGTTTAGACAATAGAGTGTTAAATGAATCACTGCCAGGATGTGCCCCTGCTGGTGACGGGGTGAAAGTGCAGCTCACAGAGGAAAATGACAGCAAGAGTAAAACAGTCAGACTTCACAACAATCTGCTAGGAATATATTTAGAAGGGCATACCTTGCTGTTTTGGAAAGATTTCATCTGGATGCTGAAAGAAAACAGGTGAAGAGATTAAATCACTTGAGTATTTCATTACATGTCAACAATAGACAGACCAGGAAATGGAACCCCTCATATTTACCGAAAACGACGGAAGGCGGCGGAATAAACAGCCTCAGATCATCTCTAAAAGTCCAGAAGGATTTGTATATGCACGCTTTACCTCAGATAACATCCAAAGCTTCTATTGGTTTCTGCAACGGCCTGCCTGTTTGTGTTCTACGTTATTAGGCCTACTGGATTGGACACCAAGTATTCAGCTCCCTCCTAAGCATTATTGGAATTACATTTTAACTGTCCGGGTAGAAACTCTGGTCTTACCTTCATCAGTGGTCTGGCTCTCTTGTCAAAAAGCCCAGAGGGAAACAGGTATGCAATGCTTCTCTGGAACAGAAAGAATATGTGAAATATCATTATCACTACTACAGAGATCCACAGTGAGAAACCTTTAGTTGAAACCTGGTCCACGTTCTGTATGCTCAGAACGGGCAGACATGGTGTGAGCAGCCAGGCTACCCAACAGGCAAGACTTTTGGGAGAGTTCAGATCTGAGCTAAAGGAAACTTCTAGAGAACAACAGTGAAAGTTAGTGGGGCGAACAAACAGAATGCCAGCTGACAGGAACCAGAGGACAGACTGGAGTCACCGGTTCACCCTGGGTTCACCCACACACACCCACACATCTCCTTGTGAAGTCAGCAGAGTGGAGCCAGGTCATTAGCACTGCTACAGATGGCCCTCCTGTCGACAGGGAAGTGTGTGTGTGCGTGCGTGCATGTGTGTGTGTGTGTGTGGTGGGGGGGGGCAGGTAGTGTCCATCCTGCCACTCTCCTCCAGCCAGTCTGTTCATCCCTCATCCCTCTTTAACTTGTTTTCCTCCTTCACTCTGTCTGCTCAATTAAAACACAGAACAGGTGCTAGAAGGAGGGAGCAGGAAGACTGTCAAGACCAGAGGATCAGAGAGACACACAGACAGAGAAAGGAGACAGAGTGGGGGAGAGGGAGAGAGCGGGAGGAGAGAGAGAGAGAGAGAGAGAGCGGGAGGAGAGAGAGAGAGAGCGGGAGGAGAGAGAGAGAGAGAGAGCGGGAGGAGAGAGAGCGGGAGGAGAGAGAGCGGGAGGAGAGAGAGCGGGAGGAGAGAGAGCGGGAGGAGAGAGAGAGAGAGCGGGAGGAGAGAGAGCGGGAGGAGAGAGAGAGAGAGAGAGAGAGAGAGAGCGGGAGGAGAGAGAGAGAGAGAGCGGGAGGAGAGAGAGAGAGAGAGCGGGAGGAGAGAGAGAGAGAGAGAGAGAGAGCGGGAGGAGAGAGAGAGAGAGAGAGAGCGGGAGGAGAGAGAGAGCGGGAGGAGAGAGAGAGCGGGAGGAGAGAGAGAGCGGGAGGAGAGAGAGAGAGAGAGAGCGGGAGGAGAGAGAGAGCGGGAGGAGAGAGAGAGCGGGAGGAGAGAGAGAGCGGGAGGAGAGAGAGAGCGGGAGGAGAGAGAGCGAGAGAGCGGGAGGAGAGAGAGAGAGAGAGCGGGAGGAGAGAGAGAGCAGAGCTGGGGACAGCCAGGTGAGGAAGAAGGTAAAATCAGAAGACAGGGGGAGGAGAAAGGAACGCTGTGCCAGATGAAGGCAACACCTGTTCCTGTTCCGTTTCATACTCTGGACTGCAATATGGCATAGCCCCCAGGGAGAGACAGACATAGAGAGAGGCCTTCTCCCTGCCACGTATTTGTCCGTGTTGTTCACAGCACTGACTCTAGATTCTCCACTCTGTCTAAACTTCATCAATGTCAAAGACAGAGAAAGAGAGACCGAAAGAGAAAGACGGAGAGAGACCAAGAGAGAGGGGAAAGATACGTTTTTTTGCACACAGATTTTTCAGGGATCTAGTCCAGACTAAAAATGTGACCAGAAAAGTTCATCCAAAGTACAGCAACATGTAGCCTCCCGGTTCCAGTGTGTAGACTGTTCATGCTAACTTTAATTATGTTAGTCTCAGATAACATGACCTCTTCAGATTTTAATTACATAAGAAATGACAATATAAGTCTCATGGTACATTTTGATCACAAGACATTTACCTAAACCTGTGATTGTAACATTCTTAAGTCAACTTTATCTTAGACTAATGTATTTTACCCAATAAGAATGCTAAGAACAGTCTTATTCACAGCAACAACCTGGAAGCAATAGGGGCTAATGGTCTTGCTGAGGGAGATTCCAATTGCAGCGGTTAATAGTGGAAATGGTTTCACATCATTATCATTGCCTGTGTGCACTACTGTTATTCTACACATACTTCCACAATGTAAGTAACTTCAATCGCCATGTTTAGTCTATTGAATTGGCAGAACGACAGGGCTTTTCACTCTGTCTGCTCCGGGGATTGAACCAGCAACCTTTATGTCACGGACCAACCGCCCCATATGGAGACATCTAGTGAAATGCTGCAGTGCCCTTGCACAGCCTTCACATCACGCCACCTTGAAAATAAATGGAGAACACATTGGATTTCTCACTTATGAACACACCCTACTCCATGTGTTTTAAAACATCTTTCTCCCTCCCAGTGCTATTACTCTTTTCAGGCACTTCTGGCAACCGTGGAAGCTGTGAATCATTTCAAAGAAGACTCTACCAACTTTGCAGAACACTTAGGGCAACATTTATCTTATTTTTTGTTAAAACCGTTCAAGCTAAGTACATTTGGTTGGGAGTCATTGATGGGGACTCTGTATTTCAAGCCATGAGACTGTAGAAGTGTGTGCTTTGTGATCAATAACGATCATAGAGAAATAAAAATGAGAGAGTTGAGACCTTCCCCTCTTTAACATGGACAACTTGTCACTTCCAAAGTGTCGTTTTCCTCTGTAATAAGTGCATCACGAAGGTCACAGAAAGGGGAGACTGAGAGGACGGATCCAGCACAGGCCCAGGTGAGGCACTTGTATTACGAAACGGTTTAATCCACTAAACCTGTACGGTTTAATCCACTAAACCTGTACGGTTTAATCCACTAAACCTGTACGGTTTAATCCACTAAACCTGTACGGTTTAATCCACTAAACCTGTACGGTTTAATCCACTAAACCTGTACGGTTTAATCCACTAAACCTGTACGGTTTAATCCACTAAACCTGTACGGTTTAATCCACTAAACCTGTACGGTTTAATCCACTAAACCTGTACGGTTTAATCCACTAAACCTGTACGGTTTAATCCACTAAACCTGTACGGTTTAATCCACTAAACCTGTACGGTTTAATCCACTAAACCTGTACGGTTTAATCCACTAAACCAGTGGATTTTTAGGGGCTCCCTGGTGATGAGGGGGTCACAAACAGTCTAGGCTTGGGTCTGGACAATGCCGCTAGCTGACAAGTGGACTGTGAGCGAAAAGCTTATCTCAGTCCTCAACTCTGAATGCATACATTTTTCTCTACAGTTTCATCTCAAATTGCGAACACTTCCATCATTTGGACAGGAGGGATTCACACCAAACGGGCAAAAGCCACAACTGCCCGTTTCTTTTCCTGCTCTCCACCTCGTGCGCTCTTCATCGGAAACCTTCACGTCACTTCCTTTTGCACAGCACACCGCTAACAGCTCTGTCCGTTAGACAGGAAGAGGGTTAGAGGCCGCCGGGAAGTGAAGAATCATGGGAAATCAAACTAAGTGAGCTTACCGGCTCTAATGCGCTCCCTCTTTGTAATGAATAAAACATGGGAAATGTGTGCGAGCGTGTGTTTGGATATTAGGCGTTGCTAATACAGTAGACACATCACATTACACAGTTCCGTTAGCTACTTCTAGTCAGTCTGTCTAATCAGCTCCACCAGATGCTACTCTCCTCTCCCACACGTGTGGAGTGAGATCAGAGGGTTCTCAACTCCTGGAAGGGGAACCAGGCTAAAATGGCGATATAAATACCATAAACTCACAGAACTATGTAAAAGAAAACAACGTGTCTACTCTAAAGAAGTTGGCGTCTATCTATCTATCTAAACACAGCCGAGGCCAAATACATCAGATTTGAGTTTGTCTCATTTGAATTAGTCTCAACCTGATAGGACGCAGAGGGTCTGCTTTAATGGACGCCACTCTAACGACCTGCGTGTTCATTCTTGACCTGCGTGTTCATTCTTCTCCAGTTTTTCCAACAACCTTCTATTGACCTTGAAGGACAAAATCAGCATTCACACAAGGTCAAATCATTGAGCTTCCACACAAGGCGGGTGGTGTGCAAAATCAGTGGACTTTCTTACGTCAATGTCCTGCTGGGTGAAGGTCTCTGGGTCCTCTCCCATAATGTTGGCTAGATGTCTCTTCCCAATGTTGTACTCCTCCACCTGCTTCTTGATGAACTCCTCTGAGAACTTCTCTGGGCCTGCTGCAGCCAGGTTCTTCCTGTGGAGCGCAGAGCTCACACACAGCTGCCTGGACAGCACCTTGGGGGGAGCGGGTATCAACCAATTAGATTTAATACTGTCTTGGGGAACGATCAGCGAAGATGTCCATTCCATAAGACTGTTTAACAACTTGAAAAATGAAAAACATCAGCGCGTACCTGTTTATATATGCTTTGGTGAAGTAGAACTATCTACCATTTGTTTGTTTGTTTCTTGGCTCAAAGACGTGGGCCATTTAAATCAGGGGTGCGTTAAATATTGTCTGGTTGTCACAAGTTGTCCATTCAGATATAAGAATTGGTTTCACATTAGAACTTCTGCATGGAATCTGGTTCAGGACATCAGTTAAGCTATAAGGGTATTTACAGACAGTTTGGGAAGAACATTATCCACATGCATTGACCACATCTTCACTAAAGCTGCAGAAAAAAAAACTGTTCAAAAGCAAAATCACAACCATCACGCCCAAAGAATGTAGGAGTAATCGCAATTTAGCAGCAGAAAGGTATGCCATCAGACAAAACATTCTGCGTGAAAACTGTGTGAAGGTTTGTTGTATGTAATGAGGGATAATCAAATGGCTTCATCCAGTTATGGATAAGCATTCCTCAATTAAAAACAAAGTCGGTTAGTGCTGTCAAATCCCCCTAAATACAGGTGGAAGTAAAGAAAATGGCAGACAGGGATGACTCACAGGAAAAAGCAATTACGTCTGGCTGTACAGAAAACTGTCAAAAGTAGTACAAATTGAGAAATCATGCATTAGAAAAAAAAATGATATGCTGTATTAGTCAAAGATTAAAATTTCAAAGAAAATTCACTGGATTACATTTTTACATTTGCAGACGTTTAAACTGAGATAGATACTTAATTGAGGCAAATAGCTCATTAATAGCAAAACACCTTTGACACTGCCAAATTCTTAAAATACTTTTGGTTGGCAAACTTAGACATGCTAACAATAAATACTGAGCATGCTTAACGGGCAAAATAACAAAAGACCAACACTGTTGTTTATACATTTGCGAAGTAAGTGTGGAAGAGGTGAAAACATTATTGCTGTGGATCAGAAAAGACAAACCACTTGGTATCCGCAACCTGGATGGTAAAACACTGTGGCTGAAAGAAGACCACATTGCCAAGCCTTCATCTTTAATCTAAGCCTAGAGCAATGTGTCTTCCCCACAACATAAAAGGAAGCCAAAGTCATTCTGCTATTCCAAAAACAGCAAACCACACTCAAATGTGGTTTTGGATAGCCGACCAATGCCTGTCACGCTTAGTACATTGTAGCAAAAAGTACAACAAACAGTTTCCAAATGCCTACACTGAGGACTGCCCACTGAAGGGCATTGAAGGCTCCGCCCTGACACAGAGGACTGAAGACTGCCCACTGAAGGGCATTGAAGGCTCCGCCCTGGCACAGAGGACTGAAGACTGCCCACTGAAGGGCATTGAAGGCTCCGCCCTGACACAGAGGACTGAAGTCTGCCCACTGAAGGGCATTGAAGGCTCCGCCCTGACACAGAGGACTGAAGACTGCCCACTGAAGGGCATTGAAGGCTCCGCCCTGGCACAGAGGACTGAAGACTGCCCACTGAAGGGCATTGAAGGCTCCGCCCTGACACAGAGGACTGAAGTCTGCCCACTGAAGGGCATTGAAGGCTCCGCCCTGAAACAGAGGACTGAAGACTGCCCACTGAAGGGCATTGAAGGCTCCGCCCTGACACAGAGGACTGAAGACTGCCCACTGAAGGGCAATGAAGGCTCCGCCCTGACACAGAGGACTGAAGACTGCCCACTGAAGGGCATTGAAGGCTCCGCCCTGACACAGAGGACTGAAGACTGCCCACTGAAGGGCAATGAAGGCTCCGCCCTGACACAGAGGACTGAAGACTGCCCACTGAAGGGCAATGAAGGCTCCGCCCTGACAATGAGGACTGCCCACTGAAGGGCATTGAAGGCTCCACCCTGACACAGAGGACTGAAGACTGCAGAAGGAGAGTGGAAAGAACAAGATTGAGGTAATTGCATTCTTAGAATTCAATACAGGACTTTAATAAAAATTCATTGCCAATATGATATCTGAAAATAGATTACTGAACTTCACTGACTGTACAGTAAAATATATGACTCAAACTCTTAACAGCTCCAGTTAGTTCTAGATTAAGGAACTACAAAATCACTGAAGTGACTGTATTAAAACAAAGAATTTCAGCAAACAAAGAATTGCACACATAACACATGGAAAAAATATGTACAAAGGCAGTGGTGACATTTTTCCCTTCATTTTGCAAGTACACATGTGAAAACAGGTATACTTGAGATATTGGTCTAGTACAGTTCAATACAGAATTCTACCCCAGTAGTCTCGATGAGCAGTTCTTATGCTAAGGTAAAATATAAAGACCGTTAGGTGAGGAGATAATGACAAGAAAACCTCACATTACGGCGTCAATGTTTTCTGACTTGGCTTCAATTCAAGTACGAAAACGTCTAGCAAGCTGGGTAACTTATGTATAAACTGGCTGACAACTCTAAAGGCACTGACAGTACACTGGAGCTAGTTGACAGGTAATGCAGTTAACAAGCCAGCTAACTCAAGGACAACACAATCCCTTCTGCTATGCAGCTCGTTCAACCTCGTTGTAATCAACTCGTGAAATAACTAGAACATGTTAAATTACAATATTGGCTTTACCTGGCGCGTAAAATTATACGACGTTTTGTTTAAACTGCCGCAGCGAGTTCCGCATTTCAAAAGAATAGAACCCACGGTTCTTCCCGTGGAGGCTGCCATGTTGGATTACCGACGCTCTAGCGGAAACCGGAAGTACGTCGAAAGAAGACGCTAAAAAGATTCCTGCACAAATCAACGCATTAACAATGCGTCCTTTAATGCAATTTAATACAAAATATATATATCTTGCTATATTTGGATACAAAGTATTTCATTGTAAAACAATAGACAAACGATGAATTGAAGTGTTATTTATTGATATGGTAAAACGATTCTGGTCAGTGTTTCCCCGTAGGTAGAAAACAGCTAATTTACAACTGTTCAAATGGGCCCCAACATACTGAAATAATGGTAAAGAGCAATTACTCTGAGCTACTGTAGCTAATTAAAAGCCAAACTATTTATGAAGTAAGGGACAAAACAAAGCAGCTATACTCCTGTAAAACTATATGACTATTAGACAAAGTAAACGTGCGCTTGCAGTGTCTATGATATTTTATGAGACAACAGAGCAAAATGTCATCTTCAACATCTCGGAGCAAAGTGAAGTTTTACACATTTACTGATACATTTAGCTGCTTCTTGTTCATGATCAGTAAATGCTGGTGAGCTCTGGATATGGATTTGTGCATTTCAGTTCTGAATTCAAACATACTCCCCATCAACATCCCCTCAGTTTGAACTGTTTTAAGCTTAGAGTGGTGATACACTGTTTATGCCATTGGTTCCTACAGGGACGAGGTGGATCAGTGAATCACTTTTTACCTTGACTCACACTAATAGTCTGCAATGTTCGGCCCAGTAAAAATATTTATTCCACTTTTAAGAATGCAGCATGGTTATCATGGCTGATATGACTTATGTATCTAAAATGTATTACAGATCATTTACTTGTATTATCCTCTGTGGTCCAAAATGGCTCCTGCTTCTGGTGCTATTGCTGGCCACTCTGGAGGTCCAGCTTTGAAGCAGATATTTTCGGTGGAGGGGAGAACAAGTCAAAAAACAATGTTCTGCTTTGTCCACCTGTGCACCCAAAGAATCTTGCTGCTGTTTATGTGTTTCTCATATTAATATAATGAAACCCCAAGGGCTTCTGGCTATGTGTAAATATACTTAGCACATAGAAGTACTCAGATTTTACTTCTGGAATGGTCCAGATCAAAGAGTCCAGATCAGAATCACATCCAAGACCAATCGACATATTTAGACAGCAGTTGCCGACGAGCATTAAGTTAATTCTTTTGAATATCACCGGGAAAAATATATGTCCCCTGTCTTAAAGGAAATGGGCACAGTTTTCCTTTTCCCAAAATGAATGCTACCTTGGTACCAGACAGGCTCTCCTTCACGGACTCTACACTTGTACAACAAGTATGCCATTATGAAATATGTTGTTATGTGTACGGAGAACAGAATCACCGGGTCTCACAATGTCAGCTGTCACTGTAAATCCAAGTTTTATTATTGTATCCCTGACTGGACAGAAACATTTTGGTGTTGATTTATGATAACCTGCGAAACGATTGTCAGTCATATATATATTGAGGGACAACAGTTATATTATCTTCCATTTTAAATATCTTTCCATCTGAAAGGTCCCATCTTGCTGATGATTAATTGGTTTAGAAGGCAAAATAAGTGAAAACGAAAAGCTGCAAACGTGAACCTCATTTTGATATGGGTTGGTGCAGACATTGGCGTGAGACAGTGTGAGATCTATTTTAAAACATGTTTGAGAGCACTTTTTGAGAGCAGTTGTTTTTGTGGGGACTCTGCACTGTGAATGGATCATGTTTGTGTAAACCTGTTTAGATCCTATTTGTAATGGATCCCTGCACTTCTGGTGCGTCGATCCTGACAGAGCAACAGTGTGGGTTCCCAAGTCACCAGTACCATTACATGTAAAGTAAATTATTTGAAAACTGCACTCTCTTACCTTACACCTTTCTCCCCACTAGCTAAATACAGTATTTTACATTCAGCAAGAAATAGCAAAGTTCTGTCGGCTCTGAAATAGCCTGACAGTAAAAAAAATAATGATGATGGATATGAGTGAACAACAATTTGAATCCTATTTTTTTTTAGACACACGCAAAGAAATAGCTGAAATGACTCGGTAGAGACACAGATGTCAGTTTGATGGTCATTTATAGCCATTTATAAGCAAAAGTGGCGGTTTGGGAGGAACGGGTGCAGGCAGTTGATGCAGGCGGCCAGTGTCTCTGGACACCCACATCTCAGTCCTTAGATGTTCGTTGGAATTGTTTTGTGCCGCGGGGCTAGTGTCAGTTTGTCCTGTATCAATCCCAGTTGCTCACCTTGCATGAGTTAATGTGATTGGGGACTAGGGTCAGTCTGAATGATATGCTGAGGTATCCCTTTGGATCCAAGGAATGCTCTCTTTAGTTCTTCTGGTGTCCTGCTGGATCAAGCCTCAGGGCTACCTGGTCTCGTCAGGGACTCCTAAATGTCCCTGTCCAATGTACTCTTGGTTGCGTTGCAGATGTAGCTACTGCCTGATGATTCTTGGTGTCACTGCCCGCAGGCCACCTGGTTGTCCCTGTCCTTGTCCACCTGGTTGTGCAGCTGATCTTGATTCTGCATAAAGACTCTGGACACAGCCCATCTGCGTTTATTGACCTGTATGTCGTCTGAACGTGCAAAGCCATTGATGTGGCCCTCAATCTTTGCCCAGCTCAGCCAGTAGAGGACAGGCCACCTCTCAGAGTCTGGCTCCTCTCTAGGTTTCTTCCAAGATTCTGACCCTACTAGGGGGTTTTTCTTAGCCACTATGCATCGATTCTTGTTGTTGCTTGCTCAATGGTGTTGGGTATCTGTAAGACCTTAGTGACAACTGGTGACGCAAAAAGGGCTGTATATACTAGATTTGGTACATTTATTGGTCTTGTGTCCTTTCCCTGTTGCCCGCCCTGTTACAGTATAATATATACATATGGAATATTACAGCACGACAGGCTTGTATAGTAATGACTCCCAGTATAAAGGAATCAGCAGGAGAGGAAAGAGTCCTGGCAGTTGGCTTGGAGCCAATGACAAACCCCCGGAATCTGGACAGCCTTTTATGACAGTTAAGTACTGACATACCTCACCACCTACTCCTGGTCCAACAGAGGAGTGGTGTATCTGCACTGGCCAGCTGGCGCCTAGTCCTTGTCCAGCCCCTCCTCTGGCAGGCTGGCCCACTTGCACACATTCCACGCTCCATTCATTGAGCTGCTACACCCTGGGCATATTTAAGGGGTGACAAAAGGGACAGGTAGAATAGCCTCCAATGTCCTGGACGGACACCCCCGGTAAGGCTTCAGGGAACTCCCTCCTGCTCAGTCACAACTGGCTGACTTGATGAGATGTGTTTTACTGTAGCTGTGACGTGAATAATAACCGTAATTATGAACTGGGTGCTCTGAATTCTGACAGCCGGTGAGACCACATGGTGCATGAAAGACATTTTATCACTTTTTGATCTTCTGATTGCGAAGGTTGCCGGTTTAAAATAACAATAATGCACTGGACCTGTAAAACAATAGGTCAAAGCCTTGGTTCATTTTCACTTTCTTAAATGTGTAACACATGTTAGATACAGAAAAGACATTGTATACTACAATAACACAATGCTGCATATCTATTTACAGTTTTTAATAAAAATTCTATTTTCTTCTATTACTTTACTTCTAGATACTGTAATCAAAATGATTTGGGTACCTTTCAAAATGTGAATTAAGTGTGGTAACTATTTACATGTAAACTTAGCACAGACACTGATTTAGCTATGGTAATGTCTTTAACCAGTATATGAACAGCATCTCCGCTGTCATCCCGACTGTGGATTTTTCAATTCAAATTTTTCTTGATTAAACTTTGACTTTGGATTTTCAGGACAGGTTTTGTAGGAATGAATTTCCCTGCAGAGGCTACACCTGTTGTTCCACACACGTGACGAATATAATTTTATTTTGACATGAAGCAACAATGTGTTTGTGAATGGGCTAAGGTGCTTGCATTACAACATGTGAATGGGCATGAGTGGCCCTCATGTATGTGGTCCGAAGTGCTGCATCTAAATGAAGAGGTACAAGGCCCACTGCAGGTTTGGATTTACACTCTGTGTGTGTGTGCGCAAGCGTGCACGCGCTTGTGAGTGCACGTGCGTGTGCATGGTGTTTACAGATCAATGCCGTGTCTTCACTCAGCTGCTTTGATAGAGTTGGAATGGGAATTCTGGGAGATTAATCAAAGTGAAGGGGCACAGACTCCCGGCCCGTGCCAGTCGATATGGTCCCGTGGTTAATTCGCCTAAGGAACGCTGTCGTCAAGCCGATGATAAACGGTGTTTGCCTGGTTTTTAGCCATGAGCATGCTCTTGCTCATAGAGAAAAATAGTTTCGACCCGTGGTCACTAATTCACAGTGGGGGGTGAGGGACACTACATAAATCATACCTCTGCCCAAGTCCCAGTCTGACAGGGGAGCCTCAGAACATTGGAATGGTGAGATTCCACTCTCTCTCTCTTTCTCCCTTCTCTTTCTCAAATTCTCTATTTTTCTCTCTTTTTCTTGCTCTCTCTCTTCTCTTTCTCTGATTCTCAATATTTCTCTCTCTTTCTCTTGTTCTTTTTTCACTCTTTCTGTTTTTCTTAATCCCTCTCTTTTTCTCTGTCTCTCTGTGTGTGCGTGCTGGTATGTATGTGCATGCTAGCTGACTAGAGTAACTTCTTCTTGCGTAAACTTTAACACTGGTTTGTAACTACTTTTTATCTTCAATTTTTGTTATTCACTCTATATAAATCAGGATTTCTTTGCTTAGTAAAAAAAAAAAGTGACTGATTTACAATGGGCTTGTATTGGATGCCTGGCTGCTAGTTGGCATTAACTGTGTGGCACATCCATGATAGGCTATACCTTGCTCCCAGTCATTAGGGAATTGGCTTCCATCCAATCCAGTCAGTGTTCCATATGGACTAGTGAGGCATTCCAGCAAACATGCATCCTGAGAGACATCACCGCAAACAGACAACAATGACCTCCAGTCTCCATGATGGCACATTGACTGACACTTATTAATTGTAGGCTACGGCCCGAAAATGAATGACACAACAAATAATGGGGATATACACACAATGTGGCTGGGTGCCAACTCTTCCTCTCCACCGCGTGCGTTTTCCAGGCTGGTGTGGCTGGCGAGGGAGGGAGGGACGGGACTTACCAGACGAGGCCAGTCTTTATTCTCGTTGTCGTCTCCTCTGCGCTTTACGCTGATTCCCTAATATCCTTAGCGCCTTGTGCCGTGGATAAGCCCATCCCGTTTTAACATGGCTGTCATGCCTATAAGCAATTCATCGCTTTAAGAATCCATTATGGTCTATCCACAAACATGGACTCAGAGGGCCAGTCTGCACAAGCTCATTTCCCCCTGGTATTTACCACACTAATACGTAACAGAGAAGACTCCAATACATCACAATGGCTTACAGGGGTTGATGGCTGGTCAATGATCAACGGATTCCCTTGGAGTATGGCTACTAGTAACTATGTTATTACCGGGATTGCTTTGTGCATTGGTACAGTATGTTTATGGGTTCACACATTACGTATGTTTTTTTGTATGTGCGTATATGTGTGTATTGAATATGTGAAGTATGGGTTTGTATGTGTGCAAAAGGTGACATGAGAATTTGACCTTAAATTAGAAGTGGCAATAGAAAATATGGCTACTCTTCTGATAAGACCCATCTCTTCTATTCAACCAATAATAAAGGAGTTTCAGTCACCTAAAGCTATGATAAACCTGCCCGGAAGAGGACCAATTTTGCACCTGACATTGAATGTCTTGATGAGAGTAAAGACTTTCTTCTAGCAAGACATCCAGTTAGCTTGTTGGCATGAAGGTGGAATTATTTTGTAGTTGGAAGTGGTGACCAAGATGCAAACCTCCAACTGTGGTCCTTACTCTCCAACTGTATTTTATTTTCTTACCTCGCATACCCTTGGGTCCTTTTCTAGGCAGGTTCGTAACCGGTTCAGTTAATTGAAACATCTTAATTAAGGGACACTGATATCATGTTCATGTACATTTTAATGTATGAGTGTATACAATATGTTTATATATGTGAGCATATGTGTTCAAAGGGGAAGGCCGGTTGAACAGAGTGTAACAATCTGCCCACTTACTATTGTCTACAATTGTACTAAGTCACTCTGGATAGGAACATCTGTAAAATGACCTGAATGTACTTAATTGTGTGTACAAGTGTGTTTACGCCTGGGTGTGAATTTATTTGTTTCTTAATGTTTGTATTTGTGTTAACATTTGTGTATGTGCATGTATACAGTGTGTGTACTATGTGTTTACACATTTCATCAGCTTAGGTCGAAATGGTACTAAAAGGTGTGGGAATGAGAGCATGCCCTGTTCAGACACCTCCAGCCTGTACAGTAACTGAAGTCCTAGACAATAAGATGGGTGATGCCCTTCGTCATTCCTCCGGCACCATGCAGCATCCATCCATCAGCAATGGGACTTGATCTTGCCCTGTACATGTGTAAACGACCCCCCCCCTAATCACGCACACTAGTTCTTAACG
Source organism: Esox lucius (assembly GCF_011004845.1). Taxonomy (NCBI): domain Eukaryota; kingdom Metazoa; phylum Chordata; class Actinopteri; order Esociformes; family Esocidae; genus Esox; species Esox lucius. Next base: position 11,721,894 of record NC_047590.1, read on the forward strand.
GTGTGGCCTCCCGACTCTATTACTCCTTAGTCTGAAATAAGCTTGGAACCGACCGAACATCAATTCAAGAACCCGAGCTTCCCCCCGTCAGGAGATACCACGACTCATCTTTGTCACGGGGAACGCTGCGTGGCATACCGGCGAACGGCTCCTGCCTCCTCTTTGTTTGGATGTGTGCACGTACGTGTTTGTTTCTCCATAACTGGTGAATGGGTAATCTCGGAGGGAGGTGGAGAGGAGAGGGAGGTGTGAGGTGAGTAAAGAGAGCTGCTCTCCCTCTCCTTCTGTGGACACGGGTGTACGCTTTTGTCACGACTGCCAACGCACCGTACATATCCCGGGGCCTTCTTCTTCAACCACCCCCCCCCGCCCGCCCCCTTCTCTCTCATTCAGGAGCGAGCGTGTGTACCCAAGCTAACACTGATTGGCTTCTTATCTGCTGGGAGCGGAGGGGGGTGGCGGTGATTGGAAATGGCAGCCGGGGGCCATATGAGGGGCCACATGGTGTCCTGGCTCCACACAGCGGCAGAGCACGGCACAGAGGGGCCAGAGGCGCTGTAACCCGCAAGAAGGCAGCCCAGCGAGCAGGCCAGAAAACACACACATACACATTCAGAGCACATACACACATAGTACGCACATGTTCACCACAAAGGAGCTATTACTATGTTAGCGGCAACAACACCTGGGTGAAATACTGGGAAAGACCGGCTGATCTGTGGACAGTGGTGGAGAGGGATTGGGATAGCTAGAGACGCGATGCTAGCTAAGGACGGATGGCTGGAGAGAGAGGTTTACATTTAGGGACAAGATCAATGGGAAATGGAAATCCATAAAAAATGTGTACACATGTAGGAATATACACTTAGAAATGCTGTGCGTAGGATTATTTTTGTTATTTGCACTGATGAGCATTTTGTCCAGTAATCATATTTTCCAGGCCATGAACAGAATTTCAGACCAAGGGGTTTTGGGATATGCAGAATCCAATGTGCCCAATTTACATACTCTCACCTAAAGGATTATTAGGAACACCTGTTCAATTTCTCATTCATGCAATTATCTAATCAACCGATCACATGGCAGTTGCTTCAATGCATTTAGGGGTGTGGTCCTGGTCAAGACAATCTCCTGAACTCCAAACTGAATGTCAGAATGGGAAAGAAAGGTGATTTAAGCCATTTTGAGCGTGGCATGGTTGTTGGTGCCAGACGGGCTGGTCTGAGTATTTCACAATCTGCTCAGTTACTGGGATTTTCACGCACAACCATTTCTAGGGTTTACAAAGAATGGTGTGAAAAGGGAAAAACATCCAGTATGTGGCAGTCCTGTGGGCGAAAATGCCTTGTTGATGCTAGAGGTCAGAGGAGAATGGGCCGACTGATTCAAGCTGATAGAAATAACAATTTTCATAGACTGAAATAACCACTCGTTACAACAGAGGTATGCAGCAAAGCATTTGTGAAGCCAAAACACGCACAACCTTGAGGCGGATGGACTACAACAGCAGAAGACCCCACCGGGTACCACTCATCTCCACTACAAATAGGAAAAAGAGGCTACAACGAGCTCACCAAAATTGGACAGTTAAAGACTGAAAGAATGTTGCCTGGTCTGATGAGTCTTGATTTCTGTTGAGACATTCAGATGGTAGAGTCAGAATTTGGCGTAAACAGAAACAGGAAAACGGATCCATCATGCCTTGTTACCACTGTGCAGGCTGCTGGTGGTGGTGTAATGGTGTGGGGGAGGATTTCTTGGCACACTTTAGGCCCCTTAGTGCCAATTGGGCATCGTTTAAATGCCACGGCCTACCTGAGCATTGTTTCTGACCATGTCCATCCCTTTATGACCACCATGTACCCATCCTCTGATGGCTACTTCCAGCAGGATAATGCACCATGTCACAAAGCTTGAATCATTTCAAATTGGTTTCTTGAACATGATAATGAGTTCACTGTACTGAAATGGCCCCCACAGTCACCAGATCTCAACCCAATAGAGCATCTTTGGGATGTGGTGGAACGGGAGCTTCGTGCCCTGGATGTGCATCCCACAAATCTCCATCAACTGCAAGATCCTATCCTATCAATATGGGCCAACATTTCTAAAGAATGCTTTCAGCACCTTGTTGAATCAATGCCACGTAGAATTAAGGCAGTTCTGAAGGCAAAAGGGGGTCAAACACAATATTAGTATGGTGTTCCTAATAATCCTTTAGGTGAGTGTATACGTATAATACATACTGGTCCTTAAAATAGAATGCACACATCAATTTGTATTTATAGGGTGTATCACAATATGTTATGTTATAGAAGGGAAAACCCCATTACACCTTCACAGAGAGCACCCATCCAGGATCCCTCCCCAGCCAACCCCATCCATCCCGGCCCTCCCCATCCAATCTCCATCCAACCCCATCCATCCCCGGGCTGCCCCATCCATCCTTATCCATCCCCGGCCCTCCCCATCCATCCCCATCCCCGCCCTCCCCATCCATCTCCCTTCGCCCTCCCCATCCATCCTTGGTCCTCCCCATCCATGCCTCCGCCCTCCCCATCCATGCCTCCGCCCTCCCCATCCATCCCTCCGCCCTCCCCATCCATCCCCATCCATCCTCAGCTGGCCCAAGACACCCCCAGCCATCCTTGACCATCCCCGGCCATCTCCAGCCATCCACGGCCACCCCCGGCCACCCCGGGCCATCCCCATTCATCCTCCACACTGAGGGGCTTAATTAGCAGCTGGGGTGCAAGACAGTTTAAGCTCTGACCTAATGTATCACTAATGCAGCCAGGCGCTAATGTGCTAACTCAGCCTGGGGCCAGTCACACGGCAGACAGGTTGTCTTGACCAAAACCTGGGAAATAGACGAGCTGAAGTAATTGTTGTCGTTTTATAGTGCCGTGGGCTGGTAAGTCTATTTTGCCCACAATCACCTACCCAACACCACACCTCAGGGCGCAGGCAGCCACTCCAAAACGAGGGTGGTGTTGGAGGAGGTAGCGGTGGCTACAGGGAGTTTATGTTATAATAATGGATGGCTCTTCCACTCCTAAATCAAACATTTCAGCTTTGTCTACATATTCATGCTCTATTACGGGAAATGCTATTCCATCAACGCTGTATTTGACATTATTACGTTTAATTGGTCATCTGGGCTACACATTTTGGCTCCTGAACAATGCACGCGGTTAAATGAGTAGCTCCATTTTAAAACAAAAGAAATTCTACACGAATAATTGACAAATACAGTGGAAAATACAAAAGAACAGTATACTGTATATTTAAATGAAAAGTGACTAGTATTCAGTGTGTACATAGGATCCAGACATCTTACTTCTCTGGATATAATGAATAACATGAGACCTCCCATAAACAGTAATATCACTAGCACCATGCCTGTGGTCTTTTACTAATAGAATGAACCAACCACCATTGATGGCTGGTTCCCACGGTGACAGTACTTTGAGATCAGATATACCTGATCTCTTTCCTCCCCATCTCCTGAGCCAGTCACGGTCCTCATCCATTGTCACTGTTAAGTTAAGATACCCCCCAAAAACACATACACACAAACACACAGACACACACAGAGATGATCAAAGAGCAAAAGCATGAAGTGGAAATTAATTCCCACACGTGAAACCTCTTAATGAATAGAGACATTCTGTGTAGACACTGAAGCTGAACTGCCAGCGATTACCTGCTGGAATCAGCCTTCATCAATATCAGGCTAATTACAAAACACTCCTGGCAGGCCGTGAAACAGATCGACTACTGCAACAGATTGGGCTGAAGCCATAGATGTCCGCAGATATTAGCTATTTTAGCAGAGCCCCATAGAGATATCAGAAGCTTGTCTGACCTGCGGTGAAGAGCTGGCAGCGAGAGCTGAGCCAGCTATCCTCAGACTGCAACCAGTCAGGATTCACACAACACTGTGTTACTGTTGCAATGTCTTTGTGACAGTTTTCAAGTATAGTTCAGCATGGTAATATGATGTAATGTAATGCAATAAGCTGCTTTAACAATAACATTGTCTGTATGAATATGGGCGGGACAATAAGGTGCCTGTATCTATGCCTAGGTGAAACGATGAGGTGTCTGTTTAGATGAGACCAGCAGGTCTGGGTGAGACCAGCAGGTGTCTGTGTTTAAATGGGTCTTGGTGAGACCAGCAGGTGTCTGTTTAGATGAGTCTGGGTGAAATCAGCAGGTGTCTGTGTTTAGATGGGTCTGGGTGAGACCAGCAGGTGTCTGTTTAGATGGGTCTGGGTGAGACCAACAGGTGTCTGTGTTTAGATGGGTCTGGGTGAGACCAGCAGGTGTCTGTTTAGATGGGTCTGGGTGAGACCAACAGGTGTCTGTGTTTAGATGGGTCTGGGTGAGACCAACAGGTGTCTGTGTTTAGATGGGTCTGGGTGAGACCAGCAGGTGTCTGTGTTTAGATGGGTTTGGGTGAGACCAGTGGGTGTCTGTGTTTAGATGGGTCTGGGTGAGACCAGCAGGTGTCTGTTTTGATGTTTCTGGGTGAGACCAGCAGGTGTCTGTGTTTAGATGTGTCTGGGTGAGACCAGCAGGTGTCTGTGTTTAGATGGGTCTGGGTGAGACCAGCAGGTGTCTGTTTTGATGTTTCTGGGTGAGACCAGCAGGTGTCTGTGTTTAGATGTGTCTGGGTGAGACCAGCAGGTGTCTGTGTTTAGATGGGTCTGGGTGAGACCGGCAGGTGTCCGTGCCCCTCCAGTAGACCAGTGTGGCCCAGTGGCTCCCAGAATAAGCCTAACTTACGTCTATCACATGGAACCACTTTGTAAGTCTCCCCCCCCCCAACCTCCATATTGAGTTTCCGCCATAAAACCCACTGAAGGGGATACTCCAGTTCTCGCCCAAGATGAAAAAAGGACTAGACTCTTTTCACTGCTCCCTCGTCCACTGGACACTTTTCCCTTTCAGGTGAGTTCTGAGGCGGAGGTAGAGAATCCCTGCAGCGGAGAGAGAGGGAAAAGCAGGAAGGAAATCATTACATGGTTGTTGTGAGAGGGGTGCCAGGGGCCCCGGGAACCAGCTGGCGGCGGTTTAAGAGGAAGAGAGGCTCTGGGTAGGGAACCACAGATGGGACAGGAGAAACCGGAGACCCTGGAAATAGCTGAGAACGACCCAAGGAAAACTTCCGCTCCGTCCGCCTCATCTCATTAGCATTTCCCATAATGGTCTCAGCTTGCAAATATGAGGAAAGGGTAGGCTCCCCATGGAGTTTTCTAGAACTTGATGCCAAAGACAGAGAGAGAGAGAGAGAGAACGATTTAAAGTGTCTTTTGGTATTTTGCTTGTAGAACACTTGATAAGTTCCCAAAGTGTTCTGTATGTCATGTCATCTTTTCAAAACATGGAAATAGGCATATTATACAGAACGCATGAATTTCTTCAAAATGCATTACAGTGGCAGATTTCCCATATATTTAAAGTTGTACATTTTGAAAGAATAATTTCTGACATAGCAGTATCAACAGTGGCCTAATCAAACAATTAACCAACTGTAGTTTTAAGGTGAATATTTATTTTAAGTACATATATCAACTAATATAATTAATATAATTCTCAAATATGAAAGCAAGTTGTTTTTACAGTGAGTATGTCCTACTTATGTTGGTCTTATTGTAACACCTGCAGAATATTTTTTTTTATTAGAAACAGGTCTAGTTCATGGCTATGGTTAGTCAGATGAATAACATTCTGAATGATGACACCTGGACAAATAAATATTCAGATCCATGTACATCAGGCAAATTCCAGTCTGTGTGGCTCTGTAAGCGTTTTGCCACTATATAGTATTCAGCCTGATGTCATTTTGTACATACGTTCTGAGAGAAATCTAGGAACAACAAGCAAATCAATCAGTATATTACAAATAAAGATTTGTCTGAGAAGAATTATTTAATCCATAACAATGAAATACATTTGAAAGTGTTCAGTTTCACCCCATATGATCCTCCTGTGATCCTTAAAAGCATAGAATATTTCAGGAATGACAGTCATGTCAGAGTTTATTATTTTCTTCAGTCTCAGGATGCTTTGGCACCATTCAACCAGGTAGCTAAACAGTGGTTACCACTCTTTCACCACAACATATTTACATTCTGGGAGATTTTATCATCAGTAAAAAAATGGGAACATGGTTGCAATCAAAACAATATGGACTGTTTCGCAACGGACAAATGGATGGATTGATTGACGGATTGGCTTGACCAACTGTGCTTTCATTGACAAGTTGATCGACAATCTTTCCTCTTTGCCCAAAACACCTCCCCCCTTTTCACCCCCATAATTACATTGATTGCACTGATTCAAAATGATATGCCATGCTTACTACCTCAAATCACAGCTGGGGTGGGCCGGGGGTGCCAGGGGGCCGGGGGCACTGAAATTGTTTGGGGGAAAATCACTGTAAAAAAAATCAGCCGTCTGACTGAAAGGCCACAGTAGGCAAATTCAGACAATAATAAAGGGTCCAATCTGGGAGACATTTTCCCTGCTGATCAGAGGGACCTGGGAACCACTGCTGGGCTCCATAGACATCTGCTCTGGCAATTTCACTGCGCCGTAGCCTGCAAAGGTTAAACCACTAAAATCTAATATTTGCCTAGAGGGGGTCAAGGGAGTGCAATTACAAGGTACAATCGGCAGGGCTAATCAGCTACTACAGCATACAGGGGGCTGGGCTGGGCAAATAAGCTCTGATCAGACGCACTGTTCGCCTTCTCTCCCCTGTCTCTGTTTACTTATTAAACCCTGTTCTCATGTTCAAGGGTCTAAGTTGCACCCCTGGCCTGCTGAACCGCCCCTCCTCCAGCCCGTTCCTCCAGCCCGCTCCTCCAGTGCGCTCCTCCAGCCCAGGAGGTACATTTAGCTCCTGACACTTTTAAATAGGACCACACTTCACCCGAAAGTCCTGTTAATCAGTATCGGTGCCCTTTGTGGCAGAACAGGGGTCTTAAATTACCCTCTTCCAATCTGGCTGGCATTAACACCTATGGTGGAGGATTGGCATTGAGCCTCGGGCCTAGAAGGAACTAGAAAACAAAGGCATGCCGATCAGGAGCAGAGACCCATATAAAAATGTTAGACGGTGGGCTAATAATGTTTCATTGATGTTTTCATGTCTCCTCTTTGACACCCGTGTTGCAAGGACAATCGGCACCAGGATTAGGATATAATACAGTACTACTGCCTGGCGTTCAACACTTTTCAACTAGGCTCAGGGAACAATTACTGGTAATTAAATATGTGCCAGTTACTGAAAAAGATAATTATGTCCTTGGTGTATAACACCAATTAATTACTTTTATTTCCAGCGAGCAGCAAAAAGCTCTTTAAACGACGAAGCGTGCTGATTCAAATTGAGCATGTACTTAAAAATTGCCAACTTTTGTTTGTTTGTTTTGTATCTGACTAATTCCGATATCCTCACAATGGAGAAGAGTGAAGCAGAAGCGAGTCTTTACGTTTATTTATTACATTTGTCTCTTTGTATTCAGTCTTCTGTGTGTAATTTATTTCTCAATATTTACACTAGGTTGATTTTCATGTCTTTCCCAACTAGCATTAACTTTACTTTGTGGACCAAAGTACTTACTACCAGTGATATGGTGTTGTCTTCTTGGCTATCTTAAGATAGAGGCACTAACTCTGAGTGGCTCCAGAAAAGATCATAACTGCTAACTGACTGAAATGCCAACATAAAATGTATTTGGATTTATCAAAAGGGTTTCTCTAAATACCAAGAGAATTATTCAATTGCTCAAGGCTTTGGTAAATCTATGTAATGTCACATAAATACATCTCCTGCTGGAAGCCAGTGCCTTACAGTCTTGCCTATCTGTCCTTTATTTACCAGCTTCGGTGTTCTCCAGGTGAACTGGCAGGTGTACTGTAGTAGACTGCTGAGGCACACACTGCCTGCCATCTGAAGTCAACGTAGCCATTCACTCCTTCCTCTCTACACAAATGACACATTCTCCTCTGCAGACGGCCATCCTCTGGTGCTGCCAAGCTGGCTGGGAGACAGTGTTAACACTGGTCCTATTCACACTCCCCCTCCCTCCCTCCCTGCCTCCCTCTCCTTCCCTTTCTCTCTCCTTTCCTCTCTTCCACTTCCTTTCCTCCCAAGCTCCTGCTGTAACCAGGAGTTACATTGTCGCTCTATCAAAAAGAATGAGCGGGGCCTACCTCTTGTCTTTCAGATGCCTGAGTTTAAATCTAAGGCATATATGAAACCTGCTTAGAAACACTAGGTGGTGGAAACGTGTTCTCTGTAGGGTAGAGTTGAACTCATACAGCGTCACTAGCATTCTTTGAAAATTGTACTTGTAGTTCTGAAAAAAGAACTGAAGAAAGGATATAACGTCGGTATTAATTAACCACGATCTATCTTTGGGCCTGAGGCCTTTAGAATACCTAACTTGAAAATACCTGAGCCGATCCATTAGTAATCTATTCAATCCACAACCTGGAAATGTTACACTGCATCAACCACTGTGAGTCAAAAACCACCAGATTCTCTCTCTGCTTTCAATCCCACTCTGGTTAATGAGATACAGGGTGAGACAGCCCAACCGTGCCCGCTCTCTCCTTGTCTCCCTGTTCCTCCCTTTCAAAGACTGAACTCACTCTCCCATTCACTTTCTCTCCCCTCTCTGCTTTTTACATTTTCTCTCTTTCTCTCTCTCACTGTGTTTCCTTTGGGCCTCAGAGCGTGTAGTAATTCTATCTGCCGGTTCTCTCTGGCCTCCTACACCCAGGGCTTAATCCATGCATGTATGCAAACACACATGTCTTCTCAAACAATCAGCCCGTCACTAGAGCATGTGTGACAGGCAGCCTACGTGCTTGTAGAGGGTGTGTGTGTGTGTGTGTGTGTGTGTGTGTATACTGTATGTCAATGTGTGTGTCTATGCATATAGTGCGTGCATGTTTTGGCATGTTTGTATGTGTTTTGGTGTGTGTGCATGTGTGTGTGTGTTTGAATACTTGCACACGTCTGTGTCTGTATGTGGTGTCTGTGTGTGTGTTGTCTGTGTGTTATGTCAGTGTGTGTTGTGAATGGTCAGCTCTCCTTTGGGCCGGTCTCTGGTGTGTCACACGAGGCCTCGCTCCTCACAGCCTAAGTATTATCGACAAATGAATCAGGCTGCGATGCGTCGTCCCCCGGCTCACCCCCGCGGGATTCTGGAACCCACGTTGACATGCTGTCACCTTGGTAACTGCTGCCCCGGTGAAACGGCCTGCTGGGATAGCTGACCTCTGCTGGCGGGACGCCGCGAGGCTGCAGGGAGCGGCCACGTGGCAAGGAGATGTCACCTCCACTGGAGGCCCCCCCGAGGACGGGCCCCTTCAGCGGCCCCGGCCATCGATCCATCAGCCCCGTCGCCTCTCTGTCCTGCGTCCTCGTCAACGACCGGAGCGGACCAGCCCCTCGTCGCTCAGGGAGGAGAAGTTCCAGACAAACATGATGAAGGGCTGATGGATCATTTCAAGGCCAGAGGTGTGGACAGAGACACCAGAAGGCTAGTAGATTTAAATGATTATTTTATTGGTTATGAATGGAAATGGGTTGCTTAAAACTATGATCTTTTAACATTTCGATGATGAAGCACACAGGGGCGATCAGATACCCTTTATCAGTTGATGTACTGCAGAAACCCGGTTTATGTTTTTGGAGTACAGTATATTTTCTCCACCGTGCAGTCACCACCAAGAGGCAGCAGTGGTTCGGTAAAAACAGCAAAAAACGCTGTTTTTTTATATGTGACCTTATGTTTGTGCCTCAGTTCACATGCTGGTCTGGTTGGAAAGAGAGAAACTAGTGAGACTAACAATGCGGTCAGACATCATCTCACCTCCTTAGATCTTTGCCAACCCCTGAGCTGTGATGTCATCTAGATGACTAAGGCTTTTTGCACTCCACTGCCCTCTGCTTCCTTGGAGTAGAGGCCTGGGAATGATAGTAGTGAGGACAGCAGAGGAAAATCACTGGTCAACAGCTTCATGACAGAAGTCAGAGAATAGGAAGAAAGGGGTCTATTACCCCTTTTATGGAACTGACGCTCGCTTGAACCTTATTGGAAAAACACGAGGGCGATGCGGGTGTTTGACACACTTATAGCCACTCAGACAAAGCTGCTGTTAATGGTGTGGTGGAGAAAATGTGTAGATCAGTTAAACATCTAAACTAAGCAAAATGTATTTTTGAGCGATAGTCACCATGAAACAACAACAAACAACATCATATAATTTTCAGTCAAGAGAGGCCTCGGTATATATTCTCATAACTTGCCTTCAATATTTTTGCAACGAACTTAACATACACATTAATTTGATAAAACGTACGGTTTTAGTAGGGCACTACATTTCATGAGAAATGCTTCCAACATACAAACGAACTGAAAGTAATATAGCCGAACTTTTTAGGCCAAACCTTGAAAATGGATCGGTGCTGGAAGTTCTCTGAATTTATTGAAGGTCAATACACAAAAGGTTTTCAATGTCGAATGTTGTTTATTGTAACATATCAGGGTTGTTTTATCTGACAATTTAGAGCAACAGTTCAATAAACTTGCACGCAAAGCTCTAACTTTTCCCGTTCTATGCGATAGAATACAAGTCAAAGAGGTTATTACATAAGAATTTACACAAACATAGTATCATAAACGTAGTATGATAAATATATTTTATTTATCATACTACGTTTATGATATTAATTCAAATACCATATATAAAAACAAATTAAAATGATCAGCCCACTATGAAAGCCCTTAAAGGACAGTTAAAGACCAATACATTCAGATTAATTTTGTAATTCATTTTAAAATTATGGTTCCATATCTAGCTTTCATTATCCTTCCGTTATTATCGTTATGATCTGTAAGTCGGCAAAACAGTATTTTCTGTCGTTTTGACCAAAAAAAAAAAGCCGTAATATTGATTCGGTAATTAATGCCAGCAGATGGCGCTGTAATGTCATGGAAGCTTGGAGTTCGACATTGACCCCACATATATTTCATACATCAGACAGAAGAACAATAAGACAACACATATTTTTATAAATACATTTTGTACGACAGACATTTGACATTAACCAAAACAACCCATCGTAATGACATGCGTTGTAGTAGTTTCCTGGTTGTATTTTAAGCGCAAATAAGGGAAAGTGATTGGTGCGTTGGCAGTGTAATTGTTTGAGAAAACACGTGAAACACGGCTTAAACGAATAAAGTTTGATTCGGGTGAATATTTAAAGCATTCATCTTTTTCGCTTTTTTCTTATTTTCTTTATAGTCTATAAAAAATATTAGTGATCATAATAATAGTAATAATAATAATCTATAAATAGTAATGACCATAATGTAAAGATAACAATAATATCGTTTCGATTATTATGATTAATTGTAATTCATTCTTACTATTAATAGGTAACGTATATTCTTTTTTAAAAAAAGAAAGAATATTGAAGGCAAATCAGATTTAAAATGCCCTTACTATTCCTCAACTTAATATATATTTTAATTTAAACAAATATATGTATCCAAAGTATAATGCTAAATATAAATAGTCAAAAACACAAACAAACGACAAAATCTAGGGATGCGCCTCTAAGCAGGTTCTCGTCTCGGTGTAAATGACGTCCTGACCGCCCTAAAACGGAGGTATAGATTGGCCACTTTGGTGAATGATGCCATGCCTCTTCATGTGCGGAAAGTTGTCTGCCCTAAATCCACGCGGTTCAACTTGTGTAAGAGACCTTGCAGAGCAGACCAAAAAATATGTCATCCTTGGTCATTTCACAAATGTCAAGTAAATTCATATGACTGTGTGCTGAACTTAGTGATCAACATGCAGTCTTCTATATGGTGCGGGAAGACGTGAACTATTCGGCCAGTTACAGCTAACCATATTTTCAGGTGGTTGGGTGTCAACCCGTGTATCAATTGTGTCTTGAAACAGAACAAGTGCATTTCTTGCTGTTCTTATTGTAGTAACTGTGTTGGAACACCTTTCTTATATGCCTTTATAACGGTATAAAACTATTATCTGTCTTCGGTCTTTGTCTCTTTATTGGTGTTCATTTTTGAGGATCTCACATCAGTTGCATTTAGGCTTATAATTAGGCCTATACCTTTTGATTAAATGAAACAAGGAAAAACAAAACATTAATGATGTTCCATTTTTTGTATTGTTCAGACAGTAAAACAGGTTAGCTAAGAGTAGCATACTTAAATAGACTCTATTCTTCATATCTATCCTCTGCGACCACGAAACCATGACCTGTACAATTTATAGAAAGGAAACCCCAAGAGTCGCGTCACGCCATACATATTTTAAAGCATCCTCCTCCATTCTTGCGCGTGAGAACATCGGGTCCACGAGGCAAGAGGGAGACAGAATTAGGAGATGTTACCCCCCCCTTGCAGCACACATGATGCAAATCCGTGGAATCCAATCTGTGCTTTGTATGGTCGAATCTCCGAAGCCATCGCTGTCAGAACGCCGAGTGATAAATTATACAGTAGGCCTATATTCTCCGCTTATTACATGATATTACAAGTCACCTTTTACACTACAACATGTCACCCTTTACATGTCACACTTTGCGCTTTAACTGGGCGCTTTAACTGTGCCTGACTTCTATGTGAAGGCCAGTAACATATACATTAAAGGCTGAGATGAGACTAGAGGGAAGTCCCAACTTTTGAAGAGATCAGGCGCTTTGTACATCTATCGATTATTCACACATCTTCAAGCAGTTTGAATCTTGAACCAGACATATATTTATAATTATTAAAATAATTATTACTATAGAAATAATAATAATAAAATAATAATGTGCTACTGTAGGCTTGTTTGGTTATTGTATTGTAGATATTCAACGTTTTGACTGTGCTTAAGTTACTGATCATAACAAAATACATCACACAAAATCAACCAACATAATGTAGGTTTTCCATCGATAAGTTATAATATCCTTGGTTAAGCCAGTTCGAGTTTATTAAAGGTTTTAAAATTAACTCTATAGAACAAGGTAGTTACCTGCGGGCAATGCAGTGTATGAAGAATATCAAAAGCAAACGGTTTTTGAGTGAGACTGCAGTCAGTGGCCCACAAAGGGAAACTAAGGAAGTTTTTGGCGTCAAGGGCCATCTCCAGTGAAAAAGAGCTTAACGCAGAAGTTCTGACATAACAGATAACATAACATTAGTAAATTGCCATATTACCATACCCATTACATTTGGCCTATGAAAAGAGCGGCACTAAGTGATTTTTTTTTAATAAACGAGAAAGGAGAGTAAGAAGATGAAGAAGTTCGGTTTGGAATAGATGCTTGTCATTTCTCAATGACTCATGAGAGATTAGAGAACTACCAAATACATATAGAATACATTCGATGTTATCATCATATCAATCAATGGAAGAACATGAGAGGGCTTGGATTTGTTTGTGTGTGGAATCTATCACCGGTAGAAGAGTATCGCAACAGGATATTAACTACAATAGGCCATCGAGGAAGCCTCCCCACGGAGAACAACGCCAGTTTAATTCATATTCATGTGGACGGCACGTGGGATAAATAGAATATTAGGAAAACAATTGTGCGGTTCATATTTTGACTGGGATATTCAGGAAGTGTAAAACAGCCTACGTTGCATGATATAACCTATGTGAAAAATCACTAAAGATACGATTACCCAAACCATAGCTGGGCCAATAATTACGGGAAATATTCATTTAATTTGACCAATAAAAACGTTCAGATGTGTTACATGTGCACACAAGCCAACAAATCTATAAACGATTAAGTCTTACTTTGCTATAGACTGTTATTATTTTTTACTTCTGAAGCATATCATAGGCTACTATAATATGGGCTCACGTAGATGTGCTCGCTGATACCAAACCACATCAACGTTGATTAACATTTCTTCAAACAACCACTGCCATGGTTTGGTGTGGTGGCAAAACATAAAATATTTTATATATGAAAACATCGTTATGTTGGACTCCATACTGTTGAGAGAATGTCTAAACCGGGGTGATGGCTGTGCTTCCCACCTTACCCAGGACACAATTGGTTACGATTTAAGAGAAAGTTGTACAGATTACAAAAGGAGAAATATCATTGTGCGCTAGGGACAGGTCAGGTTTATAAGACCAATGAAATGCTGAAAATAGGCCGGCTGGGCGAGAGATTGTGCGTAAATCGAATCTAGAACTTTCATACACTTTTGGACTTCTTAACGTGTCACCCTGCGAAAGATACATTTTTAGAATCCTATAAATGTGGAATCCTTCAACAAAACATACACAACTGGCTGCACAAGTAACTTGCCCAGTATGAACCGTACATGCACAATGCATACATATCACATAACTAATGGCTATAACGAAAATACTATAAAGCAATATATATTACAATCGTTTTACGTTAGCACAACAATGTTTTTATTATGATAAAAACTAATCTTACGCTGATGAACAACTATCACGTAAATTTCAAACCGAAGTAGTAGGATACGCCCCATGTGGCAAAATGTGAAGAATATGGTAGAAAGCATAGACTTCATTGACACCATGTGCCACCTATTTATTTTATCGGAATTTTTCACAGCAAAATACAATCAATTGGTTATCCCACTAAGCAATTAGTGAACAAATTAGATTATATTAGGAGCGTTGGTGCGTGAATAAAGTTGTTAAGGCCTGTATGGTCGCGTGTGTGCTTACTATTACACTGGGCAATTAGAAATATCCAAATTAAATATATTCTTACTTTTTACATGTGCATGCTTATTTTACTTAATTAGTCTACATTTCTTGATTGGTGTGCATAAAAATTGCCTATTGCATGTTGCATTTCAGTTCGACCCAGACAGCATGAGTCTGAACGTTGGCTGTAACTACCCATCTCTTTGGGATTCCACGGATTTGAATTATACCTAATCTACCCGCGCGTCTTGACGGGCACTTTTATTAATGGGGACAAAGGAAAGTGATGCATAGTTCTTCTATAACGTAGAATTCCGTTGCTAAGCAACTAGTGTAGCCTATGTGAAATCATCCGCGAAATTTAAATCTTCTAGCGTGGATTTTGCGTTCTGCTGAATAGGCTACTCAACTCCAGGGAAAAGTTGGAGGGCCAAGTGTATTTTCAAGATTTAGGCTTTGTCTTAATTTCAGTCTCAAAAACTAAATCGTTTACCTAATAAACGTGATAGCCTAACTTATGCTGTGACATGCACCATACGGTATTTGCAGATATAGATTGCCATTGAGTGGCCTACAATATACCACACCCGCTTACTATATCCCATTGGCTATTAGGCTAGTAAACAGGACCACGGTGCCTCTGTATCTATATAAGCATTATTTATTTTTTTGCTTCATATATATATATATGTGAAACCTAATGAATATGTTAACAAAAAAACATACAACACAACAAAACATTTTTTTCCTATAAGAAAGCTCTAGGCTCAAGTCTAGAATTTGACAGGCCTAATATTAATTGTTTGAAAGCACACTACCCCGGAGCCTGTCAACCAATGAGAAATCACAAATGTTCTTTTAATATTAGGGTTATTTTAAACTATGACATATATATCTATGCAAATACAATTATTGGTGACATAATAAATAAATACACGCTAAGTATTCGTCCCCATGACCTTTGTGTTGTTAGTATAGGCATTAGATTTATTTAGAATTTAAATAATCTATGAAATATGTTTACGATAATGAGAGTCCGGAAGTGTTACACTCAAGTCACTGGAATATTAGAAGATAGAATGGTCCCTGCACTATCTCATGGAAGAGCACACACCACAACGAAAGCCTAAACAGTGTAGGCCTGCATTTATAATTTTACTAAACTAAAAGGTAGAAAATTCAGTGTTACCACTTTAATAACATAATGACAACGATGGACATAGCAGTTCTAGTTTGTTTGGGTGTGCACATGTATGAGTGTGTTGGATGGAAAAACAGAATAACTTTGATTTATGCGCACATTTCCCAAAATAACAAATACTGTTTTTCAAAACATGCGGCCCAAGAGAATAAACTTCCACTCTGAATATAGCCTAGATACTGTATATAAGACTACACTGACGCATCGAAACAAAAACACTCCAAAACCTTTAGACTTGGCATATTGATTTAAATAAAAAGGTCCGACTGCTATACCGACTGAGGTATGATTACATATTTTATGAACAACATCAGTAGTAGATACATCTCCCTTTATTTTTGTAAAATCTGACGCAAAACTCCCGCTGGTATGCATCATTAACCTGAGCCCTGGAATACGATACGCTGGATCCTCAATACTGGGCCATGAGTGAAAGACTCACGCGCAGTCGATGTAAACAATGCATATACGGATAAGCTACATTGAAATGACAAGTGTTAAAACAGGATGATAATATATGCCCAGAACCTACAAATTCTACATAATCAATAACGTTATCGGATGCCTCTGCCCTGATAAAGGTGAGGACGCGACTTAGATGATGGTTAACATAATTTTTGAATAATAATTATTCAAATATTACCCTGTCAACTTGTCAAATATAATTCACTTTGGGGCCCCAATAACGTTGATCAGAGGTTCACAGTTCCAAACTAGGCTACATTCTTTCATGAATATATATATTTTTTATGTATGGGCTATGTTATGCAAGTCTGAGATAAAAGTATTTGGAACGAGAAAATGCAACTATTTATTTTCCGATACCGTAAAATAATATCTCTAATGCATGCCTCCTTAAATAAAATAGTCAAATATGCATTTAAAATATAAATCTCAAAACACACAATGACGTAATTTCATTCTAACAAATTTATTGGTCTCAATTAGCTCGTACGGAATCACTACTGAAATTAAATTACAATCAAATTATCACATCAAAACATACCCTTATTACCTAACAACTGTCAATGTCAGCTTATGTTGATTTGTGCTCCTTTTAGAAACGATAATACAAAATAAAATAAAACAAAACAAATAAAGTCAACAACGAAAACAGGAAAGCAAAACATCTTACACAAAGTTCTGGGGGAAAAATAAATTACCGTTTGGAATAATTTATATGTATTCCGAATAAAATAATAAAACAAGTCATTTTGATGAAAAATATAAAGTAAATAACTCAGATCAGCATTTGATCTAATGAATCTATATTGCCGGCTTTACAGAGTCTGTTGTTTATTAAAACCTACCAAAGAATACTGCTTAGAAATGGCAGCATTATAGTTACAGCCACAGCACCCATTCAGTCACACTTGGCAACGGAGGAGAGAAGAATTTCAAATAAGTGCAGCTGAAGATAGTCTTTTCAAATGTCTCTTTCTATTTCTTCAAAAAAATCCATTCGCGGTGTTCAAGTCCCGTAATAAAAAACCCATTTCAAAAAAGAGGCGATCTTTTAGATCAGATGGCGGGGACAGTCCTGGTGGGTTTATATTTTACCATTAGGCGTGGAGGGCCTCAAAATCCCAATTCCTCTTTGTGAAACATTAAACCGTGCAGTCCTCCCCGCAAAAAATACGTTGGAAGCTTCGTGGATGCCACTGTTCTTCGTATTGATGCTGTTGCAGTTTTTGTTCCTTTGTTAAAGTAGGGGTTTAAAACGTCCCATTTTTAAATATACAAATGCCTGCTTCTTTTGTCTTTCGCAAATCAGATACAGGGTAAAGGGGGATATCTTTTTTAAATGCTAATACTTGCTTTGAAATTTCCAGTTGGT
Source organism: Esox lucius (assembly GCF_011004845.1). NCBI lineage: Eukaryota > Metazoa > Chordata > Actinopteri > Esociformes > Esocidae > Esox > Esox lucius. The sequence goes on from NC_047590.1 coordinate 11,739,692, forward strand.
GTTGTTAATGCGCCAAAATTACCTGATGGAACGAACTGGTAGTCACCCTCTGGTCGCTCGGTTCACTCGGCCCAGTTAAACTTGCATCTTTTAAGTAATCTACTAAAAAATGTCCCTGAAAGAAAGAGCAAAAGGAACCTTTTAGGTTAAGACATTTCAGGGTCTGGAAGAAGGTTAACGATGCGTTTTTGGGGTTTGGGTGGAAGAGGGAGGGGGTTGTTCTGGTGAAAAATATATAACACATTTGCAGTCGTATTCATATTTCCTCACAATCACAGTATCAAAAATGTGTTGCTATCTTGACGATAGTCTGTGTTTTATCAGTTTTAATTTTATATAAAATATTTTTTAGTCTTGTGTTCTGCTCTATGTCTCACTGAACATTCGTTTGCAGTCCATGGAGGGGGGCGGTGTATCTGCACTCACATTGCCGACCTGCGAGTACACATCCTCCGGCGTCTGTGGCACTCCTGGGGGCGTCATCCTTTTTTCCTTCTGTCTCCTATTGCAAAACCACACTCTAACCACTTCTTTCTCCAGCTGTAAGTTGTCCGCTAGAGATGTTATCTCTTGGGCCGAGGGTTTGGGACATTTTAGAAAGTGGCTCTCCAAAGCTCCCTTTACACTCACTTCGATGGAGGTGCGCTTCTTTCGCTTCCTACCTTGTGCGGCGATCTTGTCAATGCTGGTCGGGCTTCCAGTGGTCGAATCCGCCTCCTCCAGCCATTTGTTTAGCAATGGCTTCAGCTTGCACATATTTTTGAAGCTGAGCTGGAGGGCCTCGAACCTACAAATGGTGGTCTGAGAAAAGACGTTCCCGTAGAGGGTGCCTAGGGCCAAGCCCACGTCCGCTTGCGTAAAGCCCAGTTTGATCCGGCGCTGTTTGAACTGCTTGGCGAACTGCTCCAAGTCGTCCGAGGTCGGCGTGTCCTCATCCGAGTGCGGGTCGTGGCTGTTCACGCCTCCGTGATGCTGCTGCTGATGATGTGGATGCTGGTGGTGGTGGTGGTGGTGATGGCTGCCGTGGTCCAGTTCTGGGGTGTCCCCTCTTACCAGACCCGGATGCACCATTCCGTTGACTGTGAAGCCCCCAGGGTTGGAGTAGATCAGCGACTGTTGCTGCTGCTGTCCCCCGGATATCGAGTTGATGTGAGCCGCGGTTGTGCTCCCCCAAGCCCCCGCATGAGTCTGATGGGGACCTAAGTGTGAGGGCCTGTGGTGCAACGCGGTTCCCGTGTGTAGATCGTCTCTTCCAGAGTTGTTCTTCACGTCCTGCTGCTGTGGGCTGCCTGTCATACCAACGGGACTCGACGACCAAGGCGACCCGGCTTCGGCTGCTGCTACAGCGGCTGCAGCGGCCGCAGCCGCGGCATGCGGCAGGGATGTCACCCACTGATGGGCATGGCTCAACATATGTCCTCCGTTGCTTGCTGCCATAGCCCCCTGCATGAAGTCACTCTGTACCATCTTTACTGTGGGATCTCCCCTGTACCCACCAGACACCGAAGTAACCGCAGCACTGCCCGGCTGCATACCACCACCTCCAGAGTCAGAATGCACGATTGAGCCCGACGAGAGGATACTATTGCTGGACAAATAGGGATTGGAAGCCGCGGTGGCCATTCCGTTAACCCTTAGGAATATGTTTGTTGATTACTCCCTCCCTTTTTCAGTTACTTTTTTCGAGCAGGCAAATTGTATCTCATGAATTATTCAAACTTTAAAAGTCTGGGTTGTATTTTGGCTAATAACATCGACTTGTTCTGTTGCTAAACGATAATGGAATGAAAAGGATAGCAAAAAGGAATAAAATCCGTATTTGTTGTGCTTACAGCATTCATGTAGGACAAATAGAAATAGATAAAATATCGATGCATAAAAATCCAGGTTTTCAAAAGCCCTTTGAAACCATGTGCAGTCCGTCGAGAACGTTTAATCGTCTTCAGAATGTCTCAGAATTAAAATTAAAATACAAAGAAAAAAACTTTGCCCCAACAAACTTCTAGTGGTCAAAGAAATTTCGCAATTTCTCCACCAAATACGAAGTCCAAGTGTATGTTCCTATTGCAAGAGAGAAAAACACTAGCACTGGCTCCTTGGTTCTTTTGAAATTTAGCCGCTGAGATTTCCCCCTTGTTGCTTTATTCTTTTCTTTCGCTGTTCCTTTTATAGAACTGTAGAGACTATCTCTTTGTTCTGTTTTTATGTGTATAAACCTGCCAAACCGCTAACTCCCGCTGAAGTACAATCCAGTATTACAGTGCACGGCGATGGTTGCAAGTCTCTTCTCTCATTCGCTTGTTCACTCTCTCTCACTCTCTCTCCCTCTCTTTCTCTTTCTGACAGTTCGCTCAGTCCCTCCCTCAAAGCTCGAGGACACACGAATGTTTACCCTGTGCCAAGCCTGCGCACATCGTTCACGTCTCCCCCAGCCCCCCAAATACTAGGAAGTCGAGTGCAAGACTTCCATTGATTGGATACCCGGGGAGTGATTGACAGGTCTCGCCAGCCTAGCTCGAGGCGCGTAAACCTTCTTCCGGCCGTTCCAATTGGTTGGCTTTTAATTCAATCTAAATAAATAAATAAATAAACAGCTTAAGCAAATTAATACAAAAGGAAGGAATTAAATGAACAAAAAATTATAAGTGTGTAAATGAATAAAATATAGGCTACCTTTATATCTACCCTTATTAGCAGGTGGGACATATACATATTTTATGCCATAACATAAAACATGCCACCTTGTTAAGAAGGTGTTTAAAACCGTTATTGGTGTTCATTTACATAATTATATATTGGATATTTGCATAACATATGTTTATATTAGCCTAATATGAATAACAAAAATCTAACAAAATGATTGTAAAATGCTTGGTGGGGATGGCGACCTTTCATGTTGGATGCAGGTGTAGGCCTATCGTCACACATCATTATCAAAATGCTCTAATGCTGTATTCATAAAGTTGCAAAACCAAAAGTCTAACTTCAAATAAACAGTCAATTTATTGCTGAATAATATGACTAGTGATGCCATTTTCTGGGTGCCATTTACCCCTAAAACACCATCAAATTCAATATCCCCCACGCCTTCCTTGATGGCTGGGCTTTGATTCCTCAATAGTTAACGTACAAAGGTTGTGGGGATGCTTCCAGGCGGAAACAGAGCGCATAGGCAACCTCACTGAACCACAGTGAAAGAGAAAGTGGCAACCAAAACAAGGGCCAATTGAGCAGTCCTTGGGGATTTTAAGGGGGAAAAGTCTGCCTTTAAATCTGAATACCATAACAACTAGTCTACAGATAGGCCCTATAAAATGTATTTCCTTTTTATATCACTCCATAACACAGAAATGAATGAGCTTTTGTTAGTAAGTGGACCCCCTAAGCATATGGATTCACCCAGCATCGTTAACGAATGTCACATATATATTACATTCACTGGCTGAGACGCAGTCGATTTTACGTGCAGCAGAAGCAAGGACGCACAGGATTTCAGAACAGCGTAAGCTACTGTAGTTATATTCAATTCTTACAGTTTAGGATAAACCATAACCTTGCACCTCGACCTTATGTTCCAGATGGGTCACGGAAAAGTAGCCTAATACTACTATCCCAGCCACATCATGTTGTTTTCTAATAAATCCCACCTTGCCAAGAGATTGTATTGCATATGAGCAAAGAGAGTACACTGGCGCAGTTTAGCACATATAGTGGATGCCAGTGTTCTTCTATTCCCAGTAGATTCAATTTGGAACCAGCTCAAAATCGAGGGAGCCTCGTGGAGTTGTTTACATTGACTAGGCAGGATAGGGCCGGTGCCATGGGGCCGTCGTTTCATTAATATACAGTGAGGATTTCTGTCTAAATTACTGCTATGTATTTCACATTGCACGCTTTCAAAGGGCGTCTCGTGCGGCCGTGAGAAACGTGACACCGGGAAGAAAAGACGTTCACTTTGATAAGACAAACCAAAATTAGTAAAAAGCTATTTCTTAAAAAAAAATCATGTCCGGGAGTTCAACGCTTGCCGCTAAATTCAGTCTCTGTGAAATATGTTGTGTTTATTATTTATTTGTTTATTTTATAAGGTCCCCAAGTTCCCTGCTGGGGAGTTCATTTGTTTTGTATGCAAAAAAGAAAGGGGAAAAAATCCCCAAGTATAACAAGAGACGAACAGTTAGTGCTGATTTTCATTTGCATAAATTTTCATATATTTTAGTGAAAATAATAGCGGAGCCGAGGAGTGCTCTGCTCAGTTGAGTCAGAGGAAAGAAAATCTTAGGGAGCACCGACTCGTAGGAAAGGAGATGGCCATTAATAGATTATAAATGTTAATCCTTTTTTCTACTATTCTTGGATACAAGGTAAGTCAACAATTATTTCAATTTCCTATACCATGTACTATATCCACCCTGGTCGAGAATACAATGTGGCTCACATGGTACAGGCTATACCATGTCAAACGTATAGCTTTGTGAATTTCTAAACGTACAGTAGCCTATGTTGCATTTCATTCGATGACATTTTAGCCCATTATGTTATGTCACACTGCGGACATCAACATTTCCCACCTCTAACTCTTAAAAAAATGTTGTTTTTTTCCCTTTTAGAAACCAAAAATCAATATATGCTTTGTGTTGCCTTTCGCTCCCAGCCTCGCTTTTATAAATAGTGAGCAGACGGTTAAGCTGTGCTGTTTTGTAGTGAATGTCCACTGGAGAAAGTGCAATCAATCAAATTTAAGCAGGAGACCCCTTGGTTGAGTTCTCTGGAGGAGTTGCGTAGGCACTAGTGAATATCAAATCGTTTACATAAATCGATCCCATGCTGTTGTGGCAAAGTTTGTTTAAAGTTTAGCAACAATAGTAACGTAACCAACGACTTAAGTTTAATCAACAAACTAATATATGTGTTACACAGCGGATCGAATGAGAGTTTGCAGCCTATATTTTCTATAGTCTAGTAAAATAATCTTTAATATATTTTCTGGTATATTGCGAAATCATTAAATGATGTTACAAGCAAATGTACAAGGAATCCATAACATATCTACAATTTAAACATTAGCTACAGAAGAAATATCCAGCAATATTCAAATATACACAAATCCGCATGGAACTCAAACAAGTTTGCCCTAAAACACGGTCATTTTAAAACAAATATCACTTGTATAACATGCACTATTTTTCTGACTTGATACCTTTGTGGGTAGCGTCGAATTTATTTATTTTCTCTCGTTTTTCTCACGGGTTAACTTTGTGTGCCCTCGCTCTCGCGCTGCCCTGCTAAGACCGTTTGTTTCATTGATGGGGAGGCATTTCTCAACTCAGCCTTTCGGTTGTCATGGTGAGCCGAATAAAAGAGGGAACACTAGTCGCATTAAGCTATATGTTTGTGCACTGGACTCGAGATGAAAGAGACTAGCTTTTGAAGCCAAGACCATCTAGCATAGCCTACCAGTCGTGCCAAACCATCAACTCCAACTCACCTTCTTTTAGGATCTACGGTTCTAGAATTAGCTCAGTCTTTGCACTGCCAACACTTCAGAATGTGACATTCGCTCACCTCACCTATATGCTATTGTTGCCTTAGATGGGGAAAATGAAATTGAGTTCATTGTTGACTTTAGGTAAGATAAATATTATCTACCAGCAGGTGTCGCGCTTATTCATGACGGAAGGCCAGCTTTGGTGAGTAGACTAACAGAAGCATTATTGTTTTGTTGACTGCAACGCATTTCAAAAATGACGAACCTGACCAGATAGAATAGCGAAGTTCAATGGCAAACTATTTTAGCAAAATAAAAATAAAACAATAATAGTGGAGCGTAAGAAAGCATCGGTCAAACTGAGCAACCGGACTCTATACACTAAAACATGTTATTACCTTTTTAATAATTAGTCTATATAATTAGGCGTACAATATGATATGGGAAGATCTCATTGATATGAAAGGTTTGATATGAATGTGAATATTTGAAAAATATTGATAACGACACTATTCTGAAAATGGAGCCAAATGAATAGCAATCACACAGAAACAAAACAAAACCCACATGGCAGGCTAGTAATTCCTCACGCGCTTTTTAGTGCATCGCCAGAACTTTAGACCAAGATTATAATTAAGAACCCAGGACCACCATTTATCGTTTATAGTTTTGCAAAGAGTGTCATGTCACATAAAGGCTATGGCTTGAATAAACACCATGATTTTTTACATAATTGCTCAAATAGTCAATAACACATTTTGAAAATGGTTAGACTAGCTTTAATAATCGCAAACATTATTTGAAGTCAAATAAATTACATGCATACACTATATTGCATTTATGATAAAGGCATGTACGGATAATGACATTCATGACTGAAATTGCTTTTATTGACAGAAAGTATAAGATCTAGTAAAACACATTTTATTATTGTATGCCTACAATCACGAGTATTTGGCAGGCAAATAATAATAATAATGTCAATATTAACAGAATTAAACGGTATTCTATATTTCTAATTTCTAAAGTTTTAATTCTTCTGGCTATAATCTCATAGTTTAATAGCAAACTGGAATTAAGTATTTCAGTGCACCTCGTCACTAATGGCAGAAATATCATGTAATTGTTGCTGTAGCCTTCTCAGTTAGAAACCATAACAAATGAGAACAAGAACCTAGAGAACCTGCCTGGGGAATTAAGCTCCTGTAGTTTCCATGCATGCTTGACCAGCCATTCAACTACATCAACCTCATCAACCCTATTGTCATCATCACCATACTCTATAGAAAGAAAACCAGGAGGCAGTATTGATTAGACCAACATAATATACGTATTATTGAATAATATAGCCTACTGCACATTAATACTAATCAAATGAATTATGATACAGTTATTAATTAGGATCACTAATAAGTCTATACAAATTCTTATGTGCACTGCGCCTATATTGGCATTTATTTGACCAATGCTTTCAAAGAGGACAGCATTCGGTATTCTATCAATTTCCGTTGGCTCATCTAATCATCTGAGAGGACACTTTTACCTTTGGATTAATTACTTTCAAGGAAATAAGTCACGGCCTTCCTTTTACCGTAATATGATTTCTGTCCAATCCATACCTTTATTATCCTCACTAAAAGCACATTGGCCGTTTATGAAAAAAAAAAAAAACGAACTACAACTGACAATAACATCATAAGCGTATATTATAATGTTTAAATCAAATTGGTTGAAACGGTCATTTAAATGAAAGGCCTACTGTATAAGTAATTTATTTGGTCCATACACTTAATAACCCGAAAATCCGTAAACTACTGACGTCTGTTTTTTCAGTTCTAAGTCTGACGTTGGTTAAAAACTAAATCCAACTTGAAGTAGCCTACCGTAGACCAAGAACGCAAAAAATTATGTAACTTTTTAATTGAACTGCGCGCAAATTCAATAACATACGCAGCAAGCCAGACACATATTACACATTTCGCGAATAACAGCAGAAAGCTTTATATATATATATATATATATACACATCTCGCGACAGAGCTTTTATTCTATTATATTAAAACCATTTGAATCCTCCCGGTATTCTACACAGGAAATCTATTTAAAGTAATATGTATTAGAGTTTATATTCCTGTAGTCTGAGTGGATACGGTTCCCTGTGCATCCCTGACCTGAACAGTGAGCCACTCGTCTCCGTCTAGTTTTAAGGGAAGGATTAACTTGGCAAGACTTCCTCCATAGATCTGTGATGTTCTCTCTCTCTACCTTCCCGAGTATAAGACACTATTATTCAAGGATGGTTTTAACCCTGAATGCTGACTGGCTGAACACAGTGGTATATATTATACCACTGGTAAGGAAAAAAGTTTTACTGTTCTAATATTTTGTTAACCGGTTCATAATATCAATGACGTTTCTCAGGGGTCTGTGGCCAATATAGATTACTATTGCTAAGGGTTGTTTTGAGGAACTTTGTTGCTCCATGACTGCAACTGTTTTGTTCCATATATAACAGCTCCATATATGTATATAGGGGGCTTAGAATCCTGAATGATGATTGGCTGATAGCTATGGTATATGAGACAAGGGTGTGACTTCACATCACTCACTTTTTACTGTTGTAATTGCATTGGTAAACACTAGTGCATCTTGGGGGTTTGTGGTGTATTGCCAATATACCACAGCTAAGCACTGTGTCGAGGTACTCCGCAATGCATCAGGCCTAAGAACGGCTCTTAGCCATGGTATAATGGCCATATACCACACCCACTTGTGCCTTATTGCTTAAATATATCTGCAAGCCCTAACTGATCTTGCCCCATGGATTGTAAATTAATGCAAATGTCATAATTTGCTTTAAATGGATGTCCAGGTGAGTCATTCCCTTTGAGAATAGAATATAGACATAATACACTTGCCATCTGATGGCTGGCTTCTAGTCTGTGAGGATTTATTCAATGGGAGAGTTTTGTTTGAATCATCCTGTAATGGCCGCAATTTTGTTTCTACTCTGGAATTGAACAGTGTGATTCCGGCATTGGTCACTGATAGCCGCAGAATTTGAAGATCACTGAATCAGTGTGCAGTTTGTATGAGTTACTGGCCATGACATGTTAGTACTGAACAGAAATCCTCCTGTACATGTGATCATTTCAGGGGCAGTTGCGTGTGGACATTATCTGGCACTGATGGTGAACAGTTGGACACAGTTTGGCCTGTTGGTTTTGAATGTATACTATGGCGTGGGACTGTGGAGAGAGAGACCTTCTTGATCAGCTTTGGTCCGGGCTCTAAAGCAGGTGTGGGGTTAGCACAAAGCCCCCCAAACCGGAGTGACACAGGGGTATATCGGAGAAAGTGTTACTCTCAGAAGACGGGAAAAAGGGGTGTTTGGGATGCAAAGGAAAGCAAGCAGTCAAACACACACACAGGATGGAGAAGAGAAAGGGGTGTGTGTGTGTGTTGTGTAGGATGGTCTTTGTCTCCCACAAACTCACCCACAATGCCTTGGGACGGAAAGGGAGAGCTCTGTCAGCACTGCCCTGAAGCCTCATCTCCACGCCTGCAGCGTTGGCTGATCTCTCTGACAGCACTAACACACACACACACACACACACACACACTACCTGGTCTCACCGAGAGTAGTTGAATGTCAAGACAGAAAGCGCAGTGAGACTTCCAGACCTTCACACGCCCACCGGTGTTGAAGATCTGCTGCTTACCACAAGTTAATATTAGCCCAAAATATGTCCCGGGAATATCCTGCACTGCCTATGTAATAAGTACACAGATCTTCTGTTGTTTGGGTTCTATTAGGCCACATTATACATACTAATCAAGGCTGATATCATATTATTAACTTCAGTAATTAATAAACAAACCAACTAATTCCGCATGAAGTCAAATCCCTATAAAGTGAAGGGAAAGTCAGTGCGAGAGAGCGGGAGAAAGAGAGAGAGATAGAGAGAGAGAGAGAAAGGGATGGGGAGGGATCCGGAGAGAGAGTCCCAGTTGTCTCCAGCGAACTGTTACCATGTGAGTGCACATTCAGATTTGCCATAGTGGCTGCTTTGTTTTTGTTTGTCAAACAGGAGCATTCCCTCCGGAGTGGGGTTGTGGCACCTCCCTTCCCAGGATTACATTCATCAAACTCTTTATTTCCCTGGGGGATCCCGCCACAAATCACTCCTAAATCCTAATCAAATTGGATAACGGAGGACCTGAGAACTATAAGTAAACCCTCTGCCTTTTTACTCATTATGCCAACTTAATGGAGTTAGTTCCATCTAACTTTGTGGAACTGTGTGGATGAGGTTCTGCGAAGTTACAGAGGAAAGAAGTGGCTTTGAAAAGCCCCAAACTACATAACTGGATTGAAGCCAGTTCCCTGGATCAGATAGAGACATGAACATGAAACTATCAGTGCACATTGTACGGTTCACTTAGGATAGAGCTGTAAAGAAACACTGCAAAAATCCCATATCTGTTTGGCCCCAGTTCAACTGGAATTGAGACAACCGCACAGCACACATGTAGTCTGAAGTTCAGACAAGACTAACACCATGCTCAGAAGACACAGGCTCTTGATGGTTGTCGAGTCAACACCACGCTCAGAAGACACAGGCTCTTGATGGTTGTCGAGTCAGCACTATGCTCAGAAGACACAGGCTCCTGATGGTTGTCGAGTCAACACCACGCTCAGAAGACACAGGCCCCTGATGGTTGTCGAGTCAACACCACGCTCAGAAGACCCAGGCTCCCGATGGTTGTCGAGTCCACACTAAGCCAACACTGCAGTGGGCTAAAAAGAAACAAATCATCTTGCAATCTTCACAATAATTCCAACTAGCCAACTAGCTAATTTCTCAGAAAGGTTTTACAGGAAAGCCCGGCCTTGCCACAGCAACACACACCCCCGTCAGTAGCCAGCCTATTACAGGGAGCTAATGCAAATAAAATAATGGAGCTGCAATGTTTCTTCTGTGTTGTTGCGGTGTGGCACGGCACCGGTTCCCTGTTAGATATTCATGAGAGGAACGGGGAGGAAGTGTGGCCTCTCTTTATTGCGCGACGGCATTGTAACACAAATTCAGCACTCCTGCCTTCTTTCCAATCAGGGATAAATGATGGCCTCATTGCCGCGTCGCCAGAATGCAATCCTGCCACCACTGTACCCACACACACACACACACACACACATACACACACACACAAAAGGAAACACACGCTTTCTCGCTAACCCAGACGCACACAAATACACATGTGCACAGCCACACATAAAAACACACACACACACACACACAACCAGGATGTGTTCATGGAGGGCAGTGCAGGCCTCACAGCTTGCAGCGAAACACCAGATTCACAAGATTTACTAACGCAATACATAAAAACATATACTAACGCAATACATTAAAACACATTGTTTACATAAAAACATAGCTGGAGAGGGCTATTAAATACGGTATACGTGATTGGTGGTTTGTTATGGCATACGGTACACCTCAGAATGCTCCCCACATGTACACCACTGTCTGTTGGATGTTGTTGAGTGTGTGTGAAGCAGTATGCGCTGTTCACATGAACGTGTGTGGTTCCCGTTGTTGTGGGAAGTCGTGATTCATGTGAACATTACGTGTGTTGGGCTCTTATGGCCTTTTCCCCCGTTCACACTCAGTCAGGCCCATTTGTTTTTAAATGGGTTTACATACATCTTCTGCGCCCGTTGTAGCCTCCCTTTCCCCCATCCAGCCTCATAACACACACGCACTCATTCACCCATAGGCACCCACAACACACACACACACACACGCGCGCGCACGGACGGACACAAACTTGCTCGCCCACAGCCACCCACACTCCTACACCCGTACACACACTGATGTGCGTGCATGCACGCACAGACACACACGCACTCAGTCGCCCTCCCCCCTGTCCCTCCCTCCCTGTCCAGGCATGTGCGTTCACCAGCAGCATCACAAAAGCGTCTTTGAGAGTGGTGCATGCAGGGCTGTGACCCTCTGAGCTCATGCCCACCATACATTACCAACCCCTCCTGCACTTCAGGGGAGGAGAGCTGCCTCTTCCTTATTGCTAGGCTGGACAGCCTCTCAGCTGCTTTGACTGATCAAACTAGTATTACATGGTTGAATTCCTTTTAGACTCCTGTGGCTCATATACTAACACTATATACCACTCAAGGACTATTTCATGTTTTCTTAAGATTGAAAGTATATGCTGTGGGGCGAAAGGCTATGGTTTAGTAATATGAATGGGTTTAATGCAAAGGAATGGGGATTCCCGGCTCAGGAGGTAATGTCCTCACCTTTATTTGTACAACAGAAAATGCACTTGTGAATAACTACCTCGAAATAACATAGGCTCCAACCTCCTGACCAGGGGTAAAGAATGGTAAAAAAAAAAAACGAGTGATATTGTGGCCTTACAAACACGACGTGCCACTGAAAAACACCAACGCTCGAAATCACATTCAAAACACTTTCCATTAGTCCTTGCAAACCCAACTGGGTGTATAACATGCAGTTAGTGGGAACTGTTGCATAATGTTGAATGCATCTTCTCTCTCTCTGTCTCCTAAAAGTGTCTAATGAATAGTATATATGACATTATATCCTATTTTTAGGCCACACCATATTTCTGGGCTGGGAAATGCATTCTGAAAGCAAAAATGTCCCATGGTTTATTTCTGTGGAAGTGTTGTTGTAAATGCATTGTTGACTTCGGCTGTGGTTACTGTTTAACCAAGCACTGCTCTATTGCTTTTCCTGGACTGGACCAAACTTGCTCACACACACAGACAAATTAACTAGTTATTGTTGTTTATGAAATACCAGCTAGCCGAACTCAGTTGTCCTGAGAGTTTCTATTCCATAATGTATGCAACGTTACATGACAAATCAGTCCAGACAGCCACTGCAGCTTAGCGAAAGAATTACACACACTGAGCAATTCAGGTGTTTCTAATGCCTCCACAAACAGCCAGTGTTGCTGAACGCTGGAATAAATGGACTTTTATTTAGAAAACATTTTCCAGTTTCAAATGTCCTGCCTGTTTCATCTGATTTTGATGGGTTTTTAATGTGAGCCTCTCTCTCTCCCTCACTCCCTCTCTCACCCTCTCTCTCCCTATCTCTCTCTCTCTCCGTCTCTCTCTCTCTTTCTTTCCAGGGTCTGCCCCCCAACCCCACCCCCACCACCCCTTCACCACTGCCCCTGGGCCTGCCCCCATCCTCTAACCCCCACCTCCAGAGGTACGGGCCTCAGTGCGGGCCCCCGCCCCACCTCCCCCCGCCCCACCAGCGGACACACAACGGGTCTCCTTGGCTTCCGCTTCCTCCACGCTGCTGCACCATCGCTGGAGTGCTCATGCTCCAGGCTGCTTTCTTTGAGAGGCTATAAAAATATGCAAATGCTATTGTTAAGAGCGAAAAGTAGAGGGTATTTTTCTCCCCGTACGCCGATTGTGTTCCTGGTGAGTATAATGCGTGGAGAGGGCTGAGGGGTTTCGTTTAGTCTTTAGTCTCTTTCTCTCTCTCTCACACACACACACACACACACACACACACACACACATGCAAGCACACACGCATGCACACACGCACTCACAAAGGCAGAGCTGCAGCTGACCAGGTACCTAGGCAGGATATTAGAAATATTCTCACAGGCAGGCATTGTCTCTTTCCATTGTGGTTACATTCTTAGAGTCCATCGAGGTTGGAGAGACAGAGGGAGAGAGAAAATTACAGTGGTATTTCAGATATGAAATCCAAGCTACACCATGGGTAGTAGCAGCTAGTCAGACAGACCTTTAGAGAAAGTCCCTGAGCAGAGAGAGAGAGAGAGAGAGAGAGAGAGAGAAGAAAGTAAAGAAGCACATTTGTAAAGCCCTCACGGTCTCAAGCAGGAATACTTTTTGAAGTGATTATGGAGACAGTTCAGATCAAAGGATTTGACAAGTCTGAGTGCTCGCCAAATACGAGCCGGGCTAATCATGCTGAAGCCCCCCGTACAAGATGCCACTGGTCCCTCCAGCTGCTCTGCAAATGTAACGTGACACTTTGGGATAAACAGATTATCAGGGGACAGAAGAGAAGAAATCCTCTCAGACTGGTGAAATAGTTTATTTAATGAACTTGGAGACGACCAATGCAGAGTGGTATGGAACCGCGATTCATTTTCTATAATGTCATCATAATGAAAATATGTGTGTTTTTAATACTATTTTTTAATACTAGGTCCACGTTACACGATGGCAGGGTAGTTATGTAGGATTCTATTTTTTTTACCTTCTTTTTTAAGGGTATAATCCATCGGGCTAATCTTCCAAACACCTCAAGGCATTTTGAAATGTAAGCCCAGGGACACAGGCAGCAGAATTGGCAGTAACTCTCTTGCACTCTTCATGACTCTTCAGTAAATATTCATCTACGTCTCTCTTACTTTCTTTGAGTCATTTTATTTTGTTTTCAATATTATCTAGTACTTCAATGTAGCATGTAACATGTAGAAATTGCTTATCAGCACAGCTGCATTGGCTAAGAGATTGTACCTGCAAATGAAGTACAGCATAATGTATGTTTACATGTAACTTGGAGACACAATAAACAGAACCCAACACTATCTGTCTGTGTACGTGTGTGTGTGTGTGTGTGTGTCATATCAGTGGTGACCATCCGTGTCATTCTCAAGTGATCCCACTGACTTTCCCAGTCAGGGAGTGTCCAGCTGGCCATTTTTCCAGTCGGGGGCCCTCTCCTCTGGGTGACATCCATCACCAACAGGGCCCTGCGGTTCTGGCCGTCCTGGACTCTGGTGAGAGCTCTTGGACAAACAGACCATTCAGGACGGACGGATGGAACGGTGTTCAGAACGGACACTGGACAATGAGGAGGTTCATGGGTCGGCTAACTGTGACACGACAGATCAGATGAATCCTCTGTTCATCTCACAAGTCCGGCGCTTTAAACGGATCTTCCCGGGTCAGTGTTAAAGTGACTGAGGGGGGTTAGATGAGGAGACAGACGGAGAACACTGGAGGTTCAGAGCTGGACACAGTCTAAAATGCTTTATCGATGTGTTGTTTAACTGTCTGCATTATAAAGCAAAAGGCTGTTCCTAAGAACTTAATCGATTATGGTTCATTTCTTTGGGTAAGCCCTTTGTGAGTGTCCCCCAAAAAACCTGTTTCCAAGAAAGCCCTCTTTGGAGCTGGCAGAAAGCAGAAAGTAAAGACAAAAAAACAGCCTACTTCACACAGCCATTTATTCCCCAGGGCCCCCCTGTCTCCGGCCTGCGCTATGTGGGTTCATTTGATTGGTCACTACCGAGGCCAGACTACAATCGATTGGCCTGTCATTATGAGTGGGTGGTGGAGCTGACAGTGTTAACACATGGTTGTAACATCTGACCGCTCTTTAACCGTCAACGGACCAGACCAGACCAGCCACTGACCCCAGATATCCCAGCGGTCCCAAGGTTATGAACACTGGTCTGTTGTGGTGGCTGGGCATCTAATAACAGTTACGGACCAGCTCGGGTCACAGATTAGTCTTCATTTTCTCGACAGTTGATTTGAATAAGGCAACACTGACATCTACAAGCACGTTGACAAACTAAAAGTAATAATTTATTACTGAGTAAACAAGTAATGACTTGGGTTTTCCAGAAGCTAGTTTCTAGTTATTTTCAGCACTGTTCTGACTCACTACTGTTTTTACATTTTTATTTAGAGTAGATCAGCCAAGAGTAAGAAGATGTTATCTGTCTGTAAACCATCTATATTGGAAGACATTATATTTCTATAAACCATTGGTATTAGAAGACATTATCTATCTGTAAACCATCGATATTAGAAGACATTATCGATCTGTAAACCATCTATATTAAAGGCATTATCTATCTGCAAACCATCGATATTAGCATCATTTCAACTTTGTTTTTTAGGCGTGCACACCTACACCCCCCTCAAACAGACACACACTCGTCATCAAACCCAAAACCCTTGTGGACAGCCCCGACCACAGTATCGCGATCGGCAGTAGGCACCGGGACCCAAAACCCGGGACAAATACTTTAGGCTGTGAATTGGTGGCAATCCTGACTCAAGGGGTAACATTCCTATGCATAAATAAGCCTGTACCTTAGTTCCCTCAGCCATCACAGGCCTGCAGAGCAGTGTTCCCCCTCAGTAATACATTTCATTATATTCATTGTCTTCTTTATTCATTGTCTTCATTATTGACTATGATTCACCATTGACTTAACAGTGTGAAGCTGATAACAAATAGTTATAACTGTAAGATCCTGGTTTACAGCTCCACCCACTTTGACTACAATAGTCTGGAGTCGGCTAAAAAGACTGGCTACAAGCCCGCAAGCAACTAGACGCAACAACACCCACTGCTGTAGAAACCAACATCCCTTGCTTGTAGGCAAATTGTCTGTTATATCGCCACTATGATGACCTGCCCTAAAGACTTTGGAGTGCTTCTGCAGTGTATTTTTTTATTACCCTCTCTGTGTCCGCCAACTCTAGCAACAAGTTGTAGACTTACGTCCCCATTCTCTTGAGTGAAACATTAACTCAATGGGGAATAATGCGCCAAAGGTCACTCAGTGGTGAATAATGTATTATTCTGGATTAACAGTGTGAATGAAAAGATAGTTCGGAACACGTCTACATTTATGAGGATGGTACCACGATATGATCAATGATCATAAAAATATCGTGAATAATAACACGGGAAGATTAAAGAAGTGAAAACATGGTGACTCGCCCAAAATGCTAACCTCCTTTGTTTTGGTGGGAGGGTAGCATGTTTTGTTGTAACCACTTTAACCCCTTCATATTCATTACCGTTCATGATTCAGTTAGAGCATTATCAGGATTTGTTTACAGGTGTTCAGAAAAGACATATTAATAACAGAAGAGCTCCAGACATCATTCACCAGGGAGTAACTACTCGGCCAGATATACCCCAAAACGCATAACCCAAAACGCAACTCCGAAATACTGCCAATGCGTCCTGCAGGTTTGTAAAGTTCCACTCTTGATGTTGTCATTCCACACAGATAATGCGGGACAATGCGGTGTAGGCTGGTCCAGTGGTCCGGGCTGCGGCCCCTGGGGTCCATGCCCTCCCGCAGCATGGGTTCAAATTCCGGCCGCTGCTCTTTCAGCCCAAGCTCTCTCCTCTACAAAGTTCCTCTCCAAAAAAACGGAGAAAGGTTTCTTCTATTGAATCATTAATACACTTAATTGAACAGATCAATCTAGAGGTTCACATACAGTTTCCCAAAATAGATTCTAACGTTGGAACCATTTGCTCAGTGAAGTACATGTCATTTGTATTATTTGTTTAGTCTGATTCATTCTACCTTACTGGGACTTACTGATCTGACCACACTTTAGGTCAAATGTATAGAAATACAGTAAAAAGTGTTCACAAAGCATCATGTTATGTATTTGAACATAAAGCAGATGTCTTTTACCAAGACAGCTGGCAGGTATACTAGCCAATAACACAGAACGGCTTCAAATTCTACCTCCAGGCCTACTAGTATGTGTGTGTATTGTGTGTGTGTGTATGCCTGCATTTGGGGAAATTGCATCAGATTATCATGTAATTTTCCTGAAATTAAATCAAGACAAACATTAACTTGATTAATAAATGTCCTGTCATCGTGATTTGCACAAAATTGCAGTGAGTTTGGTTAAAAATGTGACACTGGTCAGACTTTGGGAAACAGAGAGTCGCTGTAACACAGAGGAAGCCAAGTCCCTCTTTTCAGCACTGGGGAACAAGGGCGGAGGGGCTGTCTCTCTCTGTGTGTGTCTGTGTGAGTGTGTGTGTCTGTGTGACAGAGAGATAGTGTGTTGGCTGTGATCAGGGAGTGAATGAGGCGTTTTACTGGCCCCACAGACCACTCTCTCTCTCTCTCTCCATATATCGCTTTTGCATTCTCTCTCTCCCTCCGTCTTTCTCTGCCTTCCTCTCCACCTCTCAGAGGGGAAGCCTTGACGGTGGACAGCTGTGGAAATGAGCTCGGCCAAGCAGTAAGTGTGGCGACCCCTCCACTAACCCCATGCTGTTCCTGTTGCTCTCCTCACTAACTGATATCTACCCGCCTGGGTGGCAGGAGGCCTTACCACTGTCCCCTCACCCTCTGATCAGCCAACCTACTCGGTAGAGGAACCAATGATCTTCCGGTCCGGCCAGAACACGTATTTACACGCAGTTAAAAAATAGATGTTCGCACAGTGGGTTTGTAGGGGGGACGAGTGTAACTGGCCAATGCAAAGGTCACATCCATGATGTGAAAGGTGAAAGGTTTTCGGTTCTTCAGAAGACTTTCCTGCTATTTCCCTCCAGAGGAGGCCACTGATCTGACAACTGCGACTTCCAAAGCTCTGACACCTGTGACCTCCACTGATCTGACAGCTGTGAACTCCACTGATCTGACAACTGTGACCTCCACTGATCTGATACCTCTGAGCGCCACTGATCTGATACCTGTGAGCTTCACTGATCTGACACCTGTGACCTCCACTGATCTGACAGCTGTGACCTCCACTGATCTGACAACTGTGACCTCCACTGATCTGATACCTCTGAGCGCCACTGATCTGATACCTGTGAGCTTCACTGATCTGACACCTGTGACCTCCACTGATCTGACACCTCTGAGCGCCACTGATCTGATATCTGTGAGTTTCACTGATCTGACACCTGTGACCTCAAGCGCTCTGACATGACTGTGACTGCTGTAGGGGTTAACGGTACGTACTGGAGTTTGGGCAATGAACCTTTCAGCGCCATTCCTCGTCCTAGCTGACCCCACCCCATTGCTACAACGCTGAACACCCAGGACCACTCACAACGAATCAGCAGCAGCCGTCCTCTTCCCTCCAGTCCTCTCTGTTTTATCCATTATTGATTATTCATAGCCATTGTGGGTGTACTTAAGATTTTGACATTGGATCCGTTTTTGTGCTTCTTTTTGTTGGCCGAGTTTTGGCGGAGACTTTAATGGAATGGGATGTGAAGTGTGTGAGTGTTGAATTTACACTCCACTGCCTTGAGCAACTCCATCTAAAAACAGTAAGCAGAGGAAGGAGGAGAAGAGACCTTGCGCTGGCTGGCAGACAGACAGACAGGCAGCAAAGAAACTCACCGCGCTACACACACACACACACACACACACACAGACACACACTACACTCACTAAACTACCCAGGGAGCATCTGGGGCAGATTGCATGAGAGGATGTAAGCTTTGAAGGTAGCAGGTATCAGCAGCTCTCCAGAGTACAGAACTGGACCAGAGCAGGCCAGGCCTCCTTCCACACAACACAGGTGGTATTGCTCACTCCAATTTAACTCAAAACTCCACTTGAAATAGGGCTGCTGTCACAACCAATCTGCACTCAGAGATGGACCGCTGCCTCTGTGGGGGGTGGGGGGGAGGGTGGGGGGGGTATCGAAGCAGACAGGAGGGGAACGTGGTGTGTGTGTGTGGGAGGGGGGGATCAATGAAGGGGGAGAGTGGGGGGACTCAGCTCACCCCCCACTACCTTCTCTTCTTTGCACAGCAGCCCCCCCCCCCCCCCCCGCTGAGTCTGTCCTCTACCCAGCACATGTTCACTGCAGGTCCGCTCAGCCTGAACGGCATAGGGAGAGGTCAGGCCTGTCATCACCCCCCACGAGCATCCCTCGTTCCGCCCGGTACGGTCCGAAGGGCCCAATCTATCGCTGGACATACAGGAGGTGGAGACTGTCCCCCCCCCCCGGTGATGTCACAGGGACGACTGAACTTAAAGAGGAGGTGGGGGCCGCCAGAAAGACTCCAGCTCAACTTCATAAGACAGGGCAGGGCGCAGATCCGAAATACGCCCGCAACCTTGAATCCATGTTTCATCGTCCTCCCGAGGACCCAAGTCTTACCAACTGAACGAGGATGACAAGAGGTGAGTAAGTGGCAGTGGGCTTGCTGAAAGAACACAGAGAACACTTCTCCGGAGTGGATGTCGAGCTGTCTCCAGTGCCAAAACAATGACTCCTTCAGTCCAAGACTGTGGATCCTTTTCTCATACTGTATTTGGTCGATCATAATGAGAGGAAAACCTTCAAAGGGGTGCTCTCTCCGTTTCCCTCTCTGCCATTCACTCTAGCTCTTTATGTCTCTCCATTGCTCTCTCTGTCTTTCTATGTATTTCACTTTCTGTCTTCCACTCTCTCATAATTATGTTCAAAGGATAGCTTGGGATGTTGGCCATGAGGCTCTGAGTACGGTTTGCACGAAGTTGCTATCTAAAGCCAGCACAATCTTTAAATATTAGTGAAAGGAACTTAAGTATTTGGGATAAGGTACCATGCTAGCGCCAAGTAATTACATTATTGCTATTCAGCCTTGACTTGTGAAATAACCTCCAACTTCCTTGGAACTTTATGCAGAGACATTAAAATAGTATTCACAGTTCAGTTCGACTTAGTCTGGGAAGTTACTCTAAGTCTCAACCCAGAGGTGCAGTAGATGTTAGTGCTCCTTTGTAGATGTTTGCTGGGGATCCCTGGGTACTTGATACCCACACAGACCCCTGTCTTCTATCCCTGGGCACAGAATTAGGGAGGGAATACACACACACATACACACACACACACACACACGTTTGGTTTTCAATTCTTGTAGGGACCTGAGAGACCCAACCCGGAACCAGAAATACAATTTCCCTATTCCCTTGCCCTATCTTCAAACATTACCCATACCCTAACCTCAGTAACCTAACCTTTATACCTAAACTTAACCTCTTAATCTAGCCATGCCTAACCCTAAACCGGCAATGTCTTAACCTGAAAGTAACCACAATTCGAACACTATGCCCAATTGTTTGACATTTTTCTTATATCCAAGCCCTGAATCAGAAAACACATTTTCCCTTGTGAGAACCAGCCACAAATCCTTGTCGAGACCATTTTCTTTTTCCCCACGAGTACACATAAATGGGGTTCACACTCAGACAGACTCACAAAGACACAGTCTCTCAAATACAAACACAGAAAAACACGCACAATGTTCAGACACACACACACACACACACAGACTTGCACTCCCACACGCACGCACGGACGGACACAAACACAGACGCACGCGCGCACGCATTGAAGCGCAGACACACGTACAGGAAACAGAAGATTAGGATGCACACTATAATGGTTCAGCTCAATGTTTTTGTGAGCATTCGTTTAAAGTCTTGTTGTTTTAGCCTGCAGCTACTTGGAGGACGTTAAATTCTCTTTCAAAACGGAGGGAAGCAACTGCTTTTGCTGAATGTTAATTTACAAACAACTTCAAGAATATTGGATGCAGCCACTCTGTCCTCTACTTGTGAATAAAATACCTGAACACCAAGGTTAAAAAAAACTGAAAACATGCAGATATAGCAGGTTGGTCACTTACGATGACCCACCCCCTTCTTTTGGGGTTAATATGTTTGTGATTGGTCACTTACGATGACCCACCCCCTTCTTCTGGGGTTAATATGTTTGTGATTGGTGCACTTACGATGACACACCCCCTTCTCCTGGGGTTAATAAGTTTGTGTGCCATTTGATTGTGAATCTACAGTTTGTGCAACACGGCCAAATAGTCAGAGATCTCTGTCTTTGGATCAGTGGACGCTGGTCTTTCATCTTTTGCCTTCATACGAGCCCAAATGAAGCTGTAGCCACTGCGGTGTTAACGCGACTAACGCACGGCAACGTGTGACGCCGTGCAGCCCGCAGCGACAGCAGGGAGTCTGCTCGAAGGCAGCGCACATCACACACTGCCAGGATACACACACACACACACGTTGTACACTGACGCCTACACACGTAAAAGCAAACACGGGCATGAATGCAAACAAATACACACACGCAAACACATACGCACGCGTACACATACAGGCAGACTCTTTCGCCCGCTCTCTCTCTCTCACACACACACACACACACACACACAGTGTCAGACAAGCAGTGTTAAGGACATCGAATGTTAGTAATTTCATACACACAACCACGACGGCGTAGCTCTCATGGAAGCTCCAGGAAAATGTCATCTTTTGACAAAGACAGTGTGTATGTGTGTGAGACAGCGAAAGTGATTGAGAAGAGAGGGAGAAAGCTTGTACCCTTTTATGCATTAGAAGAAAGAGTGTCAGTGTAAATGTGTATGTTCAGGTGTGAAGGTCTACATCTAAGTACGCACACAGTGTCTGGATGTATATGTGTACCAATGTTTGGAATTCAGAGTCATCCTACAGTACTTTTAGTCACTTTGGTACTATTCACACGTATGTGGTAATATTTCACAGCTATTAGCACAAAAAACACAACAGATCATCCAAAAAGCAGTTTTTTCCAAACTCTAAGCACGTCTGACATTGACTGAGCACAACAAGCAATCTAGATAGAAATGTTTCACATATATATAAATTATGTTCTAACAAAGCACATAACTTTCAAAGGATTTTCGTAGGATGATGCTCATTGTCCCTAATTGATCATCAGTCAGCCATTTGGTGAATATACAGTTTGCCTACTATGTTCAGATTGAAAAGTACAGAACTACAACTGTTAACTATATAACCATCCAAACCATGTTAATGCGGGCAATGCCTTCCAATATAGACCAGGATAAAAAGCAATACAGAGAAAGCCAGAGAGCCTCTGGACTGTGTCAAAACTACAAAACTACCATCTTGAATATCATTGGCCAGTAAGCAACTGTCCAAGCCCCTCGATAACGTGAGGAAAACATATTCATATGTGTAGCAACATGAAGATGGGTTGGTAGGACATAATGCTGTGACTGCACACCTCACTGAACTCAATGGAATTGTGGGTGATAATGTTCGGTTCCACCATTCAGAGGCGATTCAGGAATGGTTTGGGGACAATCCATGATTCCTGACCCTAGACCCGCCCCATAATCTACTTTTAATTATGAAGGTGGAAGGTCTATGACCACCATTTTCCTGAAATTGTCACCCTCTTTCAGCCTGTGGAAATTATCATGACTTTACTGGTGACCAATGTCACGTTTAGATTCATGAAAAGGTATTCATTGTGACGCGGACAAGGCATCATGGCCAAATGCCGACAGACAAACTAACGCAAATTAGTGTAGCGTGTGCTAAATACTGACATTTCTTTCTTATACTATTTGTTACAACTGATTGGACAGAAAACCTATGTTACAACACAAGTACATTTTTTTGGGATCAAGGATTGTAGATCACACATGATTAAGGGATAGAAATGATGGAAATTATAAAGTTGTTAACAAACCAAATTGTTTTGAATGTAAGATTTAATGGGTTACAAGTGTGGTCCGTTTGGAGTTTTGCATGGAGAGTTTTGAACGACCACATCATTATATTGACAACAGCCCCAAGGTGACAAAAAAACTAAACTGATGCCCTTATGCGGGATATTACTTACTGTCTCTGTACTTATGATGTTGTATGTGTATGTACGTGTCTGTATGCGTTTGTGTCCGTCCTGAGACCCTAATCCAGGCTTTAAGGAGAAACCATGCCACCCCTTAGTAAGCAGTACGGAGGTGAAAAATGCTAGCGCTAGATGGCCAGGAGTAATGAAGGAGCACTAACACCACACAATTAAACCTCTCTTCACTAGCATTTTTCAATCCTGCTCCCCTGCTCTCATCCACCTCTCTCCCTTCCTTTCTCTCCTCCACCTCCCTCTGTTTCTTTTTCTCCCGGGGCATGCTTTACCCTCAGCAGATTGTTTGTTTTAATTATTTTCCCATGAACAAATCTATTTTTCTTTAATTGCTGTGAAGTATGTTGAGCGCCTGCGAGAAGGGAAGGAGGTAGGTAGCAGCCACTGTGGGGTTAGTCGGCGGCCATCTTTGGGAGTGACGTCACCATTATATGGTGCAGCCAATTGACTGGTGTACAGTATCTCCTGTTGTGGCTACAATCCCCCACCACATCAATCAGTGAGAGAAAGAGATCGAGGGGAAAAGGAATGATGTGTAGATGGGGATGGGAGTGAGACAGAGTGAAAGACAAGGAGCTGACACCTTATAACTTTCCATTATTGGGTCAGGTGTCATGTTTTGGCTCACAGAGGTACAGAGGAACATCTTAAACCACGGACAAGTTACAGACCTACAGGGCATAATCAACGGCTTCCAAAAACCTCAGCCCCTCACTTCATTCTCATCAATTTCACTGAGTGCTTTCATTGCCACATTATGAACACTGACCGGGGATTTTCATTTCAGGTTGGGACATTTCTGTATCTCTTTCTGAGTGTGTGCGTGTGCGTGTCTCAGCTTGCGTGTGGTTGTATGTGTGTGTCTGTGGGGGGATTATCTGCTGCTTCGTGCTGTCACCTACATCCCTCAAGACCATAATGTGTTTGGCTCTGAGCAGAGGTGATAGGTGTTTATCAGGCAAGTGAAAGGAGTGACATGATACCAAACCCTGCAGTCACAATGGGTGTCTTCATTACCTGTGGATGAGAGTTTAGTGTGTATTTACTGAATGCTTTGTGGTTGATTAGAGGCCCCACACAAATACGACACAGCACATCTTCGTCCAGCAGCTTCCTGTGTGTAGGGACTCTCACTTTTGATATGCTATTTACCAATTTATTGTTATTTTTTAAACCAAATAAACGAGGATATCCCTAATCTAAGAAGGCTTAATGTGAAGTTACAAGTGAGCCAAGGGAAATATTTGAAACCAGAGGTGCTATTGCCGTTATTCTGAATGTAGCGGTCAGCCAAACCTATGAAGCCGCACGAATCAGGCGACTCGTTTTCAAAGTGGAAAACATTTGACTTAAATCAACGTGTTCAAATTGTATCTCTAACAATGAGAGACTACAGTGATCTCTCTCTGCACACAAAGACTGGGGAAAAAAAAGCCTCAAAGTCATACAGCTAATCCATCTTGACAAGATTGAGGCTCCATTACATCGACCTCTCTCTCAACCACCACACACACACACACACACACACACACATTCATGCGGGCACAGCGCCCGCCACCCCAGACCTTCCTATCTCTCTCAGGCTTGACAGGACTCCACTTTACTTGCTGGGTGAGAATCATCGAAGGGTTCTAGGGAGGTGGGGGGGTGGGGGGGGGGGGTGGGGGGGGGTTCGGCGACGTGTGATTCTAGGCTTGACTGCTACTTCCACTTCATCTGTTGTGTTCACTTAAACAACCCCCTCACATCTCAACCTCATGTCATCCGCATCTCAACCTCATCTCAACCACATCTCAACCACATCTCAACCACATCTCACCCAGATCCCGCCCCAAATCTCACACCACACCAATCGTCAGATTTTTTTACTGTTTTGTGTAGTTGTGTGGCATGTTACATAGTTATAGTGGCACAGACAGACTATACAACATGCGCACACACACACACACACACACACACACACACACACACACACCAACAGCTGTCTGCTAAGCCATCAAACCAGAGAAGTCCTTAGTTTTCACCCTGCCTTGGGAGACCCCTCCATGACTGTTTCAACCCCCTTCCCTTCCCTACCTGGTCCTTCCCTACCTGGTCCTTCCCTACCTGACCCTTCCCTACCTGGTCCTTCCCTACCTGGCCCTTCCCTACCTGGCCCTTCCCTACCTGACCCTTCTCTACCTGACCCTTCCCTAACTGGCCCTTCCCTAACTGGCCCTGCCCTACCTGACCCTGCCCTACCTGACCCTTCCCTAACTGGCCCTTCCCTAACTGGCCCTTCCCTACCTGACCCTGCCCTACCTGGCCCTTCCCTACCTGACCCTTCCCTAACTGGTCCTTCCCTACCTGACCCTTCCCTAACTGGTCCTTCCCTACCTGGCCCTTCCCTAACTGGCCCTTCCCTACCTGACCCTTCCCTAACTGGTCCTTCCCTACCTGACCCTTCCCTAACTGGTCCTTCCCTACCTGGCCCTTCCCTAACTGGCCCTTCCCTACCTGACCCTTCCCTACCTGACAATTCCCAGCCTGATCCTTCCCTTTCCAACCTGACCCTGCCCGACCTCACACTGGCCTCCAGACCGTCTCCCTG
Source organism: Esox lucius (assembly GCF_011004845.1). NCBI lineage: Eukaryota > Metazoa > Chordata > Actinopteri > Esociformes > Esocidae > Esox > Esox lucius. The sequence continues at coordinate 11,765,294 of NC_047590.1, forward strand.
CCGATTGCACACAATATCAGCCCCTCAAAACATCCAAAATAGAATTAGATTCCTCCTGAGAGAAGTGTGACCACTCTTAAACATGCTTTGGCACAGTGACTGTCCAAAGGGACAAACGCACACACACACACACACACACAGGCTGCCAAGACCAGGCGGTAATCTGCAGTAATGTCACTCGTCCTGGGTATTGCTCTTGAGTTGTGCCAGCGGCCACACATCAGACAGGGCTCCCTGCAGCCTTCTCTCTGGCTCTGGTTATCCAACCCACTGTCCTGGAGGAGAATGGACATATCCAGCAGCAGCTACAGTAAACCAGTCTCTGCTAGGCAGTGTAGAAACAGAAAATACACAAAACACCTATGATTTCATAATGGAATATGTCCACATTTGACAATCTTGATGATAGGAAATGTATTTAGGAGTGGTGTTATGGTGTGTTATGGTGTAGCGTGTTATGGTGTTATAATGTTGGGGTACTGGATGTTAGTTGTGTTATGCTGTTATAGTTTTGTGGTACAGGAGGTGAATTGTGTTATGGTGTTATAGTGTTGTGGTACTGGTGTTCAGTTGTGTTATGGTGTTGTGGTACTGGTGTTCAGTTGTGTTATGGTGTTATTGTGTTGTGGTACTGGTGTTCAGTTGTGTTATGGTGTTATAGTGTTGTGGTACCGGAGGTCAGTTGTGTTATGGTGTTATAGTGTTGTGGTACAGGAGGTCAGTTGTGTTATGGTGTTATAGTGTTGTGGTACTGGTGTTCAGTTGTGTTATGGTGTTATAGTGTTGTGGTACTGGTGTTCAGTTGTGTTATGGTGTTATAGTGTTGTGGTACTGGTGTTCAGTTGTGTTATAGTGTTATAGTGTTGTGGTATTGGTGTTCAGTTGTGTTATGGTGTTATAGTGTTGTGGTACAGGAGGTCAGTTGTGTTATGGTGTTATAGTGTTGTGGTACAGGAGGTCAGTTGTGTTATGGTGTTATAGTGTTGTGGTACAGGAGGTCAGTTGTGTTATGGTGTTATAGTGTTGTGGTACTGGTGTTCAGTTCTGTTATGGTGTTATAGTGTTGTGGTACTGGTGTTCAGTTGTGTTATGGTGTTATAGTGTTGTGGTACAGGAGGTCAGTTGTGCTATGGTGTTATAGTGTTGTGGTACTGGTGTTCAGTTGTGTTATGGTGTCATAGTGTTGTGGTATTGGTGTTCAGTTGTGTTATGGTGTTACAGTGTTGTGGTACAGGAGGTCAGTTGTGTTATGGTGTTATAGTGTTGTGGTACTGGTGTTCAGTTGTGTTATGGTGTTATAGTGTTGTGGTATTGGTGTTCAGTTGTGTTATGGTGTTATAGTGTTGTGGTACAGGAGGTCAGTTGTGTTATGGTGTTATAGTGTTGTGGTACTGGTGTTCAGTTGTGTTATGGTGTTATAGTGTTGTGGTACTGGTGTTCAGTTGTGTTATGGTATTATAGTGTTGTGGTACAGGAGGTCAGTTGTGTTATGGTGTTATAGTGTTGTGGTACTGGTGTTCAGTTGTGTTATGGTGTTACAGTGTTGTGGTAACTGGAAGTAGTAAGGAGTGGAGAGATGCAGAGGAAGAGATTGAAGGGAGAGAAGCCATAAGGGAGGAGGTGAGGAGAAGTTTTTAGAGGGGGGAGGTAGGTGGAGAGGAGGGGTTAGAAAGGGGAGGGGGTTTTCTCAGCTCATCCAGATGGTCTTAGTGGACTGACAAGTGGCAGAACCGTTGCTAGCATCACAATACATTCGGGGCTTAGCACCCCCCCCCCTCCCCCACAATACATTAGGAAAATTCAATGTATATGCTAGTTGCCTACACGTCTACATTGTCATAATGCGCAATCGGAATTATTTTTTATTATTATGTTTTTGGGTCCATTTTTAGATACAGGGCTCGCCCAAACCTAACGACACCACTGACAAGTGGTTTTCTAGGGACAATAGTCATCCGTCACAAACACCTCTGTTACCCTCCATTCCTCTCGCCGGTGGCTACCTGTTAACCTGGCTGCCTGTCATGGATGAGTCTGTCTGTTTATTGTCGTATGTCATGGATGAGTCTGTCTGTTTATTGTCATGTGTCATGGATGCGTCTGTTTATTGTCGTATGTCATGGATGAGTCTGTTTGTTTATTGCCATATGTTAACTGTCTGACCAACCGACTTCAGAAGGTAGATGAGGACAGGGATCCTAACTACCTGCTCGATGCTATTCTACCTCAGACAGACTACGAGACAGACGTGTCCTCGTCTTCATGACTGTTTGATTCCATGCCTTATTCCACTTAATACTATTTTCTTTGCTCCTCTATCTCCTAATTTCTCTTCTCTCCTTTCTCCCTTCTTTCCTCAATCTCCATCTCTCTTCTTTCCTCTCCTCTTTCTTCTCTCTGGGTCCTATGTCCTTCGTCCTTATGATTCCCGGCCTCTTCTTGGGGGAATTTCTTCCCAGTCTTTGATGAATTTAGAGAAAATGAAGGATGGGAGTTTGGGCGTTTGGACTGGCTATCCTGACATTCTCACTGCAAGGCTCTCTGGGATACGTGGGTGCCCGTGGACTCAGGGACCAGAAGGTCTCCCCTTTGGGGGGGGATCAGTAGAGAGAAGAGAGGGATGGAAAAGGAAGCGGGAAAGAATTGTCCTTCACAGTCACCTCAGCCTCTGGCCCCAAGGGTCTGCTTCAGAGGACGACAGCAGCCTTTTACTGGTGCTGGTTGACATGCATGAAATGTGTTGGAATTTATAGCTTTATAGGGTATATATCTGAAGGGAAGAACCCATCGCCCACACGTCCACTCCGCCTATCTCTCTCTCTCTCTATTACCCCTGTCTGTTGGTTTCTCTTTCTCTTGCTCTCCTTACCTCCGTCTTTTTTTTGCTTCCCTCTTTCTCTCGCTCTCTCCTTCATGCACTTGAAAGCATGTCTCAGGTCAAAGCAGAGATAATGGTCTCCTTCTCTCTCTTCTTTCTCTGTCCTACTACACACCCCGTTGGGGGGGGCACATCTCCATTCCAGTCACATCTCCCTCTCTCGGTCTGGGCCAACAGCGGCAGCGTCACACACCTCCATCCGTCACATTTACATTTCAAACTGCCAACGTCTCCACCAGCCATTCATTATTTAGCAGCCCCGTGCCAAAGTGGAGAGAGTCTCAACCGCCACCTCATCCCCTCTCACAAGGTGGGAGTCCCCTCGCCTCCCTCTCTCCCATTCCTCCTTCACTCCTCCTTTAAATGTCTTCCCTCCACCCGACCCCTCGGTATGGAAAGTCTCCAATACTCTGCAGAACTGTTATCGTCAAAATGTAACACTGGCATGACCGAGTGGCAATTACAGAAGGAGTGAACCAGGAATAACGCTACAATGTGTTTAGGCTGAGAGTTTTCCCCTTTCGCCCTTTGCCAACACCTTTACCTCAGCGCGGCTGTGTACGCGTTAGACGTGGACAGTGTCTCCGAGGACGGGAGAAAAGCCATGTGAGGGACAGAGGACAAGGCGAGGAAGCAGCGGCGGGTTGTTGCTACCAGACCGCCACATCGTTAGCATGAGAATTTCTGAAGAAAGTTAAAGTTGTGTGTGTGTGTGTGTGTGTCAGTAAATGCCCACGTCCGTATGCAGGCAGTAAATAGACACACCGCGTGTGAGCGAGGCGGCGATCGAGCGCGTTCCCCGGGCAGACGCCGTGACTAAGTCCAAGCTAACGAGGCTGATGGAGACGGAGAAAAGGATGACGCATCCAAACAGGTACGATGGATCAGCAGATCACCACGCAGCACGGTGTTGTTCACCCGCCAGTCGCCCACCACCTCCGACTACGCCAGTGTACCTGCGCTTGTGCGCGCGTGCGTACATGTGTGCGCGTGAAGGTGACTCAGTCTGGGGACTTATTTAGTCACCATTAAACCAGCCCTGCTCATATTCCAGTGGCATTATATTGTTGGACCGGCTCAGAACCAGATATGACTAAGGCTGTCCCAGTTAGTGTTTAGAGATGGGCTGGTATATGATATAGCCCATAACATTGCGTAGGGGCCAGCAAGTGTGTGTGTGTGTGTGTGTGTAGTGACAGCGTGTTTGTAGCAAGTGCGTATCTGTGCAGTGACAGCGTGGGTGTACGTATAGGCATCGTGTGTGTGTGTGTGTGTGTGTGTCATCATGGATAACATTAGACTCTAAATGCATTGTGAATGTCCTAGTGTTCTGACTTGGTGTCACATAAACAGGGCAGTAAATGGCTGGTAAAAGGGTCCCATTCCTCGGCCAGCTGCAGCACCTTTTAACAGCAACAGGAGAATGTGAGAACTATCCTGGACCTCTGACTCTCATACATCACCACCCATGAGGGGGCTAAGAGTCACTCGTCCACTAATCGGGGAAAGGCCACTTTCAGTGTGTTTTGCTAATTGTGACTGGCCGAAGGTGATGACATCCTGCTACATCCAGTAGCCAGTGAAGCGGCAGGAAACGAACGCCGACAAAAAGCTGTACATTCTCTAAGGAAATGTTCAGTTTAATAGAGGATCAATATAGTTATTGGTTCAGAGATCATCAACTAGATGTAAATCAATTCTGTGTAAGTATTCAAAGAAAAAATTGTAACTTATGCTTATGCAACCTGAAATCGGTCCACCAGAAATTCAAAAATCAACCCGGAGTTGCCCTGACAACAGAGAGGGATGGACCAAATGCACTTAGGGAGTTCAACTGTTTTCAGTTGGCCAGCCAGCTCTGAACTCTAGATGGCTTACATCCTCATCTGAAGAGGATCCTTCCAACTCCTCACAATCACAGCAGCCAATCAGAACCCACCGTGTGTAATCCTAATACCCCACTTCCACCACTAAAGGAATGCACTGCGCTCCGCTGCATTGTGCTGTGAAGGATTCTGGGATTGCCGTGCCAAGCCACTTGGCGTGAGCTCTCGTGGTTGGCTGCTGTCATGGCGATGAAGCGGTCTGATGTCCCGTCCAGCAGACCCCTCTCCTTTTCGCCGTGTGGGGTGGACTTCAACAGCACACCTTGGCCACGGTTCCTGGCTGCTGTCCCCCTCGCCCCTCCCACCCACTTCTCCCTCACATCCCATTCGCTTCCCCCCGCTCCTCCCCTGTACTTGTCTGGGCCCAGACAGCCACCTGCCGTAATGGAGTCAGTCAAACAGATCGGCGTTCACCAGGGTTGGGTTCCAAGCCCATGTGACGTTGAAGAAGACCTGGTGCTACGGGTGGATATTAGGCTGCCCACCCAAGCCTTTTTTCCCTTGTTGCCAGTTCAAATGAAACAATGGAAAATCAATAACATATTTGACTGAGTTGCGAGTCAATGAATAGGATAGAAACGCCCAACCTCGGATAAAGCAACCAACGGATGGATACGGCGCCCTTCTGTCTTGGTGTGAGTAGCCCACATATCTAATGCTGTGTGGCTACAAAGGGTATAGCATGTCATTCACATCAGCATATGAATCGTCTACATGCAGTAAAGACAGGGGGCGCTGTTTCACTCACACGGACCCTTTCTCCAGTGAGAAAGTTCCTGCCACTTACGAATGTAAGTAAATGTGGCGAGAGCACAGAGGGCCGCGCAGTTGCTAGAAAACTTTTGGAAAAAACATGAAAATATTACCACATTACTGATGACATTTGTTTGACAAAAAGATAACATCGTGGGCAGTCGTGTTAATGCCACATTCCTATTAACATTACAGTTAATTTACTGTTAATGTCTTCACTAATAACACCTATTTAAAACGCTTGAATTCGGAAGCATGGGCACACAAACAAATTTCCAAGCAAAGAAACGTGTCCCCCTTTGGAAATCCAAAGCCCATCCAAGCTGATTCTTTCTGGCGCTGGACCTGTGAAGAAGTGAATTTAGGCTACTGAATGAATCGCTGAATAAAGGGCAACCAGATTTTTTAAAAATGGAATTTCAAGCAATATCCAGAGATTCCTTAACTGTGAACAGTTAACCCCACAGTTGCCTGAACATTTATTTTCTTAAATACGTTCATACTCAGATGCAAACGAGTAACAGGTGTTGTTATTTCTATTATCAATTTGAGCAGAACACACCAGACAGACAAGTGTTAAATGTTACACTTCGTTATTTACACCCCCCCCCACCCCCCCCACAACCACCCACCCACCCCACATCACTCTCAACATGGACAGCAATCTGTTAGCCAAAACCTTCAGAAGAATATTAAGAAATGACTGTTCTGTTTTCCTTAAGCCTTATACATTCCTTCCAGACCTTTCGCACTGTATCAACATCCAACATACAGCCCTTTCAAACGACTGCCATGTCAGGGCTTTTCCACAAATATGATACCCTTTAGCTCAAGCAAAACGTGTTTCAGAGAACAAATTACAAAAGAAAAGAGAGAGTGAACTGTCATTTCAGAACATATGGATTCTATTAAAGATATTATATATTTTGCTTACGCTCCCATAGTCAAAAGGGCATTTTGGAGAAGCAGAAGGGGTGTTCCTTCTTTCATTTGTAGGCGACTTTTAGAACATGTGTGTGCCTTACGGCCATCCCCTCCCCTCCTTGGACATCCCATAATATCTTGGCAACGCTACAATCAGGAATTCACACACCACCTGTGCAACCTGCTCACTATGCACTCCTGTGTGTGTGTGTGTGTGTGTGTGTGTGTCCAGAAACCAACACTGAGCACCTGGGTGACCCAAACTGAACTAAGTTGTGTGTTCCACCTAAACAACTTAACATCTGCAACACCCAGGACCCAACCCTTTCTGATAAAGTTGTATGTTTTTGTCTGTGATAAGTCTACTTGCTGAGATTATCTGTGTGTGTGTGTGTGTGTGTGTCAGAGTCAGAACTTCTCTAATATTTCAACATCAGGATCCAGATCCGAACCAATTAATTTGTATGGAATAAACTGTTGTGATTACTTAATAAAATCAAATACTACTGTGGAGGAATCAGAAATAATACTGATTCGTGTTGTTTAGATTCAGGATACACGGCTCATGTGATTCTAAAAGATATGATTAAAAACAAGACCACATTTGCTATACATATTTCACTATTCCAAACAATTAGACATTTTAACATCAAAATCGTAATCTGAGCTAGCTAAAGTCAATTTCATCAGTGAGAAGTAGCAATACTATGTAGACGGGGAAATGTTGTATCTAGTCATCAAGTTAGAATGAATACCGTTGGCTACATGCACAGCTACTTTGATCAAATGGCATAACTTGGGCAGGTCCTGTCTGTCATCGTCTGTGTCACTACACCGCCAATCACTTCTGTGGAGAAATTAGATGCAGGCCATTTGCCATTGAAAAGAACAGTCAGCTCGGTTCTACTTAAGGGGTTGATTCACCCATTGACACCAATGGGATAGCAGTTGGATTGGGTCTATTTAACATATTGACATGAATTGAAACAGAAAATAAATTAGGGACATGGAGGTTTTTGCTCCTTCCTTCCATCTGAACTGTACACTCTTCCTGCTGACGGCATCAGTGCACCTCGCATTTCCTTGTCCAGCCAGCGGCCCCCTCATCAAAACGTTTCTTTTTAGAAACACAAATGTTGGCTTAGAAACATCGAGTAATTGTCCACAAAAAATACACCAACAGGAAGAAGGTATCTGAGGGACATCAATGGCCATCCATCCTAATTCACAGGCCTGCATCGTACAGTTTTAGAGGGTTCACGAAATCATTTTTGACGACCGCCTGTATTGAAAAATAAAACAGCGCTTAGAACCCCCTAGCACGCAGCTGTTCGACCCCTACCCCCCTCCCTGTACCCCCCAACCAGCAAGCTGGTTCAGGGCTCAGTTGTGCATTTTGCAGATAAAGTGACAAAACTACTGGAGGCAGTATTGTGAGCTGGTGTTGCCAGGGCAACCACAGTTTAGAGACCAGGTTCTCCATTACCACTTAATTTAGGCTGCCTAATTGCATTCCATAGAATCTCCTGCCACAATACAAGCAGAGGAACAAGGAGTGCGAAAATAAGTCCGCCAAAACAGAAAAAACTGAAAGCAAGCCTAGTCCAGCACAAACAGATTTGAAAAGAACCGTTCTATAAAATTAGTCATCATAATTATAAACCGTTCCGTTTTGAGTTTGTTTCGATTGGCATTGAAAATGATCTAAATGAAACCTCTGTTTCAGTCGCACCCATTTCAAATAATAAAAAGAATAGGAGAATTAGAAAGTGCCCTTAGCACAGGCGTGTTTAAAAATGAAAAGCAAATATGCTCTATGCCTTTCTGTATGCATAGGGACAACATGGGCAAGCGTCAATCTACTGTGAGGAGAGAGAGGGAAGGAGAAAGAGACCGAGCCATAGAGAGACCACAGAGAGTGAATGACGCAGCTGTGATTGTCCCTGTGCCTGGCCCCTGGCCCTCTGAGGGCCCCTGGTCTAAGTTCTGTCGTCTGCGTCCTCCCCCCTGTATAGGAGCGGGTCAAACCCACTGTGTCTTTGTTGTCGTGTAGAGCACGGCCCTTACAGGGCCTTCTCGGGGCTCTGGTCCCACCAGGCCTTTTCTTCTGCTGGGATAGAAATGATTGGTAACTGTTGAGCCAGTGTTTTCGCTGGGTCTCCCCTGTCCGTGACCCGGGTGCTGGAGTAGCACAGACACTGGCTAGATAAAACAGCCCTCCAATTACTGTGCACTTTACACAGTGTGCTGACACTCCTTGAGTAGGGCTGCTGGGTGGGGCTAGGCGGTCTGCTGAGACGAGCACACACACACACACACACACACACACACATAGAAACACACAGATGGAGAGAATTCCCAAGGTATGGATGTTGAAGGGCATTCTGGGATGAGATGAGTGTGTGTGTATCTTCCTTGATCTTTTGACTGGACGGAGAGTTCCTCCTGAAGGGCTGGGTCCAGGGAAAGAGTTCCCTCCGAGGAAAGAGTGTGGCTGGGTGAAGGGGGGTTCGCCCGTTTGACCCCTGTGACTGCGGCTGACCTGGCCTTTGTCCCTCCTTGCACCTCCCTCGCCTGGCCACCCTCCCCCAGCTCCATACAAAAGGCCCTGTCCTCACCCGTCTCCGTGTGCAGCCACCTCCTTTATGACTTTTGTGGCCATTTTTCTCCCATTCCGTTCTCGCCCCCATTCGTTCCTGCCTCGTCCGCGGCACAATTTATATCGTTGCCTGGGAATTAAGAGCTTGCGACCCGCCTTTTGTTTGGGGGCTGTATGGTTGTGGGGCCTGGGCCGGGGTGAGCTGGGCTGGGGAAGGCTGGGCTGGGCTTGGCCTTTGTTCCTCCATTAGGCTGAGGATCAGTTCCCACGTACAGACCCCCTCTGCTCAGACCAGGGTCCGGGAGTGAGGCTGTGATGTAATGTTTACCCCGACCGGCCCTCACACTGACATGCCGGGCACAAGAACTCGTGCGCGCACGTTTGCCGGTCGCGTACAAACTCAGGCGCGTATGACACTTGTGGGCAGAACCATGGTGTGCCCAAGTTGCCGGAGACAAACTGGAGCAGACGAAGGTTGGAGCTGGAGAGGTTGAATGTTTTAAGAGCACCTCCTTCTGAGAACAGCTTGGTAGGAACCGAGAGTTACTGACCCGGGAGGGGAGCTGCGGACACACGGTGAAACACGGAAACAGGCGGTAACACTCGATAGTGTACGGTAAAACCGACACACCGGTGAAATGCCTGAGCAACTGGCGCTTCACAACCATGACACACTCACTGGCTCGCTCTCGCTCTCTATCTCAGTCACACACCACACACAGAGAAATATGCACACACACAAATACACACACAAACACGGTACACAAACAACCCTGGGGAGTGCGGAGGCAGAGAGGCAGGCATCTTGCCCATTTCTTATCCCGGTTGTGGGAAGCGGAGAGCAGAAGCTGGCACAATTACCAGAGTCCCGCCCCAAAAAATATTTTCCAAAGTGTTGATGCCCGTGGCTGACGGAGAGGTTCATTCAGAGTTTCACCGACACTCCCGCTACCGGTTACCCACTGTGCCGTCGCATATCTGTGAAAGACAGAGGGGGGGGAGGAGAGGGAGAGAGGGAGGGAGAGAGAGAGAGAGAGAGAGGGGTAGGGACGGCGGATGAGAGCTGCGACAAGGTAAACAACAACAACGCCGATACGCGGCTCCTCTTTAGAGCGGCGACAAACCGGCGTGCCGCGGTCACAACGCGACAGTCTACCGGCCTACCACACACACGACGCCAATGCTGGTCCCGCCCCCTGATCTGTTTTGGTCTGTGCGTCAGTCTGTTTTGATCTGTGTGCTGATCGGTGTCGTTCTGTCCTGGTCTGTGTTTTGGCCTGTGTTGGTCTTTGTATTTGCGTTGGTCTGTTTTGGTCTGTGTTGGCCTACACTGCCTATGCTGGTCTGTTTTGGTCCGCGTCTGTCTATGCTGGTCTTTGTTGGTCTTTCTGTTGCTCCGTTGTGGTCTGTGTTGACCTAGTGCGGTTTTGACCAGAATACCGCAGGTCAGTCTGAGCTAGACGTAGCTCCTCAGGATTGAAGTAAGTAGAGCCAGATCGCGCTAACCCTTTATCCCAGTGGCTCCTCTACTCTGCTGGGTAGGTAGATCCATAGCAGACCCCGATCGTGCTAACCCTTTATCCCAGCGGCTCCTCTCTTTTCCAAGCCAGGGCCACAGGTCCCACCAATCAATGAGCAGAGCCACAGGTACAGTGATTTATCTGGGCTGCTACAGGCGCTGTCACCAGGAGAAATTCGAAAAGATCAATTTACACAACCCGGGTGCATGGGAGTTATTGACATAACACGGGTGATCAGCTTCCCCTTTCCATTGCTGGGCCTCTCCCCCGCTATTCCCTCACACTTCTGTTTCTGCCTCCCCTTCTCTGCCTCTCCCTCCCCATCTCTTCCCCTCTCCCTCCCCTTTCTCTCCCTCCCCTCTCCCCTATACCTCTTTCTATCACTCTCTCTGTTTTACTTTTTATTTATTAAAAATTTTTCATCTCCACTCTGTTGATTCGAGAGGATGAGATCCTATCACTTGCATCGCAAGTTTTTATTACGCATCTTCATGAACAACTGACCTGACTTTGGGCACAAGTTAGAACCTGTATTAATTATAGCCCAACTACAACCTGAGGCACAATCCTCATCATTCTGCATTGGGTATGTGTGTACTGTGTGTTTGCGTGTGTGCGTGTGAGTGTGTGTGTGCGCGCGCGCGTGTGACTGTGTGCATTTCTGTCTGTGAGTGTCAGGGTCAGGGTTAATCATGTTTCAACTCAACTTTGACATCCTGACTCAGTCAGTGGAGGCGGCACTGTTTATAGCTCAGATGTTTCCTGGTGGGAGGTGCGTGTAAGTGTGTACGTGTGCGACTGCTTGTGTGTGTGTGTGTGTCTGTGTGTGCGTGCGTGCGTGTGTGTCTGTTGCAATCCTCTCGTCTCTGGCAGGCCTCTCATCGCCTGGCCCTGAGCCACAATATTCATCCATCGCTCCGCGCCTCCCCTCCGCTCCTCTACCCTCCCTCCCTCTCCTCCGACTTCTCTGTTCTCCCACCTCCCCCAACTCCTCTCTCCTCCCTCTCTCTTCTCCAGCCCTGGCAGGACTCTGTGGGAGGGGAGGCTAGCAGAAGCAAATAAAAACATATGGAGAACAGCAATCATGGTAGAATGTGTAATTGCTAATTGTATAACAATGCACCTTCCTCCATAACTGCATATAGAGGCACTCAAGTGGGTGTCCAGAACACAATGAAACAAACAGAATAGAAATAAATTAAAACTCAATACTTTTCATGGGCCCGGGTCCCCGGTTAAACTAAGTTACTTTTCACTGACGGGGAAATCAAAGCGTCATTACAGGAGCACCCAGGTAAGCCGTCGATGTTTTCTCACAAAAGAGGGCTTACAGTGGTCACTTTCCCCTCCTGCAATCATATCCCCCCTGATGACAAGGATGCACAGTAGAACGGCGAAGGCGTAGGCGAGCCCATTAGAATAAAGCCAACCTGATAATAACGTAATCGGTAATGACAATGTAATTACCCAACGCCAAGTCACCGGGGATGCCCTGTAATTCAATCAGTGGCCTCGGTGCTGATACCGTACTGTACGACACAAAGCTTTATCTAGCCGGGGTTTTCTAGCCGGGGAAATGAATAGCCGTGGTCCTGTGTGGCTGCCTGATTAGGTGCCGGAGTCTCGCGGCTGTAATGAAGAGGGAGGCCTTATCCATCATCCGGCGGCCCGTTCCGGGTATCATGCAGCAAAGACCAGGCGACAGGCAAGCCAGAGGGGTGGGGTACGAATGGATGGGGCGGGGGGGGCGTGGGGGGGGGGTAAAGAGTTTCCCTACAGGACATCCACACCCTCCCGTCTCTGCAGGCCGCCGGATAACACACACGGACATGCACATTCACAGCGCTAGCACATACACACACACACACACCCAAACCCAATTTGTCACCTATCTTCAAGGGCCTGATTCCTTTAGAGGCACAGCTCGACAGATATTGTATGGCAGCAAATGTAATGCTCTTCATAACATTCCCAGGAAGAAAATAGGAATTAGATTTCAGGAGTGGGAACTTCATTTAGCTGTGTGTGTGTGCGTGCGTGTGTGTGTGTGCGTGTGTGTGGCGTTTCGAGACTGGGATTCCAGCCTGCTGTGTTTCAGAAGAGGAGAAATGAAAATCCATACCAGAGTGCTGATTCAGCAGCCCTCTCTTCTCTCCCCTCCTCCTTTCCTCCCCTTCCCTCCCCCTCTCCCTCCCCCCTCTCCCTCCTCCTTTCTTGTTATTGCTCCAGGAGTGAGACAGTGCTCTTCATAAGCACTTTGGATTCCTTCAGCACACATCTGAGAGAGAGAGAGAGAGAGAGGGAGAGACAGAGAGAGAGAGGGAGAAAGAGAAAGGAGGCATCTAAGAAGCCTCTGTTCTCTCCCCCTTTCTCCCCCCCCGCCCCCCTTCTTCATTCTCACTCCCCCCTTTTTCCTGCACTGTCTCTTTCCCCCCAATAAGTCAGGGCTCAAAGTGGCGCCGTAGGGCCGTAGAGGGAAGTAAATGGACTCCTGTCAAAAGTTGTGAGGGAGAAAAATAGGAAGCGCACCACATGGTCTGACCCCGTGACCCCATAGCCGTGTGGCGGGGCCCGAGCAGACCGCAACCACATAGATGCAAACACGCCGTGCCTTGCCACATAGATGGAGAGGTAAACTAGATGAAAGGTTCCTCTGGGGCCAGCTGGTGCATTCTGGGAATAGAGGTGGAAGGGGGCTTCATTTTGGGGGGCTGGGGGTCCATACGAACACCTCGTCTCATCTGATGTGACCCCAACCCTTTCTCCGCCCCCGGCTCAGGTCACGCCGCCACGCTAGCCCACTCTGGCGCACATCTGTGGATCCACGCCCGGGCCATCCTGACAGCTACGAGGCGTAGGGGTCACGGGCGAGATAGGCTCTGTGACTGATCTCCACAAGCATGATAAATCTGACACGCGCGCTCCCATTTTCCCAGACCACGACAGCGCGCACGTACCTAGGTGTCACAGAGGGAAAGCTGATTAGAGAAATGAAATCGAAGGAGGGACGCACACACACACACACACACACAAGCCAGGCACATACACACAAAACACAGCGGACACAACGATCAGGTGCTCCCCTGAACAGGCTGTCCCATCCAACACACCAGAGGGCTTCCATCGCACTGGGCCCGAAGCTGTAAGGTAGGTCATATTCGGCAGGACCAGCAAAGACCCCAACGCTCGTCATGACAACCAGAAGTCGTCATGACAACCTTCTGCTGGTTTTAGTGATGCCAGGGAGGCGAGAGACATAAGTGCCTGACCACTACGACGGGAGGATTAACAAAGCCATTCTGGCCCCCTCAAACGGCCCGGGTGTGTGTGTTTGAGTGTGACAGTCCATTCGTCCTGTGTTGAATCCCCCTCATCCCCCCTGCCCCAGGCACTCGCAGGCCCCCCCCCCCCCCACATACACACACACACTCCGCCGTCGTCGGTCTAACTCGCCTCGTAAAGCATCGGAATCAATTTGTTTTAAAAACACGTTTTTCAGAAACTTATTAGGCACTTTAGAGATATATTATGTACCTTCAGCCACGGAGGCAAGAAAAATCGCAGGTGCCTCGGCAGCCCATTTCTCCAGCGGAGCAAAACGATGCTGTAGCCCTGTCATCGGGGAGCCGTAAAGCTGGAGCACACCTCGCCAGCCCACCGGGCGGCTGCCCGCCTGCCTGCCACGCTCACAACGCCGCCCGCCACCGCTCCAGAGCAGGCATAAATCAAGATAATTCTCTGCATGCCTTGAACTCCGACCCCGCCACAATTCATTGGGATGTCAGTTACTAGCAGGGAGAGGGAGGGAACGGGAGAGAGGGAGATGAAGAGAAAGAGGGGGAGGCAAAGAGAGAGTGGGTGAGGATGAGAGAACGGAGGGAGAAAGAGGGAGGGCGAGGGAGAAAGACAGTGGAGGCAAAAGGAGAGAATGAAAAAGGGGAGCGGGAGTTGGAGAAACACTGCTTCTAGGGGAGGTGAAAGTGAGAGAGGGGGGAGGATGGGAGAGGAGGATGGGTGTGTGTTGCGATTAGTCACCGTCCAGATTGAGGCCCCATTGCATCTAAATGGTCCCTCTTTATGATCCATTTATCTTCTGCTCAGGCCATTTTCATTACACCCAAAACGGGTACGGTGCTACCAGCTGGATGGTACCGCATAGCGGGAAATTAATAACCCCCCCGCCTTTGCCTTATTCCCCCCTCACCCTCCCACGTCCCACCCCGCCCCCCCTCCCCCCAGCCTCCGCGTTGAATGGACTCTGCACGGTGCCCCCCCCCCCAACACACACCTCTCTTGGAGGGGTCTGCATAGACAAGGTGGAGGATGTGCGTTTACGCCGGGGTTTTGTTGCTATTTTCATTTTTTGCATCCCTGGCAGTCATTCAATATTCTCAAGTCTCTTAGCCTTTGCCCCCCCCCCCCACCCCCCAACACACACAGCACCCCAACCCCCCCCCCCCCCCCCACCACCCCCCACCCTTGTTTTCACTTCCCTAACACAAACAATTCATCGCAAGCATTTAAAATTCTCCCCGACACACGGAGACATTGCTGCCGGGAGCCAGCCCCAGCCGCGGACGGGGGGGGGGGACGGGGGGGGGGGGGGGGACGGGGGGTACGGGGGGGGTGGCTGAGGGAGATAGAGAAAGAGAATATGTGGAATGAGAAAAAGTGAGGGAGACAGACGGAGCGAGAGAGAAAGGGTGGAGATTTTATTAATTCCTCTGTCCTGATTTCATCCTGCTAACATAGGAGGAGCGGAGGAACTGAACCCCCAGGTCTCCTAAAGAAGGGCGCTTGGTGGAGGAGAGGGGAGCCGTTATTAAATACGTGCTTAGACGCCTTTCACCAGAGGAGGAGGAAGGAGTGAGAGAAGGGGAAAATTCAAAATGGCCTCTCCCAAGAGCTCTGTCACACACAGGAACCATTCAGCGCTGGGCTGGCATGTTGAGCTAAGCGTCGGTTAGCTAGCGGAGCGAGTGCGGCTGAAATATGGGCTGATATGACAGTGGTGACACCCAATAAAGAGGGACTGCATCACACCGTATTCATGGCTGCCGTCCGCTACCAGGAGGGAGAGGGAAGGTGGCTGACGCTACCAGTCCCGGAGTGAGATTCTGGACCCTACGGGTCACACAGACAATACAGTATAACACCTCAGAAAACACCGGCTAGTTAGCAGCGGTAATGTTTATTACCAGTGGTTTGTTTATATAGATGACCAATAGGTTTTGTATTGGTGTCATTTTCAAAGGACAATAAAGGGAAGGCCAATGTGGTGACAGGATGGGTTTTACCATGGCGTGCAACTACATAGGAAACCCTTCTCCCACGTCCCCGGTAAAAGGCTATGTGGGACTCAACCAACCAAGGTGAGCAAGGAGACGCCCCCCTCGGCATCCAAGGCTTATGATGTCATCCACAAAGGTATGCAGCGTGCAGCCTTGCGCACTCATACTCCACTCCCAGTGACATCATACCCGCAGCCATTCCCCACCGCGTTCCCCACCGCGTACCCCCACTGTCATGAATCAATTTAAGCAAAAGCTTTTATCCGAAGCAACTCGCAAATCATCGACCTCCGGTTGTGTGTGTACGTGTGTGTGTGCATGTGTGAACAGAGAGTTCAGTGTGCCTCCGGGTCTAGCAATATTGGATTTGAACCCATAACCCTCAGCGTGTCACAGGTCCCGGCGCACTGGGATGGCTGAGGTGAGATCTGTGGAGGACGCGGCTCACGGGGTCTGGGGCCTGCCCTGCCCGCCAGGGGGTCTGAGGGGAACACTGGAGGCTGAGGTCTGGCCCCTCTCTGGATCCTCCAGACTCATCCCTCCTTCACATCTCCCTTCCTGTAGCTGGCCTCAGGCTATCAGCAACCGTTGCGATTGCTGCCTCTGGTACTGCTGTTACAACTCCCAAGAAAATAAGGAGGGCAAAAGCATTTCGGAAGATTTTCCTGGAAAACAGAGAAAGAGAGAGAGGGACTTGATGACACCCTACTCTCGCGCCATCCCTTTATCTCTTTCCACCTCTTTCTCTATCTATCGCTCTCTCTTTCTTTTCCCGGAGAGGAGCTTCACTACGTTGAGTCTCTCTCCATCAAATACCACTGCTACTTCTCTCTCTCCCTCTGTCCCTCTCTTTCTCTCTCTCTCTCTGCGCCAGGGGAACTGGATACAAGGCCCTGTGAGCACACAGGACTCCACTTTCATGAATCATGCCAACGAAAGAAAGAAGAGAGCGAAAGATAGATGAGGAAGAGCGAATTCTTTGAAGAAGGGAAGGGGAGAGGGATTAGAGGGGGTTGCGGTCCCTGAGATAAAAAGGCACAAAACTGGGAGGGTCAAAGGTCACTGCTCTTCTCTGCACAGCGCACCGTCATTAGCTATCTATAGCAGCTGATAGACATTGTATCGATCTAGCTGTGTGACCCAAATTCACAACAACCTTGATTCAACACAACTTAAGAGACGGTACAATATAAACTATAAGCCATTCGTCAGCAGGTCGGCCTCGTTTGTTTTTCACCCTCCTGGTGAGGCTTCTTACCGCCAAGTTGTCCGATAAAACAGCTGTGAGGCCACGATCCGGACGAACGGCTACGGAGCGCTTCCTCTTCACCACCTGGTGCGGTCTGGAGGCGCCGGTCAGCCGCACGGGTCAGAACCGTCCAGTACCTATACGTGGCAGAACACGGTCCCACCTAATCGCCCATCGCTCCATTTCCACATCGCCGAACAATTTCCACAGCTGTACGCCGGATTACTTCCCCCGGAACGGGTGTGAAAATGTAATTCGACTTTCCGGCGGGAACATTTTTAAGACCGCCTCCACACAGGTGTTGGAGGGTGAGGTGGTGGTGGGGGTGGTGGTGGTGGGGGGGGTGGTAGTGGGGGAGAAGGTCTTAATGGAGTTATGCAAATTTACCAGCGCTAATCCCCTGTATAGAGGCATTTCACCAGAGATGAAAGTTGAACAGCTGTGTTCAACAGAGATCCATGCGTTCTAATGTGTACAGATACTGTGTCTAGATGGTGTATATCTGTGCTGTGGCTGTTTCTCCCATCTGCCTTTCTCTGTCGGTGACTGGCTGTTTCTCCGCAACACATTTCCATCAGGGATATTTTCCCGAGCCGGTAAATGTGATTCGCTTTCATAGTTCTGTGTTTCGGGCGCTGTTTGCACCAGAATTAATCAATTCATTCTCTATTTTTATTTTCGATATTCTGTATTTGCCCAGGCACATAAGCTAGGTTGCCTTTTTACCTATTGTGTTTGTTAGCATGTGTGTGTGTGTGTGTATGTGTGTTAACATGCATGTGTTTATTAAATTTAATAGTGTAGGAGTATGTTTACCTGCTACATTTTGGGTATGCAGGAGATTTGTGTGAGCAGAAGTGTCCTGTTTGTGTGCGTGTTATGTTGTGTGTGTGTTATGGTGCGTGAGTTCAGTTTGAATGCAAATGTTTGTGTTTATGTGTGTAAAGTTTGTATTCTATGAGGAAGGATTGTAAATGGTCTACTGGGTCGAGTTCTGAGGACTGTGAGGACCACTTTCATGGTAAGGGGTAGAAGTATGAAAATGTATATACTTACTACTGTAGGTTGTGCCTGCAGAATGACTTAAATGTTGGATCAGAAAATAATGGCTCATATAACTCAATTGGTCAAATGGTGCTTGCAATGTCAGGTCACTGGGTTCGATTCCCATGGGGCCAGGATGAGAAATGATGACAGTGTGTGCACTCAATACTGTAAGTTGGTCTGGATGAGAGGGTCTGCTGAATTACTTTAATGTAAATTCATAGAATTGTATTCTTCCACCTGGATATTAGTAAAGACAAAAATCTGGTTGTTAGCTCTTTTTGTCACAGATGTGATCCAGTTGTTCCTTTTGCATAGTTGCTATGGTTGCTATGCAGGCTGGCTTTCGTCTAGGTAAGTATTTAACAATGCAGTACTGTAAAACAATTTTGTGACTTGCTACCTAGCTAGGCAACTTCAGCTAATTCGGTCATTTCAAACAAGCAAGCAGAATGATAGAGATGTCCCATTATCATTTGTTTTAGCTTTTCTTTCATTGGCATTTACTTGGCTGTATCCATGACAATATTAATGCTGGTGTATGATTTCACGTGGCTCATAAAAAAGTTGTCTACGCTTTGTTCACTCAGATAGCCTCTTTAGAGGGCAAAAAACTGATAAAACAAAATGTGCGGATAAAAACAGTAGATAAATCGGAGAGCAACGTGAACTTGAAAAAATTATTGTGGAGGCGCGGCAACGATTTTTCATGACGGTCAATACGTCACAGCTTGGAATGTGTCTCGTCCAATCAGCATCTAATATCTGTGTTTGTGTATGTTTTGGTGATTATATAAGTTAATGCGTGCATTGCTGTAGCCTCCTGGTGATTTAGCCAGCCTGGCCTCTCGTCTCTGCGTTGTGGGTGACCGCCTCCCTTTTTGTCTCTCCTCTCTGTCCCTACCTCCCTCCATCCTCCTGGTGAGTCACAGGCCCAGCGTGAGCGGGCCTCTACCCACAACCCCCTGCTGCTTGTTTAGAACAACAACAGAGGGAGACAGAGGAATCAGACAGAAACAGAAAGGGAGGATGGTGGAGGGGGGGCGGGAGGGAGGGATGGATGGTGTGGGAAAGATGAAGGGAGAGAATGAGGAGGATGAGGAGGATGAGGAAGACAGAGGAGGAGAAAGGGGCAAAATGGCAAAAAGCAGCTTTTTTCTAACCATTGTTCATCACTCCCAATGTTGTGAAGTCCAGTTGATCATTGTATACTCGCTTCATCCCAACAACTCCCACCAGGTCTGCTTCTGCTCACACTGCTTGCTCCACTGGAAGGTGTTTGTCAGAACCTACACCCTTGGAGGGGAGTGCATTCACTGGCCAACAATCATGAAAGAGCTTGCCAGCGTCTCACCCTCCCCAAGTACAAGGCAAGCCATGAACCTGGGCAGTGCTCAACCAATTTGACCGGGCCTCTGTGGGACACCTGGTCATGTATGCCATAACTAGGATTACAAGTTCTGGCTCTGGCTACAATAAAACATTTTTCTATCGTTGTATCATTTTGGAATCCCAGTCACAACTCAATAAGTATCCTTATTCACCAAGAACCTTTCTAATAAATTGTCTGTTTCTTATTCACCAAGAACTTTTAGCACTTGCTGTCTGTTTCTTATTCACCAAGAACTTTTAGCACTAGCTGTCTGTTTCTTATTGACCAAGAACCTTTAGAACTAGCTGTCTGTTTCTTATTCACTAAGAACCTTTAGAACTAGCTGTCTGTTTCTCATTCACCAAGAACCTTTAGAACTAGTTGTTTGTTTCTCATTCACCAAGAACCTTTAG
The DNA here is from genome assembly GCF_011004845.1 of Esox lucius. Lineage (NCBI taxonomy): Eukaryota > Metazoa > Chordata > Actinopteri > Esociformes > Esocidae > Esox > Esox lucius. Next base: position 11,785,223 of record NC_047590.1, read on the forward strand.
AACTAGCTGTCTGTTTTTTATTCACCAAGAACCTTTAGAACTAGCTGTCTGTTTCTAATTCACCAAGAACCTTTAGAACTAGCTGTCTGTTTCTAATTCACCAAGAACCTTTAGAACTAGCTGTCTGTTTCTAATTCACCAAGAACCTTTAGAACTAGCTGTCTGTTTCTTATTCACCAAGAACCTTTAGAACTATTTTCTTGTTACGTAGTCACCAATAACCTCTTATTCACCGAGGACTTTTATATTTTCTTTCTCCGTTTCTTGTTCGCCAAGAACATCTAGAATAAGCTTCCTGATTCTTTCTCCTTCATCCTCTTCTCCAAGTATTGACACAGATGCAGAGGGGCAACTCTGACAGCCTGCAAACCTATTAAGACATCTTTAGGGGTGGCTAATGGAAATTGATCAATGATTTAGATCATTTCAAGTGAAGCCAATTAATCAATGGTCACTGATGAAGAAGGTGTACACTAGGCTCAGACCTTTATCCCAGCGGTCCCCAGCAGCAACTCTACGAGGCTCCCAATCAAACAGAGCATCGGAAAGGAGTTAGCAGAGGACTTGAAATACGTTACAACTGCCTGTCACCTTCGCTGATGGCATCTCATAGAGGGAAACGGGTTGACAGAGCAATAGGGCAAGTGGAAGAGAAAAATGAGATAGAGAGAAAGCAATTAAATGAGATAAAACAGACAGGGGCCAGGCAAGAGAGGGCCAAAGAAAATGAGATACAGAGGCATAAGGTATAAAGGCTATAGATGGAAGGAATACTGTAATTGCACTAAATACCTTATTGGCCAATCAAATCCATTTCCTGCTAGACAACTCTGCATTCAGAATTTAGCAAAAGCATTCTCAGGGTACACCTTAGAACCCCAAAATAACGCATGCAGAGATGATAAAGTCTATATCGATTAATTATCCAAATCCAGAGCTGAAATGTAAAGACTATTCAGTTAGTGACGAGCTGAGGGAGAAGGGACAGTTTTTATAGTCCAACATTAAGACAAGACCCTCTCTCCACTTGGTTGGTCTATAAGAGGCTCCGCTAGAAAGATGGCTGATAAATGATCAGACAGGGATCCTTTATAGAGCAGTTTATGACAAGCCTCCCCTGAGTGCCGTGGGCCTGCTGGTCTCTCTTTCTCTCTTTCTCTCTCTCTCTCTCCCACTCTCTCCCTCCCTCGCCCCTCTGTACAGAAACCTTCTGCTGAAACACAAAGACGACACACCCCGTTAGCAACCGTAACTTACACACACAGCTCTGTGCCACACACACACACACGCTATAACTTCAAAAGACACCACACCAGACAGGGAGGGAAAGAGAGCTGGGATAAGAGGGAGGGAGGGAGATGGTGTAAAGAGGTAAGAGGAAAGAAATTGATTGAGTGAGTGAGACAGAAGAGAGAGAAGAGACATGATCCAGTTAAGGAAACAAAGAGAAATAAAACAGACAATCGCGGAACTCAGGTAGAGGAGGATGAAAGATATAGAGAAACAGAGGGATAACATGAAAGAGAAAGAGAGGGATGACACCAAATATATATGCAGTATATCTATATACCTTAGAGAAACATGTACACTGTAGAGAAAAAGACAGAGGGATTGAATAGAGACAGAGGAGAGACAAACAGACAGGATATGACAGTGGAAAGTGTGAATGAAGGAGTGCCTTCCAGGTGGCCATTTGATAGACCATTTGACCTGTCCTCATGACCCGTGAAATATATTGGAGTCCAATGGTCAATAACACTTCAGGTTGACAACATTTCACATCACATAAACTACGTGTTATTCAACTGGGCCTATAAGCGATTAGGATTAAACCATGTAATTGAATTCTACCTGGTGTATTTATGAAGCGGCAATACAATTATATTTTTCCCAAGAAAAATAGCAAAATGTCAGTATAATATGAATGCATTCTTCACAAATGCATACATGCAAACAGTGTTATTCCATTGGCTTTCCTTATCTCCTCTGGCTGGCTTCGGTCGTAATTGCTTCGGCTCTGGCTCGCATGTAGTTCTGGTATACGTGGTGGACTTTTATATATTTTATAAGTGTGGCGTCAGACGGCAAAGTCAACTAGTGTGGAGAGAAACAAAAAGCCCCAGAGCAGCTGAATGACACTGGGGGTCTGTAGGGGGATATAGCAGCTAGCGGCGCCGTGATCAAATTATTTACCTTTTCCATAAACACTCATAGCTGCCAGCTCCAGAGAAAGAGGCCTGGTGAGTAATGACAGTCGGTGTGTTTCATGGGAGCCTCCTCAGGAATAATAAGCCTTTATGGGGTAAGTTATGGCACGGCGAGGATTCTTCCTGACAATACCTCCACTTACCCAGCCAAGTGCCACTACGACTCTGCCACCAGCCACCACCACTGCCCCCACCAACCCCTGCCATGACACAACACTCACACGCACGCACGCATATACACGCACACACACAGGAAACAGAATAATGAATGGCTATTGTGCTTACTTCATAAACTTGTCAAGTCTCCCTTTTGCATTTTATTTTCTGAACAAACTGAATTTCGGTGGCGGCAGAGGAGCTCCATCTCGGCTCCGGTTAATAAAAACATCAAGCTGTTAAAAGAGCTGCGGTATTAAAATTGCTGCAGATAAAATATGGATGAAGCTGCTTTCGGCCCTTCAGGTGTGTCAAGTGTGATTTAATATCTTGGTGGCAGGCTAGGCGTGTGGCGAGGACGAGAAGATTACTGCGCAGAGCACAGACAGACAGAATGACCCCTGACCTCTGACTAGCAGCCAATCGGCTCAGACTGCTGAGTGAGCTGTATGCTATGGATCTGCCACCGGGGAAGTGAGGAACGGATTAAAATCCTTCAGATTTACTGATCACAAGACCCACATTAATCTGCAGACCTAACTATCTGTGTGCATGTGTGTGTGTATGTGTATGTGTGTGCGCGTGTGTGTGGGTGGGTGCGTGCGTAACTCACGGCTGACAGCAGCATGTGTGTGTGTGTGTGTGTGTGTGTCCCATACTTTGGTCACACAGCTACAGGTTAGGAAATTAGCTTTCCCTGGTAGGTTCCTGAGACTCACAGAGCATGAAGACCAGAGCTTCCTACAGCACAACGGTGAAGCTGCCAACACTGGTTTAATGATTTAACAAGAGCAGCAGTACAGGCTCACTGGTACAGTCTCTTCTTCTCCCTCTCTCTCTTTCTCTCTCTCTTTGTCTACCTTTCCCTCGCTTACCTCTCGATCACCCACTGTGTCACTGTTTCTCTTTCTTTTTCTTGTTAAGTGTGTGTGTGTGTGTTTGCCTTGAGTAAAGAGCAGCTCTGACGAATGACTCGAATGACCTCTAAATCTGCTGTGCTCTCAGGAAAGAAGTCTGCGTCCATGCTACTGTTAGACTGACTGTCTATGCATTATCTTCTCCATACAACTGGCCTGGCCATTCAAAATACAACACTCAACACGTAAAAACTGACTGAGAAAGATTTGAACTTTTCAGTTACTTGTTGTTTCTTTCACACACACACACACACACACACACACACACATATTCCCCCTCTCTCTGGTTCACCAGGCAGTAACTGGGGCATGAGTGACCCGGTTTGACCGCTGAGGTCAGTCTTACAGGAAGTGGAGTGTAATTCCATTTCCTCCCCTGGTGAGGAGGACCTTTAACCCTGACCTCTTGGTTCAACGCATCAACGCCCCTGGCCAACACTCCGTCACCTCCAGGAACAGGCCTGGGTCAATGCGCACACACACACACACACACACACACAGACTGGACTCAAAATATTTGAGAGTGTGTGACCCAGGGGGTTTCCTGCAAAATGTGTTTATCTTTCTTTGTGGAGCTCCAAGAGGTTATCATGGGAAGACGCTTTCCTGACAGATGAAAACATACATTAAGTTATTATGTATTATTATGTCATAGTAGGATACCAGAATGACCTAAGAAGGAAACACTCTCTCCTGACCCTAACCCGCACTGAGCCATTCCCCAAGTCCGGTCTGTACGTGAGCTGTGCCGGTGAGTAAGCTCTGCTGGGCCTGAGCTGTGCTGGGGAGTGAGCTGAGCCGGGGAGTGAGCTATGCCGTGGAGTGAGCTGTGCCGGGGAGTGAGCTGTGCCGGGGAGTGAGCTGTGCCGGGGAGTGAGCTGTGCCGGGGAGTGAGCTGTGCCGGGGAGTGAGCTGCATGGCAGGCTGACGGCTGGAGGAGGATGACAAAGCGGATGAGTTAATTCCCTCTATAACTCGCCTTATCTTGTTGCGTCGGCCATTCATTAATAGCATGTTTTAATTAGCCATTAGCGAACACGTTCTCCATGGCAAAGATATGAAGAGGAGGGTAGGGGGGTATTCTGGACAGGCTGAGAAGGGGGTGGTATTGTTAAGAGAGAGTGTGTGTGTGTGTGTGTGTGTGTGATAGCAGGACGACAGCTCCATTCACACTTGGGCAGAACAATTACTCCAGTTGCGTTAGGTTGGGACTCCTTATTAGGCATGGCTCACTTGGGAGCGGTATCCATTGTAGAGTGAGACAATGGGTGCCCAAGCACCCCCAACATGATCCTACACCCCTGCCACCCCCCTCTGCCCCCTCCGCTGTCCCTTCCCCCGTTCCCACGTCTTTATCCTGTACCAGTACCCAGTATCGACTCCTCTGATTGGCTACGGCGGCAGCTTGGCTTCACTCTGGTCAGGATCCACTAAGAGAGATAGAGATTAAGGCTAATTAAGCATGGACAATAACAATAAACAAACAGACAAACACACCAACAGTGTTGGAAAACCAAGAGGTCACAGAGAAGCTTCTGCCTGTGCCTCCTAATTAGCACTGTTTATCAAGCGACACAGTTCAGTCTCAGTACACACAGACATCTAGAGACGTCTCACATACACACACACGCGTGAACACACACAGAATAACAGCTCATTCAGTTGTACCTCTGGATTTGCTCATCAAAATATTTGTGATGAAAATGGTTGATAAAATGATTTTGAAAATGCGGTTGGTATAGCAGAATTATATTTAAGTGTGTGACTGTCTAATACTGAGGTCGCTCCCAAGGGAGCAGAGGTCAATCAAACCTGGGCAAAATCAAAGTGATTAAGGGCCAGGAAATCAATAAAAGCTTTATATTAGATTTACTCACCATCGTTGGATCGCACAAAGTCAGCAGAAAAATGGAGAGCAAGTTTTAAATGAACTGTGGTTCAGGCTATTGGGCTATATAAATCTTTAAACATCCATCAGATTTCTGAGGTCTGAAATAATAAAATCAAAGTCTGATCTCTTGATGGAGGAGTAAGGACAGATCTCTATCAGCCCCAGGTGAAATGCTCCTAGTCAAAGTTTCGAAGGGTAAAATGGCCCTAGTTTTAGGTTCTACAGGTAAAATAGCCATTATTATGGGTTCTAAGGGTAAAATGGCCTTAGTTTTAGGTTATATGGGTAAAATGGCCATTGTTATGGATACTTCTGTTACTGACATAACGCAGCTATGAATCGTTCTATTCCAAGAGTGATTCAGATTTTTGCGTAAACCAAAACTGTCTGCAATTTCTGAATCGAGACAATCCTCCCTAGCATATTCACAGTGACAATGTTGGATGGTCGCAAAAGAATTCGGAAACAACACGCATGAAAAAAAGGAAACATTATCCCACCCATGAAGACACCTCTGGAAAGCAGTCTCAATACCATTGCCCTATGTTCTGGGACAGGTGTCCTGCTACCAGAGATGGGCCACACAAACAGAACATCACTGCTGGTGGGTGTCAGTCCAAGGTACTACCCTCCGCTCAGCAGACAAAGACAGTCTTTCACTTTGCCTGTCTGTCTGTCTTTCACTCTGTCTCTCTGCCTGTCTGTCTTTCACTATTTTTGTCTGCCTGTGTGTCAGTTTTTCCCCTCTGTCTGTCTGTCTGTCTTTCACTCAGACAGTCTGTCCGTCCGTCACAGACTTAATGTGAGGATTAACCTGCCAGTCAAGACAGACGGCCACCCAGCCAGTCACTTACACAGCTATTGTAACCCCACAAAGTGAAGGGTCCAGGCACACAGTGTGGATCTACAGCACATTTGCTCCAACACACAGCCCCCAGGACCCAAACCTTGGGAGCTGTGTGTGAGTGTGTGTGCTCCTATCAGTAAATAAATAGCTTTCTAGGGACTATTTTAGCTGGATTTGTACAGAGAACATGCACACACACACACACACCCACACCCAACTGCTCCCATTTCCATGGAGACGATGTGTCCCTTCCTCTTTTATGTTGGTTTCTCAGTAAATCCAAATTGGCGATTGCATTTAACCCCTAACCTGCTCCTAACCCACGCCCAGCCTCTCCCCAGTGCAGGCCTCTATACACCAAACCGGAGGAGTTAGAAACAAGCTGGGAGAAAAGCAATTTAACATGTTAGCACACAACAGAGCCCAGGTCAAATAAAAGGCATGTGTTTTCCCTCTTAAGATAAAAACGTTCCCAGTCCTTGCGCTGAGTGTTGTGCGGATTGTGCCTGGGCAGCCTTGTATCCTGCACTTCCAGAGGCCAGAATAGAGTCCATTATTGTTGCACTCCTTGGTGTGATCTAATCTAGGAGGGTATAAAGGAAGCCCAATCTGTTTACAGCTTTGATTGGAATTACACAATCAATTACCACCTCCCGCAGAGCCCAAAATGAGCAGGGCCCAAAAGACAGGGGAATTGGTTAAATGTTATTGTTGGGAGGCCATTATCCAACAATCGCCTGGTTAATGCAAGAAAATGACATTCATTAAAAGCCTCAACAGGAATCTCCCAGAGGGCCGTGCTGCGGCTGACCCCCATTCAGGGGAGGGCTTTGTCTATGCGGTCCACCGTGGGGAGGGAAGATCATGTCAAAGACACAAAATGCGGGGAGTGCTCCTTTGTAGAGAGACACAGGCTGGCTCTCTCCCTATGCAAGTGTGTGTGTCTTTGTGCCAGTCTGTGTGTGTGTGTGTGTGTGTGTGTCTGAGAGAGAGTGTGAGTGAGAGAATGGGTGGGAGAGAGGGTTAATTACGTCATTCCGTGTGTTTTCGAGCGTGCAAGTGTATGTGGAGTGTGGGGAGAGAGAGCGAAGGAGAGTGACAGTGCGTGTATGACTGTGTGAAATAGACAGCCAGCATAGAGACGGGCACACCTATCATTCTGTGCTAATGAGGCACGTAACCTCAAGCCTGAGCTATTGGCGGCCGACCAGCATCGAAACACACGTCACCAACACACCGACTCCAGTGTGTGACCTTTATCACATCCCAGATCAGATTCGGGACAGGCCTCGGACTAGCAATTTGTACAACTGACACGGGAGCCATGGCGTGTCATCACGTACCATCAGTAAGCCACCAAGTGTCTGAGGTAATCCGTCAAACGAGCTTGCAGGTGTTACGGAACAAAGGAAGCTCAGTGGGGCTATTGGTATTGATGAAGTTTACATTGAAGCTCAGTATCTTCCTGTAGATAATCCTGACGTGCTAACTTCCACCGACGCCGAGCCTCTCTCTGCGTTCTATTCACAGCTCCACAGAGAGGGCAGAGGGGGTCGCCAGGAACAAATCCTAACCCTGTTATTTCTGTTTTCGCTCCAGGATAGAAAGTGTGTGCTGGACAGCAATGTGTATAAATAGCCTTCAGAAAACGAAAGATGTGTCAGAAAGATCTTCTTGGATGGCAGGATGTTTAACGGTGGTCATTGGGAGTCACGCTACTGTCTAGAGATACTATTTTCGCCTTATACTATTGTCTTCGGTGGTAAAGTTCCAAGTCAACCATGATGGTGTCAGGATTTTTGATAATTTATTTATTTCGCTTTTAGAGTCAGCACAATTAACGTTAATTACGAATTGTGAAAAAGAACAGCAACTTTCCTGTTGTAGAGAAGCTACCTTTTCCACTTAGAAAGCCTGTAATACGACACCAAATAAAAGCAAGGCCTGTGGTGCTGTAAAACAGAGGAAACCACAAGCAGTCTCCCTTTTGAATAGATATTGTGTGTGTGTGTGTGTGTGTGCGTGTGTGTGCGTCACAGTGCGTATGTGTGTGTCTGCGCACATAAATCTTGTCTTTGTGCTGCTTCCCACGTGTGAGAAGCAGCCAGGCAGTGTGTTAAGCCCCTGATTGAGAAACAAGACACAGTAGCAACATTCCTCACAGTTCACCCAGGCATCTGTCTCCACCAGTATGGGAGCTGCACTATGGAGAGAGAGAGAATGACAGAAATAGAGAACAAGAGAAAACGAGACAGAGAGAAAGAGGGAGAAGATGGAGAGATGTCGAGAGGTAGAGAGAGTGAAAGCAGGAAGACGTAAGGACGGATTCTTTCATCTCTCTTTTACTAATTGTCGCTGTCTTTCTCTCTTTCCATCACTCCCTCTCCCTGTTGTCTTTCTTCACTCTCTCTCTCCCCTCTCCCTCTCTCCTTCTGTCTCTGTCTCTCTCCCTCTGTCTTGCTTTTCGTTACTTGAGAGACAGCGTCAGGGAAAGAAACACCAGTTTTTTTCTCTCTCTCTCGTCTCAGTGTGAGTTTTGTCTTCCATAATCTGCTCAGAGCTGTGAGTCAGCTTCGGGTCATATCACAACAAGCCGCGCTACCCTACGAGTTTAGCACCCGACAACGACTGCACCCGCTAACTCCTTCACACATACATGCGCACTCTCAAACCAAGCAACGTGGAGACTCGCTGAAAAAGAGAGACTTGCAGTGCTGAGATGGATGAGAAGAAAACAACGGGGTCACATTCATTGCTGACGGGATTCAAAACGTAGTTGTGGTTGACTGCAGAGACCTCGTTGAGGAGGGAGAACGTGTGTGTGTGTGTGTGTGTGCGGGAGAATTATAGATTGACAGACAGAGTGGTCGGTCAAGAGGAGATGCAGAGTGCAACGCATTAGTAGCGGCCTGTGATAGAAATTTAAAGTACACCAAGCAGAAACTCTTTAAGGCAGGAACAGGAAACATTCATTCTGGCGAACAGCTCGTCTTTGAATTCACACTTCCTCTCCAGGAGTGGGTCGTGTCAACGCACCTCCAGAAATTCTTCCTCCCTCCGCCACGTAGTCGACTCGCAAACCCAATTAAACAGCCCCCGAGTGGAGTCTGATAGACAATGGTCAGCACCGAGACATTCCTCCTGCGTGTTGTGTGTGAATATGCCTGTCCTTGGAGCTGTGGGAGGGATTGTCTATTTTTATCCTGCAGCGTCTCCGCTGGCTGTAAGATCGTAGCAGGGGGAGGTGACATCCCAAGGATCTCAGAGTCATTCATCCGGAGACGATCTGCAGTGGCATCACCGAGACGACCCCATCCAGCGGCCTACACATCTACGCCCTGAGATTCCTCACGGCCTGACACGGATTCATGTTTGCGTTATGTTAACATGAAATTAGTATGTTAACGTGGCCGACTCTTCGCTGCTGATGGTCGTTTTTTTCGACACAGCCCATTGCTGAGCTATAATCATCCGTTGAAACAAAGGTGCGGAAATTACAAAGGTGCGGAAATTATGCTAACAATGCTAACAGCCTATATAGCGGAGCTAACCTCAACTGACAGAGTTGTTAAAAAAAAAACAAAAAAAAACAACACAAACGAAAAACATAATCAACACCAGAGGTTTCACAGATGAAACCTGGATGACGTCTGCTATAACAGGTGTCAGTGCGATTGTCCCCTCTTCAATCAACACCAGCAGGCTGGTTACCAGGGCAACTCAAACAATCCCTGTACTACTAAAATTCCACACCCACCATTAAGGCCTACACAGACCTAGAGTAAGCAGCTACTAGACTCCAAGGAGGAGGGAACAACAAGCATTCCAACTCCAGCGAGTCATCTTGGGCAGCCATCATTATCTGTTAAAGAGCTCGGTCCCCATGGATCATCATTACTAGCTACATTAGAACTACTTTGATTAAACTCCTCTAATCCTTAACAGACAGCTGCAGCCCATTCACAGCTGCCTGGCTGCCTAATCTCCCCAGTACTAAATACACCAGAGACAATGGGAAACAAATGACAACTTATATAGAGGGATGGAAGAATATAAAGGAGAGGGAGACAAAGGCAGAAGAAGAGAAGAGGGCGGGGGGAGACACTGTTTTGTATCAAAGCTCGAGCTTAACAGTGGTGATGGGATGGTGAGGCTGGAGATGCCAGGAGAGGTTTTATTCTGTCTACACCATGAGATGAAAACAAGAGGGAGGGAGGGAGGGGGGGGGGGAAAGGGATGGACAGAAAGGGAGAGGTAAAAATGCACTTGCACCTTACCCTCACTGCGCACAAATTAAAGCACATAGGGGGACGAAGTCCAGCTCGTTCTTTCCCCACGGTCTCAAAGAGAAGAAAGATGAGAGCAAGGGAGGATCATCGAAGAGGAAGGGAGCGACAGAGGAGGTAGACAGAGAGAAATGGAACTCCGCCATTAACTGCATACATGTCTATAGGGACGTTGTCAGAGAATATCAGGGGTCTCCAGAGAACAGTATGAAAATGTATGCACTCACTACTATATGCTGCTGTGGATGAGAGAATATTCTACATTACGCAATTGTTAAATGCAAATGTTATTATCAGAGGTTAACAGGTGTTATCCTGGGTTATCAGAGGTTATGGTTATCATAGGTTATTATGGGGCATCCGGGGTCATCAGTGGATATCAGTGGATATCGGGGGTTATCATGGCATTATGAACGATTATCATGTGTTATCAGGGACAGAAAAAAACAATGGCAACACGTGCCAATAATACTGTGACATGATGCTTACCGACCTGAAAGGAAATAACTGTGAGGAAAGATGGGCCGCCACATGGGAGGACCTACTCAACACCACTCAAAACGGGGGAATGTGTGTACACTGCATGCTCGGGTTTAGTCAGGCACGCACACAGCAAGTCAAGGACGAAGCAGCTAGCGCGGTGCTGGCCTGTGACAGCGGTCATGCACAGCCTCATGGTGCAGAGTAGGACGGGTTATCTGTAAGCCTAGGTGTCCACCCACATACACACGCCCTAAAAAAAAGGCCTTCTTGACATGTACATTTAATTTGTGGGCTCAAATCCAGTATTTGAAATGTGTGTGTGTGTTTGTGGGTGTATGAGGGACAGAAAGATCAGGGAAGAGTGGAGCAATTGAGTTAGAGAGGGGGGGGGGGGTTACAGAGTGTGAGCACTAAACAGGAAGGATGCTGGGTAATTAGTCAGGAACACAGTGATGGAGACGGAGGTGTAATAATGATGGAGGCTTGTCTGTGTTCTAACCCTGCACATTGTTAATGGTACCATTGTTATCTAATGGGACACAATCAGTTCTCAGATCCTCCATGCAGCAATTACTCCAGTCTTAATCCACTAGTAATGCAAGGGCTCAAACAAGCAGAAACAGGCGGTCTTTATTTCAAATGGTATCTTCACATTTTCACACCATACTTTCCGTTAATCTGATCATTTCAATTCGTACTATTGACTTTTCTTCACTGTTATGCACCACTACAACCAACACTACTACTACTGTTGTAGGGAACTCACTTAACATTTCCGTGACATTTCATATAAGGTGGCCATGTGCGTAGACTAACAAGCACTACAGTACAAAACGGCTACCACATGTAAGGGCGCTACACTCACATCCAGCGCCGTGATGTGAGGCCGTAATGAATCAGGAACATGGTAACACCACGCAGGCTGTTGGCTAATGAGGCTCAACGATCTGGAGGATATTCACACACTGTCGATGAGGCTCGCCTGCAGCCTGAGTGCGACGTATCCGCGGCACATTTGTAAACTCACTCCAGCAATCCACTCGGTGTTCGCATCAAGCTGGTTCGAGGGGGAGAGCGCAGCATAAACTGATTCACGATAAACGTAGCAAGCGTCAAGTCAAGCTGCTACGACAAACATCAGTAAACATCTGCAAGAAACAAAACCAAAGAATGCATTGTTGGTAACTGCTCAGCTACATTAACCCTCAAGATAACATGAGTACAACCGGAGTTTGGAGAGCAAGTAAAATGGTCAGAGTGAAGTGTTTTATCATGTGTCTGAACATAGCTAGCACACTATCAAATGCTATGCAGTTAGCATGGGCACTTGACTTTTGTTGTGGGGTCAGAATACTTGTATCAACTCTACTCAGCTACTCAACTCCTGTTGTTTCAGAGTAACACCATCTCCTATCTCTTTCCTCTCTCCTTTCTTCTCTCGCTCATCCTTCCCTGATGCTCTCATTTTGACATTCCAGTCTTTCTGGTCTCAGTAGCTTACCATCTGATAGCAGCTGAAATTCTATATAAACCAGACATAAATATGGCCTCCTGTTACATTTAGGGCTGGTTTCGCAGACGCTAGATCCTAGCCTAGGATTTCTACTGAACTTGATTGTTTTAGTCCTAGATTAGGCACAATCCATGTCTGCGAAACCAGCCCTTGGTGTCCACCAAGTTCTGCTGACTCCGTCAGTCTAAGCTGCACAGGGCCTGGCAATGGCAATGTTTTATCACAGTGAGAGGATGTGGAAATAAATATTATCACAAAATTTTCTGTAAAACTCAAAGTTCGGAAAGAAAAGAGTCTAGGCTTTTTAGTGTTCAGTTGGGACTTTCACACACTGGGTGACACTCACCTCAGTGAGACTCACTCACAGATCTCAGGAAGTATCAGTGATTTACAACTTCAGAATCCATCTAAAGATAAAATAAGTACTGTTGCTGTAACAATGGCAAATGCAGGAGGACAAAGCAGGTCAGAACTAAAGGGGTAAAAAATGAATACCGAACAATAATAGTCTGTGGAGTTCCTCAAAGAATATACGAATATAAACTTCTAGTCTGTTTAGCCATGTATGTGCTTTTAAATCTGTTTCTAATGCGTACCTACACACCACAGCAGTAAAGGCCTATTTCACCTATTTCAAAGTAAATTTTTACGTCCTCAAACTCATAGCATAATTGCTAAATGATCCATAGTATAACTATCTTTAAACAATTTCATATGTTATCTAAATAGAAATTGCAAATGAAGGGCCTTAGGACAGGATCATTTCAGATGAGCGTTGTGGCTGCAGCTTCACCAGGTCATAGAGCAGCTGATTAGAAAACACCAAGCCGGCGCTCATCTCTACATGGATAAACTGTTTGTGTGTGTGGGCAGTGGTCAGGTCAGCTTGATAGGCAGAGTGATTCACCCGCACCACACACACACACACACACACACACAAAACGCTTGAATGCAGACACACATACTCTAGACACACGCACACACACACCCCGGTCTTAACAAGAAGGGATATTGAATGGGTCAACTGAAAAAGAGAGCTGTAGCATCACATGGTCCTGAACCACGGTTTAACCTTCAAGGGGGGAACGGCCGACATTCTTTGCACTTGGACAAAGTCACATCAGCCAAGCCCGCCTACTCGGGAGTGCCATTCGCCCAGCCCAGCGGTCGGCTGGGGGAGCGTGGCTCCGTGCGGAGGTCAGCCTCGCAGTCAAGCAAACACAACATTCTAATTCAGACCCAGCCCGGTCACTCTCCCCTCATCCCCACCCCACTTTCTCTGGTGCCACAATCATGAAAATGATCACTATCACCATCGGACCAGGGCCTGCTGCCGCTCAGAAAACAGTATCAGTCCGGGCTGATTTGCATAATAACACCTCATCATTCAAAGGCCTTTTGTTTGCACGGTAACAGAAAAACTGTCAAGATGTCACCCTCCTCTCGTCTTCGGAATTCGGGGTCTAGGAAGGCAGGGATGTAAACAAGAACCAGAGGGGCGGGGCCTAATGGTGGACTGAGAGAGAGAGGAAGTAGGAGAGAGAGAGAAAGAGAGAGAGAGAGAGAGAGAGAGGGAAGGAGAGGTAGTGGAAAGGAAGGGAGAGAGGCGACGAACTTCAATCTTCCACATGCGTCATCCACAGTCAAGAGCCCACTTTTCTCCCTAGTTTCCAGACCCCAGAATCAGGGAAGATTGACATGCTGATTTGTGTCCTGGGCAAAGTGGATAGGATGCGTTTAACGTAGGAAAATTGCGATTCTCCTGCTCAAAATAATCATTGCTGCTTTCTTGGTGGCCTCCATGTTGGATAAAACCATTTAAATACATCTATGTTTTCCTTGAACTTCTACATGTTTGGAATGAACCTGTTCAAAACCTCAAACTCAAATTTCCTAACCAAGAGTTTCCACCCTGGTTGTTCACACTCCTGCTACACTACCGCACAACTACAATGTTAGCACTCTCTAGTAAAACACCAGTAAAACACTTAGATAGTCCTTCCACCCTTACACAGCAAAACACAAGTTCAACACTAATTCAACGACATGGAACACTAGCAGTGCTACTACAGCACCAACACAACAACAGCACAAAACAACAGCAAACTCCAGGACAGCACCGCCGCGGTTGCATTTCAACACTAAAACAAAACTGCAACACTGTTAAAATTGCTCCAGCAATACTACAGCACCAACACAACACCAGTCCAAGCATGAGTGAGTGTGCGCGTCTCCTCAACCCTTCTAAGAAGGTAGGCTGGTTTTCTCCTCCTATCTGAAGACCTCTGTGTCTGGGGTTGACAACACGGCGGCGCGCTCACATCATCTGACATCAAAGGGGCTCAACGTGTCTCGCTGTTTAGCCTCCTTAGCAGGTGCTCATTACGGAAACATCAAAATAAGGCACGCAGCGAGGCAGGGTGAGTTAATGGTCTAACAGTGCCCTGTACCATCCGGTGCCATGCAAGTAGGCACACGCACACGCACACGCACACACACACACACACCCCAGCGCATGCAGGGCACATGGCCGCTAACGACCGCTCAATTAGGGGAAATTAAGAAACCGCTGTGAGGTCCACGCTGAACTCATTAGTGATTGAAGGGAAGGAAGAAGTGTCACACGGGATTAATCCCTAAAGAGCAGGTTAGGGATCCAGGCAGGTCAGCATCCTACCATGCCTTTAGGTTCCATAGTAATGAGGATAATGATGGAAATGATAGCTAGGGGTTTGGGTCTCGGTGATGCGGTAGGGTAATGTAACCAGAGGAAGGACTCCATGTTCAGATTTTCCTCGGCTTCGACCGGATCTGAATGTGTTCGTGAAGTGATGTCCGCTAACAGTTAATGTACAGTCACGTGACTATATTCAGTTCCGCATCTTTATGAATCAACTCTTTTCCAAGTGTACTGCGGAGTCATTTGTTCCTAATCATCTAAGGGAATCAACTGGTTTAGAGTTGATTGTTACCATATAGAATCACTGGGATATTGTAAGTACATATCGAAGAGCTTTGTGGAAACATTACCACAGACCAACATATTAACATATAGGTCATGTTGCGAGCACGGATTTACCAAGCATATAACGTAATGGTTTTTATTAGGAAATGAATTACTAATCTAATCTATACAGGCTATATTGATAAGTATTATAAAGCACACCCTAATCGTACATTAATCATGTATTACTAATTAGTGTAACATTTAAATGCATGTTGTAAACCCACATTGAGTGTCTCACACAAGACTGAGGTGCCAAGCCATCATTGTACTAATTAGTTTGCAATTACGTTTAATAACTTCTCTGGAAGCCAATCTTCTTACAGTATAGAAGGAGAGCTAGTCTTTATGATGTAATTACTGCACAGACCAGTTCTTAACAAACACAGGAGAAGAGGACTTCTGGGGAAAAGGGAACAGATTATTTGAAAAAAATGTAAGGCCCAAAAAATATTTTACATTCGGAAATAATCGGAAATTCTGAAGAAAAGGCGAACGTGAGATTGGACGTGATGAGGGTGGGATGTCATGATAATATTTACCTGCCCGACCGACAGGTGTTAAGCGCCTGTCACTGAACACTGCAGGCACGAGGGATGAGAAGGCAGAGGAGATGTATACACTGGGTGATGCTGCTACAGCACTCTGCCCCCCCGAGGCCATGACAACACGGCGAGAGGCTCGGCACCGGAGAGACGGGCCCCGGCTCCGTGCGGCGCTGAGCGTTGGGTTGTGTGTCTGCTGTGGAGCGGCTGGGTGTCGACAGGCAGTGAGCGAGCGCCGCTCGATTTGGACCGCCGCCCATCCCCTCCACGCTAATAAGAGTAATCAGGGCCCCCATACCAGGTACCAGCCCGGTGGCACCACGGAGACATGAGACAGCCCTCACCGCCCAGCCACCCGCCCCCCGTGCTCTGTTTACCCACAACAACCTGGATCAACACACAAACAAGTGTACGTTCGCACACACTTGAACACACAAAATAGCACACACACACACACACACACACACACGCCGGGAGAGTTAATGAGCGGGAAACATCGTCGATACAGTACAATTGATCACCATTGTCCGACGACAGCGGGGTATCGATTGGGTTGCTGTTCCGTAATGGCTCATTAGACATGTCTTATAGATGCACGGGTAAACAAACACAATCGCACCTAATGGATGCCAACACAAACAAATCATATTGTTTTAACTTCAAAGCGATCGCTGATTTGGTTGATTTCATCTGGAGGGCTCCTTAATGGACACATTCTGTATTAAATTAATTCAAAGTTCTGACGGTGCTGTTGCAGCTAGCCGAATGTTTTAATATTCCCCAACTTCAACGGCTGTATGGAAGTCCTAGCCTGGAGCAGGATTAGGACTAAAAAAAACTACTTGTTTTTCTGTGAAAATAAATTAACGGACAGATGCATCTTGGGAAACAGGAAAAATAACTCAGTGGTAGTGTCATTAGTGGTAATAGTAATGTTGATAGTAGTGTTGGTGGCAGTAAAAGTAGTGGTAGGGGTGGTATTGGTAGTAGTGGTGGTGATTATAGTCATGATGGTGAAAGTGGTGGAGGTAGTGACAGTAATACTGGTGGGGATAGTAGTGGTGGTGATAGTGGAAAGTGTGGTGGTGGTGTTGATAATAATGGTGGGGGTAGTGGTATGGGTGGTGATGGTAGTAGTGGTGGTGGTGGTGGTGATGGTAGTGGTGATGGTGGTGATAGTGATGGTGGTGATGGTAGTGGTGGTGATAGTGGTGGTGGTGATGGTGGTGGTGGTGATGATAGCAGTGGTGGTGGTGGTGATGGCAGTGATGGTGGTGATAGAAGTGGTGGTGATGGTGGTGATAGTGATAGTGGTGATGGTAGTGGTGGTCATGGTGGTGGTGATAGCAGTGGTGGTGATGGTAGTGATGGTAGTGATGGTGGTGATGGTGGTGATAGTAGTGGTGGTGATGGTGGTGATAGTAGTGGTGGTGATGGTGGTGATAGTTGTGGTGGTGGTGGTGATGGTGGTGATGATGGTGGTTGTGATAGTAGAGGCGGTGGATAGACAGACATTGAAAGAAAAGTCATTCTGGCCACAGTGTAAAATCCAGGATCTGAACACTGCTCCCATAGACATCAGGTTGAGGAGATCCGTGGCCAGACAGCTTCTTTCCTGAGGCCCAGTCAGATGAAAACATTATTGCTGTTTTGCAGGCCTACCTGGAGACCAACCCAGCCTCCCAGCCAGCTGTCTGGAGGACCCACACCACTGCCTCTAACAGAACACACTATGGTTCACTCTCACAGTGTGGGCAGTGTGTGTGTGTGTGTGCTGTTTCTCACACACAAGACATAAAGATGAGGAGGTGGATGGAGGACAAAGGACGAAGGCTGGGTGCCCAGGGTTCAGACGTTGGCGGGAAAAGTCAGCCTGGCTCTGCTCTGCCCTGGGCTGTGTAAACACTCCTGAGGTCGGAGATGTAAATAGAGCCCAGTGTCTTGGACCTGAAGTCCTGAACTTTGAACAACAACAATATGGAAACTCACGCCCATGCACCTGTCTTTTCTGTATCCTACACAGAGGTTAACCTGCTGCCACGGTAACCAGTCTCACTGTCAATGCACTCGATAACAGTGTTGAATATTTGACATTCAGATGTGCGACATAATTCCGTCCGCCAGAGTCCTGATGTGGGGCTAGCTAGCTGTCAAACTCCCTCCAATTGCCCTGGGGCCACGGGTGTCAGCTGTTACACTCATACTGTGCAGTTATCATGGAGGTGGTGGAAGCAGTGGCGGCCAGATGTCAGTCATAGGCCAGACGAGGAAAGGAGAAAGAGAGAGAGAGAGAGAGGGAGAGAGAGAGAGAGAGAGAGAGGAAAGGCATCTCCATAAGGATGTGTCTGATGAACTAGACAGAGGGCACATTTCCGTTTGTACGTTTTCTCTTTCCTCCGGAACCACACATCCTAGAAAGACCCAATCCCAGAGCAGATTGGCTGTCTGTCAAATATGGAAGAGGCAGCAACGCAAGGAAGGAATTGTGTACAGAGACAAACAGGATAACAAGCAGGTCCCATTGCAGTAATTACAGTAATACAGAACTCCAATGACAGGCGGTGGATCTATCACTTTGGGCCCAAGGTTGACAGTACAGAAAACAAGCAACGAGATTCAGATTTTCAGATTCACTAAGGCGCTCATTTGCAGAGGTGAAACGGTTACTGCACAGGAGAGTGGGGGATAATTTCCCACCATCAAGTCTCTTTTTAATTTTCTCTTTTCACTTTCTCTCCCGCTGAGGGACAGGGCATCAGTCTGTTTTTTTGGGGGCGTATGTCTGAGTGTCTGAAGGCTGTAATTGAGGTTAACATCTTGGCTGATTATAGAACGTCCATCGGGTGAAGGCACCGCCACCCATTACGGATGCCCCAAGCATTCATTTCACATCCTAGTCTCCACGTGTGACAGCTGCACGGACATGGCTACAAGACTCGGCAGGAGCACGTCCTCGTGTCTTCCTCCTTTTCAGAATCCCATTTCCTGGTTTACATCGGGCGGAAAACAGAACAACACAGGGGCTCCCAAGGGGGTGCAGCAGTCAAAGGTACCCTTTTGTAGTGCCAATCTGACCACCACAGTCTGGGTTCAGTTTGCATCCAGCCCAATAGGCGATGCCAACTGGCCAGTCGCACTGTGCTGCCGTGCTCCCTGTCTGGTGGGCTGGGCACCTGAACACTAACTGAGGTCATCAGGTGCGCGTTGCGCCAGACGATCAGGTTAACACGCAATTGTTTGGTGGGGAGGTCTACATGGAAAGCTTGCCCTGATCTTCAACTCTCCCGAACCTAATGGGAATCGTGATGAGCCAGGTCTGTAAAAACAATGAGCTAATTCCTCTCATTAGCTCAGGGAGTTATAGCAAGTCTTCAGGGCTTAGGTTCTTCACAATCGTTTCACATAAACATCTACGTTACTGTGGGTGCAGCGTGCAGGTGGTACATGTCTGGGTAGTTAGGTACTGACTACAGAAATGTTGCTGTCCCAGTTCTCATTCCTTAAGAGAAGTTGGAAGTAAGAGTTAACTTCAAACCGTCAAGCAATGGAGCATCGTCCTTGAAGATCCTATTAAATTACTGAAGAAGTTCTAATTCTTACTTCCTAATCCCAACTTCTTGAGCTTGTCACATCTAGCTATCCTAAGAAGTGTGCACTAGCTGTTGGGAATGGGCCGTTGTCATTTGAATGGAGGGGCACACCACAGCGTTTTTATTTAAGTTTTTTATCCTAGCATAAACAATGCCCCAGGAGTCCCACCATAAGTTCATCTACAATTTTTAGAAATGCAACAGGACAACGGCAACCCCCCCCCCCCACAGACCCCATCTCACTTAAACACATATTACATTCCTTTCCCTCATTTACATGTTGAGAAACAAACAAACAGATGCCATCCTCAACTGGGTTGTGTTAGCGGGTTAAGGCGAGGCACGGGGCAGGTCCAGACCAGGCCTTGGTTCTATTTGCCGATGTTTTCCTCAGGAATCAAATGGCGATAGAATATCCACTGTAGATATGCTAATGCAAAAGAGGTGTGGATCAGAAAGGACTGCTGCAGTCCCGAAGGCAATGATTGTGTTGTAGAAGCAGACAGTGTAATCGGGACAGACACACATGCCCACGTTCACCACCATATAAATCCTGAATACTAATGCCCCACCTCTCCTCTGGCTGGTGTGTCCCCACCGCCACCCTTCATGTCTCACCCGTTTCCCTCTTCCTTAAAATGTTTTCCCTTTCTCTTGATTTTTTCTTTTTTCTTTTCTTTTTTTCCCCGTCTTTTTGTTGTCTGTCTCTCCAGCTCACTTCACACAAACACACGTATAAACACACAGGCAACACACACTCACACAGACACACACACACACACAGGCACAAACACACACACACGTCCTCTCTCGATCAGCAGGAGTCCAAATCAAGCTGATTTTCCTCTTTGATTTCAAGGGAGAGAGCTGCTCAGATTGGATTTCACAAAGTCAGAGAGGAGCGGCCAGTGGGAGGCGACGGGAGACGAGGGGATGTTTTGCATATTATAATGTTGAAAAGAGAAAGCAGGGGACTGAAAGTAATCTCTCCCTCACACACACACACACACACACAACACATGCACAGAATATACAGCACTACTGTTTCCTAGTTCACACAGGTCTGGGGCACATCTCTGTCCGCAAACTCAAAAGTAGATGTTATTTCTTGGTAATAAGCAATATTTAATGATCGAGGAAAAAGTATGGTTCACGTTGTCCCTTATTTTGCTTCCAAACACATTAAATATTTTGTGCAGGTGAAGATAATGTGACAATGTTTAGTTTAAAAAAAATAAAAAAAATCACATTTGCTCAAATTGCGTACACCTGACATAAACTCCCCGGAGTGCAATCAGAGATGTTGTGTGAACGCGTGTGTGTGAGTGTGCGTGTGTTTGTGTGTTGTGGTTTCTACAGCGGACTAACAGCAGCATCCGTGGTGTGATAGGGCGACCACCACGAAGGCAGCGGGTTGTTTTAAATTGTTTTGCCTGCTGCAGAAGCTGGCTAATGCAGCACACCTGCTATCATGGCACCGTCATTAGCCTCAGCAACGGTCGCCTGGCGAAAAGGTCAAGTTTCCACAGAGAGAGGCATAAAGAGAGGGAGAGAGAGAGAGAGAGAGAGAGAGAAAATGAAAGAGAAAAAGAAAGAGACTGATCAGTTGTCCTCCCAGTCCTGATGAGCGTCAATGTGCGGCTGATGAGTAGGGTTGGGCTACCCGGGCAGAGAGACGTGCATGATGGGAAAAAGGCAGACTAGCACTCCGCCCTCGCTGGGCATTTGTCTCTTTTCGCGGAAACACACACAGAAGCAGGAGGTTACAGGCCAAAAGCAGATCCCAATCCCCAGTCCTGACTATGAACAGTAATCAGATTATTAACATAATGAATGGGAACAATTACGTTTTAGAAAGAGGGGAGAGCACCCAAGTCTACCGTGTCAAATGTCACATAGGGTCTAACGTTGTTTTCCTCTGTCTCCTCTGTAGAGTCTTGGATCCTTGCTTTGCCTCAGTGGGCCCTCTGTTGAATGTTGTCCTGGGTTAGAGGTATTCCCATTTGGGGCACAACTACAAGTGGGGTCATTTGTGCCGACCCGGCTGTCCATAAAGGAAGAACATTTAATTGGAACAAAAATGTATTTGTTAATGTATTTAATCCTGTATTTTTCTTAAGGATATGTTAACTACTTTTGCTAGAAGGCCTTCTGTTTAATAATGCCAATTTGCGGCATGTTTATGGTTAAAAAGTAATTATTTTTCTCCGATCGTTTGAGGCAGGCCTCAAGAAGTGTCAGTCTGCACCAGCATACAGTAAAACCCTTCACTTTGTAACTCAAAGCCTGTTAGTGTCCTGCTACTTTCCTTCAGTGATAAGTCAGGTTTGGTTTTTAACTGATTATATGTTTTACAGTCAGGACAGACTGCACGGCCAACAATTAGTGATCATGGTGCTGTCACATTGTGACAGCACCTTGTTCTGTTCTGTTACACTATAACAGAATTGTTGTTGACTATTTTTCCAAGTATGTTATTCTTTCATAATCCATCTTGTTAATTCAGGTAAAAACCTAGATGTATATAAACTGAATTAGCTTTTTTCACCCTGTTAATCAATAAGAAATGCTAGCCAGCTATGCAGTTCCAATCTAGCAATGGGCACTTACTGTAGAAAGTAAGTTAGCTACATATTATCGTGATGTAGTTTGATGGCATGGATACAATTTACCCATTCACTGTTATTTATTGTTGTGCTTTGATGTTAGAGAAAGCTTTTCAACATTTACCAACTGCTTTGTAAAAACCTACCAAGGTAATGTGATTGAGACAGTAACTTCATATAAATATCTTGGAATTTTAATTGATGATGACTTGTCCTTCAAACTGCATATACTTCAACTTGCAAAAAATACTTAAGATGAAGTTGGGATTTTGTTTTATGAACAAGGCTTCTATCTCTTTAAAAGCCAGAAAAATACTTTTTTCAGGAACCTTTATGCCTATACAGTGATATTTTATATATGAATGCCTCTACTCAGTGTTTGAGATCTATATTGAGATTTATTTATATGCTGGAGTTGGATGGTCTTCCCTAGCATCCCATAGTCTTAGCCACTGGTAAACCTTTGTTTACAAAGCCATATTGGGTTTATTGCCCTTATATTTATGTTCATTTATCCATAAAAAATGTGGTGAATACTGTCTCCGCTCACCGGATGTTATTTTACTTACTGTGCCAACGGTCAGAAATGTATTTGGTAAATGTGCCTTCATGTATTCTGATCAATCAGCTTGGAAGACCTTTCAAAATAATTTTAAACTACAAGATCTTGTCTCTCTTAGCATTTTTAAATCATTGATGATGGACTTGGAATCTGATTCCCTTACTTGCCAATGTTTTTAATAATGTTCTGTCAACATCGGGAGAATAATGGGGTAATTGTCATATGGTTGTATTGATTATACTTGTACTTGTATTTGTTGTATTGTATTCTGAAACATTTGAAGTTACGACGCTCTTGGAAAATAATTTAATCTCAATAAGCCTATCCTGGTTAAATAAAGGTTTAATAAAAAATAAATAAAATAGAAAAATTTAGCATTTTGATTTTGTGAAGATTTCGTTACCCTAAGATTTCATTACCCTAGGAGCAGGGTTGAGAAACACTACCCAACACAGGCCTTGCTAAACCAAACTAAATACATAATTCACATAATTCTATGACTATAACACACAGTCCATGATTCTAAAATACTGTATTTGCTCATCACCAGGCGATTTCTGCAAATCCAGGTGACTTGTTACAGTCTCTGGGATAGTTAGCCAGCAGTAGCCAACGTGACTTGTAAAGTAAAAGGTTGCGGTTGACTTCGAGAAATGCCCCCGAGAGTCAGCGCTCGGCCGTCAATTCGGCTGAATGATTCACCTTCCTACGGCCCTTCGTTGGCCACAATCTGGCACAAGCCTGACCTCCGACCTCTGGTTTGGGCCAGCATCTTGTCTGCTACGGGGGTCCAGTAAACTGCAACAGAGCTTACACACCTCAGGAAGGGTCATAAGCTGCCACTTGCCCTCCACTGAGGTCCACCATTCACTTCAGGTATGGATCCAGAACAGGTGAACCGTAAAGCAAAACTCCCACCACCGCAACTGTCCCATCCCCCCTCCATTCTGTTGCCCTCAGCGACTGACCATCTGTTCCAGCAGAGACCATGCTCGGTCCGCCAAAACGCCTCCGAAGTCTTAACTAAATAGCTGCACTGTGCCACACTCAAAAGCGCTCATCCCACCACATCCAGATATACTGGAAATGTAAATCTGTGAATAGGTTAATCAACGGTAAATGAAAGCAGATTATATAGTCACTGCTCATATTGCCGCATATGCTTACCTCCCATTATATTTAATTTCTTGTCAATTGTCCATCTTTTTTTATGTATTCCCTTAACTATAACACATGAATGTCTGAAATTAGCCGAACAAAACGCAGTGTAAAACTCTGAGGGTATGTGTAAATGTACTCACCTAACAATTTTGTATCTTTGATTATGAACTCTGAATATTGGGGTTTGCTAGGAAATGCAGATAAACCATTGCTGCCGTTGAGAGGCAGACATGTCTGTATTTGAATAAAGTGAGCGAAACTGCCATTTCAAAGACATGTAAGTAAGCAACATCTTAACTGACGAATACAGGAAAGTGTATGTAAATATTGGCTTAGGCCCAAAAATGAATAGACATATAGGTCAATGATCCAATGGAAACAGCTGCAAGGACCGGCTTCTCCTTCCTAACAAGTCAGCCATTGATTTCTATGATTTAGTACACAGCTCAACAGGGACATTGATTGTATCCGTATCTAGATTTGGGCATGTCATTTCATTGACCGCTGAATTATGACCACCATTTTTAGAGCACTGAAAACCTTGGATCTAGATACAATCAACATGCCAGCTTGGTCACGCCCTAAAGATGAAACTGATAAAAAGCCGCCAAACATTCTTTTTTTCCCCAGATCATCAAGCTGAATTATTAAGGCCTGGAAAATATTAATTTATCAAATGTAGTCAAATATAACTCAAATACATTGTTTTATATGTGACAGAAACAGATCCGTTTGTTTAGACCTTTACTATATACAATACTGTTTGTCTCCTCATGAATTAGAGCTCTCAACCTTTGGGGTCAAATTCTGTGGCTTACCCACAAATCCACCATCTCTATGTGTCACACCTCTGTTTAAATGTAATAGTTTTCTCCATGGTCCGTAGTAGCCAGTTTCTAAGGCATATATAACATTTCCCCCCACCTGCACAGATGTCTAATATATACAGTGCATATGCACATAACAAATGTCTAATATACACAATATTCACATGAATGTTTTATTTCCATTTTGTATGTGCTTTCATTTTTGTAATGCAGGGCTCAGCTGTAAAAGAGACATTGGTCTCAGTTGATTTCTCTGTATGAATAAAAAATAATATACATTGATGTGGGGTAATTTCTCAGCACAGTCACAGTCCTGGGTAGACGCTATTGGGTTTGACCTAACTACACTTTGGGAAGGCCGTCATCAATCATTTGAATTAAATAACTGTATATTGTGCAACATACCTTTGTATAGCATTGTGATGTTTGAAAAATACCAATATCTGAATAACCAAAAGAATGTCAAGCCTAGCCGTGACCTCTGAATGCACAGTTTAGTTACATCAGAGTGTGTGAATCTCGCTATTGAAGACTGTCAGACAGATATCCTGGAGTTCCCCTCGGGGCTACCTATTTAAAGAACCCACATGACAAATGGCAGAGCATCCCTTCTTAGGTGTACCGCTGCAATGAAACAAGTTATCACATTAATGAATTCAAAGAGGAAAGAATAACAGTCCACTGTCTCTCTCCTCTGCTGTCCACTCCATCCCATAAGCGCACGCACACACACGCACACACACACACACAGATAGTGCCTTCCCATTCGTACCTGCTCAGAGGTAATTAATGTGTGTGGTATTTAGGAGCATTCAAGTAGACAAATATGACAGAGACAGGGACAATTAGGCCTGTTCAAGCTACATTAACTTCCCCCGGCTATTACCGCGTGCCACGCTTCCACGTTGGCTTGTAAACGCAGCTCTGGGATTGTTACTCATGGGCCATAGAGATATTAATGGAAGGAAAAGGGGACATGGTGTTTATTGTACTTCCGTAATTGCAAATACATTTCAATTATCTGCTGTGTCACTCCTTTAAGAACGAGTTTCTCTCAGTGTGTGTGTGTGTGTGTGCGCGCGCGTGTGTGTGTGTATGCGAATGTGTGTGTGTGTGTAAATGTGAGTGATTAAGACTGTACTGTAGTACTAAAATGTGTATGTACTATAACTCAAAAGCTTAGTTGAAGAATGAAGAGAGTAAAGGAGAGTTAGAGAGAGAGAGAAAGACAGAGAAAGAGAGAGAGAGATCAACAGCAGGGAGAATGTTTAGAATGCCAATTGCAATATCAAGCGGCAGGAGCCTCTCTCTCACCCCGCTCTTGCCTCCAGCTGGAAGGAGGGAAGAAGGGGAATATTTAAGGAGTGTCATCTGCCAGGTCACCCAGAAACACCAGACGGAACACACACTTGACCTCCTTGAGGGAGAACCAACTCACACCTCCCCGCACCCAGTCACAGCTCTTCACACCCTTACACAATTCACACACTACCCCACAACAACAACAGGATGTTACAAAGCCAGGA
This sequence comes from Esox lucius, assembly GCF_011004845.1. Taxonomy (NCBI): domain Eukaryota; kingdom Metazoa; phylum Chordata; class Actinopteri; order Esociformes; family Esocidae; genus Esox; species Esox lucius. The sequence goes on from NC_047590.1 coordinate 11,811,344, forward strand.
GTGGACTAGCCATATGGCATTTCGGGACTGGTCAATTATTTCTCCACCGGGCCATGAATATGAACAGATCATTTCTGGTCCCAGTCCGCCGCTGTGTGAAACATAGTGAACCTCAGGGGCTGTGTGATGTACATCAGTTGAAAGACGCTGTGGCTATTATGTTGGAAATGGGTTTTTGTAAGGGTTATTTATGTCCATATACAAATCCGCCTATTAATGTGAATATGCAATAATGGTGTAAATGTGCACATAATCCTCTGTCATTTTTAGCACCCCCATGTGAGATGGAAATGGATGAGTCCATTTGCCCGCTGTGACCTCCTGTTGAGCAGGTAGTTGGCCACTTATCGTCCAAATGGGGGTGAAACAAAAAACAATGATAGTCAGGAACCCTTGGAAGTCCTCAAAAAGTTAGTAACATGTAATGCACTCTAAACAGCACAACAGTGATTGCTACTCATGGCTGTGTTAATGCCGCGGCCAGTGGTTCGGCGCTAAGAGTCTTGTGGACGTTTCAAAACAAGTGGGTGTTTGACAAGTAGATATGGAAGCATTAACGCCAAGGTGGGAGAGAAGCTACCCCACAGAGAGCCAGTGTTGGGCCGCATCGATTCGTCTACAGCGTTTGTTGGGGATTTGTCACATGCAGATGGTTCTCAAATAGTGTTGTTTTGGGCAGCAATACTTTTTTCTGAATGTAAGTATACACAAACAGGGTCAGGTGACTACAGGGTCACTGAGAACAGACCTTAAAGAATGTGAGCCTTTTCAAGTTGTAGGCAGTATTCTGCCCTCACTAAACGATAGAAAATGCCAATCTTAGCAGATGGCTAAAAATCCACTTCTAAGTAAGGACGGGCAAAGTTAATTTGAAATTATGTTAATATTTGAATACTTGTCTGAGTATTCCATTTTCAAAGAAATAACACAATGTTATAACATGACATTTTCATATTTTTTCACGTTTCTATATGACATGCATTCCTTTACGCATGTTCTTTGTTTACGTTGCTCAATCGAAGTGACACTATTTGATGTGGTGGCCCAGTCAGAAAGGTATATGTATTTTTAGCAAGTGGATGACAGTAAAGACGTAAATGATTTGGTTAAAATATACTCCATAAAGCTAGGGTGTTGAATCTGAAGGCGGTTGAGAACCACAGAAAGCAGTAAGTTAAGTGAACAGCATAACACTGGCTAGCTTGGCTAACTAGCTTCTCTAGACTTCTCCATCGAAGGAAAGGAACGGTCATACGTTCATAAATAACAGCTTCTAGTTCTATAGCCGAGTTTGTGTGGCTCTCACTGCTTCCCTCTGTTTCTCTCCTCCATCTGTGTGATCGCTCTTTTATCACACAAATGCCATTATTGCCGACTTTTTATGAGAACAACACCCACACCCACACTTTATGAAGTCCTCTAGTGCTCAGGTTAAAAACATTTCAAATAACCAAATACTATTGGAATAATAAAGGTTACTATTCACCAGTTTGTATGCTATAGAAAAAGACAAAGATACTGAACTGGCTTTTTAAGATTAGCACAAAATAATTGTACAGTCCGGCTCTGTAGACAGGCAGATCCGGGTGCAGAGGTTGTTAGATGCTGAGAGCTACAGCTCTAACAACTTGGGTCGACTAAGCCAATAATGGCTAGATATTATGGAAAGTTGTTAAACTGTCGGGAAAGAAATAGTTGCTGCACACCAGACTTGTTGCTGTAATATGCTTTTCACATGCTTGCCATGGCTCTCTACAAATAAAATCTAATTCTGCCTGACTTTTTTGGGGGGGAAACAGAATAAAGACACATTTTCTGACAGACATGACAACGCTGGTGTCTGTAAAGTAGATGTGAACTAAATTTGCCCCATAATGTACAATATATTTTGCACTGGGAGGGGAATTCAATGAGCAAAATGTTTTCATTGAAAAACAACACTATTTTATGTATGTATACAGGTGCATGATTCAGTTCTGCGTAGAAAAATCACAGAAATTGATTCCCTGCGTTGGTTAGGGCTGAACGTTTACTAGTCCTTTAATTTTGAGTTACCGAATAGTGATTATCTTAATACAATAAAAATCGAATTATCTGCTGACGGGAATAAGCAAGTAATCACCTATTTTAACATAAAATTATCACAAACAGGAAAAAATGTACGTTATTTACTAACTAAACATTGGAAATGCAACATGAGTTTTTACTAACAGTCATATATTTGACCATCTCTATATATTTGACCATCTCTGAAAGAAAGTTTGAAGAGCTTGCACCATCTGCCATTAGGAAACTTAGACAACTTTACCTATGGCAAGCATTGAGGTACAAAAATCTCAAAATGCAAACTGAAATTAATAACCCTACGCTAGGTGTTATTAAAATACAGAACATATTAGACAGCACAGGCAGAATACATTTTATTGATGGGGTATGTTCCAGTTTCACTATATGATTACTACAATAGTAAAATGTGTGAAATTCATGCAAAGTATGGGCATTGGGCCATTCATCACTTTACTAAGAAACAGTATCTGACTTGGGGTTAAGGTTAGGGTTAGTATTAGTGTTAAGTTAAGGCGTTAACTGTTTAGGAGTTTGGCTTTAGTTAAGGATAGGTCTAAAGGTTAAGTTGTTCAGGCAAAATAGTTACTTTGAATGTTATTAAATTGCCAGTCCTCATCTTGATAGTAAAGCATACCATCAAGTGTATGTGCACGTGTGTGTGTGTGTCTGTGTGGTTGTGCGTACATAGAGGACATTAACAATAGCCATCTACTCCCAACCAAATTTACCCTGACAGCTTTTCAGGCAGTATCTATCGCATTTTTTGGTATTTATTGTGAAGATGTCACCGAAAAAGTCTGTCAAGATGGTCATGTTACACAATTGTTCCGGCTAATAAGTGCCATTATTGTCATTCCGCTGATTGTTATTCTATGTTTTTTTTTTGTTCTGCTGGTAAAGAAGTGAACCTGTGTCTGCTTGCTGAATTTAAATGATCATATTTGATGGAGTGGCTGTCAAAAAGGGGTAAACAAAACATTTATTTGTTTATTAGTCAGGAGAGAGGGAGGGAGGGTGAGAGAGAGGGAGGGAGAGAGGGAAGGAGGGAGAGAGGGAGGCAGAAAGGGAGGGAAAAAGCGAGGGAGAGAGGGAGGCAGCATGTGTGTTTGTCCATTGCCCCGCCACTGATTACAATCAGCTAATATGACTGGATCAGAGGCGGAGCAGAGAGGATGGTGGGATATGCCAGGGGGTACGGCATTACCCTCGCCTGTCACCCCCGGAGCAGGGCGACGAGCAAAAAAAAGAAGAATCCTTAGAAAGAAAGAAAATAAATGGCGGTGAGCGGTAGTGAATGAAAGAACAAGCTAAAAAAGAAAGAACAAGGTAAAGAAAGAAAGAAATACTCAGCGAGAGAAAAGAGACGAGGGGGAAAAAACTGAAAAAAACCGGGAAAAAAAAACGATCAGAGCGAGGCTTTAAGCGGGCTTTAAGATATGAGATAAGGACCAGTAGAGAGAGGCTGATCCTATTGGACGGAGTGTAGGATTCAGTGTGGCAGTATGATAAGAGTACTAAGCTCAGGGCCCTGCCTGCCTCTCCTCTCCTCCAGCTCCTCCAGCGCTCCTCCTCAGCTGGAGGGGGCAGGTGTTTGCTGTGGTGAGCGCTGGCAGTTCTTGCCTGGGGTGATAAGCCAGTGGGGGCCTGACAAGCCAGGGCGTCAGCCTCAAAGCCTGCTACGGCTCCTCACAATGGAAGAGGGGAAGCCGGGAGGAGCAGTGAGGGCAGGGAGAGGGGGATGTGGAGGGGAGGGGGCGGTGGGTGGGGTGTGGGGATGGGGGTGGGGGGGTTGGGGGTAGGAGAAAAGGGACGGTTGACTGAATAGGCGTGCATTGTAAATCTTCACCGTGGCAACCTGCAGCTGTGGAGACTGGGGTGACGAGTAGGTGACGGAGACACGGGAGGAAGAGAGAGAGAGCGAGGGAGACGTGAAGGGATGGAGAGAGAGAGAGAAAGAGTGAGGAACGAGGGAGAGAGGAAGACAGAGGGGAGAGAGAAGGGGGAAAGCCATGGGGCCAAATGGGAGAGGATTTGCCTCACTTGCTTAATGTACTGCTTATGACAGCTAAAGGGGAGAGCGCAGGAAATTGGTTAGGAGGAATTACCAGTGTTATACAGCTTGCCATCTTACAAATGAATACCGTTTAGCCCTAGCATATAAATGAGTGGATGTTGCTTGGAGAGGGAAAGAGAGGGAACGTTAGAGAGGTACAGAACGACACAGGAAGCGAAGTGGCAGTGGTAGCAATCAGTAGCGGGCGTGTGCTATGGGTGTATGTGTGTGTGTTGTGGGTGTACAGTATGTGATATGTTGGTGCGTGTGTGTTTATGTGGCCATGACACTGGTGGGTGAGCGTCTCTCCTTCCATCTGTGTGTGGCCGTTGAAATTATGCAAGCAAGTAACAATGAGCAAATTGAACCTCCACAAAATCCGGCACAAGGTCAGACTGAAAGACAAGGGAGAGGGCTGGAGAGTGGTGGGTGGGAACGAAAAACAGATCATGATAAATTGGCTCACATTTTACAAAACGCTGCCCTTAATGCACCTCTCACAGCCAAGCCTGCTAGGCTGGAACTTTAGGTTCTTTAATACCACGAGCCAGCCATTTGTGATATATGAAAACCAGGCTGTGGCACTAATTGCACAATTACAAAGTGGAAGCCGCACTGTGGTTGTGTGGCGATGTGTGGAGCGGATGAGAGGAGAAAAGGAAGAGAAGAGAGGGAGGGAGGGAGGAGGAGACAAGTAAAGGAAGCTGTGAGAAGGAGAGAAGAAAATGAAGAGGAGAGAGGGAGGAGAACATGAGATGAGTGAGGGGGGGGGAGACCAGAAGAGAGGGAGAAGAGGAGAAAAGGCGGAGATTAGAAAAGAAAGCGCAAAGACAGAAAGCTGAAAAAGCTGAAAATAAACAGAAGTAAAAAAGGAGAGGTGTCCCTGCTGGCCTCTGTCATTAAACCTCTTGCTATAGGCTGTGAAGGAGAGGTGTGTTTCATCACAGGAACCTCTAGAGTTAGCCTTCCTGTTAGCATAGAGAGTCCTGTACAACTCCTGGCTCTATCCCACCTCTCAACTCCCTGTCTCCTCCCCCCTCATTCTTCACTTCCCTGTTGTTTTCTCCTCCTCTCCTCTTAATTACCCAGAGTGCAGTGTGGCTGGCAGCAGGATTGGCCTGTGCCACCCTGTTTATGGTTTATAGAGTGCCAGGGCAACTGTGCCAGCTCTAGAAACCACAGGGGCCAGGTTAGTTTACAGAGAGAGATGAAAGGGTGGAGTTAGAGAGACACAGAGAGAAAGATGATGAGAAATAGAGAGGGATGGAGGAAGAGAGAGAGAGAAAGGGACAGTAGAAAGAGAGAGAGATAGAGAGAAAGGAATGAAGAAATAGAGAGAGAGGCGATAGGAGGGAGGTTGAGAGATGGAAAGTGGGATAAAGAGAGAGATGGAGGGAGCGATAGGAGGGATAGAGAGATGGACAGAGAGAGGGAGAGCGAGAGAGAGAGAGAGTGGTGGGATGGAGGTGAAAAAAGGAGCGAGTGAGAGGGAAGGTAGACTGAGGAAAAGAAAAATGTGTCTCGTGCGTAGATGAAAGGACAATTTATTACAGGCTGCTCAGGGAGACAGAATATTTTGCCCCAGTGCTTTACTGACTGTCGGGATGAGAAATGGAAGCATATTAGCCCACTCACAGGGCAGAGCAGCAGCAACCTGCCAGGCATAGCATCACCACAGCCAGGACCCAGCAATAACACCCCCCAGGGCTGGAGGGGGTCAAGATCAGCCCAGCTCTCCCAGACACCTCTCACTCTCTCTGGGCAACACCTTGTCCCCTGGGGCCCTAAGTTGCTCTCATGGCTGTTTCTTTATTTTGGGTCGTGTAGCATGTGTTTTTCAAAATGTGAGGTTTGTTGATCTTGTTTTCTCTACGATATTCTCTGTGGCGTAACTAAGTGTATAAAAACACATTAAATTAAAAAAACTAAAGGCCCACACATTTATAGCTTGACGAGTGGTAGAAATTGTTGAGGATTTATCTTTTTCATGAAGTCTTGATATAAAATGTACTAGAATAAATATTTTAGGACAAGCTTGAGCACCAGCAACAGGCAGTGGTCACAGTGTCATGGGTTCATATTAGTACACAGCCAAGGTGTTACCATGCTACTTCACAGCCGTAAACACAGTAGAGCCATGACAACATGGAACCTCCTGTCACCCTGGGCAACATAATAAGTGCAGATAAAGAACACCTGGCTGCACTGTGAAAAGACATTGTTATGCATCGTGTGCTTTATTATTGTGTATTGTTGTATTTGTGGTATTATTGCGCTATAAATGCTATATATACACTGTACATATACATGTACTGTGCGTAGGCAGGGCTAATGGGGATCCTGATAAAATACTATATTAAATACAAACAGCACACCAGCGTTGGCCTAGCGTTAGCAGAAACGTGTCTGGCAGACAGAAGAGCACCAGACACCACAGAGGTGGTCCCATCCTGGTGACTGTAACATTAGCATGCTGTTGGCGTAAACATGCTCCTGGCAGGCGTCTCTGCTGTTGGAACCGTCCATTAATACTGACCACAGCGCACGTGGTTTCATTGTTATAAAACGTACAGCACGAATCATCACTTGTGTGCCTGCTTCCAACTACAGCTACACTGAAGCAACAAACAGACGGCCACAGGAAACAACAACAGACAGTTCATAGCTGCGGAAATGCAGCGTAAGCCTGATGGTTAGAGCATCTGCACAGCAGCGGAAAGGTTCCAAGATCAATTCTGCGCGCCAGAAGTTGAAAAATGTGATGTTCTGTCCTTAAGCAAGAAAGTTACCCTCAGTAGCCCCCTCCCACAATGCTTGACAGAAGTATATGTTGAGTGATTTGGATGAAACTGCTAGTTAGCCAAACAAATGGCAGAATAAGTACTGAGACAGGACATTGTGTTTTTAACTTGGTTTTTGAGAATTGAAAAAAGAGCTTTGATTATGTTCTCCGTGTAGCATGTGTCTACTGTTTCTACCCTCAGTCTGTGAATCTCCCTACAGCTCACATTAGCTCGCTTATGCCTGTGCACCCACACACACACACACACACACACACACACACACACACACACACACACACACAGCTACAGTAGGATAGACTATGCTTTCTTCTACTCATGTTAGGTGGTTGGTTGGTGTCCCTTTAGTCTGGTGTTTGAAAAAGTGTGTGGAATTATTTCCATATCCGGGATTAACTTCTGCATAAAGGCTCTGTACACAGCCCACCTGTATTTATTGAACTGCTGGTCAGCTGAAAATGCAAAAACATTAACGTGCCTCAATAAGGTCACATGCTCTTATAATCTTCTCCCAGCACAGTCAAAAGAGGCCTGGCCACACCTCAGTATCCAGCTCCTCTTTAGGTTTCTTCCAAAGTTACGACCCTACTAGTTTTTTCTACCCACTGTGAATCAATTCTTGCTGTTGCTTGCTCTTTGGAGTTTCAGGCTAGGTATCTGCAAAAGCACTTTGTGACAACTGCTCATGTAAGAAAGTCTTTATTATATGAATTTGAATTTAATATTTTGGCTAAATGTCTCTCTTTTTCCTTTCCACTTGTGTATGTCCAAACTTGCTAGCTACTAACTATTATTCTGCAAAATCAGCAATTGGACTTCCTAACATTAAAATGTGTTTGTCCAATTATTGTTCAATCACAGAATTTAAGGGACATTTTACCAAAAAGTCTGCAAAAAGACAAAGAAGTTATCTGAACGGTTATTTCATTCTAGGAAGATTTAAAGCCTGACAACAGAGTGAAGTAAATGCAGGACGAGCAACTAAAGAGGTTAAGACTATAATTGTTTTCCCTCTTAAAGACATAACGATAATTTCCTACTCCCGTACAAAAAGCAGATGGCCACAGAAAAACAAGCACTTTGCACAATATTATCTTCTTCCCCGGCTTCAGTCGGAATCCCCAGTGTAATGGTTAATGTTGAAAGATGTCTCAGGTGGAATCTGCCTAGCGCCGGCTTCCTATTCGTCTCTGGGCTCCTCCAGCGCTACGCTAGCTAGCACCTACTGCCAGCATGACCTCTAGTGTATGCACATTAATTTTACCTCAGGATTTCCATGGCATCAATTAATAAAAAGTGACTAGGTTTCCAGAAAATGAACACACACTGATAAATGAGGGCTTTGGCTTAATTGCTCGGTAAATTAAGAGCTCAACAATAGTGAGGACGATGTGCGTCCATGTTTAGTATTTAAAAACTCATTAAAATGTGGGAATATGTCGCTTGGTTAAGTATGTGTTGATGCACATTCACCTTTAGGGGCTCTAATGACCACATGTAATGGTAGTGTGAGTTTCAGACGACAGCAGCTTTCCTCAAGCAGTACACACGCACACACTTTCCTAAATTGCTAAGACAAGTGCATACGGACGGATCTACGCACGCGCACGCGTACGTAAGCACATGCACGCCGGCACACGCCGGAACGACGGCGAATACGTATTTATTCCTTTCAGTAGGTGAGCGAGGATGGAGAGTAATCATCCAAATATATTTAATAACGTTATGGATTTGTTGTCACTTAATTTGCATGACAACAGAACACCTTTCACAGGCTAATACAGCAGCAATTGCAAACGTTGATAGCATCTTTAGTATTATTGAGCCATAATGCAGCGCTACAGCCAGGGGAAATTGAGCAAGTTAAGCCCGCGGAAGGAGCAGACACTAAACGTTTATAGTGATGGATTGCTTTCAGTAATTTCACTTTATTATGATTGGGCAAGATCAATATTTTAACAGTTCAGTTAGGGACTTTAGTACAGTACTTAATATGGATTATTCATGACCTTTCTGAACATGTAGGGAACAAGAAGGAGGTAGGAGATCTCTCAGGCTGCAGAGGGGACACACTCTGATGAAGGGTTATATCTGTTTTGGAACGCCTAGGACACAAATAGGCCTGTAATGGTTACAAATCTCACCGGAAACCTGCTGCCTGTCTGCTGGAGGGGTGGTTCAGTGAGAAGGGAACTCCTGTCTGTGGGAGCGGTGGTTCAGTGACAAGGGAACTCCAGTCTGTGCAATTCACCGTTCCCTATACAGCCACAACGGATGTATGTATGTGTATCAATATGGAGGTTTCACCGACACGGTGTTATACATTGATGTGTTTTACACTGAGTGCGTGTGTTTTACAGTAACATTTAATGTTGTTTTTCTTTACAGTGACATTGTGTGTTTTACAGTGATGGGTTTTACACTGACTGTGTGTGTTTTACAATTACATTGCACAGTTGTTTTACAGTGACATTGTGTGTTTTAAAGTGATGTGTTTTACACTGACAGTGTGTGTTTTACAGTAATGTTGTACGGTTGTTTTACAGTGACTGTGTGTGTTTTGCAGTAGCATTGCACTTGTGTTTTACAGTGACTGTGTATGTTTTGCAGTAGCATTGTACTTGTGTTTTACAGTGACAGTGTGGGTTTTACAGTAGCACTGTACTTGCATTTTACAGTGAAACTGTAAGGGTGTTTTACAGTGACTGCGTGTGTGTGTTTTATACTGAAATACTTCCAGGAGGCTGAGAGCCGTGCTGGGATTTAATGCTCTGACATATTCATATCTGGTCACACTTCCAGGTGATACGCAAAAAGGTCTGTCACAATCAAAGCCCCAGGAATCTGCTCAGTGTGCAGGGAGAGAGAGAGAGAGACACAGAGTGGTAAAGAGAACAGAGCCCAGTGCCAGTCAGGCAGGCAGAGGATTTCTTCCTTACAAAGCTCCTAACCATCTTTTGAAAAGAAAATCCTTTGTACCCCTCCCCAAACCCGGTGCCCTCCCTCACCTCCCTCGTATTTAAGTCCCTGTGTGGAACGAATGGGGAGCGAGCCCTGGAAAGTTTGTCTCTAGGAGCCGGGTCGTACTGTAGCTGATTAGATGGGTTTCAACGGTGGTGTGGGTAATAGGCTCCTCTCCGCGCTCCGTGCCTCCGCTAACCCCCTGCTCCCCTGGCAGCCTCAGCCACTGGAATTAATCAGCTCTACTGGGAGCTTCCTCCATCCCCTCTCCGCAGGCGAGACACTCCGGAGTCATTTACCAGCCAATCCCACTGTCAACCCACTGTCATTTAGGCCTTTTCATTACGCCTTTTCCCTCTCTCTCTCCCTTTCTCTCTCTCTCCACTCTGTCTCTCCCTCTCTGTCTCTCTCCACTCCCTCGCTCTGTCTCTCTCTTGTTCAGAAAAAAAAGACAGCAAAACATGTAAATGGGTGACAGATTAGGCTAATGCTGGTTACTTTTTTTTACAACCCCCCCCCCCCCCCACCAAAAAGGTGTTCAACAGAAAGGTAGACGAACAAGGACACGAACATGAATAGTTAGAGGAGTGATAGGGAAGCGATAAAGAGGAGGCCGCGGAGCGAAGGGATCAGGACTTTTAAGTAAAGCACTTCCAGCAATTAGGTCGCGGGCCGGCTAATGAGCCCACGCCGGGCCGGCGGAGGCTGGCGAGGCAGGCTGAGGGAGCGCAGCGGCCACTGTCCTATATGTGACAATAGGTGGCCAACTTTGTTCCTCGCCTATGGAGACGGGGAGCCATAACTACCAATTAGGCTGCCCAGGTCTCCCTGGGCGTGGGGCCCCCATTCTGGCCCAGCCCGCTACGCTAAGCCTGCTTAAGTGACCTATTTTAGGCACCTGGGCGGTCTGTGAAACACCTCAAAGGTTAAATTGTCCTACGTTGAAATATAAGGCATGAGAGCGGGGAAGAGATAAAAAAAAAAGGGAGGTGTAGCGGTGCCATCCTTCCCTTTACCGTACAGGGGCCAAGATATGAGGCCAGCGGCCAAAACATCCAGCCATCAACAACATCCCCACCTCCCGCCCTATTCGACGACAACCAGGCAAAATAAATCATATTAACGAGTAAACAAAAAAAGGGAGGGAGTCATTTGAACAATTGCCGGAGGAAAAGAGAGGTTAAGAAAAAAAGTTAAATAATATTAATAAAAAGAGCACGAGTTGTGTATTAGAGCTTTGGGTTGAAGGAGGAGATTGAAGTTGGTTGGCTATCATTTGGGCAACTGTTTGTGTGGCGTCTTTAAAGAGAATGTGACACACGAATGTCCTGGTGTCAATCCGAGAGAGTGAAGAACATGAATACAGCGAGAAGTGTTTGAAAGATTGTTCTTTTCCAGACATGCCACGTTTCCTCACGTTCAAAAAAACGGTACCTTTCCGGGCAGAATCATAAATATTGGAGGTCCATTTGTGATCTCCAGAGCCCTTCACCGTGGGACCACATCCGTGGGTGAGTGGGTGAGTGGGCGGTGGTGGGGGGATTCCGTGCCCAGCGTGATTGATGCAGGCCTCCCGTAATGGTAAAATAAATGTGTCTCAGCACTAATTCCCCCCTCATTGTTTCTCATGGACTATGGCTTCCCGTTGGATATTTGGGAAACTGACAAGAAATGACGTCCGCGTGTGGCTGAGGAGGTCGGACGAGAAGCAGACTGCACAGGTTGGACGGCCACCACCCTGGTCTCTCACTCCCTCCCTTGTTCTTTCCTTCCATCCCTCGGTCCCTGCCTCCCTGGCTCTGCGGACTGACTCTCCTCGGAGACCCCGCCAATTAAGATAAGAGGACTTTAACAGGAAGAGGTTGTTTGACATGTTGTCATGTTAATAGGGACAACCATAATTGCTGGCCAATATTAAACAGTAGCTGTAAAACACCAGTCTGAATGGTTGACTCTCATTGGCGTGAACTGAACTATGGCCGCACATGCCTTTGGGGTGGGTCTTATACATTGACGACAGGAGCTATCAGTGCTGACAGAGAGATATGGTACAGGACTTCTTAGACCCGTTCTCGTACCTGGACGTAGGAGCAGCCCCCAGTTTTCTTTCCTATACACAAAGCAATGCTGCTATGATTTCCTGTCAGCCCCACTAGCTTTGAAGCTTTCAACCATGACAAGCCCCACTCATAAACACTGTTGAAACAAAACACGCGACACATGACACTTAACTACTGTGGCCTGTGATCGTTCAACAGAAGCTTGACGTGTAGAACACACAATTAAACAGCTTTCACTGGATCTAGTCGTGCGGGCAGTTGGAGACAGTTCATTGTATTCAGGGGAAATAAAGAAATAACCATTCAATATTGTCTAAAAGCCATCCAGTGTTTGGAGGACATCAGCTGATTCAGGAAGGCCGTGGAGCCATTTTCTAAACTTTAAACCCTGAGAAATATTCGCCGGCAAAACCAGGCCTTTGGCCAGCTAGCTAACGTGGATGGTAAACAAATTGGGTGGGTGCGTATCTATGGCAACAGAAACCTCAAAACCCATTAACCCCGATATGTCAGTGGGTTTCCAGCGATCCCCGGGTTACACTGTGCAGGTCAGTCTCTAACCAGGCAGCACACCACAGGACCTGTTTGTTTGGACTCGGGCCGCATTTCAAACCCAACAGGAAGCGACGCCGGCTGGTCCTGCTGGGCCTCAAACCTGGGGAGCCCGGCTCCGAGCCTGGGCGCTGGGGTCTGAGGGACGGGTTGAGGATGTTTATTGTGGCTGTGGTTGACTGGATATGACTGACTGGCGGTGAGCAACTGACACACACTGGGCTCTGACAGGGCTCCGTCTAGAGTCTTTCAAACAGACGCGCTCTTCAAGAGGAGATGAAGGGGGACCACATGTAGAGACAGACCAGGACAGATACGCCAGCCGAACGGTGGCATTCCGTATTTAGGCCCTAAAGTCTATCCCCGAGTCCTGTCATTCAGGGATGATGACAGTGGCGTTGTTTCCAGGGTAAAATCGTGCCGGCACGTGAATGGACAGGAGATAATGACACATTGTCCGCAGTGTAAACAAGCCCAAGCTGGAATGCATTTGAAGATGCAGGTCACTCATGACTCAAATTATGGAGCTGAAATGTATTCTCTGTGGGGTTTGCGATAACCAAGACATTCTTTAACCTGGAGACCCCCAATTAGAGTGACGCTGGGTTTATGGGGGTACAGAAGGGAACCGAACGCTATTGCTTTGACCCGCGCGTGTTACTCGGGGGTGCACTCCAGAGGGGAGATGTGGAGGAAGGATATGGAAGAGGGAAAACCGGCTCAGCAGAATGGCCAGAGGCTCGTGGTGCCTCTCTATCAATGTAAAACAGACTACTTCCCTGGGCAACGAGAACATTTTACTTTTTATAAGCTCTTGCCTTTTTTTTTTTTTAAAGGAAACATTTATTTTGAAAGTGCAGGCAGGGGGAAGAGACGGACAGACAGAAAGAGAGAGAGAGAGAGGGGGGGGAGAGGGGGGAGAGAGGGAGAAAAATGCAGGGGAAAAAAAAAGATGAAAAGCACCTTTAGGATGCCGGAAACATCTGGTTTCATATTCGGAGACCGAAAAGGAAATTGCGAAAAAGACAAAAAAAATTGTATGTTTTGATTTATTTGATTATTTGAGGGCTCTGCAGTGCCAGTCATGCAGTTCAAACCTGCGGTGGTAAATGCTGGGCCGAAGCACCGCGACCGAGCGTTGAGGAAGAATCCTCTTGGTCGAAAGCTGATTGACAATGTCCCTAATAAAATCCATTACAGCCGCGTTCTGTTCTAAACTACACTAAACTGAACGGATATCACTAATTGGATCGGGAGGGAGAGAAAGAGAGAGAAGTTTAGGAGATAAAGAGAGAGGGAGAGAGAGAAAATGATGGAAAGAAAGATCGAGGGAGAGGGAGTGACATTGGGTGAGGAAAAGAGTGAGAGAAAATCGAAGAGGAAGGTCATGCCCTCCATCCCAGCCGTGGACCCCATGGCCACTTGGTCGGCATGGCGATCTGGCTGCTTAATTAGCAGTGGAGCAGACCACTGGTAAATAAGAATCACAGCTCATGGCCATGTTGTGGGCACTACCATCCTCTCTCTCTCTCTCTCTCTCATCGATGACATCAGTGAGGTGGCCATGGCGTATTGCTGGCCTGGCTAGAACTGATGTCCAGGAGCTGACTTACGGCACAATTGGTTCAAGTTCTTACCCGCCGACTGGCTGTTTGTAGCGACCACGTGTCCTTGTGCGTACAACAGGCAGATTGTGCCAGGCCTTTTTAATGGACCTGCGTGTGACAATGGAGGTGTAATGGATTGTAAGTAGTGGGATTTGACATGGCACTGGATTCCACTGCGACAGATGACAGCCGGTTTCACTTTATCTCAGTTTCTCGAAAGTCACTTAGTCTCTCAGCTGAGATTTACGTGGCACTTTGGCTGAGAGAGGATGACAACACGCCGTCGGTCCGTCCTCTGTCGGCACAGCAACAAAACTGATGGGACATTTCACCAGAAAGGCACAGCAACAAAACTGATGGGACATATCACCAGAAAAGCACAGCAACAAAACTGATGGGACATTTCACCAGAAAGGCACAGCAACAAAACCTACAAACCCGCGAGTACGACCTGACCGCGCGCATTAAACCTGTATCTCCAGATGGGAGTGGGGTGGGGGGATACCAGCTTCTATTGTTTTGCCTCTCTCTCCTCCCTGGACTGGAGTCAAGATTTACAATGGTGGAAGGCTTGGACACAGAGCCCACAGAGATCATAACATCTGGTTGCCTCTAGCTGCCAGAGGAGGGGGGGGGGGGGGGCAGTCGGCGCTGTGCGTTGCGGGTGGCTAATTTAAAGGTAGTAAAAGCGCTAGCCTGGGCCTGCCTGGAGGAGGTGATGGACAGTGCTATCCCCCTGGCTCAAGACTGGTCCAGGGTGTGAAGCGACATAGTGAAGCAGAAAATAGAGGCTGAGCAGGATCACTCGCCTCATCTGGGCTCTCCTGGGCTCTCAATTCCGCTTAGCTTCTGAAATCGGCTCTTTCATTAGAACGAGCTTCGAAATGAGCCGGTTGGGGACAGTGGAGAAGACACGGCAGAATCAATCAGGAGGAACGGTCCGAAAGGGCTGGAGGTCAACACCCCTATCAGGAAACACAAAGCTGGCTGTAATTCTGTTTTCCGTCCTGCCGATAACATTGTAATTGTCGTGATCATATACGGGCAAAAGCAGACAATGTACGTATACAGTTGTTATATGTTTCACTGAGAGACAGAAGCTATTTATGATGATTTGCTACACTATTGTACTCTAGTCCTTGCTTATTTAGGTAGTTGGGCATCTAGCCATGCAATGCCTTTCTGTTCAAATATTTAGTGAGCATCATCACAGCAAGACAGAGATATATAGCCGCGGGACAAGGCAAAATTGCAGTGTTTTGGGAAAGATGGTTAAATCGCGCAAGTTAGACGGGATGGATTTAAACGGGACTTGTGTTGGGGTCACTTTTGGGTTTAAGAATGACTGCGTAGGGCTGGTTTGGGTTTGGGCAAGAGGCTGCTCAGCTATGGGCGAGATGTGTGTATGTATGTCATCTGGGTGTGTAAACAGAGGTTACCTCAGGGTCGGCCACTGGAGGTCAAGCACGGGAGGAACATCAAATGACGCCTCACCGTGGAAGTGGCGCCTCAAAGGACTAGCTTGTGCAGACGGAACCTCCTCCTGGTGCAGACGGAACCTCCTCCTACGGTCCCTTATACAGGGGTGGGAACGTGACCAGAGAAGAGGTCTGGTTAACCAAAGACGGGTGAGATCCCACCTTTGAAACCGGGACCTTTTAAGACAGGCACAGCCGTGCGTCTGGGCGCATCATAAAGAAGACAATGAATATAATGAAATGTATTACTGAGGGGGAACACTGCTCTGCAGGCCTGTGATGGCTGAGGGAACTAAGGTACAGGCTTATTTATGCAGAGGAATGTTCCCCCTTGAGTCTGGATTGCCACCAATTCACAGGCTAAAATATCTGTCCCGGGTTTTGGGTCCCGGTGCCTACATGGCGATCGAGGTGCTGTGGTTGGAGCTGTCCACGATGGTTTTGGGTTTGTTTGCGGGCGCGTGCCTGTGTGAGGTGTGTGTGTGTGTGGGGGGGGTGTAGGTGTGCATAAAAAAGATAGAAAAATACTTTCCTCTCCATTTCCCGCTAGCCTTAGAAGAACGACTTGTTCCACTGGCCAGTACAGTCTCCACACTACGACTAATTAATGGAACGGTGTAACGTCTTAAAAATCCCACTCTCATTTTTAGCACACAGGTCCATCCAACAACGCTGCATATGTATGAGGTCCATAAGGCGTGTGGAGTGGTACGCGACGGCAGGAGCCCAGCAGTCCAAATCGAAATAGTGAGTTTGACCTATTTTGTATCTTTAATCCATCCTGCTCCATGTCCCAGTGCCCAGAGAGCCATATGGTACTTGCCATTCCCAAAACCCACTTGTTTGTTTTGGTGGAACAGGGCCCCCTGCTCTCCTAATGAGCCGCCCACTTCTCTGTACAGTTTAGGGCATTTTTTTTCCCCCTTTTTGGTTTAGAAAGAGTTTGAGTTAATTACCTAGAGGGTTTTAATTAAAACGTTGACTTGTGTTTCACACATTGATGGCTGTCACTGTAAAAATGAGTTACACACCTCCACTAGAAACAACAGTACAATATAATTTAAAATAAACGTTATTGAGAGGTTTTTGCTCTAAAATTAGGAATTGGTCCTAGAAGCATAAGGTAAAAGAATATAAATGATGAAAATGTTCTGTCCTCAACCCTCAACTCCGATCATTCATTAACCTCCATCACATTCATGTTCAGAATGTTTCATTACATTAGAAATACTGTAGTGAGAGAATAGGCCTGGTGCTGTCAGGAGAGCCATTGAGAGTCGACCTGACAAAAAGAGACAGAGTGGAGTGAGAAAGAGACTGAGGCCTAAAGAAGGAGAGAGAGAAGACACAGAGGGGGATAAAGAGAGGAATTCAAGAGAGAAGAAAAAGAGAGAGCGGAGAGAAATAGAGAAAGAAAGACTGGCATAAAGACAGAGAAAGACACAGACACAGAGCAAGACAGCCAAACAGTCCGATGCAGACAGACAGGCAGACAGACAGAACAACGGACAGTGAGTGCATCCGGGAGAGCAGAAGAGAAGGGAAAGCGTTGGGCCCTCCAGGGGGCAGCACCCAGGTCATTTGATGTTAAGCTACAGTATGAGGACCCGGGCAGAGTTCAGCCCACCAGCAAACAACACCCGGGTCAGGGCAAGGACGGGAGCCCCAATCAGACAACACAGGGCTATGAGAACAATACAGGAACAGCCCTAATTAGAGTAACCTGCAGTGAGATAACACTCTCAACCGTTCTCAACCGATTGGCTGTCTGTCACACCCAATGCCTGGTGTGAATATTCCTAGCAGGTTCATAGACCCAACACAGAGGGTTAGGAGAATTAATTAAGAGACGTTACGGTTTAGGCGGGTTAGGAGAATATATTTATATGGTTATTACTAAATAGGGTAAAAGTAATGATGCAGTCTGAATACGTCCCTGCTGAAGTATTTACCCCAACGTGGTTCCCATTTTGTCCCTGCCCTTGTCCTCTTCAGCCCAGGTAGAAAATGTGTGTGTGCGCGCGTGTGGAAGAAAGGTGAAGAGAAAAAGAGAAAAAAGGAAGAGAGAGAGTAGCAAGCGTCTTGTCCTTGGAGAGAAAGGGAACGCTCGATTTTCTGTTTGCTGCCATTTGTCATCGGCTGGCTAAGAGAGATCAACAGTCCTCTACACACAGATCAATATTCTCTTAACCCACACCTAATCTGGAGAGTTTCCTGCAATTTCACCTTCCCTCGCTCTTCTTCCTCTCCTCCCTCTCCTCCCTCCATCCCTCCCTTCACTCCCCCCGGTGCCATCCACTCTTTATCCACTTTCATTTTCCGCGTTCTCTCGTTTTCTGCAATCATTTTCGAGCTGGCGAGCGACAACCATTTTTCACGTGGCGGTCGGAGCCATGTGACAAAGAAGGGAATGATGTTTCCTGACATGGAGGATGATGGATACGATGTACCGCAGAGCGAGGAGACTCCGGCAGCCCGGGGCCCTGATGTCGGGAGATAGAGTAGCTGCCTAATCGTCCACATGACATCGCAAATTCTTCCTCCTTGTGCCCCCCCCCCCCTCTGCCGCCTTGTAACTCCCAATACACTCCTACGACGGGAGGCAGGAGTACCAGCAGCAAAGCACCGTGGTCCAGGGACACCAGCAGGACTCCATCCACGTCCTCCCTGCTCTCCGTCAGCCGTTTTGTCAGACACCCAAGCACACACAAGGTGCCCCCCCCCCCCCATCCACTCCACCCCCATCCTTAAAGATGACACGTTGAGACCATTGAAGGCCGGCGGACCTTACCCGGTCTTGTTCCCGTCACCGAGAATCTCTCTTCCGTCCAGTAGGGGTTGGGAAACCACCATGTGTGTTCCTTCGTCTGACGTTTTGGGGCATTTCCCTCCCTTTCCCGCCATCCAGCAGCCCTCAAAAAGCAGCCCCCCGGAGTGATAGGCCGGGCTCCGAGACAGTAATGGCCTTTCATGGCTGTGGTCTCCGGTCAAGGGCTTCTTCCAGGAGCTGACGTCAGCGCTTGCAGACAAAGCATGCCAGTGTATCGTCCAGGTCTGGGGCGAAACGCACAAACACACACACACGGGCCGACACGCGCACACCCACACACAATAGCTGCTTTCTCTGACAGGCTGGCATAACAACACAAACCAGTCCTGATCCTGGTGTACTTTTCCCACATGCCCCAGACACACGCTGCTTACAGGATTATGTCACAAATTAGATGTTTAGAGCCCTGTGCGTGCGTGTTTGTGTGTGTGTCTATTGCCTAGCCGGCCAATCTTCAGAATGCATAGGCCCCAGTCACTACTAAGTTTACAGTGACTGGTCATATCTTAGAAAACGAACAGCGGGAGGAAAATGGCCATGGGTTATTTTAGTGTGTTATTTTAATAAACCACGGTTGAATGGATGACAGCATAGGAATCTCTCCTATCTGGCAGGACGACTTTAGCAGACAGTCTGTACCATGACAGACTAAATGAAAATACCAGCAGAAATACCATTTGTCTTTGCTGAGCGAGGCATCTGCTAAGCATTTCAATGGGGATCAATGGAAGGGCAGCGATGGGAGCTATTGGGGTTGATTGGCTGAGAAGCGGAGACCTCACAGATACACGCGTCCATACTGGCTGCATGGCTGTTTACAGCCAATACAAGCTGCCACACTGTCCCTGCGCACACGTGTGTGTTTCTTTCTACAGTTTGTCCTTGCGTGCGCTTATATTTGTGTGTGCGTATGTGCGTCTTCTCCTGCTACGCGGGAGTACTCTCACGGACACTGTTGTGGAACTGGAAGGGTTAAGGCCATGTTTCCTATCCTGCCAAATGAATCAAATTAATATTAGCCAAAGCGAATGTCATCATTGGCACTTTTCTCTCTTCCGCCGTGGTCTCCCTCTCTTTCTCTCCCACCCCTTTCCCTCTCCTTGCTGTGTTTGGGTTTCTCGGGCTCAGGCGGTAATGAGGGGACGTTATGCAGTGCCATAAACGGAGGAGAGCGCTGTCAGTATGCATAAAGGATGAGACAGGGAAGATGGCGACGGGGTCAGGGGGGAGAGAGAGGGGGGAGTCGAAAGGGAGGCGCGGGAGCGAGAGCAAGCGATAGGGCGAAAGGGAGGCGAGGGAGAGAGAGTGAGAGCAGAGACAGAGCACTTAGAGGGAAGAGAGAAAGACAGGCCAATGACAAACAGCTCTTCTCTCAGGGCCCCTATCACAGGTACCAATATAGTGAGTGCAGCGCCCCCTATGCCTTGCTCTGTGTAAAAGCTATGAGACAGTGAGGTCATTAACTGTGGTCATAGGAGAACTTCAACTGCTGCAGCTACTGCCACTACTGCTTCTTCTACTACTACTACTACCAATAGCAGACTATTAGTCTAAGCATACAATTACTTGCTGCTACTGCCACTACAACAACTTGAACTATTTCTACTACTATTACTACTTCCACTACTAATAGCATTAAAACTAGCATACTCATCCTTCTACACTAATACTACCACTGTGTTTGTAAATTCACTCTGTAGTAGAAAAACAAAGAGTCCGCGGACATGAAAGGCTTGTTTCTAGTGGTGCTTCTGTCCGGCCCCTGTCTTAATGGATGACTGGAAGGAATCCGCTCATGCTTCAGAGGAATAACAGGGAAGAGCACACGCACACACTCACACACACACAGACAGACACACGTGCGCGTGCACACGCGCGCAAACACAGGAAAAAGGCAGAAAGAGGTTTTGATATCATTAGCTGTCATGTTTCACGGTAGGTAACACTCACGGTGTAGCAGGATACACAGCTCACTGCCGGGCATCAGAGTCTGGAGGCAGGGTGCGTGTGTGTGTGTGTGTACAGATGCGCGGTGAGTGTGTGAGTGGATTACACGGGGTTCAGGGTGTGTATAGGGGAAGCGTGGCACTAACACGGCTCTTTAATGGGATTTCTCTGTCCCCGTACTCACTCTTAGATGTGCGCAAACACACACACACACAAATACACTACGCACACACACACACACACACACACAAACACACACAACACAACCACACACAACACAACCACACAAATACACATAAACAAGCAGGTTAGCAGTAACAAAACTGAACACACATGCTCTTTTACAGCAAGTGGTAAGCTGGGGAGCTCCATCTTCCAGTTAAAGACATATCTCCTTACCACTCCGGAGCATAAAAGGGAGGATAGAGGGAGAGACAGGACGAGAGGCCCAGGGATCAGTCACATTAGGCGGGGATAAGAGACACTGTGCTAAAGCTGGAAGATGAGCGACAGCAGCCACAAAGAACCAGGCACCGTGAGGCTAGTCATAAAATCCTGAAAGATAAATGTTTAACTTGCACCAAACTTTGATCTAAGTATAGAGCTGTATATTACTGCATGACTGGATAATACTTCATATGAAGTTGTTATACCTGGGTTCAAACACTAAGACCGGGACGCTACAGCGCTGCAATTACTGGACTGACAACATTGTATCAATAAGTTGTTACAGTGTAATGCAGTCATTTAGTTGAGTGGTTATTGGAATACAGAATGGTCCACCGCAGTGTCAGAGGGCTCTGTTTAGCTTCCCAAGCATGCAGGGTAGAGACCACATAATTAGCCCACATTAGCTCAGTTTTAGGTGCTGCTTAAATCCAGGTGCACCCTCTCTCACTCCTGCTGGAAATGCGGCAAAAGCAAGTCTGACATCACGTTCTAAATGGCCCACACCTGAGGAGTGTATCATTAATATTTACATTCTGAAATGCAGGGCAAAACATTAACCAGACAGACTGTGCTTTTGTGTGTGTTGGGGGGCGGGGGGTGAAACGATAACCACACACCATAACAAGGGGGGCCTGGGGCCATGCACCCCAGGAAAATATTTGGCAAACAAGTTGCCTTTCTTCGCTTATTTCCAGTCCAGTGACTGTTGAGGATTAAATACAGATTAGTGACTTCACAAAACCCAGACTAATAAGCAATGTCATTTGAAGGGATTTTTTTACAAAAGATATTGTAAGAATGAGTTGTAAACGTATGAATCTAAAAGCATATCTTTTTTTATTATTTATTTTTCAAGCATGTAGTTGACTGTCAGAAATGTACTTGTACTTCTGCAGCCTGTTTGCTAATGCATGCTTCTGTCACAATCAATGTGACCATTTAATGCATTTTGTTAGATGTGTATTGTAAATATTTAGAAACTTCAGACATTGAACATTGTCAAATCTCAAATTATTAGTGATGATCGTTCCAAAAAATAACTTCATAGTTAACCAAAAACTGCGTAATAACAGTGCAGAATACTATTAGCCTTTATTCAAGCCCATAACAACTATAACAACAACATCTATGTTTTTCTTTATATGAAGTACCTATGACTGGTCTATTTTGGATTGACTATATGTATCTTTTTTTAGTGCTTAGATAAATCCTAGTCTTGCATTTTCATCAATCTCCTGCCCACTCTGATTATGATAGTCTGGAGACAACTATTTTCATGATTGGCTAAAAGTCTGTGAGCAACGAACAACAACAAGCTTGGGTATGGGCAAGGACACGTCACTCCAGAAAGTGTGCTTTTTCTCAATCCCCCTCCGTAATAAAACAAAGCGATGTAACAATCAAAAGTAGAACACTTCACAGTGACGCAGATATAACTTTAAGATATTGACTATAACGGCAAAGTTGTATGACTCAGTTTGACTCAGTTGACTAAGTTCAAAAGATCTACACAATTATGGATCTTCAGTGACTACGCTTGAAATGTAAACCCTGTACAAGGACATTTTTACTCATGTTGACAGGATGTGGTGAAAGTTTTTTACATAAATGATTGCATCGTGTCAGCAGGACAGTGTTGATCATATGCCCCTTGTCAATTATTATTCAGTGAGGTCATTAACCAGTAGATTGCTGCAGAGGACTTCACGGCAACAACATTTTTCGGCCAAGTAGCAACTGGCGCCTTGAAACACAATAGTTCAGAGAGACTTATGGGAATTGCTGTTGGTTAGGTACACATTGTAGTACAATGGTCAGTTTGAAATGATAATTAATCTCCTCTAATTGATTTTTTATGTCTAGAACTTCCTCTCAGACTGTACGCCTAGCAGGCCTACAATGCTAACAAACATCATTAAGTCCCTTACAGTGGGGAGAACTAGTATTTGATACACTGCCGATTTTGCAGGTTTTCCCACTTACAAAGCATGTAGGGGTCTGTAATTTTTATCATAGGTACACTTCAACTGTGAGTGACGGAATGTAAAACAAAAATCCAGAAAACCATATAATTTTTAAGTAATTAATTTGCATTTTATTGCATGACATAAGTATTTGATACATCAGAAAAGCAGAACTTAATATTTGGTACAGAAACCTTTGTTTGCAATTACAGAGATAATACGTGTCCTGTAGTTCTTGACCAGGTTTGCAAACACTGCAGCAGGGATTTTGGCCCACTCCTCCATACAGACCTTCTCCAGATCCTCCAGGTTTCGGGGCTGTCGCTGGGCAATATGGACTTTCAGTTGCCCTGGCTGTGTGTTTCGGGTCGTTGTCATGCTGGAAGACCCAGCCACGACCCATCTTCAATGCTCTTACTGAGGGAATGAGGTTGTTGGTCAAGATCTCGTGATACATGGCCCCATCCATCCTCCCCTCAATACAGTGCAGTTGTCCTGTCTCCTTTGCAGAAAAGCATCCCCAAAGAATGATGTTTCCACCTCCTTGCTTCACGGTCGGGATGGTGTTCTTGGGGTTGTACGTATCCTTCTTCTTCTTCCAAACACGGCGAGTGGAGTTTAGACCAAAAAGCTCTATTTTTGTCTCAGCAGACCACATGACCTTCTCTCATTCCTCTTCTGGATCATCCAGATGGTCATTGGCAAACTTCAGACGGGCCTGGACATACGCTGGCTTGAGCAGTGGGACCTTGCGTGCGCTTCAGGACTTTAATCCATGACGGCGTAGTGTGTTACTAATGGTTTTCTTTGAGACTGTGGTCCCAGCTCTCTTCAGGTCATTGACCAGGTCCTACCGTGTATTTCTGGGCTGATCCCTCACCTTCCTCATGTCCATTGATGCCCCATGAGGTGAGATCTTGCATGGAGCCCCAGACTGAGGGAGATTGACCGTCATCTTGAACTTCTTCTAATAATTGCGCCAACAGTTGTTGCCTTCTCACCAAGCTGCTTGCCTATTGTCCTGTAGCCCATCCCAGCCTTGTGCAGGTCTACAATTTTATCCCTGATGTCCTTACACAGCTCTCTGGTCTTGGCCATTGTGGAGAGGTTGGAGTCTGTTTGATTGAGTGTGTGGACAGGTGTTCAAACAGGTGCAGTTAATACAGGTAATGAGTGGAGAACAGGAGGGCTTCTTAAAGAAAAACTAACAGGTCTGTGAGAGCCAGAATTCTTACTGGCTGGTAGGTGATCAAATACTTATGTCATGCAATAAAATGCAAACTAATTATTTAAAAATCATACAATGTGATGATTTAGATTCAGTCAGTCACAGTTGAAGAGTACCTATGATAACAATTACAGACCTCTACATGCTTTGTAAGTAGGAAAACCTGCAAAATCGGCAGTGTATCAAATACTTGTTCTCCCCACTGTACAAATTTAATCGAGGCTATTTCCTATTTGAAAATGCCTTTGGAAATTGCATGATGATGTCGCCATTGTGGCAGAGCTTCCAAGTATACAAAAATGGATTGTTAGAGCGCCCTTATGACGGACGTCTCAAAGATGTCGGATTGGTTCTGTAGTGCACTGCCTTTGTACCACTCTCTCTTTGTCTGCCAATGAATCCAAAGGTTAAAAGTTTGAATTCCTGAGTAAGACAGTTAACGCTAAATGCTCCCAGGTTGTTGCTTTAAATAAATATTTTGTAAATAAGGGCACTGAGCCTTTAGCAGCCACAGTGAAAAACTTATGAAAATCGCCGGGTAAAAGTATGTTTCAATAGTGTAAGTCACTCCGGAGTGATAACTTATGGTACATTTATAATGGTTAATAACCCAATCTAGTGGGCCAAAATAACCCATGATGTTGGGTCAATAAGGCAGACCCACTGACTGGGGCCAAAATAACCCGGTGTTGTTTTTTAAATATTTACCCCCACTGGGTTACCAAATAATCCAAAAGAGGTTGTTTTCAAAGCAGCATTTCTTTTTTAGAGTGTAGGTGCTATCCCCTACTGCCTTGGTGGCCTTGAATACAATACTTTGTTGAACCTGTTCTGCTTTAAACCTGTTTTGTGTTTGTTGTGCTATTGGGCTGGGTTAGGGTGACAACAAAAAGACATGTTTCCATTAAACACATCCACACCCTCTTAAATATGTTTCCATTATAGTAGATTTAAAAAGGGGTGGAAAGCACTGAAACGCAAGGTTTGTTTAATTATGTTCTACTGAAGAAAAAGTACAATTACTGGTATAGCAAAAAAAGTAAACGATACAACATAATTAACTAATTTCACTGAGGTTAACACTGTTGCACATTCTCCTTAACAAGCCTTACGTTGACAAATGAAGAGAGGACAGTCATTTACAGTAGGAACTTAGTTGAGCTCCAACAAGGCAAATTTGTATTTAAAAAATAAAATAATAGAATTTGTCAAGAAAATACTGCAGAAGGATATCAAGGGACTGGAAAGAGTATGCACGGAGGCAAAGGCCTAACTATAAATGTACGTAAGAAAAATTGGGGAGAGAATAGGGTCAAATGGGGGCGGGTATAAGAAATCCCTCTGCCGGGAAAAGTCGAACCTTACTCCAAAACACAAACACTGGGTCCCGAGGTTCACCTCTATCGCGTTCCTTCTCCTCACTCTTCTTACTTTAAACCAATAACTCAAGCAGGGCTGCCATCCAGATTTCCTGTTTTTTTCTCCTGCAGAGAAGCAGAGGAAAGCAGAGGAAAAGTAAGCAAGGAAATTCTTGGGGCTCAGCAGTAGGGGAAGACAACTGTCCCCCTGTCCTGGAGCCAAGAGCTGGCCAAATAAAATAGCCGCGCTGCGCTCGGAAATGACTAGCCAAACAGAAACAGCCATGAATCTGGGCTTCATGAATGTAAGGATTTCTCCATCCCGTCCCCAGTGTCTAGAATGATTATAGAACCTTGTTGTAGTTAAGGACATTTCCCAAATGGTTTTTACAGTGATGCAAATCAAAGATGATCGCAGTGGCATTCCAATACATATGCCGATATGCTAGTTAACCAGTAGTTTTATTTCTGAATCCAATCAGAATCATATGCATAGGTCATATTTCACTTCCAGCTGTATTCCTTTTTCATGTTAATCTTCGTCAATTTACAGGCTTTATGACAAGGTTATGTACCTATACACACGCATCTATATGGCTAAAAAGACACATCACATACATATATATTTTTCAAACGTCTGTGGAATTTGTTTATCGAAAATGTACTCGGTTAGACAACTAAATGTGAAATAAAATTGTGTAGGTCCATTACCCTCACCTCCTCCCTCCATCTCCCCCACCTCCTCCCTCTTTCTCCCACATCTCCTCCCCCACTCTCCCCCAACACCCATTGGCTGTGGCCTGAGACTACGTGAAGGTAGCAGTGTTTACACATATGCCCACAGATCACACCAACCACCATGGAAACACACAGGTGGGTGGCAATCAGTCTGGAGAGGAGGCAGAGGAGGACAACACTGTGGCACACAACTATTTAATATGGCGTCTATAACATTAGAAATAAACTATGTAATATGGAGTCTATAACATTAGAATTAAACTATTAAATATGGAGTCTATAACATTAGAATTAAACTAATATGATATCCATGACACTTTACTCAACAATGTAATATGGAGTATATGACATTAGAAATAAACTATGTAAAAGGGCATCTATTACATTAGAATTAAGCTATGTAATATGGCATCTATTACATTAGAATTAAGCTATGTAATACAGAGTCAATGACATTAGAATTAAACTAATATGAAATCTATGACACTTTACTCAACAATGTAATATGGGGTATATGACATTAGAAATAAACTATGGCGTCTATGACATTAAAATTAAACTATGTAATATGGAGTCTATGACATTAGAAATAATCTATGTAATATGGAGTCTATGACATTAGAATTAAACTATGTAATATGACATTAGAAATAATCTATGTAATATGGAGTCTATGACATTAGAATTAAACTAATATGGAATCTATGACACTTTAATCAACTATGTAACATGGAGTCAATGACATTAGAACTAAACTGTGATGTTGAGTCAATGACATTAGAATTACGCTATGTAAAAGGGTCTTTTACACTAGAAATGTATTTCGTAATATGCCGTCTATGACACTAGAATTACACTGCATCATTACTAAGAGTATAATACACGGTACAAGTTCCACAGATTGTTTGTATGCTTATATGCCGACTTAAATTCAGCAATATACAAACACACCAACACAACACGCCATTAAATCACAGAGCATCAACTGAATCCAACACATGCAATATCTAAACCTTTAACTGCAACACAAATACATTGTGTGTTTCAGCGCGACCTTGTTGGAGAAACTGTTTGTGTCGTTAGCGGTTCTGTCATACCGTACAGTAGGTGCCGGGCCTGGAGCCAGTGGCAGGAGGTCGTGACAGCCAACAGCCTCGCTGGGAAATCAGAGAGTGACTGACGCATTAGTTAGTGGAATTATCTGGATCATTCCGGCAACAGCTAAGGGTAGAAACGCTGCACCGACAGGATTAGGTAATGGTATTATCAGCATGATTGTAGCATTAACACGGATAATTCCACGGATTCAGCACAAAGAATGGCCATAAAATCACGACATTATCCTCAGAGATGAGATCCTGATATAGAAGAAATGAAAACGGGGAGGGAGGGAAAAAAAAACTTGAGGTAAAGCTTCGAATTATAAGTCATCCAGTGTGTGAAGTTGTTCCTCGAGTGTGAAGTTGTTCCCCAATGCCGCTGAATTAAAAAGAACAGTGATAATAACAACATACAGCTTTTGAATTATAGAGACATTCCTAGGTGATTCAAGAAGCACCCCAACCATAGCAGTTGAGCCGTGGGTTTCTCTATAGACGCGTGTGGCTTGATGTGTAGGTCATGGTGGCTGGGTGCTGGTGTGTGGGTCATCCTGTGGGGAGGGTACCCTGAGATTTCAGTGTGGTCGCCCCATAAATACAGCGTGAACCGGCTGATGGTGCTGGGTCCCTGTAAATAAGCTGACCAGAAAGGAGGATTAAACTCATTCTTCAAGAAAGTTTTATGAGTCCAGTTCTCCCTTTTGATATATCGCTCATTGTTTTTGCCATCCTCTCTCTCTCTCTCTCTCTCTCACACTCTCTCTCTATTTTTTTCTACAGCAACTTGCTGTATCTTTCCCCCTCTCTAAAAGGCGGTGTGAGGGTGACTGGTGAGGTGGGTGGTGTTTTGAGTCTGTGTAGTCTTGGTGTGGGAGGCCTACGCTTGAGGCAGAAGCAGGGGAAGTTACGGACGCCTGAAGTGCACCAGGGATGCTAGCTCGGCTGGTTACAGCGTCACGCAGCAGGAGCAGTGCTGCTTGCGTGTATAAATAGAAAAGAGCTATTTTGGAGTTACATATTTAGCTGCTGGATATTGAATGCAAATGAATGTGATGGATTCCAGAGAGAAAGATGGGTGTTTTTGTTGACTGGAATTAGTGTTGTGAGAACGCCTTTTCTTTTCCCATTCTTTCCTTCTCTTTCTCTCCTCTCCAAATTACTGCTATTAAGACAGGACCGGCATGAGCCAAACGCGGCGCTCCACTTAATGTGATTTCCCTGAGAAGAGAAAGGAACAAGCTGCAGTGATTCATGGGAAGAAGCGGTGAGGAAACCCGGAGCGGCTGAAGATGTCCACCTCCGTATGGTTTTAACAAATGCAAAAACTGGGTTTTGTTTGTGTGTGTGTGTGTGTGTGTGCGCGTGTTGTACACTATTGTGTGTGTGTGCGTGCGTATATATATGTAATGTGGGTATTGTGTGTGTGAAGAATGAATGGATCAGCATCAAAGAGACGTTATGATATACAACACCCTATGTTTAAAGCGGACAGTTTGTCCTCACATTAACACAATGCTAATCTATTAAATAGGCCCACTTTAGAAAAGACAAATGCAATTGTATGTATTCTAATTAGGGCTAAACGCCGTTACAGCTTTTCTGCGGGTGTGGATGGATGTGCCATTCATTCCTACAGTGACAGAGGGCTTACCAGCACCCTTTCCTTCCAGACCAGTCAAGGAAACAGAATTGTGTGACACCAAGCTTCCCTCTGAAATATCAGCGCCATGCCAGCCTTCAGCGCCGCACTGGCCCGGGATTGAATTTGACAGGCTGGTTGAGTCCTGGCTGTTGGCCGGCCTCCAGGGACGTTGTACAGGAAAAGCTGTATTGCCTCACCAAAGGAACCAGGAACATGAAAACGGAGCAGTCACCACCGTCCCGACACCGGGCAGATTGGGCCCGCTCAGACAGACGAGCCGAGTTGGAAACGTGACGCTGGGAGAGGGAGAGAGAACAGACGTGCGGGACCGGCCATTTGAGGAGGTGCTGAAAACCCACCATGGGGGTGTTGACAGAAATGCAAACCCCTTAATACCAGGTCCGAATCTGTCTGTAGGCCTGGAGGCACCTGGGCCCTGATACAAACCCCCCTCTCCATGAGTCCTAGACAGAAGCCTTGTTCCTTTAGAGAAACGGCGGTCCAAAACAACGCCCGGTAGGGCTAATTTACAGGGCTAATTTTAGGGCTTGATTTACATCCTGGCTATAAGTCACTGAAACACAGCGTTTAGGTTCTTAGAACAACCAAATTGAGCGCATTGCTGACAAGCCCACACTTGTTAGCGATGAGGTCATCTCTTTAAATCACTGTCACAACCATGTCTTTGAGACGGAGACAGCTCTGGGAGAAAGAGTGACCGGCGGCAGTCTGGCTAAGAAAGCTCCCACGGGCCAACATAAAAAAAACAACACATCAATAAAAAACGATATTGCTTTCTCGTTTTACTATCACTACATCTGCGAGATTTGTTCTGAGAGCGGCTGTTCTGAATAGACCAGCGGAAGACAACCAACCCCCAAAGGGTTAGGGGCAGAGCGTGAGGCCAGCACTGTGGCCTTTCCCATAGATCAAGGCTTCATTTGGCCACGGGCACCGCTGAATGGCGATGGTCTCAGACAAATGACAGTTCACAGAGGAGAGGTCCCCAAGCACTGCTTCGGCTGGGCCTAGTTCAGACGTGGTGCTGGGGTTGGGGTACTTAGTGTTTTACCGGACTGCTGTGTGGGCCATCCAGCTCACTGTTAGCCCCTAATAGGTCCCCAGATGCTGGGGCCTGACCTCCATGCAGGTCCGGGGCATCCATTAAGGCAAGGCTAGCTGAGCCACGCCGGATATTTACTAGCCTATCTCTCTTCATTCCTCTTTCTTTCCATCTACCTTCCTTCCCTTTTTCTCTCCCTCATTCACTCCCTTCCTTCTTCCACTGCTGAAACAGACACACACGCTGTGCCTTTTTCTACGCCTTCTCCTTAATTCCTCTTTTAATCCCTTGCCCTTTTCGCTACATTCTAGAACATTCTAGAGGTCTACCCGCTCCGTAGCTTGCTATCAATTTGTTCCAAATATGTCTCATTCCCGGCCAGGGGCGAGCAGCCACAGAGCCTGTGAACTCCGTGTACATTCCATTATCAGCCTGACTCCATAGGCACCAGCAGCTTATGGGAGCCCAGCCGGCCCAGTTCTATCGTCAACCACTGCCCACCTGCTGGTAATAAGCACACATACCGGCCCGGACCTTATCTCTCCGACGGATCAGAATACACAGGGATGTAGATTAGTCCAAATCTTTAGCTAAACAGACCAACAAACAAACAGGCAACAGTTCCTATTTTGCTTGAAAACACAAATCTCTTTCAAAGATTTCCCGCATCAGAAGGTGAATGGAGACAGCGAGTCTAGGGGTGGATTAGGGGCGGCTTTTGAAACGGCGTTAACTGGGGCACGGGTTTGAGCGCGATGCCTGGCGTTGCGGGCCGCCTGGCGCTGCGCCCCTTCGGTGGCATGCGGGCCTAATGATTCCTAATGCGGCTAAACATTACGGTGCCATGAAACCCGCTTTTCACTGGGGAGAGCCACGCAAATCTCCCATCGCATGTTCCCTTTGTTGATTTCTGTGAGACAACAACGCGGCGTGCTTATCTCCATTACAGCCCAGCACCACAGGGAGCCAAGCAAATCCTTTCACCCAATGCCTTATTAGCTGCTATTTCCTTCTGTCTCCCTCGCTCCCTAACACAGCCTCCATGCCTACCTCTACCGACGGAGAGACAGAGAAACAGAGAGAGAGAACGAAAGAGTGAAAAAAGACAAAAATACAGATAATTACCTCTTGTTTTCCACCCACACCACCATCACCAGCCATTTCTTTTTAGAGTCCATGGGTCTCCATGACGATGGTCCAGCCATCCCTCTCAAGCCAGAGAGACGGAACATGGCAGAGGGGTAAAGTTAGATATTTGAAGGCCTGTCGTCCCCATTTGCTCAGGGTATTAATTTCAGAGGCAGCTTATAGCCCAATGCCTATTGTTTAACATTGTATTGTCAGACAAAATGGAAACACACAAGACAGTAATAGCCACATATCTGGGCTTAGGAAGGGATACTGCCAGAGACGTGTTCACAATAACCACAAAGATAGTTGCATGTCATCCTCTGTCTCCTGCACTCCTCTAATCTACCTCTCCCTAGATAAACACAGAGACGGCCTGGCTCTACCAAACTGGAACCAGACCGTGCAGTTTGCGCTCGGAAGAAGCCGTGGAGCATGAGGAAGCGCTCTAATTCGGAAAGGTTCCTGCGGGGAGATGAGTTCTGTGGTCCCCTCCCCGCGCCCTCCATCGCTCCTTCGTCCACCTCGGCCGCTCTTCCTCCGCGACTCGAAGTCTGCCTGCATGGGTCGCGGCAGATACGATCTGGCGTTTGTTTTTTGGGTGCCTCCCCAGAACGCAGCTCTGCCCCGCGGTCCTCAGCTGGGCCTAGTGTTTGGGTAGAGTGTGTTTATTTGTTTCTCTTGTAGTCCTGGGAATAATTATCGGTACCATATGTCTGGCTAATGCATCTTTCTCCAAGCCAATAGCGAGGCAGGCTGCCTGCTCCTTTCTCCATTTTAATTACTGTTAATATTGCAAGTGTTAGGCTGGATCCCATTGTTTCCGGCTTATTTTGACTTCATAAAGTGGCATTCAGTTTTTCCACAGAAAACTATGTGGGTACGGATAATTAGTCGGAATTAATGAGTTAGGAGAGCTAAACTCAAATGGAACTTGTGCGCGTACCTTACCAAAGAAGTGTGCTCATGTTTTTTCACCTTGTAGTGCTTTCTCTTTCACATACTTGAACATCACAGCTCCCAAAGGAGCTTGACACATCAGCGATGTCGTTTCATTTGACTTTTTAAGTGGCCCCCTTCTACTTCTGTCGGCCATGCTATTTAGCTGTTTGGAATGAAATAAAATGTGACTGATTTCGCCCCAGCATTAGGTGTGAAGGTGTTGGATGTTTGAGTAAGGAGTTAGGGTACAGAATGTTTGCGGAGTGCTGTCCTACAGTAGAAGTGACAGGGCTAGCGGAAAGCCGCCTAATACAGCAGGAGTAAGTGGTGTCACGGGCACGGCCGTCACCTCATATTTCCCTGGCTTGGCAGTGGGCCAGACAAGTTTGGGGGTGGTGATAATGACTGCTGACTCAATCAGATGGAGTGTAGCTAAAAAACAGCTAACCAAGCGGGTCAGGAAGTTGACTCACAGCCAATCAGAAAGGTTGAGCGACAGAGCATGAGCCGTTGCTTATCTGCCGAGATAAAAAAAAAAGGCCTACTAATTTCTCATCTCAGTGTCATCTGTCTGACAGGAAACATTAACGACGGATAGATTTGATTTCCTCCGTAATAAAAAGGTATTTAACTAAACAAATCCAGATATTAGAATCTCAGAAAGTGAGATTGGGAGTGACATCTCTGACCAACATGTCATTTCCTGCTCTGCTATCTAGCTGGCAGTTGGGAAGTCGACGCAGTCTGCAGTGTTTCCAGGGTAATGACGGCTTGGCTGCTTCTCTGTTTTGCTCTCGCCCAGCCTTTTATTTCAATAAGAAATCATCCATTATTTAGCTCCCAACCCGTCCGCTTCATGCCTCCCCCTCGACTCTCCGTCTCCCTCTTGACTCCCCCCTGCCTACCCTCGGATCTGAGCACCCTGCTGATACTTACTTCAAGGACAAACGTGGAAGAGGAGAAGAGTCGACCCAGCCACCAGACAAGAACGACACACACGCACACACACACACACACACACACAATCCTCTCAGAGGGAAGAGACTCGTAAAACGTGTGACCCAAATATACATGGCTTTGTACTCCAGTTCAAAGTTTCCTGTCCTTTTATTAAAAAACTCCTCAAAAACAACAATGAATAAATC
The DNA here is from genome assembly GCF_011004845.1 of Esox lucius. Lineage (NCBI taxonomy): Eukaryota > Metazoa > Chordata > Actinopteri > Esociformes > Esocidae > Esox > Esox lucius. Next base: position 11,844,458 of record NC_047590.1, read on the forward strand.
ATACACACCAGACCTGGTGCTTTTCCTAGAGAGGAGAGGAAGAGAGAGACAGAAAAATAGAGAGAAAGAAAGGAGATTGGTGAGAGAGCAAGAAAAAGACAGAGTTGGAGAGGGAGAGAGCATGAGAGTTTAAAATAAGACAAAAACAGCCAGAGAAAGGAAGAAAGGAAAGAGAGAAGGTGTGAAGAGAGTTGAAGAGAGAGAGTATCTCTCTCTTTCTTTGCATCTCTCAGTGGCACTTTTTTTCTGTGATTGTCCATATTGCAGGTTTGTGATTCCATATTACTGTTAGCAGAGAGTCAATGCTTTGAATCAAAGTACCACTCATTTCACGTCTGATACAATGTTACTTTATGCAGCCAAGAAGCTGCACGATCACAAAGCTTTGAACTCCGATGACGACACAATCCAACATCCTTACCAAACTATGAAAAGTCCCAGACTGGCAATGCAGTAGTGAGATAATGAAAAATAAGGAACAAACAGTGACAGTATTTGAAAAAGGGGAGTGGGACTCCAATAGATATGCTCTAGGCCTAGTCTGTGGCCATTTTACTGTAGCAGCACCTGCTTTGAAAATAATCCTTTAGCAGAGGATTATTTACACACATACGCAGGTGAAACTGAACACACGCACGCACGCACACACACTTCCCACTCAGTACAATCCAAGCTCCACATGTCAGCTGATTAAAGTGTGTTTCCAGGTGTGGCCTATTCCCATGGTAACAACTGTACATCGCATTCTGTCTGACACGCCAGGTAAGAGAACCACCACGTAGGCTGTCATAAGGCAGGCCTTTAAAAGATTACTTCACATTTGAAATGCCAATCTCCAAATGAGGGATGTCTTCACAGAGCTGCCGTGCCACAACACGGCACACTGCCGAGTAGCAGCTCCTCCAGTCTATCGCACACAGAAATCAGCTAATTATGCTATTTTCCTTCAAGTGCACAAACATCCAGTCCAGTGAGATTTGTGTGACAGAAAAAAGTCTCCTTGCATTACAGTGTGCCAACGAGATGTTATAATTTCCCTTGAAAACTGGGGCTAGACACAAGAATCCTAATGATGGAATGTTTGATGTTTAAATTAGGATATCACAGGCGAGGAGCTATCCTCCACGGGCCACACCTTCTTATGACAAGATTAGCAGCAAAGCAAAGCCATTACTGTGGTTTATTTGGGCCCGGATTCCAGACACAGTGCTAGCCAGTCACCCCGAGAGGGAGGGAGGAGACGGACGGAGGGGCGGGAGGGAGGAAGGGAGGGGGGGGGGCAAGAGACCAAAAAATAGAGAAAAAGATGAGGAGCTGAGAGGAAGACAGAAAGGGAAATAAGGAACGAAGGATTGGGGGGGGGGGGGGCTGGTAAGACTGATCAACAAACATAAAAAGACAAGCTAATCAGAATTTCGCCACATAAGATTTTTTCCCCCCAAATGTGGTTATTGATAAATGATGTTGTAATTTACCACGTAAAGCCTTACCTTATGTTTCCCATTCATCTCTTTTGATATGAGTGATATGCACAAGTTCCTCTTTTCTGTCACCATATGGCATTAAACCATTCAGCATCACTAACACGCAGCATCACTAATATAGCATAAAAAGACGATACACAGACAATTCAACGTGGAAGACAGTGCAATCCGTGGGAAAGTGACATCTGCGCGTGAAACAATACAGTCGACGGTGACACAGACCAGCCTGTGACCATAAAAGTACAGTCAATCTCTCAGCAACAGAAACCCACATGTCCGCCACAAATCCCTTCCAAGGTCAGCCTATACCAGGCCTCTAGCAGAGGACGCTGCAACCGCCCAGTAACGGAGGACAGGCCTGAGCTTAGAGAGCCACTCTAAATCCGTTCCCGTCACCATCAAGGGGCCAGATTGGCCAAGCCGGCAGGGCGTGACGAGCAGATGAAACCTGCAACGCTCTACGTTTCTCCAGGTGCCTAGGGCGAGGGGGTGGAGAGGCCACCACAAACTCCAGAGGTGTTGTGCACGGAGATGTAGGACCGCTGTCAGCTTGTCAGCTTTGGCTTTGAGCGTAACAAAACGTGAGCAATCCGGCTCCAAGGATCAAGCGCACCCTTTCTTACCTTAGTCCTCACATTAGCCAGTAAGAATCATTTCCTGAAGCTTCATCTGTGAGTGGTTTCTATTGTGGCCTTCGTTCTAACCTAAACCCTAACTGAAAGCAGTTGGAAATGAATGCCAATACTAGACCATGGAAACTCGATGTTTATGGACAAGCGTCGGATTTCGCAGGGAGTAGTGAGCGCTGGTTAGGCAGGCAAAGAGACAGACAGAGGCGGACAGAAAGGCAGGCAGAAATGTAAGACAGAGAGGCAAGCAGAGAGGCAGGCATTAGGACAACAATGAGGGCCAATGATGGCGGTCCCCTCTAAGGTTCTCAGGTTGTGTCACAAGGGCCCTCTTCATCACTATTAACCAGGGATGGGAAACACATCGCTTCTCTTTAAAACTCTGACCCGCCCTTTCATTCCTGCGCACAGGGCCCGATTATCCTCACTCACCCTTTAAAAGTCAAACACATTCGCACAGGCTGGAAGGTATACACACACGTGCAAACACACACGCGCACACACACACACACACAAACACACACACGCACACACTGAGTGGCTCACAGGGCTGGGTCTCAGGGACAGATCTATATTTAAGAGGGGAAATTCAGCAGCGAGTGTTTAACCTTGCAGTTCAGATTGTGACTTTGAGCTTGTCACACACAGCAGTGCTGTGGTAGCTGTTGAAGTGTTAGAGATCCAATGAGCTGCTGTGCTTTATTTTCCCATGCAGGCAGTCAGTCAGTCAGGCAAGCAGTCAGTCAAGCAGTCAGGCACTCGGCGCAGAGTTCATTTCTCCTTTGAAGACGACCTTGAGCTGCAGGTGGAACACGGTGATGGTTTTAAAGCTTGGATTCAAAGTTCCACGCATGTCAGTAGGCTGGAGGAACTCAAGGTCACTTCCCACTCAAAGTATCAGGAAAACTGATCTCCCCAATAACCATAGTCTCAAACTATAGCCCATTATTATAACAGGTCAGTGGGTAGGACAGAACTTGATCAAAACCTAGAAATAGAGATATTTTTTTTAAACTCGCCCAATAAAGGTTCAAACCATGTCTTCCCGGTCCCCTCCAGCTATGTTTACTCATTAGCGTGGCTAGCCCGGCATGTTAATAGATGAAAGATGAGCAGAGGAGAGATAATGAAAGACAATACAGTTAACTGCAACAAACAGTGGCAAAGCCCAGTGGGAGCGCCTGCTCATGTCCATGCCGAACACCAAACGTGCTGCAGCCGAACAGCCGTCATCTGCTCTCCGTACTGTTTGTTCATGAAACCCAATTAATCACACTTTCAGAGGAGGACACAAGCTCTCCTCTCCACTTACTTTTCATTCAGGATACAACTGGACACGGGTCTAGAAAGGAAAAACCTTGCCGGCTAATGTACAAATTTTAATTATACGTGACACCAAGTGACAAAATGGCTGTTTATTCTTTTAGTTTTTACGCATTTTTTAGATATTTGGTTTTCTACATGTTGACAGGTCAACTGGTGCACAGATTCACAGTAGATGCATTTCAAAGCCCTGGTTAGGCTTGGTAGGCCTTTCGCTAGCTAGCTAGCATTTGCATGCCACATTAGTAGCCTAGTTACTGCGGGTGGGGTCTAGCTATCTTTAGAGTATAGCTGTGTTAGCATGGCTCTAAGTTCAATGAGTGATCAAGCCTAGGTATCTTTATATTACAAGCTAGTTTTGGCATCCAGTAATAATAATGTGAACTAAAATGTTTTTTAAAAGAAATAATATGTTCATATGACTTTCTCCTTATAAGCCGACGTCCAGTCATTTTACATTAATCAACATTTTGGTTTGGACAATTCTGCTACAAAGGTAATGCTATGCAATATAATAACTCCTGAACTTTGGCTTGACTGTTTATGCAATGGTTACAATGCAGCACTGATCAAAGTTGTTACAAAGGCCGCCAGAAGTACGTTTAAAAAATTAAGAATATCTGAAAGACTAAAGGGGACATCTGTCCTGTCACCTAAAAATGAATGAGGGAAGATCTTAATAGTGCTAGCTAGCATTAGCATCCACTCGGTAAAGTGGTAGTTAGTGAAGATGAAGGAGACCTAGATAGCAAGCTGTCTCTACAGTGGAGGAATACCGGTCAGACTCTTTCTCTTCTCTGTTGAATTGCTGGTTGGGCTCTGATCAACAGACGCAGGCAGACAGATTTCCCCCCCAACAGACAAATTACATGCAAATTTCCACCAAATAAATGAGTTTTAAGTACTTGACAACCTGTCAGGCTTAGAATATTGAAATGTCCTGACGGCTAAATAAACAATCAACAATAATCACTCTATGCAAATTTGATATTTCTCGCACAATGATATATATAAAAAATAAAAAATACAACTATAAATAAATAGACACAAAGGCATCTGCTGTTTGTTCAGGTACTGAACAGATATGGATGCAAATGAAAGATTCTTTAGGATGTAATTGATTCAAACGTTCCCTCGCCTCTCTGTCTGTTTTATTGTTCTTTTTTTCCTCTCTTTTTGGCTGTTTTTCTCCTCTCCCTTTATCTCACTTGCTTTCAATATACACGGATAATGGTCGATGTAAATGAGTGAGCGAGGAGAAAGGAGGGAGGGCGGGAGGGAGGAGGAACGAGATACCCTTTTCGTCTACCTCTCTTTTCATCTTTCATGTGAGTGCAGCTGCTGGAAAAATAATGTGCTCTTATTAACTGTATCGGAAACGAGTGTGAAGAATAAATTCAGGGCTGGCTGGCTTTAGCTTGGGCTTGACTCTCTGTCCGCACAGGAGCCCACAGCGGTACCCCCACCTCACCGACACAACAGTAGATTAAGACCGACAAGAACAGATCAAGTAATTTCAGGACAAACGAATATCTCTCACTTTCTCATTCCTCTGTAAGCCATCCATGTGGAAACAGAGCCCTGGGTATCTTCATCTCCATAACCCTCCCCCCAACACACACACACACCCGCACCCACACCCCCCATCACTCCCATGATCCCTCCACCCCCTGTTCTCTGGACATCCTCGGTTAGACACTTGGGGATAGTGGTGAGGGTCTAATGTGTGTTGAGCAGAGGCTGACCCAGTAACCCCCTCCTCCCGCCCCAGATCAGTACCTCCATTAGTCCAGCTAACAGGCTACTATGTACCCGGGTCTGACACCTCACCTCCCAGCCTCCTGTATCTCTGGTAGCCGCATCTCCACTAACGGTCCCCATAGGACCACCTCCCGGGCCCCAGGTGTACACATCACAGCACCTCCGCTGACAGGAGGAGTAACTGGCAACAGCAGCAGCTCCTCAGGGATGTCTGCATATCAGGAGTTTTTCCCGGCCATGGGCCTTCAACTGCTGACTGTCGCTTTCACTCAGATATGCCGAAATCCCCCGCTGCCAGGTCAGTCTGTGAGTCACATGTTCTAGGTATCTACATCCCCCGCTGCCAGGTCAGTCTGTGTGTCACAGGTTCTAGGTATCTACATCCCCGCTGCCAGGTCAGTCTGTGTGTCACATGTTCTAGGTATCTACATCCTCTGCTGCCAGGTCAGTCTGTGTGTCACATGTTCTAGGTATCTACATCCCCCGCTGCCAGGTCAGTCTGTGTGTCACATGTTCTAGGTATCTACATCCCCCGCTGCCAGGTCAGTCTGTGTGTCACATGTTCTAGGTTTCTACAAACCCTGACATCCTAACATCCACTTGCTAAGGAGAGATGTCTGTCTCTTGTTTTTTTTTCTCTCTCTCTCTCTGTTCTGTCTAAGTCTGTCTGTGGGTCTTTTGGAAGGTCTCTCCTCAGGAGTAAGAGCTGTCCCATAGGGACAAGCTACATTTTCTCACTGAAATCAAGCCACCTCCAAACTATTAACTAAATTGCTGCACCATCCTGCTACCTGGGCTCTGCTAGTCACCCAGCATCTGGGTACATGTGTATACTGGCACTGTGAATCTGCAAACGTGTAAATTAACTGTAAATCAATGTACATTAACATAGTAACCTCTCATATCCCATGATCACCACACCTTAACCTTTTCACGCGTGAGTTTCAAATATTCCTTACCGACCCCCCAGCGTGAGTTTTTTTGCACGTGACTTCAGTACTCTGCAGCATTTGAACTCACTCCAGCATTTGAACAGTCACCTTGCTAGGTAAGGAACACTACATGCATTGTATTGCAAGCTTCTCTCGTTGACTCAAATTCTAAGAGCTGCAAAAGTTGGTTGATTGATAACTGTAGCTAGCTAGAAAACATCAGCTAACCGCTAGCAAACGTCAGCAACCCACTAGCTAACAAATCGTGACCAGTAATTCAGTGCAGTGAAAATGAATAAACTATATAAAATGCATGCAACGGGTAACGTAACTTCTAGAAAGTTTTTGCAATGGTTTTGATCGGTAGTAGTCGCTAATATAATTCGTTTTAGTGTTGGCTGTCTGTTGGTACGTAAGTAACACTTTTTGTCCCGATTTGAATGCTTTCTACCTGGTTAATATCATTGTATGGTCTTGAAACAATTACAATCTGGAAATAAAGTTATAAACACTGTTTGAGCTAAATATGAGTAAATAATAGCGCGGCTTTACCAACCATTGTTAAGTTACTTGTAGCTAGGCATGCTAATGGTGCGTTCTAATCACACCAGTGTGATCGTACGCTTCAGGGACCACTCTAGCCTGATCACACTGGTGTGATCGTATGCGTCAAACGGTTAAACACAATTGTATGTCAAATTTACATTGATTATTTGATTATTACATTGATTATCTACTCCTTGGCAGCACGGTTAAACCAAGTTCCTCTGTCAGTATGTGTAAGTTCCACTTCAGATTATATAGACCTGCTCTTGTCACCTTCAGCACTCATATTACCTCCTGGGCTCTGCTTGGCCTCATCACCTCCTCAACATGTCCTCCATCAGTCCCTCCCTCCCTAACCTTCGCCCAACCACACGTCTGCTCACTCACTCACAACTAATCACCCTGGGAACGTTCTCATGAAGACGACGATATCTCCTGCCGTTATTGAGATGGACCCTGCATGGAAGATGGTCCTTTAACCTGAGGTATTCCGGAACAGGTCGGGGGGGACATTTCCAAAACAATGGGGCGTAGCCAACCTTTTTGGCACATTAGCATTCTCCTGGTTCATTGTTGTCGCGGAGAAAGGCTGTGTTGTTGTTTAGCGACGGATGATATTCAGATGTGGAGGCCGGCTGCGGAGGGAGGCAAAGCAGGGTTGATGGGATCTTTGCGCCTGTGGCGCTGGACACCTGGGCCGGAGGGGGGGGTAGACAGAAGACGAGAGGCAGCAGAGAGAGAGAGAGAGAGAGAGAGAGAGAGAGAGGGAGAGGGAGGGAGAGTGGCAGACAGACAGACAAGCGGTGTTATCAATCACAGGTCCGCTCTATTAATTTCATCAAGGCCCCAGTGCCCGCTGACATTAACTGACATGTGGTTCTGGCCCACCGCTGGCTGGCTGTCTCCTACCCATCCCTGAGGTGGAAACATCGTAGCCACGCTTTTCAAATGCAAATGGGGCTTTAACCTTAAACAGAGGCGCACGCAAATTATCTCATCGCCTTCGAGTCGCAACGCCTGCGCTCCTTCAACACCTCCACCTTCCCTTTATCCACTCTCCATCGCTCCCTCCTCCCTCCACGCCTCCTTCCCTCCATCCTCGGCCAGTTGGATCCCCGGGGTGAATGAAGAGAGGGAGAGCATTGTTAGAGGAGACGGATGGAGACCCTGTGGCGGAGGAGGAGAGGAGCAGCGGGCTTGCTGACTTCTTCTAGCAGTGCTGAGACCAGCATTTCTGTCCTGACGAAGGCGCAGAGAGCAGAGAGGAGCCTGGGAGGAGAGGACAGCCGGGACGAAGACATCTCAAGGACGTGGCCCCCGCCCGGGGGGGGGGGTCCACTACCTGTTCCCCTCCCCTGTCTTTATTCCCCTCCCCCGCTTCTCTCTCCCCTCTCCCTCCCCCATCTTTTCCCCTGGTCTATGTACCATCGCTCGCCTCCTCTCTCTCCCCCGTCTCCCCCCTCCTGGTGGCCAGTCCCTCCCCAGCATTCTTCCTCTCTAATTACCTGACAGTGTGGAAGGTGACTGCTAGGGGGACAAACACGGGGGGCCAACAGGTTCCCTCCCCATGCCAAAACATCAACACAATAATAGCCAGTCAGCATCATTGGGTCCTCTAACGTTGAACACATAGGAGCTGCTTATTACACGTTTTTCTTATCTGTGGATAATGTGGAGATACTTCATCAGGTCCTGGGTCAATCTTTTCCCCACAACTGTTTTACAATGCAGAACACTCTTTACCTTGCACACACACACACACACACACACACCAATGCTCAGGCACGTTTCAGAAGCAGTAGCAGTGTTCTGTGATGTAGATAAGCTGACAATACAGACACCATCAAATGTGACTCATCTTCTCTGCTGTTCTGGGCATCTTTAATGATGTTCTCTATATGATTAGTAGCCATCTGAAATCTGTTTACATTTCAATATACTGTACACAACAGTTCCTTTGGCCTCGTCTTCCAAAAATACCCTGTTCTGAAACGGAGTACAGTGCTATTAGAACTGTCAATATTGTGAAGCTTTAGCGCAGGCACAGACGAGGCATCAGTTACCAAAACTAAAGAGGTGCCATTGTTCCTCGAAATGATTATTCCCCCCCCCCCTTTTCTTCTTTATCTAAGCAGACTGAACACATTAATTTTAATTGAGACATCAGTGGAAGGAAACAGAGCTCTGCGTTGGACAGGCAGTGAAGACATGAAGGGAATAACTGCGAGACAGCAAGGATTTCAATCCAGGGGAAACGGAGAGGAGACGGAGGGAGAAGAGAACCTGAGGCAGTGCAAACCCAAACAAACACATCCTTCTCATATGGACGTGGTTTCTTTCGCTGCGCTTTTATCTCTCCATCTCTTGTCTCTTTCTGACGCGCAGAAAGAAAAACATCAAAGACACATGGCCAGACTAGGCCGTGCCTATATCTAACCTATTGGTTGTTGTGCTCTGAGGTTTTGCGTGTGCACACGCACGTTTGTGGACTTAAGTGTCCTCATGTGTGTGCATGGGTTGTCCGAATGTTGTTTTAGGGTTAGAGTTGGATTCACTTAACTAGTGAGTAGTTAACCGTGTTGAACAGGAATAAATACGCGTGTCTGACAGACAGAGAGAGAAGGGACGGGAGAAGCATCGTTCTGAGAGTTAAGTCCTTGTTGTTCGGAAGTTTGACCAATGCACCTGGAACCCACACATAAGTGGCCCTCCAAGCACCACCAACCACGCAAGATTCAGTGTTCAGGCGGGAAAGTGGGAAGAAACCAGAAAAGGGGAGAGACAGAGATACAGAGACAGAGAGGGCAAGAGACAGTCAGAGACAGAGAGATAGACAGAAAGAGAGAGAGAGAGACAGATACACAGAGGGAGTGAGTGAGAGAAAGAGGGCAAGTGACAGTCAGAGATAGAGAGATAGACAGAAAGAGAGGGAGAGAGACAGAGAGGGAGAGAGGGAGAGAGGGAGAGAGGGCAAGAGACTGAGAGAAGGAGAGCGAAGAAATGAGAGATGCTTGAGTACCATGTCACAACACTCAGAGTATACAGGTTGCAGTACCAATATTCCCCCAGAATTCTCTCTCTCACACACAAAAACACACGCAGGCCCCGGGCGTGATTAGCCCGGTCCGGGAATGCTTAAAAACACAATGACCAAGCTAACTATGATATCTACGGTGAGCCCCCCCCCCCCCCCGGAGTGATTACTGAACAACGGGCCGAACATCCGGTCCGCTCCGCTACAGGGACGTTGCTCGTCAATGGGACCCTCCTTTCAGCACACACATTCAGAACCTCTGTCCGGTACACAGGAAGGAGGCCCGTCTGAAAAACCAGACCTACAATGCGATCCTCCGTGGCAACTAACCGGGCTGGAATCGGGAACCTGTGTTTTCTCTGATTGCAGAAAGTAACTGGGTGTAGCTATTGCTCTTTAGAAAGAAGAAACCTTTTCGCTTTCTTTCCCCATTTGCAACCACTCAGACGAATGGCTATTATTACCATCATCAGTGGAGACGCCAAAATCACGCGCTGACAGGCAATCTTTCTCTAGTCGGTGCACTTGTGTGTATCCTACAGTCATATTGACAGGGCGAGGCTCACAAACGGCACACGCGAGCCCACTACAGGCTTAATAGCATTTCAAGTGTTTCTCAGGCTTGTGTTGAAGCTCCCAACTGAATAACACCATTGTCAACATCAAGAGGATACAGCCGCAACACGGGAGAGCAGAACAGGCTGAAAAGACTCATCGCTACACACACACACACACACACACACACACAATGCAGAGACACACTCTGCACAGCACACACACACAACGCAGAGACACACTCTGCACAGCACACACACACCCAATGCAGAGACACACTCTGCACAGAACACACACACACACACAACGCAGAGACACGCTCTGCACAGCACACACACACACACACACACACACACTCCTACACACCCCTACATAGCAATATACAACACAAAACTGTCAGTCTGTCTTTCCGTCTGTGGATCTACACCATATGCCCTTTCCAAGCTTTAGAGCTGATAATCTAGCCCAGAATTTCAGATCCAAGAGACGGATAAAACATTTAGACTCTCACCCTTGTTCTCTAAGGCTTCACTGTCCTCTTTTCTCTCTCTCTCTCTCTCTCTCTCACTCTATCTCTCTACCCCCCTTTCCCCTTGCTTCTCTATTTCCTTTTCCATCACGCTGCTCTCTCTCCACCTCATGACTCAGTCTCGAACAGATCTTGTGATGATTATTTCAGAAGCACTGTGGTGTAATTCTGTTTCCCTACAAAGTTATGTTCTACTGCAACAGCCGCCACTACAGGAACCCACCTACCAGCAGCACACCAGTCCAATGGCCACGTCACGGGCATTATGAAAACAGCTCTAATGAAGTCAAATGATCCTGTGAAGGGTTGGTTCGGAGTTGGTTCTGTTTTATTCATTTTTTTCACAGAGACCCTGCCCTCACCTCTCCTCTCTAGGGCGGTTGAAGGAGGAAGTCCCCCTTCTCCGTTAACTGCCCCCCCCCACCCCCCGTTCCCCCTCACTGTCTCCCTCGCTGTGCTGGTGTTCAGAAGTCATTTGCCAGCTTGTGTTCCACTCGCCTGGCATGGCTCTGTTTGATGTGCTGTGGCAGACATGGCGATGGCACAGCAGCATAACCTGTGTTTGTGAAGTCTGAAGCCAGCCCCCTCACACAACCCCCCCCCCGTCTCTCTCCATCCATGGCAGGTGTGGTAGAGCCCGTCTGTGTGGCTCATTAAAAGCGAGAGGCAGGCAAGCAAGATAGATAGATAGAGAGAGCTAGATAGAGAGCTAGATGGAGGGATTGAGATAAAGGAGAAAACATGATGTTGTCCCTCACCTCCTCCCTAATCAGCCCGTCTTCCTACCAACACACCACGCAGCAATTAATCCAGACAGGGCTCCGAACGCGCAAATCCACCAGGACCTCGTTTCAAACACTCACATAAACACGCTACAAACATCTGAAACTAGTTCATTTGGTGACTGGAAGAAGAAAATAAGAAGCCGGGAAATGAAACGGGATGTGACGGACAGGCGTTGAAAAGGAATTAAAGACGGCAAGCAACAATCTGCTATTGAATCTTCTATTGTCAGATGTTTTGCAGAAACATGGTCATGATGGGATTGATAATCCAGATTCCATTAAATGGGATTCTAAATGATATCGACCAAGGCCCATTTTGGCATCCATTTTTTAATTGTATTTTTTTATTTTAAGCCCTACCATAAAAAAGGTGATCTAATCAACCACTACAATGTTGACATTCTTTATAGGACCCATCAGATGGATTTTCAAATACCTTTTCATGTATGGTTTGATAAAGGAAGTTCAGCCAGTAACTGTGCGTAACATTTGTACCCTAAACTGTTAAAGACTGAGTCAAATCTGTAGCAATAAAACCAAAACTGCATTTTGAGGTCCTACGTACCAGGCATGGCTTTCCTTTTCAAATCGGGAGACCCTTAAGTTTGGCAAAACACAGCTCTAGAAGATTCCTGCACAACAAATATTGGAGGTGTTGGCTGACAGGTTAACTAACGGTAATCACAAACTCTTACCTCTAAGAAGAAAAACACATGCCCGGGGATTGCAAAATGGAACACAATATAGGAAATGGACGTTTTCTATAATATTACTGTATCTGTGTGTGTGTGTGTGTGTGTGTGCGCGCGTGTGTTTGTGTGAGTGTAAAAAGAAGAGCTGGCTGAATGAAATGAGGGTCTAGAAAGTGGAAAGAGGCTGTGTCTGGCTGATGAGAGGACTGCCTGTGTCATCTGTGAAGCGCCTATCTCCCTCTCCTCTTGAAGAAGCCATTTCAACTCCACACATCAATAGCAAACCCTCTGGAGCAAAGCAGCACAATAATTCCTGATAAATCACTGCCTTGCGGACACACTCGCCTCGTTCAAATGCACCCCTGACCTTCAGCTCCCTCTTTCTACATCATATAGCCCAGAAATACAAAAGCTTATTAGCTTAGAACATTGTTGATACGTCTGTGTGAAAAGCAGTGTACTAATGAGCCAAGCACAAGGCACCCTTCCATCATCCTTTGGAGATATTTCCTTTCCGACTGGAACATGAAACACTGCTAATGGCATCTCCTTTTCATAAAACGGGAGAAAATGATATAAATACAGCTTTTTTATTTCTAATATCAAAGGGAACCTTGTCAATGAATATAGAGCTGTGTCAGTTCCTAGATCACGGTCAGAGTGAAAGCGAACAGACAGACAGACTGACTGACTTGACAGAAACACAGATAGATGGACAAGCAGGGAAGCAACCAACCATCACAGATTAGCGTGGATAAGGTAGCAGGGACTACACCAACTTTGCAGGTTGAAGGAAAAATAATGTTTACATCCAGAAATAAACAAGAGGTTACCAGGTTACCATATAGTATCACTTCCAGAGACCTGGAACGCCAATAATACGATGCTATCACCATAACATAAAGGTTAAAATATCCCCCGTAAGGAAGGTATTTCCATTAGTGAATAAAAAGTTTAAATTAAATCTTGCTAATCAACACATTTCCTACTTGTAGACAAAGGGAAACCCCATGCTAGAGAATTAACCACCAACACTGCTCTGAAACCCTTTAGGGAATATGCTCTCCAGACAGACTATCCAGTTTCTCTCTAATCACTACCATTCCCTCGTTTTGACTGGAAACTCTCCCGTCATCCCCCTCTCCTTCTGACATACTGAGGAGTAACATCCCTAGCCATCACCAGAGAACACAGCAATCATTCTCTCATTAAACAACTCCTTTTCCAGAACTCTTCCGAATGCTCAATAGAATCGTCTGCTCCAACAAATTATTTGGTCGACAGCCCCCGAGGACCGGTACACTCTCAGCGCACGGTGGTAATGTTAGTAGACTCTGAGGCTTTCACTCAAGGGCCACTGCCTGAAAGGGAGAAACAATATGGACTTTGTTCTGACAGAAAGCGGTCTGTGGGGAAAATGTTTAGAGGCTACTTAATTAGGCATAAATTGTGAGGTAAGTCAACCTTCAGATGTGGAAGACACCACAAAACGAGAAATAAAACGATCCTCGAACTGATCATTTCCCCCTTATACCTGGAAAATGCAAGGTGCTACACTCATAGATGGCACTGTCTTCTTGTAAGCCCACAATGTTTCCCCACGTTCCTTTGTGCATTTGGAGAATTAGAAACAGTAGTGGAGGAATTGCAGGAAGGGAAATATGCCCAAATTCCTTCCCAAATGGTTCACGCTAAAACCAAACGTCTCAGACAGTGCTGTGTTTCCCAGGAAATGGATTCCATACATGGATCCATGGGTTCAGGTGTCCCAGAGTCTTCATCGGACAGTAAGGAAGGTTGGAAGTGTCGTCAAATCAGCAAGACAAGACACGCCGTGTGTGACTTTCAACCGCCCATCTCCCTTTCTTGCCCACACACCCTCACCGAAAGCACGCACACAGAATAACAGGTGAAGCCGCAGAGGGCGAAGGCACAGCAAGGTAGCGTCTCCAGACTCATACTTAAACACACCCTAGAGCCATGGCTGTACAACAGCAGCAGACTAAACCCTTAAGCACTACCTGCCGCCGCCTTTCCTGACCGTCTCTCTGCTAGCCGTACATCAAGAGAAGAGCACTAGCTGCAGTTTAGCCCAAACCACTGTGCTAAAGGTGTAAATTCCCCATGTGACGAGCCCCCTACACACACAGACACACACACACACACATACAACACCTCCCCCCGTTGTCTTCAGCAATGCTCAATTATTAATAGATAAACAAAGAGTCTGGCTGTGACGGGCTGTCTGCAGATATTTCTCCCTCTCATATCTCCCAGGCCCAGAGAAACACACACAGGGCTTGACACTCTAAAGAGGGAGGAGCGCTTTAAGGTCAAACTCACTCACAGCTTCGGAGACACGGGAGAAAGAGAGGAAGTGCACGGAGTAAAAAGAACCCAAAAACGTCAGGGGCTGAGATGTCTGGGAGGAGAACTAGTACAGATCATTTCCCCTACTGCTCCCCTGCTGCTGCCTGGAGTCCTGGCTTCCCTCTCTCTCTTTCTCACTCCTCCTCAGCCTGTCTTCTTCCTCTCCCTTTTGGTACCTCTCTCAGCCTCTCTCTCTTGGTCTCTCTCTCTCTCTCTCTCTCTCTCTCTCTGTGTGTGTGTCTCCCTGTCTGTAACTCCCTGTCTGTATCTATCAGCCTCCCTCACCCGAGGTGGAATACAGTGGAGAATACTGGAGGAAGACAGAATGCAGAGAACGGCCATACTGTAGCTGTGAATCATCTCCCAAGCTTTACGTAATACTGTGTAACTAACCAGTATGGAACTGGCATCACATGACATCACTAAGAGATCGGTGCAACTGTCACTGTCTCCGTCATTAATTGGGAGATGAAAATCAGACGGGCAAGCTATGAGGTCACATCTTCATTTTCTCTCTCATCTCTCTTTTCTTCTCTTTCGCTCTCTTCTCTTTCCTGTAAACACACAAAACCAATACGCACTCTCGGAAACGAGCGCGCGCTCGAACGCACACAAACCCTACCACTGTCTGATGTTAAGACAACAAATTTACAACACTCTATGTATGGCGAAGGGAGATAGATAGACAACCCCTAACAACACACACATACACACAGATGCCAGTCTCTAAAACACACCGAAAACGAGAAGGAAAAGCCCTCCCCTTCAATACTGCCTGAACACCACCACTACCATAAATCCTTCAAAGACAGAGCCGCATCTCTGACTTGTTAAGGCACCATTTGTCAGCTGCTCCAGGAGTGACTGTGTGACTCCGCTACTAATTGCCACTGGTGCTAAATTTAGTAGGAGAGATGTAGAGTCCTTTTGATCAGACGGCTCTGAATCTAAAAAATCATACTCAGCCTGGCAGGCAAGTTTACCCGCCTCTCCACTCTCCCCATCTGTCTGTCACTGGGGAATAGGTGAACTATTCCATATGTCAGACTTGTCAATCACCCACAGAAATATGGGAACTCTTTCTCTTTTCTTCCTGTTCTTCCAGCGAAGCTGCCGGAGCTCCTCTGTCTGAGAATTCTTTTTCTTGGGTTATGCGTGTTTATTTATATTTCAATGTCATCATGGGTGGTTCGAAACCTCAAGACAAGAATATTAATCAAAACCATTTCAGAGAGAGGAATTTTAATTGTTGGATTAATCAATCATTGTAAATAAGGCGGCTCCATGGGTGGACAGGACATCACAGGAAAACAGGATCCAATTGCTGGATAGAATTCCAGATACAACAATTTCATTGTATTTCAAAGCTTTTTTCTGAATCGATCATGTATCAAAACAAATCACGCTGTTAGCTGAATATTTCACAGGTTAGTCTGACCGAACGGTGCATCAGTCGGCTCTTTGCAATCCATATCATAACATTGATTCTCCATAGCAAATTGGAGCGGGCCGATGTGATGGAGAGCAGGGAAGAGGAGCGCAGCACTAGAAGGCACTTCCACAGCGCCACTAGGAAGCCAGGCACAAGGAGATAAGAAAATGGATTGCTTTTTATGAGCGTGCTATTGTTACCAACTGCTTGCTGCTGGTGCGCTACACATCAAGTCCCCTCAAAATACACCAATAACCGGATCTAAAAATATAGAGAGTCGCTGCATTCAATCGTACTTCATCTGCACCGTTGCTTGGTTGAGCATGAGCCCTGAGATGCCATTGCAAAAAGGGATCTGCGGAAAGTTGAAGAACAACTGGCATTGGCTGTGGTCGACCGAGGGAGAGTGGGGCCTTGACTCGCACACCGCAGAAGGGTAGCTCTGCATTAGCATGTGTGTTTGCAGGAGTGCATTTAATGCAAACAAGCGCAAACCTATTCTCCAGCAAAAGCCCAGTCCGTATCTGTCCAATAAATCAACTGCTTTGATCTGCAGAAGTGATGTTCCATATTGTAGCTTCTTGCAGTAATTAATATGTGCTTCATAATCCATCCAAATGGAAGGATTACATTTTGTGGAGAGACTGAACTTGTAGGAGAGTATCCATAAAATACACAAATCACCAAAAGCATCAACTGAACAAGACATATAAAGGCCAAGGTTTCTTGACGGAGTCCACTTGCTCATGTCTGCCGCAAATGTTGGTGACTGTTACTGAGTGTAAGTGACAATAAAAACAAGGACAAAATGCAGCTACGAGCCAACTGTCAAAATAAAGCTACATTTTCACCTCAGAGGAATATGTGACTGTTATTTGGGTCATCACTTACTTTAGGATGTTGATATTTATTACAACACTAACGCCAGTGGCGGCTGACAGCAGAATAAATATGACATGAGACATCTTTTCACGCCGCGACTGGACCCAAACACGTATCAATCATCCAAACTATGGGGTACGGGAACCCATTGGGATCATTAATGTATGCAACGCAAAATGGATGTTAATTTAGAGAACCAGAATGAAATGGCAATGTGTTCTGGGGTCTGTAGCAGCAAGTCTGAGCAGCTGCCACTGGATCATGCCTTAGCTACCATGCACTGTTGCGAGCGCCGTTTGAATCCAACTAACTGCTCTAGTGAGATCCCTTGTCCTTCGGTTCTCTCGGCCTATCCGGGTTGAAAGTAAACTGCAAAATTTGAAAACTGTTTTCCCAGATTAAACAAATAATGTAGCTCTAATAGGGATAAGATACTGACTGATTCATCATATATTCCCAGACACCTACTGGTCTGAGGTGGGCGGCGCTCTCCCATCAAACTGTTTAACTGTCAGCGTTTTCTCTCTACAAGTGTGTCTGGTTAACAGCCCTGTCTAATTCATTAGTCTGAATACAGGGCCAATCTGCCAGGAGAAATACCGCCTGTGTCCCCAATGGCAACTTATGCCCTTATACCGTATATATTGCATTACTTCTGACCAGGGACCCTAGACGTCCCATCTAAGACAGGGCACTGTGAAGGGCGTAGGGTTTCATTTGAGACGTAGGCTGGGAAGGAAGGAGGAAGCATCCAAATAGTGCTAGTCAACAACCACCCAGAGCTCTGGAGAATTACATCTTCACAGTCACCACGAGAAGAGGCGAAGAATGACATCTAGCCATGATAAATTCAAATATCACATTACGAGACAGAGAAAGATGTAATGAAATCACAAGTGTGTCATTCTCCCATGAAGGGGGACAAGGGGGCTTGACAGCTAATAGTTTCTTGTTTTAATCTGGAAAATGTTATTCCTGTTTCCCTCTGAACAGGGTACCAGGCAGCAAATCAGACCCATAATTATTGCCTGATGGTATTCCTTTATGTTTTCCCAAACCTTAATCAAACCTTTCACAACCATTCCATACCATCCTTCAAAACAAAACATTAAAGTGGCCTAAAAAATACTTTTAACACAGAATTTTAGCTCCAATAAAAAGGAAAAGAACACATTGGCCCCATATTTTTAAATTGGTGGGTCACGGTTCTTAGATTTAAGAATTGGGTCACTTGCCAATAAAGTTTGGGAACCCAAGGCAATGAATGGTGTCTAGTGTGGCTGATGTGGCCCAAATGACATGGTCACTACTGGATGAAGAATACCCTTCAGATCATAGGGAAAGGACCGCTCTGAACACTCACTGTGCGTGTACATGTGTTTTTCTCTCTTTCTTTGCACACAGACACACACACAGATGCACACAAGCACACAGTAATGGCCAAGGACCTTTGCATCTACCTTGCTGTCGGCTACTAACCCTGTTCTGGCACCAGTTCACATGACGGACCAGGCTGCTGCCCTCATACTCTGCCCTAGAGTTAACTCGCTGTGTGTGTAACAGGCACACTTAACCTCCCCCTAACCTCTGACCTGGTCCCAGAACATCACCGCCACATTACTGACATGCCCTCTTCAAAGCCCACACACACACACACACACAAACACACACACTCAGCACAAACAGAGACAGAAATCCCAGCTGACACTGTGCCTCTGCTCTGACTCATAACAAGACGAAAAGGGAAACCAATGAGCTATGAAACATGCATGGCATGCCGCGGCCTCCGGAAGATACATAAACAATGGTTTGATTAATCTCTACGGATGGACGCAAATTTGAGTAGAGAACTTGAATGACTTCATAGCCTTGTTTAATAGAAAACAAGAGGGAAAAGATAAAGAAATAGAGGCCAGCCTCAAATCTTGTGCAAACCATACAGTATGTCAGATTAACAATAGTATGTCCCAAACCATAGCGCGCTAGAAATAATACGCCAAAAGCATCCGGATGGCCTAGTATTTTTATTGGATTTTCACAGTATGTAACCAGGGATGCTTTTTGGGGTTATATAGACCACAACCCCAACAATTCTTCTGTCTTTTCACATCACAAAAAACTTAGTGATCAAGTTTGATGGTAATGGCTTCAATGTATTTCAGTTCTGAAAGACAAATGAATGTGCTATGAAATGCAGCACGCTAGGTAGGTAAACATTTAGGTGCCCATCTCAACAGTAACTAGACACTGAGGTGGCATTATTCCCTGGCATGGCACAGCAGTGAGACCCAAAGCCCTCTGTCCCTCAGTTAGAGCATGTTAGAGCATGGACAACTGTTCATTGTTATCATTGCCTAATCTGTTTTCCTTGATTACTATCCAAATTTAAATTCCCTCTTCTTAACTTCTCCTCTCATGTGCGTTGTAGTTCATTGTTTGGATCCCATTCAAGTTGTTTTGTTTTCATGTTCCAAGTTTCAAGTTCTGTTGCTTTTTAGTTATTTGATAAAATTCCTCCATTCTCCCTATGCATATGTCCTGTTTCCTTCAACAACGTTACAAGTAGTAGGAGCATCATGCTATGGGGATGCTTCTCCGCAGCAGGGACTGTGAGATTAGTAAGAATTGATGGAGTGTGAACAAATCAAAATACAGATATTCTTAAAGAGGTTCTGATACAGAGCTTAGGACCTAACACTGGGATGAAGACGAACCTTTCTGCATGACAACAACCTGAAGCACACACACAAGACAGAGCTGGAGTCGGGACAAGTGTGTGAATGTCCTTGAATTGCCCAGTCTGGACACAAACCCAATGAATACCTATGGGGAGACTTGAAAATTGTGTACTATACTTGTTACTGTTTACTGTACCTGTTTGTCTGTAGATAGATTAATGGATATACTGTATGTGTTTGTCTTTAGATAGATCCATGGATATACTGTGTCTGCTATTCTGTAGATAGATCTATGGATATACTGTACTTCTATACCTGTAAATAGGTCTAGAGATATACTATACCTGTTTGTGTGTAGATAAATGTTTATTCATATTCTGTACCTGTTTCTCTTAAGTTATGTGACTGTAGATACATTGTACCTGTCTGTAGTTTTATGAATGGATACAGTATACTTCCTTTAGTTACAGTATATGGCCATGGTTTCAGCTGTCTGTAGTTGTATGTCTCTTTATAAACCAGGTGGTTTGAATCCTGAATGCTGATTGGCAGATAGCCATGGTATATGAGATCGTATACAACGAGTATCCCATCACATTTAACTGCTCGAATTGGGTTGGCAACCAGTCTATAAAAGCAATAAGACATCTCTGTGTTTTGTGGTATATTGCCGATATATACCTATCAGTCTGTAGTTATATGTGTAAAAACAGGGAATAGAGCGTAACCCACATTGACCCAGATTATCATTGACTGTCCCTCTGTAAAGTCCCTTTCCCACTCAGTTTACTCAGAAACAGTCTGTAACTCAAAGTGAAAGAAACAGTGTTCCAGTGTTATCTTTACAAAACCGCTTTTGGGCTGCCGGTCCACTCCCCTATGGATCGCATGGCAAGGAAGGGAGGAAGGAGAAGGAGACATGGGTAATGTGTTCCTGCGACCCGGGACCCTGAAGCTATTGGATGCAGGGACTACCAGAGTCAGGCCTCGGCTGCTTCATCAGCTCCACACGCCACAGCCAGACAGAACAAATTACCACTGCATACTCCCCGAACAGGCTCGCATTACTCCCTCGTCCGGAGTGTGGTGTCTGCAAATGCTCTCCAACGCAATGGGACTTCTGTTGTTGCAGGATACGGTGGGAACGTGAAGGGAGGGAGGAAATTCTCCCCCTGATTACTCATTTGGCCCTATTTTGTTTTCGTCGGCGCCGCACTACTTTATCCTAGCATCTCAGACCTGGATCCACCCTCCAAAATCAGCTCCATTCATCTGCTTCATTGTGATGGATTGGTGGCTGACATTCACGTCCCATTCTGAAGGGGTCTGAAGGGAGGAACCCTCCAGCCCCGCCCACCTACACCTCAACAGAGCAGGCTTTCAGCTTCTGTAGCTAAGCCGTACGGCAAACATGGGTCAAAAACCAACCCAAAGTCATTGTAAATACATTACCTATGCTTGACTAATGCCCAAAATACCAACCAAATTGGCGCACAACTGCAAGTCCCACGCACTTGGCACTACCGGCCTGCTGAAACCTCCAACAAAAACTTCAAGTATTTTACGTTGTGGAATAGTATTTGAACCCAGGTCTTTTGAACAGAGTTCTGTTCCTGCTCTACCCCTCTCAGGGGGCACATATTCTACAGTCCTCACTTAGCCTCCAGTGCCACAGCACTCACTGGTCTGACACCCGGTGGGGTTCTTCTGTCTGTCAAACAAAAGCTATAATTAGGTAATTTGTACGTCACTATTTAGAAATCTTTTCAGAGCAAAGCTCTAACAGAAACCATTTTCTAAAATTATTTTCCTTTTTTGACTTTTTCTTTCCATTTTCTGACTCTATTTTAGAGTATGGCCTTTATAGTATGTTATGTAATATCAAACTTGATAATATGCACATTTAAAAAGATTTAAAAAATAAATTAAAAGTTTCTTTGAGTGATATAAAACCTCTGTATGTCTCATAAAAACAGAAGACTTGGTTATTATATCATGAAAGACACGTGTCTCACAAACTCAACTGAATCCAGGTGTGAAATAATGTTTCATTAAAAGTGACAAATATACGATTTATAAAGGACTAATTGAAAGCAACATATGCAGTTAATGACAGAGTACGAAACGAGGAGGAGGAAAAGAGCAATGTGTGAAAACAGCACGCACACACCAAAGCCTTGTTATGACACAATGAGTGAAGGTACTGGGAGAGACTAACTGCTCTACATCCAGATTCCATTCTGCTACCGTATCTTAAGCAGGAAGAAACGGGGCTAGACTTGGCAGAGACAACGTCGCCGTATTACAGCGCGGACATCCATCATGACTCAATCGTCATTCTAAGGAATCAAACCTGGACAAGAGTATGGAGGAAGGGATGGATTCGGCAGCTGGCTGCCAGAAAGGTCATTACTTAATAAAGCGTCACACTATACCAGTTTCAGCATGTTACAGTACCAGAACTGGCTGGGTTACACTGCAAAAGGGTAGCAATTACAGGAGTTACAAAGCAACGATTATTTCTTCACCCCACCTTCTACAATTACATTACCACCAAAATGATGGTAGGTTCTGTGTAACTACTTGTACTTCCAGAGCAGCTTACAAGGTACGCCCAGGGTCATGACACACGATAATGTTAAGTGGTCTTCCCAGGATCAATTTCAGTAGGAATCACTGTCCCAGGTCAGTACTAGTTACAGCCAATTCTCTGAAGGAATACGCAAAGACCTAGCCTGCTGATATGTGGAAGCCGTATCGTCCACTAGGGGCAAAGCCTATCTCCTACTATTAGCCGGTAGGCTTCAAAAGTAGAGAACCTTAAAATAATGCGTATTATTAACTATTGTAACTGTCGCGGGAGCTTCCTTGATTATCTCTATCACCAAGGTCTCCTCTCATTCTGTATCCCAGGGCTACTCGGGGATGGGACCATTAATGCTAATGGTAACAACTGATTAGGTGAGAAAAAACAATGGGTTCTGCCCTACAGGACCATGATACAACAACCCTGCACTATCCGCTTGTGTCTGGAGAACAATGGATTATGGTCATTGTAGTTAATTACATTTTCTGAGCTGAACTTGGTTTAGTATTTGCCTAAAGAAACTACAAAACTCCCTAAAGCCCGGTATTCCAGAGTTTGTTCTTGACCTAATGTCTCTCATGAATGTTTGGACTTGGAGAAACAACACGCTGAGTTCATAAAAAACAGAAAGTAAATTAGGTAAATGAATCCATGTCATTTCCATTTGTTATGTAATAATCAGATAAAATGTATAACAGATAAATCACACGTCAATTCCAAATCAGGTATTAATTCCAAATTAATACCTGATCTTAGCAGTAGGCAGGGTCACAGTTTGACTGGCATTCACATTTTGTTTCAGATTTGGTTTCACAGAGCTCACAAACAGCTACAATACAACAACATGGCGTAATAATAAACTACAGGCCAGCGGCGTAATCTGGTACCTTTTGAATTGCCGTTTTATTTGGAGAAACGGTTGAATATTCATGACTGCGAGTTTCTCCATATCGGTCTCAATCATGCAGAGAAAAAACGACACCCTTCCATAACAAAACACCAGTGTGTGTTTTTGGCTGTCCCAAATGGCATCCTATTCCCTCTCTATGAAGTAGTGAACTACTTTTGACCATAGTCCCATGAGCCCTAGTTATATGTAGTGCACTAGGAAGGGAATAGGGTGTCCTTTGGGATAGAGTCTGTCTGAATAGTAGCTATTGCAGGGTTCCACTCAGCCATTGTAATTCATGCACAATACCCACATATTTAATGGGAGAACGCTGGCAATAAAACCTAGAGTGCATTTAGCTGAGAGCAATTTAAGATGCAAACAATCTGCAAGGCTCTTCCTTGTTGCATTCCAAATCCTGCTGTTTTCACGTTATTACGCAGAATAGGAGATTTATTGGAGTGCTGCATATTGACTCCACCATCTCACTACGGTTTGGACTAGATACTAAAAAGGAGCGATGGCTTGAAACTGAGTCCGCTGCCTGAAAACTTCTTTCTGACTTTGCCACTGTGAGTCGATGGGGAGTGTAGAGAAGGGACTTGAGCGCACAGAACTAGACTGGCATGTAGCACACTCGCGCTGTGGTGCACCAATGGCGGACCGCTGTGCCCTGAGTAAGAGCCCTTTAGTGCCAGAGGCAGACAGAGAGAGAGAGAGAGAGAGAGAGAGACGAAACAGAGAGGATAGAAAGGCTGCTATCTTCCATCTCCCTGGGCATTCAGACTGAATGTGAAACCAACCTGAGTTAGTCAGTCAGAGGAGAGAGAGAGAGAGAGAGAGAGAGAGAGAGAGAGAGAGAGGAGTCGGCAAGACAGTCTAGCTTTTCCCAGACGTTTTGTTCCTCTTCCCCTCTCCCTTCCACATTCACGGGATATGCAATACCTCCGCCACTCCAACCTGTCGGGACAAAGGACAATAAAAAGCAATCATTCTCACTTCACGGGTGCAATTACTGTACCGCTAAGGTCCCCCACAGCACCCCGCCTCTCCTCCAGCCTCCATACCACACAGGCACAGAATGAGCGAATGAGAGACAGGGAAGGGGAGAGTGAGACCGGAATGCAGTCCCCGGTAAAGATGGATATCCCCCCGCCACTTTACCCCCTCTGCTGTTTGCTCGTCTCTTTTCCATTTTCTCTTGGCGATGAGCCACAGAACACTGAGCATGCCGCCCCATTGCATGCTGGGTTAATGTGACTGCGTGCTGGTAAACACTTCCTGTACCTTGGCCGGGGCCATTCGGGGCTAGCCACCGCTTTGTGGCTAAAACGTTATGCGACGCATGACAAAGCATCCGCATGAACAGAGTGGATGGATTGGTGTTGGGGGGCTTTCTAACTTAGATAATTATTCTTGGTTTCATCCCACGACTTTGACAGCAAATCTTGTAGTAAATTAATACACAGATTTTTTTTTTTTGCGTGTGATAATAGCAACAATATGTTGTTTGTCACCCCTTTATTGTTTTCCACTGTTTCGATTTTACATCCAAAGCATCTTTTCTTTGTGCGAGCTTTCCTACCTGTTCTGTGGCTCATTAAGATCGAACAGATACCTGTTCTCTGTCTGTCAGTATTAATGACAGGGCCCAACTTCACTAAGGACGTGTCCACTTTTAATTATCACAGCCCATGTCTTTTAAATATCAAACTCCTCCTTCTAAACAGTGGGCACATCTCTCCCTTTCCCTCCCTCACTCTCTCTTTTTCTTTCCCCCTTTCTCTCCCTCTCCAGTCTCGTCTGTCACTGTAAATGTCATCACTTTATTCCTCTGTTGGCGACCGTGACAGGCCCCACTTTCAGCCCCACTTTATCTATCCCTCCATCCTTTCTTCCACTACAAAGATACCCTCTTTTTTTTTTTTTTAGCCCTCACTGCTGTATCCACTTTCTACACGTGGCATATGATTGCCCGGGTAAAGGTATTTTCTGTTTCAATCTTACATTTTCCCAAGGGGGAACAAAAGGCACAAGCATTCTGCAGCTGGTTTCACTAAGAAAATTGTTCAGAATTGCCTCATTCCTCGACAGATTAACGAATGCATAGAATGCTGCTCTGAGTGCCATTGTGCACCACAATCTGGCCATTATACTTTGTCTTTTTCATTTAGAGAGAACCTCTAACCAATTAAAGTAATACAGCCTCCCAATACCTGCTCCCAATTAAATCTGGGCGGTATTACCTGCCTTGATAGAGAGGGCCATGGATCCCTAACACTTACTAGCATTCATTAAGCCTATTCATGGTGAAGGAGCTGATGACAAGAATTCAACTCTCCCTTCCTCTTGTTGCTCTCCTCCACCCCCCCCCCCACTCCTCCTCCTCCCACTCTGTCGCTCTCGGGAGCAGAAATGCCTGCCGCTCACTCCAAGGACTCAGCACAATTGGCCCCAAGAATAGAAGGGAGGGAGTGTCAGATGGTGTCACGTTTTTTTTTCTTCTCTTCCCCCTCTCCTTTTCTCTTTTCTTGGAGGCTTTTTTTCCCCCGCCTGCCCCTGGTTTTGTTTCCAGTTTTTCACAGCTCATTTTGCCTTTTTTAAACCCCTGGTCCATGCAGCATGCTTGGCACCCTTTTAAAGCCAGCGAGAGAAAGCTTGTCCAGGCCACTGAGTCGATTGACAAATTCTCAGTGTTAAAAGTCTACAAAAGACAGAGTTGGTGTCACTGGAGTGGAAACTGTCAATCTGTCATCAGTTTAACCAGTTCAGAAAATAGCCTTCCCATCCTAATTTACTGTTGCATTTACTGTGACCCTCAGTCGACAACAAGACCGACTTATTCCTCATCTTTTTCTCACTGTCACACCGCGCGACACTACTCTCAGAATTGACCAAAAAGTCAAAATATACAGGTTTAACAAAACCCACGCCGTCTCTCTGAGCTTCGTCTAACGGGGATCATGATAACACCCTAAACCCAAAACATCAAAACCCATAAACGGACAGAGGGTCCTGCTGTTGTTTCCCAGACCCTAAATGCTTCAAAACAGCGGCATGCTGGATGTGTCCTCGTAACGGGGGAGAGCCGACATGGTGGCCCGGTGTTCTGTGGTGGAGTTCCGAGTCCATCTGAAGGTGGGTCGTACTGGGTCCCGTGGCAGCGGGAAGCATTTCAGCAAAGTGGGAGCGACACTGTCTCAGCTGGCCGGGGAGAAAAAACCCTGGGTCGTTTTACTGACAGCCAGACATCACATCTACCCTCACCGCAGCCCCGAAAGGAGCTCCACACCATTACCATGTTGTTTGTATGTCTGCTTACGAACGCCTTAGAATTTATTCTAGGTTTCTTTTCTCGTTACTCAGTTAAAGTAGGCCTAACGATTATGTACAGTTTGACTTCATGATTGATTGTGTAAGTCTTTATTATAAACTGTGTTAGTGGACCATTAAATTCCTGCAGTGAATTATTGATATATGAAATGATGTATATTATTTACACAGTCTAATCCTGTCACTGATGTTGCTGGTCATACTACTATTGCATACAAGCACATCTTCCTGGGCGGTTTATATGCAGACCTTAAGATGAATGTGTTACCAAAACCACGTCTACAAACAGCTTCGGTTGAAAAGAGTTCACATTTTCAGAAACCTCACCGGACTTTTTCTGGTTCAGGCAAGTCCGTAGATGCAAACAAACAGAAAAAAAACCACACAGATGCTCTGCTCTGCCTTGTGACCTTGGAAAACAGGAAAACACCAGGTTCCATCCCCTTTGATATCAACAAATCAAAGATCCAGCTCAGGGGGTATGAAGGTTGTTTTGCTGTTGTTTTCCACTGCCTGTAAAAACACCAAAGAGAGTTGACCGTGACTTTGATTGACACCTGATGGTGCTGAAAGGGGGCAGGCTTGTACCAGTCGAGCAAAATTAAGGAATTAATGAACTGTGTTAAAGCAGGTGGATAAATTATTAAACACTTAAAAAAGAACAAACCCCCCCCCCCCCCCGCCCTACCCATTGACACCCCTCTTCCCTGCCTTGCCCCCCCGTGTTCAGAAACGTACATACTGGAGACTGACCACTTTCTGAAGGCCCAAAGAGACACGGGAGGTGCATGTGTGCGAGCACTTATGAGAGACAAAGAGTGGAAGGGAAGCATGACAGATAGAGATAAAGAACGGCCTAAATTCAGACCACATGGCTACGGTCTTAAAGGGACATGTGCTTAGCCAAGGGGCTACTGGTGGTCACGATCATGCATTACAGTCATTATGAACGGGGGACCAACCTGAGGAGGGGCAGAGGAGAGGGGATGAAGGAGGAGGAGAGCGGAGGAAGAGAGGAGAAAAAGAGGAGGACGGGGGGAAAGGAGCGGGACGAGTTGTAGGGGGGCGAGGAGGGGGAACGGGAAATGGGAAGAGGGGTGGAGGAGAGGGAGGAAGACAGAGAAGAGGAGGATGAGACGAAGGGACGGGCGGAACAGGTACGGGATACATGTATTTCATTTGAGGTCAGAAAGCGATACTTTGCGTGGTGGTGTGAAGAGGTTGCATCAGAAAAGTAGGTCTGCTCGGCGTGTCAGTAGTGTGTGGAGAGGAATGCATGAACACAGCAGTCGTAGACATTATGACAGGAACACTCATATTCAGGCTAAAACCCAGGCTACACATGTTGTTTTACCTATACCGATACTGCTAGCTTAGGGGTGATCATGAAATAGCTAAGAAACCTCCATGATCGTTGACCTACTGTCTCACATAGCTTCTCACATCACAATCCCTTGCATAACCAGTTCATAATCCTCTTGCAACCCTCTCGTAGCACAACTTTTATAACCCTTTCATAACCCATTCACACAACAAACCTTTCACAACCCCCTCACGACACAAACCTCTCATAACCCCCCTCACGACACAACCCTCTCATAACCCCCCTCACGACACAAACCTCTCATAACCCCCTTCACGACACAACCCTCTCGCCCAGGAAACCGTCTCCCGTATGACTCTTCCCCACCCGCAGGGGATCCAAAGCGATTGGTTGGCATTCACCGAGGACAGTGACCCGGGCCGGGTTTTAATTAATTTCACACAGACAGTAGCGCAGTGACCCCGTGAAAAAGGATGCCGCACACCCGACTAATCACCATGAACCTCTGTGACATCATTCATAGACCTGCCAGCCCCATAGAAAACCAGGGAGCCTAGGTAGTTTACCACCGATACAAAGCGCCAATTTATCACTATAAGCAAATGCTAACCTAGGAGCATTGCCCCCGGCAGAATTAATTGGCCCACTCCCTGTCTGTGAAGTGTCTGGCCTTGTTTAAAAAGACAGGCCGCCCAAGAGACTCTCTACACCGCTGCACCCAGAGCAGGCCTGCCATTGGCTGACGGATAGCCATGGAAACCCACGGCTCTGCAAACCGGGAAAAGCAGGAAGTGAATGCCCTGAAAAAAAAAACACAATTGGCTTCTGGATTCTACCGCATTTTGTTATTCCGAGTTTATGCACAACCTTTTTTATTTTTTACCCCCCCCCATGTTAGTATTTTTTGTAGGTTTTCTGATTACCTGAATACGGCATACCTAAAACACCAGTTCCACCGATCAATCTAAAGCACTTACAAACACATTACAGAGAGGAGGGCTGGGTGTGCTTGCGTGCGTGTGTTTGCATTTGCACCCAGGTCATTGTTTAAGGGCATGCCAGTGTGTATGCATGTGTGTGTGTGTGTGTGTGTGTGTTTGGTGGTGGGGGGGCATGGAGTGTAGGGGCCAGACACACTGCACTGTCTGGTCACAGTAATCAAGGCGGGCAGTGTTGTTGTTAATGGAGTTCCTGATCACGGCCCCTACCATTTCCTGCCAACATACCCATCCGAATGACATGCTCCGCTGTCCACAGCCCGGGAGCGGAACCCAGCAACTGGGCTCACTCACGTGTGGCGCTGCTCGCCCAGAAGAAAACTACTGATTAAACATGCCGTGTGTATGAAAGCGTACATGTGGGTGTGTTGGGTGCGAGTGTGCGCGCGTGTGTTTGTTAGGTGTGTGTGATCTGCGCGCTTGCGGGGGATGGCCTCCGTCCGTGCACTCTACTGTGACTAAGAAAGTGTCAGTACTTTGTAAGAGCAACTTTCTAGTACATTAGCCGCCGGAGATTGGGGGGCTGTTGAGGGAGGGAGAGAGAGAGAGAGAGACAGAGAGAGAGAGGAAGGTGGAGAGACGCAGCCTCTCTCCCCTGTCTTTATCTGGCCCACAGTTAAGAGAAGTGCAAGCCAGCCGTGGCGTATCTACGGCTCCATCCACGGTGTCTACTTTCCCCTGGCCGGCTCCTGTACAGGGGCATCATTAATGCGGGGACCAGGTAAAGGGATCCGGGGACGTGGCATGAGAGCAGCTTTCAGAGCTTTGTGTTGCCCCGTTTCCACGGTGAAATGGATCTGTTGCCACTCAGTGCTTCAATGAGGAGCCAGAAGAGGAGGTAAGAAGGGCCAGCTGCAGAGCTCACAGGACACCAGCGACCAAGCAGCAACCACCCCCCCCCCTACACCTCTCCCCCTTTTCTCCTCCTCCAACCCCCCCCCCCCCCCCCCCCACTGAAAGACAAGCCGTCCACACTGGGCTGAGGGCACTGGGCCAAACTGGAGGGTCCTCGGACACTTTCACTAATCCCCCCTCTACGCAGTCTCTAAAAAGCCTGTGGAATATGCACCCTGCCAAGCATGACCCACCTCCACGCACACAAATGTGCACACACATACACACACAAATCCGCGCACGCGCAAACTAACCCAGGCACAAAAACACACACAAAGGGTTGCAAAAACGTGTACGCACACACATTCCCAGAGCTTGAGCCAGACAGGCCACAGGCAGCTGAGGAGAACTGTTGTAATTTGGTAAAATGGGAGTCGATTGGGGGGGTGGGGGGGGGGGGTGGCTGCACGTGTGGCTCCCCTCGCCTCATCAAACATGCACAGACTTGGAGACCATCACCATCTTATTTTCTCACCCTCCCCGCTGTCCGACGCTCCCCACGACGCCCCGCAACCCCTCGTCTGTTGCAGCATGTAGAGGAAACCCGGGACAGAAACACGCAGGTGGGGGGGCGCGAACACACCTCGTACATTCAGCAGTCACACCAGGATGCGGGCTCTGGAAGGAATACCAGGGGTCGGAATTCAGACCAGATAATACAATATTCATGAATGGAACGGCTGACGTTTAGACTCACAGATCGTGACGTCAGGGGCCTCGCCCTGCGGGGAAGGAAGGGCCGAGGGGTAAACAGACAGACACGGGGTCCGAGGGGTTTTCACATCCTTCACACACACACAGGTCGTGTTGCACCTCCGGAGTCAGCCTCATCCACACCGGTGTCCCCAGCCGCGTCCCGGGACTGGACCAGGAGACCGCAGGACTCAAGAGCCCCCCCCCCCCCCAGGGTCCACCCAGCCTCTGGGTGAGGAGAGGTGGATCTATCACCATGAAGCCAATGGGACTGATCAGACAACTCCCACACTTCTCTCTTTCACACTCACCCTTTTATTTGAATGCCCTCTTTAACTCTCACCCGTTCATCTGGAAGCTCTCTCTCATTATCACCTGTTCATTGGAATGCCCTCTTTCATTTTCAGCCATTCATCTGAATGCTCTCTTGTAATCTCACCTGTTCATCTGAATGCTCTCTTATAATCTCACCTGTTCATCTGAATGCTCTCTTATAATCTCACCTGTTCATCTGAATGCTCTTGTCCCCTTCTATCAATCTCCTTATTTGCGCCCTCTGTCTCTATTAACTTAACTCCCATATTCCTTTTTCTCTCCCTCCCCTCTCTCCTGCTGTCTGTCTCCTGGGCAGTTCCTTTTGTCCTGCCTCCCCCTGCTGGTTGGAGCTGTTCCCCCTTCCCTTCTCCTATCTAAACTCTGTCTGGTTTCATAGCCATAGAGAAGCTAAATAGGCCTCTAGTGGCCAAAAGTCAGATTTTTTAAGTAATCGACCGTTTCAATGTAGTCAAGTGAGTGGGATTTCCTGAGGTCAGCAGGGGGGAATAAACCACCACATAGTATGGTCCCTCCTTATGGCCTGGTTGGAGCCAAACTGGGTCATCAGGAAGGATGAAGCTGGAAGTCCCTCTTGACAAAAAAATTGGTAGACAGCAGACTCCATAATGGGATATATATATATATATATATATATATATATATATATGTTGACACATCCACTAACCATCTGTACGCAAAGAGGACTAAGAGTCATGTTAAATAGATCTGTGTATCAGTACAGCAGCAAGTTATTCCCATATTCCCAAAACACAATGTCCTAGCTGTTAGTACACGGTACCGACTCTAATATTGTCACTTATTTAATTAGCATCTAACGCAGCTATTATGGCTGGTTTTCAGTTAAAGAGAATACTGCCGCTGACAAATTCAATTAATTGAAAATAAAGAACTTAATGGTCCATAGTAATGATTATTTTTATAACTACTATGCCCCCCCCCCCCCCCCCCAACAAAACCTCAATGGTTTAATGGAAACTCGCTTAGCTACTGTAGGCAAAAGGATGGATTAAGCAATTCAAATCTGGTCAGTTTGATGGACATAACTGTAATAATCCTGACAATGTAATTTATCCTTTATTTTAACTGCTTTAATTGGGAACATACAAATGCCAGTGTGTGTGTTTGAGTCTGGCCCTCTCCACCATAGGTCATTTCTCCGTCTCCAACTCCCTGTCTGGAGATATCCTCAGGGTTTTTACATGCTGTTCTAGCCCTACTTCTCCCAGAGCACTGGACGTGGGGGTCTGGACAGGACTGCCCCAGCACATTGCACTGGGTATGGGAATGAAAGGTGGAGGTAAAGGCCTTGGGGTTTGGGGAGTGGAGCCCGGGAATGGGGGGCGGGTGGTGTAGTGGGATAGATGGTTGGGGGTATGGACGTAGAGGGGTTAGGGGAATTGAGGTAGGGGGGTGGAGGCAGACGGATTAGGGAAATTAAAGTGGGTGTTAGGGGGATGGAGATAGGTGGGTTTGTGGGTTGGAGGTAGAGGGGTTAGTGGGTTTGAGGTTGAGGGGTTTAGGGGGATGGAGGTAGACGGGTTAGGGGGATGGAGGCAGAGGGGTTAGTGGGTTTGAGGCAGAGGGGTTTAGGGGGATGGAGGGAGAGGGGTTAGGGGAATGGAGGCAGAGGGGTTAGGGGGATGGAGGCAGAGGGGTTAGAGGGATGGAGGCAGAGGGGTTTAGGGGGATGGAGGGAAAGGGGTTAGGGGGATGGAGGCAGAGGGGTTGGGGGATGGAGGCAGAGGGGTTTAGGGGGATAGAGGCAGAGGGGTTAGGGGGATGGACGCAGAGGGGTTAGGGGGATGGAGGCAGAGGGTTTAGGGGGATGGAGGCAGGATTAGGGGGGTGGATGTAGAGAGTTAGGGTTAGGTGGTAGCTGGGGTTCAGCTTCAACACACATGTTCAGAAAAGAGAAGAAGTGTCTCAAAGAGCCAGGGGGAGGGGGGAGGGGGGGAGGCAAGGGTCAGTGACAAGTGGCACACAGGGTGGGTGTGTGGGTGAAGTGGGGTGGAACAAGTGCTATAGAAAGGCGAGGGACTGTGTTTTTCCCATGGTCCGCTAGCTACCCCCTTCTCCCCCCTCTATCTCACCCCCGCGCCCCATCCAAGGCGTCTCTCTCTCCCTCAGCTTTGTCAGGAGAGGGGAGAAGAGGGGGATGAGGAGAGGAGAGAGGTCAGCTCAGTTACAGACCTCGGGGCCGGTGTGTTTTCAATGAATTGATACAGATGAAGAAATCCAACACAATGGATGGATTACCTCGGCCAAAATAGACCCCTCCGCCTCGCCTCGCCTCGCTCACACAGCCGCTGACGCGCGCACACACACACGCACACGCGCACGAGAGCAAAAATGCACGAACACGTACATGGAGGCACAGAGCGCAAAACATGCTACTTGACTTATATAAACCGTGGTTTAAAATAACACTGTCCGGCAACTTTAACATCAAATTCACAAAATGTTTGAAGCTTGAGGCGAACAAAACGTACGTGTACACCAAATTATACTCTGGCACCAAATGAAATACCAAATGAATGACCTACTGTAGAGGATGCATACCGAATATTAAACAAGTAAACTTGAATCTAAAATCGGCCAAACAGCACCGACATCCAAGTAAAGACCCATGAAGGCCGTACATTTAAGCATGACTCCCTTAAGCCATGTCTATCGGTCACCCAGGCCCGTGGTCTCCATCCTCCACCCTGGGTGTTTGTTTGGTGCACCCCAGCTCTTAGTGTCTGTTCTGGGGCTGGGCCAGGCAGAGGTGTCCTTAGCTGTCTGGTGGTAATGGCTACGGATGGCAAGGGGCTCTAATGCGCGTGGCTCTCCATAATAAATCACCATGCACGGCCCTGTTTAGACATTCAACAGCTGGGATAGCCATTCTGCTCCATCAGGCCTGGGAGATTAATGAGAGAAGACCCATTTACCTTGCTCCTCTGGAAGAAATGACACACTCCCCCTTCGCTCTGAGCTACCCCGAATGAACCAACCAAACCTGGGCTCAGTGATGCGCTGGCAGCTAGCTATCTGTCCTGCCTCCCGCCTGCCGGCCTGGCTGCCTAACATCCGCCCACAGCCCGAGGACAAATGCCTCCTCGTAAACATTCCACGCAAATGTCAAAAAGACAAAATAAAAGGTTGATGAATGAAGGGAAGTTTTCTGGTGTGAATAGACCACAGAGTTGTGATTGATATGTTCAAAAGGTGTAACGCGGTGAAGAGCACTCCCTCCTTCTCTCCCCCCTCCTCCCTCCTGCTCTCTCCCCCTCCTCCCTCCTGCTCTCTCCCCCTCCTCCCTCCTGCTCTCTCCCCCTCCTCCCTCCTTCTCTCTCCCCCTCCTCCCTCCTTCTCTCTCCCCCTCCTCCCTTCTGCTCTCTCCCCCCCTCCCTCCTGCTCTCTCCCCCCCTCCCTCCTGCTCTCTCCCCCTCTTCCCTTGTGCTCTCTCTCCCCCTCCTCCCTTGAGCTCTCTCTCCCCCTCCTCCCTTGTGCTCTCTCTCCCCCTCCTCCCTTGTGCTCTCTCTCCCCCTTCTCCCTCTATCTCTCTCTCCCCCTCCTACCTCGTGCTCTCTCTCCCCCTCCTCCCTCGTGCTCTCTCTCCCCCTCCTCCCACATGCTCTCTCTCCCCCTCCACCCTCGTGCTCTCTCTCCCCCTCCACCCTCTGTCTCTCTCCCCCTCCTCCCTCTCTCTCCCCCTCCTCCCTCTGTCTCTCTCTCCCCCTCCTCCCTCTGTCTCTCTCCCCCTTCCTCCTTTTCTCTCCTCCCGTCTCCTTCTCAGAGTGATGTTTAACTTTTTCAGTTTTTTGTGTCTGTGGTTACAAAACTGAAAAAATGCATCCAGTTTCAACAGCGTAACCTGTTGTATTTCACATTTGGAAAATGTGTTTCAGCGTGATATAGTTTATGGGTCATCATTTCAGTGGTAAACATGCCGTTTAACCGTTGTATTGTTTGATTTAGAAATATCAGTGAAATATAACCTGCAGATAGCGTTATCATTCTAGCCTTCTAGACTATTTACAGCCTGCATCCATTAATCATTTCCATAACGTGTTCTGCAATTAGATTACATGCAGACACACTCCTCCATTAATAATGTTTTAATTACAAGGGGCAAAGCTCTAATTCAACTATCTCTGGATGACTTCTTAAGGGTAAACGAAGCACTCATCAGAAACAGAACAAACTAAAAAGGAAAGAAAGTGAACAAATTTATTAATAAAACAAGGATAACTTGAACTTGGAAGTGGGAATGTCATTGCGTTCATTATTCTGACACATGAGCAGCGGTGTAACTGATTAGAGTTATAAAGTAGGAACAATATTAATGTACAGAATATATTTTTCAATCTGTCACTCCCTGTCTCTCTCTCAGAGTAGACACCTCTTTTATCAGGTGAGAGAAATTCATTGACACCTTGGCTGAACATCAAGGCAGAACCCGGCTTCCTCACAAACACAATTACTTATTCATCGACATCAACGCCAGATCATGTGATAAAGTAAACAGCGGTTATGCATATGGAAGATTAGTTGGGCTATGAATTTGTTTACAGATCTGGTCCTACAATGTTGCAGTATCTCCTCAATTCAGGCACAAAAAACAAATCACCAAATATCACAATACCATAATGATCAATCACTTGCAAGAGATAAAGAAATTGTAGACAACAGAAATAGATATGATAGAAACAGTAGAACGTGGAGACAGATATAGAAATAGTAGACAGTGGAAATAGACATTTTAAAAACTGTCAAAACAGTACGACAGTTTTTTGTGAAATATACAATAATATTAGAACACATTTTTTGATAATTACAGTATTGTGCTATTTGGTTTTTTTTACATGATCAGATATGTCCTGAAGAAATGTATAGGTATAATACATGCTGGATAAAGTTAGGGTGAGGGTTAAGAGTAAGGGTTAAGGTAATCATTATAATTAAGAACAGGGTCTAATGTTCTTGGAAGCCTGTTTGCAATGCAACCTCCACATTATTCCTGGTTAAAATTCAACAAACCTTTAGAGTGTAGAGATAGACAATGGGAATATACAGTGGGGTGAACAAGTATTTGATACACTGCTGATTTGGCAGGTTTTCCTACTTACAAAGCATGTAGAGGTCTTTTTATCATAGGTACTCTTCAACAGCGAGTGACGGAATCTAAAACAAAAATCCAGAAAATCACATTGTATGATTTTTAAATAATTAATTTGCATTTTATTGCATGACATAAGTATTTGATCACCTACCAACCAGTAAGAATTCCGGCTATCACAGACCTGTTAGTTGTTCTTTAAGAAGCCCTCCTGTTCTCCACTCATTACCTGTATTAACTGCACCTGCTTGAACTTGTTACCTGTATAAAAGACACACACTCCACACACTCAATCAAACAGACTCCAACCTCTCCACAATGGCCAAGACCAGAGAGCTGTGTAAGGACATCAGGGACAAAACTGTAGACCTGCACAAGGCTGGGATGGGCTACAGGACAATAGGCAAGCAGCTTGGTAAGAAGGCAACAACTGCTGACGCAATTATTAGAAAATGGAAGAAGTTCAAGATGACGGTCAATCTCCCTCGGTCTGGGGCTCCATGCAAGATCTCACCTCATGAGGCATCAATGATCATGAGGAAGGTGAGGGATCAGCCGAGAACTACACGGCAGGAC
Source organism: Esox lucius (assembly GCF_011004845.1). Taxonomy (NCBI): domain Eukaryota; kingdom Metazoa; phylum Chordata; class Actinopteri; order Esociformes; family Esocidae; genus Esox; species Esox lucius. The sequence continues at coordinate 11,880,824 of NC_047590.1, forward strand.
CTGGTCAATGACCTGAAGTGAGCTGGGACCACAGTCTCAAAGAAAACCATTAGTAACACAATAAGCCATCATGGATTAAAATCCTGGTCCCCCTGCTCAAGCCAGCGCATGTCCAGGCCCATCTGAAGTTTCCCAATGACCATCTGGATGATCCAGAGGAGGAATGGGAGAAGGTCATGTGGTCTGATGAGACACAAATAGAGCTTTTTGGTTTAAACTCCACTCACCGTGTTTGGAGGAAGAAGAAGGATGAGTACAACCCCAAGAACACCACCCCAACCATGAAGCATGGAGGTGGAAACATCATTCTTTGGGGATGCTTTTCTGCAAAGGGGACAGGACGACTGCACCGTATTGAGGGGAGGATGGATGGGGCCATGTATTGAGATATCACACATAATTATTGCATAAACGTTGTAGTAACTTGTGATTAATCGCAATTTTAGAATGCGTTAAGATTTGGTCCTACATTTTTTTTAAAGACATTATGTTTTATTGTAAACCACGGACATTGCTTGTCCGTGGCAGGAGCTGTCTCTTTCCAAGTTGGTCTAATAGAACAGGGTATGTCATGCCCCTTAAATGTCTCAAATTACCCCAATGACCAGTAGTTCTTCCATCTTCTAACATTGTGCTCTTGATCAAGGCACCAAGTACAATAACAATTATGTTAGGATTCTGTTTAAAACTCCCATCAGCCCCTCTCTCTGGAAAGCTGCAGGCATGTTATCCAACACTGAAACACACCTGTGCTTTTTGTGGTATTGTATTTGATTTTAAGGCAAAAAAAGTGTTTAGATTGTGGTTCAGGTCAGAGCTGCTGACAAGCAGCTTTTTCATAGGCGTATGGCCACAACCAAATACGTGTGTCTTTATTGAATGATTTCCAAATGCCATCAGGTCGGTTACTTAAGTAGGCAAAGGCATAAGGTAGGCAAAGTAGCCAGAGATGCTAATCCACAAACATTTATCAGGATCAGACACAGAATTTATTTATGCTCAGGACGGAAGTTGTTAGTACCGCGGTTATAAATGTTTTCGTGGAAATGTGACTGGAGACTAAATTAATGACTAGTTTAGGCTAGCACCAACATAAAATAACTTACCATGCTAAATTCAAGGTTAACAGGTGGATTCGTTCACACACAGTGTCTTGGGATCAGTTTGAAAAAAAAGGTCAGAGGAGAGGCACGGCTGATCTTCTTGTAGATATTCCAATGTCCAACTTAGAACAGAGCAGACTGGGTTCTAACATATGAGTGTTAATGTGCTGTTACACCATGTCCACACAAAAACAACATGCCATCGTTGAATGTGTAAGCGCTCCATTTAACGGCAGGATTCACCAATGGCGAGTAAACACGATTGCATAGGCTACTCTACATTGTTATATTGAAAAAACTTAATGTGAAGCACTCTGGACCACTCCAGCACAAGTCAAGTGCCAAATAAAGTTACCCGTATACTGGTTCAAATCAATAAGTGACAGCTCCCGCTCAAGTCAAGCACTAACTATGGTTCTGAGGCTCAAAAAAAGAAAAATGTGTTAAGGATGACAAAACAATTAACGGTGTTAAGCATTTTAAATTAATAGCATATGTTAACGCGTTAATATTGACATCCCTAGTATAGCAGACATAGAAATAGGAAAAGACAGAGTGTATCAATGTATAGAAATACTGTAGTAGATAATGGAGATAAGTATGGACACTGTAGACAGTGGAGATAGGTATAGATATAGTACTGTAGACAGTGGAGATAGGTATAGATATAGTACTGTAGACAGTGGAGATAGGTATAGATATAGTACTGTAGACAGTGGAGATAGGTATGGATATAGTATTGTAGACAATGGAGATAGGTATAGATATAGTACTGTAGACAGTGGAGATAGGTATAGATATAGTACTGTAGACAGTGGAGATAGGTATAGATATAGTACTGTAGACAGTGGAGACATTGGAAAAACATCCAGTAAATACTTAGTATGTTTATCAGCAGTTATATATATTTTATGTTGTGTCCATATTTCAATGTTCAATATGCACGCACACACACACTAACTCACACACACACAGTCACCAATAAATGATGGCCAGCTTAAAATCTCCTCTCCTTATCAACCGAAAAGAAACACACAATGTTCATAAAGTAAATCAGCACATCAACCAAAAAAGATGGACGGACAGGAAGGAAGAAAACAGTAAGGAAAGAAAAAAGCACATTTTCATTATCATTGCAGTGATTTGAATGTTGAATGTTCTATCAGTTCATGCTACTGTTTGATCATTTTGGCAGAATTATCTCCTCTCCTTTCCCCTCCTCTCCTCTCCTCCATCTCTCCTCCTCCTCCCCTCCTCTCTTCCACCTTTTCTCTCCCCTCTCCTCTCTCCTCTCCCCTCTACACGTTGGTGTTATCTATACAGAGGGGGTTAGGGGGAGTTGCAGGGGGCTGAGGTATTCCTTGGTCTGTGTTTAACTGATTAGAAGGCTGATAGATAGGGGGTTAGGGTGACCTTACCTCCTGACTAAACACAAGGTTGGACATTTGTCTCCTCACTGCATTTGCATGTTCTCCAGTGTTTATGGCTATTTGTCACCATATTCCCGGCCGCCGAACGTAGCAGGCGACAGCATAGTCGTCACACAGGAGGCCTCTGAAAGGTATTTTAATTGAAAAAGCACATTTAAATCTAAGGGAGGTTTGTGTAACGTATTCATACACACACACACACACACACACACACACACGCTCTTTGATCGAATATTTACAAATGAGCCGAAAAAGTTATTTCATTGCTTTTCTTCCTCTGTTTTCTCACACATCCTCTGGGACACTGAGTGTAATCGGGGCGCATTAGTGCAGTAATACATCCTACCGTGTGCGAGGGTGTGTGTGAGGGTGTGTGTGTGTGTGTGTGTGTGTGTGAGGGTGTGTGTGTGTGTGTGTGTGAGTGTGTGCGTGCGTGCGTGTGTGTCAGAGAGAGGTGAGGGGTGGGTTCAGAAACGACATAACTCCTAAAGGCTATTTGAGGTTTAGGAGTTACGGTTAGGGTTCCTTTGAGGGGTTAGATTTATGGTCACGTAGGCTCAGGGATAGATTGGTGGTTATGGATTTCAGGGGGTTAGTCTGGGGTAAGGGAAAACATGACTGTCAATTGTTACTCCCAAAAAAAGTCCTGACAGTTACAGTACTAAAAACTCTGCGGGTATAAACCTCATTCAGTCCAGCGACCTCTTCTCTATGGCATTCCACTCTCTCCCATACACACAGATTAATGTTCTGTCATACAGTGTTGATCAGTGAATTATTTCAAGTCATGAGTCAAACAATTCAGTGGGCCTATCTTAACTAATTACTGGCCAGACATCCGATCTAGGTCTGCAAACAGGCATACAAAATAAGTTTTGGGTCCGCAAATATATAAGACCATCACTGTAAATGTGAATGTGTCGGTTTCTGGTCCCAGTCCTGGTTCTGGTACCGTGTATGCGGCGTCTCGTTCTGTCAGGCCGCGTGCGTCCACAAGAAAAAATGATTTCGAATCTCCAGCCTTCCATTGAATCCAGATTATTGGAGTAATTACTCTCCGCTCACCAGAGAGTTGATGCGTAATCAACAAGCGCCCGGCGTCATTCATCTCCACATAATCTAACTGTCACACCCTTCTGGACGCCCCATGTAGAGATGAACACGTTGAATCAAACGATTAGTGGCAACTGGAATAGGTCCGACCCTAAAACACGTGGGCTATATCCCAATCAATGACACAAGCGGTCATGCCCAACCATATTTACCCACGGTTCGGCCACCGGTCACACATAACCAGCCGCCCGCGCGCACTCCAACATGTACATTACACACGCGCGCGCGCATTCACGTGCACACGCACCAAAGCGTGCGCGCGCCGTAGACACTTCCAGGCCTCTAACGAGCTGGCTAATTAACTCTCCCGCTCTTGCTCTCCTAGTTGTCATCAGACGCGCGCAGCGGCTTTTTTTGACGGGAGAAAATTACGGGGCAATTAAATCATCTGAAGACGATCACTTCAGCCGACGGAATTAACAGCTAAATGTTACATTCATTTTATATAAAAAAATAAATACAAAAAAAAAAAACGGTAGTGGAGAATAAGCCTCGCTATAGTCACAGGCTGATGAGCCTACAGTAGAGCCTCGGATTCACTTGTACAAAAACAAAGGATGAGTAAAACATATGTCGGCTGTACCTTTTCAAAAAATGACACACGTATAAATTAGTAAATTACAGGCAAGTTTAAACGATACAATCCCGATGATGAAAGGAATTAAAATCCAACCCCCGAAAACGACCCCCGCCCCGAAGTCTCCACAACTCCCTGGATTGTGCAACTGATTTTTGTTCCTTATATTCTTAACCCCCGTCCCAATTAACCTCTCGCTGTGAGCCCACCGCACACAGGCCAACATGGCAGTGCCTGGGACAGCCACATAGCCTACAGTCTGAATCCTTGCATTGTGCCATCATCTGTCTTGTATAGAGAAAGAAAAAAAAAAAGGTGGGGGAAAGAAAGAGACCTCTCCTCGTTTCGGGCCTATTCTTCCTGAACTGCCCCCTGGGCTTGTCAGTGTGGGGGCGATGAGGGCAGGTGGGGGGGGGGGGGAGCTCCTGACAGGCTCTTTGGGGAGGGGCGCGGCCTGTTTGCAGCCCCGTCAGGAGCCGTGGCGACGGTGTGAGCCGTGGCCGGAGGGGGGGGGGGGGGGGGGGGGGGGCGTTGTCTGCACTCTATTCTCCCTCCACACACCGCTAGGCCTCAATGGCTGGATTAGAGAATACTCCCCAGTCTTAATCTTTGGTTTGTGCCTCCCGGAGACGCACACAGGAAGATGTGAAACACACAAATACACACGTAGGCATTGTGTGTATTAAATCAGTTACAAAGAAGAGAGAAGTGAGATGCAGCCAGTCTGTGGGGTTCACACCAAGGGTTAAAAATTAGGAAATCTATAGGTCTCATTTACATCGCTGAATATGTGTTAATAATGGATCTCCAGCAGATCAGGTCTTTTTTTTTGAAGAACTGTTTCCTCCTTTTCTCCACAATAATGAGAGAGAAAGGTCATTGTTTCACGTGGGGGAGAAATTAAGCCAGCGTTCTTGGTTGCTTAACAGTTCTCCTAGTTCACCAACTCCAGTAAAAGAGCATGTACAACAAGCCAAAGGCCCTTTTTATTGCAAATTTAATTCATTTCTCTAGACAACTGTGAAATTTGCCATTGACATTAGTCATTACCCTAAGGCGAACTAAAAGATGATCTCAGTTAATAAATGATCCCTAACAAGGAAGCAGTTCTCTCTTTGGCTCTCTCCCTCCCTCTCTCTCCCTCTTATCTCTCGCCCCCCTCTCACTTTCTATCTGTCTGTCTGTCTCTCTCTCCCGCTAATGGCACAGGCAGCTGTTAACACCACCCAACTCTAGTTTGTCTGTCTGGCTGTCTACCTCAGTGTCAGGCCCCTCCATTGGCTACATCATCTATCCCCTCAGCCTCACACAGCACCCTCCAGACCCGACATTATTCAATGGCATCATTAAAGCCACCACATATCGGCAGGCTTCTGGACAGATTCTGGAACACTCTGAAAAGCTTCCGGGCACCGGTGGTTACCAAGAGGCCCGGGCTGTAAGGTCTACGGAGAGGGAGAGGGAGAGGCGGGGGTGAGGCGAACGGGCCCGAGCGGCTGTGAGTGACAGCTAGGAGAGAGGGATCAGGGAGACGGAGGGAAAAAAGGCTAATTATGTGAAAGAGAATGTGGCCCTACAGCAGCGCCAACCCTTTAGTGATGCTAAACAATGAGGAAGATGTTCTGAGCACCGTGGTTCAGGGTCAAACTGGAGGACGGCTGGGTCCAAACACTGACGGCAACACAGTGGAACCCCGAACAAATCCCTCTCTACCCACCATGTTGGTATAACAGGGAGTTTCAGCTCAATTTCATTGAGAAGAGGTTTGATAGTCATGCCACAATCAAACTATCTATTACGTTTTAATTATTCCAACACATTGGTCATAATCAAATGTGTTGTTCTTGGTTCGGATGCGATGTCATTCACAATAATTGTTTCATGAAAGACCAAATCCATTATTAGGAAAGTGAGCCATGAATACTGTCTATCTCTGAAACGACAACCTCACGTTTCCTCATACGGGAAAATGGAATCGTTCGCAAGAGAGGCTGGTCCATTGGAGGGCGTGCATAATGCAACATTCACATTTTCTTACCCTACTCCGACTTCCAATTTATTGAAGTAACAGAGCAGAAAATGCACTGACAGCTGTAGCACTTTGTTGCGAATTAGTATATACATTCCCCACGCCCTGCGAGAAAAAAAAGCAAGGCTCATTGTACTTCTGTAATTGCCAGAGGCTCCAAAAATGGAAGGGCAAAATCAGCGGCGCAATTAGGCTGTGAGGGCTAACGATGACAGGGTATACTTTCAACATCAGATCACATGTTACGCCTTCAGTCCCACATCTCCAAGGGGAAACTTGACGGGAGGAGAGGTCACGGGCAGAGGTCACGTGGTCATGACGCGAGTGGGAGTCCGCAGATGTTAAACATCACAGGAACGCGCCCGTGTTGCGTCTCCGTCCTTCGTTGTCGTTTTCAATGTAGGACCGGCACAAGTCGGGGGAAATCACAGTCGAAAGTCAACTGGAAGTTCTCCCATTTTAGTCGATTTCCTTTCCAGTGGTTTTACTCTTCCCTGTTGTTTCCATTCGCTATGTTACGATTACCAAACGCCCCACGTGCGAGCAGTTAAAAAGAAAAACAGCTATCATGTAACCCTCTGGGGAGAGCATTCGTCTTCTGATGAACATGTCACCTGACTATTTGATGGCAAGGCAAAGGGCTGCTCATCCCATGTACAGCGGAACAAAATAGAACTCACCATCCAGTCTACAGAAAAACCTTAAAAGTGTTAATCAATGTGAACTGGTACTTGGCAGTGCAGAGGTGCCTAGCTAACATGTCCCTGAGGCACTATAAGCATTAGGGATCACAACTTATCAACTAGTCTGTCAGTCTCACATGCAGGTGAATAGCCTCAAGGCCTTCATGAATGAATGTATGGATGATTGATGAACGGAGGGTTAGACCCAACAGCTTGGACCAATACACACCAGACCTCTGTGCTCAGGTTACACACAATTTATGATATTGTCTGCCACCGAAGCTACGTCAACACTACTAGCTTGTTTGCGTTAGCACATAGCAATTTCTCCTTTCACTGCCAGTGTAAATGTTAATGTCCTTACTGCGACAAAAGTTTATGAGATGCTAACAAATAGACGCTAACTGACCGAGCTTGATGTAAGACAAGCGGAAGCGTCTGTGTAAACACTTGCCTATTTCTTAATGTAAACACTTGTCTTTTCCTCGTATTACCTTTTCCATCATCATCATTGTTTCTCATGCACCAGGCACATTTCAGAACCATTGGTTCAATTTGGCACGCTGCATTCCGAAGTACATGCTCATATATTGCTGTTATTTCATTGTCATGTCAGAACTGACAACATGACAAAACTTGTCCATCGTCTCGTCTTGTGCTCTGGCAGTCAGAGGAGGTCAAGCATGTTAAGAAATAAACATCAAAAAATGTGGGAAATGGGAGATGCGATGACATTGGTTCATTTCACAACCCTTTTTCTCATATTGGAATTAAAACTGAAAAAGAACAGACACACTAAGAGTTCCTGTTGCGATAAAGTATCAGGTGAAGAGTCGACATATAAAACTAGAAAGACTCAAAATACCATGGAACAATCATGGTGTTACTACTTAGTAACTGAGAACGTAAACCCAGTATTTCTTAATTACAGTATACAGCAAGACTATTTTAACAGAGTGTAAAAGCACTCAGAAACAACAAAGTGGTTCTTCAATATTCATATTTTTGTTGTCAAAATAGTTTGAGATTTCAGTACATTAAAAAGTAAAATAATTAAGAAATGCAAAAAGCTTACATCCTAGATATATATTTTTCAGAGCGTAGTTCCACCTCCATTTTCAAACGCTTCATTTTTACAGAACGGAAACAGGAGATAGATTGGGAGTGAACCGAACACTTGACTGCTTGTACATTTTCTTTTGCTATTCAATTGAGACGTTGTTCTTATTCTGGGGTAAATTGAAAATTAAATACATATACCACCATCTAAAAAAAAATCTGAACATTTCAGGATGATGAGTTTCAATGCTATACCAAAGTTAAAGTTTCATCTTTTTTAAGTTGGTGGCAGCTCAGCTCTGGTTTTGGTTTTGACAAAGCACTTTAACAGTGAGGAGAAGAGTATGAGACCTGAAGCATGAGACATTCTGTTCCATGGTAAATGCCAGGACATGTTCTGTATTTGTGTAAGTCGCTATGGATAAGAATGTCTGCATAATGACTTAAATGTAAAAGTTTCACGCATCACCGATCATCCTACTTGGATCAAAAAAGAATACTCTGAATAACTGGTAATGAAAGCATGTGGACATGATGTCAGTGGAAAACCATGTCCGACCGCCATGAAAGTGTTGTTCTCTGGCTAAGAAGCACTCATTTGTGACTGATCTGCCCTGGATATCCAGGGGACATTTGGTGCAGGGATTGGTTGTTCACAGAAAATCGACATGAAAATGGACATTTGTCGCTAACTAGGTGAGAAAACTCTAAAAATGCTGCAACCACAATGGCCTTAAAACGTTTCGATTTAATTTCCAATACATTGTGTGAGGTTCAGAGGCTTGGTTTAATCTCTGCCGTTTTCACCTTCTATAACAATTACCGTTCCATGAATTAGAAATATCTGACTCTCGAACAGACCCTAAAACATGGCCCCGAGGATTAAACAGGAAAGTAGCATTACTGTACCTTCACAAAGCCAGACAGTAAAATCTCCTCAGAGAAAAAGCACACATAACGGGACTACAGAAACAGCTGACAGGAACGTTCAAGCCCCCTATTTGATTCACTTTGACAAGTTAGCGGATCCACCTTAACCAATCCTACCGGGATGAATCAACCTTGCTCTCATATCTGAGTCTCTACGACCGGCACAATGGGGCTACATCAAGGGACGGCCAAGCCTGAGTGACAGGTGCTTCCCTCCGCTGTAAAGCCTTGATTCTTTGCTCATTTGCATGGCTGGGTTCGTGGTTTTGCTCATGGTCCCAGCCAGCTAATCAGGGCTTGCCGCCATAGCTGTGGCTCCCACCGGCCTCTCCTTCCGGCACCCTTCCTGACCCAGGGGGACGGGTGAAATCCTCTTAGCAGTGCAAGCTCGCCCCCCCACCCCCCCAGTCTCGCGGGACGGGCTGCGGTGTGGGGACGGCGTGTAGCGAGCGTGTGTGGAGGCGAGGCTTGTCTCCACTGGGACTGACCTTCCCTTCCACGCTGCCTTCCATTAATATGTGCTTTAATTACACCGAGTAAACCGGCCTCCCCCCCACCTCCCTCTCTCCCACTGCTGCCATCTCCCCCCGTCCCTCTCCCCCTCTCCATCTCTCCCTCGCCACAGGGGACAACTCCCTCCATTAAGAAGGAGAGGAAAAGAGGAGCCCATCAAGCCCAAACACTTCCTCCCCCCGACGGAGAGAGGGATGGAAAAATACCATTTTCAACACCCAGACTCTTTTCACAGATTTTTTTTTCTGCAGTGGCCGATGATGAAATCCGACCCTTGGGAGAAATTAGAAATGGTAGGTAATATTTCTAAAGGCCTGGTTGGACTGAAATCAGATGTCTAAGAAGGTTGTTTAGACCAAGTAAACCATAAGCTATCAAACCCCAAAAAAAACATCCTGATTGTATCATGCAGTCCAACCATCATAATTCCATCACTTGAAAGGGTATGCATTTTCTCGTATCGCTTTCCTTATTGTCAGATGCTTGGTTTTCATAGCTGCATGTGCTAGTATTCGAAAACTTTATTAGTGACCAATTAGTGACCAAAGGTAATCACTTAATTCCAGTGAGGACTGTGATTTATGATTCAGAGGATTATAAAGTACAGTATATTTAACATGTGTAAAGTGTTCCCTAAGTACCACCTCTGTCTCCTTGATTAATGTAGATTTAATTAAGCAGCACACTAATTAAGCAATAAATAATGACAAGGTGTGCATTTATGCAAAGATAATACCACACCTTGGGTGAGGTGATACTCGGATAAGGCGTCCAATCATATTGCATGTTACTAATGAGCATGGGGACAATAACAAAAGAAGATTAAATGAACCCAACAGTAGGCCATTGTGAACAGTACTGGGCGCAATCACATTTAATAAGCATGCATAATAATTACCAGAAATGTATCTCACATTAGCCTATATCTATTTCATATGTAAATAAGCCAAATAAAGGCTAATATTTAGGAGAAGGTTTATTAAATGGGACGGACTACATGCTCATTAATCAAACAAGGTCCCCTGTCCAGAACACTGCCATCCTAAAATAAGAAATATCAATTTCCTCAAGGTTGGCGTCAGCAGCATTTGCAGTCGTTTAACACTCGGCTAGTCAGCTTCTCGCCGTGCCAAACTCCCGTTTCCTGATCGGCCCGGTCACACGCCTATTTGTTGTAAATACGCTTTGGCGCTGTACTCGTGTCAAATGTCTCTACTTACATCGTCCTGATACACGTATAAAAAGACTTATTTACTCTGATTAATGGCGTGTCTAGCGTGGGGCTGCGCGTAAGCGGCTCGCGTCGAGACACGGGTGACAAATAAATCTATCAATCATAAGCGGAACTGTAATCCCGCCGAGCCATCACACAGAGTTGCAACCTAAACACTTTATCAGCGGGCCCCCAGCTCAGCACTCAACTGACGGCCAGCGGCCCCTTATAAATAACCACTGAGCTTACCTTTCGGATTCAACCTGGTCTCACCGGATCCGAACGGCGAAGATGCACGTTTGAGAACTTTGAGAAGGCCAAATTGGACCCGCCGTGTGCTTTGGTGTCAGCCTCGGCCATGGCATATTCACAAAGTATTTCAGGACACTAGCAATGATTATTTTCAGTTGTTTACACGCTACAGCGGTTTGCTTCTCTTCGGCTGTGAAGGTCAACAGCTTGTTCAGATACGAAGACATCACGTTTCCGGGAACATTTAGGAAGCCAACCAAACGTATAGTACAATGTAATTCACTAGGTTCTGACCTACACCATACCACCCGCAAGAAGCCGGGCCAGATAGAGAGAAGTAACAACTTTGAAGCAGTGGTACTATGGTATATTGTGCTGGGGCTTAATGAAGCTGGTGCATTCCTCAGCATGACTCCCCTGAGTCTGTGCGTTGCAATAATACAGTAGAGCATTCAAACCCAGGCCGACTCCCTGCTTGGCAGTGGTCATCGGTGATTAAAACAGAGATTCAAAAGCTCTGATCACATTTGAAATGGCATACGTGGTAAAACAGAGGCGTCCGTTTCAACCCAGGCACTTTGCGAAACCGTTAAGAGGTCAGCCTCACTACAAATGGAGGTTGAATTCAATCAAACCTCAGAGCTGTTATTCAATTAAATATTTAGCACCCAAATTCAATTACACAATAATGACTAATTCCGAGGCGAGCTAATACATGTTACTCTGAGACGGAAAATCCTACTTTGATATCCAATGTCATTTTCAATTAAATAACACTCTCTGGAAAAGAAAAAAACAAAACATCTGTACGTTGTCACACAATCACTATTTTCACAACAGGGTGAGGCACCACCAGGCAGTACACGGATTCCAAGCAATCATTTTATTCCACCACACACACTAATGAAATGTCAGCATATACCAGCAAGCACATGGGGACAATGACGGCGATGGCGCGAACCAACACTCTCACGTGCATGTGGGGATAAGTGATGCTAAGGGAAATTAATAAGATCTTGGAGGGAAGGAAAACGATGATTATCTTTAATCACTAACCCTCCACCAGCGGCGGCAGCGCATTATCCAGCACCTTCATTCCTTATATAAAAAAAGAAAATACCTACATGGCGCAATACGAGTTCCATGGAAAGGAAGCGAGGAGCGCGATTGGTGGGGAATGCCAATGGTCTCATTACTTGTCACAGCACATTGTAACTGGAAATTGCTTCTTTCAGGTTTTGTTTGCTCAGGCAATTACAATAAACTCTGGGCTTCACACGTTGTTTGCACAGATGTAGAGCATTAATAAACATGAGCTCTAATCGGAATTATTGAACCACTCGCCATAATTCCGACAATGGATTTTGAACCCAGACGGACGGGCAAAGGGAATGGGATGAGAGAGGGATGAGCGGGGGGGAGGGGGGGGGGGATCTCAGGGATCCAAGAGATGTGGCTCTATTGGCTGGCCTTATCACGGGAGAAATCCTCAAATTAAATGTGCAGAAGTGGAGCGCGGCCCACAGGTATTCCCACCATGCAGTGTGAGAGCCACTGCTCAGCCAGGCACTATTTTCAGAACCGCCATCACTCGGTTACACTGAGCGCAATTACATTTGTTCAAAAGCTATCTACTTAGGCTGTTACAAAGGGGATAAGCAAAACTGAAAATGTCATGAGGATGTGTCTTCGTTTTTAAGGAAGAGGTTGAGGAGTTGGTGTAGGCCTATGCCAAGCACCAGCGTACAGCGAACTGGAAGGTGTAATGAGACTTGTAGGCCGAGTGTGGCATGCAAACCACATGTTTCCTGACACCACTGTCTTAAAGTAAAACACGGCCTTACCATGCAGGTAAAACATTGTCATTGTGCTTCACTGTTACGACAAAATTAACCTATTTACTCAACTGGTAATCTCTGAAACACAGACCTAGATCTTGCGTAACTTAGTCAGCTTTGTGTTATTACATACTCTACCCACATGAGACATGCTCACTTGATGACAGCCACATTGCTTTTATAATGAAAGAATTCAACAAACCATGTCTCTGTCAATAAGAAATCTGGTTACCGGTTGCAATTCACTTAAATGAAAGCCTGGGAAATATTCAAATTAATACACTGTGGCATACAATGGCACTCTGTACATTGAAATGATTTGATGTTCACCAGTATTGTGAGTTGATTTGAAATTTCACCCCAGAACAGATTTAAATACAGTACCAATTTGGTAATTTCAGTGTATAGTAAAATGCTTATTATTTCACACCAGTTGGTGTATTTTGACTTTGACTCTACTTTGCATAGGGCAGGAACACTCTCTGTACTAAATGTTTTAACGTTTTAACACATTTGTGTGACATTCAGTAAGTGGATGCATATACACACCACAGTACTGAAAAAGACACTAGAGTGAGTTTAACATGTAAGATGCACACTATCACTGTTTATGTAATGGACGGTATTAAATATTACCTTTACTACAGCAAAATATCCCGGCATGGCATTCACAGTATACTGCTGAAGCCTGCTGGAAATCCAGATCCCTTAACAGTCAAAGGACAGAGACATACACCAGCTCCTCACAGTAGGACTAGAAAACATGTCTCTGTGCCTATTTCACCACACTTGAACACATTTGTGTCAGATTCCCTTGTTTAGGGGATATATACACACATATACATATATATATATATATATATATATATATATATATAAACACACACACATATATATATATATATATATATATATATATATATATATATATATATACACACACATATATATATATATATATATATACACACCACAAAACTGAAAAAGAAACTAAAATGACTTCAACATTTCCAATTTTGCTGTGCAAGATCATCTCTAGCTGAGACATAAAACTGGGACAACCTTAGCTATTGCCCAAACCACAAGTCACCATTTATAATATTCTAATAAGATTTAATAGGCATGTCCTCTCCTCTATTTCATAAATACATTTCCCTGAAACACCTGGGAGAAGGCTTCCCAAGCAGAGGCGCAAGGAAGTGGGATTCTGGAAATATCTGCAAGAAGAATGCAGGACAGAGATTTTTGTCTCCCTTTTTTGTATGAAGTGGAAGATGTTCAAAAGGCATAACAGAGGCAGGCCTGGCCATTCTGTAGAATCAAAAAGACTGCAAGGACTTTGATCACCAGCATCTTATTCAAGGCAAAATTACTGCACAGGGCGTCTTGACTTCCAGACAAGCGAGTGAAATGGAAACGTATAATAATGTACACAAAAACCAGACAGAAAATGAAAGCAGTCTTTTGTCAGTTCTTTGATTACTGTAAGGCATTGTGACTGCTAAGCAGACTATGACAATTACTACAAGATCTGAACACACTGGGAAAAGGTAGGGGGAGAGAAAGAAAGAGATAACATGGTAGAAGGGGAAAGTAAAGGAGATAAAGAGAAGGGGGAGGGAGAAGGAGATAGATGGAAGAGGAAGATGAGGAGATGGAGGAAGAAGTCTGATAGGGGGAAGAGGAGGAGTTGGAGGGAGAAGTCTGATAGGGGGAAGAGGAGGAGTTGGAGGGAGAAGTCTGATAGGGGGAAGAGGAGTTGGAGGGAGAAGTCTGATAGGGGGAAGAGGAGGAGTTGGAGGGAGAAGTCTGATAGGGGGAAGAGGAGGAGTTGGAGGGAGAAGTCTGATAGGGGAAGAGGAGGTGGTGGAGGGAGAAGTCTGATAGGGGGAAGAGGAGGAGTTGGAGGGAGAAGTCTGATAGGGGGAAGAGGAGGTGGAGGGAGAGGGAGATATTGGGAAAAGAAGGAGTTGTTGGGAAGGAGATGACTGAGGAGGGGGAGATGGAGGTAGAAGATGGAGGAACTTGGAGGAAATGGAGAAAGTTAGGCAGAGAGAGAGAGAGAGAGAAAGAGAGAACAAGGCCATAAGTATTGAATCATGGTAACATCTCATTGCCAGTGGTTACATGCATCACTGTTAACACTGTATCAATATAACCCCACTTTTGTTTCAGTATTCTAACACAGGCTTCCCTAGGTGTTCACTTGTTTCCGCACCGAATACATAACCAGTAACATTCCGCTGGCGGAAGGTACACGACAATAGAAAACATATTGAATCAACATTGTCCGCCTTGTGCAAAAAGAAACACATTTTACATTACATGCAAATGACAGGCAATCAGGAGGGTGCACGACACTGTTGCATTGTGGGTAGGACACCATTGAAAGACCGTCCGGGTTGCATATATGATACAAGCAGTCTATTGAGGGGAAATTGAATTAGCCTCCGCCGTCGTCGGTATTAAGTTACTGTCAAGAGGATACCATATCGACACGGTGGCCATCTATGCTGCTGCTCATCTCTGTAGTCTTCGCTGAATGGCAACGTGGGTAAAAATCCAGCAGACATGAAATCCCACTGAAGACTGATTGCATTGAAATGTTTATCAAAATACTGAACAATATTTCCTTATTAACTAAGATATTCTTTCCCGCTATCAGTTTGATGAAGACTGCTGGGAATGGGTTGAAATGAGTGAAGCTACAGATCTAACCTACAAAGACGCCACAGTCTAGTTTGGGATGCAATACTGCTGGGTTTCCAGTACAGTGTCACTTAGATTAGAACAGGGTTTCTGCTGTGTTGTGGTGACTGCTCAATAAGGGGGAGTGCCCAACTTGTGATTGGCCGATAATATTTTTATTTTATTTTTTTATTGTCATTTATAATGGTGTGTTACCGGGGCCGACACTCTAATATTCACAGGACATAAATGGTGCTCTACAGTTAATGCCATTCTCCATTTAAAACAAGAAACCAGGCACGTTAAAGGCTGTGTTGCTAACCACTACATTACAGAGCTCTACCTTCAATGGGGGTCAATTTCAAGTTTCGGCCAGCAAAGTTTTCATCAATAAGGAATAAATCACAATGCGTACTTCACTTTGCCTGCGAGAAGATATGAACACGGGACCTATAGTTCTGCTTCTCTAACCACTACGC
Organism: Esox lucius; assembly: GCF_011004845.1. Lineage (NCBI taxonomy): Eukaryota > Metazoa > Chordata > Actinopteri > Esociformes > Esocidae > Esox > Esox lucius. The sequence goes on from NC_047590.1 coordinate 11,896,731, forward strand.
TATTTAACAAGGGGTATTCAGTCAGTCAGTCACCCACTCAATAAGAGACACAAAACTAAAACACTGAGATAACAGATAATCAATCAATTACCAGCTGTTCACAAATAAAGGGACATATCTTTTATAATACAAAATGCCTCACACAAGTGAAGGCTACTCATTCACAGAATAATTGAAACAGTGGTTAATTTATGTACACATTATAATGTAAAGAAAATGAGAAAAGTGACTGATATCCAAATATCCTGAAATCAACACCACACTTGGTGTGATGTTACCTAAAGGTGATCTCACCCATTTGAAAAGAAACATAACCCACACACCCTGATTACCTCTGTTGATTTTAAGAGATATGGTTAAAGATAACTGACATCTGTAATGGCCGTTTATAGAAAACAGACCAGTGGATAATTGTTTTGGCTGTTATGGTATTTAAGCAGGCTACATAAGCAGTGAATTACCTCTGTAACTAGATCACCTCTCTTGTGTAGCTCAACAGTGGACCATCAAGTTTGCACCAGATGCACTCACAATAACACTATTGATTAATATTATTATCATCCATTTTTTGTAATGGGCGGTGTTCAATATCACCTTCAGTACTGCAAAATATCCCAGCAAATATCCCATCTTCCCACAGACATGTTAGGACAAAAAAAACATGTCTTCCGTACCTATGTCACAACACTTATTTGTTTCACCTTTACTCACGCATGCTAACTATTGATATGTAGCTTGCTGGAATTCCAATTTCAAATCTTCAGTTATTCTTCCGACTATATACCCGTAGTCTGTCCCAATTCGATCATTTGTTTTTTGTTGCATCTTGTTCCAGTGCTTCTGAGAGTAAGCTATGTGGGCTTTTGTCACATAGTTAGCAGGCTGCGCCACAGGCAAGTTAAAACACAAAACCAAAATGATGACTGATTGTAAAGCAGAAGTTCAGTTTCACATGCTGTCAGCCGTACCCGTTGTCAGGTTAACTACTATGCCCTCTATCCATCTCTATGAGTCCGAGAACATGTGGTCAGGCCAGAACTGGCAGTTCAAGATAAATATTTTCAATGAAAACACAGGAAGTTAGTACAGGGGTTTGTCTTCCAGTGTAACAGGATAATGAAGAATCCCACATAATAGAGCCCTTGTAAACTAGTACATGCCACAGATGAAAGGAGAAACAAGTGATCAAAACTGAGTCGGTAATTAGCCTTACTTCGGTTAAGCATGGTTTTCAGATTTGTTATCAAAATAGTGCTTAAATGAATTTAGTAATATAACGTGTTTCCTTTCAGGCAAAGTATTATTATAATGTAGTGTGTTAAGTTGGTAAAATGTTACGTGCCATGTTCCGTATATGATAAAATACAGGGACCTGGCTTGGCTCATGAGCATTACTTTCAAAACAACAGTCTGAAATGATATAAAAGCTCTGAAGCAGCCTTTTAACCGTTTAATACGTTTTCACCAAATGTTATAATGTGTAGCAATGTTTATTTGAAGCTGAAGTCATCAACATGCAGTTACAGGTTGTTCTTAAATGAAACAAAGACAAAGTGGTCTTCTCTAGTCTACATGGGGACATTAAGAGTCCCTCTTGTCCAACAAGCTACATTATATTTCACACAGAATGGTATGGAACAATGCCACTCTAGACCCACTGTTCCAGACGGTTGTCTCTTTGGACCACCATATCACTGTTAAAAGCCCTATCATGTCACAAGACCACCATTCACAGGCTTGTGGATACAGACACAATGTAAAGTATTAAAAGCCTTTTATTACAAACAAACAATTGTTACACAATTTGCGTCGTGGAAAAGTCTCCATAAATTATTGAAACCCTTAATGTTCTATTCTTCTTTTTGTAATCTTTTAGTTATCCTTAAATAATGTTGACATTACCCCCCAAATATGAGAAAAAGAATTAGGGCAAATCTGACCAAATGTAGTATCACGGACAACAGGTTATCAACCCCTGATCTAGACAACACTGTCCTTAACTATGTAAGTATATGATCATATATGTTACTACATAGCTAAAAACATGAAATGTCTTCTTGACACCTGGTTTCCAAGTGGTCATTCTTGCGGTGGTTCATGGGTTACACATGCAGGGACCCTGTATGTGCATTGGTGTTTTTCCCCTCCTGCCGTTTCCCCAGGTGTCCCTTGTGTTCCTGATTGTGCTCATTGGTGTTTCCCACCTGGCACTCATGAGTGTATCACCTGACTGCTGAGGTGGACCAATCAGTGGACACCCATCCTAATTGCCCCACCTGTTCCTTTTTCCGTAACCCAATTGCATCACACATCCCTGGTTTTAAAACCCAGTCAGTTGGTTCTCCCAGAGAGACTCTTTTGCTTTACCCACATGGACATAGACACTCTTGAGATACACACCCTTTTTGATAAACAGACAGGTTGTTCATTCATACATCACTTAGTTTAGCACATACATCTCACTTTGTCCTGTTTCATTTGAGTGTGTATTGCTGTGGTGTTTTGTTTGTTGTTGTCTAGTCAATTGTTTGCTGTTTAGTCCCAGTTCAACCTGTGTGTTTTTGTTTGTCCCTGTGTCCCTGGGAAAAGTTTTTTTTTTTAGCAAGTCGCCCTTGGGCATACACAACCATAGGCTGTTTTCTATACCAATGCACACACTCTTGATGGGGGCTTCAATTTTCATTTTCTGGAATTCTACACAGTTTGTCCTTGGTTGTGCAGAACATCATGTGGTTCAAAAGCAAGTGTCTTGCCATTTTTTCAATTTTCCAAGAGGTGGAGAAACATTTTGTAATTTCAGTGCACATATTCTACTCCTTTTTCCATGACCTGTGCCATGGTGATTATTTCTGGTGAGAATTACTAACATAATCCGTCAGGGCCTCGAAGAGGTCAGGGCCCCTGGGAAAGTGTACTGCATGCAGGTCAATATTCAGCCATGATTACTACAAGTGAAACCTGTCAAGTTTCGATAGCTGGAAAGACTATCTAACAACCAAATAATTGTTAGCTGACGTGGCTAAATGAAGAATTTTCAGCGACTGATATGACAGGAGAAAAGCTGCTGTTGCGCAACCAAATTTCAGGCCTATTCTGCTGATACGGTGTGATGGTGCTGACGGAAGTTGCAGAAGAGGAAAGGTCTCCTTTAATTGAATTGGACATTGGATTGCATGCGTTTACAGCACCAATATTTACTCAGTAAGAAGCTCAATATTTATTTAGCTCATTAGTTTGCTATAGATTTTCTTCTCTTGTGTGTTTACCACTGCAACTTAATAAATGCATTAGAACATACAGTATGCATTCGCACCTGGCTCATTGTTATTTCTACATTATATTTGACTTAAGAATAATTGTTTTAGTAAACATAGGAACTCGGATTGAAAAAAAACAACAACTATAAAACATTTATATAAATGAATACATGGTCAAATCAACTACAGTGGATATAAAAAGTCTACACAGCCACATGAAATATCGCTAAGGGAGGAGAGAACATGACTTTCAGCAGAGAAGTTGTTGCAAAAAAGTGCATAACTCAACTACTGTTACAAATTCACAGACCAGATCCCGCAAGAAGGATTATGCACTGTTATGTAACAGCAGAGAATTTGCAGTCTCCACCGATGCCACACGGAACCTACACTGTCTGCTATCCACGTTCTCATGAACGCGTGTTCACGCTAATTTCCATCAGCAAATTTGAGAATGTCAGACCAACAGGGCAAACGCTGAATGAGTGTTAAAACTATCACACCCAGTCAAGTCACGGAAGAAGCAGTCAAGTTCGTGGTCCTGGAAATGGAAACCGAATCAGCACCAGCTGAACAAAATGATGAGCACAAGGCCTTGATGACCTCAGACAACCCAATCCAACAAGTCATGTCAGCAATGGATAAGTGTAACAAATGGACACTGTCATGCCAAAACTCATCCAGACCGACCAACAAGAGACTGTCCAAACACTGCACGCTCTTAGCACCATAAAAACTAGAGGGCTTTTCTTGATTTTTATCACAGCAGCATTTCTGTAAATTGAGGCACGTCTGTACACTGAAAAATGAAGCTGTGAATACATCATGTGGCATGTAAACTGCACCTATAAATCTTGTACATAGACTGATCCAATGGAATATTAAACCTGTAAATATTGTCCAAACATCTACAGACATGTTAAACTTGTAAATATTGTCCAAAGATCTACAGGCATGTTAAACTTGTTAATATTGTACATAGATCTATTGACATGTCAAACCTGAAAATTCGGAAAAAGATCCACTCACCTAAATCAGGCATAGTTCTGAAAATAATACATTAACTGCTGTTTGCTCACCTGTCTCCTTTGATTATTTGAACTGTAACCATAGGTTGGAATTTTCCGTTTCAAAGTGTGATTGGTGGCATACCTGTGGGGTGATACAATGATTTAGTTGAAGGGATGAAGAATGACAGAACATTATCTGTCTATCTTGCTAATCATTCAGTTACGTTGGTTGTTGCTACTTGTATTGCACTGCTGTCTTCGAATTTTGTAAAGGATCGATTAAGACTGTGGAAGGATGTCTCGTATTAGTTGGCTAGATAACTTACCATAGGCAATAGTTTGTCAGACACCGGGTGTATGTCAGGATTATTCTAACAGACTAAAGACACAGTACAGCCGCCGACAAATGTGTGGCAATCTGGCATCTGCCCCAGCAAGCTTACATATCAAAATGGGGTGGCGCCGCCCCACAACATTGAACGCAGCGGAGTATCGAGCGCATTAAATGTACACTATCTACTATTATAAATGTTAAAACAAATAAAATTACGTTTTACAGAATTCTTTCTTACATTTGAACAAGCTGATAAAGTACCTCTCCAAATGCCCTATGTATAATCTTGTTCACGCGAGGCATTCCGCACACACGCAATATTTGGCGTCAACCTGCCTCCCGGTTGCAGAATGCTTAGGCCTAGCCGTGGAGGAACAGTCCCTGAAGTGGTGCCCTATATAGTACTCTTTATGTGACGCTAACGTGATTCCTGAGCCCTGTCGAAAGACTGAGTACCAACCAGAATGGACCTACTTCTTACTGAGTATTTGTATAATTTGTTTCTGGTAGTGTCACGTTCTACGTACAATGCAACGCGTTTAGCTCCGGAGCCATAACTCATAACTCATCGGGAGCTGGGTCATTTATTTTCTCTGTTTTTTAATACGTTACAGCTGAGAGAGCAGCTGGCTGTATTTCTCTGCATTCGGAGCATCACGACACAGGCAGACCACTTCTGTGTCAGACCGACCAACCACCGCTACAGTACAGCGCAGAGCAGAGCAGAGGACACCTGTGGTGCCTTTCATGGTTCAGGAGCTTCTAATTTAAATGGGAAGTTGGACATATTTCACAGAAACATCCCTGGTAGGTAGAGGGGATGGGGGGGGGGGGGGGTTCACAGAATGGTGCAGATGATGGACCGCCCTCGCTTCCTACTGTGTGTGTGCCTGTGTGTGGTGCTGCTAGGCCCTCCACTTCCAGTGCGTAAGTACTGGGTTACGGATCGTTTGTTCCAGGCGTCTGGCCTGTACAGTAACCGCTGTAGCCATACTGCCATGCTGTCACCTGCTGAAGCACTAGTTCAAAATCAATTTACAATAAAATACAAATTAATATTTGATAAACTTAGTTTTACAGTGGGGCGGTCTGTGGCGGTCTGCAGTCTCTATGCCAAATCAATGGGTACACCCGGCATGACTATGTAAATAGATTTTAAAAAGCAAAAAAGTGCACTATTGGCAATATAATCAGTCCTTATGTAAGACACTGGATGAAAGTGTCCGCTAAATGACTGAAATGTCATGTAAATGTAATCAGAGTGAACTGTAGGTCTGGAGTTATCATTCGAGACCTATCCATGTGTGTGACTGGTGGGGTTGCATCCCATCTGTTCTGAGATGCAGTCCTCAGGGCTACAATAATGTGGTATCCTGATCAATACTCAGTGCCTGAAGAAGAATAGATCATTTATTTACAGCCCTGCCTGCCCCTGGCCGAATCCCATTCTGCAGCTCCCCATGTTGTGTTTGTGAATCAGCATCTTCTTCCTCTGGAGGACATACCCGCACAAACACGCACGCGCACACTGCTGCAGCGTTTGCCATTGAACATTGACCTCTGACATTTGCTCCCTGACCCTCTGTCTGATGGCCTATCGATTATGTCTGGTGGTGGCTGGGTAATTGTTGGCTTTGTAATTACTTCATGTGTTGTTTCAGAACTACAAAAAGGCAGCACGATTTTGCCAATGAAATTACAAAAGCCACGTCTGCTCGTTGGGACAATCGCTTTTCCTTTCTCAAGACATTTGAGCACATTTAATTCTAAGCACTCCTCAGTGGTAAGAAGGTAAAGATTCAGTCGTAATCTTATAGGTTGAATGATTGTTGTAAATGGAACAAAATAAGGTTTGTGTGGAAATTATTTTTATAATTCTATTCTAGCTTCCCTCAAGGAGCCAGTTGCAGAGATTTGAGGCAGTGAAAGAAGACACAGAGGGCTTCCTTTTCTTTGCCTAATGTTCTGGACTCATTGGCTGGGTAACCATGGGAAAATGAGTTTCTTTCCTTTTTGTTTTGGTGAGATTTGTCATGGGACACAGAATGTATTGCCAGTGTCATTCCCTGATTTGGTCATTTAATATGAACCACCTACCATAATAGCTGCACGATAAGGATTCTTTTTTTATTTAAACACATATTGGGATTGTGACACACTTATGATGTACACTCAGTGAGCAGTTTATTCAGTATCCCAATTCCAGTTGTGGGTTGGGCCATTTTGCCTCCAGATCAGCCTGAATATAAGGCATGGATTTTACACAGAGAGATGAAGATAGAGATGTGGAAGCGATGGCATCAATAATTTCCTTGCATTCACGCAGGAATCAGCCTGTCTCATCCCAAAGATGCTCTATAGGGTTTGGGTCTGGGGACTGCACCACCAACAAAAAAATTTAAACTAGGACTTGTCCGTTTTTCCACTACTTATCAATTTTGTGAAATTAGAGTTACCTATTTGAATAAACAAAGAGGGTTTTCCTCAGTGGATGCCTCTCTAATGTAAATCAGATGGGTGTGGAGTACCACAGGGCAACTGACTTGATCCTTTATGGGGTGAACAGAGCAGGGAGGCCAGATGCCAATAGTTTGCCAGTCAATCCCCCAGCTCAAACTGGAGGAGCGATTGACAGCGTAACTGGTGGTACACAAGCCAGGTGTCTATATAATATTGACCACTGTGTTTATTTCATCTACTTCCTTAAAAAAAGGACAAACGAGAGAATGTGATGGGGCAAACGTAGGCTGCTACATGCAGTCCATTGACCTACTGGACCTACCATAGTAGTAGAGTTCATCCCACTTGTGGGTTCAACAGGGATTAAAATAGATTATATTTTGCACCGGTCCTGCAACGATGAATGATAACTGTTCTTGGTATAATCTAGAATGATGTACAGTGGAGTACTCATGCTATAATCCCTATTGATATAGTATCCTACGATCTATGTGGGCCTTGGCTTATTTGTCATGTGACCTTTAGCATGTTTCATTTTTTAATGAACACCACCAGTCATAGTTTCTTTTTTTATTTGATTGTCAAACCGTCACTTCGTATTTTGCTCCGGTTGGCCTAGCGTGTGTCCACTCTTAAAGTAATTACTGCATCCAAACAGTGCGTTATGCATTTGCATTCAGATGAACAGACAGAGACATCTGTAAAAAGGACTGTCATCAGAACCAAAACCATGGTTGCCTGAATTCATGGGTCCACTTCTGTTTGTGTGACGCTCCGTTTCAGCCACTTATCTCCTGTCTTTGGAAAACGTTTGAATCATTTTAGGGTTTCATGTCCTTTTGAGCTGATCCACAAATGCACATGCAGCTGACGTTGGGTAATGTAAATCATGGCGCAGTTGTCTAAAACTCCCATTTTACCAGTGTTGCTCTACGCCCTCACTATTCACCCTCGGCCCAGATCTTGGGCAGTCACCACTGCTTAGAAGGATAGCTAACACCATCAAGTCCTTCACCTCATACAAGCTTAAAAATGAATGTTAGGTAACTTAGCTATAATATGAATGGTATCATCAGATCAGGATACGACTTAAGGCCACTAGCTATCTATAATTGATTAGATTCACAGACATCCAATGGCTAACCCCTCTTACAAACCTCATTGTACCCGGTCACCGTGAAGCAAATATTAAGACCAGCAGTTTGAATGGGTAATGGCCCTTCCAGGGTAAATGTTTTCCATGGTAGCAGCTGTTGCTAAGGAGGGAAGGGTTTAGCGAAGGGTCAGCTGTACATTGAATAAAGCTCATATCCATTTTGTTGAACTATTACACAATCCCATTGGATTTGCATGTCACAATCCCAATGCCTGCCTTCAAAGTGATTTGTGGTTTATATGAGAATCCAGCCAAAATGAAAAATTGCACTGTGACTTTGCATTGGGTCTCTATTGCGTCAGCATGCATATCATTTTTTTATAGGCCTAATAGTAAAGACATGTCTTTTAAAAGTAATTTAAATGTGCCATAAACCAAACTGGCCATAATTGTTTTTAAATGGTTGTTAGACAAATCACAAATCAAATCACTAAGTGAACAATAACTTCTGAAATTTTAGAATCTAAATAGAGCGATTTACCATAGCAGTATCTGGAGTTGGTAGAGGACGGTTGTGCTTATATAAAATGTTATTATTACAATTTTTACTATAACTAGAAACCCCCCCCCCCCCAAATAATGGACTGTTATATATATTTTTGTTTCACAAATATACTTCAGTGTATGCTTTTTATTTCTATAATTATTATATGACTGTATGAATGTCTTAGTAACTGTGTTAACATATTAGAATTTGACCACTGGAGCTTATGTATTTCCAAATTGTATTTCCTCTTTCTTTATTTTCCACTCGTATAATAGCGTAAGACAAAAATTATGTGAGCGACACAAAATAACTTTAGGATTAATATTTTTAATGGACAGCCTGAAATGTTGCCCTATTTGCAATCAAAGGTTGACTAAACATTGTACGACCAATTGCCAATGTATTTAAAATGAAAGCGAAGATATTTAATGTCAGCCATTGATACATGTCATGAAAGATCTCAAAACCCCTCAGCAAATTGAGTTTGTTGTGTATACAAGTACCTGCCAGATTTAATATTGAATGGATGATCCAAAATGGATTTTTGATCCAGGGAAAATAAGGAAAGATGTCTGTAACAACAAAAATAGGAAGGAGAAAAATCCATAGCCCTCTAAAGCCAAAATCCCGCTCCCAGGTGTAGAATATATTATTTTCTTCCCTCGCTCTGTCTTTTCTCTTCGATGTGTTGTTTTCATGTAAAGAAAAACCTATAGGCTTGACCTCCGCTCCAGTTTGCCTTCGGCGATCCACAGATTGCAAGTTTTCAATGCCTCATCCTCGGGGAGTGGATCCAAATCAAACCCCATCAATATTTCAGGACTATTTTTGCTCCCTGGACCTCTTGCTAATACACTTGGCTCCTCTGCCAAGCAAAGCCAGCATGTCTACACTTGCCACTAAATTGTCATGCTTTAAAAATCTGCCTTGCTCTGTGTGCCTAATTAGAGAAGCAACCGACTACTGCCCATATTGCATGCTTTATGTAAACACACAGCCAAGGAACAGAATCATTTCAATTGAATCCAAACTCAAGGTCTCAGAATTATTCATGCCAACCTTTTGTGCAACAACAAAAAAAAAAGAAAAGAAAAAGAAGCTCAACTAATGTTAAGGAAACTTGGGTGTAATTCAGAATTTCAGCCCCACCAGTAAGGCAGTGAGTTTGCGGTTGCAGTGAAAAGAGACGTGGCAAAGTAGTGAAGTCTTTGGAGATGCTTCTAGACATCTGGTCGCCATCTGAATGCACCTGGAGCAAGGCCAAGGATACTCCGAAACTCCAAATCACTTCATTATGGAGGAATAATCATTGCATATTCAGCTATGAGCAACAATCAGATTGACAGGAGCCATCACATATTCACAGAGTATATACTGAAATATGTCCAAAACCACAGTTTCAAAAGGTAACTGACTACGGTATGTACAACATGCCTGCTGCCGCCTCATCACACAGCTAGCAATAAATACAATACCCCAAAGAACATTTAAGTTAACGTCCACAAACAATTTGTGATTTGTTTCAATAGCAAATCTCCACCTTTTCTGTGGATAAAATGCTATATGTCTGGTTCCTAATATACAGTGGGGAGAACAAGTATTTGAAACACTGCCGATTTTGCGGGTTTTCCTACTTACAATGTAGAGGTCTCTAATTTGTATCATAGCTACACTTCAACTGTGAGAGACGGAATCTAAAATCCCCAAAATCACATGGTATGATTTTTTAATAATTAATTTGCATTTTATTGCATGACATAAGTATTTGATCACCTACCAACCAGTAAGAATTCCGGCTCTCACAGACCTGTTAGTTTTTCTTTAAGAAGCCCTCCTGTTCTCCACTCATTTACCTGTATTAACTGCACCTGTTTGAACTCGTTACCTGTATAAAAGACACCTGTCCACACACTCAGTCAAACAGACTCCAACCTCTCCACAATGGCCAAGACCAGAGCGCTGTGTAAGGATATCAGGGATAAAATTGTAGAACTGCACAAGGCTGGGATGGGCAACAAGACAATAGGCAAGCCGCTTGGTGAGAAGGCAACAACTGTTGACTCAATTATTAGAAAATGGACGAAGTTCAAGATGACAATCTCCCTCGGTCCGGGGCTCCATGCAAGATCTCACCTCGTGGGGCATCAATGATCATGAGGAAGGTGAGGGATCAGCCCAGAACTACACGGCAGGACCTGGTCAATGACCAGAAGAGAGCTGGGACCACAGTCTCAAAGAAAAACATTAGTAACACACTATGCCGTCATGGATTAAAATCCTGCAGCGCAAGCAAGGTCCCCCTGCTCAAGCCAGCGCATGTCCAGGCCCGTCTGAAGTTTGCCAATGACCATCTGGATGATCCAGAGGAGGAATGGAAGGTCATGTGGTCCGATGAGACAAAAATAGAGCTTTTTGTTTTAGATTCCGTCACTCACAGTTGAAGAGTACCTATGATAAAAAATTACAGACTTCTACATATTTTGTAAGTGGGAAAACCTACAAAATCGGCAGTGTATCAAATACTTTCCCCACTGTATATGTGATCCTTTTCAGCTTTTAGGCTTTGAGAAATTAAAGGTATATATAGTTTTTTGGGGGAAAGCAGTATTACTAAGCAGGGGGGAAAAAAAGCAGAATGGCTTAACAGTTTTAATTGTTGCTGAAAACAAAGGGATAAAGCTGCTTTAAGAGGATCATTGGGCTGAATATCCTATCACATACAGTGCTTCAGCATTAAAAAAAAGAGCGGGGGAAACACTGTTGGATACTGTCCAGGGTTTGAGTTTCACCCCAATGGTTCAGATAAACCCACTCACATAGACACATCAATCTACATCTACGGGCCAAAGTCAAGGACTTTTTAAAGCTGTTATCACACTCAATGATTGGAGGATGTTTGATACACAAACAACAATTAATTTATTCACGAGTCAAGATCTTCAAGTCCAGAGTATGGCTAATAAACTGTGGCTGCAAATCAAATAAAACATTTTGGCCCTTTGGAAAAGTAGTTTGTTGGCACATCCTCTGCTTTTGTGCGATGAAAAAAGCCATCTACCTATCTGCATGTCTGTTAGAGCCACGGTCATTCGGTGAAGCTTTGTATCCGTGGAAACCATCCACTGACACTCGGAGTGAAACTGTGTGAACATGTGACATGTAACAGAAAAGCCAAATGGAACGATGCCTTATACACTCTATTCTAAATGAGAATAAGAGCGTTAATGCTTAATGTTGTCACAAGTTAGCTCTAATAGTACATTGACCATCGTAGATAGCAATTGGCTCTCGTTAGTCAAAACCCACCATGTGAGGAAAGACTGGGTTTTGTGACGAGCCTGCGGAAAGGCAAATGGAAAGCTGCGGACGGGCGCGCCACTCGGTCGGGGTTTGAGTGACACCCAAAACAGGATTAGCATCGGCGGACATCAGTGGGAAGAGACACGAACCTCTAAATCCTCTGCAGAGGAGGGACTGATTCCCATCAGCTAGCGGCATTGTTTATGAGACAGAAAGAGCGAAGGAAGGAGAAGGACAAAGGGAGGGAGGACGGCAAAGGTTATGTGTCCGAGGTTAACAGTATGGCGTTTGTGAGACGCCGTCAGATAGGTCACGTGCGCGCGTGATTATGTACCCCACCGTTGTTTTGATTTGTACAATAACCACACGTTTTACTGCATATGGGCTTTTCACGTCGCCTGCCATTTTAGCAGTCAAGTGAATGCACTCGGTCAAGTTCAAAGCTAGGCCGGACTTATTTCTGAAGAGTTATGACCGTACATCAACCTGTCTCCTGTGAAGCTGTGAGTTTATTAGAAGCCTAAATCTGTCCTGTACTCTCTGTTCAACAATGGGGTGGATGGAAATTGATGGTAGCATGGAGGTGTGAGAGGGGGACACAGACAGGCGCTAACTTCCTGCTGCAATCCATTCTGGGTAATCACCTGGAGGAGTGAAAGAGCCACCATTACCTCTTCTCCTCCGAACAACACCTAACGAAGCTGCTCAATGATAAAGCACAGCGGTTGAAAGCCAAGTGTCCTTTTAGCAATGATCTATCATGTTTAACAACTGCTTTTCTACTTTACAATATTAATGAAGCTCTCTCTCTCTCTCACTCTCTCACCCTCACTCTCTCTCTCACTCTCTCTCTCACTCTCTGTCTCTAGAACTGTCCACCACGTAGCATCATCCCTCAACTCCCGCCCCTTTGCAAACAAAACAAGAGACATTTTTCTCCCCCAAAATATTTGGTGTCAACTATTCATGAGAGAGGAGCCCTTAAATCATGTGTCTGAGAGAGGAGGATCGAATGCAATTACCATTAGAGCAGCTAGCTGAGCGGTCTCTCCCTCTCTCTCTCTCTCTCTGGTGTTAGCCCCCAATACAGACTGGCCCTTAGTGCTTTCCCCTCTCCTCTTCAGCCTCTCTGTGTGCATGCAATTTAACCGACCCGATCAATAGGACCAAGCAGTTAGCTGCCCGACAACTCCCTTCAAGTGCCTCACAGGACAAACTAACGTTCTCCCCTCCACCAAGTAAATGTCAAAACATTCCTTCGTTCCACAATCCTGGGGAGAAATTGTACTTGTGAAACATTATTGACATACTTTAACCCACATTTCCCAGCTTCCATGGAGAGGGAAAGTCAATTCTCATTTGGAATGTTGTGGCCTGTGTGTGTGTTTGTGTGTGTGTGTGTGTGTGTACTACTAAGCCGGCATTAGCTCCAGGATCCCAGAGGTCAGGCGGCTGTCTGTCTGTGTATCTGTCTGTCTGTGTGTCTGTCTGTCCATCTGTGTATCTGTCTGTCTGCCTTTGTATTAGCTCTGCTGTCCTACTAAACCTGCCACAGCTCCTGGATCTGAGGGTTTAGGCAGCTGGGCCGTTTGGGTCAGGGGTCAAAAGTCAGGCATTGGCGCAAGGTCAAGGTGACAGCAGGACATGTCTAGAGGGTGGCCTTCATCTCCACCATGGCCTTCAACTGGATCAATACCATTAAAAAGGATGTCTGATCTACTGCTCTCATTCTCCTCCCCTCTTTCACTGCCCCTTGTTCTTTTCTGCTCTTAGTTCTCTTCTTTCATTATTTTTTTGTTGGCCTCTGTCCTGTTCCTTATTCACATTTTGTCTTGAATTCATTTAATCGTTCCTCGCTTCTTCCTCTCTTTCCTTGCTCATGAAATGGCTGGTCTAATCTTGATACCGAGCCTGTCTCTGACTGGCTCTCCTGTCTCGTGTCTCTGGGCCCACACTGTGAAACTGGACAAGCTGAGATAAACTCAGGGCCATATTGTTTGAACAGCATTTTATTAAGCTGGCTCCTCTCCTTAATATTTGCATTGGTGCATCTGAGGGTCTAGCACGGCGTTAGGCAATTACACACATGACCAAGTCGATAGCCACAGAAAATAGCAGAAAGCCTTTATCATTCCAGCAAGACAGTATTGCCAATTCTGTGGCCCGAACGCTAACGTCGTTTGCATTTCAATTAAAATAAGAGGGGAAATACTGGTCTTTTATTCAAAGTCAGCGTGCTAAGAAATATCAGCAGAATGCAACCGGAATAAAGCATTTTTCGTGTGTACCATAACAGTATCAAAGGATATGACACAGGCCAGGAATTTCAACACATTCAGTAGTTGCTTGTTAAAGTCCAATATGAAAACACAGACAATAAGAGATAGTAGTAATAATTTAAAAGCAATTTAGTGTTAAATATATCAATAAATGATATCTTATCCTCATACAGCAGAGAATTACTGAACGCCAAAAAATGTAGAATATACAAAACAGCTGCTATGTATAGAACAGTGCAGCAGAGTCTCAGAGTGGTTACTCTAAACAGCGAATGCAGCCTAGTGTTGTCTAGCCTCTGTCTCTGGTGCACATGTACTGCTGTAGCATGAGTTTGAATCTGGTCGATTGCTATTTCTGGGATAGGATTAACTCCTTACTCTATATATTTGAAAGAGCATAGACATGGGGAAATATAGTACAAAAAAATATATATTACAAAATGACAAGAATCAAAATGAAGCAGACTTAGCAATGCAATTTCCCCATTAACATTTAGAAATTCCGATCAAGTCTTGAATCCCCATCTTCAATCTTAGCGTGACGGCTGCGGCTGAAGTGACCGACGGACCTGCGATTTTCCAACAAGCCGAGGATGACCCCATAACCAGACAAACAAACAAACACACACGCAGACACACTCGAATGCACATGCACAAACAGCTCAGGAGGAGACCAATCAGTGAATTATAATAAGACTTTGGAGGATGATAAGAAAAAGAGGAGGAATCTCTCAATCTCTTTGAAGCTTCTACCCAGCCCTACCCCCTGTGGGCGCGCCTGCACCGCCGAGATCAAGATGCACCCCGGCACGCATGGGAGACCATGGGTGGCTTTGATAATCACTCCCATACTCCTTCTAAAACAAATGCAATTACAAAGTTAATTGTGTTCAAAGTTGAAGCTGAAGGGAGAAGAAGTCAGCGCGTTTGACTTTGCTGACGGTGCAACGAGCGGCGGCGGAGAACAATAGGATCTGGGGAGGGTGAAGCGAGGGCGGATGCCGGGACGGTGTGTTTGGGCGGGGGGGGGGGAGGGGGGGGGGGTGTTGACGTGGTGCCGAAGTATGCGGCAGGCGCAGCCACCCCGTTTGACCTGCCGTTTATCAGAGGAGAAACAGGGCCTCACCTGACCCCGCCGCCCCCCCCCCCCCACCACCACCACCACCCCCCCTCGGCGACCCCATCGGTCGGTCGCTCAGTGTTAGTATGCTCGGGCCGGCCCCTCTCCGCGCGCCCGCCGCGTTGCTTCCATCACAATGAGTTATCGGCCGGAGCGATGATCAATTTGAGCCTGCCGCGCTTCCAATCCCCCAACACCACCCCCCCCCCCGCCCCCCACAGAAGGGGTGGGGTTAGAAAGTTTCTGGCTTAAAGATGGTGCTGGTGTGTTTTTTTTTTTTCCCTATCTGAGAATGGCAGAGATGGGGTGTGAGGAGAGCGGGTGGGGGGGGGGGGGGGCAGCAGATGTGCTCTCCTTCAAAATGGCTTGTTTGATGGTGACAGTGAAGCGTATCGTGTAGCCTGAGGTGGTAACAGTAAATAATACAATATCACAAGATGCTCCCTGCAAACACCATTTCTTGGTTCTCCCGGAGTCAATTCCCCTTCCCTGTGGTGCTGTGTGTGTTGATGGAACTAACTTTGGCAAGAAAGAAAATATATACCCAGGCCAAATATATATATATAAAAAAAAAAAAAAACTAAATTCACTGATAGGCCTTCTTTGAAACACATTACGGTCAACTTAAATCACGATGGAAAAGAAAGTAAATCAACAAGCCGCCATCAGGAAAAGATGGCACTTTAAAGGGTCTTTCTGGAGAATAATGGCCATGCCAGGATTCATAGGATTCCATTTGGCTTCATGTGGTGCTGGGGTGTCTTTGGTGCGCTCAGTCATTTCAGAGAGAGCAGCGGTGCCATCCCACCCTGGGCGCCGTACAGATGGGCTCATGTGTGGAGAAATGAGCCGCGAGCAATCGTTTTTTTTTTCTTTCTTTCTCTCTCTTTTATGTCATTCTTTGCCTCTTTCGCCTTTCATTATTCTGTCTCTCCATCCCTCTATTCGCTCCATCTACTGCCTCCGTCCTTCTATCGTTCTCTCCCTCACCCTCTCTCTTTCTCGCTATCTAGCCATCTACTATCTCCCTCGTCCTCCACACCATCTCGCCGTCTCCTCCCTCCCTCTCTTTCCACCTCTGTGGCTGCGTCCTGGGGCTGTGCGTCGAGTGGCATCTCTGTGCAACAGCAGTAGGGGAGCTCCGCGGGAGGCCCCGAAGAACGGGCTTACCGAGAAGCAGGAGCCCATCTCAGGCTTGTGCTACCGGAAAATCGGCCCCTTCACGCTCAGGCGCGCGCTACGACACATTGAGTGGAATCGTGATGGGGCGATCTTACTGAACAGACCCACGCCAGGCTCACCTTCTGTTTGTTCTTGTCTTGGAAGGGGACCACGCTCAATCACAGGGACCGAGTATGTTCTGTCTGGTGAACAGAGCAGACTCAGGTCTGGGTCTGGTGTAGGTTCGGTCAGCTGTAGGTTGTGCCCAAAGCTGCCTTGCTGCCGTATTGTGGTAGATGTCAGGGTACCCTACCACAAATGAGAAATTTCGTAGGACTGATTTGTATGGCTACTACGCTGTTTACAGGGCATTAGCACAGCAGTTTTCAGGGGAATTGAAAAGAAAGACCATGTGACATATTTCCACCCACTGGATTGGCTGAACTGTGCAGAAGAGAACAGCCCCCCTTCAGTTTTTTTATTTTTTTTTTATTGTCGTCAAGACCACAATTTGGGATGTCTAGTGTCAGTACGTTAGGTTAACAAGGCACTAACAGTACTAGAAGAGAGAGGAAACCAATAGCCGAGCTGTTTGTTAGTGTCTGGTAAGTGAGACCTTATTCCCCTGTTCCCCTCCTTCCTTAGATCAGCCAGACGGATGTTATTTTCTCCCTTTGCACAGCAGAACAGAAATAGAGAGAGAGGAGAGAGACACGACTGCTCGGGGAGGGGTGGGGGCGTTGGGGGGGGGATGGGGGGCGTGCAACTTGATTTCCCGGTCCTCAAAGTCAAACCTGTCCTGGTAAATCCCTGTTGAGCTGGCCCCCAAGTTTTTTGTCACATCCGTTAATTGATGATTCATGATGATTTAATCAGATCAGTGTCCAAAGCAATCACACAGATAAGTGGTCCGGGAAGCTCGGGGTCTTCGGAGACTGAGACGGAGGGGTCTCCAGGTCAGCCTGTTAAAGTTTCATTTCAGGAAATAGGACCAGAGTCAGCATTCTCTGTCTCTTATCCATCTCTCAGGAGCAGACCCGGCGCTGTGTCGCCCTATCCAATTCACATGCATCCTGGTTTAAATTACAAACTAGGTTCCTGAGGAGGGAAGGCACAGCAGTTGAAAGGGGAAAACACCGCTGTGAGGCGATGTGAGCTGCGTGCAACAGTGCTGCGCTGCCCCGTTTCATAAAAAAAAATAAGATACACTGATTTGAACTTGGGTAATTACAGTTCATTACAAACCTGGTGCTTCGAAACCTGAATGTTGACTGGCTGAAAGCCATGGTTAATAATGACAATAACAACAATTTGTTAAAGCGTTTTTTGTTTCATGCCTGGATATGAGACTGTATGCCACATTATGGTAAACGTTTCTTTATACTGTTCCAATAGCACTGATGAACGGTTTATAATAGCAATATGGCACTCTGGGGTTATGTTATAGGGCTTGTAGACCATGTCTTGTGACTATCCAGGCACTCACTGTTGTGTCCTGTATAAGAAATGTTCTAAGCCATAATATATTTCTTGTATACCACACCCTTTTGTCGGTGGTTTTGAATTGTGTTCTGTTTATCTGGTTGAATGTCAGGTCATTATACTGTATGTAGATTCTAGTGTGCGATAAAACACAACGCATTGACCTTGATAAGCTCGGTGTGTTGGCGTGTGCGTGCGCGCGCGCGCGCGCGTGTGTGTGTGTGTGTGGGTAAACTGAGTGTGTGTATCTTAACTTTGCTCAAGGAGATGTTCTCACTCAGAGGGGGTGCTGGAAAGGGGGTTGGATGAGGTCAGCTAAAAACAAGGACATGACCTGCAATGCTCCACCCTACGAGGATCCACACAACACTAACACACACACAAACACACACATAAACACACACACGCACACACAATCTTAAAAGCTAAACTCAATGGCTATTTTCTCCCTCTGTTATGTCTGAGTGAAGTCCTTTCTAGGCCAGAGAAGGAGAGGTAGTCCAGCAGGTGCCTGGCTAGGGAACATAGAGCCAGGCTTTTTTCTCCGTGAAAAAACATGTCATAATCCCTATCTCGAACAGCCTCCCTCAGATCCTATCAGTCACCAAAATACCAGGAGAGCATCGGTCTCCATCGGGGTGAGGACAGGGGGAAAAGCAGCAGAAGCAGAACAATTGGGCTGCTTGCTGCGATTAAGCCCTGGCTACAGTTCATTTGGAGCGTTGGTCGGTTTCCCTTCAGCTCCCCTATCTGGGAGAAATTCAATAGACTAACCTTAAGAATTTAATTGATGCTGCCAACCGGATTACAAAGCACGGCCCGACGGAGGCCAGGGACAGCTGATTAGCAGTGGGGTAATTGTTAATTGATTGATGTATCTCCTTACCTCTCCATGGGCCTTTTATAAAGTGTTTTGTTTGCTACCGCTCCGGCTTGCTACAGCTGGACAGCACATTACCATATGTCTTGGTTTTTTCAGCACCGCGGCTCGCTCAGCTTTGTGTGAGCGGAATGGGGGAAGACAATAGACGGGCAAGTGTGGTGGGTTTAAGGTCAAGGTTTGATACAGGGCCAGTCCATCTCTTCCTGGATGCCACACATAAAAGACAATGACACCCGAGTCAGAGAAGGTGAAGGGGACCCTTTCTTTCTCTTTCCTGTGTTTTTTTTTTCTACTTCTATTTTTTTTCCCCTTGTGTTTGCCATTTCTGGGACAACGACAACCCCGTTCCGACAGTCAGATTGAGCTCTTTTGAAAACCTCTGTTGAGCATTACATTTGATTAATACATGTAAGAATCGGATGGCTCACAGAGTCGAGGACCGGGAGGGAGGTCTGGGAGACGTGTGTGTAAAATGACGCGTTGGAAATCTGACCCTTATTGGGTTCAAGAAAAAGAAACAATTACCCCCATTATGCCCAGTCTCGGCTTCTACAAGGTTTCGTTTCATTCCAGGCTCAGTCGGTGTGAAAAGCTCCCAGTCCCCTGTCAGACCCTGGAACATAGCTAGGGACCGCAGACAGCTATTTCTGTTCTGGCCTGAGCAAGCTAAGCCAACGCCGCCACAGGTTGCCAAGCTGTCTCTCTCTCCGTCTCTCTCCCCCCTCTTTTTCGCTCTCTCTTTCCCCCCACATTGGCACCACTGTGGGTTGGTCATCAAGCGATTACATGGTAACTTGGCAAGCAGAAGAAAATCCTGTGATTAAAGCGCTTAACACTGACACGGGCCCTATATGGGAGGGAAGGGGAGGCCTTGTAGCGCTCTGCTCGTCACAGCCAACTTGGAGACACCTCCGTAGTGCGACAGAAACGGCAGAGCTTGCCCCCGGCGTGCCCCCTCGGCGCTTCGGCCCACCGACCCGTTCTCACGGTTATCCTTCCCTCACCTGTGTTCTCGATCACTGTCCCTATTTAAGTTCCCTAAATATGTCTTTTCTAACATTGTTCTGTTGGGTTCCTTTTTTTTTTTTTTAACGGCAAGCAAGCGTTTCAGCGAATGGTCCAGAGCTTTTGTATCCTTTTCATATGGCAAACTGAACGTATATAACCTGAAAACTGCTGGTAATGATTAAACAAAATTGACCAGGCTCTCAGTGATTTGGTTCACCAATAATTGAGGTTAAAGCTGCTGTAAGAAGGCCTTCACCACCCTGGAGCGCTGTGGAGGGGAGTCATTGATGTCCATTCTATGACAGTAGTCCAGAGCATCAGCAGCCCATCACGGCCGGTTGCCGCTCTCTCTAAACTCGATAGGGTCCCACTACATCGTCCGTCCTCCATCCCTCACTCCATCCCTCTCAGTGGAGGCCTTGGAAAGTGCACTCCACGCTGAACTGCCATTGAACTCACAAATTAGTTGGAGATTTTTTTTGCAAAAGCGGCCGAGCAGATTTTTTTTTACATTTTTTTTTTTCAGATGAAGGTATCCCTTGGAGATATTGAAACTGCCTCCATGCTGGCTCTGCCTGCGGGGGTGTGTCTCCATGGTTATTAATGCACACGCTTCCTGCCGTCTTTTATTGTTGGCTTGATTAAAACAGATATTGCTAAGGAGGCAGTTTTTCAAGCGCAAGGAAGACTAAAAAAAAGTTGTAAAGTTTTTGTTTTTTTTCTCAAGGACTTTCACTTGTTCTTTTAAGCTGAATCCATCGTTCTAGATTCTTCATTCCTCCTCCTACATATTTCATTTTTAAAAACACATAAACAGGATAGTTCAAATAGAATCCCAGCCTCTATACAGATATCACTCTGTAAAATGCAGCACTCTTATATCTCAGTTATACCAAGGTCTATATTATTATTATTGTTGTTAAACCTACCTAAAAGTAGAATAGAAAATAAAATATTCCACAGTGTTTGTGCTTTTATTGGAGTATTAGCCACCTCTATGGAAATAGGAAATACACACAGGATCCAGGACCTCATCATAATTGCACAGCTAAATAAATAAAATAGTGGTTATATTGGATGGTCATGGGGGACGTGTTTTAGTGGTAGCCCTAATTGAAATGCATGATTTAGACAGCTTGTTTCTGCACTTGCCTGCATTGAACCATATCTGATAAGTCATTAAGTCATTATAAATGCTAATGCAAATAAAGCACCTTTCAAATAGCAGCTCCTCTCCTCCTCACAAGAAATTAATCACACGCGCCGCGGCGGCGGTGACGGCGGCGGCGGCGGCCACAGCCATGTGTTGAAGCGGCGGGCAGCTACAGGACAGTCACTTCAGTCTCCGAGCCGAGATATGAAAGGAGTGCAGGGACGTTAATGATGTCTGGGGGATTCCGTGTGGGGGAGGGAGGGACCGAAAGAACAGAAGGGAGAAGTGTGAGCCGACATACTCCTGCTTCTATCCGGTGTTTGGTTATTTAATAAAGAGTCAAAAGAGAGTAGCTTAGACTTAAAAGTCTCCCTTTCAGAACAAGCCGGAGCATTTTGTAGCAATTACAGAAAGATGGGGGATTTAGATATTAGAGCCTGGTGGTCCATTAGCGGGTAATTTCCTCGTCTTTGGTTCTGAGGAGAGTGTTTCGCACTAAGATCTCTCTAATCCTGTAAATAATAGCAATGTATTCAGTTTCAGTGTGGAGGACCGAGGCGTGTCTCTGACTGATATCCCAGTGACACTGAAGCTGCGAGTCCGCCGGCGAGAACAGCGCAGGCATTTGCGGTGGAGGGATGCGACGTCAAAAGAGGAACACGTGCTAAACATTTTGACCTCTCATGGGGAAAAAAAACGCCGGTATTTGTGCGTTAATTTCGGCTAAACCCTCTCAACCGTCCCGCGCGCCCCAAAACACACGAGCTCTGGGTGACAACGTTTCACAGGGCCCCATTCCAAGTTAATGTAGCATGATGTTCAAGCAGAAGGTGTCCCTGGTGGTGTCCTGAGTGTGTGATGAGGGCTCTGAACAGAAACCATTTGTGGGGGGGGGGGGTATTGGAAGTGTCCCCCAGAGGCCTCAGAGGTAAGCTCGGCTACGAGGTGACATTGTTAATCACCCTCCCTCCTCCAATGCCATCGATTACTTGGATAACGACCCCTGTTATCACCCCACGGAACCCTGTAGGGTCAAAGGTCGTAATGGGATGCCATACGTTTCATCTTTTCCACTCCCGCCTTTGCATGTGTTCGCTCTTAAGTGTCAGACGGCGGTTGTCTACATAATATTGAGAATCCCTGGATTTTGTACGTTTTACAAATTGCTGTTTTAACAGAGAGGCTGATCTCTCAGGTACAAAGTCATTGTTCTCGAAAAGGGAAGAGTTGCTCGCTGGTTTAATGTCATAGGATCCCTTTATAAAATGTGTCTGAGCGTTTCCCCCCTCGAATATGTAATGCTAAAAAGCTTACCATATCCATCTTCCTCCACTCTCTTCCCTCTCTTTTCTAATCTCCGCCTGTTCTCTCCCCTCTTTCTTCTTAAGAGGGAAGGTTAGCCGAAGTCTCCACGGATCAATTAAACGGGGGACCTGCCCTTCAGAGGAAGGCACTGCAGTAGGTTGGGAGAGTATGGGGGTGGAGGGCTGGAGGAGGGGGGGGGGAGGGATGAGGGGCGGAGTAGGGGGAAGGAGGGATGAGGGTTGCAAGAGGGGGGAAGGGAGGTGGGGAGCGGAGGTGCGGGAAGCATTTGCATATCAGAGCAGCATCACACACAAAGCGGAGAGGAGATAGAGCACAAGTCCCTGTAATAACTCTGCCTGCTCTTGGCTGCCATCCTACAGCCTCTCCTTCCCTGGCTCTGTGTCCTAATAGGGTCTCTCAACGGGATCACATCCAGCCGAGCTATTAGGAGCTGTCAATCTGGCAGGAATGACTGTTTGGGGATAGGGCTGTTGGGTAGGGCCAGGCCCCAAGGAACCGGGCCAGGGGAGTCGACGTGCCCCTGTGCCCCTCACCTGTCACCTCCTCCGTGGGCAAAGAGGCCCGTCTGGAAGGGGCAGCTGTTGGGAGAACAGGGACAGCACGTACGCAAACACACACACACACGCACACTCCAAACCTCCATCTCTCCAGAGAACGGGGACCTGTCCAGACTGACGGCCAGACTGGAGGAGGGTCAGGGAGGGGGAGGAGGGGGGAGCCAGGGAGGTAAGCAGACAGGGCTCAAACAGACCAGACTCGGGGGACAGCCACCGTCTGCAGTTATCAGACAAGTCAAATATACAAAGAATTACTAATCCAATCTGTTTTAGGCTTGTGAAACATTTTGTGCCAAACGCAATGTACATAATAATGCACTTTGGTGAACTGCTTGCGGCACATTGTTTGAAATGCACTTGAGGTTATGGAATTACATTGAAACTGCTGGACAATTTTGTTCTTTTTACTAAACAAAATTATAGCCAAACTTCAATATTTTCTAAATTGGGAGAGATGATTGTCATTGATGTAGCGACAATCCTGTCACTCTGAGGGAAACACTGTGAATCAAACAATATGTTCTCTGTCCTCAGGCCAAGGAAGGAAATTAAATAATGACATAAATACAACTCTCTTTTCTCACACACTGCTGCTTGCATGGCAGTAGGTTCACATAATCAAATTGGTGTCTCTAATCTACCATAATGACAGTGACCCCTGCCTGGAGTATGTGTGCGCGTGTGTGTGTATTTGTGCTTCTGTGTGTGTGTGTTTATTTGTGTGTGTGTTATGGGTGTGTGTGTTAATTTGTGTGTGTGTGTGTGTGTGTACACAACCTGTGAAGTACAGTGCTCCTCCCCATCCCCTTGCCTCCCTCATGCATTCGTAATGAGATGTGGGCTTTATTGACTGAAAGTGGAGATATGATTATCTCTCTCCCCCTCTCCTCTCTCCCTACCCCTCCCTCCTTCATTAGGAGGGGATAAGGCATGTTTGTTACGTGTATATTGATTTGTGTTGATTGTGAGGAAGGGGCCCCGAGTGAGCCTCATTACTGTTCAGAGATAGAGGTGGAGAATGGAGGTCCCAGCAGGCACAGTTTCTCTCCCGGCAGCCCCTCCTGGAAACCCCGCCCTGGTCAGGAAACTACACACTGACATCAGGCTTCCTCCTGGCGGTCAATGACTGGACTGGATGAGTGTCTGTCATCAGGCTGTCCTCCAGGTGGTCAGTAGCTAGGCTGGATGAGTGTCTGTCATCAGGTGGTCAGTAGCTAGGCTGGATGAGTGTCTGTCATCAGGTGGTCAGTAGCTAGGCTGGATAACAGTCTTTCATCAGGTGGTCAGTGGCTAGGCTGGATGAGTGTCTGTCATCAGGTGGTCAGTGGCTAGGCTGGATAACAGTCTTTCATCAGGTGGTCAGTGGCTAGGCTGGATGAGTTTCGGTCATCAGGTGGTCAGTGGCTAGGCTGGATGAGTGTCTGTCATCAGGTGGTCAGTGGCTAGGCTGGATGAGTGTCTGTCATCAGGTGGTCAGTGGCTAGGCTGGAATACAGCCTGTCATCAGGTGGTCAGTAACTAGGCTGGATAACAGCCTGTCATCAGGTGGTCAGTGGCTAGGCTGGATGAGTGTCTGTCATCAGGTGGTCAGTGGCTAGGCTGGATGAGTGTCTGTCATCAGGTGGTCAGTGGCTAGGCTGGAATACAGCCTGTCATCAGGTGGTCAGTAACTAGGCTGGATGAGTGTCTGTCATCAGGTGATCAGTGGCTAGGCTGGATGAGTGTCTGACATCCGGCTGTCCTACTTGCGTTCAGGGTTTGGACTGGAGAGTAGCTCACTGCCAGCCAATGTAATATTCCTCATTTTTATTTATGCTTACAATGTACCACATTTAGACATCTCCCAAACTAATATTTTTTCTGTATTTCTATTTTCTTTCCTTTTTCTTTCTTTACATTTTTTTTTTACACACTTTGCATTTGTGAGATTGCTTTTATAAATGTATCCTTTTGTCTTGAACGGGTCAGTGCTTTCTGATGTGTGGTCCAGTGATGATGGTTCCCCTGAGCCTGACTGCCACTCCCACACACAGAGAGAAGAGCTGGCGGACTTTACAGAGTGACTGGCAGTGGTGGAGGGACCACCTAGACGATGCCATGTTGTCAGGAATCTGACCCTTGGACCCAACGCTGCTACACCACAATACTTCACAGCTATAATGCCTGTACTTTACCAGAAGAGCTCTCCAACCAACATGGAGTAGGACTCCATCAGAACACAGCGGTTGTTGTTAATTGTACGCCTATAACATAGCGGGGACAATGCACTCGGCTAATTTGTTTGCTGGCAGCGTTGCTTCGTGTGTTTAATAACAATGTTGACACCGGTGATACCTATTCTAGACTGAGGCATGTAGCTTGGTAATGGCTGCCGGCCGACGTCCTCTCCGGTACTTATGGCTGAAGCCGGAGAGTGATGCTTTTGGCAAGGTTGGTGCTAACCCGCTGCTATCGTGGCAACGTGCAGGACACATCAATGTGTTCCCTGCTATTGTGAGAGGGGATCTTTCTGGCTGGGATCCAACCACAGGGTCTCACCTCATCTGCATATCTTTGTTATCGGTCCGGGGCCGGTTCTGTGAGTGTTACTGTGGAGTTATGCGCCATCTGGGTCCGTCGCTTCCTCCAATGCTTTCCAAGGCACGCAAATTAAAACTCAACCTGCAAAAAAAAAAAAATCACAGGCAAAAGAAAACAATAAGCACCTTTTTAATCTCTTTCTGCCTTCGCCGATGGTTTTCAAAAGGCCTCTTCATTAATTGGATGGGCATCAAGCTCACACACATAAAACAATGCCCCCCCCCCTCCCCTTCCTTCTTCTGTAATGACATGAACACTGATGGAAGCAGCTCTTTGAGGATGACATTCAAATCGTGACATTTGAATTATGTCTGTGTATCGGTGAGAGAATAGCCCACTGGTGCTTTTGTTGTCCAGGCAGTCTGAATGAGCATGGGCTCAGGTAGTGAAGGGGAAAGCTTTTCGTCTGTCAACCCGTTTCAATCACAACCATGCACCCTGTGGGACTTGAAAGCGCATTACTGTGCATTTTTTTGATAAGAAATCACAACAGCTTAAATGTAACTTTAATGATGGCAAAGATCTATAAAGTTATAGAGATTTATACCATAATTAATATATGATTAACCTGTATAATTCAAGGCCTACATTTTGCTTTAATGTACACCTCGACCACTTTGAAAATCATGTGTGACTAGTCGAGATTTAAAGAGAAAAGATGGCAATCAATAATGAACATAAATGTTTACCTAATAATAATGACAATATAATGTCATTAAATAAATCAATAGTTAAGTGCAATATGTAAGCTGTGTATATAGCTACTGTTTTGTAGGTTTTTGCTCGGTCTAGGTTTTGACTAATGCATGCAGTGTGTTCTATTTAAATAGCAAACTCCATCACAAAACATGTTAACCTTCAGCTAACGTCATGCACTTATTCTAGATAAAATATGCATTGGGAAGATTTATTGTCTATCAGTAAATGGGTTGCAATGTAAAATAAAATCTACGTTATAGTAGGAGAATCCTACCTTCTTTGCTTGTCAAAGTTGGGATCTAAAATCAGAATAATCCATCATGTTGGCATATGAAAAATTATTGAATTCACTTGGAGGAAATGTATTCACGAACGACACGGAGTAAACCGCGGTTTAACAAAGGCATTCTAAAGTCAGCATTAAGCGAAGGTCTGCAAGGTGTGCAAAACAAGGAGGGAAAAGGAGGAATGAAGGAAGCAAACAGCAGAGAACAAAGAGAGGGAGAGAGAGAGCCAGAGCTCTGTCCTCCAATTATCAGACCCAACCATCTGAGGGCCTGTTCCCATGCTGCTAGAGCTACATATTACATATCACACGTGAAATATTTCAACAAATATTTAATCCATCAACAAGGCATTTGGACTTTCAAACCCACCTTAATTAAATGACGTTGAGCTTATAAATGATCAATGTCTTCATAATAACTATGACTGTGTTAGAAAGCAGTTATAAACATCTGAACAGTGAAAATAAAATGTTAGCTACCCTTGATTTATTGTTATTAAAAGCTGTTTGTAGTAGTTACTGTATATATGTGTTCAGTTAGGTTACATAACTAATTCCAGCATTGTTTAAAATAATTGTGGAGCCTCTACAGTAATTACTGGATATCTACAATAACTTTAAATACCTAACATTAGCTAGCAAGCTTAATACAGCAACTAGCTAGCCATAGATAGTTAGCTATTGCTGTTTTCACAAAAATATTTGAAATAGCCTTTGTGGAAGTTGTGTAATCTAACTCAAGCCCTTGTACTGGTTAATGTGGTTAGCAGGCTAGTAGCCAGTTTATGCAGCCGACCACTGGATAGGTAGCAAATCTTAACATTACAATAGTGATGGGAATCAATTGATAGTAAGGAGCACATGTTGTGAACCAAACAATCAAACAAACGATAACATTTAACAAGTCACTCAAATCCTTCTCAAGTCTTATTAACTTTAACAAAAGCTTGATGTTTTGATTTTATAGGTCTGTGTGAACCAAAAACAAACAGCCGTTGATCAGAGCACTGTGCTGGAGGACCAATTATGAATCATGCCCGTGATCATGTTGCAAAATCTGATTTTGTATTTGACCCTATGTGTCCCTGAAATCACTTTCCACACTGTTTGTTTTAGTTCCCCTTTAAAAAGTTCCTTCTTTGCCACAATGACATCCTGGTTATGTGTTCATCATCATTCTCAGTCAATATTGCTAACTCACAGAGCTATGGCTAAGTTAGCCTTGAAATGTCGGCCCTGTTAGGTTCCACCCTGTTAGGAATATACACTAACAGAATGGAACATGTCCCTAACAGGTTGGAAATGTTTTTCGAAAGTATTTATTAAATAATTGAGCAATGTTCAAGTATGTATATGTTTAGACATATTGTATGTCAAATTACAATTGGTTTTACTTGCCACCCTGTTATGCTTCTTCCAAACATATTTTTGTTAACTTGTTAACACATTAAATATACACATGCTGACACAATTCTGTTGTTATCCTCCCTATTTAGGAAAAGTAGTGTGGAAACAAAGCGCTGGTTGGGAAAATAACATGTTTAATCTGACTTAAGTGCCTGAGTTTGACTAATATGTTTTTCTAGCCATTTAAACATGACCTGTTTCTGATAACATATAGGGAACGTGTTAATTATGAAATGAAATAGCAAGACTTCTGAGGTCCAAATGGCACCGTGCAGTCAGAATGACCCAGATAGTAACTGTTAATTATCACTGCCACGTCCCATAGATGTTTCCCATCTATACATTTATGTGCTGTCTGTTAAATCACAAGCCACATGCCCCCTTATTAAGTTCATGCTGTGACCAGATTTCAGTTAAAAATAGTCACGTTTATGTCACTAAGCCAAAGCATTTCCTTACTGATCTGCTAACTTTATTGTTGTTGTTACTTTCAAGGATGAAACAAACATGCCAGAACTCCAACTGGCAAGAACCATTCAGTTCAGGGACAACCTGAGGTGAACTACAGTGACATTCAAAACCCAGTGTAATGTTCAATGTAATTGTATTGCTGTATATTCTGAAATGTATTGTACTTGGATTGTAATATAAAAAAATCAGGGACATATGGTTACAATATTTCTCTAACTTTGATTTGGTTTGGCTTTATGTGATAATTAATTTCTGTTACTTTCATCAAGTATGTGTTATGAATGGCCAAAGCAGTCTGACTTTATGGCATGCACAGGATCACAAGAAATTCATGTATGTTTATGAATGATGAAATGGCAAGTGCCGCGTCATGGAGTCTTAACGAATAAGTTGAAAATTACACGTCTCACCTCAAAGAGTCACAAGAAACTAGTATGTCAACACAGGTCACCATTTGGCCCTTACGTTGTTTTATGAATGACAAAGTTTCTGTGAAGTTTCCACGTCATTTGGACAGGCTGATGGGCGTGCAAAACGTGTGCGTTTGTGTGTTAAGGCCCCAGCCATACGCCAGGTATTGCTCTTCTGTTAGCATGCAGAGAAACAGGGCTTGAATACAACCTGTTACAAAGGTGTCAATATTTAGTGGGGGAGTGGGTGATGGTGTAAACAGTGGGTTTGACTGGGTCTGGCACCACATGGCATGCCAGGTTAAAATGTGTGTCCATGTTTTTTAACATTTGGTCCCAGAAGAGTCACTTCTAATTTTCTACAGTAAAGTTGAGACAGTTGATGGAAATCAATAAAACACAAATATCTGGTAATTTTGGAGGAATGAAAAAGAATTCAACACAGGGATTAAAAAACCATTGTATTCTTTATGGGTATGACAGAAATAGTGGCACAGCTACAAACCAGTTAGAAAATACAGTCTAACTCCAACATATGTATGCAAATGACATCACCCCCTTTTCTAGATTAGTTATAAACCAGTATGTGAAAATAATATAGATTGAGGAACGTGAAAGGGAGACGAAGTGGAAAATGAGATGATTGGTAAAATATGTTCGGCGTGATAAGCTGAAATTGTGTTTGTCTAAGAAGTGATTGCAGGACCCAACCATAGGTATGCCTTGAGACTGAACCTCTTTAGAACCGTTGATGATAGACCCAATACAGAATATTGAGTTTCTTTACCATTATTGTTTCACTTAAAGATATCAGAATAGGAGTCCATCCTACATTAGACTTTATAATTCATTTCATTTTCTATGAGAAGCCGGCAAATGAATTTGGGTCCTGAGCTGTACATGATAATGTTTTTAACTTTCTATTAAAAACCTAAAACCCGCTAAGACCATGTCTCTTTTATAAAATACATATGACCTCGGTGAAACAAAGGTTAAATGAAATGGATTTGAAAAAACTAACTGCAACCGGTGAGGTGAGGTGGAAGTAGAGGTAAGACCTACGGTAGGCTGCCTTCCCCGGACGCCAATGAACCCAGCATGCGTTGAGTGCTGCATGATGTTCACAGTGTTGGTCCACAGGAGGCCTGTCCCAACAGCAGGGGCCCCTCTTTCGCTGTTACTGGGTTAGCGAAAACAGGGGTATGTGTGGGTGGCCAGAAATATTGCCTCAGAGCAACAGAATAGAATAGAATTGGAACAGAGTGGAATAGAATAAAAATGGAATAAAGTAGACTATATTATATTAATTGAATAGTGCAGGACAGAAATGGAAAACATTTGACAGGACAGTGTTTGTAAGTTATTACTTTTTCAGGTAAAGAATATATCACTTAGGATTTCTTCATTGTATTAATTATCAGTACAATGTTTAGAAGCCAGAGTCCTGCTGGCCCAGTGTTTTGTTGTAGCTTTATTTTCTGACGCAATCATCTGCCGCATCGTCTTGGCAATGTTGGGGTCGATATTGCTTGTTCTTTAGTAAGAAATGACACCAGTTCTTTGAAGAGCAACAAATTGCACCTGTTCTTCAATGGTAATACCTTACGCCCATTCTTCCATGGTAAGTACTTCTGTTGTTCATTGGTAATACAGTACTCCTGTTCTGCCATGGTAATGTAGTACTCCCGTTATTCCATTGGTAATACAGTACTCCCGTTCGTCAATGGTAATACAGTACTCCCGTTTTTAATGTTAACACAGTACTCCCGTTCTTTCAATACTAACCAATGACTCCCATTCTTTCAAAATATCTTCTGCAATTAATTAAACTGTTGCACCAACACGTTAGCCTAATGAGGGAGGACACAAAATCATATTTTGAGTTGTTTAATGAAGAAGGGATACAATAAAGTTGGCTTGACACTTTCATCCCAACCTCACAGCCCCGTCTCCCTCCCCTCTCCCTCCCTACGCGCCTCCTTCCCTTCAGGCTGTAGCCAGGCTATCTATCACTGTCCTTGACCACAACAATGCTCAGCATTACAGCAAAAATAATTAAACAAAACATTACAGTAATAGCATAGCCAATTATGCATTGTCCTTTCAGAGGCCAAACAGAATTCACTCACTTTAATAACTACATTTTGAGTTGCCTCAAAATATGTGTTTGAGTAAATAACCTTAAAAGGAATTTAGTCCTAAAACAATTAAACACATTTAGACTTTGAAATTGGCTAAACAAGACGCCAACGCATAAAAGTTGTTGAATTGAATTTAAATTAAAAAAAAAAAAAAAAAGGCTATATCCTTTTAACCTGTATCAGACACTTCTGCTACTGTTGTTTAGGAATTGAGAGTCATGAAAGTAATTCTGTGTGGACCAGATTGCTGGATGAGAAAAAACAGACAAGGCGTCCAGTAGTGACCTCAACCTTGCCTGTTGCGCCTTGCAGGGAAGAGAGGGTGACTCTCGGCAGCCAGCAGTCTTCTCACGGTGTCTCGTCTCTTCCTCCGTCAACCAGTGACAACAGACATCTCTTAAAGAAAACGAAGGATAACAACAGGTTTGAAAATAAACTACAACATACAGAGGATATAAAAAGTCTACACACCCCTGTTAAAATACCAGGGTTTTGTGATGTAAAAGAATAAGAGAAAGAGAAATCATGTCAGAACTTTTTCCACTTTTAATGTGACCTATAATGTGAACAATTCAATTGAAATACAAACTGAAATCTTTTAGGGGGAAATGAAACATAAAACCTTACAATAACCTGTAAGTGACTTTGATTAATCACAAATCAAGTTCAGCTGTTCTAGTAGGTTTTCCTGACATTTTCTTAGTTGCATCTCAGAGCAAAAGCCATGGTCCACAGAGAGCTTCCAAAGCATCAGAGGGATCTTAATGTTGAAAGAAATCTGTCAGGTGAAGGGTACAAAATAATTTCCAAAGCATTAGATATACCATGGAACACAGTGAAGACATTCATCATCAAGTGGAGAAAATATGGCACAACAGAGACATTATCAAAAACTGGATGTCACTCCAAAATTGATGAAAAGACGAGAAGAAAACTGGTCAGGGAGGCTTCCGAGAGGCCTACAGCAACATTAAAGGAACAGCAGGGATTTCTGGCAAGTACTGGCTGTGTGCTACATGTGACAACAATCTCCCGTATTCTTCATATGAATGGGCTATGGGGTAGGGTGACAAGACGGAAGCCTTTTCTTACAAAGAAAAACATCCAAGACTGGCTGAAGTCCCCAAAATGCATGTAGGAAAATGTGTTATGGTCTGATGAAACCAAGGTTGAACTTTTTGGCCGTAATTCCAAAAGGTATGTTTGGCGCAAAAACAACACTGCACATCACCCAAAGAACACCATACCCACAGTGAAGCATGGTGGTGGCAGCATCATGTTTTGGGGCTGTTTCTTTTCAGCTGGAACAGGGGCCTTAGTCAGGGTGGAGGGAATTATGAACAGTTCCATATACCAGGCAATTTTGGCACAAAACCTTCAGGTGTCCTTTAGAAAGCTGAAGATGAAGAGGAGGTTCGCCTTTCAGCACGACAACGACCCAAAGCACATATCCAAATCCACAAAATCATGGCTTCACCAAAAGAATATTAATGTTTTGGAATGGCCCAGCCAGAGCCCAGACCTGAATCCAATTGAACATCTGTGGGCTGATCTGAAGAGGGCTGTGCACAGGAGATATCCTCGCAATCTGACAGATTTGGAGCACTTTTGCAAAGAAGAGTGGGCAAATATTGCCACGTCAAGATGTGCCATGCTAAAAGACTCCTACCCAAAAATACTGAGTGTTGTAATAAAATCAAAAGGTGCTTCAACAAAGTATTAGTTTAAGGGTGTGCACACTTATGCAACCAGGTTATTGTGAGTTTTAAATTTTTCCCCCTCAAAGATTTCAGTTTCTTTTTCAATTGAATTGTTCACGTTATAGGTCACATTAAAGGTGGAAAAAGTTCTGACATGACTTATCTTTGTCTCATTCTTTTACATCACAAGAACCTGGCATTTTAACAGGGGTGTGTAGACATTTTATATCCACTGTACCTGTTGTAATACTGTAATACTGTAACTCCAGTTGCAACAGTATTCTATAATATTCCTTGTTTCTGCAAAGTCAGTTACATTTAATATGTTATTAACAGGGTCAAGAACACCTCTCGTCAGTGAATGTATAATGGTCAAGGCCAAGGTCATTGCTCTATGTGTTACTGTGTTATTTTTGAAATATTGAGAAAACATATTTTTGAAGATGCTTTTTGTTGTTGCTTTTATTGACTGGCATTATTGCCAGTCCTCCCCACGACTGTGTGAATGAAACCAAACCATGGATATTCTAGGCCATTTTGCTTGGACTGGTAACTAAATGAGATGCCAGAAGAGTGGTTGGCAGATTTTAGAGGGGAGGGTTAGGTGATGTGGGGTCGGGTGCTGATTTAGGGTTGGTTTTGAGGCTTTGCCATCTTGCCAGCCGACTTAAATTTTTTGAGTATCCATGTATAGTTCCTTCTTCTCCAACTGCATCACTGTCCACACTAAACACATGTAACGCCCCACACATCTCTATACAATGGCAACAACAAACCAGGCCATTCCATTAACACAAAGAAGAAGAATCTGAGGAGGAGTTCAACATCCAAAATCCACTGGTCTGGCCAAACAGTCCCACTTGCAAAGGACACCCGACTATCGTGGATGAAAAACACTGTAGGGACTGTACACAATGTTTCCTGTTTGTTCTTCCTAGTGTGGTTAGGCTTCAGAAGGGGGGAATGATTGTCAACTGTCGGACTACAGAGAAAACAAAATCAGTATCTCATCTTTGTGCTAAAATGCGTGAGAGAAATGACAATGTTACAGACCATTTGGTTGACATAGTCACAAACCGGTTTAAGACTTTTCAGTAAAGCAATAGCTTCTCCCTGTTACTTTAATGTAATATGCGTGTGAGATGCATATAGCTACTGCATCATGCTCTCCCTTGGCTCTCCTCCCGAAACCTCCTGAAGCCTCCTGAACCCTGGTGAATCACAGTCACAGAGATGATCACACATAGCTCTGGTGGTGGGTTTTATTGCTGCTAGATGGTTTCCAGCATGCTGCAACTTGCACAAACACACACAGGTACACACGCGCACACACACACACCCATACATACATACACTGTGGAGTGCTAGCCCCTTCTGACCGCCCACTGCTCCAGCTTCATGTGCGAGACAAATTTAACATCTCTGATTTAATTTCCATTTTTAACAGGCTAGACATGTCTGCAGCTTGCAGGAAAAACTCAGCTGATGAGATTTGTCTGGCAATTACCTTTGTGGAAACTGTGTTCAAAATACAGCCGGCCCTAGGACTGTCCCGAGCTTTTTTTTACGTAGTCATTATATGGGTAGAAAAAACTAATATTTTCCCCAATTCTAAATTAATTACCTCATTAATTTACAATAAGTGTAGTAGTATAAAGCAAAGTGTGTGTGTGTGTGTGTGTTAGCAGGATATATTAGAGAACAGCCAAAGCAAGAGGACTGTGGAGCTAGATAATCCCTCACAGTGGGTCAACTACTCAAGTCGCTGTGACCATGATGGGCTTTAGGTTAATGTTATAATATTAAACCAGTCAGACGGTTCCTGTCGGGTGTTAATGGCCCAATTTGCGCCCGACAATATCCACCCCTCCGAAAACATACAATCAATGAATATGGCTTTATAAAGAGGCCAAATCAGATAACAAGTCAAATTCATCGTGGGTAATTAGAACCAGGTGTGACCTTGGAGGGTTAGAGGGCGAGAAGTGGACTAGTCGCAGCCTCTCCTCTGTCTGTCTGTCAGTCCCAGTGCACCGTGGGAATGCGGGTCGAAGGTCAATATCAAAATTAGTTAAGCCTGACGGGCTGCCACTGACCTGCACAGGTGCTCCCACTTCCCCTCACCGCTTGCCACTTCCTGATGCTAGCTTAGGTTAGAGGTCACACACACGGGGCCCCAAAGGCTCCTGGGTTCTTATTCCTCCGCTCCGGCCCAGCTCCCCACTCCCTGCCCTCGCTCCAGGAGGAGCCAGAGTCCATTAGCGGGAGCGGGACAAACTCCAGGCCTGCTGAGACGACACCGGGCCAGGGTAATGGAAAGTTTCCCTTCTCTCAAGAGCAAGGGGAGCGAAGAAATAATGACATGTTTACAGCTGACAGTCCAGCTACAGTATCTTCTGGAGTCCTGGCTCGAACACCAGTATTGAATCACTTACCGCTTGACCAAAGAACCTCCAGCAGGATCCTCAACCACATCTTAGTGACAATTCCTCCTGCTCAGCGCACACAGACACTTCCCCCTCATGTCGGCCCTCTGGTCCCTTTCCCCCGGCTGTGTTGCGGATGGATGGGTGTCTGTTGTTCTAGCCGCGGAGGCTAAAGCCGGGGCCTTGTTTTCCGGCAGCTTGCTGTATGCAGTGTGGTGTAGACCCCCGCTGCTTGGCCTGTCATGTGTAATTAAACATTTGGCCTCCACAATTACTCAGCAGTGTACACATGCCAATGTTCAGCTCGGCACAATATGCATTTCAAAGAACACCAATTCCCCCAAAGTGCTGAACTGACAGGAGCAGAGAAGAGCAGCCTGAAGGGAAGGAGGCGCGTAGGGAGGGAGTGGGGAGGGAGACGGGGCTGTGAGGTCGGGATGGAGTGATTAAAAAAGAGAAACTTCAAGCAGAACCTTAAACTGGACCAGACCGGTGGCGGTGGGGAAGGAAGCGCGGGGGTGGGGGGTGGGGGGGTGTGGTGGGGGGTTGGGGGTGGAGGAGCGGTGGAGTTCTCAGGCTCCATCACGGCTCCATTGATGTCACGGAGGCCCTGATCTGGCTGCTGACACATGGCTGAGGTGGAAAACATTTGGGGAGTGAAGCATCTCGACATCAAAACAATCTTCAACGTGTCACCATCCTGCTGTTCACCTTGCAGATCGTAATGACATTCACACAGCCCTCCTAGTCCGGGAAGAACATGCCTTCGAAAAAATATGCAAATATATACATAAACATTTGACATTTTGTGTCCACGGGTTAAAAGGTCTTTAATTGCTCCCTGCCATCAATAAACAGCAAACTGTATCTCCAGGCGCGTGCAGAGTTTAAGTTTACATTTCACTCATTTAGCCGACTCTCATCGAGAGCAATGTACTGGAGCAATTAGGGTGAAGTGCCTCGCATAAAGGCACCCAGAGAGATTTTTTACATTGCCAATCTTTTCTTAAGCGGCCCAACGCAAGGCCAGCAAGTTTTGTTTAAATTTTTATGAGCATAACGACAAGTACAATTCAGTTATTGTATAAAATGTAATATTATAGCTTTTAAACTGATGAAATACATAAGACTATATTTTTCCCGGGTCATGTACTCAGGATAAATTCGGGGTCCTTTGTGTGCTGTCCAATGGTTTTCTTGTCCCTGCTAGCTTTGAGTCCAGACCAGGAGTGCGTGCAGAATGCCAGCCCAGTTCTTCCACTCTCCACACATCCAATAGCATAATAACCAGGTGTTAGAAGACCTACATTGACCCCAGATTATGACACACCAAACAAGCTGCTGGTCTAACCTACCCAGGTGTCTCATCAGAGTCACTGAGCCCTGTGCGTGATAGCCCACACAAATACCACTCAAGACACAACTAGCCCCAACAAACATGATGTTATTCCCTTCAAACAGTCACACCAGCCTGTCAGCCGGAGCCTCTGTGGGCTGAGATAGCTCGGCACTGTCTATACCCCCCCCCCCCCCACCCCAGTTTACCTTGACAAATGCAGAACTGTCATTTTCCTCCACTTGATAAGACGTGACAAGAGGCGACGGCTTGGTGCAATAAACCCAGGTAAGCAGTAGAACTACTTCGCTAGAGACAGGGAGTATGGGGAGTGTGTGAATCCTTGAGCTTGTGTGTGTGCATGTGTGTGTGTGTGTGTGAGAGAGCTTTCCATCTCTTCAGTCAGCCTCTATAAAAATAGCACACAAGCACACCAACACTCTTCCTCTCTAGAGCCCCCTGAACAATGTGGATTAAAAAGAAGAGCCCCCCTTGCCAGCCTCTTGTCAGCGCTGAAAGCTGCAGACGCTATAGGGGCTGTGGAGATGTTGGCAGCAGCTGCCTGTGAGTCCCTGTGTTCTCCTCGCTCGCTCCGCGACTGTGTGCCATAGAGGTGGCTGTGTCCACGTCCCTTCATTGTGGCTCTTACTGGAGGGGGTATTGTGAACCTTGTCAATGGCACTGCCATCTCCGTGCCAGCTGGCTTTGCCGCGAGGGGAAAACAATGCAGGGTTCTGTGCACAAAGGCCTGCCGAGGACTAGAGCATTGTTGGAAGGGTGGAGCTTCCATGCCAGCCTCCCCATGTCGCCCGTCTGCTCGCCGAAGTCCGGTCTGTGATACGGCCACCGACTTCTACGGCACCTCGCTGAGGAGAGGCACAGGACAGGACATCCAGGAAAAAGGAGATTTCAGGTTCAACACCGGTTCGAATCTCAACAAGGACCGGCCCTTGGGGATTTCGACAGTGTGTGGTGAGGTGATATTTTTTTTTTTCGTTTTAAATTTTTCTCTCCTAATCTCATTCCTTTTCTCGCTTTCACTCGCACCCAGTCTCCACCCTCCGTCGCTCTATATCTTTTTTGACTGAGGGAGGGTTAAGGGAGGCGTGTTTTCTTTTTGAGGGCGGATGTCTGTAATCCATCTGAAATTGAGAAATCTGAAAATCAAAATTGGATCCAATGGAACGCGTCAGGCCTGGGTAACAGGCTTGGACACGGCCTTTAACACCGCCACGCAGGCCATGTGGTTGGAGCGCCACGCCAAGAACGCATGTCACATCTCATCACAGCTTCACATGAATATTCATCCGCTGGGTTCCGTGGCTTTCTTCCCTCCCCCTCTCTTGCCGGGCCTCTCTTCTCTTCCCGGCAAACGAGGAGGCAGGCAGGTTCTTGACGGAGCGGCCTGGCCCTCAAACCACGGCAGCCGTCTAGAACAATATGGCAGAGCCATGTTTTCCGAAAGGCACAGTCCTCGTAGCAAGCATCGCAACCTTCGGTTGACCAGACCTGCCGGCCAAACACAGCTGACCCTCTTCAGACCCGCTGGCCTGAACCCAGTCCAGACCGGGAAGTTGGGTCTGGAGCCACACCTAAATCAAGTCTGGCCCGGCCCATCCTCGGGCCGGCCCTGCCAACAGTCCACAGATGTCTTGGATGTGTTGGCGTGTTAGTCAGTGTGGACCTCACCACCTTTAATCACGCCGTCTCATGTTTCGGGGGGGAACGGGCGTGAGCATTGAAATGCAGGGCAGGTGTATGGTCACTTCACGGACTTCAGTTCGTTTTGAGACCAGGCCGCTCCACTGACCTCTGAACGTGCTTCGACAATGTTTTGTATTGAGAGTGATGTCTTGGCATGGGGGCCCTGTGTAGATGGCTCACCCTCATATGGCTCAGTCGGATGGAAGTGTGCAGACTTCAATCCCAAATGGATATATATATATATATCCTATGTTTTATACACACACACACATATATATATATTTTTTTAAACATTGGCACCTGGTGATCATAAAGAGTTAGCCAATCCTACCCTTATATTCAGGGCTGATGCCTGAGGAGTTCCATTTTTTAATTCCAGATGGAGTACAATGTGGACAGAGTTTGAGTTTTGGACATTTTTTGATCCACTGTGACACACAAAAACTGGGCCCCTTAATTAATAAAGAGGAAACTGAAAATAAGGGAAAGAAAACAAACGCATAATAGAAAATGTTTAGGGAAGTTGTTAGCATTGTGCCCTTGATGGCTTACAGCAGCAGTAGAATCCCATGTTATTTTAGTCATCTCTGTGGTTCCGTAGCTGTAGGGATATAATAACACTGACATAGTGACAATCCAGCATCCCTAAGACAATCTGGGCTTTACCATTATCTCAGGATCTCAATGAGGATCTATTAGCTGGCTTAATGGACTGAGTTATTACACAAACCGCTGGAGAGAAAACGCTTCCGATTGCCCACTTTTAAGAATTCATATTGTGCTGTGATTTCTATTCAGAAAACTGTCAGGCCATCTAGCTCCCTTCTCCCTGCCAGCAGGGTTAATACAGGATAATGATTCATCAGATTATCAATGTGTTCTGGTGACACAGTATTGGCCATTATAATGAGACTAATTGCGCTATTGTTACTTTATGATCTTATATTTTGGTATATGATACTATATACGCTGTTTTAAAATACTATGTGAAACTGAGCTACATTGTACTGTGTAATACAATCCTGTATGATGATTTATGCTAATGTACTAAATGATAATGTACATCATTTAATACTAAATGATGTTGTGTGATTTTCTGTAGAACTACTCTATGTACTGCATTTTGCTGCATGTTGCTGAATAATCCTGTATGATAAAGTATTATACTGTGTGATGTTGTATGATAATGTACAATGCGACGTAATACTGTATGATACTGTATGACGTTGTATGCTACTGTGTTATACTGTATGATATTGGATGATGTTGTGTTATGCTCTACAGTACTGTATGATGTTGAATGATTCTGTATGATTCTGTATGATGTTTTAAGATGTTGTATGATACTGTATTATGTTGTATGATAGTGTAAAATCTGGTGTAAGACTGATACTATATGATAATGTATGATACTTCATGATGCTGTTTCATACTGTATGATTTTGTGTGATAATGTATGATACTGTATGATGTTGTATGACACTATGATAATGTAATGTACTGTATGATACTTTATGATGCTCTTTGATGCTGTATGATACTTTATGAAATTGTACGATATAGTTTCCTGTTATACGATACTTTGTGATACTGTATGAGTTAGTATGAGGTTGTATGTGACTGTGTGATAATTTATGATTCTGCAATTATGTTGTATGATACTGTAGTTGATGAGGTAATCCTCATCAAAATGGACTCCTGCTCAGACAAATCTTGTTCTCGGACTCTGTTAATCTCAGACAATGTTATTTTTGTCCATTCAATATTCCCCAAAATAATCTTCTTTTTCGCTGAAAAAATAACATCCAAAGCTCATGCTCTCGCCATTTGTTATAAAGACAGTGACTTAATGTACAGACTGAAATCAACCAGGTGCTATTAATATCACCACTCATCTGACTATGCAGTACTGTATGCGGGAGGTTTGGTACTGTGATATTATTTGGCGAGCTCAGCACTCTTCTTTGATGTTTCCTCCCAGTGTAACACAATGAATTATTCTGATGCCATCTTGGATAATTTAATAACAACAGCATCCCCACTCTGTAAATGTAAGTGAATTAATGCGTATCAATAAATATCTTAGTTCCAAATACATTTTAAAAAATCTCCAGGAAACTATGTTATTGGAGTCGTATTGTGTTTTGTGATTTCTTCTTTTTCATGGTGTAATATATGTTTTTATTTTGTACTCGTATATACTAGTTTATACTTAATACATAAGGTACCACTGTTAACATTTTCTTGATGGCAACGTTCAATGGCAAATACAGTATGTAAAAGCATAACCATGAATAAAAACTCAACCCATAATCCTAATTCAAAACTGATGAATAACAGTGTGTTCTTGGCCATTCCTACCTGGGAAAATAGTGACAGAAAATGTTGTATTAATATATTATTAATCAATAAAAGCTAGCTATACCCAAAGGCAGTACATAAGAAACAATTGTGTGTTAGTGACACTGCGAGGATCTGTTGCAGTTGTAAATGCAACATATTTCGTTTGCCTCCAAACCAAACAGCCCTACTTCTCCCTGGGCAAGCCTTTTTGAAAACCTGAGTTCTGCGATACAGTTAGTATATATTGAATAGCCACAAGGAGCCATCTGGCATTAAGGCATACATTTTGAGACATCTACATAAGGTATTTAACTATTGCTTGTTGAAGAACATAGTTTAAGACTCATGAGCTTAGTTAAACTGCTTAACCCAAACAGAGAACACAATCGCAATTGGTTTTACTCCAGTGATTGTAAGCCCAGTAGATATGGACTGTAGCTGTACAGTCTTGTCATGGTTCCAAGTATTTTTGATGGGGTTTTGCACCCATAACTCTGTCCATGAATTTCTATGGTCACATTTTTCCAGTCACAGCCATCAGCTTTTTTTTTTACAGAAACCAGGGTGGGGAGACGGTTTGTGGTTGTTCCAACTCAAGATTCCTGATTTAATTGTATGTGTAAGAGCTGCTGGGGAACTCAGAACCTGAAGCTAAAGATCTAAATATATTGCTGATATCTCTGACATTTTCTTTTATTGCTCAACGTCTGATGTAAAGAATTCTGAATTATGTATCTCTCTCTGTATGCATATACATGTATATAGAGAGAAGAGAAACATATATAGATAGATATTTTGACAGTTTTGTGTTTCCTGTACGTTTTTTAAGAATAAGAATTAAAATTCAGCTGAGGCCAAGCGTAACCTTGTGTCAAAGTGATTAATTACATCACAGTTGAATTAGTATTCTACTAATCAGGCTGACCAAACAGAGGAGGAATATTATCCTTTTAAAATGTTAGTTTTATTTATAATGATGTGGCTCCAAATCAGAGGTTGGAACTTATTTAACGTCTAATAAGAACATCCCTAAGGACCAAATTACCCAGAAGGAAGCTCAATGTTTGTAGTTTATATGGAGATGAATTTGTAGAATCCACAATGCACCAGCTCTGGAAAACATACCTCATTTTGCATTGGAACATGGTGGCTATTCATTGAATATGTCTGTTTTATGGTCAAAGTCCTAAATAGGTCCCATTGAGGTAAAAGCTATGAGGAAACAATTTGAAACTAGAAAATGTCTTAACCCCTAATAAAACCAAAACAAACTCTGGTGCTACGGCCACACACAGAACAGGAAGTGGAAATCACATCTAATCAGGTGTTGCCATTAATCTTGTTTGCGTTGGAGTTCTACCCTTCATTTAACACGACCCGTCTACCAGCCAGAAAATAACTGCTTAAACGTGACTTCTGACATGAGTTTGATGAATGATAGGAAAACATGGAATCCTAGCCTAGCAGAGACCCACAGAGCTAATGACTTGACTGGGACATTTTGGACTGGAGGTTGGGCCGGTGGGGGTGGTAGCAAGTGACATCTGGCTGGGTCGGCGAGTTTTGACCAGGGTTTGTGGGCCAGGGTTTGGGTCAGTGAGAGGGGAGCGTTTTCAATGCCTGGTGTGCAACCCCCTCGAGTGGAGTATTTAGCTTTCCACTTCCTGTGAAGTTTTTTCGGGGGGGGGGGTCTGTGAGGTGCAGCCTTCACACCTCCCAGTGCTTTTGCTACAATTATTAGCGGCGGGGGGACGTAGAGGCACGATCAGGCCCCCGAAACCTTTAACCTGCATGTCCACATTGGTCCCAGGGAAAATACATTAGGAGACCCACAACGCTTCGCCCTACATTTTAATGAGTAGAACCAAGCAACCTATATCAACCAATTTATGTCAGCTGATTACATATACTGTCAAATCTATGGACGCTTTGGTCAGTGTGCTGACAATGGATACAATCCGTGACAATGACCTCCTCATTTGGGATATTTATTTATCTTGTTTGTCATGGTGAAGTTAAGCAAAGGACTTATACATTCAATGGAGAAGTACAATCTTAAATTATTCCAACTGAAATATTTGTAATAATTTTACTGCATGACAATAAAAGAAAAATACATAAGTTATCCTCACCCATTACTTGTAACACGGAATTGTCTAATTGTACAACAGAAAATCTATTTTTCAAATAACTTTCGACAACCTTGGTAGGTTCTGCTAAAACTAGAAATATCTTTCTTGGTTTGAATATTTTAAACGCTATTGATTGCAGTAAAGGTAATATGAATTGCGCTCAGATCAAATATGTTCAAAGAAACAGATTATTTGAAAAATGTATGTATTATTGGACTAACCAATGTGAGGCTTAAGCAGAGACCGCAATGATTTTACACTAATACAGGACCCAAACAAGAAAGTATGTGTGTGAGTACATGTGTCCGAATGTGTGGTACTGCGTGTGTGACTTTTTGTGTCCACGTGTGGGTGTGTGAGTGTGTGAACATGTGTGTGCATTTGTGTTTTAGATGAAAATCTGGGGAGTTAAGAAAGGTATCACACGTCTGAAATCACACTCTGCCACCAGTTGAACTTTTCTTAGTCTTACAAGCGGTGTCTAATTTGGCTTTCATCCCTAAGCTAATGATTTACATTCTGTTCCCAGTCAATTCCTGTACACACACTGTCGCAAGAGTCTCCCAAACACGATGATGTGATGTCCATTCTTCCGTCTCTCACATCATTCAGATCCAGCACAGGGGGGTGAATGAAAGGAAGAAATCCTTTTGCTGCCATTCTGCTTTTCTCCCTCTCATCCCCTGATCATTTCTATAGTGGATATTTCCAGCCCCTCCCACCCTTCGCTCCATCCATCCCTCTCCTCCATTCTCTCGCTCGTTTCATCTATCTTTTCTCTATGCTTCCAATGAGTCGTCCGTTGGAGGGAAATGAAGCCTTTCTGCGGGAGAAGAAAGTGGCATTGGAAGGCCCGGCAAAGGAAAGAACATGCATGAGATGCCCAACCATCAACGGCCGGACGGCTTGGCCACCCAAGGCAAAGACTCTCAACTCAACTTAGAAGCCACTTCAACTGCATTTTCTGGCGCTCCAGATTTTTGTGCAGGTAAAGATTAGTAGAGAGCCTCTTGGCAACAAAGCATTCAATCACTTCCAAGTAGGCTAGTATCAAATGTGCCCCTCCACCTCCATCTACTTTAGAGAGCGCAAGTCTTTCTTCTCGTCTCCTCTTTATTTCCCTGCTCTCTCTTTGCCTTGGTCAGGCTGGATCGCCTTTGAAAAGGGGGTCTCTCTGTTCCCCTCAGTGTCTTGTCAATCTATAGCAGCCAGGAAACGAGCCCTCTTTGTAGGATTAATTAATAGCAGGAGCTTGGTCACCACGCAAGAAGAACTAGAATCGCTACTCTGTGGAAGAAGAGGAAAGAAAAAGTTTTGGTTGCATTTTTTTTCA
Organism: Esox lucius; assembly: GCF_011004845.1. Lineage (NCBI taxonomy): Eukaryota > Metazoa > Chordata > Actinopteri > Esociformes > Esocidae > Esox > Esox lucius. Next base: position 11,940,672 of record NC_047590.1, read on the forward strand.
GGTGGGGTTGGGGGTGGGGGAGGGGTTTCTAAGAGGAGAAGGGAGCTTTGAACTGAAGGGCTCCGGTGCAGTGGATTAAAGTGAGATGGGAGAGGGGGGGTTTCTTTGATGTCTGCTGAGAGGTCTTGGAGAAGAAGTAAAGTTGGGTGGTAGAAATTCTGGCTGGCAACATCAAACGCTCTTATCGCCCACTCTCACCTGTTGACACCCAGGGGTGAGGACACTAGATACAGACAGACAGACACAGCTGCTATGAGCTGCATCGCTGCTCTCCTCCTTTCTCCTCTTCTTTTATCCCTCCATCATCCCTCATGTATAACCCCTTGTAATCTGCATGTACCGGATCTTCAGTGTTGATTCTAATCAGCTGAGTTTTGTTAATCTAGACTTGTTTTTAAAGGAGAAAAAAAAACGACAAAAATATAATATCAGTGTTTGGTGATTGTGTGTGTGCAGACATTGTTACGTGAGCGCGGTCATGCCCATAGAGAATTTTTATTTTTTTTATTCTACTTTTAGGACCTCGACTCCTACACACAATCTTGTGTCTGGCAAATGGTTTTACTTAAAGAGGGCATTTCCCAGAGTGATTGTCGAAAAGTAGCACCTTCTAAATTTCAAATGTAATCATTTAAATGCTAATCAAAACCCAAAGTGTTGAACTTCTCCCCCTGTTTAAACACTGACACATAACATCTTTTCCAAAAACAACACAAACTGTCTCCCTAATAATCACAGCATATTGTTTTCAAAAGTGACTAGGCGGGGAAACATTCGGAAACAACAAATGAATAAAATGTAACTGTAGGGTCAAATATGGAGTACAATATGTGGATCAGCTATAAATTATCAAGTTATTGTAGTTTTTGACAATTCCATTGTTTCCAATTATTTTATCTTATTGATGAGCTTTTAAGAGATGCTTTATTTTCTTCACACCAATAATTATCATCATAACAGGTTGGAACAGAAAGCTATTATAGGTCAAGGGTACATATTTATCAGTCTCTGAAAACTTTATTTCCTGCTTTAATGTCTAAGCATCATGAAAGTGACTCTGTTATCAACACGTTGAGGCTACAGTTGAGTAATTTAAAAAACAATTTTGTATACATAAAAATAGTAGTCAAAACAAGGACAATATGGGGAATAAACAATACAAACACAGAAGAAAATACCAAAAAATAAATACATAAATTACGTAACAGCCAGATGCCCATGTCTCTAAACAGAATATGTCCCATTCTTTAACTAAAACAAGATGCCAAATCAAAGGTCAGGCAGATTGGTAATTCTGTTCCAGAGTGGCATTTTAAGAGTTCTTCACAAAATTAGAAATTCAATCAAGGCAGACGATGGGTCCTTCGAGATGATTTGGTCCCTATATGGAGACTGACCTGTGGACCACTGTCACAACTTCTTACATTTGGTGACAGGCGTGAGCCTTCTAAGTTAGCATATTCAATGCCTGGTATAGCTCCCCCTTAAGGCCACTGGCATGGTATTCCATGAGAAAGGGTTTTCATTACACATCCAGTTTTACTCTCCTCTTCCTTATTATCCAAGAATTATTCATAAAAAAAAATTCATCGGTATTATATAAAAATCTAAAATACTTTTTGTGGTGCTTAATAGATATGTAAACTGCAAAATCACCAGAAAATAGATTTTGGTAATTTTTAGGTAAATGTACACATCTACTAAGTCTGTCGCTTCAACTTTTCCAGAATATGTACACCAAGCACATCAACTGCCCATTTAATCAAGAGAACACCTGGACATTTCTGTTTTCTTTCTTTTAGAAACTCAATCCATAATATTCCGTAGAAACATTCTCATAGCTTCATGGTGGCATGGTTTCAATCCAGAAAAACTTAAAAACAAATTCAGTTCCACAGATAATAAACTTTGAATTTGTCAACTGTGGGCTCAAGAAAATGCAAAAAAAATAATATTATTAGATCTGATTATTTGTCATTTTTTGGTGTAAGTAGAGAATGCACAACTGTATTTCAGAAATGGCTTCCCATTGTTCTTTAATGCTCTAGGAAAACAGTATTTATTTACGCTGTTGTTTATTTAATTCTATTCTGTTCTATTCTGTTCCCTCTCTTTGTTTCTGTCTTCTTCTCCCTCTGTCTGATTCTCTCCTCTTCTCTTCCTCCCTCACATTCTAACAGAAGGGTTTATGTAAATTTTTCTAAACGCTTGCAACTGGTGATTCTGCTGAGCGGCCAAATTATAGTTAAAACTCTCTTGCAAAGTCCTTGTTATCAATAGCCTCTATATTCCAGCATAAATTAGTCATTGTTAGTCACACATACACTCTGTGTATTTTTTCTTTTGGAAATATGGAATGAATGACCTAAGTTTTCACTAGCCGTTCTTTAGATAAGGACAGATCAAATGTCCTTGCTTTAAAGTCTGCACTTAATTTGCGATATCTACTATGCTAACATGCACATTTGTTTTTAGATTGGCATACCACACAATAATGTAGCTTTTTTGTTATAGAACCCATGTAAATATGAGGATTTCTATTTTTGAAATATTTTCAAAGTACTTAAGTGGAAAATCTAAATGAATAGGGGTTTTGATGTGTCTTTGCTGTGTCTTAGATGTAAAGGAAAGGTCATACAACATTTCCAGGCATTTAAATTTTTCAAATTAAGCAGAAACAGAAATTTATCCAGAGACAGCTAGCTGCTAGCTAGTACCATATTTACACCACCTGCACATTGGTCATCGCCATGGACCAGTACCTCTTCAGAAGCTTGCTTGCATTGTGAAGGAAATAACATGTATTAAAGGTAGTTATCCTGTTTCTGAACAGTCTAATTGACGTGTTTATTTGTTTGTAGCTCTAACCATTCAGTGCAGACTAGTTTTGTGAAAGGACCACTTTGGGGAAAGATACATGGTTCAATTCTGATCACCTAAATCTTGTAATAGTCACAAGCAACAACCAAAGTCTGAATCAATCAACCAGATTTATTATATAAGCCCTTTTAACATGAGCAGCTGTCACAAAGTGCTTTAACAGAGACACTGCCCAAAATTCCAAAAAACCCAACCACTGCGCCAGCCTGAGGGGGTGCAAAACCATACAGAAAGACCATGTCAGTGACTCCACTCAAATATTATTTTCAACCTCAAACCGTTTGGGTTCTGGGTTTTGTGATAATTGTCTGTTCTAAATCCTCTCTGAACTTAAACCATAGTTCACAATCTCCTTTCAACTGAGCAGGTTAATGGCCTTTAATGGGGGATTTAGATGAGTCTGTCTGATAGACTTTGTGTGTGTGTGTGTGTGTGGGGGGGGGGGGGGGGGGGGGGGGGGGCTTTGTAAAGCAAAGGTATCATTGTTTTAATAATAATAATTATTATTATTTTAAGCTGAAGCCATATCAATTTCTCTTCATTATTTTAAATATATCAGGCAACATTTAACCTTCATTGTCATTTTTGTTGACGTTCCCACTAATTGAGTGGGAGCAAATGTGTACTTGGATGGGCATTCGTGAATAATATATATACATTTATAGAGAGAGAGAGAGATGCACACACACAATAAAATCTCCAGATTCCTAAACATTAATTTCTGTAATCAAGAAAATGTGACCATGGAACTGAATATCAGCAAATGTACATGTGATTTCTCACAAAACAATGATTGTCCAGTATAACGTCCAAGGATTATAATGCACTTTTTATTTATTGATATTCTTTTTCTATGGTCATTAATCTAGAAAGACAAATAATATTGATGAAAATCAATGCTTTGACCGTATACTTTGTATACTGTTAGGTCCGTCTCATACGCTTCCAAACGCTTGTTATGAAAGGCAAAGATACTGTAGCAGCTCCGTGCATATCCGTCAGCAGCAGACATACTGTGCATCCATTCAGTTCGCCCATCAGACTGACTGCACAATTTTGGAGACATATCCAAAAACGCGGGATAGACCTTGATTTTATGCAACGCCTTTTCAAAATTCAACTATCCTTGAGCTGCACTGGTGAAACACTTTGCTGATGTCTGGAGGCCTGTAATTGCGCACACACATCAATTATAGATCGGGGCTGTGCTCCCAGTGCTCCGATGCTCCAATCAGAGGCCGTACCGCCTCGCTCCCTGGGTGCTTTCTGGAGCGGTTTGATTACAGGTGTAGTACAGACAGCCTTGTTAGGACTTCGCTGGAGTAGGGAGTCCTCTCTTTCCTGTCTGTCCATCCGGATGAGGGCTAGACAGAGCGTGTGTGCGCATGTGTGTGTGTGTGTGTGTCTGGGGTAGGCTGCCTGAGTCGGCCATCACACCCCGCTAACAATTTCTGTCAGGTCCCGAGAGGTTTTTTAATGAGCCCCACCGACACGGCCGAAGGCGAGATCTGTGCGCCGGCCCACTGAAGTGAGAAGCCAGATCGGCACCTAGCAGCCTCGCAATAATTAATCAGACTTTTCTCTCTCACTCTCACTCCCTCTCCTTTACTCATGTCTATTCATCAGCAGTCAAAGTGCTCCCCTCTCTTCAGTAACTAGATAACCCTCCCACTGTCACTGACTCCTTTACATCCAGCCTTTAGCCCTGAGTGCACACATAAACACACACGTACGCACACACGAACACACAAACAGACACACTCGCGCACACCCATGCTCCACTCTCTAATATTGGCAAAGCAGATGTGTTGAGAAATCTTTTGGAGTGCAGCGCGGGCACACACACACACACACACACACACACGAACTGTGGAGTTGTTAGGCGTCTTTTAGGGAGAGATGGAAGAAACGACTGGGTGTTCCAGTGCATTTACATCTCAAACTGCAATTGACCGGCAGACAGGGAGAGAGACACAGGCCAAGAGAAAAAGAGTAAAAGAAAGAGAGGGATAGAGAGAGAGAGAAAATACAGGTTCCTCCGAGTTTTGTTTGACTTGGCCCAAGGCGAAGTCTAACCTTTGCACCGTAAAGGTGAAAATCTGTGTTCTCATTGGTTTGAGGAAAACTGCCTCCAGAAGCAACATTTCTTTTGCTTCACATCTCTTCTTTTCATTCGTTATTGTTTTTTTTCTTCTTTTTTTTCTCTTCTTCCCATCGAGTGCATATCTGCTGCAGTCCCTATGCTGCCCAGCGTCTGACAAGCCAACGCTCCTGTTATATTTCTATTACACCTCTCAGCTGTTCAGTTCACACTGGACTGCACACAGGACTAGCTATATAACATGTAGCTATATAACACGCTTTGAGAGGCAGTGAGGATGATTGAGTGTAAGTGCTTGACAAAACAATGTTCAGGTAATCCTCAGGGGTCGTGGGGTTAACGTTGGGACTTACTAGACGAGGCTATTTGACCTTGTCCTATAGGAAATTATCTTTTAAGGGAAGGACCAAAGGTTGTCGGAAACACAAATACATAGTCTTGTTAAAGTAACCACCCGTTGTAATGTTATTTTTATAAGTCCCAAATAATGTGGTCGAATCATCCTATAGTAGTCATATATGTGGCTAAATCCTAAATTGGAGATTTTAAGAAAACTTCACAAAAAGAAGTTTGGAAAATGTTATGGATTGTGATGCAATACTCTTGGGGTTGTCCAAGCTGGCCAATCAACGGTTGAAAGAAGGATCAAGATGGCCAATAAACTGTCTACTAGCGCTAAAAATAATTTACTGTCTCCACCTAACTCTTATGAATCTACCTATATGTATTGCGTTGCATAGAATATGCATTTTGTAACAGTAAAAAGTTTAGGAAAATAGATATTTCTGCTCCAACTACAATAAATAAATTCAGTTTTCTGAAAGGAACAATCAGTGAACAATTGAACTTCAGTTTTTGGCTGTGACAACCAGAGTTACATATTAATTATTTCCGATGAATTGAGCATCATTGGAGTCTTTCCAAGGAAGACTTGTCACAAAGTCAAACTCATGCAACACATTTGAATGCCCAATAGCAGTAAAGGCCTATTTTTATATATACATTTTTAGGGCAATAAATAAAAACTCCTCAAACTCAATACCAAATTGTTAAATGATAAAAGTTAACTCAGTCAAAACCGCGAAATAAAGGAAAAAGAAGAACACTGATTTTGGTGAGTGAACACCAGTATACGCTCACACCACAGAAATGTTGCTTTCGAAAATATTTAATTAAAAGAATTCAAGAAAATCATTTTACTCACATCATAAATAAATATCAATCAAATTTCATTGAAATCTGGAAACACTGGACAGTTCTTTTAACACACTTGAAATGAAATTTGTTCTTATGTTTGAAGCAATGATGCCCACAACACACCATATGATGCTTATTGTAACGGAAAACTTTGGGGAAAACGGGGTGAGATCCTTAACATTATACCTCATCCCTTCGTCTTTGAACAGCTCCCAACCTCAGGGTCTCTCTATCACTTTTTCTCTCTCACTCTCTCTCTCTCTCTCTCTCTCGATTGATGAGTGTAGGCCTGGTTAAATCCAGCAGTATGTGGATTTTTAACGAGAGCAGGGGGGCTCCTAATGAGAGGTGAAGACAATGCCAGCGCGATGAAAGAACAACTCTCCCTCTCTGCTGGGAGTCAGAATAAGAGGCAGGAATCGATCGCATGAGTCAGTCTAAAAGCAATTGTTAGAGCATCTAAAATCCAAAATGAGCACACGCTCTCTCATTCCCAAACTACAGGGTTCCAGCAGAAAGAAGTCTTATCCATATTCATCTGAGATCTACTTGGTGATAATTATTGGAATGCATATTTGTTCAATCTGGTTTCATTTGAACTTTAATGAAAGTCGATTATTTTCACAGAATTTGTTTGAAGGAAATGTTGACCTGCACGTGTGTGGGCCACTACTGCGCACAATATCATAAATGCATCTGATCTTTTAACTAACTATGAATCCTGTACATTTGACATTTATAGCGATGGAACGGCTTTTTGACATGTAGTTAATGTTTCCGATGGAATCAAAGAGACGTGAAACCATTTCTAGACGTGACACCATTTGGTTTTCGTTGCTAAGCTATCTTTGAAGGGGAGTTAGGAAAGAGAACCAAAGAAGAGAGTGAGAGAACTAGAGAAAAGGAGAGGGAAAATGCATTGAATATAATGTAATGTAGGCTGGTAACTGAAATTCAGTGTATCAGATTCAGGTTCAGCTAAATACTCACTTTGTGACTTACAGACTAAGCCAATCAGAATATGTATGGAGTAACATTATAATCATGGAAAAATATATATATAAATTCTACTCAAGCTACCGTCTTTATCCACTAATGTTCGATTGGCTTATGTAAGTACATAATGTTGGACCAGAATGTATATGAATTGTAAAAGTTTGTCAGTGATACTTTTAAATGATGTAAAACAGCAAAGGAATAATGGTAACAGTTTGTACTTTCTGGTACTTTCTTCAAAGAGTTCAAAACATTGTTAACTATGGTACCTGGTATCAAACGATGTCTGGTGGTGCTTGTTTTTAATTAATCCCAAAGAAGCAAATTCATAAATAAATACTGTGCAATTAAAGTAGGATCTTTAAGTACATACAGTAGCATGCTGTATATCATCAGCTCCTCTGTTATCCAGCCCTCATCCATACAGGTATTTAAAGACAGCAAACCCAGTAAAATAGAGGATATAATGACTCATTACCACTATAGCTGACATGATTTCGGTCATTGGACCAAAAGGTCCTCTCACTTGAACTGCACCAGATAAAGGTAGAGTAAACAAGGGCTGATTATAATAGTTCCACGTTAGCCTCAAATAATAACGCAATAACAACGTTATATAAAAAAAAAAATACATTCTAGTGAAATGGAAACACAGAGAGGATGACAGGTTGGTAATGTTTTTTGACTGTTCTATTGTACTAAATTGGAAGCTGCCGATTCTACACTGAAACATTGTTAATTAAATGCTTTGAAGGCAGCGTGATACCTCCTGAGAAAACAACATTTTATTTGTTTTATTTGTCTGTAAGGAAAATATACTTATATACAGTACCTAATATTAATGCTTGTTTCTTTCATCATTTAAATATTAACAAAAAATATGTTCAAATGTTATAAACACGTTGTACTGTAATATAGAAAAAAAATGATATTAAATATATATAGAAAAATATATACATATTTCTACTTAAAATAATTTACTCTTACCCATACACAATATTTCTACTAGTTGTTCTCTGTAGTTAAGAATGCAATTTTGGGGTTCTTGTATTGAGCAATTAACAAAAACAAATACAAACAACATATGTGAACTTTTTGTGTTACTTATCTCTCTTGAAAAAGCAAATGGTACATATGCAAATCAATTACCAACCTTCTTACAGAAAGAGCTTGTAAAGTAAATAGAAAATAAACTTATTTCTAAACCAACACCTTAAAATACTACCTTGTGTTCATTTTAAGGATGGTAGTAAGTTAATCTTAATAAGAGAATGTAGTACTCAACAATAAACTGTGGAAAAGTGATTCACCTGTTATGAACAGTATTAGCTCGGCCAGAAATGTCCGGTAGCCGGTGTGTAGTTTCCTGTGTCCAAGTGAAAGGACGACAGTGTGACATTGTGTATATTTGAATGTGTGTATGTGCGTGTCGGCTGGGAAGGGCTGGGGTGGGGGTGTGTGTGTGTGTGTGTGGGGGGGGGGTTTGCTGTTGTGTGTGTGTGTATGTGTGTATGTGGGGGGGGGGGGAGGGGGGTAGTGGCCCCGCTGTTTGGCCATACGCTCCTGCCTCCCTCACTGCCTTTCAGCCTGGTTGGCCAGAGCTCATTTGCATATGAAGATTTCGCTTGGGGGCCTTCATGTCCACCGTTCCAGCCAGTGGCCGGGGGGGGGGGAGGGGGGGTGGATTTGAGGGGGGAGATGACACGCTGGCAGAGAGGACGTGTCACATTCATGTAGCTCTGCTAATCAGCTCGTCTTGAGCCAGGTCCAGCAGACCCTGGCTGGCCGGCTGAACAGGCTGTGTCCTCCATGTGAAGAAATGTACATAATGGTACATGCTTTATTGGAGAACACTGAGCCTGAGAAACGTCACACTATGTGTTGGACGTGAGGAGAGCGGAGGATTTGTTAGCTAGCCGTTGAGTGTGTGTAGGGAAGGGGGAGAGTGGGGCGAACACGTTTCTGCGCGCGCGCGTGTGTGTGTGTGTGCGTGCAGGGCTTGTGTTCATGCTTGTGCGTGCGCGCTGGCGTGTTCTCTGACAATCCCAAATCCCTCTTTTCCAATGCAAATTCCTAGCCATTTGGTGAAGTTCTAGTGACCCCTATGGGCAAGATGCTGAGCTTATTATGGTCTGTTTCTGATTCGCATGGGTGAATGTCTGTTCATCGGGAACAGAAATACACCAACCCAGACCACAAAAACACAAAAATGACATTATGGGCCAAATAATCTCAGTTAAAAAATCGTCCATGTTGTCCTTCAGAGCTGTCAGCTGTAGAAATAAACACCAATAGATGAGTGCCAGCTTTTGCAGAGCCTCAGCACCCTAAAACATGGGCTTGTTGTCCTCACACACCCGGACCGAGGAACTACTGATGCAGAGGTGGGAGCGGAGGCTTTGTCCCGCCCCTTTCAGGAGCCCCTGGCTGCTTGATCACCGGATGAACACTATCTGGGTCTGACGGAGGCATGGAGGCACCCACTACCTCTTGACCTCTTTCCACTCTAGTGTTTTTAGCACACTAGCGGAGAGGTAGAGAAGGGTTGAAAAGAGAGGCTGCATGTTGAGAGGTGTTCAGATGCAGAAAGAGAGAATGAGACAGAGATAAAGGGCTGTGACGGAGAGAGAGAAGGAGGGAGACAGATAAAGAGCTATGACAGAGAGAGAGAGAGAGAGAGATGCAGTGCTGTGACAGAGAGAGAGAGAAAGAGGGAGACAGAGATAAAGAGCTGTGAAAGAGAGAAAGAGAGAGAGAGTAAAAGCGAGAGAGAGATGCAGGGCTGAAACAGCAACAGTATCAGCGGCATACAGCTTAGCTGCTCTCCCGTCTTCCTCGCGCAGGTCTTCAAAAGAGGGCTTCACCAGACCTGGAACCTGCCTCACTAATCCCATCACACACACATTCACACACACACACACACACACACACACGGACCAAACAAAGCGCCAGAGAAAAGAGAGTGAGGGAGAAAGAGCAGGTGAGAGAGATGGGGGGGGGGGAAATAAGAGAGGATGTGTGACAGAGATTGTAATGCGGGAGAAAGAGCAAGGTAAGAGATATTCAGGCTCTCATTCCCGCAGACCTTTTTGTGTTTCTCTCTTTGTCGCACACATCCACCTTGCACTATTTTAGTCCTAGCACACTGTAGCCAGACGGGTGAGCTGGGACGCAACCGCGGCAACGTGTTCATTCACACCCTCACCGCCCCCTTTCATAAGATGAGGATCAGACAGATTTAACTTTAGGGAAAAATATTATGTATTCCAAAAAATAATATGGCACAAAGGGACGATAAATAGCAGGATGAGGTCTGTAATAACCCAGAGAGGATGAGACGACTGGGGCCTGCGTCTCCATGCCTGGCCCGGTCGCTAATCCCGGGCTTTGGGGGGAGCTAAAGTTTGGGTAAGATGCATTACTGTCTTCCACACATGTGCTCCTTGCCTTCCCATAATCCCTCTCACCAGCTTTAGTGAGCTGCTCTTCCTTTGTATTTGACTTTTTTTCTTTCCCCCAACACCCTCTCTCTACCTCACTTCCTCGTCTTACTCTTTTTCTCTCCCTCTGTCTCTCTTTCACTCTCCCCCTCCCTCCCCCTCTGTCTCTCCCTCTCTCCCTCCCCTGTCTCCTTCTGACCAGTGTTAAATCCCAGTAGGCTGGAGTGACAGGCTGCATTCAGCAGTGAGCAGAGGGGTGACAGCTGGTGAGAGGCCCGAGTGAAAGAACGTTGCCCAGCGCGCCAGTCCCTCTCTCCTCTCCTCTCCGTCCAGGCCACTGGGGGCCCCAGCTGAGCACCCCTAACCCCCGTCCCAGCCTGTCTCTCCCCGGTGGGCGGGGGGGCTGGGGGTGGGGGGGGCCTAAGAGGAGGCCTGCAGGGAAACTGAACGGGGGACAGACTCAGGGGTCGGCGGCAGGTAGGTAACAGACTGTACCCAAAACACATAAGGATCCACATGATGGCTCCAGTAGTGGTGTGAGTGATGTGTGTGTGTGTGTACGCGTGTGCGCACATTTCTGTGTGCCACATTCGTGAGTATGTGTGCAATCTGAGATTGTACGTGTGCGCGCGTGTGCAATGATTAATGTGTGCCCGGGTGTGTGTGTGTGTTTCTGAGAGTGCCTGCCTAACGAGGGGCAGCTCCTCAGTCCATATGCGACTCCCTCATTAAGGGGCCACATGACAGGGACGGAGGCTCTGGCCCAGGGCCCAGGGAGGAGATGAGGAGGTGACATGATGGCCCGCTGGCCCCCCAGAAGCCAGGAGACATTCTGTGTGATCGGGTCCCACCATGTGGTCCAAGTCTCCCTTTCTGTTAGGATCTCCTAATTACAGATCTCTCCTCTCTCCCGTTGCACTTTCTGTTTTGAAATGATAATGGCATCACTGGGGTTTTTAATTGGAAAGGGTTACCTTTGATTGATTGATACCAGACCATTGTTTTGGCGGTGGTCACAACTTCACTGGTGATCATGATAAGGTAACGAGTTGAAACCCACTTTGTTCAGTAGCGACTGCACACTCACTGCCATGAAAATAGCAGAATACCTGTTGAACCCGATGTAGTACCCCGGCACTGAACCTCTCTGTGACTGTTGCCCGTTGTGTGCTGAACACTTCAAACCAGCATGCGGTTGGTCAGCACCTCAGCCTCTGTGGCAGCTCAGGTCATTTAAAAGAAGCGCCTAGCACCGCAGCCGCTAGGCCTTTGAGTGAGACGGAGGGGTTACGAGCCACTCGCCGCATCGCCCCCTCTGCAGTCCCAAAGCCAGCATGCTGGCACGCGTTCAACAGAACAACCACGAGAGGAGAGACGACGTGAGAGTGTAAACAGGTGTGTGACAGACAGAAAGGGGTCGGCTTCCTTCGAATTAAACCTGTCAGTGTACCGCACTCTGTTGTAAGTCGACAGCCAGTCGGTCTACTGCTCTGTGTGCTGCTGTAATGAGTGACACCCAGGTGGACGTTCATCTCTGTAGGAAGGTGTCTGGGACTCCGAACTGCCACGACGGAGACACAGACCGACACGTAACAGCGCAGTCAGAGGCGGTGCATCTGTTTTGGTTGAAGCCCAGTCAACAGCAGGTGAGAGATCATCCTGTAGAACACAAGCGGCACATCGGAGCACATCCAGCCCCCTCACAGGATGGAACGAAACGACACGTCCAATCACTGCCGGCCTCGGTGGGTGCGCGTTTTTGGACGTCCAAAGGCCCGGAGGTCTATTCACAAGCTGGTTACCGAACCATGCCAGGCTAGAAATGTAAGGACCAATGTGCCATCACTTAGGACAATAACAAGAGGGTGGTTGATGGTGGCGGTTTGAATCGATGTCATTATCACAATATGTCACCTCCAGATTACAATGGATCTAACCCACAGTGCAGATGAATGCAGACAATTAATTTAAAATGAAAAGGTTGTGTCTTTTATTACAGTAATTGTTAATGTGGTTTTTTTTTTGGTTTTTTTTTGCGTTGTTTCCTCGTTTTGGATACGAATATGTGCAATCATTAGGGTATTGTAAACGGAGTCATTCTAACCGTGTCATTTCTTTTTGATTTGTTTGGGAAATTACCGGACATTTTTGTATTTTGACCTCACAATTATTCTGCAGATTTGAATCAGAGGTGGATATCGCAGATCGAGAGGAACAATGCTTCTTGATTGGGGTCTATAGCCATTGATTTTCATTTATTATTTTTCATGTTTTTAGTTTTGTTGTTGTCATACTTCTATCTACATTGTCCAGCCAAAAAGGTTGTGACCAAACCAGTAGACAACAGACATTATCCTAGTTTCCCTAGCAGGCATCAAACTGCCCCCTGATTTTAGAAGGAGGCCCCTTGTCTTGAGAGAATAGACCCCAGACAGACATTAAACCCTTGACCCTGCATTTCCTGGTTGGTGCTCAGAATGCTCAGTGTTTATTTGCTAGTATTGAAAAACCACAACTTCTCGTATGAAGCACAGAGCTCAAGAAAAATAAAGATATAGGGTGACTGGTGCTTTAATGATTATGTGTGTTAATACGTGAGTTGGTATGTGAGGAAATGCTTGAGTTAGCATGTTAGTTAATACACAAGTTAACTGAGTATGAGTGAGGAAGCAGCGGCATTTACCTGACTTCCTCTGAGGCTAATTACCCTCCCTCCGTTCTGGACTGAAGACACCTAGAGGTACTGGAGTTACTGAGGAGTTGAGGTAAGGTGAGGTAAGTGTGCCTGTCTGGGCTTTCAACCTCTTCCAGACCCCCTCCCTTTTATGTGTCTCCCTGGAACCTGATGGCCCTGAAATGATTCAGTTGCAGTAAAAAATAAAAGTGAATTTTGTTTTAACTCATTTCACTCCGAAATGTGTTTTCCATTAGCTGGTCGCATCGCAGTGACAGTGGGGATGGTGGTAGCAGGCGGGCTGGCCATGATAACCGTTATCAGCCAGTCCTCTGATTGCGCTCCGGCCTTTCTTTCTCTCTCTCTCTCTCTCTCTCTCCTATCTCCAGCAGGACACACTTAATAGGCGATGAAATAGAAGTGCAGTCCCTCACCAAACAACTGTGTTTCAGGGTCATTTGTGACACATTCATTTTATTACTGTTGTTCTATCTCTTTTCTCTCCACATCTTTTTAAATATGTGTGTATGCGTGCGCGCGTGTGTGGGTGGGTGTCGATTTTTGACAACATTTGCGAGAACATTAAATCCCTGCAAGCATAGCAGTTGGAGAATGTTACCTTGTAGAGTTTAGATGTTAGGTTTAGAGTAGAGGTTACCGTTTCAGTTCAAATTATGGTAAGGACTGGATTTACGGTTAGAGGTTAAGTTTAGAGTTAGGTTTTTGGTGTCCACAAGAATAGTCAAATGTTACTTGCGTGTTTGGGTGTATGTACTTGTTTTACTGTACTTTTAAAAACCTATAGTTCTGATTATTTACATTTAGCAAGCTGATGTGTCCTTACATAACGGTAATAATACAGTTAGGATTAGAATTAGAGTTAATGTTAGGTTTAGAGTTGGTAGCTAAGTTTTTTCAACATTTTGGGTCTGGGTTGGTGTAAAATGAAGGTTAGCTGAAAAGTTGTAATTAGGGTTAGGGTAAGCATTAGGATTATGTGTTAAGGGTTAGGATTAGTATTCATGTAGAGGTTAGTGTTTAAGATTAAGGGTTAAGGAAAATCCTATAATTTTTGGTAATCAATTCGAGGTTCTAACAAGTATAGAGATGTGTGTGTGTGTGTGTGTGTAGAAAACACCAGTGACCTATAGCTACGTCCTTGTGTTAGCTGTAATTGCACCAGTGTTAATGTGCAGGTAAGAAATGCCAGAGAGGCCTGTTCAAACAAAACACCTGCCGCTCTGTTATTGTACCACAACATTTCCTCCCTGACAGGCCCGCTCGCTCGTTGCTTTCTCACTCATTTCCTTGTGAAGGAACATGTTCGAACGCTAGCCCATTATATACCTCTTGGTGAGGAACGGCCTTGTCAGGAGGCAAAGGGAGAAACGGTGACATTAAAGTGAAAAGATGATGATAATTAACACTGAAGAAAGGGTCTATTCACTTCTGATTCAGCCACAAACAACAGCGGCCGTACCTCTGAAAATAGTTTTTTTGTGTGTGAAATGCGTATGTAAACGGCGTAGAATTTTTCTTTTTTCTTTCACATCTTTATATGGGCTTTCGTCCTACAGCCACTTCTAGGTGTTTATGTGCTGTGTGTTCTCCATAGATTTACACTCTTAAGGGTTTCTGTGAACACACCTAATCTCTACATTCAGTACACGGACAGCTGTCTGTTATGTACAATTCTTGGGTGTTGTTATGTGTGGAAATGCGTGTATTCTACGTCGGGTTCACATTATGGTCCTCTCAAAGCGTACTCTTTTGCAGTATGATTTTTAGTCTCTTTTACAGCTCGTTCACTGTTTCTTTTCACCGGTAGTTGGAACAAGAAGATACTTCAATCAGACTGCAGGAACACTAATGCAGAAGCTGAAGGTAATCATCTTATTTAGAGCCTTGTCTGATTAGCTTCAGAGGCACAACTCTATGTAGAAGACCTAGCACTATGAGGGGTATATGTCTTTTGCTCTGAAACGTCTTTTGTCACCGTTGCCACATCAATTATATAAAAATTTTTAATGAGACATCCTTCCATATGGGCCTAAAAGGCATTAACGCAGAACCAAATCTGAAGTGAATGTACAGTAGCTAGCAGAGTGCAGTGAGCGGAGGGAGAGGCCAGTGGAAGGTTCTGGACTGCAGGGTTCCACTTGTTGTTTTTCCATTAGTGCTCCACGGGAGGCCGGACCAAAACAAGCATCCAACCTATAGCTAAGCTAAGTGCTCCGGCCAGCAGGCCACAACACGCTGCTGGGGGCATTGAGATGATGGAACCACAGATCATGAGCACTGGCACTGGTTGTGGTGCATTCTGGGAGAGGGAGAGTGGGGTGAGGGGGGGGGGGGTGCGGCACAAGACCCATGTTAAATGCTATTGGGGGCTTGGATGCTCAGTTGGTCAAGCTCTCTGTCATCCTCCATTTGACTGACCACTCACTCTCTCCCCCACTCTCTCTCCCTCACTCACTCCCTCCCCTTTTCCCTGTCCCTTCCTTTCTCTCTCCATCTCTCTCGCTGTCTGAACATCAACTTCAGCGGAGACAAGTTTGCATGGCTGAATAAAACAGTCCCCTTTGTAACTCTTGCTATCTTGAACTTTGTTTTAGCCTTAAACAGACTATAGGTAAAGAGAATATCTGATGTTTATTTGTCTGGTGGGTTTCCCCTGGAGATGTTTGTTAGTAATATTTCCAGTCTGTTTAGTGTTTTTTGTGTACTGCTACTACATCTGAGCCATCTCATCACAGACAGTCTTGAGAAAGCCATGATCGGTTCCCTTTTTTCTACACAGGCACCTGCTTGCAATTATGGAGAAAGAGAAGTACTTAAAGAGAGGAACCCAGCACTAAAAGGCTTTCTCTCACTCCTCCATCTCATCTAACCCTCTCTCTCTCTTCTCTCCTCTCTTTCTCAATCTCCCCTCTCTTTCTCTCTCTCCTCCCTCTCTCTCCTCCCTCTCTCTCCTCCCTTTTTCCCTCTCAAACCCTGAGGCTGCCCAATTAAAGCTCAGAAAGCTACGGATTTGTCAGAGCGAATCAGGAGCAGCAAGGAAACACAACACAGTGAGGCATTTGTTTGCGATGCAAACACCGGCTGTGTACATAGCTAGCTCTGAGGCGGCGGGTATACGTCTCATTTATTAATGTGTGTGTGCAGGTCAGACCACTGTGCTTAATTGCAGCGATTCTGTTTAGTGTTTAGATTTGAGGGTAATAATATGAAAGCTGGAAGGGAATCATTTAGGGAAACTGATGTGGTTGTTCTCCAGCTTAAATAAGCTTTTTGCTTTCTCAAATGAATTGTAGTTTTGAGAATCAGGTTGTTGTTTTTTTGCTCAGTGAACTGAGTCTGTTACAAATCGATGTAGAAGCTGTCATCAGTCAGAGAAGTCAGAGAAGCTGTCATCAGCTGATGGTCCATCATCCTTCCTCTTCCTGTTCTTTCTTTATAACTTCATCATCTTCCTCTCCTCCTCTGCATGCCTGGCCAGCATTCAGCGTCAGTAAGAATCAAGCTACGGGCAGTCTTTTAAAACAAAGTAGAGAGATGCAAAGCACCCTGGGATGGTGTCACGGCCCCTGACAGTGATTCATTCGCTAGTCGGGGATCTCCTTGAACAGGACACCAACATCCCAGGGTGCATCTGCACATTTCATTTGGGTTTGGGGGGAAAAAAGTCAACACAGCAATAGATCTTTGGCTTGCTGCATGTGGTATAATACGAAGGGTTTTCATTCATATGTGTGGCAAAAGCACATTTTTCATAACCTTGAAGTGTAACGGTGAAACCTGGTACCTTTCCCTTTGCAGGGGCGCGTTGGACGTTTCCACGGTTTCCGGAGAAGCCCCCTTTTCTTTTCTGGAATGTAATTTCTCCAAGGTTGAATAAGCATTAGGAGGGAGTGAGAAAAGGAAATTATCAATGATAAGAATCCCGTTTTCACACTCGCTTAATTTCCAGTTAAGAATAACAGGGACTCCAAAAAAGAACAGGAAAAAAATGTAACAAATTAGTTTTGGAAGGATTTACTGAGGGGGGACTTAAATGTTTGAAGGGTTTTACGTGCCTGGTTGATAGAAGTGTCGGCCTATTCAGTGGGTACACGCATGCATACCTACTGGCCCCCTACATCCTGTATTGGACACTACTTCACTATGGTTATAGTCTAAGCTAGTGCACTATAGAATGAATAGGGTGCCATTTGAGCCACGGTTCTGGTGAACCAGCCAGAGGCTGGGAGGTCCTGGTTGTTCTGGTGACCTTAAGCAGGGCCAGAGATCATGTGTTCTCAATGGTTGGTTAATATGAGGAGCACACTGAGTCGCCCTGCCTAATAAGGGGCTAATTAAAACTAATAGAAGGGAATAATAGGCCTGCTCTAGGCGCCTTGCAAGTAACACCTTTTGTTGGTGCTATGTATGTTGGGTAGTTGTGGTGGGGGTTGTGTGTGTGTGTGTGTGCAAGGAGGGAGTGGATTCCCCAGTGTAAACTGGTAGGAAACAGGTGCTTCTCTGTTCTTTTGTCATCTGTTCCTTCTCTCTCTTTCTCTCTCTCTCTCTTTCTCTCTCTCTCTCTGAAATCTAGAGCCTCACGCCGTTGCATTAAAGTGAGACCTTGTTGATAATCACGTCACTAATCGGACGTCTGTGTGGTCGTACGGTCCTGCAGTACACAAATCACAGGAAACTAGACTTCCCCATTACACATCTGATTATTGGCTAAACCGCACCATCAAACGCCCTGCTACCAATAATCAATCTAACCATGTAGAAGAAAAATGGCCATTGAATGAACAAGCCAGCCGTGACTGGACGATTATTGATTAGATGTCGGTGGCAGGCTCTGGGATTAGTCACTTATGATACGTCCTAACTTGGGCGGTTGCATTTGACACCTATTTCTTCTACTTTGTGCAGTTAACTGCCATGTAATATGAGGGAGAGATGAGAGGCTGGGGGGTGAGATGCTGAGTCAGAGGGAAGAGCTGGCCAGAGAGAACGTGTCTAATTACTAGATGGGCTATGACATTTCAGACATTCCAGATAGGGACAGAATGGCGGCCATTTTGATCGGGGGGGGGGAATCCTCACCAAACTGATTGGCAGTAGTGATGCATTTACTGATTATTCTAGAAAAATATAAGCAACTGTTTTCAGCCTAATATTGTCATATCATTTTGCAGTTTGCACATGTTATATGGAATATATGGGAACAGACCAAACCTGTTTACATTCTTTTTTATTTCTTGGAAAGCTGTGAGTGCTGTTAAATGACGCAATATTGATACTTGTTGCATTTTACTATTCCTACGGCCAACAGATGTCCCACTGCATGGCTACGGATTTACTGAAAAAATTGAAACTTTGAGTGGAATGTTACATTGTAGATTTTATTTACAGGATGAGACCAAGATGTTGAACTGGCGTTCTACATGATCTTTGATCAGGATGTTGAACTGAAGTTAGTAAATGATTTTGATCAAGAGCTTTTACTGTACCCCCATGGTCTATATAATCCACAGTGTAGAGCTGAGAACCAAACAGGTGAGCATGGTGCAAGTCGGCACCACCTCCAAAGTAGCGGCTGTCGTTAAAACACAGAACCCCTGGTGCACCTGGGAGGTGGGAAAGAGAGAGGGAGGGGCTGGGGAGTAAGTCATAGAGCAAGGGAGCAAGGTTCCAGGTGCCTCCCTGTCTGGGATGGGACTCCCCATCGACACGGCGACAGGGGGTCAGGGGGCTTGGGGAGGGGCACAGGGAGGGCACGCGTCCCAGAGCAGCAGGGTGGCCCATCTTTATGGCATGAATTACCCGTCTGCAAAGCCTCAGTCCCCCACCGCGCAGGGACATTAAAGGACAGGTCATGTAGCCAGTGGCCCTCAAACACGCAACGTCTCAGCTGTAGGGAACACTAGAGCCAGAGGGGATCCTATCTCCTTCTATTCTAATGACCTCTTCTACAGACGGCGTTCAAGGAGGGACATGGAATGCAAAGGGAAATTAGATCATCTTTGGTGGCGCAGACTGGGTTGTAGAAATCTACAAACAATACACAATGAAAGCGCCAAAGAATGTTAAGACGGGAGCAGTTCACCATTGGTCCAGCCTGAGTTAACCGGCAAGAATGCAGGAAAGAAACAGAAGAGAAAGGAGGAGGACAAGAGGGGAGGAGGAGAGGAGGCCGGGAGGGGGGGGGGGGAGGAGAAGGCTGTATTAGGGTGTCACTGTTAGCCGGCCTGCCAGAGCCTGTGGTTTGGGTCTGGTGTGATCATTATCTGAGAACCTGTGAGGATGACTCAGACACCACCTTCACCCCCCCCCCCCCCCCCCCCCGCCCACCGTCCAGCTCCCCCCCGCCTGCTGAAGTAGACGGCGTGGAGACAGGAAGACCTATGATTTTGAAGAGGACATAATATGTGATATCGACGGGCACTCAGAAATCATCAAGCGTTTTCAGGGACATATTGTAGCACGATGGCCGGGGTTATCCGGGATGATATTCAACACCAGGATCCAGGACGGCATCCATGCATGTTTCACATGGAAACGAATGCAATTGTGAGGGATACGCGTGTCTCACGTTGTTCGTACATGTTTGCCCGAAGACAGACGCCGAGCACAGAGCTGGGGCGCCACGGGAAGCCTCGTCGATGCCTTCCTTTTTCGGTGATAATGGATTTTGCCGTTCACCTAGGCAAACAGGCTGTGCAGCGTGAATGCAAGCAGCATTCTACCTGAATGTGTTGATGGGCGGGGGGGGGGTGACAATGGAGACATTTCGGGGCTTTAATCATGGCAACAATAAAACCTGAATTGTGATCACACACCAGACCATCCTCGACATCCCAGCACCTCCTAATCACAAGCCAATAAACAGGGGTTTATAAGCGTCACTACTTCAATTACATCTCAGACAGGCGCCGGCATGTACTGGTGTACAGTATATAGTTTCCCTCTATCTCTCTCTGCTGTGACAATATAACTCCGTTCTTTGTGTTTGTGGACAGCTACTTTAATGGCCTTGATATAGGTCCATCATATCGATGAAGTTGTGTTGACGGTTGGAAAGTGTTTGTTCTCTTTTAATCTCTAATTGCGGTGACCTTGATGAGTGTTAGCGTTAGTTAAGTTAGAGAGAAACTCTCGTCTGTGTTGAAGTAGAGTGCAATACAGCCACAAAGCGCAACTTTATATCAAATCACAGCATTTGCTCTCATTACGCCAAGTTTTATTTTGTCTTTTGAAATGCCAGGCTACTCTTGGCTATAGGAATCCATTAGGTTCCGGCTGTAGCTGAAACAACCGCCTAGAAAGACAGCCGTCAGAGAAGAGATGGATAAACAAAGAGATGCTCTTCCTTTGGTGGTAATAATCACAACTTTTTTAATCTACTTTCATGTTCGTCCTTTCTTTCTTATTTACTCGTTCTTTCATTCAATCTCCCGTCTCTTTGGGGCAAGCCCCTCTTTCTCTTCGTGTCTTTGTAGAGCTCATTACCTTAAGGCCGGAAGACTCGCCTGTTTTCCACACAGGGAAATTATAACATGACCGGCGACGGCGCTCGTTAGCGCGCTTGTCAATCATGGGCGGGCGCAGGGAGAGGCAATCGTGACAACGGCGCGGAGAGGTCACCGATGAAGATGTTCATTTTCCATTCATCCATCACATCTCCCCGGAAATCAATTTACAACACATCAATTGTGTATCGTCTTGACAGCACTGACTAGTGGTGGCGAGACGTTGGTAGCTATGAAAGGTGGGGGAGGACGTCAGAAAGAGGAGAGAAAGGGGTAAAATTCCTTTTGCCGTGTGTATTTCTTGTTTGTCTTTACTGACTGATTTATGCTTTGATGAACATTAATGATGTTTTGATAACCAGCACTAGTTAAAGTATACGGTTGGTAAGTGCAGCTAAGTATGCCAGTTACTCCACAAAGCTGTGCTTTTCATTCATTCATGTTGCTCAAGCGCGCGAACCCGCACACGCGCGCGCACACACACACGCACACACACACACACACATCATCAGTCCTCCTCTCCCTGCCCATGGTAGTTATGTATTCTCTTTGAGATGCTAGGTGTGACAGTGGGAAGGCTGAGACGTGATGTGTTGCTGCTTGCATTCATTTAGTTGTTGGGCTCCTGCAGATGTCAGCCCAATGCTTCATTAATGGTGTTTGTTTTAAGAAAACCTGAAGATAGCAGGATAACAGAGGAGTGGACAGCTCAACATGGAGAAACCAAGACACAGAGAATAATTGGCAACGTAAATGAACAGAAATGTCATATGTGACACTGTCTGTGTCCAAAGACACATGCCACCAAAGGAATACTTGAACATGCCATGAAAAATGACACGCGGACACGCTTGTTTTGGACACCAGTGGTGAAGAACAGGACAGGACTCAGAGTTAATGTAGAGAGGGATTAGAGACACAGAGAGAGTGAAATAAAGAGGCCAAGACAGAGGGAAGGAGAGAGGGACAGAGAGAGGTAGTAAAGAAAGAGAGAAGGGGAGAGCAAGAAAGAAAGAAAGAAAGAAAGAAAAGGGGAGAGGAAGAGGGAGAGGAAGAGCGAGCTTTCATTCCAGGAGATGTCATGCTGTTCCCGGCAAACGGTTCTCTGTCAGGCCAACCACAGCCTGCTGGTACCACCACCCACACTGTACCCACCGCGCCTCGTGCCAGCTCCCCGCACTGCCACCGTTGCCAAGAGGAGCCGGCCCCGTCCCTCTCCCCCTCTCTGTCCGGAGCAGATGTCACTCAATCGGCCCCTAACAGACAGACAGGCGTCGTCGTGCCAACACAGCCGACGTGTGAAAAGAGGGTGACGGGGTACAAGGACTGGGGGACGCGGGGGGGGGGGGGGGTTTACAGGAACACGCAGCGTGGCCAAATATAGATTGTTCTCACCCCCCAACCTGCCCCCCGCCCCGCCAAACAGAGACACACTTTCGTCTTCCTCTCGAAGACACACCCCCTGCAGGCCCAAGGAATATTCTAATCCTGTATCCTGACTCCTATTATCCTCCGAGTGTGTGACATCTGAATTGTAATTAGTACCTCAGGGGTGAACGGAGCGCAAGACCCCTGAAAACACTTTTGGAGGGTGGTGGGTGTGTGTGTGTGTGTGGGGGGGGGGGGGTTGGTTGGATTCAGCTAACACTTTCTTTACAATTACCACATCCGATTCTGACACACACCTTGACATGCTTTCATTGTTTTCAACCGCACTCCTGAACCAATCGGACGAACTGAAGCTTGGTTGTGCAAGCTGGAAGGGTTCCCGGTTCTTCAGAAGCCTGTGTTGGTTCTGTTCTCCAGGCCAGAGTCCCCTATTGATAACCCTGCAGCCTTCTCCTCCTCCACAAAGGCCTGGGTGACGGAGGCTGGCTTCAGGGACAGGAGATAATGGGATTGAGGTGGTACTTAAATCTCAGTGAACCACAGCATCTCAAGTAATTAGTGAATAGGATCCATACTGGGGGTGCTAATCATGGCTAATGCAACTCTGGGCTTAGCTGCAGCAGTGAACCAGGATGGGAATCTTTAGCTCTAACTCTCGTTCTCTGTCTCTCCGTCTCTGTACTCTCTGTCTCCCTCTCTTCTCACTTTCTCTCTTTCCCTCTCACCCTTTCTCTCTCTCTCTCTCGTTCTCTCTCTCTCTGTGTAAGAGAAATGCCTGAGAGGAAACTCGTTCTTTCTCTGAACTCAGCTTAGTCGGTTAGCCCTGAGAAACAAAGTGTATGACCAGGAAAACGAAGCGAGTGGGGAAATCTAATTTAGCACTGGTGTCGGAGGACACACTGTGGATGAGGCCCTGTCCTTTCATTGAGGGATCATTAGATGAACAATGGTGTCTCTGCCATCTAATTAGGAAAGGTTAATAAGCAGGAGAGGGCCAACCCACTACCCAGGATGCACTCTGCTTGGGCCACAGAGGTGACAAGAGGTCTGGCTACCCCTGGATACTCATCTGACTAGGTAGTAATGACACATTTAAAATATAATGTGAAATTAGATGTGTATACATCTTTGCATTTTGATGCCAATACTTACTCTAATTCGCTGTAATGGGTCATGCAATTACTACAGTGATCCTGCGAGGAACCTCCAGTACACACCTTTCAGAGACCAAAGATTGAACTTGTTTTGCCATTAGACAGCCCCGCTCCAACTCTACACCTACCTCGCACAACCCTGTGTAGCTGTTCAAATTCATGGGTCGAATTGGAGCATGATTTCCCTGATGGGAAAATCCAATCTGGAATGAGTCAAAATAACATTGTTTCAGAAGTGGCGTGATCACTGGCTTTCACTGCTAGCACACTACAGTACACCTGCCAAACGCACGTGTGTGTATGCATGCGCACGCACGCACACACGCACTCCCATGCACACACACACACACACACACACACCCACAAGGGTAGGAATCCAGCTAATGAATGTAGTAGGTGTGTGAGAGAGAGCATTTTAGTGTGAAGTCACCCTAAAAACACATGCCAGATTAGAGAGCAGCTCTGCTTTGCAGAACCCCCCCCCCCCCCCCCCCCCCCCCAACAAAAAAAACAACAATGCTAATGGTTACATGCACAGCTCAGAGAAACAGAGGGCACATTTCTTTAACACCAAAAGCTGTGTTTACAGACAGATGACAACATCTACAGTCTGTTGGAATAGTGAGACGCGAGGGACTGCAGTAGCTCACATTGGAGTCTCTAAAGGAACAAGATTACATTACCATACTATACTCTGTATGCTTTTTCATCCATACAGAGGAGCTCTGCATACCTCTGGCATAACCCTCCGACAAACGTCCTACCATTAATGTATTTATCTTAGATGATGTAGGTAGCGCCGCTACAGTACTCACCCAGCGCTCCAAATATTTCACTGGATACTCGCAGGCGTCCGCCGAATACAGAAAGTCACCCAGTTCACCGCTGAAATGTCTCGACAAGTCAGACCTCGCCCATGACAAAAGGTAGTGGATGTTACAAACAAACAGATGCACAAACAAGCTTCTTTAACCTTGACATTAATTCACTCCGAAATGTACTCCCCTGCTTGCCAAAGCTGTAATGGTGTACTATTATAGTGCATTACCAAATATCTGGGTGCATGCATTTACTGCGGCGCAGTCACATGGACTTCCAAATGGCTTATTGTGTGGGTATGTTATGTGATTTTTATACAGTTGTGAATGGAGAAGTAATTTTGTTATTTCAGAACAACAGAGTCACTGAGCATTAGTACAACCCCGGTCAGGGGAAAAAAGGTTATTGCTGCCCCTGAAGCTCCCCTCCTGCGAGCACACGCGCGCACGGACGCACACACGGGCACGCGCGCACACACAAACACACCCATAGACACACAAACGCACAACACACAAACACATGCAACACATGCGCACTTAACACACACGGGCCCGTACACACACACGTACACAGACACACGTGTACACACGCAAGCAGATAGTCCACTTAGGCTGTGATAATGTGGCCGTGATAGTGAGACAGGGGTAATGACACTAATGGGCACTGTGATTATGGCACCGCTGTGTGTGTGTCTGTGTGTGTGTCTGTGTGTGTGTCTGTGTGTGTGCTGTATGCTTATCTACGATATTGGCAGCTATTGAAATGGACTGCATTAATTTTCTGTTCTTTTTACCCCCTAAAGAGAAATTGACAGACATAGATATGTTCAACCGATGCACGTACGTGCAGACAAACAGACAGACAGACAAACAGAGCGGTTTATTTGGTTACAAACTATCGTTTTCGGTTGCTTGTCAAGAATGAATTGTAGCAAGGTTTTTGTCAGCTTGCCGTCTGACAAAAGAAAAGAAACAGCAATTACATTTGGTGACTGTTCCCGTGCTACGATTTACATATAGCCTTACTCTCGCTTCCTGAGTTTCACCTTAAAATGATGGCACCAAGCACCAAATTGACATCCCTGAGAGGGTGTTAATAAAACAAAACCATTTCTTCTATCCTGCTAAACCAAACAAGTCGACGCAACTTTCTCCCGTTCAAATCAAAATGACAACACAAAACAGCAGAAAATGCTGCCTGCCTTTATTCCAGGAACGTCTGCATGTTATTCTGTTGAAACATCAACTTCACAAGTCGACGGGAGGAAAGACTTGAGTCGTTTTCTTTCTGCCTTTGTTGGTTTGGGTTTGATATGCCTTTCAAACCATTTGTTAGATTCAATTTCCCTGCGTGTTTCACTGGTAGATTACATTTCAAGCCAACAAGCAGCAACATAAAGCCCAAGAACATTTATTATAGCAGGAGAATGACAGGAAATGGAGGCCCCACAAGAAGGAAAGAAAGAATATGATGAGGGAAGAACAGAGGAAAACAAGTGTAGAAGGAAATAGGGGGAACGAAAAGTAATGTGCGTGTGTGTCCTTTCTTGTGTGTCCGTGCATAAGGGCCAGAAAAGCAGCCAAGGACAGGCAGCGATTCATGTTGGCTAAGCTGCTTCTCCCTCTCCTCCCTAGGACTCTTGAGCCAGTGAAAAGCCATGGGGCCTCTCAAAGCCATGCAGGCAGAGAGAGAGAGAGAGAGAGAGGGCCGTGCTTTGTGTCCTACAGCCCTTGCAGAAAGCAGCTGTACACAAACTCGTAACCCCTCTCCTCTAATCTCTTTTCCTCACCTCCTTTCTCCTCTCGTCTGTCTTCCGTGTGTACAACTACGGAAAGAGAACGAACGAGGATTGGGAGGTTACACAGTCCTTGCCTAAACTCCTAAACCCCTTCCATGTTTGCTCAGCACTGTGCCACCGACGCCACATCTCGCAGCAGGTGACATCTCCCAGCGGCACAGCGTCAGGCGTCGCGTCCGGCGCTACGGTTCCGCGTGCAGCCTGCAGGTCAATAAAGGCGAAGGCCCATGCGGATGAATCAGTTGCTGGTGCGCTGAAGCCACTAGGCCAGCGCCAGGCCGCCGTGTCTATGTAGAGTGTGGTTCAGCCACGACACAGCATTAACCTATATCGCCATCTAGTGGCTCCCTGTCTTGTCCTTGACCTCTGATTTGCAACTTTGCCACGGCGCCACACTCACGGAGCCGTTGCTGAAGTGTGGCTGTGTGATTACTGTAGCCAGGCATCGGATCGGAATGTAACACGTTGCATATGTTGTGACAGAAAAATTGCGTAAATGCTGCAGTCCTGTTACATAGTGGCACGGTGTGTTAAGGAGATGGGACGGTGTGTTAAGGAGATGGGACGGTGTGCTAAGGAGATGGGACGGTGTGCTAAGGAGATGGGACAGTGTGTTAAGGAGATGGGACAGTGTGTTAAGGAGATGGGACGGTGTGTTAAGGAGATGGGACGGTTTGTTAAGGAGATGGGACGGTATGTTAAGGAGATGGGACGGTGTGTTAAGGAGATGGGACGGTGTGTTAAGGAGATGGGACGGTGTGCTAAGGAGATGGGACAGTGTGTTAAGGAGATGGGACGGTGTGTTAAGGAGATGGGACGGTGTGCTAAGGAGATGTGACTAGAAGGAGGATGAAAAAAAAGTAAATATGGCAGGTTTATCAGGTGTATAATGACCACACAGAGAATTTCTTCTTGCGTGTATCAGCATGCACGTGTGTTCTCAGCACAGTGTGTGTGTGTTTGTGCATGTGTGTGTGTTCACTCACATGTTTTCGTCGTTACATGTGTCCTGAGCCGTGTGCATGAGTGTGTGTAGCTGCTAGCAGCAGACATGCATCATTCTGAGGCCATGCTCCTCACCTCCCTTTAATGAAATCATCCAGGTCAGCGAGGCCGGGCGAGCGCACGGCCCAGGCAGGTCACCCAGCGGATCGGAACTAAGCTGCTTTGACCCAGCCTGGTACCGCATGCCAAACACACACACAAACAGTCCTCCGTGCACACACACTGCTCACCGCACAATGGGACCACTGTACAGGGGAGTGTGCTCGAGATTACACACACGCTGGTCGTCAAACACACACACAAACAAACAAACACACACAGGCAAGTAAGCAAACACACAGAGCAGTCGGCTCAACAGGAAGCGACAGATAAAGTAAGCGTAATAATGACATCCACCAACGGTATAAGTTACCACCTGTCACTCTTCTACCCGAGATGCTAAGATATTTCCGAATAATAAAAACCACTTATTCCACCTTTGTACGGTACACAAAGAAAATGATGAAGATTAAGGAACCATTAACTGAAAGTTAACTCTAATATTTGTATAGTGTTGTTTAATCAGTGCGTAGCCAAACCAATGACTGTATCATTATGATTACGAGACAGAGAGCAAGCTTTAATCATTGTCTTCTATTAACTGGCACATATATTGCCCTGGGACTTCCATTAGAATTAAATCAAAGAATGGAAATGTAAATACTGACAACAAGTGCATTTTCTTTTTTTTTTTTATCATATCATACTAATTATATATTTTTCCCTGTATGAATACATAACAAAATCTACTGGTTTAATATGGAAAGACAAATTAAATCACGTGGTTAGGAAAATGTTGTTTATTATATTCACTGTGCATTATCAATGTTGCAATTGCTAATAATGCATGTATTCGTATTGATTGTTCATTAAAATTATTATTACAATTGCAATGTGTATTATCAGTCATTTCTCTCACATCAAATGTCCCCATGTAATAACAGAAAATGACCACACACAGTCTCTAAGTCTTTCAGCACAATCATATTAAGGTTATTCAGGAGGACATTACAATGACAGTAACACGAAATATTGGTAAAAAAATGATTATTGGACTAATGCTTCTTCGTAACATACGTTGGGAGCCCGTCAGATCACGGAACAGTGAACGTGATTAACCCCCTCTTGTCTGAGATTGACTTCTATACCTCTCAAAGATCCTACCGCATATTCATTCTCTCCGCCTCTACACCTTCCACGGGCCGGAGTCAACGACAGCAACACCGATTTCCTTTCCGGGCTAATCAATTATCATGTGGCTAATTTCATGGTCATCGCTGTTCACGAGCATATCGCCACATCACTCCGAGTCCTGGCGTTGGCCTGCGTAAATGTTAATGGTATACAAGTTCACAAGTACAGTGTTAAGCATCTAATTAGGTAGGACACGTGAAGATGAGGAGCAGACTTAGTTAGCGGTGCTGCTATGTTAATTTATGACTTCCCTTGGCTGTGAGGCATGGGGTAGGAAAGGCAGGGTGGAGGGTGAGAGAGAAGGAGATCACACATGGAGATATTACAAATGCAATTGTCTTTCCCGAATGCGAGGCGGCTGTTTGGAAATTGACTTTTTGATTATTCAGTTAGTACAATAATTAAATATTCAATGCCCAGGGTTTCTGGAGTTACTGAACCATGGTGAGGATATTTAACAGGGCCTGACAGATGTTTTAAATAATGTTTATTTATCAATACTAATATAAACTGCCCTAAAACTGACAGTCCCTCGTGATTCGGCTGGCTCTTCTGTCTCTAGCCACAAAAGATACTCAGGAAAGTTTCTGCAACCCAGCATAGAGTTCTATGGGAATTCTGAATTTAAGTCTGACTTTATTTTTCCGGAAGTTTCCCCATGCCATCAACAGCAAAGGAGAATGTGGCATCAAGTGAAAGCGACTGAAAGTTGTGGCGGTGCCTCCTCACTCTCCAGTACCCCTGTTCACTTTGACACAGTCCCCTGATTAGGACAAGCTGTTTAATCAGTTACATCATAGAACTGTCCTTTCACTGAAGTCTTGTTTGTCCAAATAAAATAACCTACCAAATGTATGAATGAATAAACAAATACACGAGCACACAAATAAATATCTAGTCAGATGTATGAATTAATACATGAATACATGACCATATTTATTCTCAATCTCCATAGCAACACACTCACTGGCCCCAGACGATCTGAGAGAAAATATCAAATTTTAATTAGATTGCCATTTTCCATTGCCCATTATGAAAATTTGAAATATTCTATGTATTTACATTTAAAAATGTCAATCCCATTTAATATCATAGAAGAATTTGCAAGTCATGCAATGTGGGAAACACATGAAGTGACACAATATAAAGCAAAAACCAAAGTGTTTTGCAGTCTTTAGAAACCTCATCCCAGCCAGGGAGTACTGTGTACATATTGTAGCAAAGCCAAGTAGCCGAGGAACACTGGAGAAGAATTTCCTAAACTGTAGGAAAATATTTTAGAGGACATGGACTATTGATTTTCAAAACGACAGTCTTGGCAAAGGCATGAAGCAACAGGAGAGCTGTACTCTGACGTTTTCTCTACCCTTCCTGGGTAAGTGTTTCTTTCCGTTTCCCTGGGAGTTTTATTTCAATATATAGCTAGATTTTATCGGTTGATCAGTATTCAACCCTGCGCACACGTCTTTTTTTAACATATTGTAAGTTCTAGTTTGAAGTTTGATATACTGTAACCTTCACCAGAGGAAGTTGTTCTGGGAAAAATATTTGGCTGGCCATTTGAATTAAAAGAATGACTCGTCTGTTTAATAGTCTGCTCAGGGTCAAAGAACAAAAGATGCATTGGAAATATTCAAGAGTTCTCATATTCATGTTTCACTCACCATTGTTTTTTCAGAAAATAAGGTTCATTTTGATTCCTTGAGAAAAAGTATGCTTTTATCTCCAGTCTGATATGTTTTGAAGGGATATTTTACCCCCCAAAGTAGCTTTGTAGTTTCTTTACTGTACTTAAAGTACTGTATCTTAAAGACCTCACTGTTAACATGCACACGTTTCATGGATTGCATTATCAGCTAATGAACTACAAACTAAAGTATAGTTTTGTAGAAGAATTTGCTTTTTAGCTTGTTAACTGAAGCTGGTCCATTTGTTCTTTTTAACCAATAATATTGCTTGCCAGTTAGCTGGTATGGGTGGCTGAACTGGACAACTGGATGTTAAACAAAATATTGTGACGAAATGAAATGTTATGAAAAATGCCTCCACTTGAAGAACAAACACTAGCTAATATGCATTCAGAACGACAAGTTTTCTTCAGAATTTTGTGTTTGAATCCATTTAGGAACAGAGAACCAAAGAGGATGGATGGGAATCCATCAGATATCAGAGAGTTACAGTAGGGCCCAAAATTAACACTGAGAGAAGAGAGAGACTGCTTTTGTCAATGTGCTACAATAACTTACTGTGATCCCTCATCTACCTGCATGTTGAACGTTTGAGGGCCACTTCTGTGTGTGTGTGTGTGTGTTAGATTGTGAGGGTCAAAACAGGGACTGGTGGAGTGTGTTCTAAAGCACTGTACCAAAAAATAAACAAATCAAAAACAATTAAGTGTGAACTTCTCATCGGAAAAAACTCAGCGACGAGCAGAGCTGAGCAACCCTTCCGTGACAAGCCATCACGCCACCTCCTGTCCATTTCACAATGTCCCGAACACATGGAGATGGGTCTGCCACTTACGTCAAATTAGTCATTAGCAAATTCAATCAACAATTAGAGCAAAACAGCTACATGTCATTAGCGTCAGTTCAGTTATTTTTGTCAGGCCATCACTAAAACAACTCCAGAGTACTTATGTCTCCCCCAGTCAGTCCCCTCTGAACCTCTCAGCCGAAAGTCAGGGCAGTCGCTCAGGGCGTCAACCCCGTTTGTCAACCCCGTCGTAAACGCCTCGGCCTTCTCCAACAGCCGGCTGAGGTAAGAGTTGTTTTCACCAAGCTAAATGGGTTTTGTTTGACTCTGATTGGACCAGTGGTGCCACCCCCCAAGCCCCCCCCCCCCCACCCACACCCCACCCCTCTCCCTCTTTACTTTATGTGTATTGACGTCTCTCACTTCGTGACTCCTATTGGGCATGTCAAAAACATCCCTGGCGGAAATGGAAGTATCCTCATTATGCAAACGAGGGTTCACTGATAGGCATGTTCTGTTTTTATAAATTCCATCCTCTTGTCAGGAGTCAAATTGTATTTGAGTAACTTTGGAGGAATTGTCACCGAGATTTGAATGTGGGTGCCCTCCGTGCCATTTTAGATTTAGTCAACGATGCAAAAATAGACATATGTTTACTTCTTTATACGGGGCACATGATTGTGTTGTCATGAATGTTATTTAAATGAACAATGAAATGTTTAGCATTTGAATAAATACATTTCAATTTCATGCGTTTTTAATAAAATATGATAAACAGTAGCAGTTAGTGTATATTTTTAAATGATTTTCTGCTTGCTAACATACCAGCCGCGAACAAACATGACAGGATTTCCTCCAAGGAAATAAAGATCATGTTTCATTAAAACTCACCAAGAAATACAATGTACAGTTAAGAAGTTCACTCCATAGAAATGATTGTCTTAGCTATGTCAGATAGAGGGGCAGAAAGATACGTTTAGTTTTTGGCAATAAATCAAACCTTTGTAATAATAATAGAAAAGCATTTCAGGAGCATCAACCTGACATCCATCCTAATTCCTTTTCATGCTGATTTTCATTTGTATACATTTTCTACACTGAGAAAAGGGTAGTTAAAAAATATATTTTATAATACCTTTGTGAGGGTTTACTTGCATGGCAAGAAGAACACAAAAAAATGTATAATGTATAAAGTGGACCACGTTGTTTTCATTCACAGTGAGTGTGTGCTGTGGGCAAATACAGCATAATGTGTTTATGTGCTCACCCTCAAAATGCCTCAAAACCAAAAGAGTATTATCTCTATGCGACTTAAAGGCTGCTTTCAACAAGGTGTATCTCCAAGGAACAATGCAAAGCTTAATGGAAACAGCCATGGATCAAAGTGACAAGGAAAACTCCTTCCAATTCTGTGTGGATTGGTTACATATGCCTCCACAGCACCATATCTTCCATCATTGTTACTGGAATATAACTTGGAATGAAACTTGGAGCGCCTGAAACCTCCGACAGTAACAAATACAAATGGCGCCAAACAACCTCCCTATTAGAGGGAAAAAAATTATTCTGGTTCGTTTTAATATTCATGAATTTTTCGACGAGCTCAGTTCAGCAGTTTCGATTAAGCATTAATTAGAAGCCAGAGGGGAAACCAAACAAAAATAAGGAGCTGAATGGCTAATTAAGGTGGTTGGGATGTGGGCAGAATGCTATGCCCTCTAATGGCTTGATGTTTAAGGGGGCAAGGGCTGGACCAATGGGGTGGGTGGAGGGGACACCTAGTACACACCCAGAAACACCTTTGTCAGATCCGGGAACGTGAAGTGAGGGTTGTTCTGATGATTGGTTAGGTTGAGGCCAGAGTGATTTGTGGTGAGGACATATACTGGGGTTTGTAGACTCAGTGTTTAGGCAGGGCAACAGAACCAGCAGTGTAGATGTGTCGATTCCGACTAATGACGGACAATAAAGGTGTCGTTAACTATGGCCCAGGCCCACATTTTAATCCTAGGAGCTTGACTGGACATTTCGGTGTCAGGCGAACATGTGTTTTCACCAAAGTGTGTATGTTTTAAGGACCCACTTATGGTGATAATTAGGTCTCAAGTCTCGTAATCTCTACTTCTGAAGCGACAGCGCTGAGATCGCTACGGATATTGGCATCAGTACAGATTTGTTCATTAAGACAAAATGACTATATTGTTTAAAATATTCACTTTAAGTCACAGCAATCTTTTGACTTTCAGTTTCCATGCAGTATTTTAACTTTTATTTTCAAATCACTTAATAACAATATAATAAAACACTTGTTAATTTAACACATTAACATTTATTTTGTATTATTTATTTCCCTGAGCCTCCACTGGCTCTCAAAATGCTCAGTTTGATTAGTTTTGGAAACAAGTGTACATATATTTCCAGACCTGATTGGCTGACTGGATGGTCTAAAACCCACCACCTTATCCTGATGACCATTCATTGATGTATTATAATCAAATTCGCCTTGTGACACTGAGCGGTTGGCCAAAAGTACCGTTCAACCCAGGCTGAAATTCCTGACTCCAAAGGGTTCCAACTGGCCCAATGCAAAAGGTTAGAAAAATTATCATTTACATTTTTTCATCATTTTCATTTTATAGTGTGATTTCTTTCAACCTTGAAGTGAACAAATATATGGTAAATCGCGATTTTTTTTCAATGGGCCTTAATGCACAACAAATCGTTGCGTATTGTAAAAATTACATTTGTAACATACTTCTACAGTACATACAGTACGTATTGCATAAGAAATGCAGGACAACTTTATTCATTTATTATCATACAAAATGGACCACATAACACAAAATTTGATTACTTGATGACACAAAGAACAGGTGCCCACTTTTGCTGATGAGCTCTATATAAAAACTAGTGGCTGTAATTATACAAAAGCTCTAGAGTACAACTTAAAAATAGTCTCTTATCAGCTTAATTGAGAGTAATATCCTATAATAATTTCCATGTATAAAAATATATTTTAAGTAAATGATCATCAAAATGTACTACAGAATAATGTATTTCATTTATTCAAATAGATTTGTTTTGTATTGTTACAGTATATCTATTTTAATAATGTTATTGTATTTTTCATACACACTTGCCCAAAGGATTAAATTAATATACGTAAATTAATATGTGTGTATGTCATAACTAATAGGAAGCATAATTCATTTGTATATTTCATGCTTTGGAAGAGCACAACATTTGTATATGTATGACCGCAATGAAATGAATATATTTGTCAAATTTGAATAAACTGCATATATTTAAATGTCGCATATCATATTAATTCATTATTGTCATCTCCACAAAATGTCAGAAGTAGAATTTACATAGCATACATATTTCAACATCTTTTTAAAAGTGTTTTTTTTACTAATTTCTTCAAGCAATGGCATTTGGAACTCACAAAACAAAACGCCATTCTAAAAAAAATGATATTCACATAAATTAATGGAAATTATTTCTTAGCTCCAGAAAAATAATGCTGAACACTTTTCGAAATAAATGTTAGAAATGTACAGATGAATCCAGCTAGGAACCGAAGAAAAAAAAAAAAAACAGCAAACCAGGTTATCTTTACTTTTATCTGTTTGGAAGGCTTTGTGTGCCCCACTCAGTAAGACATGGATAAAGACTACACGGAGAAAATAAATGATATTGTTACAGAGGCATTATCCCTAAGCCCCTGTATCATATCTGAAATGTATTGGTGAATTGTAATCAGGTATTTTAGCTTAGCAAGGCTGGGGCCCCGCTGTTGAATGTATGCCATCTGCTTGGAACAGAGTCTGACAGACAGTGGGGGTTCCGGGGGGGGGGAAGGAGCAGCATTCTCTTCCCCGAAATCCCCATGACTGGTTTCAGAATCACTAAATGGACACATTTTAATGTAAGTCCACAGATCGCAAAGCCAGAGCAAACAGTGTCTGCGGCCAGCCAGAGAAACAGCCTTTTTCAGTGACGACTATCAAGTACAACAAAGGGATGGATAATCACAATCAGACTGGAAGTACCGGCGGCATCTTACAATAACAACATAATACGATAATGTAACCTCAGTTATTGTTCTGTAAACTTAATTCTATAGCCATTGTCTTCATAATTGTAGACTATTGTCATCAATTTTGGCAGGCCGTCTCCTCTTCCTGTGGTTCCAGAGAGAATGAGGCAAGGTGCCTCCGTGGGAGTTCAGCCTCATAAGGACGAGATCGGCCTCTCTTCCCTGACCCCTGACCTGACTCGTCCGATGACACTCGTTTCCAATGACGACCCTACACGGCAGAGAGTTCTGCCCCGGGGGCCACACCTCCCGGTTGAACTGAAGGGTTTCGGTCTGCGTCTGTCGGAGCTGTGGCCGGAGTGTCCTACAACTACCTCACTTACCGCTGGAAGAGTTTTCCAGGGATCAACTGCCACCGCTGTCGGATTGTTCTCTCCGTGGAAGGTCGCAACCTACGGTGGCCTTTGAGGAACTGTTTGCAATATTCCCAAGAGACACCCCTCTGAGCCTGGGTCCTCTCTAGGTTTCTACCTAAAATTCAGCCTTCTTAGGGAGTTTATCCTAGCCACTGAAATTCAACAGTACTGTTGTTTGCTCCTTGGGGTTTAAGGCCGGGTGTCTCTGTAAAAGCACTTTGTGACAACTGCTGTTGTAAAAAGGGCTTTATAAATAAAATTGATTGATTGATTGATAAATCATGTTGTTCTCCTAACTGTTCTGGGATTCACCGGAAAAGTTTAGCCACAAATCGATCAATGTTCTATACTAGGAATTTACAATGTGCAACTTCCCCCACAATGGTTTCTGTCAGTTATTGTGTTTTTAATTAAATTGACTCTGTTCTTTTGGTGAGTTATACACACAATAGGGTGCCATTGGTCAGTCTTTGTTTTTTTGCAGGTCAAACAGGAGGAACAAAAGTCTTCAACAATAACAAATGGAGTCTGACAATGGGTGTTGTGACAATTAACAAGAAGGAAGCATCTCCATGTCTTTCTCTCTCCACTACCTATCACAATCCATTACTACAAATTAGGGTCCAGTGAAATTGCTATTCAGAGATAATTAGAAGCTGGTTGTGTGTTGGCAAGGGTTGCGGGGGGACAGAGGTGGGCGGGGAGGTGGGGGGAGGTGCTCTGGCCGACACCAAGGGTCTACAGCTGGGGCAAGTGAAGTGTGACACGGGGGGCACATGAGCTGCCTGCCCGCCACCAAGCACCCCCCCCCCCATTCCCAATAATCCCCCGCGCCAACCCCCCTCCCTCAACCTCCAGATTCTCCGTCCTCACCTGCTGTGAGGGGGCTGCTCCACATTAAACTAATTATTTCAATCCTGTCTCTGCTCTGTTCTTTCAGAGGAACCTGAAAGCCCAGAGCCCGGGCGAACCTCCGTTCCACGATTCTACGGAAGGCTGAGGACTAACAGGGCTAGAAGGGAAGTATAGTGGGGGTGAAGGTTTGTCTTTCATTAATTAACACTCTCTTGCTAGCACCGGCTTCCTATCTTCACGTTCGGCAAGGAGTGAAATATTTGCCGAGGTGACAGGATTTGCCTCTAAGCATTCATATTTAATTGAGAACAAACTTTCATTTTCCTGCTACTGATTCTGAACCATTCGCTAAATTTGACGGACCTTTAAAATTGGGTCTCGTCTTTTATTTGGACAATTCAAAAGCCAATTTTCGACCATGGAATTTTTTTTAACAGCTGGTACAAAAAGAAAATCAGTCAAGGTAAAAATTAGACAAGCTTTTTAGATGGCTTTATGTTTAAATTGCCTCAATGTTGCTGTTTTTTAATCACAATTGTTAATGTCATAGTTAAAAAAGACAGAAATCAAATGATTTTCTCCTTAGCCAAATGATAAATACCACTAACACTCATTATAATAAATATGAATATAAAAACTGCGCTTATGTTTAACAACTTAATACAAGATGATAGGTTTTATATAATAATATAACTGTAGCTGCGAGTGAACTACAGTGAACTTTCTTCTTCGCTTCATTAACAGATATCATATTCAGCCGCTTATGATCTCTACTCGTTTAGTGGTGTCGCAAGACAACAGGGGGATATGTTAAACACACTATGTGTCAAGTCTGTTGTCATTTTAAATAGCTATCTAAGGCTTGCATCTCTCCCACTCTTTCCCCAGCTGGGTCCTGTTGTTGTTCTTCCTGTCCCTCGAAGAACCATCAGCTGCGTTCCTTTCTGCTGCTATCTTTCTCCTGTTCATTTTGGCGTTTTGCCTCGTCATTTGTCCCCTCCTCGCCCCAGTTCACCCCCCGGCCTGCCTCCCTCCCTGGCCCCCCGTCTGTCAGTCTGACCCTGGCATGAGCACGGTTTTACCGCGGGCTTGTTTCTGTGGAGCGGTCACTATGGTCACTCGGCATCAGTGTCCGAGTAGAAACGTCGGCTCCCGGCCACGGACAGGCAGGTGCGGTGGCAGGGAGCGGGTTAGAGGGCGATGCCGGATCCTCCTCGTTCTGACCAAGGGAGAGGGACACCAAGGCCCTCTGGGTAGCCCCACACCGAGGTCAATGTGGCAGGCAGAACGGGATCCCGAAGGGCGCCAGGGACTTTAGTTATTGAGTGGATCTATGTAAGCCCCGCTGCTTAGCGCCGCAATTCTACAACCCAACCTGTCCTCGGCACAAAGGCCCCGGTAAAGAGACACCGCGGCTTGCATTGAGCCAGTCTGCTGTGTGTCGCCCACTAAGATGGCAGCAACCAACCACTGTGACAAAAAAAACTGCAAAATGATACCTGAGGTGTAACGTTCCGTCTTCTCCCCCACCCTCCTCCTCCTCTCTGTGAAAGAAGTCCTTTGCACACCAAACAGAGTATTGCAGCCTCTCTGATCAGCAATTATACACTTTAGAGGCATTAAGTACAGCTGAGGGGGGGGGCAGGGGGCCCCTGGAGACCACCAGCAGTCCATGAATACCACACCGCTCTCTGCAAATGAAAGTAGAGACGTGCCATTTGTGCACATTATTCATACATTAAACGGCGAGCTCAAGTAAAACAATTACAGTGCATACATTTCAGCTGTGTTTACACACTGGTGTTGTCTGAGTTGCTGTTTATTCACGTGTACAAAGGATGACAACCCTCGTAAGTTATTCATCCGTTGTGCGCGCGTGTGCCCGCCATGTGCTAAAACGCTCTCTACACCAGCTTTCATTGCCTCGTATCTATATTTACCACCACAACAGGTCAGAGGCTCATTTCGCAATCGTGATCTGGCAAAGGAGATTACCATGAATGAATATTCCATGTTACGGTTCCTCCTTCATACTCACAATATGCAGATCTCCATTTGTCTTTTTTTTTTTTTCAAAGTAATGTAGTTTGACAATCCACTGCTCGTTTCTAATTTATGGTAATGTGGGTAAAAACACTTTAGAATGTCTCAGAGGAATAAAAAAAAAAACGAATCACAATTCACAGAGGCAGCACAGGCCATTTTCCGGGTTTCAACAAAAGTTTTAAAAGCCAGTATGTGTTTTTAATTTTTTCCCAATATTGTTTATGAAGTTCTCGCAATGTGCCGAGAAATGTGTTGGAGTAGCTAGGGTGCCCGTTATTTGGTTAGGGAATGGTCCCAGGTTAACTGTATCAGGGCGAAACAGTGCCATTCTACCACTGCCCTGACGCCAGGACACGACAATATAGAACGAAGGGCACCCACTTCTCCAAACTCTACCGATGCCAGATTTAGTAAACCACCCCCCACTGGGCCAGTGCCCCACTTAACTAGAAAAAGCTAACGAATAGCATAATGTATAACAGACCAATTTACAGTTTGGGAATAAACGATGGATACCAACCGCCTAAGGATGTGTGAAGAGTGTCATCTTTTACAGGAAAAAAAAAAAAAAAAAAAAAAAGGGTTGAAAACCGAATGAGGTGAAAATGAACTGACACCATAATACAGGTCATTTCCGTTTACGTGTATTAGCACTTAGCGTGATATTTTTACAAGTGAATAGCATCATTCCAGGGCTCTAGAAACACATAGTTAGTGGCGATGCTTAGCCGCAGTGTTTAGGAAGCCACGGCCAAAATCACGGGAGGCCAAATGGACGTCAGGCCCGGTGCTATTTCAACCTGTCTCATCCAGTAGCCCGCCCGTCCAAATCCACGTTGTCTCTCCGCCTCCCACTATGCCAGGCCCAGGGACGTATCGTATCAGTCGGGGGGGTGCATCCTGGGAGCCTCACCGAAGTGCCTCTTCATGCTAGTGCCACTGCACCAACACCCCCCCCCCCCCCCACCCACCCACCCAGGAAGTATCCCCTTCAGCTTGGAGAGTTTGAAGGACAGGCCTTATGATTCCCCCCCGCGTTGGAAGAGGCGGCGAGAGGAGTGAAGTGACAAGAGACAGTTGCTCCGCATTGCGTCAGGCAATAGTGTCACACCTGTCACTCGTCAATCGGCTGCCAAGGCGCGGGACCAAACACCTCGCTCACTCATATCAATAGCGAACTGCCAAACATGCCCAGAGTGGTCTCACCCTAACCAAGTGCTTCTGCGTTACACTCTGCCCGGCTCCTGTCACGGAGAAAGAGACGGGCCGTGCCTGTGTATTTACATACTGAAAGGTCACAAATAGCCTCTAGGCGCTGTGCTAATTAGACAGTGCTAAAAAAAAAAATAATCTCAAAAGATAAATTAAAAAGACAAAAACTAAGAAAGAAAAGCAAGATGAAGTGAGTGATAGCATTTGGGGCCACAGGATGTTTCTACTGTGTTCTTTGTGAAATGGCAGGTCTAATGAAAACTGCAGTGTGACCACTAGTTTAGTCAGTGAAATAAGCTTCAGTTGATCAAGCAACCGCCCTGCGACTTTCAGAAAGGTCTTGGTCTGTTTTTGGAGCGGTTGACCTAACTTACTTCAGAGATGCTTCCACTGTAACACTAGTTAGCTCGGTTAGCTTAGCCGTCTCACTGAAGACGTTGACCATATGATGATATTCAGATGACCGGGCGTGTGTGATCATACTCAGCCAGATAAGCGAATCAACCTTTATAATTCAATGTGACAAGCTGACAAGGAAAATGAGTGTAACATTTTATACTTATGTGCATTTTTGTGTCACATCGCCGTCTGTGCACTTGTTTATCTCGGTGGCCATAGCCGAAGGCTTCTTTCTCCACGGTGCGAGAGCACTTTGTTTCCCGGCCTTCAGACTGATCCCCCTTCGCCCTAGTGAATTTGCTGATTAATTTTGGATGCTCCCCTTAATTAACACCCCAAAGGAAGAAGTGTAGATTTTCTAGCCCCGCGTTGCGACTGCCCCAAACAACCCGAGACTGAGGGAGGACCCTTAGGGAGACAGGCGGGCTGATGTCCGAAATGACATTACAGGAGCAATCCAGAGTTCCCCTCCCGCCTCCTACCCGATGTGATGTAGGAGACCTGGACAAGGGCCATGCCTCAGGAGCTTCATGGACCTTTTAATCATCGGCTGCCTGGAAACTAGCCTCCTATTAGTCTCATTTCATTTGCTTTACCGTTGATGAAGAGCCGGCCTCACAAGATGCCACCCGACGCTTGAAACATGCTGCACCAACGCCAGGGAGGGCAGGGCTGGTGGTGCGTGGTGCCGCCGGCCCCCGGACATTAATTGGTGGCACTCTTACTTCCAGTGAAATTGGCAGATGATGGATGCGGGCAAAATAAAAATGGGATTCGTTTTTTTTGAAAATCAGAGAGGATTTGGCTAATTGGGGTGAATGGCGCCCATCAGGTCTGTTGACAGCCAAGTTGAAATGCGTGAGGAGCTGCGGGCACGCAGCTTGGAGTGCTCTCGCCCCACTCATGCCAACTTCGAAGACACTGACAGGAGGGGGCTGAAATAACAAAGGCCAACAGAAAGAGACAAAAGCCCACGGAGACGAGGCGCTGAAGTCTATGAAGCGACCTTGAAAAGCCAAAACCCAGCGCTAGCCCTCACAGAACCCAACGGGGTAAAGCCTTGATTGGTCAAAAATTATGTACCAAGACACTGCGCCCAGTGAATAACAGAAGAAACAGATCCGGTCCTAGACCTAGGCTGCAGTATGGATTCCAAGAATTAGACCGCCAGAAAATTTGAACTAAACCAAGTCAAGTCACTTGAAAGACATAATAAACCTTAAGATAGGCAGCCATGTTGAAAAACCTCCCCAGTCATTTAGAGGAAATGTGGCTAAACAGTAGCATTAAACAGCATCCACGTAGCTAGTCTCCCTGATGGCCAGGTCAATAACACTGTACATGAGCCATAGCAGCTGGACACTGTTAGTTTACATAACAGTAGCCTGATACCTTGTTCAATTGAGGCCATTAAAAGCACATACGATCCTCTGGCTTCCTGTAAAACAGACATGCCTGTTTGAGCACATCGTCTGTTCCCCTCCACTGGACAATTGTCTACTTTGTGCTTTTAGGGAAACTGAAAAAAACACCACG
The DNA here is from genome assembly GCF_011004845.1 of Esox lucius. Classification (NCBI taxonomy): domain Eukaryota; kingdom Metazoa; phylum Chordata; class Actinopteri; order Esociformes; family Esocidae; genus Esox; species Esox lucius. The sequence goes on from NC_047590.1 coordinate 11,981,865, forward strand.
AGGAGAATACCTATTACTAAAGGACAAGAAGTGCGAGTGTAATTGGGATATTTGGAAGAATCTCGTTTCAGGGCCGGGGTGACCCAACGTTGTTGAAAGCCGGTACGAGTAGAAACTTGGCATTGATGACTAACTGACTGCCTGACTGGCTGGGAGGCTTGCCCCCCCCACCACCACTCTCTCTCCCACTGATGGTGACACAGCAGGGAGAGGGCCCGGCCAGGGCTGGGAATCTCTTCGGGACAGCCCAGCTATGATAGCAGCTTGATCGGGGAGGTATAAGTAACAAATGAGATCAATTAAAGTGTCCGAGAGAGGCACCTGCCCCAGAGTCCGGTTGCACTAAACGATCCCCTCATCTTTGTTTCCTTCTGCGGGATTCCATTTTCAACCTCATCACTTCCAAAAGCACCACAATGAACCTGCTTGTTCCCCTAATGGAGACGGCCCAGGAACGGACTGACCTTTTTCCCTAGAAACCCTGTGTATCGTTACTATCAGACCTCAGCACTCTGGAACTCGGGACAGGGGCAAGCTTCAAGAAACCAATCCCACCCCCCCCCTCCCGCCCTCGACCCCCTCTACCTCTTTGCCCCCATCTCAACTTTAGCAGGACCTCAACAGGCTTGATTTGTAACAAATTTGTAACTCCAACTCTCTTTACTTGACTGAAAGTGGCTGGGACAAGGGGCTGTTTGAGACCAATAATGACACTACTAAGGTCAGGTCTGTCCTCAGCACTTATTCGCTAGACAGCGAAAGCAGCAATGCAGCTGCGTGTTCATCACTAATCCCCAATGACTGGGCAGACGGTCAGACAGAGGCAGTAAAAGAAGCAGGTCTGAGACCATAAGGATTACCGTCAATTCAATGGGGCAGTGTCGCACGGTCAAATGCAATTGATTCTTGTTTTTGGCCTCAGTAAAGGAAATAGCTGTTAGATCTCTCCAGAAGACAGTTGTGTGTAGATAGTAGTGTAATCCAAAATAGGGCAGATGAAACCTCGTCATCGCATGCAGTGCCAGGTTATGCATTGCGGTGAAATACCATTTCACTACAGCAAAACCCATTTGAGCAAAACCTTCAATGCTCAACAGTTCTGCACAGATTTGTATAAACATAATGTGAATGAACCGAGGTGCACCTCAAAATGTTTGATCGAATGAGTCGGTTCATGCCTTTGTAATTGGTAATTACACCAAAATCGTCAAAGGTTTGGTCTATATCCTGGTTATGTATATCATGTATCAGGCAAAAAAAGCTGTTTTCTCACCATCAGCCTTTTCCAAAACTGCCAGACAATTTGTCAGTCACTCTTCAAGCAGCTATTAAAGTGATTTATTTTCTTTCTACCAGTGATAGAACAACTCATCTTGATGGTTAGAAGCCTGATAACTAGGTAAAGGCCTGCAAAAATCACACCAGAGTAGAATGGCCAATTATCAGGAGAGTTAGAGAAGCGGCTGCGCCTGTGGCCCCAACTATAGCATCCAGGCAGCCAGGCAGCGAGTCAGTTTAAATCTGCTTGATGAATGTGATGGGTGTTACTCTTTTTCTCCCCCTACCCCTTCCAATTCATTGGGAGTGAGCAGTTAAAGCGGATTGTTTACTATAACCTTGTAATCAACCTGGCTGACAGCACACTATTACCCATGATAACAGGCCTAGCTGCAATTTGGGGACTGAAAGAAAAGCCCACCTCAGAGATGGGGCCCTCTGATGCTTTATTGATAGAGCACTGGACTGTTATCTTTCGCCCTAATTTGTTTTCAAGAACTGTGATTTACATTTCAGTTGGATTACACCTTTTAATGTTGCAGCACGGGGGATGAGAAGTGGGCCAGCGATTCACCATGGCTGAATATTACTCCACGTCTCCGGCTGCAGCGTTTCAAACGACGGTAGCGTTTCCACAGTCCTGAAGTGGTGAAGGATTACAATTACAATTAAAAATCAAAAGGCGGCATGTCCGTCGAACGATGGCCCATAACCCTTTGTGTACCACTAAATAATACGGGCTAAGCCAGTGAAGGGGCTGGCAGATGCAAAACGTTTTCCAGCTAATCATCATGTACTAGTGACTGAGTACCCACTCTCATTTGAATATTACGCAATGAGTGTTATTTCAAAGAAAAGTGCAGATTACTGAATAGCATGCAAATGTAAGTCATTTGGCAGCAGGTAAAAGAAAATCCCTGCCCGCCACTATTAAAACAATAGCGGGAGGCTTATTGCTAAGTTCAATTATCCTTTGTTGTGGTCCCTTGAAGTAGTGAGGCATGTTTTAAGAGCACCCACCTTCCATTTGATGCATCCCTTCATGTTTTAACATGGTTTTCAGTTGGTGTGCAGTTTTTTTTTAGGCAGGTGTGTTTTAAAACAGTACGGTCATTTTTTTTATTATTTTTGGACGGACTGTATATTCGAAATTCCAGTTTAGAATTTAAAAACCGTTCATGTTAAATCAAAAGTAGAATTTAATAGTTTATGTGCGTATGCGCGCGTGTGTGTGTCAAATAAATAAAGATTTATTTGAATTGGTTTATAAGCAACTACGTCATGCACACCACAATATACCTACCTTAAATAATAAGATAGTGGATATTAGTTTTCATTTATTATCTCTCACTATTTATTTCACGTCAAAATAGACATTTTAACATACACAGGCAAACATTTTTACATGGGACTCTATTTCCCAGTTCTTACAAATTAGTCATAAATCATGTTCTCGCCCTGCTCTGCTAGTTTGTGTCATCGTTATATATCATACATTGTTTATTTTTTATTGTTATTATCGTAACGGAAACTATGTAAAACAACTTATTAAACCGTGCTCACTGTGTAATAAAATGACGACTTCATGTTATTCAGATACATTCATTTACTCAAAGGCAAAGTATTCCCATTAGAACAGCAACCAAAAAGTGCCACATAGGTTTATCTTTAATTATGAGATTTGTATTTATTGCATTCAACTTTGAATTCTATAGCATGTGTGTGGGTGAAATAGGAAATGTATGCTCCTAGCAAGATTCACGGGGTTATGACTGTCTAATGAAAATGTAAATTGTAAACGTTTTTTTCTCTTTTTGTGTGTACTTTATTCTCTCTCAAACACATGGCACCTGAAGATTTACGTTTGGTACTTCAATAGAAACTGCCAACGAGACCGCCAGTAACCTACTTTACTTTTATTCGAGTGATTATATCAAACTAGCCGCAGTCAAAAACCTGTGGGTCCTTCAACGCTCTCCAGATAACACAATCTCAATACCTTCTGATAACCAGCCATCATATTCCCTAATGAATTAGCGCGCGTAAGAAGATAGGACAGCAACCGCTATTCAGAGAAGTCGGGAAATTACGCCTTGTTCATGGGTGAAGGAAAGAGGAGAAAGACGAGCCTCGTAGATAATGTTTCCCCGTGACGAAACCGGAGATTGCAGGAAAGGAGAACACGAGTATACAGCTTTCGTGTTGCAATCAGCATTTACAAACGTGCGTGTAGCAGTTCCTTACACTCAGCAATGCGATTGTCTTTACTGTACCTGTCGGCTAATTCAGCTTGTCTCACACGTTTTGTACAAAGTGACAAAAGCACACAGCTAACACACCTGACCATCTGAATCAAGGGTTATCAAATATTTGTCACCCGTGACAATATTTTGACTTACCACGTAAAAAGAAATATGTAGCCTAGTCATTGAACAATGCTAACTTTTTCAGTTGTAGCTATAAATTATGAAATACTGTACAATGATTTGTAAGAGTAGACGTTTTCAGATAAAAAAAAAAGAAAAATGCTGAACAATATTGAGAAGTTTATAACAGTAAAACCTCTAACAGTAAAAGTTCTAGGAAGATTTCTGAGCAAAATGTGTGCATAATCTTCTAAAAAGAACTTCATAAAAATGCTGCTTCTCTCAGTCTAAGTGCCTGGTGGGTGTTTAAGCATCTTAAATTATCAAGATACTGAACACCATCCACCACAACTCAAGGGGTGTCTGTCACTTCCTTTATTAATAATCATAGGCAGTGGTGACGGAGACAGTGCAAGAAGTGAGACAGCCCACTCAAAGTCAAGTCCCCATCATGTTTAGATCTAGATGAAGCCTCTCGCCTGTTTAATGCCTCCAGCCTGCAGTGAGGATAGGTTTGACAATACAAGGTTAGGACAAGAGGGACTCTAATATCCCATAACCCTTAGCGCTTCTATTTAACAAGGGACGTGTTCTGTATGGGAGTAAATGGGAGTGAATGTTAGCATCTCAAAAACATTGGCATAAGCGTGAAAAATAAACACATTCATAGTGGATTTCAGCTAACTACTCTATGAAAACATATATAAACGTTGTATGTTTCTGGTGGCAGCAGGGCCGGAGGTATACCAGGGAGGCCCAGCCTGGGGCGTGTTTTCCAGTGCTTTCTCAGCTCCTACTGTCTCTGGGGATCGTTTCTCCGAGGAGGATTTGTTGGAACATCCAACTCAGTGAAATTATGAAGAAAAAAAACATAAAACCTGTAATTTACTCTTTTCAGAGCAGTGTTATTAAATAAGGCACATAGCCTTCACCAAAGACTGTATCTGATTGCATCTGCCTGTTTGGAGTGAAGGTCCACTGAGGTCTCTGGGCTAGACCAGGGTACAGCTGAAGGAAATCATCCTTTTACACGGACCTTTAAGACATGGTATTGCGGTCAGTTGTTCTCCTCCCATTCATAAAACCACACACGTTGAGGACAACGTGGAAAAGCATCTGTATCCAATCAAGCATCATGAAAATGAGTCCGCAATAGAAGCATAGTGAAGGGAAACCATTGATCAATGAGTCTAACGTGACAAACACACTGCTGGCTGCTTTTCTACCACCTGAAAATGTTCAAAGGCTGCCAATTATTTTGGTTTTACCAAGTACCCTGAAACGAACCTACTCAGGCAGATACATTCGTACCTAACTAATGTGGGCGCTACGTGGGTTCCGTAGGTGCCATGGCGTGGCAAGGGGCTAACTCAAAATAGCTGTTAGCTGGAGAGGCAATAAGTCGCACAGAGCTCCAGAGTACGTATGTCGGGACAGGAAAGGACACCGAGGATGAAGGGAGTTGTCTGGGTGACTCCACAACACCAGCTGGGTGGGCTAACAGTCGTTCACATGAGTGACACTGGTCAGTAAGGGGAAATGTAGGCTGTATATCACTGTGTGGGCTGGGTCATTGTCGTGAAGGGCATCCTCAGGTGCAGTCCTAGTGTAGAATTGCACATACACAATCACACGGATGAACATCAGTGGGATTTTACTCGTTGCTTGAACTCACTTTCTGTCGCAGTCATGCTGTTCTTCAGCACCATCCAGCCCTGATGAGGCTGTCCTCTGCCGCTGCTCTTTAAGTGAAGCAGCCCCCTATCCCATTTCCCCTTTGACCTCCGGTGCGGTGCCTTCTTAACACTGTACATAACGCTCTCATTTGTCTGTATGGCAGCATAACATTATCACATATGTGTTGACGTGTTTAGTTCAACCGAACATCTCGGTGGTGTTTGTTTTCACAGTATCATCCTGTCCGGCCCTTTGTGGGAAAGTTGATATTGTCGACATTATCTTCCCATGATGAGCTGATCAACTCTTTCGATGAAACTGCCTTGTCCCAGTTGTCCTTTTGACCTGTGTGTTCACTGTGTTAGTCTGGTTCAGTCCAGGAATCTGCTCTTCAGTCCTACGAACTGCTAATCCCTTGACAAACTGGCCTTGTTCCATTACCTTTAATATTTTACTAGAAATGCTTCAAATAAGGTTACATTTATTTTAATGTCATTTTTATTTCATTCTCTTCCCCCTAAAACCCGGCTTCCGCTGACCGTGGGTCTACAGAACAGGGGTAGGCTATTATTTACTGTTTTCATGTGTTTGATTTGATGCAGAACATTTTGCAAAAGAAAATGTTGTTTGAATTAATTCATCAGAGGTACTGTAAGTCCTGGTAGTTTCATTCCATTTAGCTCTGTTTGCTTCCATTTGGTCTTTAAACGGTAAAATGTTTGTAATGCAAGATGACAAAATCTCTGTTAATATACATTTCAGAAATTAAGTGTGATAGACCCCAATAATAATGCTTACTTAAATTATATTACATTAAAGGGGCAGTGTGTAAAATCTGTTCTTTTGCAAGAATGAAAAAACAAACATATTTGAAACATTGGCTTAAAACATTCCCTCTGCTGGTTATTTATGCTAGCAGTACAAGACAAATCTTACAAATGGCCCATTCAGCATAAAAATATTCTTATTTAAAATATATTCTTATTTAAAATTACAAGCTTGGTAAATCAAAACAGTCAATTCGTTCCTTTTCATTTCATGATTTGATAACATTCCTACACAACAATGTCATTGCACAACAAATTAGATCAGTTACCATTACAGATGTCAGCTTCACCATTCCCAGCAGTTGGGTCCATATGTGTAAACATTATGGCAGTAAACAGAAGCATGCTAGGGAGTTCATGCTATTAAGCATATGGACATTTTACAAAAGGTTACCCTAAATAAACGGGGTTTAATGACAATCTGCTTGGGCGTTGTGATCTAAGCCTACTCTGGGAGCTCCCTGCAAGGGTACTGGAAAAGTTAGGTGTTGAAACTTTTTGGTCACACAGGCTTGATGTATCCCTTTTACAATAAAAGGGAGAGCCGCCAATAGAGTGTGATAGTAGAAAGAGCAGTTTTCCCTGCCGTGAGACACTAAAACCTAATTGTACTGTCAATGTCTCACCATAAACAAGCACTATTCTAAGCTGGAGGGAGAGAGAGAGATAGGAATACTTTTGTTAGGTATGAATTTTGTTTCCCATCCTTGCCCAGTGATGACAGCTTATCAGGAAATCATTTCAATGGACTTTATACATTTTCTGAACTCCAGGGGTTTCTTATCAGTACAGAAGTATACACCCCCACCTTGATCTTTACAATGTGCTATTTAACCAGCCGTGTCTATTGTTTATGTAAGAAGAAACACAGGGAGTTTGGATGTTTTTTGTACTTATCGTATCATAGGCTATAGTTCAGTCTTTGTGATTGATCCTTTGAAACTCAAACGCTTGTAAAGATTATGATTAGTTTTTTTTTTTTTATTGGATGTAGACTTAAAGATGCCTTCTTGTCTGTAAATGAATCTTAGGTAAAAAGAGAAGGCGGACTCTTAACTACGCGGAAGCAAGTGTGTGACTTCCTATTCCATTTAAGTAATTTACCGGAAGGTCTCATTCAAAGTAATTTACAGTAGTGATTTCATGCATTTTCATAAAGGCCCCTGTAAGCTTTGAACTCATTCTGTTCAAACTGAACCAAACCGGACCTTCTCTTCATACAGACTTCCTAATGAAATTCTGAAAATACTGGTTTTGAATAGTACAATATGGGTAGACATTATATACATTATGTGTAGGCCTATGCTCTGGTCACTTGGTGTGAGGTGTGTAGATTTCAACTTTCCCCATGTCTTATAGTGACATCTAGTGGCCAAATAGTACATTTCCTTCTGAATCTCAATTCAGTCATTGCACCTCTGTCTAGTATTTTATTTGTATAAGTTGACATTTGGACAAAGTATCAAATGGCCTAAATTATTTGTTTTTTTGATTAGTTTCCTCCAGACCTGGAACCTGCTGTATCAGAACAAAACAGATCGGCTTTATCAAAGCAATACAAATCTGCCGTGTCAGAACAACAAGACACTTTGAGCCCATACTGCCCGTGATGACCTTCTGGAGTCATATGGGTTCATGTATTTATATGCATCTGTTTTTGGCCCTGGTTTCCCGGGCGCCACTTTTGTGGGGGGGGGGTGGTTGGCTAATGTCGCGGCTGCATGGTGTTCTGATGTGGGGGCTAATTGAACCTTTGTCGGCCATGTCTGGTGGAGGGGGGCGGTTCAAAGACAATGGCGCTGTGACGGACGTTGTGTTTCATTAGGAGGACACGGGGCGCTTTGATGTGAAGCCGCTCGCGCAGCACCTGCAGCATTGATACGGAAGGTCGCGGAGAAAGGTCAAGAGGGCTCACGGGCTACGTTGCAGCGCGGCCTGATGGGATACCGGGGAGGAACACTGATTAGGCCCAAGAACAGGCCACTGGACAAACCCCGGAGTGGGAAAATCCATATTCATTTCTTCTTCGTCTCTTCGTTCGTCTCAAATCAATATTCCTTTTTTGACGCTGCAGTTTCATTCCGTGCCAAATTCATCTTTTCGTAGGTCACCCACTGGTCACTCCTTGCAGTGGGGCTGGTGCTAGAAAACATCAGATACCTGGCAAATGTCTTTTTTTTCACCCAGTGAGGAGGTAGAAGTCGGACTACGGATCCTTCTCTTGGTACATCACGTGATCTAAAACTTGACAAAACTTTTGTTAAAAATTTGTCTTGTCTTGCAAATCAGGCATATACAAGACAGCACTGACTGAAAGGCTGCAGTTATCAACTGAAATGTGTTTGTCAATATCCCAGACACCACTGACCAATGTTTAGGAAATCTGGGCGGATGATTCATCTTCCCGTGGGGATCTGGTGATCCAAAATGACATTGTTTCCAACAGTGAAAAAGAGGACAACATGTTTATCATTGCCATATAAAATAAAATATTCCCCCTAAGCTCTTGACAACATGAGAACTCTTTCTTTTAGGACGCTCGGTTTAGAGTTCTGTTGAACTAAAGCTGAGTAATTCATAAGGACCTTTAGAGTCAGGACATAAAGTCATCCTGAGACGAATGTCTTCGGCTTAACAAGGTTGTCTTTTCTTTAAGACAGACCCTTATTCTTAGTGTGAATAACCACTGACACTTAGTCAAACCAGTCGTCTGGTTTTGTCTTTACCATCAACGGCCCCTAATTCACCTCTCCTCTGTCCTTTCACTGGTTAGGCTTTTGTCCTGAAGCATAAAAGCGAGAGCTACATGGGGGGAGGGGGGACACTTTGAATGAACTGTTGATCAATATTATGACCCATCTAACAGTAAGATAGAGCGAGAGACGGATGTTCCCCAGATCTCGAGGTCGTCGTGTTGCCGGTTGTCTTGTTTAGCCACACCTCCAAAATCACCTCAGTGTCATGCTTCGCTCTGTGGTTTAGAGATTTTATATTAGCCAAAACCCTTCGAATGGAGCACAGGGGATTTGTACTGGATGTGTTATTGGGTGTTATTTCAGAAACCCTCCCTAACGTGTCTGTCGATGTCCTGTTTTCAGGCATTGTTGACATCTTTTCCAGAGAGTTGTTGTGTATGATGGGTTATAACAGTGCAGAGAAAGGAAAACCTGCAGGGAACTGGAGCTTAGTTTTGCCAGAAGTGTACTCTTTAAACACAATAGTCATGCATCGCCTTATTCTTATTCTTTCAGTCAGCGATTTCCAGGGCATCCTTGTGGCCTGTTGAACTTCATTGTAAATAAGAATTGGTTCTTAAATTGAGAAAGTTATTTAAATATATTTCATTTATTTTCTGGTGGTTTCCCCATGCTTCTAATTTAGCCCTGTCTTTTCTAGCCTGGTTTTCAATGGTTGCTATGGTGTCAGTAGCACACAACCCAGGACTAGACTCACAGAACCTTCCTTCGGTTGACCCAGTGTCTGTTCAGTCAAGTAGCCGATAGTTATTGTACAAGCACAGCCACAACCTCCGTGGCCTTCGTAAATCTACTCTGGCCATGTTTATTATTTATCTTGTCTTCCGGCACCGATTTCTGCTGATATCTACTTCATTGAGTAGAATGTACTTAATACTACTGAAGATGTGTGGTGGTTCCACCTAGCCTGAAGGTCACTCTTGATAAGAGGATCTGCTATAATGCCTAAATGTAACTCCTACCTCGTGTTATTCTGTTAGTCTTGGCTGAACACTGTCTTGTCGACTGAATGTGACTATGTGTGACTGGAGTGAAGGTGGTTTTGTGTGTGTGTGTGTGTGTGTGTGTGTGTGGCACCATTAGAAAATGATCAGTGTTACGGCCTTGTTTTACTCCCTCTCCACTGATGAGCAGAGAAGTGATCTGCGGAGTCTGTTGTTGGGTAAATCCCCCTAACAGAAGTCTACGTAATCACACACCCCAATTAGCCCAACCCCTGCTTGTCCTCCCTCCATTTCTTCCCTCTGTTTCCTCTCCTCGCCGCACGGCGTAATTAGCTTTCATCGGTGGCAAAACGGAGAGCGAGTGAAAGAAAAAGAGCACCTCAGCGATTGTGGAAGACACTCTCCTCCCTCCTCGCCCTCCCTCCTCGCCCTCCCTCTCCTCATATCATAATCACCCGCCGTTTCAATCAGATGGATTTTTATCACTCACACTAAGGAGAATTGGCCTTTGTCCCAGGCAGCACCTCACATCCCCCCTCAGTCCACCCTCAGCTCGGTTGCCGGGTGAGGCCGTCACTTAGGGGGGAGCCTCTGTGGCTGAAGGGGCACTTGGCTTGGAAAACAAATGTATATTTTGATACTTTTCTGTCAGGCCAACCAAGAAATAAAGGCTCTTGGCTGAGGTATGACCGGTTACTTAAGGAGAAAAGGAGACATTTCTTTGAGCCCAGAGTTTTCTCTAAACTGTGGCTGACTGTTCCTGGTAGGTCCTTATGTGTCCTCATGTATCATCCGAAGGTTTTGACGTGTCACACAGGACTGGTTGGTTCTGTAGCTTCCCCATCGTCCCGCCATATGGGGGGGGGGGATTGAGTCGATGTTATTCCTCAGAGGTTTGTCACGCGTATCATCTGCTCGTCCAGATGTTGGAACAGAGAAGGACTTTGCCGGCATTCACGTGCGTTCCTGGCTCTCCAAGGTGCTTGGTGGGACAGTAGATTTAAAGGAAAGGAGGACGTCACGGTTTAAAAGGATAGGGAGCATTACCATACACAGGTTTCCTCTCAACCTTATCGAGGAGACAGAAAAATACCTGTTTACCATCCGTATCCTGTGGGTACCGGAGGAAATGTCTTCCTGGTTTTCGGTGGTGTGATTGTTCACGTGGGTTATGCGAAATAAGCATCATCCTGTATTTTGGCATGACACATAATATCGGCGTTCCAGGAGGCTGAGGTACCAGCTAATCATTGTTTACTTGTGCATGTGGACTGACTCTAATCATTGTTTACTCCTGCATGTGGACTGACTCTAATCATTGTTTACTTGTGCATGTGGACTGACTCTTAATAGTGCGACTCTAGATGGCCATGGTTGACATTCTCTTGATAATGCGTGTTTAATCCTGTTCTGTTTCTGAGGCGATTTTCAGGTGGAACGAACGGAGACCTTCATTATAACCCTGGAGGAGAGAAGGCTGCATCTGTATTCCTGTCTCTCTCTCTCTCCAGCTCTCTCTCCCCCTGTCTCTTTCCCCTTCTCTCTCCCAGTGCCTGTTTGTTCTCTTATCTCTTCTTGTCCTGAACAAATCGATGAGGCGCTCGTTAGCCTTGGGACGCTCATCAGTGGTTGCCTGCTCAGCACTGAGTGGATCAGGATGGGAGAGGGAGGAGGGGTAAAGGAAGGATGGAGGGGACGGGAGGATAAAGGAGGTAAATGAGGGATGGAGGGGACTGGAGGATAGAGGTAAAGGAGAGTTGGAGGGGACTGGAGGATAGAGGTAAAGCAAGGATTAAAGACAAGAGGAAAGAGGAGGTACAGAAGGGATGAGAAGACTGTAGGATAGAGGTAAAGGATAGTTGGAGGGGACTGGAGGATAGAGGTAAAGGAGAGTTGGAGGGGACTGGAGGATAGAGGTAAAGGAGAGTTGGAGGGGACTGGAGGATAGAGGTAAAGGAGAGTTGGAGGGGACTGGAGGATAGAGGTAAAGGAAGAATTGAAGACGAGAGGAAAGAAGAGGTACAGGAGGGATGAGAAGACAGGAGGATAGAAATAAAGGAGGGATGGAGGGGATGGGAGGATAGAGGAGGTAAAGGAGGAATGGAGGGGACGGGAGGGTAGAGGAGGTTAAGAGGACTGAGGAGGATAGAGGAGGTCATGAGGACAGAGGAGGATAGAGGAGGTCATGAGGACAGAGGAGGACAGAGGAGGATAGGGAGACAGTGACAAAAAGTAGACATTTTTTTGCTATACCTGCACATCCAATGGATTTTAGCGGCCTGGCAAGAGGAAACCTTTCAGTTGGGGTACAGGGTCAGTGTGGCTCTGTCATTCAGCAGCTGGGGTACAGGGTCAGTGTGGCTCTGTCATTCAGCAGCCGAGGGTACAGGGTCAGTGTGGCTCTGTCATTCAGCAGCCGAGGGTACAGGGTCAGTGTGGCTCTGTCATTCAGCAGCTGGGGTACAGGGTCAGTGTGGCTCTGTCATTCAGCAGCTGGGGTACAGGGTCAGTGTGGCTCTGTCATTCAGCAGCTGGGGTACAGAGTCAGTGTGGCTCTGTCATTCAGCAGCCGAGGGTACAGGGTCAGTGTGGCTCTGTCATTCAGCAGCCGAGGGTACAGGGTCAGTGTGGCTCTGTCATTCAGCAGCTGGGGTACAGGGTCAGTGTGGCTCTGTCATTCAGCAGCTGGGGTACAGGGTCAGTGTGGCTCTGTCATTCAGCAGCCGAGGGTACTGGGTCAGTGTGGCTCTGTCATTCAGCAGTTGGGGTACAGGGTCAGTGTGGCTCTGTCATTCAGCAGCTGGGGTACAGGGTCAGTGTGGCTCTGTCATTCAGCAGTTGGGGTACAGGGTCAGTGTGGCTCTGTCATTCAGCAGCTGGGGTACAGGGTCAGTGTGGCTCTGTCATTCAGCAGCTGGGGTACAGGGTCAGTGTGGCTCTGTCATTCAGCAGCCGGGGTACAGGGTCATTCAGCACACAGAAGAAAAACAAAAACAAAATTAAACACAACTAAAGAAGAATCAAACTTGCCATACGACAATGAGAATAATGTTATTACCGCCCTATGCAAATGAGCTTTGCTTCAGGCTGGTACTCATGGCTGCTTGTGTACATTTGGGCAAATCTAAGAAGCTTCTCCCTATGCCCACAGAAGGAAATGAAGCAGGAGTCATTTGAACTTGTTTCACACCATGAATATGTATTCGAAATCAAGGAAAAAGAACACGGTTTTCGTAATGATTCCTTATGTATACACACAATTTCTATGGAATGATGAGCCTGTTTTGAATAAGGAAGAGAAATGTATTGTAAAAGTTTGTCAAAGTTGGTATGTAAACATAACGGGAATGGATTTCCCGCTGACTCTAATGGTGGGGAACAGACATGGCTAGATAGACAGACTGTTCAAGTGTTCAGACAACTTGCATTGTGTTTGAGGTTGTTTGATAGTTAGATGTCTTTTGATGGCATTGCCTTTAAGTGGAACAAGGATTGTTTTGGTAAAGATGCCCGCAACGGGTTCAGAAACACATTCGTAATGAAACTGTTTTTAATGTACAGTGGGGAGAACAAGTATTTGATACACTGCCTATTTTGCATGTATTCCTACTTACAAAGCATGTAGAGGTCTGTAATTTGTATCATATGTAAACTGTGAGAGACGGAATCTAAAACAGAAATCCAGAAAATCACATTGTATGATTTTTAAATAATTTATCTGCATTTTATTGCATGACATAAGTATTTGATCACCTACCAACCAGTAAGAATTCCAGCTTTCACAGACCTGTTTAAGAAGCCCTCCTGTTCTCCACTCATTACCTGTATTAACTGCACCTGTTTGAACTGGTTACCTGTATAAAAGACACCTGTCCACACACTCAATTAAACAGACTCCAACCTCTTCACAATGGCCAAGACCAGAGAGCTGTGTAAGGACATCAGTAATTAAATTGTAGACCTGCACAAGACTGGGATGGGCTACAGGACAATAGGCAAGCAGCTTGGTGAGAAGGCAACAACTGTTGGCGTAATTATTAGAAAATGGAAGAAGTTCAAGATGATGGTCAATCTCCCTCGGTCTGGGGCTCCATGCAAGATCTCTCCTAGTGGGGCATCAACGATCATGAGGAAGGTGAGGGATCAGCCCAGAACTACACGGCAGGACCTTGTCAATGTCCTGAAGAGAGCTGGGACCACAGTCTCAAAGAAAACCAAGGAAGGAGGTTGGCCAACAACCTCCTTCCCTCAGTAAGAGCATTGAAGATGGGTCGTGGCTGGGTCTTCCAGCATGACAACGACCTGAAACACACAGCCAGGGCAACTAAGGAGTGGCTCCGTGAGAAGCATCTCAAGGTTCTGTAGTGGTCTAGCCAGTTCCAGCCCTGAACCCAATTGAAAATATTTGGAGGGAGCTGAAAGTCTGTATTGCCCAGCGACAGCCCCGAAACCTGAAGGATCTGGAGAAGGTCTGTAAGGAGGAGAGGGCCAAAATCCCTGCTGTAGTGTGTGCAAACCTGGTCACGAACTACAGGAAACATATGATCTCTGTAATTGCAAACAAAGGTTTCTGTACCAAATATTAAGTTCTGCTTTTCTGATGTATCAAATACTTATGTCATGCAATAAAATGCCAAGTAATTACTTAAAAAATCACACAATGTGATTTTCTGGGTTTATGTCATCCACGAGTGACATCACGCGTGCGTCACATTTTTTTGAGTGGGTACAGAAAACAGGCACGTTTAATCGTGGCCCTTCACTGCAGCCGGCCCACGTTAACACACAGGGCCCCGGCTCAGATCAATGAGGATCAGTGTGAGGGCTGAGGGAGGGCTGGGAGATTGTCGACCCCTTGCATAAAAAACGGCTTCAGACCTGCTTCAGACCTCTTTCTGGCCTTTCTACAGAGAGTGGCTTATCCTCTTAATAAATAAACCTGGAACAGGCTATCTGAAGACATAGGGATCAGTGGTTGGATCCAGCTGGCATGCTGTTGGCGCTCCTCTGCTCATAACGCTCCGCTCCTCCGTTCTGTGGAGCGAGGGAGGGATTATTCCTTTCACTTAGTGCCGCCGCTAATTTCTCCTGCCAGGTTGAAGTCCCAGAATGCACCAGGGGGGATTGGCTGTCGACTCTCTCCTTCTCTCCTGACTCTGTTTAACGTGGTGAGAACAAAGCAGGAGATGGAGGTATTGAGCCCACCCTCCTCTTTGATTCTGTTTTCCACTTTAACCCCATCAATCCTCGCAGTTCACCCGTCTGAGCCCAAACCTATGTTTCTGTTTTAAATCATCGTTAAAAAAAGGAAGTATCAAGAGCTTTGGATCCTTGTTTTAACACATATGGCATCTGTTGTTTTGTTCCCGACAATATGTTTGTAATCTGCGGTACCCTGTCGTCAACAGCATAACGACTTGGGTTGTCTTTAGCAACATGCTGTAGTGTAGAGAGTACTGTTGGAACCAGAAATGGCTTGGGTGCCAATATACTCTCAATGGACTAATAAAAGCATCTATCTTGGAAGAAATGCCAGAGTTTGTCATGCAGCCCAGAAGGAGAATTGTTCTAAACATCGTAGATTGATAATTCTGATGTACTACACCAATAGAATACATGTATATGTGAACTCACTGTAATGTTGAATCATGCTGGACAGGGCCTACATTGGCTATGTTATAATTGTGCTATCCCTAGTTTAAAAAAAAGAATCCATCCTATGAGATTATTCCCTAATTCCTATGAAAATGCAATAACTCTATAAGAAATCTTACAGGATTGGTTCTATAGAAATCCTCTATGAAACGGCTAAAAATCAGCACATTGGATTGGTTGCTACAACATATTTTTAATATATCAAATATGCTAATTTTGTTGGGTGATTTAAAATCATGATCAACAATCAATCAGAACTCTCTCCATAAGTTGTCTTCTATAAGTTCTTGTTTCTCTGGGGAGAGAACACATAAATTAAAAGACAGATAATATTGTTAACCTTCACTAATTAGGCAATGGCTATAAAATATAAAATGCCTAAAAATAGGTCTGCAATAATTAAAAAGTTTAATTCAACAGAAGTTGTGATTAACTGAACTGGAAGAAGACCCAAGTGTATTTTGCCCCAGTG
Source organism: Esox lucius (assembly GCF_011004845.1). Classification (NCBI taxonomy): domain Eukaryota; kingdom Metazoa; phylum Chordata; class Actinopteri; order Esociformes; family Esocidae; genus Esox; species Esox lucius. Next base: position 11,997,840 of record NC_047590.1, read on the forward strand.
TGGAAGAGGATGACTCAAAACGTTAAATAAATGATCACAGAGTTATTACTGGAGAATTGTAGAAGTTGGTTGAATTTTGGGATTTCCAAGTCTGCAAAACCGCTATCGGACACCACCTCCATGCCAAGAAGCTGTTAGATCATCAGTTGAAGTTTGCTAAACATCATTAGAATGTTGTTTGGTAGTCGGTCCTATGGTCAGACTTTCCAGCAGAACTGTGATCCAAAGTATTCCTCTAGATACAAAATGGCTCATTGACAACCATGGCTATTGTGGTCCCCTGAGCTAACCCCTATAGAAACCTGTGGAGTGAGCTAAAGAGGAGAGTCTACAAGAGAGGGCCAAGGACTTTCAAGGATCTGGAGAGATTCTGGCATGGATGGTTTCAGATATTACCTTGCTGTGTTCCTCCCACCTCACCAAATAGTAGAAGACTCTACTATTTTTTGCTCAAATTTTGATTGTAAAATCAAGCTCGTAGCCTTTTTAGCCTTTCTTTGGTCTGGCACTGTCAAATGGTCTTGGAATGCTTGGAATGTGTCAGTGATCCACATTCTGACTGTGTGGGTGGTAGGCCAGATTATCTATCAGTTATTTAAGAACTCAGTTAGGGTCTCAGCATCCTATTTAGAGTAGTGTAGGATGTAAAACGGGTGGTCTTTTCTCCATATTTTTTCAGAGGATTCCACACAAAAGCCTGGCCACCCATTGACTTGGAGAAATCAGTTATGAGAGGTGAGAAGGAGTGATAGGCGAGGGTGTATGAGATGGAGGGGAATAGCCAGCCTCTTCAACCTTAAGGTACATGCCACTGCCCTTTCCATCAATGCTAGGGCAAGGCAGGAAATTACATTACTGTTCAGGAAGGCAGAAAGGTACTACATATATATATATATAACATATGGCTATAGTGATGAACTAAAACTCTATATATATGGAGGAAATCTGATTGTGCATAGCTTCGCCTTTTCCCTGCTCATCAATAATGTAGTCGTACTACGATGATAATGCACATCAGTGATGATACTGTATTTTGATTTCACTCTGAACATTTTACGCTGGTATATCTGTTTCCTTCCTTTGTTTACTCAGCAGATTGGGTTTGTCTCTCAGTTGCCAGAGATTTTTTTCTCACCTTCCAGGTGAAGCTGATGAGACTCAGCACATTGTACCAGGATATGGATAAGCCTAAAGAATAAAGGTATCATGTTTATAAGCCTATTCAGCAACTTCCTGAGCTATTCACTACTATTATACTATAACAAGGAGAAACAATTTTCACAGTCCCTTTACGGGGACATGGATGGTTTTAAATAAAGATTAAATAAATATAGAACACTGCCTGTTGTAACCAAGTCTGACCTGGCTCGGTGGTGCCCAGTACTTCTAGAAGCCTCTGGAAGCATCTTCTCCTCTGACAAACTTGGCACCTGAACACAGACGGCATCACAAGTGCCACGTTCCTCCTGACTCCCATCTCTACCCAAACCCCCCCCCCACCCCCACCCGCTCGCCACCCCCGCTCTCTTGCTAGCTCACTGCTGAGCTGTTTGTTTAGGAATCTGGGCCCGAAAATTGTATTCCATCGACCATGCTCGCTATCAACACACAATTATCTGGGTTAATCATGTGGAACAGTGGCAAATTCACCTGGGGCTTAGGAACTAATGACATTCTCGTCTGGCCTGCCTTAGTGAAATGGCCTAGCACCTGCAGCAGGAACAGGGAGATTGCCAAAGAAAATTTGGTCTCATTCGTCCTCCCTCCCTCCCTCCCAATCCCCTTTCCCCTCACCCCCAACACTACCAAACTCCCCCCTTTATCTGCCCCACACTTTGCCTTTTTCCTCTCTCTCTGTCCCTCTAACTCCACACCTTTCTCTCGATATATCTCTCTGTCTCTCGCTTTTTCTCGGTCGCTTTCTTTCTTTTTAGCTTTCAGTCCCTCTCTCACTCTGGCCCACTCTCTTTCGATCTCTTTCTCTCTCTCTCTCTCTCTCTCTCTCACTGTCTCTCTCTCTCTCTCTCTCTCTCTCTGTGTGTCCCTGCATTCATAATAATTCATCACTTTCAGGTTCTCCTCTATTGTTATGTGACTCTCCCGTCCGTTCACCCCACAGCCCCGGCGGAGGCCCGCTGTTTTTGTCTTCAAAGGCCAAATGAATAGCGCCAGTCATATCGCTCCCAACCCACCTTACCTAATACCATCCCGATCCTTATCATCAGAGTACTGGCGTGTGAGCAGAGAGGAAGAAAAGGAAGATGTCCGTCGGTGACAACTGTCTCCCCCCCCCCCACACACACACACGGACACACGCGCGCGCACACGCACCTAGCGGACGGACAGTGCGTAAGCCGTGTGTTCTTTTCTCGCCGCATAATCAGGTAACGATTGAGTGCAGTCAGCGGGGTTTTGAGTGGGGAGGCCTCTTACTCTCCAACATCATCTTACAGCTTTCCATGAAGTCATTTCAGACGACTTACAGGAAGTAGAACTCTACGCCCGTAATTATTTATCAATCCCGACATCTGTTTTCCTATCACCGCTGTCATCCATGTGTGAAATGGGTGTCTCTCTGTTGGGGCGCACGCCACGCTGCGGCGGGACGATGTGCGTCATTGTGGAAGGGGAGAATTGCGACGCCTGTTTCTGACCACGTTGTTATTTTGATGTCGATCCCGGGACCAGGCTCTTGAGATGTCCGTTGGTTTTTGCCTACGCCAGCGACGTTGGATTTCAGCTGGATTTTGAAAATGATTGGATTAGATTGTAGATGAGAATGGAGTTCTTCCCTCCATTTTGACCGTTCTTGGTCAATATGGTTTAATAACCCATCCACGTCAACTTGTGTTTTGCTGTTTGTTTACCTGCTTTTGGGTCTCTCTTTGTCATTAATAAATAAAGGTTACTACCAGGAAACTGTGAAGACTTGAGCCCTCGTGGATGCTCATTTCCTGTAACGTTCAAATGGTGGAATAGGTCAGTGGGGGTTGGAGCCATTAGCATGTTGAGCTCCACTGGTGACTACCGTTCCAGTGGAGGGGTCAGGGGCGCTAAACGGCACTTACACCACACGACACCGCATATGGCTTCGTACAGTATGTACACCGTGCCCTCGCACACACACACACACACACACACACACACACACACACGCATACAAAAGCATGATGCTCTGTTTAAAAGACTAAGCCTGCACTGGGCTTCCATTCACACACAGAAACCCACTTTGGGAAAGTGACATCATCTGTGAACACCCAGTATATGGAGGACCGTGTCATTCCTCAAGATAATTGAAAAAGGCGCCCCAAAATAATTTGGAGCTTAGAATGCATTTTAGTCCACATAAGGAACAGCTAGAGAACAGTACAGGAAGCCTTGTTGCTCCAAAGTCCATGACATGGTTTAACAGTCTCACAGAATTCAGAAGACGCCCCTGAAGGCTTCCATAATCGTCTCTTTTTTTCCCTGCTTAATAGGAGATAATACAACTGCTGTGTCCTGATGAATCAGTACGTAACGGCGGCTTCAGTTTGATAATTAATACCGACGTCGAAAATAAATTTGTGATTTGGCAGCGCAGGTCTCATAGGCTGACTGGAGCTACACTGCCTTCTCTCTTCTCTCCCAAGCCTTTCTGCCCGCCAAGCTCTCGTTCCGCGGTTCCAGACCCGTATCCACATCCCATTGAACTAATCTCGGTTTTTTCAATAGCGTTAATGCTTTGACTAAAGCTGGTTATCTCATTATGAGGCCCACGATGGGATTCGATGGCAACCTGACATCTGTATTCATTCGCCTCGAAATTAGTCTTGACACAAAATTAATGAAAAAACACTCGGAACAGTTGAGATTAGAAGTGAAGCCAAGTATTGCAGAGGGGGGGTAAAAAATCCATTTATTTTTTTTAGGTTTTGGGTTCCATTTTGGGAGAGTGGATTAATAATATTTTTTGGCATCAAGTTTTTTTTTGAATTTTGTCTGGTTATATTTTTATAAGGTCAACAGTGAAGATGGAGGTTTTGTTTCGTTTCGTTGTTCATCGGTAGGTTAAACCGAGGATATGCTGACCAACTTACACCAATGACAACATAGCCTGGGCAATCCGTTTTTGCTTTACTTCACCACTCTCACTTAGCATGAGAAGCGAAGAGTCGATGTGAGTAAGCCGCTCAGCTCCAACATGGAAACTCAAACCAACATAACACTGGGACGAGAGGTACATTCCATCTTCACGTCAACTGCCACCTAACACTTCCACCTACTGCTTCCCCCTTCGCCGCATCCAACTCCTCTATTCCCCATCTCTCCTTCCCCTCAGTAGGGGCTGTGTCGGAAGCACCACTGATAATTCCCTCTGTATGAAAAAAAAAGAGATGAAAGCGTTCATGGATGAAAGAAACTTGGATTTAATCTTTTTCTCTCTCTCTCCGTCTTCCAGTGTACTGTGTTGATCATTTCCTTTGGAAGAGGAGAAGCAGAGGGAGAAAGATGGGAGAAAAAAAAGAGAAACAGAAATGAGTGAGAGAGAGAACTGAGAAAACAGGAACAGGCTTAAGCCCATTTTGATCTATAAGAAGCGGTGGAGGAGTTGAAATGAGGCGGGGGAGGTGGAGGAGAAGGAGGTGGGAAAGGTGGAGGTGGTGAAGATGGAGAATGGGAGGGAGGCGGAGGAGGGGAAAGAGGCAGGGTAGGTGGAGGAGGCGAAGGAGGTGGGAGAGGTGGAGGCGGTGACGGAAGCAGGGGAAATGGAGGGTGGGAGGGAGGTGGACTAGGTAAAGGCAGTGGGGGGAGTTGGAGGATGTGGGGGAGATGGAGGAGGTGAAGGAGGACAGGGAGGTGGAGGAGGTGAAAAGGGTGTGGGAGGTGAGAGAGGTGGGGCATAAGAGTTGGGGAGGGAGGTGGGTAGGTGGAGGCAAGGGAGGTAAATTCAATCAGTTGACCCTTTTAAATGTAATACTGTCCACTGGATAAGAGAGGGACCAGGGATGAGAGAGGGACCAGGGATAAGTGTGAAACTAGGGATGAGAGAGGGACCAGGGATGAGAGAGGGACCAGGGATGAGAGAGGGACCAGGGATGAGAGAGGGACCAGGGATAAGTGAGGGACCAGGAAAGAGAGAGGGACCAGGGATGAGAGAGGGACCAGGGATGAGAGAGGGACCAGGGATAAGTGAGGGACCAGGAAAGAGAGAGGGACCAGGGATGAGAGAGGGACCAGGGAGACAGAACAAGGAAAGGGAGTAACAGCTCCAGAATGAGACGGTTGGACTGGGGGGTCGACTAAAGGGAAGCGTCAGGGGAGGTGGCCTGAGGAACCACGGAGATTGAGCAGAAAGACAGATCGCAGTAGCACCATGGGTGAAGAGGGCCTACATCCCAACACCTTGGCCAGGTCTAACCACCTCTTCTTAACGAGGAAAAGCTTCCTGTAACCCTGGGAAAGATGCAGGTTAGTGGGGAGCAGGGAAGGAGGGGCAGGGGAGTTGTGGAAAAGAAGGGGACATGGAGATTGGGAAGTAAGCTGAGGGGAAGAAACAGGATAATGGGTACACTAAAAAAAAAGAGAAGGTTCTTGGAGTGTCCTCCTTCTTTAAAACTGTGGGGAAACACCTAGAAGTTCTTTATGGAAAAATGTGAATGGTATAGTAAAGGACTGTTTGTACATTAAGTTACTCATAGAGCCATGTGAACATCTACCTGTTCAAAAACCTACCATAAAAGGTTCTTTGAGGAACCATTAAAAATGGATTCTTTGAGGAAACCTTTTAAAGGGTTCTTAGAAGGACTTATAATGGTTCTCCCACAGTTTCAATGTGAAGAACCGTCAAAGGATTAAATCTAAGACATACCTCCCATCTCTCTTGACTCTTTCTCATCTATCAGTCCAATATAAGTCTCCTCAGCTTTTGGCTCTCTAAGGACCAGTAGGCACACAGCCTGAAGGCTTCCCAGACCCACACCAGACATCCAGATCAGATCAGGGGCTGGGTGAGTACGGTCCTCATATTTATGGAAAACACTGGGTCTGCAGAGTGGAAGCACGGGGGGTCATAATTGCGGCCCAGGCATGGGGCTTCAGCCTGGGGTCCTGATTCAGGTTCCAAGGTCCTGGTTCTGGAGAGAGGGTAATTTCTTCTACTTGCTGGGCAAAGGGATGAATAATTACGGCCCGTGGGTGGACCCTGAGGCACCAGGGCTGATCCAGGACCCAACCAATTGGGAGGAGAGGGTTTTGTCTAGGGAGGTTGGGAAGGATAAGATGGAAAGGAACTATGCCGCCTCACGCTAGCTCCGAATATGTGACAAAATAAACTGCTTTTCACTCTCATCCGTTCTCAGGTGAAAAATAAACGTTCATATATCCGTCATTTATTTCGTAAGAGGTTACGGGGGGTGACCAACATTAGCGTGTGAGCCACGGCGACATCGATGACACGTGACACAACACAGTGATTCTAAAGGAGGAGGCGGAGCTGGGGGGGTGGTGGCGGTGTTGGCGGGGGGGGGGGGGGGGGGTGGGTTTGCGGAGGTGGGGGTGGGGGTTAGGGAGGCCACATGCCGGTAATGAATCTGCCAACAGCATCTATTTTTCCAAAGAAAAGAATTTGAAAGCAAGAGATGACTGAATCAGGCTCTCATTAAAATCTCTCCATCTTAAAACGAGCGGCTTGTGGCACCGGTGTGGGTTTAACGTGGCTGGGTGATGAAGGGGGGGGGGTGGAGGCAGGCGGTGGGAGTTGGGGGTTGGGGGGGGGGCTAGTGACAGAATGTTTCAGGCAGTGTGAGGCCACGGAAATGAACGTGACAAGCTCAGGTGTAATTACGCTCACCTTGTTCACGGCTCAGATTAGGGATGGAGAAGGAAAGACATTAAAAGAAAAGAAAAACACTGATGAGACGCTTCACCTCTTCTCCTCCTCCTACAGCTCCTCTCTTCATTATCTCCCCAAGTCAGTCTCATCTCATCGCTGCCTCCCTGACTCAGGCCCTGGCAACTGAGAGGCGACCATGTTTGCCTTTTCCAATTATAAAGGTGTGATGGTATGTTACTTTAAAATGGAGTTAACTGTTACTGTACAAAAGGAAAACAATTGTTTGATCTGGAACAGTTTCACAATTGAATAGATTATCTCGCATACGTTTTCCGACCGCGTTTCACTTTTTCATACCTCTGATGTAATCAGATTGGAATGGTGCAACTTCACATTCGTTGTGATTGCATGTCTTCCTGCTGAAAATGTATAAGCTCTACCATGGCTTGAAGTATGTGGATGAGAAATACTCTGAAGGTGGCTAACTACTGTTAAAGCAACACTGCCCTCTAGTGGTCACAGGGAACACAGAAACATTTCCATTCGATGTTGCCGTTGATTAGGAGCCCACTGTCTTGATTATCCCAGCAGATAATGACAATCTAATTCACTACCCATCCCATCCTGACTTGACTGTCTGCTAGAGTCCACATCTGGCTGAAGCGCTGGAATCATTTCACAACTCCCAGTGACAGGGACAAGTGTCTATTTATTCAAATCTAATCACAGTTTATAATTTCAGTGGTATTAATGGAATTCATCTGTGTTAAACTGTGAGAGGAAATAAGACTTGACCACACTATAAGTCACTACTGGCTCTGGAATCCGGACTGAAGTCTAAGTCTTTATGGAGCAGGACTGTCGCTGGTTCAACCTCCAATGTTCTCCGTGCAGAGCCCTCTCTGACATGGCCTGTCAGAATGAAGAGCAGTGCGGCCAACAAAAGGAAGAAGATTGAGACGGGAGCGAACAGGAAAGAGAGGCCATAGAGGACACTCAGGTGGTACACTGCTGGACACCGAGAGGAGAGCTGTCGCCGGGCCGCGTAGTTCTCTAGGGTGTCCAACACCTGGGTCCACACCACAAACATCACTACAACGGTCAGGAGACATAGACCTGCAAAGACAAAAAGGTAGGGACACTTATGCCTGAGAAAGGAGAATGTAGGGAGAGAGTGAGATATAGGCTTGGGAAAGGAGAAGGTCTGGAGAGAGTGAGACATAGGCCTGAGAAAGGAGAAGGTCTGGAGAGAGTGAGACATAGGCCTGAGAAAGAAGAAGGTCTGTATTGAGTGAGACAGAGGTCTAAGAAACAAGAAGGTAGGGAGAAAGTGAGGCAGGCCTGAGAAAGGAGAATGTAGTGAGAGTGTGAGACATAGGCCTGAGAAAGGAGAAGGTCTGGAGAGAGTGAGACATAGGCCTGAGAAAGGAGAAGGTCTGGAGAGAGTGAGACATAGGCCTGAGAAAGGAGAAGGTCTGGAGAGAGTGAGACAGAGCTCTAAGAAACAAGAAGGTAGGGAGAAAGTGAGGCAGGCCTGAGAAAGGAGAAGGTCTGGAGGGAGTGAGACTGAGCTGGATAGAGAACAGGGCAAGGGGGAGAGTGAAACATTAAAAGGACTTTAAATTGCTTCCAAAAGAACTGAGAGTGGAGTGGAACCCTACCTTGGCAGCAAACTCATGAGGACTCACCTCCAGTGAGAAAGAGTGCCCCGCCTACTTTGTAGAGTCTAAAGTTGGCAAATGGGGAGCCACAGAGAATGAGGAACACTCCAACCATTATGGTGGAAGTGCCCACTAGAAGGAAGATGCTCCAGAGGGCCCTGTAGACAGCAGAGTTAAGTAACTGGTATTCCTCAGTAGAGTCAGGTAACTGGTACTCCTCAGTAGAGTCAGGTAACTGGTACTCCGGAGTCGGATCAGAGGCAGGAAATGGGAAGAGGTAGGCGGGCACACATATCTTTTGGTTTGGTTGGTTAGCTAGAGAAAAATAACATTATATTAAAGTTAAGTTTAGTTCATTCTTGCATTAATGAGGGAAATTTATTTCAGATGATTCTTGCATTAATGAATTCAATTTAGTTCAGATGATTCTTGCATTAATGAATTCAATTTAGTCCAGATGATTCTTGCGTTAATGAATGAAATTTAGTTCAGATGATTCTTGCATTAATGAATTACATTTAGTTCAGATGATTCTTGGATTAATGATTGAACTGTTATCTACTAAACAGTATTCCTATTGACAAATAGAAAGGGAAAAAACTCTTACTTACTGATCCAGAAGAGCCACTGTAAGTCTTCCTCTCTTGTTCCCAGGAAAGAGCATCTCCAGAAGAGGCCTTGGTGGAAGAAGGTGTCCTGACGTTGCACCTCCCCTTCGCCAAATCTGAGGTCCCCAGCACTCCTGGACCCCCCGGGGCCACACGTCTCAGAGGCCAGTAGCCAGTAGTCTGACCCAAAAGAGAGCATTAGGAACAGGGACCCCAGGCTTCCGCAGAACCCAGCTAGGAAGAGAAGGACACTCCACCTCCCAGCAGGAGACATGCCACTAGTCAGGCCAATCTGTCAGCTAGACTGTCAGGTGCTGCCCAAGCATCTGTGTTGGTAGTCACTCTGTTGGTGTTGGTAGTCACTCTGTTGGATTTGGTAGTTACTCTGTTGGTGTTGATAGTCACTCTGTTGGATTTGGTAGTCACTCTGTTGGTGTTGATAGTCACTCTGTTGGATTTGGTACTCACTTTGTTGGTGTTGATAGTCACTTTGCTGGTGCTGGTAGTCACTGTGTTGGTGTGGATAGTCACTTTGCTGGTCTTGGTACTCACTCTGTTGGTGTGGATAGTCACTTTGCTGGTGTTGGTAGTCCCGGTGTTGATGTTGAAAGTCACTGTGTTGGTGTTGGTGGTCACAGTGTTGGTGTTGACCGAGTTTCTGTGTCTGTTTTCCCACCCGTCAGTCTGTTTCAGTCCCTCGGTCAGTCTGTCAGCTTTGTTCCTATCTAAAGCATGGTTGGGAAGCAGGCTAAAACTACCCTACATAATGTAGCAGACCTATCCACCTAATTGGCTGTAGCAAATTCCTTCCGCCGATCCGTTCACATGGGAGTGGCCAGAGACAGAACAAATAGAACTGGCCACTGGCTATTGGATTGGAACCATGACATTTGTTTTGGACATGGAGGCTTCAGAACAGGAGCTGGTTATTTATGTTTATGCTCCCTTGTATTCCCAGCAACCTCCACCGCCAATCAAATGCTGTGGGGGAACGCGTGAGGGAGTGTGTGTGTATAAATAAGCACTGCTGTCATGATTTTGAGACTTCCAGGGATATGGTTACAATTACTGTTACTTACAGAAATAGAAGCCTGTGTGTTAATGTGAAAAGTGCAACAGAAACAGTCCGTCAGTCACACCAGTTTCTTAAAAAAACATATACTTCTGTATCTATTTGAGTATAGGAAGAGCATTATAAATGTATGTTGATGATTCATTAAAGACCAGATTCTGAAAGAGTATAATAATATTCTACTGCCATGTTGACATTGAGACTGGGGTTTTGCGGGTACTATTTAATGAAGCTGCCAGCTGAGGACCTGTGAGGCATCTGTTTCTCAAACTAAACATTCAAATGACGTGTTTCAGAAAAAAGTTATTTGTTTCTGGCCATTTTGAGCCTGGAATCGAACCCACAAATGCTCATGATGAAGATACTGAACTAGCCCAAAGAAGTCCAGTTTTATTGCTTCTTTAAAAGGCTCATTTATCATTAGAAATCCCTTTTGTTGGCACAGCTGAAAACTGTTGTCCTGATTAAAATGATAAGCTTGGATTAGCAAACACAATGTGCTATTGGAACACAGGACTGAAGTTTGCTGATAATGGACCTCTGAATGCCCATGTAGATATTCCATTTAAAATCAGCCATATCCAGCTACAATAGTCATTGACAACATTAACAATATCAACACTGTATTTCTGATCAATTTATTTTTACTTTAATGGACCAAAAATGTGCTTTTCTTTAAAAAACCTATGAACGGTAGTGTGCATGAATACAAATGATTACGTAATCCTCAAGAACACCTCTACTTGTACAGAGAACCAAGGATGCACACAAAAACATGAATTACATTTACTAATAGAGGGGAAACCTTTAGTAGTACAATACAGATTAATATGATGACAATTGAAATCTCCCCAATGATGAACATGAATAGAGGGTTAAGCTCACATTGACATATTGCTGTGTTCCACTGGGAGGAAGATTGCAAGGCATTTGAATGGGTTTAGTATCAAAATTGAAAACTGCACTTCAGCAGTTCTACGTTTTAAACCACTAGACACACTCTTGGAGAGAGATGAAGAGCGCAATGTAATTACTGTACTGTGTGTTTGTGGATTAGAGACTTCAGAAATAACGGGGACATTGGGAGTCCTTTCATCCAGAACAAAGCTTCTCGGCCATGATACAGTTTATCATTGCAACCACTCAGGTGATGAACTACGTGGCTCCTGGCCGGGACAAAGGTGAGAATTGTCAGTTGTGTCTTTGGCACTGAATAGATTTGAAGAGGTATTTGATTTTATTGATTGAGTGACCTACCAAATTAGGTGTGCCAGTTTACGCTTAAATTAAAGTTTAACAGTAATTTGTCCTAAGGAGAGGTGTGAAAACCCTGATCTTGAGTTCAGAGCTATGTAAATCATAGTTAAGTACCTCAACACTTTCTTGTTTAACAGTCATCAGTTGAGAAGTGATCAGTGCTTGGGCAATTTCCAGGCAACGACATTTAATCACCATCAGACAATGTTTTCAAATATTTCGATTGTGAGGACTGTACCAGAATCACAATCACCTTTATTCATAAAGTTCATTTACACAGAATGTTACTTCTTGTCATGGCAATAGTGCCACTAGTAATGATAAAAACATGTAGGGACAGTACACACAAAATATATGCAAAGCACAGAAGCTTGGAAGCTTGGTTAGATTCCTTGAGAATGAATTTGTAGCCCACAATTAAAATCATACTTGTGTCGGTTCTACAGGTATAGGCCTACAGCAATACACAGTACAAAGAGAAATCTTTTATTGTCAACCCCTGTGTGAAAAACTGCTATTGCCGACAGTGGCCACCAGGTGGTAGTACAGCTTTATCAAACTGCATACTGAAATATAACAGTATGACAAGGCCTAAGCTCTATAATTGCATATTGAAGAATAACCATTCGGTTTAAATATTGATGTGCTCTGATAACTGGACATTATAATGCAATATGTAAAATGTTACTGTAAATAATTGCAATCCTAGCCGTAAAGTGAGGATGCATGGCTATGTCTTCTGTTTCAGCTGAATGACATGTCTGCCTTCATTTGTTCTGTAGTCTGAGTTATTACATTTACAAATAAGTAACATTACACATTCTCTTACCCAGAGGAACGTACAGTAGCTGAGTGTATTTATTTTCATACCGGGCCCCCGTGGCTATGAAACCCACAGCCATGGCATGCTCTTACTTAACGGGCTACACAGGATCTGAAAGGACAGATTGTCTAGTTGATTACCCAATTCAATTATTATTTTTTTAAAATTATACATTATCATACTTTCTTGATGCCTTTCTTGATCCAAAACATATTATTTTCCTGTTGTCATGAAGAATTATTCAGTTAGAGACTTGAGAGTTATTGCATTTCAGTGTTGCTATCCAGTGTCTACTGACTATCAGTAACATTTCAACTAACTATCTATTAACCCCTACTTTAACCTTTACCTTTATCCGAACCCTAGCCTCAGCATTGCCTTTATTCACAAGTACATTTAGACAGACCCGGCATTTTGCTTGGCTTAATGGTGATTATGTAGGTAGACAACACACAGGGACAATATGCACAGCATTTATGTAAAGTTGACATACATTGGTAGAAAATGAATGGGGAGTGTATAAGATGATGGGATATGAGTACTGTTTCCTATACGTTTATTTACAGTTTATGGAGATATTTACAGATTTTCCAGTATATCAATCTAGATGTAGGGAGATGAGCAGAGTTGTCTCTGTTGTAGATGGTTAGTAATAGTAAGGACTGTAGCACAGGGAACCATTCAATCGAGGTACTACTCTCAAAATCATTATTAGTAGTAGTTCAATTTCCCAAAAGTATTTTTGTTTGGGCATGATTTAACAATTTGTATACTACTATTGGATGTCTGCAGACTCAAGGGAGGAGGTTCCTTTTGAGATAGTTGCGAAGTCACATGACACAATGTGGCGAACAGGCAGGGCGAGATCACACTGCGGAGTGGACAGGGGGAAGCAAATGTAGGAAGCAACCAACCGATCCTCAACGTCAGACGCAGCCTGTTTTTTTTTTTTTTAACAAATTGATTGTCATCAAACATTGTAAAAAGGTTTGTGTCTTCAATTTTGAATGCATTCTTCTGGTTAGCCGGGGAGATATAGCAAGGAGGAAAAAGACGTCATGAAAAGGTTAGCATAACAGCTAATTTGCTCATTCAGTTGTTTTTTTCATCTTCTACTTAAAGTTGTATTTTCTTCAGTGTATAGACAGTTGTCAAGTATATTATCTTATGTATTGGGTTGTGGAAGTTATTATTTCATACGATCCATTTTGAATAACATAACCTGCAACTCAGGCTATTCTTTACACGTAATGTTTTCATATGGATTGGCTTCTAGCAGGAGCATAAAGCAGAGGATGCGCACTTGCTGCTCTCAATGACCAAGACATGGGGGTATTTGAATGTCGTTGGACATTGCGTTCCTTCCCAACTATCGTATGTATTGTTGTCTAATATTTTATGACCATGTAACTGCTCTCTGTGAAGTAATATACATACCCGGCTGAGTTCATCTGTGTTCATCCTCTCTCCTCTCTTGATTAACCAAATTCTTGTACCGAATTAACAATAATAATGTGAACAGTAAATGTTGTCAGGTAGCATTCACTGTCGCCTTGGCTGGTGTTAGACATTGTCAGGCGGCAGTGTAGCCATAAATCTATAAGGAGTGTGTGTGGCTTCTAGGCTGGTAGTCGGGGCTCTGCTGGGATGGGGGGCAGGGGGCAGTGCGGAGTTATGTAAGTCTGTTAGGAGAGTGGTGGTGCAGATGAAAACCCTTTACCAGGATCCTCAGTTATTTCCACATGGCTAAAATTACGTCTAGCCATGACAGTGCCAGCTATACTCACAGATGGATGGGGTGTTTGTCTGGCTATGAACCAACAACACCTGTGAAGTCTTATTTACCAGCCTTTACTGGAGATGTTTCCCTGAAAGTTTAATACTCAATGTAGTGTGTGTGTGTGTGAGAGTGTTTTAGGTCTTACTAAACTCATGGGGACCAAATATCCGATTGAGTATAGTAAAACCAGAAAAAAATTTACTCATGGGGACCTTTTGCCGGTCCCCGTGAGGCAAAAGTCACTTTTTCCGGCTCAGGGTTTAGGTTTAGGGTCAAACGTGCAATTTATTTTATAGTTAGAATTGGGGTTTCTTTAAGGTCCAGGCGTTGTTGGTTAAGGTTAAGGTTAGGCATTACATCTAGGTAAAGTCTAGGCATAAATGTTACTTTATTGAGGTTAAGGTTAGGTTTAGGGTTAGGTTAAGGTTGGGGTAAGGGTTAGGTTTAGGGTTAAGATTAGGGCAAGGGAGCATGCAAATTTCTATTTTTCTGGTCCACATGAGGATAGCTGTACAAACGTGTGTGTTTGTGTGTTTGTGTGTTTGTTATCGGTATCAACACAGTCACCAAGAGCGTATTTTAAACCGTCTTGATGTGATGGGCTGAACTGGATTCTCGGCTGTGTTGTCTGAATTCCAACAGCCCCTCAGCACGCCTTCACAGGCTCTAATCACCCATTATGTTAAAAACCCCAGCGAACCCTGTGTTCCTGTCCCCGTCCCAGGGCTCTCGGGTGTTATGCTGCTGGCTGCGTGCTAAATAGAAATACCCATACGAATGGTCCATCACAGGGACGATGTTTCCTGTAGTGGGAATAGTGCTTCTTGTGTTGCAGTGTATTGGGTTGGGTTATGGTCTCATGTGAACAACTGGAGAAATGTTCTGGAGATTTGGTGGGAACGGATGACCAGAAACAAGTTGTTTGGGTCGGCAGTGATAATGGCCGGCATTAGATCTTCCTGTCTTGGCTTGACCCGATCACTTTCCTACAGAATGACAGTAGTCTGATCTGGAGCGAAGAGTGCTGAATTGAGTCAGAATGGATTGTGTTTACTGGAAAGTCATCAGAGCCGAGGTCAAGAGTGAAAAGGGGGGAAATGCTTATTGATTAAGAGGCAGGTTACTTCCAGGCTTCTGGAGGATCTGGAAAGACTGGGACCAATTTCTGAGTCCACTCCAGGTTGGCTTTGCTAGGACGGTGCTCACAGTTCCCTGTTTCTCCCATGCAAGCAAGCGCACATCCAGAGTTTGTGTCCACTGTGTGTTTGTGTACGAAAGCGCTGTGACTCAGGGCTGAGAGTCTCTCCCACCAGGATCAGAGAGCGAACAGCAGCCTGAAGATTGATGCCCGCACCAACCCACAAGCAGATTCTCTCTCTATTTTCTTGCTTTTTTTTTCTTTCTCACTCTCTTTATTTTCTCTCAGTCTCTCTGCGTCACACAACAGCCACTCTGTTTACAAGGTCAAAGATCTCTCTAGTAGACATTGATATCAATATTATTAGCCAGTTAATGATTGCGTTCAATCTCACTGTTCCTATAAACACACACACACACTTACAGAAGGGCCAATCCATGTTACATCATCTTTAAAAGTTCGTGCAACATCCTGCTTCAACCAAGCCCTCTGCAAGCCCTTACACCATCATTGAAATGTTCCCAATATGCGTTCACACACAGTGTCTGCTCTTTCGCTAATGACTCCGGAGCCGCCGTGAATGTCTGACGACAAGTCTCCTTTCTCCTTCATTAAATGACTTACGAGTTCCACTGTAGTTGTGGCACCCTGGTGAGGAGCTGGAGCCACAGGCAGCAACACCCTGCCCTGCCTCCTCACCTGGCCTGTGTGGGATGGTACTCCCCTGGGGTGACTGTCTCTACCCGTACTGGTCTGGTCAAAGGGAGTGCACCTCCTGCGGAACGCCGCGTGAGACACAGGGTTCGGTGCGTTTTCCCCCCACTCATGCGACAGGCTGGGTTATTGATCGCAGCAGGGGAAACGGAGACAGTAAGTCGTCGTTTGTGGAAAAGCGAAACCCGTCGATCGGCCTGGGCCTGCACTAAAAGCTCAGGAGAGGAATGAGATGTGGGGACTGGAGAGATCGGAGAGAAAGAGAGATCGGAGAGAAAGAGAGAGAGAGGGAGAGAGATCGGAGAGAGAGAGGGGGAGAGGGGGAGAGAAGGAGGGAATACTTGAAATAATCCATGAAGTTATTGAACCCATTGCCCTCTATGGGTGTGTGGTCTTGAGTCCATTTATCAATCAATAAATCACTAACGTATTGAACACCAAACTATAGTTTTTAAATAAGTATGGGCTGTGAGTTTGGACTGTACCCCAAATTATCAAAATCCAGAGGAGAGCTGTTAGATTTTTCATACCTAAACAAAAGCAAAAATGAAACTTCCATGACAACAGCATTAACATAGAGCAGAGCAACACAACTGACCACCTTATGACTGAAATGAGAATATAATGGAAAGAATCAACCCAAAAAAAAAAAACCTGAATGAGAGATTGACTAACCCAAGAAATACCCTGCCTATGTAAATTCTCTGTAAGCAGAGCCTTGCCAATGAGGGTGACCAACATATGTAGACCACAATAGGATGTGGAAATGGAACAGTTGAGAGGAGGGGGAGCGAGAGCGAGAGATGGAGAGGAAGCGAGGCTACAAGGTGACATTGCTTACGGAACTAGAGAACGTTCTCCAGCCCCCGCAGTGTTTTCTCTATTGGTCTGGGATTCCACAGCATGGGTGACAGGCCTGTATGGTACTGCTCTTCAACAGTCCCTGTTAAAGGGTTGGCGGTTTCAGAACCGGTGTTTAGACGGGTCTAAGGACAACTTGATGATGTCCAGTCCTGTCAGTCCAGTTTGTCTCAGAGCGCCCACTCCCAACTCCTCCTGTCCGTCTTCCTGTGTACCTCCTCTGGAGAGAACAGTGAGCCTTAGAGGGGTCAGAGCCATTCTGGTGGGCCTCTCTTAGCTGCCGCAGGAATTCTGGAGTGGAGAGAGGGAGGAAGATGGGGTGTGTGTAAGCGAGACGGAGGGTCCAGAGTACTCGAGAGGACGAGGGAGGGACGAAACGGCGAGGTGGAGCCGGAGCAAAAGACGGTGAGCACGAGAAGCGGACTCGTGACCGGGACGACGTCCACTGCTGATTGCGGGTCTGTTGACGTCATCCACCTCTGCTGATAGGGGACATCATCCACCTCTGCTGATAGGGCCCCTTCGCCCGCCGGTTATGCTCTCATCTTACCGCCATGGACAAAGAGCCGAGCCGAGTCTGTTTTGTGTTCGGCCGTAGCATGTAGACTGATGTGGATGACTCATGTGGGCCTGCACTGCGATTGTGCTGCTTCAGCACGCGCCGCTTCAGTTGCCAGCTGCTAGGTCCCGTGCTAATGTTTCTGTGCACATGCGGCCTTGCATTTAACGGTGACCAGAGAGTGGCTGGTTGAAGGTAGGAAAACGCGTTGTGGTTGGCTTATGTATCGACTGAACTGTGGCCATTTTGAGAGGTTTCTACTAGGCGTCACTTTTTACGCCCCGGCCTGTAAAACCAGAATGTCAAAAACGTGACTGATAGTGCAACTAAGACATTTGGACTTATCTGTTGAATTGGGGATGTGTTCCTTCCTTAAATCTGC
This sequence comes from Esox lucius, assembly GCF_011004845.1. Classification (NCBI taxonomy): domain Eukaryota; kingdom Metazoa; phylum Chordata; class Actinopteri; order Esociformes; family Esocidae; genus Esox; species Esox lucius. The sequence goes on from NC_047590.1 coordinate 12,015,509, forward strand.
CATGCACATATTTGGTTCAAGGGAAGAGATGTTTGCTTTCACTGAGCTGAGTTCCCATCCACATACTAAAAAACTAGCTTGTTATTTTTGATAGACTTTTTTTGATTTCCTTCACACTCATCCTATAAAGTTAGTGTTTCCGTGCCAAAGTTAGTGCCAAAGAAATAGCCTAATCTGACCACATCCATGTGAGACAAGGAATATTAAATGTTTTGGGTTGCAGTAACGAAGGTGATGTCAGTTGGTTCACAATGAATGAGTTGCGCTAACTCAGATTTTCTTTTTCAAAATAAAAGCCATCATTGAACTAAATAAGTTAATATGTTTAACAATCTTGTCTGTACATTTTATGTTTAATGGCCGTTCCAATGTTATTCTTGTCTGTTCTTTTTCACAGACTAGATTGTTAACTATATTGCCTTATACATTTCAATTATGGCTTTTATTATGATAAAGAAAATCTGAGTGCTGCCAGCATAATATCCTGCTGCTAAAATAACACGAATGAAGCCTTGAATGGCCATTACTAGTTATCGTCACCTATATTGATAGATACAAAAACCTAGCTGGCTACAACCTTCAGTAGATATGTTATGGGAAGCCTAAAATGAAACTGTTTACTAAATTGTGACTATTTCTGGTGGATTTTCAAATTATGTTCTCAGGATTTGTTCAGGATATTCATTCATTGGATTGAATGGGCGTTATCAGTGGTTATCAACCTCATAGATATGGGTCAGAAGGGGCCTGCTAGCCTACTGGTAGGCTCAGAAGGCTGTTATCATCCATTCACATGGTTAATCACGGATAAATACACGAGAAGACTCCAGATCCAATCCCAGACGAATTCAGGTAGCTGCTACTGGTAAGACCATTAAAATGAGAGCCTTTAAACTGTGATGATTTCGTCAATACTTAATTATCTAAATACTAAATTAACCATGCGAATGGATGATAACAGCCTTCTGAGCCTACCAGTAGGCTAGCAGGCCCCTTCTGACCCATATCTATGAGGCTGATAACCACTGATAACACCCATTCAATCCAATGATAACATTCGAACCGCCTGGATAGACAAACACTTCGCTGGCTACACGATTCTCTCGTCTTTTCTCTTGACGAAAAAGTCTGTTATCGTCATGTATATTGATACAGTAGTTATTGTATCAATGTAATTCACGAATGCCTAATAAGCGGTTAAAACAGCCAGTGGTAAAAGCTATAAAGTTCATAGATGCTATTTGTGGTGGAGGTAAACTCAATAAGAAACGTTACTCAGTTTAACGCTGGTTAATGGTGCCTAACAAAATATTCAAACTTGAAGTGATGTTAATGAGTGAAAACAAGATAATGCGAAGAGGCAATACTAACACCTGGCATGTTTGCATGTTAGGATGCCGTTTGACCCAAAACACAGAGACAACACACACGGAGGCAGATGGCTATCAGAGATGTTTATTTGAACAGTCAAACTTAATTGTGCAAAGAGGGGGAGTGCATCTTCTGGATGGTAGTGAGGTGTAAGACAGGCAGGCAGGCAGGCAGAGAGGAATCCAGGGCAGAGCTGAGAATCAGAGTGGGTAGTCACAGAATGTCCAGTCTTGACTCACCGACGGAAAATCCAGGGGGAATGTGAGTGAGCAGTGCAGGGTGGAAGTCGGCAGCTTCGCAGAAAACGGCAGAGAATGGTTCAACAGGTCTCTGCGGGAGGCAGTGAAGCAGGTAACTCAGGTAAGTAGCCAGCAGCAGATCATAGGTGTAGACTAACGATCTGGCGCCGAAGAGGTGAACAGCCTGGGTAGATATACTGCAGAGGTGATGAATGGAATGAGTTGCAGCTGTGTGGAAACTGTGCAGGATTGAATGGCCACGCCCCTTGAACTAGTTCCTCCCTGGTCACGCCTCTCACAGCCTCAGGTGTAGACGAACACAGCACAGACAGAGACACCAGGGGGAAAAGGGCCACACACAGGAAAGGAGAACACCGCCAACCCATAACAGTGCAGTTCGGTGGCGTAGGACAGTTGCTTTCACGTGGGCGACTCAGGTTAGATTCTCGAGGGGGCAACCACGATTTACACATTTTATTGGGGGCCGGCTGAACTAGGCTTGCCTGGTTTCTTGTTAATAGCAATCACTATAGTCAATGAACAAGGACCACTGATCCCCTCACAAAGGGAAACAACTGAACAGGGGGCGGGTTGGTGGATTTGCACCCTCATGCAAGTATGACCATTGGGATATCTGACGGAGTGCATACCGCAACTACTAAATAGACACATATTAGGCAGATATTGTGATTCGAGGGATCCGATGTCAGCTGATGCATTGCTTGCCAGTTACCACTCGGGTTTCCTATCTGAACCGGCGACGCTGTTTTGTATATTTTCGTGGTGTTTCAGATGAGACTCTGTGACGGTTCTTATCTCAGGGGCTCCTCCCGAGATAATGTTTCGGAAAACAGGCCAACGCTGAGAAGCCTATGTCATGTGCCTGAAAGGCAGAGGACAAACACAAATCCCCAAAAGGTCCTCCCGGCCAAACTAGAATGCCGTAGTAATGACAGACAATCCCGTTATTTAAGGACATCATCATTCAGTCATACCTGGCTGGTTTGGGAGCCAAGCATTTGTATGGGTGGACCTCAGCGAAGTGAATGGCAGTTGTTTCTCTCCTCACTGATTATGTCATCGTGAAATCTAACCGATCAGCCGGCTGGCTGGCAGTGGCTCCACACGGCTGCAGGCAGAACTGCGCTCTCTCTCTCGCCGGCGTGCAGCCACAGCCTATAGAAAGATTTGTCAGAACCTTTGACTGTGGCTGTGTGAGCGTGTGTGCGTGCGCGATAGATATAAAGAGACGGACACAGACGTGGGAACAGACCCTGCAGGTTACGGCATGAATCATTCCTTTCTCAAATGCAGAGCAGCTGTAGCCTTTTAATATGAAAATGGGACTCTTCCGTCCCCAACATGCTGTCCTGACACACGGACACACGGACTGATACAAAACACACGCCCCTGCTCTGCGCGTATATAGCGCTCCGCTATGTTGATCAGGATCTCCCGTGTGATGCCAGGGGCCATCTGGACGGTCCGCAAACAGGACTGCTCTTTATATCCAAGCAAGCACTCCAATGCCTCCACACACCCTTAAACTATGCACACACACACACACACACAATCCGGAATCCACGTACCACAGCACAATAACATCAGATTGGCCATGACCACTGACACTGAGTTTTATAGGGACCTACAGTCTGGAGGCCAAGCGATGCCAGTCGGCGCGAGGGGCAAAATGCCAGAATAGACAGTCTGTGCTGATGCCTAAGGCCGTCGGGTGTGTGACACTAGGGGCGGGTGTGTTTCTCCGAAGTCACGCACGCTCCCACTACACACACCTTCAGAATCCACATGTCACTTGGCAGAGACATCATGTATGAAGCTTCCATTTTAACGGCGGCCATTTTGTGGCGTCACACCCATCAGCCCCTCTGCTCTCGGGGTGACCGGGTTGTGCTGGGTCCTTTGATTCTGGATCCTCAGGCGCTGGAAACTGGGTTCTGGGTTGTATTTATATTTCTGTGGTTGTCTCTTCATCTCGTCAGGTCCTGAGGGAGAACCGGCCTGTCGCTCCTGTCCTGTACGGAGTTCTCTTCTGTGACTCCTGATTTGGCTCCCTCACCATCCCTCACCAGTGACAGTAAGTACAGCCAGGGGCGACTGGTCATTAGGGGGCAGGTGGGGCATAGCTTCACCAACGCCAGATAACTTGAGAAAATGAATAAAGTGGGTTTGAAACCCTCAATTTGGAGGAGAAACTTGAAGTAAAGCGACTTGGTGCCCATCAGCCACGGGATATTGTCATCACTCAAACTGCTGGTAAAAGTAACCGCGGGTTTAACGTGGAGTGGTTTTTGAAGAAAAAGTGGCTAACGGTTAGCATACAAAAGAAGGCGTCGATGCATCTGGGATTTGCAGTGCGCTCACCTGTTTCAAGGAGCATGTCCATAAAATGCGGAAGCAAAATTATGAATGGGCTGCCACCATTCACGATGGAACAGACGAGCCAGGCCGACGAGTAACCAACATAGCGCCGGTGATGAAGGAGGCATGCAACACAGTCATCTCCCAGGTGGAGCAGAGGTTTTCACAAAGTGTGCTGACCACTCTACTGCCACACTGAGCTTCACACTGGTAAGACGGCCCTGTCTCTGTTAAGATCCATCCATGAGAACAACCTAGAGGAGGCTTTTGGGGAGACCGTCGCTGCTGAAAATTATCACATCAACATGATAGCTTTACTTGTATGTATCCTATATTTTGAAATGGTTTGTGCCCCACCAATGTTTTACATACAGTGGGGAGAAGAAGTATTTGATACACTGCCGATTTTGCAGGTTTTCCTACTTACAAAGCATTTAGAGGTCTGTAATTTTTATCATAGGTACACTTCAACTGTGAGAGACGGAATCTAAAACAAAACCCCAGAAAATCACATTGATTTTAAATAATTATTTTGCATTTTATTGCATGACATAAGTATTTGATCACCTACCAACCAGTTAGAATTCCGGCTCTCACAGACCTGTTAGTTTTTCTTTAAGAAGCCCTCCTGTTCTCCACTCATTAACTGTATTAACTGCACCTGTTTGAACTCGTTACCTGTATAAAAGACACCTGTCCACACACTCAATCAAACAGACGCCAACCCTACCACAATGGACCAGAGAGCTGTGTAAGGACATCAGGGATAAAATTGTAGACCTGCACAAGGCTGGGATGGGCTACAGGACAATAGGCAAGCAGCTTGGTGAGAAGGCAACAACTGTTGGCGCAATTATTAGAAAATGGAAGAATTTCAAGATGACGGTCAATCTCCCTCGGTCTGGGGCTCCATACAAGATCTCACCTCATGGGGTCAATGATCATGAGGAAGGTGAGGGATCAGCCCAGAACTATACGGCAGGACCTGGTCAATGATCTGAAGAGAGCTGGGACCACAGTCTCAAAGAAAACCATTAGTAACACACTATGACATCATGGATTAAAATCCTGCAGCGCACGCAAGGTCCCCCTGCACGCAAGGTCCAGCGCATGTCCAGGCCCATCTGAAGTTTGCCAATGACCATCTGGATGATCCAGAGGAGGAATGGGAAAAGGTCTGATGAGACAAAAATAGAGCTTTTTGGTCTAAACTCCACTCGCTGTGTTTGGAGGAAGAAGAAGGATGAGTACAACCACAAGAACACCATCCCAACCGTGAAGCATGGAGGTGGAAACATCATTCTTTGGGGATGCTTTTCTGCAAGGGGACAGGACGACTGCACCGTATTGAGGGGAGGATGGATGGGCCCATGTATCACAAGATCTTGGCCAACAACCTCCTTCCCTCAGTAAGAGCATTGAAGATGGGTCGTGGCTGGGTCTTCCAGCATGACAACGACCTGAAACACAGCCAGGGCAACTAAGGAGTGGCTCCGTAAGAAGCATCTCAAGGTCCTGGAGTGGCCTAGCCAGTCTCCAGACCTGAATCCAATAGAAAGTCTTTGAAGGGAGCTGAAAGTCTGTATTGCCCAGCGACAGCCCTGAAACCTGAAGGATCTGGAGATTATCTGTATGGAGGAGTGGGCCAAAATCCCTGCTGCAGTGTGTGCAAACCTGTTCAAGAACTACAAGAAACGTATGATCTCTGTAATTGCAAAAAAAGGTTTCTGTACCAAATATTAAGTTCTGCTTTTCTGAGGTATCAAATACTTATGTCATGCAATAAAATGCAAATTAATTACTTAAAAATCATACCATGTGATTTTCTGGATTTTTGTTTTAGATTCCGTCACTCACACTCAAGAGTACCCATGATAAAAAATTACAGACTTTTACATGCTTTGTAAGTGGGAAAACCTGCAAAATCAGCAGTGTATCAAATACTTGTTCTCCCCACTATATAAAAATGAGTACAGCTGTTCTGATTGCAGGCACTTGCCATACATTTTCTGTTATGGCTGTAGTAGGTTCATGCAGGAGGTAAACTGAGATTCCCAGCCTTAGATTTCCAGGTGAAGGTAAAATAAAAAAAGATGCTTGTTGAACCTACAGTTTAATATGGATATTTGCTTTGGTCCGGAGCGGCCAGAAATTAAAATGGTTCTGAAAGTCTGACATTGAGTTACTACGTTTATAGAATTTAATAGTTGAGTCTCTGTGATGAATCTAGTGCTGTGTGACCCTGATCCAGGGCTCACTCACAGCGCCATATATAGACCGAGAAGAATCGCAGCGTCGGTGTCAAAAGAGATCTGATTTCTCAAATGAATGTGCCGCCGGTCGTCCATAGCAGCCGCTGTGCATCTTTTCCACAGTCATTAGGACACAGATGCTGGTGGGGTGCAGAGTTGAGCTGTGTTTACGCCAGGCCGGCTCTATAAAAAGAATATGTGGGCTGGGAGTGCAGGAGGATGGAGAGGATCGTGGAAACCAACCACATGCTGAGTCGTTACTCGACGTCAGTACAGATAAGGCCGAGATCTGATGGAATTCATAGACCGTACTGGAGGCTTTCGCTCATCCTGTGTGCATGTGCGTGTTTGTGTGCGTGTGTGTGTGCGTGCGTGCGTGTGTGCGCACTCCATTGCTGTCCTGTCAGGACATTGGCAACCGGTCAAGACAGAAACTGACTTTGGCCTTTTAAGGGAATAAGACTGCTCTGCTCTGTACTGGCCTTTTCAGAATTAGAGACTCCATCAGAGAGGAGAGAAACCGTTGATACAAACATGTCCTCATTTCTAGGAATGTTTGAACAAGGCCCCAGTGTTTGATAGTGTTAATCCCACTCAGAGGAGCTCCGGATGGGAAAATCCACGACTAATGCATGTCGAGGTTCAAAACTAATTGTCTTGTCTCATGGCTTGTAATCCTGACGAAGTCCTGGAGTCACATGGCTAAATTAGACTGGTCAGTCACTCTCAGGAGGTTATGTGCTGTATGGGGTAAAGGGGGGTGGGTCTAGGTAAAAAGATATTTTGTGTTTTTTGTTTTTTTTAAGGCATTCGTGCAGATCCTTCACAGGATCTTAATTTAACACATCTTGTAGGTTGCATCCAGCTATAAAGACCAATCACAATCTGTAGTGAAAGCCATTGAACCCAGTCAGTCGGAATGTGATTCACTCACTGTGGAGAATGTGAATTGTTCTCTCAATCATAGTCACACGATTCCCTCTCCTCTATTCCTTTGCAAACTAGTGCTTGTCTGTGTGTGGACAACCCTTAAAGAAAATGTCTTTTAAACTGGGTTGGATTGAGTTTATCAGGCTTCGACGCTGCAGTATGTACAGCATGTATATTCCAGTTGTAGAGCTGAGTGAAACTATGTCAGAAACCCAACAGGGATTAGCCTAACCTAGCCGCCAAAGCTCCAATAGACCAATGTCTCCCAGTTCATGCGATTAACAAATCATCTGGGTCCCCTCTCTCACACTATATTTGGCTGTTACCAATGTGTCCTGTATTCCCAGCCAATTTACAGAACATCCATAGAAATTAGCCAGAGAATTGGCAAACTCATTCATTCATTGAGCAGAGACGACACACATGAGATTTGTGAATTAATTGCCCTGCTTGTGCTATGCTATTGCCAGTATGTAGTACGCTTAGCCGTGGATATAGGGGGCACCTAACTGTCTACATAGTACAGCCTGTGGCCTATGTAAGGCACATCCTTTGACCAGAGATGCATGTTCTCTGACAGGGCAGAAGAGGATCTGCGATTAAAGAGTAAACCAGAGATGCATCTGCTGTAGTTTTCACCGGCAGCGACCAGCTATAGATGGGCCCTGCTCCAGCATTTGCTTCTGGCTGATTAGAGAAGACCCCCGCCAGCGTCATGTGGTCCTGCCAGCAGAGCCCCCATCCAAGCCTCTGTGGAAAAATGCCCGATCTCACAGTATGTGTCAGAGGATGTCTCCAGAACAGTGTTTCCCCTATGAATGCTTCGGAGAGACACCCTTGATTATTTGCTCCATTTTTTTCTGTTGATTTGTGACACCACCTCTGGGCCTGTTGCTTCTCATCCTGAATGTAATCATGTTGGTCAGCAGGGCAGGTCCATGCAGAGTTTTTAGTGGAAACATTTAAGGCTGCGTCCCGGCATGTCACCGTAACACACAGTAACGTGCCATCCAGCCAAGCTGAGAACCAACCCTTCAGCCAAGTGAAGACCTTGAAGTCCAGCTATTCAAAATGTCTTCAAAGGACTCGAGGCCAGCATACCACAGTCACAAACCGTATAATCCGAATTCATCAGTTTCCTTGCCACAAAATATTTTCGTTTGATTAGGAGACCTGGTTTGAGTGTCTTGGATTGATCAAGATCCAGAGAACTTTGAAGAGCTCACTGCTGTTACCATGGAGACATCCAGGGCCAGATGAAGGAGAGTGGTTCCGTCAGAATCCTTAGCACATTGCTATGATTAGTATCATGTCTGTACAACTGAATATTTGGGATAGTCTCCATGCTACAAACGGCCTTTGCATAAAGGTTGCTAAACACTTGATTTTAAATCCAGAAATATCACCAATTATGTCACAAACAAATGGAGCTTCCAGTGGAACCTTAAATGACAAACTATGTATTTATACAGCATGTACAGTTAGTTTGTCCTTTTGATTAAGCTAGGCATTGTCAGTCTTCTCTCTTGTCTCTGAGGTGTCACAGGTGGTGTGGGTTGTCGCCTGCTGCTGTCCTCCAGACGTTGGCTGTGACAGAAATAGGGTGGATGTCTTTTTGAGCTGTTAAATAGGGCAGGGCTGTCTATTTCCCACAGCTGTTCCATGAGGAGTGACTGTTCCATGAGGAGATGGGAGACCTGGTTCCATGGGCTAAATGTCCACTTGTGAAGGACCTGCCCTGGGGGAAGGGAAGGGAGAAAGTGGGGTGAGAGCTATTAGATGGTTGTCTGAGGTGAGACTAGAACTATTATTGGAATATGGTTTGATAATATATGGTTTTGATCATTTGTCAGCTCAGCATTTTTCTTTTGTGCATTAGGGGAAGCTGTTGTTCCTTTCTACTCCACTTGTGACTCTTGTTTGGGTAATGCCAGTGTATGACGATTGAGAAGTATTCAAACCCCCTAGCCATGTCCAAAAGACGCTACGCTACAGCCTGAATGGAAAATGAGTTAAAATGTGAATTTGTGTCAGTGACCAACAAAGACTACCCTGTGTGAAGTAAACATTCGTTTTCAGAAATGAAAGGGGATGCGTCAGTTACTGGCCAAACCCTTTGCTATGACACTCCAAAGTATGTTAAATCCACTTTCCTTTGATCATCGACCTGTTTCCAATACACCTGTTTTGACATTTATTAGGTCCACATGTGACAGTGTAAACAGCAGTTTCTACAGTGTTCTACACTGAACAGGGTCAGATGTCTTAGTCAAGGACAAAACAACAGACTCTTCACCTAGATGGGTCAGGGATTAGATCTAGCAACGTTTAGACTAGAGTGAAGATTTTCATTTCATTGGGACAATGAGCTAAACACAATCACAATTGAGGTCTCAAAAAAAGCAAAAAAACTTGTCGGCAGTCGATCGTGCAAAGCAATATCCAGCAGGAGTGTTTCATAGCCACAGAGGTAAGCTGTTCTGTACCTCCTGTTACGTTACTGTAGATCATTAAAGAAAATAGCCTGTACATTTTGTATTAGTTTCGTGCATAGTCTGTGAAAATGATACTTTGCCCGCGAACCTGCTGTGATTTTTGTTTCAAAAATAGTTGCTCAGGCCTACAATTAATTATGAAAAGTGGAATCCTGGCATCTTTTTGTTTCCAAATTCAGTGTTTAAGTAGCAATCTGGACACAGTGATGTCCCGTTTGATGTGTCTGATTATTTAAGGGCTAACTCAAGAGACCCCCACAATAACAAATGTACAATACTTCCCCTTGGCCAACACAATTTATCAAATGGTCAGGCTTTCACAAATGTACCTGATTACAATTAGCACATCTCCAAAGCTAGACATTTGGTCTTGTTTCTCTGCAAGTTAGCCTTGCCATTCGGCAGACATTTATCTGTAGTACACCATACATGACAGGAACAATATAATGAAACATATTGTAGAATTCATCCTTTTATGGGATACACATCAAATTACACCATCTTCCAAAAAAATATTTTTTTTACACCACAACATGAGATTTCATTATAATAGAACATAGCGTGGAGAAAGTGAAAGTGTGAATAGCTTCCGAAAGTTATTCCAAAGGTAATATTTAATATTCTACATATTTGACACTCAATCTGAATAAATAAGAGCAAATCCTCATTCAAAAAATTTGACAGTTTTGGAATAATGTCAGAATAATGTGTGTACATGATAATGTTCTCCTGTTCAGAGCATGTTGTTCTTGTTCACTGGCAAGCTGGGGACGGTTGGTTTTCTGGAAGTGTTTACTTCACTGTGGGAACCATTTCTTCAAAGGAAAGAAAACACACAGACTCGCTGTATCAAAACCTAAATTTCTGAATTATTTAGGTCATGATATTGGATATTACAGTATTGTTTTACTTTATAGTATATGTATGTATTAGTAATGTACAGTATCTACTAAGCGATGAATTGCTGCATGCCTGTGAGCACAGTCTTAAAGAAGCAGAGGGAATGAGGCAGTGAATTCAGTGGATGAAGCTAGAGGGAAGTCATGATGCCTCAGTGGATGATGCTACAGGGAAGTCATGATGCCTCAGTGGATGATGCTAGAGGACAGTCATGATCCATTAGTGGATGATGCTAGGGGGAAGTCATGATGCCTCAGTGGATGATGCTAGAGGGAAGTCATGATGCATTAGTGGATGATGCTAGAGGGAAGTCATGATGCATTAGAGGATGATGCTAGAGGGAAGTCATGATTGCTCAGTGGATGATACTAGAGGGAAGTCATGATGCCTCAGAGGAGGATGCTAGAGGACAATCATGGTCACCAACACTTCTCTCTGTCCTCTCTTTCTCTGTCAATGTCTGTGGACCAGCTTTCCCTCTGGTAATCCAGCGACATAAACAGCCTCCAGCTCTCCTGCAGAGAGAGAGAATGGAGGAAGTCCTTTGCCTCCTCTCTCTTCCTGTTTTCTCTTTCTGTTTTCATCTCTCTTCCTCCCCCTCTTCCTCTTCCTGTTTTCACCTCTCTTCCTCCCTCCCTCTCTTACTGTTCCTGTTTTTGTCTCTCTTCATCCTTCCTCTCCCTGGTGTCATCTCTTTTCCTCTGTTCCTCTCACTCAGCTGTTGAAGGAGGGCCCGGGTGGGGCCGTGTACGTGGAGCAGCTCTGGGTTTAACTGTGTGAGAGTGTTTGTCCTCCCCGCCACCGCCCTGTGCCTCCCCTCCCACCCTCCCCGGAGAAGGCCGTCAGGATGTCGGAAGCCAGAGAGCGCAGCCCCCGCCACCAGAGGCCCTGGTCTGTCTACCGGGCCAACACCTTTGACCTCTCCTCAGAGATGATCGGACTGGCGCTCGCAGGTAACCACTGTGGGTTGGTCCCAAGGAAAATATGAAGGAAACAAACGCTATGTGACACCGTGGGATTAGTCATGTAATCATATCCTGTCTTGTTCACATCCTTAACAATGAAACCAGTCAATGCTGGTGACGAGTCGACGTCACCGTCCGTACATGTCCCGAGACACTTCTGCCAACTCGACTTGTATGCTTTTTGTCCATTCGTAGGGAACAGCCAGGATCCAGATGAGCCGGTCCTAGAGTTTAGCGTGGGTGAGTACAGTCAATGACAGCTCCCTAGCCCTGTACCGGCGTTTCCTCCCGCCATCTATTCCAACTGTGCGTGTGTATGTGTCCCTTTTGTCGGTCCCTCAGCCTGCGTCGACCTTGTGACCCCAGCCCTGGAGCGTAAACCCAACAGCTTTGTGGCGGTGAGCTGCACCACCCCGCCTCAGGCCTTCTGGACCAAACACGCCCAGACGGAGATCATTGAGGTGAGATGGACTGTCGTCCCACTCACCGCGCCGCACTCCTCCGTCCCTCTGCCACAGGGCGCGGTGCGCGCGGTGCGGTTGAGAGCGTCTGCGTTCCCCCAGTCGATCGGCCGTTTGATTGACACATTGCTTCCCCCCTACAGGGCACCTGTAACCCCATCTTCCTGAGCAGTATAGCCTTCTTCCAGGACTCCCAGATTAACCAGCAGACGCAGGTCAAGCTGTCCGTATACGATGTCAAAGACCGCTCCCAAGGCACTGTAAGTGGAACACTGTTGGGTGAAGACCAGGTCTCATGTCAGCGTCCCCTTCAGATCATGAGACTGTCTGGGGTCCCGTTTCTCTTAATGCTTCCTGTGCCTCGCCCTCGAAGTGGTTGTTGCCTTCGAGGGCGCCATTTATTCTAATGGTTGTCACCCTTTCCTGGTCTAGATGTATTTATTGGGCTCGGCTCTGTTTCCTGTGAAAGAACTGCTCCAGGAAAAGAACCACAGATTACAACTAATCCTGAGGTATGAAGCAGACAGACTGTGTAACACTTCACACCACCTCTCTGAACAGTCACAGCAATGGAGTCTGTCAGTGTGATTCTGTATGTCTTGCCACGGTTTAACGGGATGGCTAAATGCATGGCATGTATTTCTCCACAGTAATGTAAATACAAGGTTGTTTTTCTGTTTCGTGTTCCCGGGCCACTGTTTGAGGGCTAATGTGTTCTTGATGATCAGGTCGGCGGAGAACGAGAGCGTGGGGAAAATCAACATCACCGCCTGGCAGATCGACGACCGGAGGGACCAGAGGACGCTGCCCGTCGCCAGGTTACCGGACACCATTAACGGCAGGGTGAGGTCCCCCCCCCGCGACTTTCCGTCTGCAACTTGCGAGGTGGCGGGTTTATCGTGGGCTGCGTTGCGCCGGGTGTGTGTGACGTGTTCCTTCTTTCGGGGCGTTTCCCAGACCGTGCTTCCGGTGGACGAGAGCCTGACGGAGTCCATGGGCGTCAGGGCCAAATACGCATCCCTATGCAAAGACACCCTGCTGAGATCAGGTAGGAGGCTGCTCCCCGGGCCACGTTCCGAGCGGCCAGAACCTGTGTCACCTGAGACACGTCGTCCAGTAGTAGAGGCATCGTTAGCATTTGTTTGTGTGTGTCTGGCAGGACTCAATGGAAATGGTTTATTGTCCTCCCCCCGAGGAGAGGGTTTTGTCCCAGGCCTCTTTACGTCCCCAACAAAATACTATGTTGGCTCCTTTAATTGAAGGGGGCGCCGCGGGACTGATGTGTGTTTGTGTCTCCCAGTGTTCGGTGGGACCATGTGTCGGATGTACCGTTTCCCCACCACGGACGGCAACCACCTGCGAGTGCTGGAGCAGATGGCTGAGAGTGTCCTGTCCCTTCACATCCCCAGACAGTATGTCAAACTACTGCTGGAGGAGGACGCTGCCAGGTACACACACACACACACACACACACACACCCTTACCACAAACACACTCGGAAGTGTCCATGGATTGTCAGTTGAGTGCGTCAATAAAGCATCTCTTTGGCGCTGTGTGTGTGTGTGTGTGAGAAGGGTGTGTGAGTTAGAAGAGCTGGGGGAGTTGTCTCCATGTTGGGAGAACCTACGGAGACAAATTGTCACTCAGTATCAGACCATCATCCTAACCTACCAGGAGACGCTCTCTGACCTCACTGACTACAAAGGTTAGTAGTACACACACACACACACACACACACACACACACACACACAAATTCAATTACAAGACAATTTGTTGAGGTTTAACATACTAAGTATTCCCCTGTTGGCCATCACATGTCATTAACGAAGCAAGTGAGGAAAGATGTTTGATTTTCTCCTGTTCATCCATACCTTTTTCCTCGCATCAATCCCTCTTTTCTCTACTCCTTTTCTCTACTCCTGGTCTCTATCTCTCTCTGTCTCTCCCACTCCCTCTGTTTCCTTCGCTGTGTGTCTCATTCAGGTCCGTCTTTCAAGGCCAGTAATCTGAAAGCCGACAGGAAGATGGAGTTTATGCCCACCAACCTGCACGTCCAGAGGATGAGAGTGCAGGATGAATCTGGCTTCGGTGAGCTTAGCCCCGCCCCCTGTTCTCAGTTGTTGCTGTTCCTGTGGCTCCTCCCCTCAGACGTGTCATGTTCCCCCAGACCACACATATGACGTGGTGACCATTGGGGCTGCCGCCGCCCACTGCCAAGGCTTCAAAAACAGCGGCCTACGAAAACAAATCACCAAGTTCGAGGAGGCCAAGAAACAGTAAGTAGAGAATGTTTGAAACAGCTGGGACCTCCAGTAGAACTTAGACTTTTGTCTCAGATATGTTCCGCTTGTCGCTATGGTCACTAATCTGATCAGATTTTCCAGTGTTCATTACGACTGGCTGGCTGTTAACAGGCTTTTAAAGTAGTTTTTTCTTATTCGACAACTACCTAATGGAGTAGAATGTGCGTTTTACTTTTAAAAGAGATGAACCCTTATACGTTTTTAAATACTGTTGAAATGTTTAACTGTATCTAATAGGTTTACACTTAACAGTTTAACAATTAGCATTATGGATGACTTTACTTAACAAAAACAGCAGCTTTTGTATTAGCATTAGCAACGATCGTCAAAATGTGGGAATCTAAGTTACTGGAATCCAGACATTTCTGTTGGGACTTTGAATTAAATGCCACATATATTTTCTTTCTTAATACAAAATGCACTTGCCAATATGTTTTAACCACTTTTTAGTCTCTTTTGTGTTTTGCTATTATATTGAGTAAATAATGTTGCCTGAGAAGAATATTTGATTTGCATGTATGTACGAATACATATGAACGCAATATAATAGTCATTGAAATTCCACTGTCCATCTAACAAGAATTTGTGACTGCCAGCTTTAAATCTCTGGTTGCATTATTATGTCATCAGACATCAAGAGTTTTCTATCCCACAGAGGGGGAGACCAATTTCTCGCTGTTTCTGTGTATTTCATCCCCAGCCATATATCAGCTTTGAACTTTTTTGTTCCATTCATTATTTCAGCATATTGTTGGAAAATTCCAGTAAAAATTTGGTTTCTGCAGGTAACCCTTTTAGTATTGTCAGTTTGGAAGCAATCGGTGAAAGGGCAAAAAAAAAAGATTTTATAGTGTATCCACTTCTGAAATACAGGTGGGTGTGTAGCTCGAGCCATGCTAATTCAAGTTTTTAATAGACTCACATTGTACCGTGTTTGATGATACATGACAACATGTTGTGATGTGCAGTGTCTCATCAAATCCATCTCCCTTTCTTTTTTCCCCACTGCTGCATGATATAGATTTGAATGGCCAACTTTAGACCCCTGTTTGTTTTCCTCATTTCCTCATAGCTCACAAGATGACATGCTGCTTTAAGCCATGGTCTTTTCCCATGATTATAATATATATTTAAGATGATTTACGTTTTCTGGCTTTTTAATTTGTCCAATTGCATCTTTACTTTCTACTCAGCGTTTATGAGGAGGAATGGTGAGTTGTTACATAATCTGATTATGTTCTCCAGTCATTTCACTCTCCGCACTGTGTGTTTGGTTCTTTCTGCACGGAAATATGTCACTGAGTTTATTTCCCTACAAAGAGTTCCACTGTCCATGTTTTACACGTTCGAACACAACCGTTGCCTGTGAGTATGGTGGAATGGACTGACAGAGTGCTTGCTATGGATTTTCCAAGGCACAGATAGACTGTGACACTTGCATAACAATAGCATTGTACATCACCAAAAGCTTTTGCTGGTCTGTAGTGAGGCAAGGCTTTTGCATGTGGCTGTGAAAGCTCACCTCAGGCACAGACTCAGGCAGAGTAGAATTGTCAAATAGTGGAACTATTCATGTGTATGTCAAGCCATGTGAGAGAACGTTCCCAAACTCCAATTTCCTTCAGTTCCGAGAATGTAGTGCGCCTTCAGTGTCACCTTCCTCTGTGTGACCTCACCAACTGTCTGCCTATATTACTGCGTGTCTATCTGTTGTGTCTCTGTCTGTCTGTATTTATGTGCATATCTGACCATGTCATTGTGTGTGTGTGTGTGTGTGTGTCTCTATGTACTGAGTGTGTTCTCTAACAGCCCACTGTGTCCGTCTGTCCCTTCAGCAGTGCCTTGTCCAGCTGTCAGTCCATAGTGTTCATCCCCCAGGACATCGTCCGGGCCAAGGAAATCATCGCCCACATTAACACCCTAAAGACCCAGGTCAGCTACTATGCGGAGCGTCTTTCGCGCGCCGCCAAGGACCGCTCTGCCAATGGCCTGGAGAGGACCCTCGCTATCCTGGCTGACAAGGTGAGGGGGAGCCACTAGCCCGGTTACCGACCGCCGACATGGGGGTTCTGACGACCTTTAACCTTCTGTGATCTCTGCGGTTCCTCTAGACACGCCAGCTGGTGACAGAGTGCGATTGCAAGCTGCTAGCTTCTGCCATCCAGGCGCTGAACGCGGCGCGGCCCGAGTACATCGCCTCCAGGGCGTCTCCCTCCGCCGAAGCCGCCGATCAAGTGGTCCTGCGCAACGACCAGGACACGCTGCTGGCCAAGTGGAGCGGGAGCAACAGCCGCTCCTCGCTGCACGTCGACTGGCACGAGGAGGAGTGGGTCAGTAGGGGGTCACCGGGGGTCAGGAGTTCAATGGTCAATTCCGGTCGATGTAGGAAAGCTGTGTGTTTGCTGATGGATTTGTTTTAATTTATATGATGTGGTTGGGAGGTTTGTCCCTCAGATGCCCGGACTGCAACTTTTTTTTTATTCTCTTCATTCTTCTTACTCATGCGCACTTCCCCTTTATCCTTCCCCTCCCAATTTCCCCTCTTTGTTCTCTCATCGATCCCTTGTCTCAACTCTCTCCTCCTCCACTTCACCTCCTCCCCTCTCCTCCCTCCCCTCAGGAGAAGGTGTGGCTTAACGTGGATAAGAGTTTGGATTGCATCATCCAGAGGGTGGACAAGCTCCTTCAGAAGGACCGTCTACATAGCGACCCCAGTCAGTGGGACTCGTCCCCGGGCGACCCGCCGAGTGGCTGCAGTAAGCGAGGTGAACAGAAGACCAGAGCATTCTGGATAAACCCTGACCGCATGACCCAGGATAAACCCACATCATTACCATCTTCATCACCGTCATCCTCCCTGCCCCCTTCTCTGGTCCTCAGTCTGACTCCTGCATGCCCATCCAGCCCCGACAGAGTCCCTTGTAGGTTTTTCGTTCTTTTTCTCTGTCTTCCCTTTTCCCTGTTTTTTTATTTTCATTTTGCTTTGTCATACGTTATCATCCTGTGATCATAGCCATCATCATATCTCTTTTGTAATGGGTTTCATTTCATCTCCCCATCACAGTGTTAGAAGGAACGCTTCCTTGATAATTGCAAAAACTGTCATTCTTGCCGCTTTGCAAATAAATATATCGATTTTTAGACATTGTGAAGTGGGAAGGAGACCCTTCACCTGGAGTGCTGCAGGCACTTTGTGTTGAAAATGACTGAAAAGGTAGATTGGCTCAGTTGGTCTGGTGCGCTCCCTGGTGGGATGAAAAGCCTACAGTCCCTGCAACACTCCGGGAGCAGGGAGGCCTTCCCGTTTGGAAAGTGTAGCGTGTGTTCAGTCATGTCATTCGTGTCATGTCTGCTCATGCTGTGTTACCAGAGCCTTGGGGGCCCCACATGACCCTGTTGCCCTGACCTTCTGTGTGCCCTGTGTTTACAGTAGCCAGCTAGCTTGTGTGCTCATTGTTCTGTACTGTGTGTGCTATCTGCCATGTCCCCGGTGGCGCTCCCTAAATCACGCATGTGGCGCCTCCACCCCCCTCCAGGTGGCAGCTCCGGTGGTGAGGAGGCTTCACCAGGTAAGAGCTCCGTCCTCTCCCCCCTTGCTTCTCTGTCGCCCCTGCCTCTCTGGCTGCCTCTAGCTCGAGCCCAGCACCTCAGCTCACTCTGAACACTGAACGGGCGTTCCGTCTGTAGCACGTCTCTGTTCCGTTTTTTCTGGAAGCGTTTCGTCACCACCAGCTCCGCTTAGGAAGGCGGCACAGCGGTCGTTTAAGGGCTTCTCTGTAGGTTTCTCAGTAGGCTGCCACAGAACGGCGCTTAACGTACATCTGTTTGTGTGCGTGCGTGCGTGCGTGCGTGCCTCGGTCCAGGGGAGTGGAGCGAGGCGCTCTACCCTCTCCTCACCACGCTGACGGAGTGCGTGGCCATGATGAGTGACAAGGCTAAGAAGTCCATGGTGTTCCTGTTGATGCAGGACACCGCGCCGACCATCGCCATGGACCTCAGCCTCCAGTACAGACGAGATGTGGTCTTCTGCCAGACGGTTAGTGCTGTACACACGAAAGCGCACATGCAGTTTTGGCTGGGCAAAGGGGGAGAACCGGCGCCCCCTGTCAAAATAATTCAAGTCAATATATCCGAGGCTGTGTGGCCAAAAATAGTAGGACATTTCATATATTACCTTTCACTCGCTGGCGCTTGTTGGCGCGTGTCAAATAAATGATTCATATTCTAATTCCTATTTTATACTTTATTTAAACGGGCTGAGGGGAGTGGGACGGGCCAGCCCCTCAAGGCCTGTCCACTGGGTCGGGGCTGGTAGAATGATGTGTGTGTATAGTGAACGCTTACAAATGCCAATATCTGTCTCCAGCTCACGGCCCTCATCTGCGGCTTCATCATCAAGCTGAGGAACTGTCTCCGTGACGACGGCTTCCTCAGGCAGCTCTATACAATCGGCCTGTTGGCCCAGTTTGAGTCTCTGCTCAGCACTTACGGTAAAGTCCACACACCCTCCCCAGCTCTCTCGTCCTCTGTATTTCTATCCCTCTCTATCTCTCTCTTCATGTTTAACTGGACATGTGTCGTCCAGGTGAGGAGCTGTCAATGTTGGAGGACATGTCAGTGGGCATCATGGACCTGCGGAACGTAACCTTCAAGGTAACCCAGGCGACTTCCAGCTCCGCCCCCGACATGTTGCCCATCATCACCGGGAACCGGGACGGCTTTAACGTCCGCATCCCGCTACCGGTCACCATGTTCGACGCGTTGCCCCGGGAGATCCAGAACGGCATGTTGCTGCGAGTCCAACCGGTCCTGTTCAACGTGGGAATCAACGAACAGCAGACACTAGCTGAGAAGTGAGTGTGGAATAGAGGAGGTTAAACTCCAGTCCTGGATGGCCAAAACATTTCTGTGTTTTTGTATTCTTCTAATGAGGCATTGATTTTAAACCTGGGACCAGGGCCAGTGTCGGGGGGAATCACTTGGATTGGCATTTGTTTTCCGCAAGTGGGATCTTTTTCTCCACAAGACAGTACCTTTTCAGATATTTTTTGCGGGTGTTAGTGTTATATTACGGACATAACACTAACACCCGCTTTGAAAAGTAGGATTCTGTTGTGTTTTTTTTGCACGTTTGTCAAACCCCAATGCTCCACACCACCTGCCAGCTTTCCTTCTTTTCCCTGGTGGCCAAATGTCACTGGAGAAAGCAGTGAAACAGCGCCCCCTGTCTTTATGTAGACAATTTATCTGCTGGTGTGTATGACATGCTATTATCTTTTTAGCCAGATAGCATCAGATACATGGGTTTCCCGTAAAGCCTAACTACTGGCCTAAAATACCAGCCAGTAGTATGTTGGACATCCAGGACTGGAAATGAAGTACCCTGATTTAAGACCATAAAGGGTAGAGAGATTCTGCATCTTCTAGTCTCTGTATATGTAACACCTGGATGTCTCCTGTTGGGTTAAGGTTTGGAGACACATCTCTGCAGGAGATCATTAACCTAGAGAGCCTGGGGAGACTCAGCTCCTACTACCAACAGTTCAAGGAGGTGCTACCGGAAGACTGTAAGTCCCTCTGACCTGACCAGAGCCTTATGTCCGTATAAAGACCTGCTCTTTGTTA
Organism: Esox lucius; assembly: GCF_011004845.1. Lineage (NCBI taxonomy): Eukaryota > Metazoa > Chordata > Actinopteri > Esociformes > Esocidae > Esox > Esox lucius. Next base: position 12,035,431 of record NC_047590.1, read on the forward strand.
TGTTGATGTTGTAACCTCCCTGTCCGCAGGTTTGCCCAGGTCCCGTTCCCAAACGTGTCTACCAGAACTGCTGAGGTTTCTGGGACAGAACGTCCACGCGAGGAAGAACAAGAACGTGGACATCCTATGGCAGGCAGCAGAGGTAGGCGCTACTATTGTCATCGAAGCTTGCTCTGTACCTAGACATATTGAGATTGAGTAGATTCATGAGCATTTTGTCCCAAAGGCCAGTGGTCTGAGACACGTCCCTGCATTACTGCTGTGTCCGTGTGATGAGGAGTTCTTGATGGCAGCATACCGACAGTTCTAAGGACTCTAATAAAGTGTGGTGTGAATTAGCACATCACTGTCTGGGGTGGGCGTTCGGGAACATGAACAGGGTTAGCTTAGTTCACTGCCTTCCGGTGACTTCTTGTGTTGGGTAGGCTGCCTCCACACTGGACTGTAGTCGTTAGTCAGAGGAAACACTCTTTACCAGCAAATACAATTTGGTGGTAACTTCCTGGTTAAGCAAGAACTGTGATAAGAAGCAGAACAGCTCGGGCAGAATGTAGTTGGGACGACACGTCCTGATCAATTGTCCCTTGGCACCAGGGAGTTTTATCGATGGGGGTTGTGAATTAATGACTGAAGACTATCTCAAGTCACTTGTATGTTTTTACTAGTCTGGTTCCAAGCTACACTTCCTAAACCATTTGAAGGAGCTGCATGCTGTACTTTATCTCACCGTATCTCTTCCACCTAGATCTGTCGGCGGCTGAACGGCGTGCGTTTCACCAGCTGCAAGAGTGCCAAGGACCGCACAGCCATGTCGGTCACCCTGGAGCAGTGTCTGATCCTCCAGCACGAACACGGCATGGCTCCACAGGTCTTCACTCAGGCCCTCGACTGCATGCGCAGGTAGGTGTCCAGCCCACGGCCTGAAGGAAAATGAAACGCACCCACGCACGGCTGGTTTCATGTGCTGTCAGTGCCCCCCGCCCCATTGAAAGATTCAAGCAACGAAAGGGTAACTGGCAGTTATTCCTTTCCCTGTCGTTAGCACTGGTCCCTCACGCATCGTCGTCGTCCTCTTCTCTGCTTGTCCAGCAGTAAAATGTCTGTCTTGGTCCTGCCAGTTTGTTGAGAATGCTCCTCCATGATCTACTGACAGAGCTTGCCTTCCATCCGTTCACGTCACCTCCCTCTCCAGCTCTCCTCCAACCCATCTCCATCCCCATGTTTTAGCACAGCTTGCTTGAAAAGGCCTGCCTGAAAGGGATAGGGGAAACGGACGGGTGTTTTGGAACTCCCGATAAGGTCAGCCGAGGACTGAAAACCTTGTGTAAGAAATGGTTCCAAAGGAAGACTGTGTAGAACACGTTCTGTTAGGTGGAAATTAGAAAGCTGGCCCGCAACTCCTTGCATGGTCACTTGCTCCTATATTCACGCTGCTCTTTCTGTTTCTGTCCCTGCTTTGGGAAAGGCACAGCCCATTTGAAGTGCCAGGCATTCTGGGAAAAGATACGCTTGTGTTGCATGGCTGGAGATTGGCTTTCCCTCCCCACATCGACCATGTCCGTCCTATGTCATGTGAACATGGTGATTCATCGCTGTGTCTTCTTGTACCTATTTTTATACTTTCTTTCACTCAGAAATGCAGAACATTTTTCTTAATTTTCTCTTCTCTGTTCTCTCTCTCCTCCTCTGCTCTGACAATGCATTTTGTCTGTGATTTCTCATGTTTTGGTTGGAATGATTTCGGTGTGGTTGTTTTTAATATTGTTTCGGATTCCTTTCTGGCTGAATGGATTTGACTTCACGTTTCATTCCCATCGCCGTGACCTCATGATCACGCGGGAACCGCAACCCTGTGGTCGTCTGTTGGTTTGCCACGGGGCGAACTCACCGTTCATAACACCATCTCAATCACCGTCACCGCCTCCCCCATCCACCCACGCCAACTACCCCGGTTGGCTGCGCCCCCCCCCCCCCCCCCCCCCCCCCCTCTCCACAGCATTGGGACCAGGGAGGGGGTCATCCAGAAGAATCTCAGTGGCCTGTTGCCTGTGCGCGACTTGAGGCTGGACCCCAGCCTGCTGTACTCCCTCCCCCTGCTGGCCCTCAGCCCCAACCTGCTGGTCGTCTGGCTGTTCCTCAGCGTCGCCTACTTCCTGGCAAAGCTCCGCTGCAGCTGAACGCGCTGCCCCCTCACCCCAGCCCTCTACCAGCCCCCTCTCAGCCAGTTCAAACAGTGACCCCCCCCCCCAACCCCTCCCCAACGGTGTACGACAGTCAGGCAGTCGGGAAGAAAGGCAACATTTTTAAGCCTGTCAGCCCAGGAGTCAGTCTTTCCGGAGCTCAGCTGGGAGAACCTGTCATAGGTCAAGACCCGACAGCGTTTGCCTGACTGGACTGTATGTGCGTCACTCAGCTAACCTGACAGCTGTTCTGCCCAACCCATCCAGCATTCTTCCTGCCCTGCTTTCTGTCCTAACCAATCCAGTGTGGGAGCAGAAGGCTGATCTAAAGGTCTATATAGTCCTCCTACTGTATGTGACTGGTACTGTTAGTCTTCTGCCTTATTTCTCATTTAACACAAATTGTTTTACACTGGTCAAATATATTATCAATGAGGGCCTGGAGAGAACCTTTGTGAAAATATTGCCACTTAGAAGATTTAGCTGAATTTAATGGAATTTATGTTTTCCATGAGTTTCATGTACAATGCAGTTTTCCAAACCATTACATGATTATGACCATGCTATGATAACTAGATGAAGTCATGGATCTTTTGGTTTTGCACAGAGCTTTTCAATCATGCAAATGTTCTGGCTTGCTAGATGTTTGTCTTCCGTACGAATTGCATACAGCATAAGCCAAGGAAAGGCTTGGCCATGCAATATCAAGCTGATGTTGTTTTGATATGGCGGCCATTTTGTTGTTCTTCCTCAAGTCTTCCTACTCTTACAGCAGGAGGCAATCGTGTTCGCTTTCACTTAAATGCACTTTTTTATTGTTGTTGTCTGCCTTTTTCGTGGAGATTTGCTTGACTTGCCAATTGACGCAGTTTGGTCTCGCACTGGAGCAAATTCAGCTGGTAAAATCTGGGAATGTATGATATTTCAGGGGACCTTTCTGGCTTGTTTTATTATGCAGTGAAGATTTTTATCACATGCCGCATAACATTGACTTAAAACAGTATTTCTGTGGTTTTGGGGGATTTTTTCAGTTTGTATCCAATTGAATTTCTTGACAAAAATGTTCTCTTTACTGTAGTTTGTCTGAATTTGTTCTCCTATGAAAATGCTGACCTGTACAATTTCAGTTACAGGACAAATAGTGAGAAGATGTAAAGAATGTATATGGACTCATCTCCAATGACCCCGTGTTTTCCATAAACCACTAACTAGCAGTGCCCTACCTATGGGGAATACGGGGTGACTTGAGACTCAGGCCGTTATTGTTGTGCCAAATTCATCAGATGATAGGTAGATCCAGCTAGTGGGTCTTTAGTCCAGGTCAAAATGGGACCTCCAAAGCTCCCCGCTCCCATTTCCAACCAGCTGCCGCAGAGAAGTGCTCTAGAAATGGAATTCAATAGCAGACACTTCGACTTATTTCTATGACTTGCGCTCTGGGCTTCCAGTTTCATTTTGTACCGTGGCTGCTCTGTTATCCCATTGAAACATTTAGCAATGCAATGGTATATTCAGTCATTAATAACAGTTTTGGTGGTATTGTTATTTTACAACCCCATAGTCGTTATTTTAAGCAGAATAACACCTGTCTTCAGCGTCGTGTCATGTCCCAAGACAGCCACACTCAGTCCAATCTAAAGTGACCTACTAAAGAAATGGACCATCAGTTCCAAAATAGCCTCCGCTGGGAAATTCTCACTCTTCCAACCTCCATCTCCGACTTGTAGACCCCTTACTATTTAAAATTGGGGCATGCTTTTGTTTTAGTGGTTCGTTTTGGTTGAGCTGTATGAAAGCCGGATACAACTCTCATGCGTAACTAATAGGAGAGCTGATCTGGATTTGATTGTGTATTCAGATAAGTGCTGTAGTTCGGGACAGAGTCTTAACCGATCAATACAATTTAAATCAAATTATTCTGTTTACATTGTCAACAAAAGAAAAGGTATATGCAGCATTTATTTGTCAATATTGTACAGTATTTACTTTTTCAGTTTTCCCATATCCATCATGTAAATAATAGAATTGTATAAAATCTGATGTTCTTGCTGATTTAGAACTACCTCTATTTTCCCATGAAATCGACATCATATTTACCGCCAGGAATCAGATCTGCCATGAGTCCCATTAGTATGCAGTCCTTGACTAGTGGACTTCGGCTGTTCTCCAAATGACTCCTTATTCCCTAAAATACATAGTGCACTAACTTCAACTCTTGCTGGTTGGTGAAGGTCATAAATATGCATTGTACTACCAGCTTGTCCACTAGTTTGGATCCAGGCAGAAATAATGTGCACTCACAAAAAACCTCCCGGGCCAGAACTTGTTCTGTAGGCCCTTGTCTTTGGTGCCAGTTCTAAAATTACACTTGGTTTTAAAATGTGAGTTTTAAAATTACACTTGGTTCTTCCGGAATCTTTAATTGGGATGAGGAAATCCACTCCCCTGAATGTATTGTTACCATAGGGAAGCCAAATCCAGGAATATTTAAACTTGATCAATTCTGAGGTTTTTATTTTCCTTTTTCTTGAATTCCTTTTGAGGTTTTGTAAAAGCAGCTTCATAAGAAAACAATCAAATGACTATTGAGAATATTTATGTATTTATATTGCTGTGCATTATATTTAAATACTTATATCTAAATGCTTACATTTGCCAGATATATTTATTCATATGTAGAGTTTGATGTGATTTTGACATTATGCAGGTGTCACAAGAGGGACAAATTCTAGTTTCTGTTTCAGGTATCTTTGTATTAGTCCATGGGTGTGGTACTTAGCCATTGCAAAACAATATCAGGATGACTATTTCTGGATGTACTCTGAAAGATTATATTCTTCTCCCTGTTTCTCGTGATGGCTTTTCTCTGGACAGTGCAATAACAGTGAGTCCCCCCAAAGATTCAGCTTTAATGTTATGTAATAAACTTCATGCCAAATGTGTAGTGCAGCGTCAGGTGTATGATGCCACTAGGTTATTGGAATAGTGCAGTTCTCTATTTTGTTTGCTCTGAAAATGTTGCAGGGGAATTATAATGTCGAACGTTCTTTTAGGTATATTGTTGTTTGCTATTTTGTCGTGCTTTTTGATGGGAACTATCTAGAAAGCCGAACGTTGGGTGAAATCACGGTACTGGTACCCTTCCCTTCATCTCCCCCCCTGTCCTCCCATTCAACTGACCGCTCACATCAGCTGTTGCTTTCATGTTTCTTTGACAGTGGCTTCAAGGTATCGGGTCGGGTGGGGGGGCGGGGGTTCTCATTGTCTTTTAACACATACCCTTTATGTTTTGTTTCCTTCACTTTGCTGTCATCCTCTCTATCTGTGCTTGCCCCCCACTCCCTTTCCCTGCCTCCTCTTTCCCAGTGAAGGCTGCAGACGGGAGAACACCATGAAGAATGTGGGATGTCGCAAGTATGCTTTTAACTGTCTGCAGCTCAAGGCCTTCCCCAAACATTACAGGCCCCCCGATGGAACATTTGGGAAAGTTGAGACTTGATTTGAACAAAGATCTGTTCTCTTGTATGTAATAAGGACAATTACAAGAGCAGACAAAAACAGATGCCTCTTTTCCGCAATAGCAATGTTTAGGTGGTCTTGTATGGTCTTGGACTGTAGTTGCTTATACCCCTGTGGTAAATGTCCGTGCACTGAGTCGATGCATATTTTCCATTTCATACAGTATATACTGAGTGTATATACGGAATTGGGAAAATCCCAAACTACTGCTTGAAAAACAGTATACAATGTATTCAGACCCCACATACCTTCTAGATTGATCTGAAGTTCTAGATATAGCCAAAGTGCCAATTAACACTGTCATGCTTTTAAGTTAGTCAAGATACCGCAAGGAGGTACTTTTCCCTGATGAGAGAGGGTGTTCTCCAGATTTTTCATTGCTATACAGAGTGAGCTAGTTGTTTCAGAGGTTCATGCAATCTAAAAGTGATCTGAAACTCCTGGGACAAAAATTGTTCCATGCAATGTTGAGTTACATTTTCAACCCATAGTTGACATGTGATTCATGTATTTTGTTGGGATCCCTGGTCATAGTCTATGCATTTCGGAGTTCTTGTTTAGTGAGGGTTGGACAATACTGTACTATACATGTCAATCTGGGCCCCAGTCAAGCTTGTCTGGTGGACTTGATGAATACATCCTTCCCCCCGTGGATTTAGCTGCACTCCAATGAGACTTCAATGGCAACATAAGACCAACCAGATCTTTCATTGTGTCTTAGGTACCTCACCTAAACTACTGTATCCCTTTTCAGTTTTTGTAAAACTCCCTTTTAACCGTTTGCTTGACAAAAGAAGGAATTGATTTAGCTTTCTGGATGTTCTAAAATAATATACTTTCATCTTTAACCAAGTTTATTTTCTGGAAGGAGTTGGGTTTGTGGGCAGCCAAGGAAATAATGTTATATGATACAGTATCTGCCACTAAAGGAAATGTCAAGATGTTTTGTCCTGTCGTTTCTTTTTGCCAAGTGACGGCCAGCAGAACCTTTGAGACACCCTAGAGGAACCTTGCATTACATACATATGTTGTCCTTTTCCGCATTTTTTGCACACTTATTTTTGGACTATCACTGTAATTGACCAGGTTCAGAAAATCTGTAAACTTGTGATCTGTATTGAAGTTACATTGTATATCAGTCTGGAAACAGTGCTGCTCAACAATAACATGTTTGTAATGTATGTTTTCATCACAAAAAAGTAATGTGAACTTTTTTTTTGCATTTTTCTTTTTTAATTTAGCAATTTCATACACAGCCGAGATTAGTCATGTGTATGCATGTTTCAGAGCTTCACTTGTGTTTAAACGGGCACCTCTACTGCATACATCAGGATTTACCCATAAGCTCAGTTGTGAAATGCAGTTTGTGTAAATGTATTGTACTGCATAAAATATTCTTTCACGCTTTTATTTTTAAAATTATTGGAAAGATATTTTTTGCTATCAGCAGATTTTATTTTGCATTTCAGTACCTTATATTGTATAAATCAATAAGCATTGGGATAGTATTTCTATTTTCTTTTTATTGTAATGATCGCATATCTTTTATCACACACTGAGATAAGATATCTCTATAGGCTTGACTATTGGTATGAATTATGTTTTAATTAATATCTGATGCTAATAAAACATGTTTAACATCTTTTTTTTGGGAAAAAAAGTTTTTTGAAAAGTTGGAATTTTATCAAGATGTTGGGTATTGAACATGGCAGAATGGATAGAGAACATGATACAGGAGACGTTCAAGCAGATCACTTTTTTAAGTCATTGACCGACATGGTTATATCTTCCCAAGTGTGTTACATTATGCAAGAAAAGTGTCCATCTTGGGCTGTCTGTTTTTTTTACTGGGTGATCTTAAAGGTCATGACATTTTGACTGCAGTCTACTTAAAGTAGCTGCAGTTGCTTCACACCAGTCCCATTGTCTGGAATAATGTAGACTAAAGCAAGTTTTCTTCTAAAATGTTGCCTGTGCTTATCGGACAGATTTTCTGCTGATTTCATTCATATCCATATCACAATGACATTTCCACGCTTGCAAATAAGGATCATATATTTTAAAAAATGACGTTATGTTAATACTAGGTTTGGATGCATGGAATATTTTTATTCTGTTTATTTTTCATTATTATGAAGTCACTACAAAGCGCTTGATGCACAGCTTTCTTCCACCAATGTTTCTTATCTGGGTGACTTAGTTGAAGTGAAAGGTTGTCTGCAAAATGTCACTTGTCATATTGTAGCAAAAGTGGAGATGGCAGTGGAGCGATCGAAAGACACTCAGAACTATAGGAATCCAGGTTCAACATATTTTGATTCCTAAAATACAGCAGACAGTGGCATCACCATTTGCATTCTCCATTTTTCAGAGTTGGAGGTAATTTATTTATTAGATTTTTTACAAATGAAATAAGGCTAGAATTCCTTTTAATTGAACTTCTTGTCATGCCAGTTAGTGTCATGCACAGTGAATGCTATTCTACAAAGCTCAAGTAGCCCCATTTGTAACGTTTATGAAAAATGCAAGTTATAGGTTATTATTGGTACATTTTGTAAAACATACCTAAAATATATAAATCATTTAATTTTTTCAATCTTCAGAATACGTCCAAACATTGGTCTTTTAATATTAACTGGGTTAGGAAAAAGTCTGTCTCGATACTCCAGTCCAGACGGAGGCAGTAAGGCTGTGAGTGGCTGAGAGAAGAAGAAATCCACAGTGGCTGCGGTTCCGTGGAAGGACGTCTTTTTTTTTTTTTATTATAGAGCAATGGCTTCTCTTGACGTTGGGTCGACATATTCAAATTATACAGACTTTCATAATGCGGTCACTGAATTCGAAAATGAGAATTTTGTGCAGTTTTACCGCCGCGATGCAAGAACAATTGAAAAAGTCAAACGATTATATCCAAGGCACTATTACAATCCTGAGTTGAAGTATGCGAACATACATCTGGCTTGTGTACACGGTGGCAAAAAATTCTTATCCCATTCTAAAGGAGTGCGTCCGAAAACGAGGTAGCTAGCTATTTTATATCTAGAGCCCTAATTACGAATTGTTTAATTATGCGTCCTTTGTTTTGACTGTGTCCAGTTTTAGACCGGTATATAACATTAAAAGACCCATTCACTGTGATCGGATTCTGATCTTCAGTGTAAACAGACAAGATCCAAATGAAGGACTGAGTAAAATCCAACCATCAGGTGTATGCAGGACTACATGCTTGTAACGGACATTTAGCCTGCAATAGATCTGCCCTGAAAGCATATATTTCTGACTGATGGGGGCGCTGTTTTATAACCACCATCTTCTATTTCTATTAAGTTGTCAAGAACAAAAAAATGAATGTATTGGGTGATATTTTTTTTTTATCACTGCATGTTTAATAAGTATTTTAACTGTTAAAAACGACATGGTTAAAATAGGTTGATTGTTTTCACAGTACCTGCAAGGTTGGATGCCCTGCTTTCATCAAAGTCAAAACTACAAAGGATGGAGAGAGATTAGTTGTGAAGGATATTGTCAAAATACACAACCACGACGTCAGTGAGGTGAGTGGTCTACGTAATGGTTTTAATGATGGCAACAGGGTTGTTCCATATGATTTTATTCACTCTGACTGCAACCCTTTTGATTTTATACCTTTCCCAAGAGCAGTCAGAAAGACTCAGGATATAGTGGTAGTGTTAAAAGTTCTCCTTCAGCATATCCTATTCTAGTGTTGGATATCTCAATACCTGGGCCCAGTCCAGTACTTCTGTAGGTTGCTAATAATGCTTTTATACAGTAGTTTGCCTAAGCATTCCCACCCCGTTTTTTTTTTTTTATGTTCCTGCATTACATGGTGTTTTTTTCTTTTCTTCAGGTAAACACAGTTGCTCAGTAGATTCCGTCATTAGAGTATAGTGAATTGCGAAAGAAATGCTGAACCACGAGCACTAGTGATTGGCAACAGAGACTATGAATACATTGAGGTTTGTGTCGATAACAGTTCTTTTCTTGAAGCTTTTCAAACACTGCACAGTACTGACATCTGCTGGTTAACAATACATATTCAGCTATGCATTGCTGATGTTTATGCAAATATCTTTCTAGGCGCTCAATGAAAAATAATGTGCACTTCAACAGTATAAACTCATTTATAAAACGGGTGTTAATTGGCTGATAGCCGTGGTATATCAGATCTTATAAATCCGGTGGTTTGAATCCTTAATGCTGATTGGCTGATAGCCATAGTATATATAAGCCAGGGGTGTCAAACCGGTTCCACGGAGGGCCGAGTGTCTGCAGGTCTTTGGGTTTTCCTTTAAATTGGTTCCCAGGTCAGACCTGAACAACCAGGTGGGGGTAGAAATTAACCAATTAGTGAACTAATTAATCAATCAAGTACAAGGTGAGAGCGAAAACCTGCAGACACTCGGCCCTCCGTGGAACCGGTTTGACACCTGTGATATAAGCAGTAACACAGAAGGGGGTGTGGTGTATGGCCAATATACCACAGCTCAGAGCTGTTCTTAGGCACGAAGTATTGCAGAGTGTCCGGACACTAGTGCTTAGCCGTGGTATATTGGCAGAATATCACAAACCCTGAGATGCCTAATTGCACTTATATACCAATGCAATTAGAGCAGTAAGAAGTGATGTGATGTCATACCCATGGAATACAGTCTCATATACCATGGCCATCTGCCAATCAGGAATCAAACCAACCGGTTTATGACATTAGATCACTTTTTTCTGAATGTGTCACAAGCCAGTTGAGAAGAGCAATAAGGGGGATTGTGATATATTGCCAATATACCAAAGTTAACCGCTGTGTCCAGTCAGAAAGTGATTGAATTCATGTGGAACAACAATGAAGTCTTACACTTTCTGTGGCTTATCATAACAATATCACATGTAATTCCAACTACTGGTTGTGATGTTTTTTCCCATTTTATTGTTGCTCAGGCTGCATTTAGGCACTACCCCAGGAAAAGACAACTATGTCCAGCTGAACGTGCCAAGTGTTCAGAACTGCTGACAAAGTATGATGGCAACAAAAGATTGGTAATAGAAGATCTCACCAAAGTAACTGGAAAAGTCATCCTACCAAAGGACATTCACAACATTGCAGCAACAGTGAACTGGCCTGCAAAATTTGAGAGAAAGAAAAAGGAGAAAAAAGTTATAAAAGGGATTCGAATGGTGATGGACACTGACACAAAGCTAAGAGAACAGGCAAGAAAAAGGCGGCCTGGGTGTGGTTAGTATTTCTGAGACAATACGGTTATGTTAAGGACTGACCTATTCCATTGCGTTACCACAACATGTGAACAAATCTCACACACGGTTGACCACCTGCTACACACCCAGCTTTTGCATAGAAATGCACAGAAAGCATTGAAAGCGTAATTGTTTTACTATCAGCCGTCAGAGTTAACCAATCTATATTACCAATACATCACAGCTCTCCATGATTATTCTTCATGACAAACTCCCGGACCTGTGACATACTTGGTTTGACACACTCTGGTTCATCACCTACTTGTACAGAACATTTGTCCAGTGGAGCACTGGGTTCAAGTAGTATACAGACAGAACCATAACCCTGTATTAAAAAAATAATAATGGCAACCCTGCCTGATCGAAAAACCCTGTTCCTAAACAAAAGAACAGCGTTCAGGGTTTCAAACAGAGCTTTTTTTTTTTATTCATTGCCAATTCTCTGTAGCTTCCCTGCTCAGCATTATGATAACATAATACAGTAGTTATTGTTATATGTGTGTTCTTCGACATGTAACAATTGACAAGGTCTAGCAATCAGGCACTTGTCTTTCCAAAAGGCTTTGAAGCATCAACAGTCAAACCCATCGTCAGACACAACCTTCCGGGTAAAGATGTGAAGGCCGTCTTTTCTGCAGTGTGATGTCCTTTTGATGTTAACGCCGTCCTGACGTCTCATGCTGTCTTATCCAAGCTTTAAAGGATCCAAGGAGGACCGAGAAGAAACTGGTGCTTGACGTGGACACCGGGGTGGATAATGCCCTGGCTATCATGGTGGCTTTGGCGGCCGCCAACGTGGAGGTGCTGGGCATAACCTGTGTACGCGGAAACACCTCCTTGGAAAACGCCTGCAGGAACACGCTGCGTGTTCTCAAGGTCTGCCGGCGACTTGAGGTATGTCTGGCGGAACGGCAGCTCTCGTCTTGTAATTTCATCAAGCGGTGATTGGTTTGCAGCACAACTCTGATGCGTTGTGTTAGATCCCGGTTTTCGGCGGTGCGGCGGAGCCTCTGTTGGGCCGTCCCCTGACGGTGGGCTCCTTTCACGGGAAGGATGGGCTCGGGGACGCCCCTGACCCCGATTCCCCGGGAATGGAGCTACTCCAGACAGAAGGGGCTGTGGAAGCCATAATCAGGCTGGCTAATGAGAACCCCGGAGAGGTAGGTGGCAAAAGTTAGGTTCCTATAGGCTGTAACCAACCCAAGCAGTCCTAGATCTCCAGAGATGCTTAGATTCTAAACTACAAGGTTTACCACCTATCTGCTTATGCAATGCAGATTGACTCTGCGGTTTCTCTGTCTAGGTTTGCCTGGTTGCCACTGCCCCTTTGACCAACCTGGCCCTTGCTGTGAAGATAGACCCCACCCTCCCTCAGAAACTGAAAGGGCTCTTCATCATGGGTGGTAACACTGACTGTAAGGCCTTTATATGAGAATACTATATAGCTTTGTCAAAAAGCAGGCTTTCCTATACAGGAAGTCTGTGGTAGAAAAATTGCTGGATGGGTTGAAGCCACTGTAAATCATTGACACCTTGAAAAACACCAACCCGCCTTGCTTTGGCCGAGTTCTAGCAGTTCTCACTAGGTTAGTTCAGTAAGTGCAGCAGTACACGAGGACGTTTGGGAAATCACTGATTAAAACATAATCAACATAGAATTTTGTATAGAGAGCACACTAGGTTTTCCATTTTTTCTGGAATGTTGCAAACTAATTTTACTCAATCATCTCCAGAGCTTCAAGTGTAGCTCGAAAACTGTGATTTTGGAGAATGACCAGGTGTGTTTTGGTTATTGCAGCGAACACTGTGATTTTGGAGAAACCAGGCATGTTTCGGGTATTGCAGCGAACACTGTAATTTTGGAGAATGACCAGGTGTGTTTTGGGTATTGCAGCAAGGGGAAACTCCACAGTGTGCGCAGAGTTCAACTTTGCTGCTGATCCCGAGGCAGCTTACATTGTCCTGAACCGCTTCTTCTGTCCTACCTACATTGCCACCTGGGAGTTCTGCTGTGAAAACAAGCTTCCATGGGTAAGGCCAAATGTTCTTGTCATTTACCTGCATTATAAACACAGGACCAGGTTTATTGTCAAAAATGGTTTAGTTCACTTAAATCTGATGGAAAGTTGACAGGACAATTTAAATGGAGATTCCCAATGGAAATATAGATGATTCATATCATAAAAAGTATTGTATTGCTTGCTGTATTTCCTCATAGATTTGATATTTCTGTGTAGTGAATTGATTTGCAACTCTTCCCGTCTTCCCTGCTCTGCAGTCGTTCTGTGACAAGTGGCTGGCCCAGGACAGTGAGAAGGCCCGCTTCATGAAGAGCATATTCAAACACACCATGAACACTGTAGCCTCCAGCGCTCACTGCTTTCAGAGGGAGACGATGACAGGCCCAGGCTTTGTTTCGTGCAACTCGTACGCCATGGCGGCGGCCATCGATGACGGCTTTATGTGGGTGTCTGAGCCGGTGGCGGTGACAGTAGAGCTTCAGGGGACCTACACCAGAGGCATGATGGTCCTGGACAAGCTGGGAGTTCTAGAGAAGGAGCACCAGGTCTTTTTAATGAAAACGGTGGACCTAGAGAGCTTTAAGGGTCTGTTGATGGACTCACTGAAGTAACCAGGACTGGTAACCTAGCTTGTATCTAGGCCACTATTCCATATTGGTTTTCGAGTAGGCTAAAGGATTGTGCATTTTATTTTGTTGTAGAGATGAATGTAGATACATTTCTTGGTAAAATGTTGTTTTGACAGACCATTATCATTAATAGCAAACACTTTCTGCACTGTTTTACTTTCCAAATTTGTCATACTGTATATTTGGTCAGTAGCAAAATGCCATCTTATGAATGGCTTTTTTTTACACTATTTTCCTTTTTTGTTTTTATTTAAAGAAAATCTGGATCAAGTAAAACCTTTTTATTGAATGTGTTCAGAAGTTTACATTCTGACAAACCTCGTTTTACATTCACATTCACCACTTTCCATTACTTACCCGCCTTTAGTAAGCGGGATTTTCAGTATGTCGTTTCAAAATAAAAGGAAACCGATCATCTTAGAAACAATCCACAATTAATATATCTTACAACCAAAGTATTTACAAAGTATACAAAACTGCATCATCCCATCCATTCACACTCCAACATGAAAGCATTGTCCATTAGTCCTTGGAGCCCATTGGCAGATAGGGCCACCGTCGACTATCAGTGGCCCCCTCTGATCCTGACCCATTGTGTCTACTGGACGCGGTACTTGTAGAACCAGCAGAGGCCTTTGGTGAAGTTCCATCCCAGGGAGAGTGAGAGGATGTAGAGGACACCCAGGAGGGCGAAGGGGTAGAGCAGAACCACTGTGTTCTTCAGATGGGGCAATGCTGCAAAGGAGTTGGAGACAAGGGAGCATGGTAAATACTGAGGTAAATCCACAAACCGTGTGGTTATAAAAACCGAGGCGACCGGCCTCACCGTTGTATCCCAGGAAGGTGATGTACAGATAGTAGCCAATGGCTATCAGCCACAAACTGTTCCCCACAAAGTATCCCAGGAACCAGTCTGACTTTATCATTACTATATCTGAAACAAACAGAACAGAGATCAATCAGACACCAGTACAACATGTTGAGACAAAGACCATGCCGGACAAAATTAGGCCCACTCCAGACACATCATTATCCATCAAATCTCGTTCCAGCTAAAAACTCCCACGTTGCAAAAACAAATATTGGTTTAGAAGACAAGATGAGAGAAACTACCGGTTCTAGCAAGGTGGAAACAGAGAAACGTTAATCCCTGTTCCCAAATGACCTGCTCAACACCTGAACCTCATTTTGAACAGGATTGTGATTGGCGGTGATGCCTACAGAAATGCTGAGATCATCTTTTCTGAACAGTGTATTTTCGGAGCAGCTTGGCAATTTCGGTGTGGTGATCATGTGACTGGATTGCACCTTCAATACTCTACACTCACGGTTTATAAAGAAGAGCTGTAGGAAGTGCAGAATGACTAGTAGGGGGTAGAAGGCATTGAGATGGACATCAAAAGCGTAGCCCCACTCCACGTCAAAGTCTTTACTGGGTTGCTTCAGTAGGTACTTATTGGTGACGAACCTGGGCGCACACAGGGATGTAAGGGCCTTTTAGAGAGCATGGGGTTTAAAACAAACAGTTCTTACAGTCCCTCTAGGCTTCCAAACCCAGCCCATTCCATATACCTTACACCCATCGAAGCCCTTTCAGATGGGACCATTGTTCTACTCACCACATGAGCGTGGAGATGAGCAGGCCCACTCCGATGCAGTCTATGAACACCACCCAGAGCAGCAGTTTCAGTGTCTCCACAAAACCCATGTCCAGCACCAGCCCGAAGCCCAGCGTAGACACTACACACGGGAGAAGGTAGGCGTGTCGCACCCACAGGTCAGCTGAATGTCATTTGAAATGAAAAAGCCTGGGAACATTCCAATTTGACAACGTTCTACATTGTATCATATAAAGCCTGATGAATCCTTCAGATGACAAACTCAGCACAAACTATGAGACAAGCCAAACTCCGTAAGTAGAGGGCCATGTAGTACCAGGGTTAGATTATTTTGCCTTGAATATACCTACCGCACAACCAGACGCTCAGTAACACCAGGAAGGCCGGGTCGTCCCTGGCCCATTGGTCCTTGGTCTGCTTCCTGTAGTGGAAGTTGCGGTAGACTCTCTGTGGGGAGGTGAAGAGATATAGCATCTGCCACATGGCAAATTCAAAATCCATGGCTTTGAAGTGAAGCAGCCTCCTCAGGTATTTGTAGCGCTTGGCACCCGCTGTGTGACGGGCCGCATCGCGGGCGCTCAGGCTTCCATTCTGCGACGCGGTGGTCGGCAACATATTGCTGGAAAACATGGCAAGGGTCACAAATCTTGCGCAGATTATGGCTACAGGATTTGATTTATACTGCAAGGCCATTAGCATAGGCCTACCCCGGTGATTACCAATAGGTACAGTGTCGATTTAGGAAGTACATCAAGTAATTTCAATAACTTAATTGAAACATCACATTAAATGCTTTTGTTCATTTGTCTGTTTGGATATAAATGCCGGCTAGGATGCTGATAAAAAGACTGCTCGACTCAGTCACAAATGTAGGACACACTGTTTACAGATCTTTGTTGATCTATCAACCGTGTTTCAAACTAACAAACCAAGTAGCTAGTACTTTTTTTTTTGCCAAATAAAGTGAGAAAATAAATTTTTGCCACAAGACTGTCAAACGACCACCAAGTTAAACAAAACAAAGTATGGACGTAGGTGCAATGCTAGCTAGCTTGCTATCGTTATGTCTGACTATGCTGGCGTTTACCTAAGGATTTGGAATTTGCTGGTCTTAGTTGCAAGTTAGCGAGAACTAAAACATACTTGAGATAAATATATACACTAGAATAAACTTACCTGCGAAACCTCACCTATTATTAAAAGAAAGCTCATCCACCTCTTGTGCCTTAGTGAAAACAACTCTTCCGGACAAACTGAACACGTAGAAACTTCCGGTACGTGACTACTAGCACGCCCTTCGACTTCGATTTTGGGGATTGTAGTCAAAAACAAAACGCCCATTGTTGTAGTCAAAATATCAACACTCCTCTCTGACCGACAGAACAAACTGTGTCATTAAAATAATTTTAATGTGAGTACGACAGCACAGAATGCACAATAATTGAATGGTTGGTAATGAAACCAATTCAAACTAGACAGAACACACTTTACTATAGATACTGTATTTATTGGAGACAAACATTGAGACTAATTACAAAATGAATAATAGTGGTTAGAAGAGTACAGAATTGCAAAATAAGTTTTCAACATATTCTTTGAATCAAGTAGTTCAAAAGAATACAGTCAGAAACAATTCATTATTTGATTAGTCTAATGCATACTCTCCGTAGCAACCCTCTTATCGGCCTCGTACACACACACAATCACACACACTACCACACATAAGCATTTCTTTTAGTCCTTAGTTTTGTTGCTCCAGGCCAGAGATTTCCTTTTGGCAAGCTCCATCCAGGTTGGCTGGACTCGTTGTGGCGATGATGACGGATATGATGACAAAGGGGAGGATAAACAAGACATCTCCGTCTTTTCTATGTCAATCTCAGCTTGACCACTGCTAGATTCCATCTTAGATAAAAACACATAGATAACAGATTACCACCTGAACCGTTCATATCATATCTTAGTTAGAAAATCCTGACTTACTCTGTTCGGGCCAGGACATTTTCCATACTACCTGACCTGACCGGGAAAAGCTCCTGCCCTAGCTGGGCCACAAAGCTTTAACAAGTCAAATATTTACCTTAGTCCCAGGTAATAGTGTGCTGTCGGCCCATTTCTCCACAGGCATCTTCTCAGCTCTCTTTACATAAGTGGAGGATGTTTTTGACACTCCTAAAGTTGGCAAGTGAGGCTGGCAGGAGAGTTGTGTGGTCTGTTGAGTTGTCACTTGCTGTGCCGTTTGTAACGCAGGCTGCGTGTCTGGCTGTTCTGAGGGTGATGTTTTGAGCTTAGCTGTCAATTGCAATCCCCATAGGTTTGTTCTGGTGGTTGGTATTGGTTGAGGGGGCGGCTGTACTTCGCTGTGGGAGGTTTGTTTTTGTGAAGCTGTTTGTGTGCCTGGCTGTGATTGTGATGGAGGCGGCATTGATTGCAGAGCTGTTGGCTGGAATCTAGGTTGTGGGGCCGAGGTCAGAGTTTGACGTGGGGATGGGGTCGGCTGGGGTGTTGTTTTCCCCCCTGTCCTAGGCTCTGACTCTGGAGAAAGATTCTGTAGGAGACTCCTGGTTTTCTCCCGGGCCATGGACATCCAGACAGGCTCTGATCCAGCCGACCCAGTGGACTCAAGGCTCTCTGTCCCTCTCAGGAGCTCCAGAGCAGGTCTGGAGTAGGAGCCATTATCTGAGGAGCAATCAGTGACAACATATTTGAAAATAACTATTTATTCATTTCATTAAATTATCCTTATTTATGTTGTGGTAACTTTAGTTTGGCCAGCATATTGATTTAAATATTATTGTACAGATGCAATTTTGATTGGAGGGAAAATGGCCCACTCCAGTTCAAGTGGTCATTACAGTTTTAATACAAAGTGTTTTGAGAGAAGTGTTAAGTGCTTCAGAAGTGATATGTTACCCGGGTCTAGAAAGGCATCTACTAGAAGCTCAGTATCAACATTATCTATGGAAGGAACCAAGACAGGGCCTGGAGATTAATACATAAAGTTGGAAGAGGACCTACATTAGAGACAAAGTATTGTATCACGAGTGAGTTAGAAAACAGTATTAGTCTAACTAGTTAGTGCAGTCATGGTTGAACTAAAAGATGATTAATTCCAACTCCTTGATGATGTTGTTGAGCAGTGGTTCTCAACTCCAGGTCTCTGGACAAAGAGCCGGTTTTCATTCTAGCCCTTAACCATAAATTGATTTAGACCTGGGACACCAGGTGAATGTAGGTTACTAACGGGTAAAATAGAAAATTACCAGTACTTCGGATTTCCAGGCTTGGAGATGAGAACCACTTTTCTAGAGCACATACCGCTTAGTTTCAGTGGTTTTTGCATGTCTTTCTGTCTGATTCTGTGAGTCGTGAATGGCGGGGTGGCCATGGAGGAAGGGGTGCAGCCAGTAACTTGTGAAAGTTGCTTCTTCGAAGCCTTATTGGCCAAGACATCGCTGATCTCAAAACCTGTGTCTAATTCGCCTTTGACTGGTCCTGCTGTTGACCTGGTAAGGACCTCCGCACTGTAACGCTGAATCCCGACTTCCTGGTCCCTTTCCGAGCGATACTTCAGAGAATGGGAAGTGGTGCGTAGCTTCACTCCGAAAGCACTCTTCTCCTGCTCGTTCTCCTCCTTTATCTCAATTTGTACATCACATTTCTCTCCCCCCCTCAGTCCTGTATCACGGAATATCCTCTCCTGGGGTGAGGGATGTGATTGGGTCCCTATCAGGGCTTTAGAAGTGGGTTCCTCTAGTTTCACTTTGTTGGCTATCAAACCCTCCCCTTCTCTGTCTTCTCCATTCATCTCTCCATCTCTGGTCCCTGTGTGGCCACTTCCAGTGGTCATTTTGGGATGTTGTCTCTTGGAGGAGATGGGGAAACTGTGCGATCCAGACAGTTTGTCTTCTTGGCCAGAAGGTGGACTCAACTGCATCAGATCCAGTTTGGGGTTGTCTTTATGAATGCCAAAAGGTAGAACTGTTCTCATTTCTCTGACAAGCTCTTTATCTGAGAAAGGTTTTGGTGTTGGTTTTCCAAAGTGCTGGGCAGGGATAGAGAAAGCAGTGTGTTGGGGAGAGTTGCTTGAGTCTTCTTGGCTAACATTCTGCATGTCGCTTCTCAAACTGTCTCTTTTGTTAGCGACAATATCTGATGTACAGACAGGACTGAGAGGCCTGGAGAGTGTCTTTTCAGATGTAGACCTAAGCCTACTTCCTTGGAATGTATAGGCCAGCATTTCTTTCTTTTCTTGACTGGGGGGTTTTTGGAGCATCTGGGGCTCATCTACTGCAGTTGAAATGGGGGTGAGCAGGCTGGGAGTGTCCAGGAGAGTGCTCTTGGCAATTGGCTCCGGTAAAGAAATGAGGTCTGCCATGAAGGGCAAAGCCTGGAGGTAGAGAGGGTTAGTGGTGATGTGTCCCTCTAGCTCAGAGGTCTCTTGTCTCCGTGATACCTCTATCTGACCAACGGGGGGCGCTGATTGCCAAAGTATCTCCTCAGTGTCTTTTGGAGATGAAGGTAAAGGTTGCTCCCTGTCCTCCCCTTTCCCCTCATCTTCAACTTCCTCCTGCTCTTCTTCCCTTTCAGACAGGGGCTGGTCCAGGTCACTCAGGCTCTCTGAGCCAGGTCTACTTGATCTCTAATAGCACAGGAAAGACACACACCTGCTTAAACCATGGTCTCATATTTCACTGTAAGTATTGGAGAGTCAAATGCTGCCCAGTAGCCACTGTATTATTTCGATTTGACGTCATACAGTGACATCTTACCGGAGGTCCTTTCCTTCCCTTGGTGCTGGCTCTCTGGTTCCTGGGTTTTACAGACATGCGGTGGCGAGCAGCAGAGCTGTCCAGGCTGGGAGTGTACTGGGCTGGACAGCTGAAGTCCGCCGCAGGGGAGGGTCCCAGATCACAGAGGGGAGCAGTGATTGGGGAAAGAGGACGGGAGGACGGCTGGGAGAGACAATCAGGAGAAAGAAGAAAAACAACGATCAGATCAAAAGATGTAAGGGATGTTTTTGTGTGAATGTTGTTAGGATGAGGAGTATGGGAATGTTTGGGTCTCAGACGGGAAGTTCCATCACCTGCTCCTCCTCTTCACTCCCTGTCCCTGCCAAACTCAGTGAGCTGTGGTGCCTTTGAGTGTCAGTGAACTGGGAATGGAAAGGAGGGAGAGGGGGTCAGTCCGACAGGAACACGAGGTGGAACAGTAAGGATGAATGGTGATGATGGTGATGATGTAGATAATGGTTACATTGCTTTTGTTTGACAAAAGGGTAGGCTACTAATACCTAAAACAAAGATGCTATATATACACATCTCAAATAGGAAATCCGCTTGATATAATATATTAATATGTAACCGTAATTAGATTAAGGCTGATAGTAATTCGATTAAGGCTGGGGCTTTCAGCAGAGGCTGGAGTCCATATAAATTCCTGAATTCATTGTAATGGTCTGCATCACTGGATTCCAGGTCAATGCACTAAAATCCACGCCCACCCCAACACAAAGACATTTGCTGCAATTCTACACATTTTGGCATGGGTTTAGAAACGAATAATGGCTGTAATTTACCAATGAAAAATATTGTTTGGCTAATATGGAATAATCCGCCCTAATCACCTTGTAGGAGGACCCGTGATCTGCTCTGTCATGGAATGAGATCTCAGGAGGGCTCTGGGGCAAACCATCATCCTCAGAGGTGCCTCCAGAATCTTCCATTCTCTTCCCAGTGATCAGCAGTGGAGGAGGGCCAAGGTGGATGTTTTTTTGCTGCAGTTTTAGCTGCCCAATGACAAAAGTACATGTGTGAATAGTACACCCCATGACCAATAACAATAGTAATTTAGACTACAAGGAACTCCCAACCAGGGCCCTAACCTGCAGTTCTCGTATCTTTTCGTGTACATTCTCCTGAGACAGAACCCTAGTTGGCTCGGCGGAGCTCTGCGATTGCTCAGCCAGGAAGATGCTGTCATGTGACATGGCTCTAGATCCCAGTGTCCCCAGACTGGCCCTGTAAGTAACACGGGCCCCAAACATGTTTACTACATAAACACAGCATTTCCCTGTGGGTATGCTACTTATAGACACAGTGCTGTATACTTCCAGTATGTGAAAGAGATCCTTACAGACAGTCATCCTCAGAGACTTCACTCTGAGCTGTGACATCAGCGGTGACATCACTGGCAGACTGGCTCTGCTTCATCAGCCCTTCGATGTCCTTCCTCTTCAGACGACTAAACAGGCGACTCTTCAGCAGCTTGAACCGGGACTTTTTCTTCCCTGAAACCCCCACAAAGTTACTGACTTAAACGTTTTTTTTGGAAGACTTGGCTGTGAATGTATGCCCTTGTATTCATATCTGGTTTGGTACGTGGAAACAATGTACAGGTACAGTGAATTGTAAATGAATGATTTGATCGGCATGTTTGTCTATAAACAATGCTTTAGACATGTCAGTCATTTGAAAAGAAAGAAGACAGGCGTGTTCCACCTGTAATTTCAGCTGCTCCCTCCACCTCCCCCGTGGTAGGCTCCATGTCAGAAGCCGGAATTAGCTGATCTTTCCTAGGACTAGAGGAAAGTCAAGAAACATCAGTACACTGGCCAACCATTCAACAACACTGTACTTAGCAACGTCACGGTGTTCTGTTTGAACAATAACTTCCCATGAGCCATTCAGGTACCGGCAGGTTGCAGATTACAGTTGACCTCTGCCACACCACTCCCTCCCCAGACAAAGTGTGTTTTCAGGAGGGGCCTCAGCCCTGGTGCCTGACATTGTCAGCGCAGACTGTCACATAGCCACATTTTAGATTTGTTATAATCATTTTCTATCTTATTTTGTAATGGCACATTATAAGATTTTGGCAACCACATCCAGAGCGAATGACCGAAAACTGCGAACTCTATTAACATCATGTTTCACACACCCTTATACAAGTTGATAACACCTTTAAACAATCATGAAACCTAGCAAACGAGATAAATGGTTTATATTCTGTTAGTATCATCATTGTTATTATAGCTAATTAATGATCAATTTTCATTAGATAGATTAGATATTTTCATTAGATAGATTCATGATATTTTAGTAATACTGGTTTAGCAACTCTATTTAGTTTGAATAGATTTATTCATTTGGCAGAACTGTTATGAAGCCATTGGGTTAAACTAGCCAACCAGACCAGAGGCTTTCAGCCTCTCTGTTGACTATGCATCCAGACTGGAATAGTAGTTGCTTAGCAAACCAACTGATGACATGACATTAAATATCGTAAATTAAACAACACAGGGGATTAACCTTTACCAGAATCATCATACTTATATACACACACAGACATTACATGCCTGCTCCCATGTATCCATTTGCGCGCACACACACATACACCTACACACACACACTCAGCTCTTTTTACACAATGTTTAAAGAAAGACAACAAAAACCAGTGGTTCACCAAGGCTGTTAGCAAGCCCAAACTTATCCAATTCATCTTTCTCTAAGACCTTTAAAGTAGCAAGAACAAAGGGAGAAAAAAATACCAAGGTTAGAACCCCATACAACAACCTATCTAATACAGCCACCGAATCATCTTATGGCCACCCATCTAATACAGCAACCCGTCTCATACAGAAGCATATTAAATACAGTCACCCATCTAATAAAACAACCCATTTAATACAGCAACCCGTCTCATACAGAAGCATATTAAATACAGTCACCCATCTAATGAAACAACCCATTTAATACAGCAACCCGTCTCATAGAGCAGCATATTAAATACAGTCACCCATTTAATACAGCAACCCGTCTCATACAGCAGCATATTAAATACAGTCACCCATCTAATAAAAACAACCCATCTGTTTCACTAAGATATATGCAGTGTATACAGAATGAAGCCAGAATTTTACACACTCTACCTGTCACCAAACTCTTCTTGATGGTTTTCAGCACAGGGAAAGATTACTAAACTAGATAACTTAGTTGGCACATTTCTGTTAACTTTGGACACAGTAAATATTGTTCTTACCTCTTTTAACGTACTAGTTGTAATTCAAACATCTGGGTAGAGATAAGTGTTGCAAAGAAGAGGTTCCACTATTAAGCCTTGTGGCGTTACACTTCAAGATGCCATTTAGAACTCCTGTGATAGGATATGTTGAGGCTATACCAATAATTACCAAGCTGCCAGTAACTGTAGTTAAAGGTTTCAAAAAGTCAGCACATTGCTGCACATTACGATCTGCTACTCTGCCCTTTAATAAAAAGATAATGGTTACACTCGAGAAAAGCAGTGGAAGGTATGACAGTAACATTAAAGACTAAATATGGGCCAGAGACATTTGGAATATGGTATTCACCATAGTTTGTATGGGGGAGTGGTGAAGTAAGAACTACATATTGTAATGGGAGACACACAGGGAACTGACCCAGTGGCAGTGTTATGGGCCTGCAAGGACATTTACAGCTGTGCTTATAAGTTGGCATACACTGGCAGAAATTGTGACATTTTGGCATTGATTTTGAAAATATGACTGATCATGCAAAAAAACTGTCTTTTATTTAAGGATAGTGATCATATGAAGCCATTTATTATCATGTGGTTGTTTGGCTCCTTTTTAAATCATAATAACAGACATCACCCAAATGCCCCTGATCAATGTGTTACAAAAGACTGCACGCTGTCATTGATGCTAAAGGAGGCAATACACAGTATTAAGAACTAAGGGTATGCAGACTTTTTTTCTCTGTTGCCATGTTTTGTTTTATGATTGTGCCATTATGTTATGACCTACAATTGAATGTGAATCCAACTAAGAAATAAAAGACATGTTTTTCCTGTTCAATCATGTTTTCTTTACAAATGGTACATATATGACCAATTCTCCAAGGGTATGCAAACTTTTGAGCACATCTGTATTAACAGGAAGTGGCAGAAGAAACACAATCAAAACTGAAATGTAAAATCCTGTGGGACGGAGTACAGCTGCCCAGTCTTCTCTCATTCCTGTCTTCCTGCTGCCCGGAGCTGCTTTCCTTGGGTCCTTATATCCTCCTCTTGATGAGGCCTGATTGGGACCTGTGTTCAGGGATAGTAGCTGGGCTGCTTTCAAAGGCACAAATTTGCAGCTCCTGGGCTTTCCCTGGGAAGTTAGCTTGACGCTGAAGCTGGAAAGGGTGCATTTGTGCCACAATACATAAACACATACAGTACATACATACATAGAATCAGAGGTGTAAAAACTAGAAAGAGTATGTACTTGGCTGTGTAAGTCTCTAATAAAGAGTAAACTGACCAGGTGAAGAGTTTATAATTAACAAGTGACCTTTCTCATTTCATTGATCAACTCCATTAACCTAATCATTAGAAACTTCCCGAACCCAGCTCAGTAGTTGGTATTTTTTACACCTCTCCACAATACATACGAATTTCATGGTCGCCTGACCCAATGTGTGCACATACCCCCAAAAAATATAATCCTTACGACCTAAGTGGACTTGATAACCTCTGGCTGGATGAAACAAAATAAAATCGCGGTCACAGGGCGCTATACAGTGTTTCATTACAATTTATACAGCAAAATGTTTTCTGTAGTCACGTATCAATAAAATCCACAGCTGGTTTCAAAGTATTTCTGTAATTTAATTTCATAGCGTAACTCCGTGTCCCTCATAATTCTATTCAACAACGCACGCAGTAGCAGTCAAAGGCTGCGGAAAGTACGTAGAAGTTACGTAACGTGGAGTTTACGTAACAGATTCGTCTTTAGAATCCCTGCCGCTGATCATTTGTACATATTATAATTAGAAAATATCCTTAGCTGAGACTTCATTTTCTTGTTTATTGGATATTTATATTGTTTTGTTGCAACATAACATCCTTCGGATGGATCTTCAATGTTAGTCTGACTAAAGTGCAAACTCGCAATTGTCGAAATATTCTCAGCCATCAATGCAGGTTGTACTCTTTATTACCACGGTAACATTCTGACCTTAAATTAGCAGCAGAATATTTGTGTTAGTTGAGCAATAAAAGGCAAACCAGATTGCATTCTAGTCACTAGTAATAAATGTATTAATAGACAATGCCTGTGTATGCTGTGTCTTATTTTATGGTATATTTGGGGGGAAAGATTTTTGGCTGATAACAAACATAAGTGGCTGTTAGAATGGATTACATGTATCTACCTGCAACAGCTGTGGACCAAAGAGTTAGTTCAAGTTCAACAGAAGTATAGGGACATAATATTGGTGGGACATAATTTCTTAGTCACTAGGCATGGGGCCACACAGAGTCAACATCACTTTTCTACAGTTATTGCATCAGTGTTTTAAACCGTAAGTGTGTTTTGTTGTTTCGGGAAGATGTAATAGGCTATTTTGCTTGATTGGCCTTAGTGCCGTGGGTGAAATCCTTGATGTTGAGTGGCCTTGCCCCAAAGATCACAAGATTCCATCCCGGCATCAATGCACACAGAACATCCAAACAGTGGTTCCCCACCATAAACACACGTTTAGACAGCACAGAAAACGGCCTATATGCTTTAAACAGGTCAGGAAGTGAGAGGAAGTGTTGAATAGTGAGTGGTTTTACAGTCAATACAAAACAAAAGGTTAAAAAAATTACAATTAAAACCCATGCATGTTAAAGGCTTTTCAAACCCCCATATCAAAAGGCCAGTGAAGCAATAAAAAAAACGCAGTCCACTAATTCTTATCCAATGTTTACAGTGAGGTTAAGGTTAGTGCTTGTGTGTGCGTGTGTGTGTGTGTGTGTGTGTGTGGGGGGGGGGGGGGATACAGGAACCAATCTAGCACTATCTTTCCCTCAAAATCAGCAAGACAAAGGAGCTGATCTGTACTTTAGGAAAGGGAGGAACTAAAAGGCCCACATGCACACTGACAAAGCTGAAGTGGAGAGGGTAGAGCAGGGTTGGAAAAAACTAAAAGGCCAGTGGGTCAAATTCAATTCATTGTGGCCCACAGGAAATTAGAAAAAAGAAAACAAAAAACAGTCCAATCTACTCTTAAAAAATAGAATAGAACTAGATTTAAAGTGATTTTACTGAATGTTTTGTGACCTGTAAATGTTTTTAGAACTGACACTTACTGTAAATCGATTTTGACAAACATTGTATATATTACAAAACAAATGTGCTTCCCTCTGTTGAATTCCAAAATCCCAATGCATCCCTCGAGCCCAGAGGTCTGCTCAGCCCTGGGATAGAGTTGTCAGTTCCACAGGTCCACATCACCAACAAAACTAACTTGGTCCACACAGACCCAGACAGTTGTGAACAGAACACATCAGAGCCTTTAGGAAGCTTACAGTATCTGTCATGGGCCCTCCGATCCTCCAAACATTCCACAGATGCCCCATCATCTTGAAAGGCTTCATCAGCGTTTAGCTGATGATCACAAGGGGCATGACAGGGTGGTTCAAATAGCTGAGTTCATCATGAGGCCACGCTTCCTGTCACCCAAGACTGTCCCACCCTGATCCCATTCACCGGTGCTCCCACCCACACCTTTTGTCTGAGTCTTCAAGACCTCTACAAGAGGCATAGTCAATGACCTCAGCCATCCAAGCGATGCTGCCAAATTAAAGATTCTCAAAAGTCTCTTTTCGCACTATCCCGTCAGTATTGGGTATACTGTATGCTCACATACTAAATTCTGCATACACACACACTCCACAAACACACTCATCACATTACTTCTGTTTATGACGTATTCACTGCTACCCTATCCTATGTGTGATAAACATATACGACCCATACACCTGCACAGGTTAGGGATTTTAAATTCATTATTAATTAGTGTTTCTCTCTCATACCTGTCTCTTTTCATACCTTCTGTGTTGCATTGTCTCTGTTACTCTGTTTAGTTACATTACTTTTCTCCTTAAGTTCCAACCTATTAGGGAGTTCTTCCTGGACACTGTGCATCAACTATGTTGTTGCTTGCTCTTTGGGGTTTCAAGCTGGGTGTCTATAAAAGCACTTTGTGACCACAGCTGTTGTAAAAGGGGCTATATAAAACAAATATTACTTATTGATTGATTGATTAAATACTCATTTTACTGTTAGTTACATATAGCACATCACCATAATCTAGCAGAAATCGTGAATGTTTCTTGCACAATATTCTTTCTATGCTAATGTGACGGACATGATTTGTTCCTATAAAAGAAACAAGTTTTAATATTTAGCTTCCTCACCAACAGTGTAACGTGTGTTTTAAGACAGATTTTCAAGTAACCAAATTGAAAGGTATTTGTAGGAATTAACGCATTCTATAAACAAATCTTTTAGGGTAGTCATTTTGGGGTCATTTTACACTTGGTTGGGTGACGTAGAAAATAGCATATACTTAGTTTTATTGGTAATTAGTAACAACCTATGTGAGTTTTGTAACAGTTAGAATTCAGACAGCAGGTGTTCCCTGTGCAACCTATTCAAGAGAGGGAGATGCAGAGTATAGAACTGTGTCAACAGCATACAAATTATATGTACAATATCTCACATAGTTACAGGTTTCATGAATATAGAGGGAACAATATAGGACCCAAAATGGAACCCTTTGGAACTGCTTTGTAGACTACAAAAAATTTAGATTTAATCCAATCAGTTTGCTGGGTTCAGTCGCTAAGGTAATTTTCAAACCAGAGGCAAGTATTCCTGGCCAGACCCAACGAAGACAACGTTTTCAACAACACTGGGTGATCTACTATATAAAATGCTTTTTACAGGTCAACAAATCTCATCCAAGTCTTTGACGATATGATTTACAACCGGAGTAGTTCTGTACTGTAATAGTACTACGCAACTAGTCAAATATAGCAATCCTGCTCTGTAGCGTTGACAACAGGAAAATAATCACTTTAGCAGAAGAATGAAGGTCAGTGCAGACAACTCGGCAACGGAACTACTGAGCCACACATGGCAACCAGGCTTGGTACCCCGTTGCCAGACAGAATGGACATCTGCAGGCAAAAAAGCCCAACAATAGGGAACAGCAGGGGTACTGTCTCTGGTGAAATCCTATCCTACAGCTAGAGGATATAAAGGAGGCTGTCTACCTGATCCACCTGACAGTCAGCACACAGCTCTGGGGCCGAAAGCAGAATAGACACGGAGAGTATAGAGTGTAGTTACCTCATCCTTGTTGGTGTTGAGTTTTCCATGATTTAAACGCTCTAATCTGCACTGTTGCTAGACATGTCAGTGACTCGGGTGTGAAAGTTTGGTGTCAGCCAAACATTGTCGAGAGATAGTGTGGGGTGGCAACCCCTCTGGCTCTGTCTATCCTCCACTTGGATGAGGGTGTGTATCACTGCTCAGTGAGATCATCAACCAGTGCAGCGTTATACACCTCACAGACCTCTGTCACTATGCTGCCGCTACGCTGGTCCCTGTGGTGATAAAAAAGGCAGGCTATCCCCAATACAAGCAGGGCTACTGCTCAGATAACATCAATTAGGTTATTTCATTGTACACATTATAAAATAATTTGATTTATTACAATCTAGACTGAGGCCATTACAGCATGAATTGAATCCAGCAATATGAGCAGAAACAGATTTCCACCACGGACAACAAGGAAATCGTTATCTAGAATTATGTCTGAAAATGCACCAGAACATAAAAAAAAATCAATATACATAAATGCATTTTATAAACAAAGAGGTATAGAATATTTCAAGAACAATGCTGATTTTATTATATCTTATGATCTACACTCTGTGTAAATAGAAACCAGGTATCAACAGAATAAACTCCCTGGAAAACAGTTCTGGAAAAAGGAATTGTAACTGATGAGACCTTTTTAACAGCTTAACACACCTGAGCAGTGCAGACCTCACAGTTTCCCCCTGGCAGCTGATAATAGAAACAATAAGGTAGTGAACTATTCATGTTTTCAGCAAGATTGAGTGATCTACTGTATCAAACACTTTTAACAGGTAAAAAACCGAGCAACACAGCTCAGTTTCTTATCCAAGGTTTTGACAACATTATGTACAACCATTGTAGCTGCGGTAAAGGTACCCAGCCCAGGTCAAAAAACAAACAGAAATCTGTTCAGAATGCAATTTTCTGATAAAAAGGACCAGGAATAAGTTAGTGAACTCCTCATATTCTGTATCTGTATACTGGTAAAAACTGTATTTTCGGTAATTACACTGATCCTATTCACAACCAGCATTGTGCAACATTGTTTACCAAAGGCCATTTTAATATGACACTGAAAACCAACTAATGAAAAGCAAACACTGTGATGGCAATCCTCGCTCTTTCTAGATCAGAGCATAATGAGTTTTTACATGAGCAGGATGAAGTCTAGCTGTAAGTTCTTGTTTAAGCTGTGGAATAATAACACAGAATCTGGTACTTCTAAAAGCTCTTTTACCTTGAACAACTGTCCAGAGATAATGTCCAAAAACAGTGGTTATGTTTATGCTGCAAGACAATTCTGATTCTTATCAGCTAATCCCGTTCAGGAATGCAGAACCTGTGCTGAACCCACTGTAGTTTAAAGTTCGAAGGTTATGGAACAAGAAACAGTTTAAATAAGGTACAACAGCAAGATTAAGACAATAACCCAAATATTGAAGTGCAAGTCTCATAACATATTTTGCTAACAGCTCTAACTTTGAACATTGTCTTTTTTTTCTCAGAGTCAGTTACGGTAAGATTCTAAGTCAGGTGAAATTGTCTTACCCTGTCACTGGATACCAGCTGCTTCTCTCTCTCGCTCTCTGTCTTTGTTTTCTTTTTCTTTCCAATAGTAGGATGTGTAGTTTCCACACACACACAGTCCCCAGCCACCTTACTCTACCACCAACTGCAAATGAAGGGAGTAGAGAATGTGAGGTGATTGGATTAAGGAGACAGGACGGCGAGGGACAGAGGGAGTGGAGAGAAACAAAAAGAGCAGAAGGGGAGAGACTATTCAGAGAGAGCTACTCTGAGAGTAATGTTGTTAGGATTAGTAACAATTGTGGTGGTCATTGGCTAACTGTCTTCAGTGAACCGTGTACCAAGAACTAAAGTGCTGTGGTGTCTTGCATTATTTATCACCCTATACTTTGTTATTGAAATTCTTGAACTGATGTATACTTAGTCCTATACATGTATAAACCATCACCACTATTTGCTCAATTATCCAAATGTCAGAATTCAGTTATGTATCTCAGTATGTGTTCATCAATAGTTAATAATTAGAGTGAATGAGTCACTTTTCTCCAGTAAACTCTGATTTAATCATTGTCAATTGGTGACCAGTTCAAGCACTTGGTCTGTCTTATCACCTTCCAAGCTTAACGGACTTCTGTAGGCTTGAAACACAAGACTAAAACCAACAAACAGTGACCACTGTTTTTATTTCCCTTCAACTGTCCGTGTACTTTACTGTTTAGTCATGTGTCTCGTGTGTTATCTAACATGTGAATACTTCAATTGAAGTACATTGTTACCTCAGTGAAACGTTAGCCCTGCACTTTACAAAAGCACACCAGGCACTCCCACCGACCCAAAACACCTCCAGGAGTAGGACAGCACCAGCACTGACCCAATACACCTCCAGGAGTAGGACAGCACCAGCATGCAGTACCTCTCCTCCCTTACTGGACATCATTTGCTTTCACAACTGGATCCTGGAAGGAGTGGACTGTGGATTTAAGCAGTACTGACTGAGGATTGGTGGCCAAACTTTTAACTAGAGATAAGTCAGAGATTTCTAATATCCTGGCGGTGACATGTTACAGTGATGCTGCCCTCCTGAGGGGATTGGTTAAACATTAATCTCACTGTCGTGGTTTATAGTTGAGTGGTACGTCGAGGGAGTCGGTTTGATTAACTCTCTGCTCTGACATTTTCTTTCAGTGCATGTTAGACTCACCTCCCAAGACTTCAGTGCATTTTCCTCAGCGTTCTCTACATGGAACATTCAAAGGCAACTACCGTTTGATCCACTGTAAATGATTTGCATCTATCTATCTACGCTTATTTCATTGTGAATGATTATCTGCTATTCTAGAGACCCACAAGAAAAGCGTCTCTCCCGCATCCTGTCGTCAGCGGCCTCCACATGACCTTTGGACAGTCATTACCTTAATTCTGGGTTGGACCCAGACATTTTCTCTGCCCTGCCTAGCTCTGAGACAGGAAGAAACAACACCAACACAGCCGTCATACTGCTAGTCACTCCATGAAAACCACACGCAAACACACACACACACACACACACACACACAAATAACTAGCTAGTATATAACAAAAACAACTAGCCACAAATAAGTAGCTAGTGTCTGTTTTCAGGGTTCTCTCACTCTCTCTTTCACTCTGTCCTCTTGTTATTTTCAGGGTTTTACAGTTTTTGAAGTAAAGGTGGTTTTTAGTGTTTTTTCTCTCGTTATTGTCATTTTTTCTTCTGTTACGAGGAGTTGTATTTCCATACCCAATGAACCAGATCATCTCAGAAGTCATAACATTAAGCTAGACAAAAAACAATGGAAGCTTCTCTTATTTTGACTGATGAGATAACCCCATTAATATTATATAGTCAAATAGATAGCGCCCTGTGTCTCACAATATAATATTATCTTTGATAATGTCCTGTAGGCGGACTGCAAATACTGTGTCATGTTGGGTTAACTGTACCTGTCATCTGTACAGTTTATAGCATCAATTTAGTGCTTCTGTCCATCTACGCCCAGTCATTCGTATATAAGCTACATGAACCGCCTACTGATGATTCCTGATATAAAGTAGCCCAGGGCGAGAGTTTCATAAGCAAACCAAGATTAAAATTATTTCTAACACACTTCTCTCAGAAACTTTACCTGAAATGGAAAACATTACAAAGTAGATTACAAAATGTCCCATCTCAAGTTGTTTTACTTGAATCAAATACAAAAAAATTAAATATTTCTCAAACAACTGGAGGTCCAGTCCAGAACAGTGCACACCACTTAATGGAGTGATGTCATTTCATTTGAAAACCTTTATATTTCAACAATCAATTTGAGAGAATAATTGTGCAAACTATAAACAGTCTAGGATATCCATTCATGGAATTGTTCTGAACTCAGGGCCCTCCAAGCTCCAATAACACCCTCTCAGTGAGGACTAGAGAAGGGTTTTCTTTATTCCTGAGATCTGTTCAGTAGAGGTCCCTGAAGCCCAGAGTCCTGTTATGACACACACAAAGTAGTTGATTGAATACAAATCAGAATGAATGGTAACATAACTCCAATAGTGTTTTATTCAGTGTGAGCTGCTCAGTGTGTCTCATTCAACGTGAGGTGATCAGTGTGTGTCTCATTCAACGTGAGGTGATCAGTGTGTTTTATTCAACGTGAGGTGATCAGTGTGTTTTATTCAGTGTGAGCTGCTCAGTGTGTTTTATTCAACGTGAGGTGATCAGTGTGTTTTATTCAACGTGAGGTGATCAGTGTGTTTTATTCAACGTGAGGTGATCAGTGTGTGTCTCATTCAACGTGAGGTGATCAGTGTGTCTCATTCAACGTGGGGTGTTCAGTGTGTGGGCCCACCGCTCAGGGGATCTGTCTCGGGTGAGGGGCTCTGGGGTGGACCACAGGGGTCTGCTGGGGCTGAGAGAGTGTCGGAGGTGAGGAGAAGAGGAACGCATGCCGGAGGTGGAGCACGAGAGGCCCTGGCGACGCAGCTCCTGCACTGCCCTCTCCCTGAAAGACAGAAAGCGTGTGAGAGAGAGGGAGCGAGACGGTAAGACAAGCCTTTACAGCCAGCAAGAAGAGACAGACGGACTTACAGACCTCTCAAATCGCTCGGTGGAGAGCTGTCTCTTGGTCATGTCTAGGTCAGCCTCTAGATGCGCTGCACGGGTCCTCAGAGTAGCCAGCTCTCTACTCTGAGAGCTCCTGACAGAGGAATGGGGACAGTGAGCGCGGACAAACCAACAGACCAGGACAATCAAACCGTTACGAGGCCAGGGGAAGGGACCAGGCTTACGCCTTGCTGTCTGCCGCGCTCAGCTGGTCCCTGAGCAATGCCATCTCCGTCCGTCTCTCCTGGGAGTTCCGCTCTCTGTGGAGCTCCTTTTCCCTGGACACCAGCGTGGACTCCAGGCTCTTCGTGCTCAGACGCTCGCTGGACAGCTGCTTCCGGAGAAGCTCCACCTCGGAGCGGTAGGTATCCAGCTCGCGCTTCAGCTACGACCGCACACAAAGATACGGTGCATTGAAGACGCGCGTCCCTGGCGCACACACACACATACACACACCTTCCCCTAACCCCCGACACCAGCCCATAACTCACAGCCTCCTTCCTGGCGTCCAGTTTAACACAGAGTTCCCGGGTCCTGTCCAGGTCGGTCTGGGCTGCAGTGCGCTCCCCCTGGGCCTTTCTAAGCTCCTCCTCAGTGTGGAGCAGACTGCTGTTGAGCTGGGACACCTGGCTGATGGAGCTCCGCTCTGCACACAGCACCTAGAACACAGAACACAGAACCACAACCTCACCCCAGAGTAGACTGGTTAACTTCAGAGAAAACTGCCTTGGGAAAGTTTTTTGCCTCATATTCCTGTTATGTCGGACCAGACCTGGACTCAAGCTATTGCTTGTCGGACTTGGGTCGGACAAGGCTTGAATTTTTATATGAGAGCTCTAGTCCTGGATCACCTTCATTAAGCACCATAGTAAAATGTAACAAAGTCAAATCACTATCTACTGGAAACTTTAGATAGTCCAACTCTGTTTTAGTCCATTTGCACCTTGAATAAATATAAGCTATTACAGGATATGGACTTTGAAAATCAATCCTAAATAACAGTGAGTGGGTTGGACTGACCTCCTGTAGTCTGGCCTCCAGAGATTCCACCTTCTCCTGGAATTGACATCTCTCTGTGTCGGAGGTCATTAGCTCAAACCTCAGCTCGCTGACTATCCCCTGCCAGCTCTCCGCTTGGGCAGACACATGCCAGTGAGCTTCCTGGTGATCCCTGCACTCCCGTTCCTGGTGCACATTCAGACATGTTCATCTTGTAGGAAAACAGTGCAAGTGAACAGTTCTTGGCTATCAGTCCCTTCCCAACTCCATTCGGGAAAATGTTAAGAGGAAGGGGAACAAAAATGAGTGCTATAATCAGACATGAGGAGGGAAGTGACATGTTCCTCAATTAAATATAACCACCCGATCAAAGGCTGAAATGTCCTCTCCCACGGATGTTAGATGATACCTTGGTGGAAAGCAGGTTCTCAATGCGAGAGACGTCGGCCGCGTAGTTCTGTACTTTCCTCTGTAGCTCCTGGACCTCCTGAGCGGAGTCATCAGACTTCAGCTCCAAGGCCTGGACATCAGCACAACCCACGTCAACACATGGCATACTGAGTGGCTGTGCTACTAACGAGATAACGGCCAAGAGACGTGCTATATCGCGAATAAAACAACATCATGGCCCCGTGCTTTGGCCTTCATCCAGGACCTGGGATTTCTAACCAATCTGAAAAAGAATTTGCCTTCGTTCCCCACACATGAGTCAGGAGGTTTTGTCATCTGACCTGGTTGTCAAGGCGGATCTTGTCCAGTTCCTCTCGGAGCTGAGCGTTCTCCTTCAGGGTGGCGTCCTTCACCTTCACCATGGCCCCAAGCTCCTCCTCTGTTTCATCCAAGCGCCTCCTCAATGCCTCCAGCTCGCGCTCCCGTCCCATCAGCGCCCCACGGGCACTCCTGGTGGGTCAAAGGTCAGATGATCAGTTAGGGAACCTTGGGAAAGCGTATTGGTATGTGACGCTGCTGTGTCAAATCCGTGGATCTGTGGTTGACGCTGACTCACTCAGCTGATGTTTCCAGCTCCTCAATGGTCAGCCTGAGATTTCTGATGGTTTTCTCCTGAAAACACGTGGAAAAAAGGTGAATAACCGATACAGACAAATTCCATTGTTAGACAATCTGAGGTAGTCAGTCCTCGGTTTGAAAACAGTCTTTAAAGGTTGAACAAAATCTTGTCAACCTGTGTGTTCTTCCTGAGCGTGAGAGAATGTGGCAGTTCATTTATTACTTTGTCATCCAGTTGGTTGTGGGCAAAGCCGAGGAGGTCAGCCTTCTTCTCCAACTGGTCGTCCAGGGAGTCCCTGCTCTGGGTCAGGTCAGTGACAGTGGACTCCAGACCTTCCACCTCCCGTCTCAGATCTGACACCTGCCTCAGTAAACAGTCTGATACAGCAGATGTGTTAGCATTTATGAAGGTTATTTACAACAACGGTATGACACACGCAAGCATGTAAGTAAACGCACACACACACACACACACACACAAACACACACACATGCACGCACACAGGTCTTGCCTCACCGTTTTTCTCATCCAGTAGTTTGTTCCTCTCCTGGTAGTTCTGCAGCTCTCCGATGCGGGAGGTCAGTCGGCGCTGGGTGTCACTCAAAGCGTTCTGTATCTCACTGTTAGACAGTCTGAGGAAGTGCTCAGCAGATTTGATTGATATTTTATTACGCCCCTTGAATTTGGTTATTTTGTCATGCTATTTGACTCACATACACGTGTAAATTGAACCCACCGACTTGCCCAGTAGCGCTAACTTCTGTCCTACCTCAGAGTCCCACACTCATTCCTAGTCCTGCTGAGTTCCTCCTCAGCAGAGGTCAGCTTCCTTCCCAGGGTGTGGATCTCCTCCTCAAGCCCCATCGCGGTCTCTCTCATTACGGCCAGATGGCTCCGGTGATCTCCCCTTTCCTGCTCCAGCTACAGACAGTGTCGGTATCACCCACAGAAATGGTTAGAAGTCTTAACTGGGAGAGAGCGGGTTCCAGCATGGACCTCGCCATTAAAGGCAACTACCGTTTTAACGTAGTCAACGGGGTGGGACATAAAACATAATTGGATGATCAACGCCGATGATGTGGTCATGTTCTGGATAGGTCTGTCTACGTTACCACCAGTGAAGATGATTTAAATATATGTAGTATTCTCCTCCCTCACTGTGAGAATGGCTGCCTGCAGGTCGTCGGCCCTTTGCTCAAGATGGGCCCTCTCACTGATGGCTGTCTCTTGGGAAATCTGTCCACGCACAGACATAATGCACTTACAAAACTCTTTCACATATACCCTTTTCATAGAGGTCATTAGAGGACCGTGCTAGGACGGGCAGAAACAGCCTTACTCTCCGAGCTGGTGGATATACTGACCTTGAGCCTCTCTCTCAGACTGTCCCTCTCAGTGCTCATACGGTGGAGGTCGCCCGTGGCCTGGTCTCTCTCTGCCTCCACGCGCTTCAGGACGCTCTGAGCCGACACAGTGACACTGCTCTTCGCCGCGCGCGACGTTCTGGACTTCAGTACCTCGCGACGCAGCGACGTAATCTCCTCCTGGGCCTGCGACATTATTTCCAATTATTCTGGATCTGAGCCAAGAGAACTGTCCGACAGACGGTGTTTTGCTGGAGCGAGCCATCCTCGAATCCGTGGCACCGACCTGCTCATAGCGCACCCGGGTCTTGTCCCTGTCGGCAGTCAGTACTTTGACGTTGGCCTGGATCTCAGACAGGTGGCGCTCGTACTTCTCCAACATGTTCTGCATCTCGTCTCGCTCCCTCAGGACCCTGATCAGCTCCGAGTCAGAACTGCCTCCCTTCCCCACATACACAGTAAACTACAGGTTACGGTGGCACCGGCAGTATGGGCATTAATACGACACACTGGTGGGATAATTACCTGTTCGTGCCAGTGTAATAAGAGATGTGTGACACTGGGGGGCAGTGTAACAGAGGCTTTGGTTCGGGTTCTATTTCTCAGAAAGACATTTCTCTACCTTGACGGGGGAGTGCCGCGTGGGGCTGCGGCTCTGCGGAGGCCTCCGACTGGGGCTACAGGAGCGCCGGGCCCTCAGCATCCTCCTCGAGCTCTCTGCTTCCCGTCCGTCACAGCCCCCCTCCTCGTCCACGACGCGCAAGGAGTTGCCGAGACGAGAGCCACGCCTCCCCCCGCCCTCCAGACCGGCGTGCAGGATCCGATCTCTCTCTGTAGGAGAGCTGACAGCGTTACTTCTCGTTCTAGCATCCTGTTTTTTGGTACTCTCTCTCCCCTAGGTCCAGTTCCAGAGTAACTCACCTGTGAGGCTGAGCTTCTGCACAAGCCTACTCAGACTGTCTCTCTCCTGGTGCAGCTTGTCCAATAAGGCCTGAATGTCCCGCTCCTGATTCTGTGCTACCGCGGGATTTCGCTGGGTCGCAAGGTATACAGGTTCAGTGTCTGCCGACTCGCTATCCTGAGACATAACCCAGAGGCCAGGGTGGATGGTGAAAGTATACTATGCGTTATGCTATTTACTTAGCGCCTGTTGAATTGTACTATATAAATGTATAAATCGTAGACTTACAGATGTGAATTTGGTTATGGTTTCCTCCAGTGAAGTAATCGTTGTCTGCAGGTTTTCAATGACGCTCTACAAATCCAAACCAAAACTATTGTTACAGTTTATACATTTCGATCACACCCTGTCTTTGCACTGTTTAATCTCCAGCCCACCTTTGCTTGCTGTGCGAGGTCCTCTGTTGTCTCCCGTGCAGATGCCTGGTCCGGCTTCTTCCTGCAGCTAAGTCAGTGTATCGATACGGCCAGGCTCCTGTTGGTTCCCCAAAGACAACTTCTAAACCTCCTTGTCCTCTGTCTCCCCCTGCAGCTGCACCTGCTCAGCTTGAACAACCACAGTCTCTGCAGCATAGGAAGGACAAGGGCATTAGGTGAACGTGAATAAAACACGATGTGTGTTATTGTCTGAAATAAGGCACACTGTGCAAACTGTAGACGTTGCCATGGTAACTAAATCCTGGTCCCTTTCAATATTGACTCTTGACCTTACCAACAAACGGCCGGCGCAGTTAAGTTCCTCATTTGGCAAAACGCTGATTTTAAGCTAACTTAATACTGGTTTATTTATTAACAAGGTAACTATTTTACAAGTATTGTATTCAAAATCACAGTAATCCTGCAACCTAACGGTAACGCAACAAGTCTCACAATAAGACGGGCTTCGACCAGAACTAAACACTTCGAGCTCACCTAAAGAAAGGAGCTCGATCTACTTGCGGGCGGAGATAGCTAGATTAAGATTTACTGATTACAGGTCACTACTGTAGCTACGGTAATAATCAATGGTAAGAAGATTGCTTGATATACATGTTAATAGATTTAGGATAAAGGTACTAGCTAACGATTTTACATCCGCTGCTAAACACAAATATTGTTTGTGACAGAGTTCTTCGACTTACTTTTTATGGGTGAAATGGTTATAACTTAGCTGTTAGCTGCGTAAGGGCATCTGGTTAAATCTCTAGGGCTTGCTATTGTAAACCTTGAACGACTACTAAACCGCTTTTCATCGGTATAAAAGAGCCGACCAATGAGATGTTAGGATTCGATAGGAATTCGAGATGTCTCAAACTCACAAACCAATCAGTAAAAGCTTTTCTTCACGTTTGCGTTCGTTACCTTGACGACGTAACGTACTTCGCTACACAGACAACACGTGTTGATAACGTTTTCATAAACGTAAAATATGAGCGTGTACTAAAACCATACAAAAGCCTAGCTCAAGAAGTATCATGCAAAGTTGAATGCATCAAAATGACAGATTTAAATATATTTTCATTGCATTCGTTTTCGATACAATATTGTGGTTCTTCAGGGTGACTACTGAAGAAAGTTGCATTGGGAAACTGAATTTTGGAAGCCTACCAGCCTATTCAACGTTTTGACGCTGATTTCGCAGAACACGTATTTACCTATAATCTTCTTGACAAATTAAAATTAGCCAAATATCATATTCCAACCCTTCCCCGCATAAACCATCAAATTCCACGTTTGTCAATATACAAAGTATACCACTAAGTGGCGATGTAAGCCCAGCGTCACAAATCGGAAAGAAATTTATCGATGTCACTCCAGAACGGAAGGTGGCGGTGTTACAACAGCAATACATGGAATCTATTCAGAAAACCATTAGGAAGAATAGCGGAAGTGTGTGTTCAACAACTGTGTGGATTCCAGGACCTCATTGATTTGAAAGAGTATTGTAATTGAACATTCGTTTATTTTTGACAACTGTATTGCACAGACGTTTACAGAGAAACAACACCGGCGCGATGATTGTTAAGACATTATCGAACTTGCATACACAATCCCAATCCTGTTTTCGATGTCTTCGTGCTAAGAGCACATTGTCAGCTGTCATTGACGAGACTGTTAATTCAGGACTGATCCTCAAATCCATGTCAACAGACGTATTTGAAAACTTAGCTTTGGAGGACTGGATACATGATCACGTTGATCTCCAAACCCGGAGTATACTCTTTTTATGGAGAAACGCCCCAGCGGTGGTAATAGGTAGACATCAGAACCCATGGCAAGAGTGCAACCTTCAGGCAATGAGACAGAAAGGGATACCACTTGCCAGGCGACGTAGTGGCGGCGGAACTGTATTCCACGATTTGGGAAATGTAAATTTGACTTTCTTCTCGTCCAAGAAAAAGTACGACCGTCACAGGAATCTCCAAGTCGTGACGAGTGCTCTGAAAGGACTCAGGCCAGACCTAGATGTACGTGCTACGGAGAGGTTTGATATATTGCTGAATGGCCACCATAAAATTTCAGGAACCGCTGCTAAATTGGGGAGGACAGCAGCATACCACCACTGCACTCTGCTATGTTCAACCGACAGAGTACTGCTATCAGCAGTGCTAAAACCGACCTGCCAAGGAATTCACAGCAATGCGACGCAAAGCGTTCCATCTCCTGTGAAGAACCTGCTTGATGAGGACCCGACCTTGGACGCAGACACTATCATGGAAGCAATCGCATCACAGTACAACACAGAGTTTGGTTTCAGCAGCCCTATAACAAATGTGGATCCAAGTGACGAGCTGCTCTTACCTGGCATACAAAAAATGGCCCATGAACTGCTGGCATGGGAGTGGATATTTGGAAAGACCCCTAATTTCCGTATCTGTACGACTTTTGAGATGAAAGATGGCACATCTATATGCAATGTTACTTTGAACATGGAT
This sequence comes from Esox lucius, assembly GCF_011004845.1. Taxonomy (NCBI): domain Eukaryota; kingdom Metazoa; phylum Chordata; class Actinopteri; order Esociformes; family Esocidae; genus Esox; species Esox lucius. Next base: position 12,075,733 of record NC_047590.1, read on the forward strand.
ATCAAGAAAGGCATAATAGAATATTGTCACATTGATGTACCCTCAGACTGGCTACCCATGGAGTTGTCTCAAGAGTTTTCTTCGCACCTGATAGGGGGAAAGTGTTGTCCATATGAGATGTCAGTACTTGCAGCAGAATTGCTAAGGACAGCCTCACGTAATAAGGAACTGGGAAGAAAAATGTATAATCTGTGCAAAAAAGTTATCTTCATGATGTGAATAAAGCAGTTATTTTGAAATGTATTGAGTTTTACTGTGTTTTGTATTATGGGACAGGAGATATCCCTGCTACATGGAAGGACAGCTCACTGTATATTGGCTACAACCTACAAAGTAAAAATCAGAGGTTTATCTGTATCCCTTGGCCAGAATCTACAATTGGCTTCAGTCTAGTGGTATTGCTTAGCCACCATAACAGTCATGCAACAATCGAGCCATTTCAGCAGAAACTGCTCCTTGTTGAGTGGTAGCAGTAATTGGTAGCAGTGCTTATGGAAAATGCATTGGTTGCCTATCCAAGCAATTATTACATTTTCAGCTGTTGACATCATTCTAAGACAATCTTCTGTGGACAGATATGTACTTTTGATTCCAGTACAGCAGCAGACTGTGGCATATGGTACAACTAGAAGCTGGTCTGTAAAACCTGACCTATATATTCACATAATGTACACATTTATTGTTTATAAGATCTGAAACCCTATTTTACCTGGGATAGTGGTCAAAACTGAAACTCCGCTTTGGTAACCTATTTAGTTCCACATACTAGTAACAATGCGACCCAAAACAGATTCCATATTTGGTGTCAATATATTTTTCTAGTCACTAAACATTTTCTAGACCACATTGAACATTTTAATTTAAATCATTAATCATTCCTGCAGTGTCAGATTTTTCATGCAGTACATAATACTTCAGTTCAAGTATTTTGATATACATTTTAGAAACATATAAATTAAAAGCATATATTATAAATCACATACACAGTTGTGGCCAAAATGATTGGCGTCCTTGCACTTTCTTCAAATAACTCATAATTGTCTCTAAAAAATTAGTTGAAATTTATCAAAGTATTTGCTGTCTTAAATTCTTTATTTCACTGTTAATATTACAGAATCTTTGTTTTGATTCAGAAACTAATATATCCTTTTAAGTCAGAAAAAAAACAGACATGGCTGTGCCACAATTATTGACACCCAAGACTCAATATTTGCACTGCCTTTGGCCAAAGTAACTACAACTAAGTTCCTACAGAAATGGATGAGCTTCATGCAACTATACACTAGCAGTATGTCCCTTGTCTTGTGCAAACTGCTTCAGTTCTCCTATTGCTGTTGTAAGATCTCTCTACAGGTGTTAATTAGATTTTGAGTCATTACTAGTCACTTCAGAACAGACCAGCATAGTATCTGGAATCATTCATTCATTTAAAGTTTGTTTAGGGTCATTGTTCCATATGGTAGACCCATGACCTTCAACAACCACACAACTTTCTGACACTAGGTTTGACACTGTGCTCTAAAATGCCTTGATATTTTTCTGATGTCACAATGAAATGGACACATTGAATGTATCCAGTGCCAGAGGCAACAAAACAATCCCAAATTATTACTCTTTTAATAATCTTTCTTGATAGCATTTGGTATGGTGGAAACATGAACAGTTCTCTGGAAATGGACATGTAGCCTCGAGATTGTCCATGCTAGGCTATAATCTTGTGTCTGACCATAGACAATTCTCTGGTTTTCTTTCTATTCTCCCGGCTCCATTGCATTACATACAGTGACACAAACCGGAGAATGCGTGCTTTTCTTTATTCAAACTGATTGAATTTGTGATTTTCATAGTTATCCAAAGGTGAGTTCAATTCAAAAGTAGAGTCAAATCAGCTGCTTGAATTCAAATTATCTGTAACTACTTCTACAAGGTAACAATAATATTGTTTAGGCCATTTTACTATTTAGTCAGTTATGCTGGTATTTGCAAAACAATGGAATACAAACAGGGTGTATATGCCCAAAAACTTATCAAGATCAGATCGATTTAAACCTAGCATTTCAAACAAAAACAGATTAAAAAAAATAGTTCTGATTCAATACTCAGAGTCAGAGAGCAACGGAATCATGAACATTTATTACGTTATGGACTTGAATGGGTTAATAAACATGCCCTTAACACATTTATAATGTAATCGGCTTAGTTCTTTATGCGGAAAGTTTGCGCAGTAAATATGCCCTTCAGCACAGGCAAAAGAATTGCTCTGCAACTGCGCAAGATGTTATTTTTGAACACACAAATTCAACAGCGCTTGCGCAATTGTCTTGTATGAACAACCATATGTGTTGTATCGGTGAACGAGGCTGAGCATTTTGGATTAAAAAAAACAAAAACAGAATGGGGAAGAAACAGAAAAAGTCAGGGGAAGACAGGTACATGGTTGTGTCCGGCATGTCATACAATTTGAGAAAGTAGTGATGTATGCGACAGATATCTATGAAAGCAGCTAGCTAGCTATACCACAGATGGTCATACGTTGAGCTCGATAGCATTAGCATGATACTGATAGCCATGAGTTTTCATGTGGCGGCAGATTGCTTTGGATAGGCCTCCGGTCTCGATAAGCTATACCCACGCAGTTATATTCTTCATGGAGAATGAATGAACCAATGTAGCTATATCTCTTACATACATATTTTTATGCATTCCGAAATAAGCACGCGGTGATAATCTAGCTATTATGAACGAAGTTAGCACGACTTATTCTGCTACGTTGGCTTTTTGTTAGCTAACTAACATTGTGTGATTTTTACCTAGCTAGCTAACGCAACGTAAGTTAGCCAACTACCCAGCTAGTTTCCATGCAGCTAGCACACTAAGAGAAGTGGCCTGTTTATGGGGAAAGTATACATAACCGGCCATGTTAACTCGAATATATGATGAGGTCTAGGACGACATTGCCATCAAGGTATTGCTGTATCTTTTAGTCAGTGACAACACCAGTGGGGACCTCCAGCCTGGCTGTACGCCTGGCCTGCAACATCATCCCTTTTCATTGTACTGTCAAAAAGGGCCCTCATTCATTGTCCCCACACTGTCCCCTCACGCTTGAGTGTCCATCCAATGGCTTTGTCTCCACGTGAATCACCGAGGTCACATCATGCAATTGGTCATAGCAAAAATCACCTCCGGTTCTTTCTAGATAGGTTTGAAGTCTTAGTTGAACTGCTTGTTCTCTGGGTCCTCAGAATAAACAGTATGCTCACAATGAACTCTTATTCCTAACTAACATTAGCAGTTGCAGTGTATTAGTTTACACTCTGCTAAAAAAACGTATCCAACGTGGTTGTTCATAGAGGGATGATCCATGGATTCTGACACAAGTCTCATGGAGGTCTACAAAGTATGCTTGCGTCTGCAAATTGCACAACCTGCTGGCTGTGGGAATGAGCTTTGACAGATAAGAGACATTGACACCGTAAGGCTACGTCCTGTGCTGGCTTGGTGTCGGCTAGGTAGCTGGTAGAGTTAAATACTGTCTGACCTGCTGTGACAGTCTGTGACAGGGCTGGCAAAGGGTCTGGTCTAGAGAGACAGCCCCGGACTTTACAGGCACTGGTTTGTTTAAACCATTATTGCTAGTATTACAAGTAAGTGAAAGGAATACAATTCATACCTCTCCTGTATAGTTTTCTGCTTTTTCCTGGTTTCACCTCCCTGTGATTGAGTGTGGACGCTTCTTCCGGGTTATGCCAGGGGCTTTGTCCGTTCAAACAGAGAGGTGCTTTCCACTGCTGATGCAACAGACATGCAAGGACACTAGCCTCACAGTTTGTATTAAGGGCTAAGACAGATTAGATTGTGTGTTCTTAGCCTCTACATCCATGTGCTGCTGGTAAGAGACTTTTAGTTGTGGTTTGATTGAGGATGGGACGTCGATAGTTGATGGTTATCTTTCGTTTTCATCTTGAAGATTTGAATTGACATTTTCAGAATAAAGCTTGATCCAAGGTGTTGTGTGGTTGTCACTGGCACACGTCCCATAGTCAGGGCTGAGTTGTTGTTTCTGTGGACTTGTTCTAAGAGTCTGGGTGAAGTCTTCGAAGCCGTCGTCGTTTTTCTGTTTGTGACTGTAGCCACGTTTTCTGTCCAGCTGTGAAAGGCACATCTGTGTAGAATGTGTTAATACGATCACAGCTGCAAATATTTAACCTCACACATTCTTTTCAGTTTTCGGGTTTATTAGGCTATGTAATATTCAGAAATCTGGGCTTAGAAGCAGGTGGTTGGTAGTAGGTGTTTTGTGATCGACTGTTTTGCCATGTGTGAAGTTCCTCATTTGCTTTGCCTCGTTTTAGTGCCAAAGATGATGGCATCGACATCGACAAGCTAGCAGCAGAAATCGAAGGTGCAGGAGCCTCCAAGGAACAAGGCAAAGGAAAGGCCAAAAAGAAGAAAGAAAAAAAGGAGGATTTTGAGTAAGTCTTTATTCCTCTCTCTCTCCAACAGTAATTGATGCTGCTACATTTCTTTTCCTATTTCTATTCTTCCTCTAGCCTTTTGCAGTCTACTCTAAAAATGGTGGTGGTTTGGTCTTTTACAGTGAAGATGACATCCTAAAAGAGCTGGAGGAACTATCTCTAGAAACCACAGGGGCTAAAGGCTTCAAGGTACCTTATAGCCCAATGCTTACCCACATACGTAATGACACCATACAAGGCTAGCAGGCCCGTTGTCCTGGATTCTACTCATCACTTTTCCACTTCCACAGAAAGCAGACGAGCCTGAGAGTGCCCCTGAGGCAGCCCTGCCCACCAAGGCAGAGAAGAAGAAGACACGGAAAGGCAAGCGGGCCAGCCTGGAGGATGACGAGGGGGACGACAAAGAGGTTTTGGGTACGGGTGACGTGGAAAACGGCGGAGGGGAAAAGGAGAAGAAGAGCGCTGCTGCCCCCGCTGCTGCTCCTGCTGGCTCAGACTCTGAGGACGAGGGCTCGCAGAACCGCCGGAGACCCAAGGCAGGGAGGAAAGACAGGGCGGCATCGGATGAGGACGTGGTGGATGAAGATGGTGGCGCGAGGAAAGCGGGAGAAGGTGGGGGCGGCGGAGGAGGAGGAGCGGAGGATGATTCAGACGGCTCAGTCGACGCGTCGCAGGCGGGGAAAAAAGGCAAGAAGAAGAAGGGGAAAGCCAAGGCCGACAGTGAGGATGAGGAAGAGGAGGAGGGAGCCTTCAAGATGAAGACTGCCGCTCAGAAGAAAGCAGAGAAGAAGGAGAGGGAGCGTAAGAAGAAGGAGGAGGAGAGGGCTAAGCTGAAAAAGCTGAAGGAGAAGGAGGAGGAGAAGGAGGGTGTTACGGAGGTGGCGGCCCCTAAGAAGGAGAAGGCGGTGGTGAAGAAGAGTGAGCCTGCAGCCCCAGAAGCAAAGGCTGCTGCCGAGATGGGAGATCAGGACGCGGCGGATCCACAAGGAGAAGGTGAGATTTTCGGAATGGACCTACTGTCTGTGTCCATTCCACTTCCTCATACATGCTTTGCTGTTGCACTTGGCTGTTGGCTCACAGTGATTATATAGGTCGTACCTAACTAAGGGGCACATTGTGGTTCTGTCTGACGGATCTCTCCTGGGTTTTTGTGTTCCTCCAGAAGAGGAAGGGGGAGACAAGAAGGGCAAGAAAGACAAGAAAAAGAAGAAGGGAGAGAAGGAGAAAGAGAAGGAGGAGAAAAAGAAGGGACCCAGCAAAGCTACGGTGAAGGCCATGCAGGAAGCGCTGGCTCGCATGAAGGAGGAAGAGGAGCGTGCGAAGAAGGAGGAAGAGGAGAACCTACGTCGCATGGAAGAGCTGGAGGCTCAGAGACTGGAACAAGTTAGTCTCACGCACACACACACACACGCACGCACACTGTACCCGCCTTGACCTCTAACCTCTGTCTTCTTACATGAAACCCATACAGGAGCGCCTCGAACAGGAGCGCAAAGAAAAGAAGAAACAGAAGGAGAAAGAGAGGAAGGAGAGGCTGAAAAAGGAGGGCAAGCTGCTGACCAAGTCCCAGAAAGAGGCCCGGGCCCGGGCAGAGGCTACCCTGGAGCTGCTGAAGGCCCAGGGTATCGAAGTGCCATCCAAAGACGAGTCAATGCCAAAGAGGAAGCCGGTGTACGGAGACAAGCGGAAAAAGAAGCCCCAACATGCACAGACCCCTGAAGGTAACCACCTCCACCAACCACTTCACATCCCTTCTCAATCTGCCGGCCGTTTGTTCATTGCCCTCTCCCCCTGTCAGAGACCTCCGAGGTGATGTCGCCCACGTCGGAGACGGCCGAGCCCCTCCTCTCGCCGATGGAGGTGGAAGCTCCAAAAGTCGAAGGTAAAGCGGACCAGGTCTTGCAGACGGATGAATCTGACTAATTTTTTGTTTTGCCTAAATCTCATCCTGTCTCGTGCCCCCCCCCACCCTCCAGAGGTGGAACGAAAAACAGAAGCTGCAGTGGATGACTGGGAAGCCATTGCTGAGACCATCGACCAGGAGAAAGGTAGGGAGATCCCTTTGAAGGTTTTATCAGTGTGGGCCGGTGGCGTGTTCCCCCCTGCTGAGACCTGCCCCCCCCCCCTCCACAGAGCTGAAGAAGGTCCACATCGAGGTGAAGCCAGAGACCCCAAAACAGCCCCAGCAGAAACCTCCATCACAACCGGAGGAGGACGACGAGGAGGACGACGAGGATGAGGAGGACGAGGAGGACGAGGAGGAGGGGGTGAACGAGGAGAGTGAGGAAGAGGAGGAGAAGGACGAGAGTCAGGCCCACACGCAGCAGGCCAGTAAGAGGAGGGGTGGGAAGGACAGCTCCGAGTCCAGCAGTGACAGTGACTCAGACGACGATCGCACCAAAGAAGAGCGCATCTACGATAAGGCCAAAAGACGCATTGAGGTAGACACACACACACACAAATATTATTTATGAATATATATGCTGACACACACACACACACACACCGTGAAGTGTTGTAACAGGATGCTGGTCCCCCGTGTAGAAACGGCGAGCGGAGAACATGAAGAACATCAACCTGGAGCAGCTCCGCTCCCCGGTGGTCTGTGTACTGGGCCACGTCGACACGGGCAAGACCAAGATCCTGGACAAGCTGAGACACACACACGTCCAGGACGGAGAGGCTGGTGGCATCACCCAGCAGATAGGAGCCACCAACGTACCTCTGGAGGCCATCATAGAGCAGACCAAAATGGTGAAGAACGTGAGTACCGGACCTGTCTCTCCTCCTCCGACACTGATACACCAAGCATGATGGATCTTAGGAGACGGCTGGTGGTTAATGGGGCTTTCTTCATTTGTGTCCTCTTCAGTTCAACAGCGAGTCGATTAAAATCCCTGGGATGCTCATCATCGACACCCCGGGCCACGAGTCTTTCAGGTAAACCCTTTCAGAAGTGACTGTGTGTTTGCCTGTCTCTGTGTGGTCTCCCTCACCACAGAGAGACAGAGATGTGGTCTCTGTGTGGTGATCGAGAGAGACCACACCTGTGTCACTGTGTGGTGATCGAGAGAGACCACATCAGTGTCTCTGTGTGATGAGAGAGAGACCACATCTGTGTGTCTGTGTCCAGTAACCTGAGGAACCGAGGCAGCTCCCTGTGTGACATCGCCATCCTAGTGGTAGACATCATGCACGGCCTGGAGCCTCAGACCCTGGAGTCCATCAACCTGCTCAAAGAGAAGAAGTGCCCCTTCATCGTAGCCCTTAACAAGGTCAGTTTTCACCGGGGTCAAAGGGGCAGCATTGTCTTACAGTCTTCAGTGCCCTTGGATCCACCTGGAACCGGTAGGCGTAAGTCACTGGTCATGGTTCTCCCTACCCCTTCTTCCTCAGATCGACCGTCTGTACGACTGGAAGAAGAGTCCGGACACGGACGTGGTGGCCACCCTAAAGAAGCAGAAGAAGAACACCAAGGACGAGTTTGACGAGCGGGCCAAAGCAGTCATCGTGGAGTTCGCCCAGCAGGTTGGGAGCTGGGAAAACAGTCTGGGAGTTGACCCTTTTGACGTGTGAGACGCGTCTGTTGATGTGTCTTTGTGTTGGTACAGGGCCTGAACGCAGCCCTCTTCCACGAGAACAAGGATCCCAGGACGTTCGTGTCTCTGGTGCCCACATCAGCCCACTCCGGGGACGGCATGGGCAACCTGATTGCCCTGCTGGTGGAGCTCACCCAGACCATGCTGGCGCGTCGCCTGGCCCACTGCGACGAGCTCAGGGCTCAGGTCATGGAGGTGAGACGGACCGCTCCGCTGTCACTTCTAGAGATGAGGAAGGGGCCTGGTGCTGAGCCCTGAGCTGTCGTTTCCAGTTAACGCTGGCCTGGTGCTGTGTGGTTCGGTACTGAAGTCCTCGTCTGTCCTCAGGTGAAGGCCCTGCCTGGGATGGGTACCACCATAGACGTGATCCTGATCAACGGGGTTCTCCGGGAGGGGATGACCATCATCGTCCCAGGGGTGGAGGGGCCCATCGTCACCCAAATCAGGGGGCTGCTGCTGCCCCCACCCATGAAGGAGCTCCGGGTCAAGGTATTGAACACGTTTCTTTATTGAAGAGCCCTGGTTTGAGCGGAGAACAGTTGGTGTTTTTGACTTTGGTGATTGGTAGTCTGAAGTGACCTCCTGCCCTTTTAGAATCCATATGAGAAGCATAAGGAGGTGACCACGGCGCAGGGGGTGAAGATCTTGGGGAAGGACCTGGAGAAGACCCTGGCTGGGCTCCCCCTGCTGGTGGCCCACAAGGAGGACGAGGTGCCTGTGCTCAGGGTAAGACTAGGACATGTACTGCATGTGATGACAGGTTAGCCTGGAACCCTCCTTTTGTACTGCATGTGATGACAGGTCAGTGTTAGCCTGGAACCCTCCGCCACCTCATGCCAGAAATAATTAATGATTTCCTCTCCTTGCTTTTTCCATTGCCGGGTTAGAGCTTGTAACACTCGCACCAATACACACACCAATACACACACCAACACACACTCTTACATCCACAGTACTGAGATCCTCTGTATTGTGGCATCCCTGCAGGATGAATTGATACGGGAGTTGAAACAGACGCTGAACAGTATCAAGCTGGAAGAGAAGGGTGTGTATGTCCAGGCCTCCACCCTGGGATCCCTGGAAGCCCTGCTCGAGTTCCTTCGAGTGTCCAAAGTGCCTGTGAGTCCCAGACACACACATTGTAATCAACTACAGGGTAGTCTGAGATGTTGAGATGCTGTGGGCTGCAATGTTCATGTGTTTCCTCTTTTAATAGTATGCTGGCATCAACATTGGCCCGGTCCACAAGAAAGACGTTATGAAAGCTTCCACGATGCTGGAGCATGACCCACAGTGAGACCACGTTTTTACTTCCTGTTTCCCCACCGACTTCCTGTTTCAGTGTGATTAACCCTTTCTGGACCATACAAATCGATTCTGTTCCACGTTAGGTATGCAACGATCCTGGCGTTCGACGTGAAGGTGGAGAGGGACTCGCAGGAGATGGCTGACAGCCTTGGCGTCAGGGTGTTCAGCGCCGAGATCATCTACCACCTGTTTGACGCCTTCACCAAATACAGAGAAGACTACAAGAAAGCCAAGCAGGAGGAGTTCAAGTATGTGAACCACTTACACGATACCCTCTGTGACTGGGTTCTGGTGTTGAAGGCATGGCCCGAGTGATCCACACTCTCCACTCGTCCTGCCTTCTGGGACGTTCGTCCGCTGGACTTTGTCTTGAGACGGTCCCGGGGCCGCCGGGTGAGAGTAACAGGGTGCTTTTCCTCTGTCTCTCCTCAGACACGTTGCTGTGTTCCCTGCCAAGTTGAAAATCCTGCCCCAGTTCATCTTCAACTCCAGAGACCCGATCGTCATGGGAGTCAGTGTGGAGGCCGGTGTTCTCAGACAGGGAACCCCACTCTGTGTGCCAACCAAGGGGGTGAGTGAGTGAGTGAGTGAGTGAGTGTGTGTGTGTGTGTGTGTGTGTGTGTGTGTGTGTTTGCTGGTCTGCGCGTACCACGTTTTGTGCTATGCATAGCCTGATGGGGCCTGTTCCGTCCCAGGCCGGGATTTTATGCAAGTAGAAACCGGCATGATGACCTTCCCTCTCTGCTTACTCCTGGTCAGTTTGTGGACATCGGCATTGTGACCAGCATTGAAATCAACCACAAGATGGTGGACAGTGCCAAGAAGGGCCAGGAGATATGTGTAAAGATCGAGCCCATCCCCGGGGAGTCGCCCAAAATGTTCGGACGACACTTCGAGGCCACTGACATCCTCGTTAGCAAGGTACGTTCCCGGAGTGGTGGACGCGATGTGTTAGGTCAACGCTTTATCAGTTCTGTGTTCAGCAGGAGGCCTAAACCCTAACAGCATTTGGGTTCTGGACAAAAAGTAGTAAACCTCACAAGCCTTGCATAGATGTCTGATTCATTTGCGCCTGCTCAGTGCTCCCAGTGTGCAGAAATGACTGGATTCCTCTGAGGAGCCGTCATTAACACTGCTACAGCATTAGTTATATCTGAACAGGAGGGGATCGCTACGTCCTTAACACTGCTACAGCATTAGTTATATCTGAACAGGAGGGGATCGCTACGTCCTTAACACTGCTACAGCATTAGTTATATCTGAACAGGAGGGGATCGCTACGTCCTTAACACTGCTACAGCATTAGTTATATCTGAACAGGAGGGGATCGCTACGTCCTTAACACTGCTACAGCATTAGTTATATCTGAACAGGAGGGGATCGCTACGTCCTTAACACTGCTACAGCATTAGTTATATCTGAACAGGAGGGGATCGCTACGTCCTTAACACTGCTACAGCATTAGTTATATCTGAACAGGAGGGGATCGCTACGTCCTTAACACTGCTACAGCATTAGTTATATCTGAACAGGAGGGGATAGCTACGTCATTAACACTGCTACAGCATTAGTTATATCTGAACAGGAGGGGATCGCTACGTCCTTAACACTGCTACAGCATTAGTTATATCTGAACAGGAGGGGATTGCTACGTCCTTAACACTGCTACAGCATTAGTTATATCTGAACAGAAGGGGATTGCTACGTCCTTAACACTGCTACAGCATTAGTTATATCTGAACAGCAGGGGATCGCTACGTCCTTAACACTGCTACAGCATTAGTTATATCTGAACAGCAGGGGATCGCTACGTCCTTAACACTGCTACAGCATTAGTTATATCTGAACAGGAGGGGATTGCTACGTCCTTAACACTGCTACAGCATTAGTTATATCTGAACAGCAGGGGATCGCTACGTCCTTAACACTGCTACAGCATTAGTTATATCTGAACAGGAGGGGATCGCTACGTCCTTAACACTGCTACAGCATTAGTTATATCTGAACAGGAGGGGATCGCTACGTCCTTAACACTGCTACAGCATTAGTTATATCTGAACAGGAGGGGATAGCTACGTCATTAACACTGCTACAGCATTAGTTATATCTGAACAGGAGGGGATCGCTACGTCCTTAACACTGCTACAGCATTAGTTATATCTGAACAGGAGGGGATTGCTACGTCCTTAACACTGCTACAGCATTAGTTATATCTGAACAGAAGGGGATTGCTACGTCCTTAACACTGCTACAGCATTAGTTATATCTGAACAGCAGGGGATCGCTACGTCCTTAACACTGCTACAGCATTAGTTATATCTGAACAGCAGGGGATCGCTACGTCCTTAACACTGCTACAGCATTAGTTATATCTGAACAGGAGGGGATTGCTACGTCCTTAACACTGCTACAGCATTAGTTATATCTGAACAGCAGGGGATCGCTACGTCCTTAACACTGCTACAGCATTAGTTATATCTGAACAGGAGGGGATCGCTACATCCTTAACACTGCTACAGCATTAGTTATATCTGAACAGGAGGGGATCGCTTCATTGAAGGAACATCAAGTTACTAAATGATGGTGCTTTGGTGCTAAGTCATGTGTGTTAGTGGTTTGATTAGTTTAAGGTCGATCCGATCTTTTCTCAATGCCCATTGGAAACGACCCATGCCCAAACTGTTTGAATCACAGCCTGACCAGACTGGTATTCGTGTAGCTTTTAAATGTAAGCTCAAAGGGGGCTGTACGAGGCCCGTAAAAAACACAGTGAAAAGGGAACTTGGGACTCATAATCGTTGTCATGTGTTTCTCCCCCACACAGATCACAAGAGCGTCCATCGATGCCCTAAAGAACTGGTTCAGAGATGAAATGGGCAAATCTGACTGGCAACTAATCATGGAGCTCAAGAAGACTTTTGAGATCATCTGAACAGACGGACACCTCCATCTCTTCAGACGGCCACTGATCCACTTATCCACACACACACACACACACACACCGCTGATCATGTGACACCTGATCAAATATACACAGACATTCATAAATGGGGAGAGTTGTGCAGTGTTGCACCATTCCCCCTTCTCTCCCCCCCCTGCTCATCCCCTGTGGTGGGCTGTGGGTGGGTGGGTGGGTGGGTGGGGTGAGGGGGGGTTGTTAGCGGATTAAAGGACGACAGTGTTTTTCTGTGAGAAACCAAAACCTTCCCGCTGTCGTTAACAGTGACAGTTCAGACAGCGTCGACACTATTCCAACGTGCCTGTTCTTCAGAATCATCTTGAATTGTATTTTTCTTTTTCGCCACTCTCCACACCCGGTTGCTGCCCGAGGGCTCCCCCCGGTCTGTTCACTCTGTTCAGGCTGGGTGAGACCGGAGAGGGCATCGGTGGTGGGCGTGTCGTGGACCGGGTCTGGCGTCACCGGAGCCGCAGAGCGACAGAATTTAGGAGGCCAGTTCTGACGTGTCAGGTTTCCCCCAGGTGAAGTCCCAAGAGGACAACGACGTTCCACTGAGAACGCAGATGAGTCTTAGTGTCATGATGTGTTCGGCGTCGACATGGGGGTTCGCTGAGATCTGCCATGGCTCCGCGGGGGCTGCAAACCCCAGGCCTGGTTAAAATATGGGGGAGGGGGCGGGGACATGCTTATCAGAAGTTTTAGACGTCTGAATAATATTGTCACGTGTTTTCTCTTTTCTCGAATGCAGTTATTATATGGTCCTTTTAAAGTCTCCCCCCTTCCCACTCTGAAATCACCCATCACCAGCCCCCTCGTCTGGGTGGTTCAGCTGGTGCCTAAGGATGTTTTGTTTTTACCATGAATGAACTGACTAAAAACTACTCAGACCCTCTTTACTTGAGTTTGGAATGTAAAAGATAAAACATTAACATCAATAAAGAAATGGCATATTTATAGAAGTCTCCGCCCCTGCCCTCTGCCTTTGTTGTATATTTTGGATAATGGTATGAATGGAAACTGAATTGAATTCTATGAAAAATAAAGCTTAAGTGCTACTTGGCCTGGTTTCCTTTGCTCTTATTGGTGTTCAGTTCCCGTCTCAGGGTTTCTCCAGTTGCAATTTCTGCTATTTGAGTGTATGAACAAGCTATTTTGTATCTGCTGTTGAATAGAGCAATTCATTTATTATAAATATGGTTTTACAATGGGTTGTTATATATTTCCATGTATATTTCCGTATATATTTTTTCCACATTATTCCATCAGCATGGATATATTCAAATCTACATTTATCTAGGTAAATGTTACATTGCATATGTTCCAATGTATTCAGCTCCCTTTCGTGTAGATTGTATATATTTTAACAGTTAGGGGGCGCTACAGCTCATGTATATACATCTGTATATGTATATATTTACATTTTAGGATTATGTTGGGAATGACATTTTGGAGCCACAATGGAGTGTATTGTATGCAAGGCTTGTTATTTAACACGAAGTTTGCTACCTATGGAATACGTAAATACAATAAGTATTAGCATGAGCTGTGAAATACAGTAATCTGAAATCTAATATGATTAATTGGAAAATTAGCTACATAACAGTTCACGTAGGACTGGCCAGCTACCTCATGCAAAGTCATGCAAATAATTTGGGTAAGATATGAATCCGCCAACAGGGGGACAGTCGAAAGCAGCCATAATTTTACATGTAGGCTATGTGATGTCATTTTCTGTTGGAACATTTCGTGGCGACACATTGAGTGGATGATAAAACATAGTCTCGGTGGTCATTTGACAGTTAACCAGGAGTCAAAGATACGAAACCAAAAGCCTAAGTTGTGGATAGAAAGCAGCTGTGCGTATATCTCTCCAAAACGCACTCATGTTTTCCTCATCCGCAAGAATAGGTTTTCATTCTGAATAGGCTGTTAAAATCTTTTCTCGTCACATCTCTCTTCTCAAAAAACATTATACGGTTAGATTAATTGGATGATTTTGTAATAATAGAAATGAATTCGGCGGAACAGACAGTAACGTGGCTGATAACGTTGGGGGTCTTGGAGTCACCGAAAAAGACAATTTCAGATCCTGAAGGATTCCTGCAGTCTTCCCTCAAAGATGGAGTTGTCCTGTGCAAACTGGTGGAGCGTTTGCGCCCTGGGACGGTTGAGAAAGTAAGGTCATATCTTATTACTTGGATCTCTATTAATGCTACTTTATCCAAATGTAATGTATTTATCTGGTTGGAATGTTCTGAAACCTCAATTTGGGTTATAAACAGAGATTTATTGTCTTGAATGGAATGACATTTCCGTATAGATGTTACTTCAGCATTGGTTTACAAGTTATTACAAGATACCCCATAACTCCATTCGTTTTTGTATTAATAACTGTACTATTGCCTTCACATCGCGTTAAAATCTTAATTTCCTTGTTAATAACAGGGACATTTCCCTGTTTATTTTATACAAAACGTCTCAATTGGTATGTGCACATTTGTCCACTGCGTTTGAATATATTCTACTAAATGATGTTGCTTCAATAAACAGTTTTTTTATCAAACTGCTATTGATTATCAAAGGGTAGTCTACAGATATAGATTCGCATGAGTGGGCCGCCATTGACTGCAATTTCCCCCTCTTTTAAAGGAACAGTGTTTTTTTTGTACCACCATTTACCCTTTCATTTGCCTGGGATGAAATGTAACTATGGGAGTTTCACATTTATTAATTGAAATACAGGGAAACAGTAAGGCAGCATATGGACATAGTGGACCTCTCTTGACATAAAAAAACAAACATTGATTTATGTCACTGTTACGCACAGATAGTGGTGTAAAAAAGAGGTGGGTGAAATCTGATTAATGGTCATATTACTTTTAGTGCAAGTTTGCCATTTATCCAGATTTTAAATTAGGTTATTTACAATTGGAAATTGTATACATGGAAACATTTCTATAATAGACACATTGTTAGGTTGTTATAAGGTTAAAGCAGTTGATAGTAACGGTATTGAGGTTACGAAGCATGTGATTTCTCCTTCAGATAACAGGCTTTAGTCACAGAGGTTCTAATGTATTTGCACAGGTAGGCAACAAGGTGTAGCCAGAGGGCTTAGATTTTCAGTATAGCACGTTGGAGCTGGTGGTGGAATATATACAAAACGTCATTTCCTCTCCAATAATCTAACTTCCCGATCGGAGGTTGAGAGGTATTTTAGGGACGCCAATAGATTACTTTTCACACTGAAATGTTGACATTTCGGCCTAACATTTTTTGCCGATCAAAACTACGGGCGTTCGTGTGTGTACATGCACTTGTCGGAATTTCCGTCTAACCCCCCCCCCCCCGCCTCCCACAGATCTTCCAAGAACCAAGGAATGATAGCGAGAGCCAGAGCAATATCAAAGAGTTCCTGAAAGGTTGCGGTTCTTTTCGCGTGGAGGTGAGTTGTGTTATCTGACTGCTGTTCTCTATACAACGTTGCAAACATCGAAAGTACATTACGCCATTCTATAAATGCCTGGACACATTTATCAACATTTCAGTGTATCAACAGTGTGCCAGCTCACGGGAAGCCTGTCCCATGCGGTATCACAGCGTAGTAGATCGAGCTCATTTCAAGAATCGCAATAGTCATTTTGATTCTGTAATAGGATACTATTTATGGCTATCATTTATAATGACTTTGTTCTCAATAAACAATACCCACATTCTGTGACACATGTACAACATAGTAGTTTCACATTTGTATTGTAGAAGAATATACCCATGTGGGATAGAATGACTTGATTTGGCGGTTTAATTCAAAAGGGTATTATTAAATCGCATACTCAGCTGAGGTCAATATGCAGAACTAGGAAATGTGATTGTGTACACAATGCCCCCTCTATGCCATACTTCCAACATTAACTCAGTTCAGTCAAAACCGTGAACGCCAAAAATGACAGAAATCTTTCAAATCAATAATAATCAGCTGTGATTCTGCTCTGTGAAACATGAGTGTTTGGAATTTGATTTAAAGCACATTGTCTCTGGGAATACGGTACATCTTTAACAGTGTTTGGTTTGCCACCGAAACAGAATTAGCCTAAAACGTCTGCTAATGCGGAGATATGGCAGCTTTGTGGACATGTGATCCGATGTGGAGTATCTTTGTCAGTCACTACTCCAGATTTAGACTACTCCACCTGTACACCTTGTTGCAGACTTTATCAGGTCCTAGTTCTTTGAAATGTCTTGTCCCACCACCACTGACTGTTTCAAGACCAAGCTTCACAGAAACACAGCTTTTTTTGGTTTTGTTTTTACACAACATACCAAT
This sequence comes from Esox lucius, assembly GCF_011004845.1. NCBI lineage: Eukaryota > Metazoa > Chordata > Actinopteri > Esociformes > Esocidae > Esox > Esox lucius. The sequence continues at coordinate 12,092,401 of NC_047590.1, forward strand.
GATGATAAAGTGGCATGCCTTCCCCATGTTAGTGTGGATACTGGACCGGGAATATGGTACCTCACCTCTAGCAGGAATAAGACGTGACCATATATGCGGTAGCGGCTTGCGGAAGGATTGGAAGCTGGGCTGTAAAAGGGTAGCACTGTCCTCAAACACCTAACTCAGCTCTCCGGACATTGACCATCTGTCTGTCTGATTCACGTCTAACTGAATCAAACAATCCGCTCCTTACAACAGGTGATGAACCGAATAGATGAATCAATAAAGTCTATCGACCAAATCTTTTTTTCTATGTGATCGTACGGTTACATTTCTGAGGTACCAGACGTCGGCATACACCGTGGTCTGAAGAAGGCAGTAAGCTTCTTGAGTCATGGCTACGGAAGCTTATTGTTCCGAAACGTTGTCAAGCATGTAAACTTTTCTTCGTGACCCTTTGGTGATTGTAATAGGTCACTCCAATCTAGAGGCTGCATCGATCTGCCCCGCCATACTGCTTAATACATCTACCTAGTCCTCTCAGCCAGACCAAGAAGAGGTCATGTAGAAGTGTGTGTATAGGATTAGGGGGTTAAAGAGGGTTAGGTGGTTGTGTGTGTGTTAGTTAAGAGAACATGATGTGGCATGGATTACAGAGACAGCTCAGACTGGTAGTAATCCCCCCCCACCCCCGATTGGCATCTGGTCGGGTTAAACATTGTTAGTGTTTTTTCAGACGGGCCTCTTGTCAGGTAAAGGATTTGTAATGTGTCAGGGCGGGCCTCTGGACCAGGGTAGAGGTTTGTAATGTGTCCAGATGGGCCTCTCGTTAGATAGAGGGTTTTTAGTGTGTCGGGCCGGGCCTCTGGTCAGGGTGGTGGTTGTACTGTGTCCAGAATGGCCTCTGGTCAGGGTAGGGGTTTGTAGAGCACTGCACAGAGTGCGTGGCGATTACATCTCCGCTGTATGTGTTGCCACAGGGACTGGGACAGACTCAGTGAAAAATGCAAAGCCTTTACCGACAGCAGGAGCTGAATAAACCAATGAGAGAACTGTACTGCCCTCAGCCATGAAAATGAGCTGACTGGGAAGTAGACCTCCTAGATTGTCTAGTGTTACTGCCACGACAAACAGCTCCCTCGCTGTAGAGTAACATTAAGTAATGTGGCGGTGAACAAAGCAAGGTGTTGTCCTGGTTGTGCAACACAGTCAGTATCTCAAACCGTGATCTAGTTCGCTGGTACAGTTAATCACCTTAGGAAGCCTGCTGAAACCTGTGTTTGTACTCCACATGTAGGTAATTAACAGACACACCCCATCCAGTTAGGACACACTCTGGTTTAATGTTGGCATTAAATGAACTCCTAAGTCAGACATTTAGAAGAAATACAATTAATAGGTTCTGGTTTTTGCCGTCAGGCTTTGCACTCCCGTACTAAATGTCCGAAGTTCAGATAATAAATGGCTACCTTTACACCCTGTAACTCTGTGGAGAATAATCCATTTTGAGAGTGTTATGGAGTATGTGGTTTGTCTCCAGTTAGACAGAGGTTGCAGCTCGTCATGCCAGTCACATTCCTGACCTGTCTGGACTGAGAACAAAGGATAGAGCAGGATGTCTCTGTAGGCCTTCCCATGGTTGTAGTAACTCTGCACTGTCGAAATCTCGGCGTCTGTTTAACGTCTCAGGCCTGTCTCGGGAGATTATGGCTGATGTCTCCCGCTTGCCCCATCAGCAGTTGTTTTAACTCAGTGATATTCTCAAGGTGTCAGGCTAAGGCCTCCTCACAGTGAGAAGTGTGTTTATGGACATTACCCAGATTACCAAAGTACAAGCACTAAGCTATGTCTGCCAATAATAGGAAAAGAAGAATTGATCGCAGTAGGTTACTTGAAAGAACGTTCACCATTGCAGTGTTTGGTTTGATTTCATCTCTCCTTTCTTTTTCCAGCCATTTGAGGTCAATGACCTGCTCCAGGGACTGAACTTCACCAAGGTTCTCAACTCTCTGGTGGCACTTGCCAAAGCCACGGAAGGTAAGTTGACGAACAGAGAAGTGTGTCTGCCTGTGACGATTCACGGAACGTGTGCTGTTTCCTATTCAAATCCATTCCATTAAGGATATCGAGCCTAGATATGATTAGCATCTGTTTCTGGTGAGTATTAGTGATTGTGTTTCCTGTGTAGAAAGATGGCTGCTAGCAGCATGTGAATTTGAGTTCCTATCTCTGTTCCTGATGTGCACGTGTCTTTGAATGTGCCACTGTCTTTCATCCACAGACATTGGAGTGGGCGGTGACTCTGTGTGCGCGCGTCATTCGTCCTCGTTGCGGATCAAGTCATTCGACTCTCTGAACGCCCAGCATCCCCACGGACGCTCTTCCAAAGTCCTCCACAACCAGTACCGCAGCCTGGTCAGTCAACACACCCCTGTGAAACCTAACAGAACCACGCTGGACCTAACAGGGCCTCATAACAACCCAGTAAATCCGATAGAATCTCATGGCGCCCAACAGAACCCTGCGGCACCCAACAAATCCAGAACAAAACTTTTCCCATTTCTTATTTATTTATTTTTTCTCCCAATTTCTCCTTTCTCCTGGTTCCTCTCCGTCTTCTGTCCCTACGTGTCTCTCCTCCTCAGGACATGTCAGAGAGCGTTGGTCCGTCGGTGTTGGTGAAGGCCAAGTTCGCCTTCCAGCAGACCAACGAGGACGAGCTGTCCTTCAACAAGGGGGACATCATCAGCGTGTCACGACAGGAAAATGGTGGCTGGTGGGAGGGATCGCTCAATGGCAAGACGGGCTGGTTCCCTAGCAACTATGTCAAGGAGGTCAAAGGCAGCGGCGGGGGTCAGTAATTGCGCGGCTTTGTTTTCGAATGTTAAGTACTTACCTTAGTTTGCGTTGGGAGGATAAATGGGTTTTGTACAGTGTGTGTATAGGGGTTTTTGTACAGGGTTTCTGTATGCCTATAACAACTATATAATGGATCCATAACACTGGCACAATTCTTCACTGTTGAAGACCACAATGGGATGTTCTGAAGGTGTCTATTTGCTGATAGCTGTTGCAGTTTATACCTTTTCTGTGGTTCTCCAAGAGGTATTCATAGGCTTTTAGTCACAAACCTCTTTTGCACAGTCAGCATTTCTCAACAGCTAGAAGTGTGATGTGAAGGGAATGAATAACGAGAGGAATTACAGAGAAAAGGTACGTGTTACCAATAGTGAACACACTCAGCCCTGGCCCAGTGCCAGCTATGTAGTCAGAGGGCTGCTGTAGGCAAACCAAATAGAATGGACACTTGATGCATGTATGTATAATACAGATCGGGGTCTTTATAACGTCTTTGTAGTAGTTTTTTATTTGCAACACTTAATGTTTTTCACTTCTCATTGATTCAATCAGAGCATATGGACAATATGTGTGCAGCTGTTAATGTAGCCATTGTTCACTATAAATGCAGTGTTCACATCTAGGCCTGAGAGGAAGGAAACTCCATGGGGCAACAAAGACCGGACGTGCCATAGAGTGTGGATGGGACTTCCCCTCACCAAACACCAACCATAGCCTACTGTAGCCCTGCTATCTAACTATGGACCAATCTAACATAATGTCACCTCCTTCTGTAGACAGTCAGTTACACCACACCATATGTTCTCTGTCTCACACGGAGACAAGGATACAGGGAGGCAGAGACACAGGGAGACACAGGGAGACAGAGACACAGGGAGACAGAGACACAGGGAGACAGAGACACAGGGAGACGGAGACACAGGGAGACGGAGACTGTGGGACACAGGGAGACCGAGGGACACAGGGTGATGGAGACACAGGGAGACGGATGTCCTAGAGACAGAGGGGGCTGCAGCCTGGCTTTTTGTGGTGTGGCATGTTGCTCTCTGAATTCCAATATTACCTCTGCCTAAGGGGACATCACTAAAACACAGCAGCATGTCCCCATTTCTGGTTAGTGCATTGCTAGCCTCTGGTCGTGGTCGTTAGCTTAATGAAGCCAGCATCTTACCCTGGACAAGGCCCTGCAGGATAAACAAGGCATCATATTCTATTAGAAGACTAATGAGTTCATGAGTTTCAGGGCTTGTCTGGTCTACTTATACTCTTTACTTTGTTCTTGTACATTTCATCTTCTCATACCTCGTCTCATCTCTCTCTCTCCGTCTCTTCTCTTCCCCCCACACTGTATTACACAGACAAACCAGTGTCTCCTAAGTCCGGGACACCCGCAACCCCCCTGAAAGGCTTCGAAACCCCCCCTGTCAGCAAGACATACTATAACCTGGTGAGAACCTTCAGCACTGACGAGAAACTGCTGAGATCTTTCCACTGAACACTGCGTGCAATACCAGGAGGTCTTTCACACCTTCATGACCTTCAGAACAAACGTGTGTGTGTGTGTGTTTCTGTCTGTGTGTGTGTGGGGGGGGCTATGGGGGGTTGTGTGTGTGTGTGTGTGTGTCCGTGGACATGGTGTGTGAGGGTGTGCGTGTGTAGTCTGTAATGTAGGTCATTTCTTCCGTTTCACTGGTTGCCGGGCCAGCTGTGCCTCGAGGCGCTTGGACAGGCTGCTCGGTCTCCCTAGTGGTAGCAAACTGTCTGTCTGTGTGTGTGTGTGTGTGTGTGTGTGATGCGGGTGTCTGGGTCAGTTATGGTGTGCAGGGACTGTTAGTCCTGCTACCGTGACGATGATAGGGCCACACTGCAAAGCACCCTGGGAGATCCACTGTTAGTTCTAGTGCTGAGAGAAGAGTAGCCCAGGGAGGGAGATATGAACTATTCAGGATTAGGCGGTCAAAGTTGCCTGGAGCCGAGTGGTGAATACTGGGGATGTACTGTATTTTCTCCCAATGGATGAGCCTGCATTAAGATTCACCCGCAACAATGTGAAACGTTTTAATACCATAATGGAAGAAAGGAAAATGTCAATAGTTGGAGAAGGGGCATTTACAATACACTTGACAGTAACCACATCATCACAAAGTGTTGGTGTGTCCAGTGTTTCAACAAAGAAATTAGATTGTTGAAATATGAGCTGTAAGCAACTCAAGCTCTCTGCTAGTTCTTTCTCTGGATCCAGTCTTAAGGCGGGCCATTAATGACACAGACCAGAGAAAAAGGAAAGCGTGGTGTTTTTTCTGTTTGCCTCTAATGAAATGTTCAAACGCCACGGGAAGATCTTTAAATTGAAAGAGAATAAAGAAGACTGCCTCATTGTGGTAGATGGAACAGGACCAGTGAGACGCGAGGGATTTGAGTGTCCGTCTGTCTGTCTTTCAGAATCGAGGGTAAACAGAAGGCCATCCTGCAGCCCTGACCCCCCTGTTCCGTTTCTCTCCAGGTGCTCCAGAACATTCTAGAAACAGAGACTGAGTATTCCAAGGAGCTCCAGAGCTTGCTGTCCTCATACCTGCGCTCCCTTCAACCCACAGAGAAGTGAGTGTGTCAGTGTTTGTCAAGGAGGGTCTGGTACACATTTGGGATTGACTGGAATATTCTAGAAACCTCCCAGTGTCTGTTCTCAGTCAATCCTCCATAACTATGCATTCATCCCACCCCCTTTTATCTCACGGTCTCTCTCGCTCACTCTCTGTTTATCTAATTAGGTTGAGCAGTGCAGAGATTAGTCACATCCTTGGAAATCTGGAGGACATCTCTACCTTCCAGCAGATGTTGGTTCAGTCCTACGAGGAATGTACCAAGTGAGAACACACGCATGCATGAAATATGAAACAAGTCTAAAATAGACTAGAGGAAGTTGAAGCAACTTCCCTATCCTGTCTGCCAATAGGATCTAAAGCCACACCCTGCAACATGCCCTATGGTGGGGATTTACTACTTCTCCAGCAGCACTTCACACTTTTTCTATAGGTTATACTGGCACCTAGTGGTTGATTTTGGTAGTGCTTGTTGAATTCAATGTGTCTTTCTGTGTGCCTATGTGCGTGCGTGTGTATGTGCGTGCGTGTGTATGTGCGTGCGTGTGTATGTGCGTGCGTGTGTGTGTGTGTGTGTGTGTGTGCGTGTGCGCGTGTGTGTAAAGGCTTCCAGAGAACCAGCAGAGAGTAGGACGCTTCTTCCTCAACCTGATGCCCCAGATGAAGAGCCTTTACGTGGCATACTGCTGCAACCACCCCTCGGCTGTCAACGTCCTCACAAAACACAGGTAATCGTGTGTCTACCCCAAGTGACTGCGTGCGTGTGTGTTTCTGTTTGTATAACCAACTAAAGCGTGTGTGATTGTTGTGGTGAAGGTCAAAATTCAAAATGTATTTGATATTGTAAGGGAAAGTTTTTAAAAAAAATAAAGTGCTTCTGTGTCTTCCAGTGAGGAGCTAGGGGAGTTCATGGAAGAGAGGGGAGCCAGTAATCCTGGGGTGTTAACCCTGACCACAGGCCTAAGCAAACCCTTCATGAGGCTTGACAAATACCCCACTCTACTGAAGGAGCTCGAGAGGCACATGGAGGTGAGAGGCTGGGGGCCTGCTGTTGTCTTCGTCAGATATGGGGGCTTGGCCGCTAATATGAATGATCATCAGTGTGTAAGTGTAGACCTGTGATCATGTCATTAATCAGACGTCTCTCTTCTGCCTCAGGAACATCATCCTGATCGGCCAGACATCCTGAAGTGTCTGACCGCATTTAAAAGCCTCTCTGTAAGTCATGCATCTAGCTTGGTTAGCTACTGTCTATGTTTAATGAATGTAATACAAAGTCTCCAACAACCTAATCACACACCGCTAACTGTCATTAACAAGTATCACACACTGAATGCTCCCAGCTACTATCAAATCAACTCAGCGCTGACACATTATTTGGCCATTCATTAACAGTAATATTGGCTAGATTCCTGTGCTGTGTGCACATTTGTCTATAACTCCGTGTGCAGCCAGGTTAATGATTACCATCTGGTGGGTTGACTGGAATATTTGAAATCTCCCTAAAACCCTTTCGAAGTAGGCCTTACTAACTGATGTTTTGAGGATGTCATTTGTATCTGTTAACTTCAGATGTTGCCATTAAATGAGCAACAAGAAAACAGAATCTTCATTGAACCTGCGTATTCCTTTCTCATTAGATGTGGAATGAATCGACCCCATTAGCTCTTAAAGGGAAATACAAAACAAATCCACAGTATTTGTTTTGTGTGCCTCTTTGATGGCTAGCTAAAACAAAATGTGTTATCGTGCTAGTGTTGATGAAGGGTTAAAATGATGTGTTAAACAGTCTCCGTTTTGTTGGTGTGTTTACGCATGCAGTCAGTGAGGTGTTGCTAATCCTCACTGAGGCTAAAGCTGTAGCCTGGCTCTGAGCTCAGGGGTTTGGAGTTTGGCTGTGCTGCTTTGTGGCCTGGTGCCCTGGCTTGGGCTTCTATGCAGCCTGGATCCTGCTGTTTTCTGTGTATGTGTGCATGTGTTACTCACTTGTCTTTTCAAAACACTGTGTGTGTGTGTGTGTGTGTGTGTGTGTGTGTGTGTTTCTGTGTGTGTGTTTTAAAAAATTCTCCATGGCGGAAGGGTCATTGTCAGGAGGTCCGGAAGCGTAAGGAGTTGGAGCTACAGATTCTGACAGAAACTATCAGACGCTGGGATGGTGATGACATCACAACCCTGGGCCCAGTCCTCTATATGTCACAGGCAATCTGCCACATCCACGGATCAGAGGTAAGACACACACACACACACACACCTCTATAATCTAAACCCATGAATGTGTTAACTATGTGTGTGTTTCAGGAGAAGGCTGAACGCTACCTCCTGCTATTCCCAAATGTTCTGCTCTTGCTGTCTGCCAGCCCCAGAATGAGCGGATTCATCTACCAGGTCTGTATCCCTCCATCTGTCTGTCTGTCTGCCCCTTGTCTGTCTGTCTGCCCCTTGTCAGTCTGTGTCTTGTCAGTACATAATCAGCAGAGGTTTCTGAAATGCTTGTTTGTTGTGGTTGTGTTTTGAAGGGTAAACTACCGCTGGCAGGAATGCTGATTTCAAGAATGGAAGATTGTGAGATGGTCAAAAACGCGTTTGAAATATCCGGTATGTCTGTCGTTCACCTGCAATGGAGCAGTTATTATTATTATTATTATTATTATTATTATTATTATTATTATATAATTATATTTAATTTATTTATTTATTCTCAAACTATAACTATATATAGTTATAGTTTGGGTCCTTCTGGAAACTTAGCCAAAATATTTTCTTTGGGTCTGTGCAAACACAGATTTAACAGGAAGTTGGTTTTGTCTGCACTTGTCTCGGTCAACCAAGCGTCTCATACTCCCCTGAACTTGTGCGTCTGTGCGTGATTTGCAGGCAGTACATTTGAGCGGATGCAGGTGGTGTGTAATAACCAGCAGGATCTGCAGGAGTGGGTGGAGCATTTATCGAGACACACCCAGATCAGAAATACACCCTCCATGATTATGACTGCGCCCTCCTCCAAGCCCCAGTCTGTCCCGTGCCACACGGTAACGCACCTGACCCATGACCTTCTATTAGAGGGATGGCTATACACGTTTTTTTTGGCAGTTTGTTAAAGGGATTGTTATTAATGGTTGTCTCACAGTCAGTTAAAGGGATAGCTATTAAAGTTTGTCTGGATTTTTAATGTTAGGGTGATGAATCCGGATAATTAAGTTTACATTCTAAATTAATATGAAAGATTAGCACCATGTGATTCCAAGAGATGCTTATATATATATTCCATAAGGATTTATTTCTTCTTTTGGCACTATACTCCAAAAGTCTGGATTTTAAATCAAACAATTACTCTGAGGTTAAAGTTAAGATGGTCAGCTGTTATTTGGGATTATTTGTACAAATTGGTTTGACAATTTCAAATTAAAACTCATTTTACACATAATCAAGAACGTACCCAAACCCTTAAGCCTACCAAAACAAATGTTTCCCCAACATCATTATTATGGGAAGGCACTCTAGTGAGCTCTGCAAACTCTTCATGGTAGGCCAAGGGAGGCCCCCACAGTGGTCAGTGGATGGAAGACCGGGTGGGAGCGCCCAATCGGCCTGCAGGATTCTGGAAAATTGTTACTTTGTACAGATGAGACAAATATATATAACATATAACACAGTGATGACAAGAGGGAAGTGTGAAGAAACAGTGGTGCCACTGGAAGTGGCTCACTTGTCTTCATTGACCGAGAAACTGCCGAAGGCAGCAACAATGTGACTGGCCAAAGTCAACCTCCAGATTTATTAAATTTATCAAAAAGGAGATATGAATTTGCTGGAAATGATTTGTTAATGACATTTTAAGGTTTAGATGTCAGCATTATCTGTCCTAAAATATTTGGTGTCCTGAACTAGAGGGCCTATGCATACATTGTTGTCATTTGCCTCAGACAAGTAATTGGATTTCAAATTCAAACGTGATGCTCTGCGCTATGCCTGAACCCTAAACCTTTCTCCCTCTCTCCCCCCCCCCCTCCCAGTTGCCTTCCCACCCCCTGACCCCCTCTAGACATTCAGAGAGTAGGGCAGTATCTGGGGGTCAAGTCTACCACACCTTACCTCACCCCTCATCCCTTGGGGCCCCTCAATCCTCCCCTGCGTGGGGTCCCCTGGAGCCCCCGAGCACCCCCAAACCCTGGAGCCTCAGTTGCCTACGCCCGGCACCCCCACTCAAGCCCTCGGCGGCTCTCTGCTATAAGGAGGTACTGTATTCTGCTGGCCCCCTAATGAAAACAGCAGTAGCCGTCCCACCACAATCAAAAGTCACAGCTCGTTCACAGAGCCCAACACTTCCCCCACTAGGGCCCTAACAGAAGTCAACGCTCATTCCTCTCTCTTTCTCTCCATCCTCGTGTTTCCTTCTCATGTCTCCAGGATCTTAGCAGAAGTCCTAAGAATAGGAAGAATCTGCTGCCGAAGCGCAAACCTGAGAGGAAACCTTCGGAGGAGGACTTCGCGTCCCGGAAGAGTACCGCCGCCTTAGAGGAGGATGCCCAGATCCTGAAAGTGATCGAGGCCTACTGCACCAGCGCCAAAACGCGGCAGACACTCAACTCAAGTAAGACTGCCCTGCGGGCACAAAACCCGTCAGACATTCGCCCTCCAGAGTCCCGCTAGATATGTTCTAACAACTGTATTGGTCTTTGTTGTCGGTGTGCTTTACTTCCTCTGTTTCTCTACTAACATGATAGATCTGTTGCTTATCGGAGATGTCCTCTGTTTCTGTACTAACATGATAGATCTGTTGCTTATCGGAGATGTCCTCTGCTGTCATAATAATAATAATGTTCTCTTTCTGTTCTCTTATCATCACTCTGCATTCTTCTCTTCTCCATTCTGTTGGTTTGTTTATTTTTATTTCCCTTATCCCTTCAAATATATATGATGTTGTCATCCTCCGTATCTCCACCCATCCCAAACTGTTTTCCTTCCTTGTTTTAAATCTATTATTTATCCTACGATTGCAACTCCCTGTCTCAACAATCTACCTAAATTATCATTAATATGTTTGATATGGTTTGACCCACACCCCCGTTCCTGTTTGGTATGGTTTGACCCACTCCCCCGTTCCTTTATGGTACGGTTTGACCCACTTCCCCGTTCCTGTTTGGTATGGTTTGACCCACTGCCCCGTTCCTGTTTATTATGGTTTGACCCACTGCCCCGTTCCTGTTTATTATGGTTTAACCCACTTCCCCGTTCCTGTTTGGTATGGTTTGATCTATTCCCCCACTTGTTGTTCTGTATGGTTTGACCCACTCGCCCGTCCCTGTTTGTTATGGTTTGACCCACTCCCCCGTTCCTGTATGGTATGGTTTGACCCGTCTCCTAGCATGGCAGGGTACTGATTTGATGCACAACCACATACTGGCTGAGCAAGTTGACCGGTCCAGTGTGGATGCTCTGGGTTGCCGTAGCAGCCTGTCCAGAGGGACCGAGCCCTGGTCTGACCTATCGGAGGACCTGGATTATGACAGTGTTTGGAATGCGAGTAGTTACAGGAACACCTCTGTCTCTCGTAAGACCTACAGCCACTCCTCCAGCATGGCCCCCTTCCACCCCCTTGTTTTTTAAAATGTTTTATTTGTAAGGAAATTACGACTTATTCAATTAGCCAATGTGGAGCGTTGCAGATAGAAATACATTTTGTATGATTCCTTATTGTACTGAAATTGGACCATCGCGCTTTCCCTGATATCGTTTTAGTTTTCCGCATTAAATACGTAAACATGTTTGGCTGAACATTATACACCTCTACCTGAATGTTGGCCAGCATTGTGTCCTTTTGAGCACGTCCCTGAATTCCCCCTCTTGCCTGCAGTTGCCGTGACTACTGCCTAGCAGTTTATGGAGGGTAGAGTGTGGCTCTGTCGGCTGTGTGGGTTCTCTAAAGCCAACTTCAGTGAAACCAAAAATAGGAGGAACCTGAAATGAACTCTCTTTACCTTGAGAGTTGTGCACGAACGCACATACACACACACACACACACACACACACACACACACACACACACACACACACAAACACTCAAAAGAACAGAGTTGTTCAAAGGGAATAACTGCTTCTCAGCCTGCCTTCTGTTCTCAACTATTAACTGCTTCAAAGAACCTGGCATCATGTTACAAATCATTAAAATGATGAGTCCATATTCTGCTGTCATGGCTTAGATCTCCCTTGGAGAACCGAGACATTGAATCTCAGTGGGGTAGCCCATATGAATAACGGATAAATGGTGTATGAGACGGGCCTGAGTGGCCAGTCAAGTAGCCCTTACCTACTGATCTACCTGATGGTGGCTGCATTCCGTTCCAAAACAGCATGCCCTCCCTTCTACAGAACCTTCATTCACCTAAATCTATGTTGGGCTCTAAATTAGCCTCATTTCCTTGTCACCTTTGCTTTATTGAATGAACCAGTTACTATGGCCAGGTCCCAGAGGAAAAGACCAGAGGACAGAAGGCTGATTTTAAATATGAGAGACAGCTACAGTGAGACTGTCCCACTTTCACCCCCACGGATGCAACATTCCGTAGACTTGAAAAACATTCCCTGCTTTAGCTTTTAATCCCAGTTCCGGATATCAGGAGTAAATAAGCAGGAAATACAAACATTTGATTTAGATCGTTTGGCCAGCAGTTGAAAGGTTGCTGGTTCATTCCCTCAAGAAAGGTAACTTGAATATCTTCTGTACATTTCTCTATATAAGAGCATCTGGTTAGTGACGAAGATGTAGAACTTAGCAGGGGAAAATCAGGGAATTGATTTGAAGGTCTTGGAATTTTGCAACCCTAACCTCCATAAGGTCACTCATCCTGCCTCTAGTGTCTTTTAATCATTGGGTCATCCATCAGCCAATGACCTCTGTTGACTGTTGTTCTACCAATCAGGTTCCAGGGAGAAGTCAGGTCTGCATATGCTCTTCCCAGAGGAGGAAAAGATAATTGTGGAAGAGACTAAGAGCAATGGACAGACTGTCATAGAGGAAAAGTAAGAACTACATAAAGTTTCCTTCTTAGTTCTCCTTAGCTGCGTACCACTGAAAGAATCAGTTCACAGATTAAACTCCTCACTTCTCATTCGATTGATTCCACTGTCATTAATAAGGATCATTGATCAAGAGCTGTTGTGTTGTGTTTCGTTAAGCTAGTTATGTGTTTTTAATTTCTTTTATTTCTCAGGACTTTGGTGGACACAGTCTACGGCCTGAAGGATGAAGTGCAAGAACTGAAACAGGTGAGCGTTCAGGGCGGTTATCGTGTTCAGCTTTTGCAAAGCCATTGCCAGGCCCAACGCAATGCCACAGTCTTATTACTCCATCCAATTCTGTCACGTGGCAATAAGAGCATTTTCTAAGATCTGACCGCCATCTCTGTCTCCCCGAACAGGACAACAAGAAGATGCGAAGGACCCTGGAGGAAGAGCAGCGTGCCAGAAAGGAGCTGGAGAAGATCGTTAGGAGAGTCCTAAAGAACATGAACGACCCCACCTGGGACGAGACCAACCTGTGAGTACCACCGTCACTGGACCAGTTGACCACAAATCCACCGGACCCAAACGCTGTGAACTGACGTTCCGGAAGGCTGAACTGTGTCTCCGTTTGTAAAACGCCTGGCGTGACCCGAAGTGGAAACGGTCAGTGAAAATGGAACGCGGCGTCCCTGAATCACTTTCCACCATGGACGTCAAACCCAATGTCTGTGTTTGTCTTGCATTGGACAGAGGACGTAACAGTAGCGAGGATACTGTATATCTGTCCCCACCGGCTCTCAGGTTCTCCTGGATGCATCTCAACAGTGGATTCCTCTACCTCTATCCTTCTGCACTGACCTGAAGATGGGTGAAAACTAATGGAGACGTTTCCTCTCACTTATCCAGTACGCTAACATCCGCGATAGACTATTGAGATCCCTCCTATGCATGTAGAGCAGTAGTCTCAGGAAACCAGTGCCACAGGCCGTGACTGCATCTTAATAGTCAACGTTGCCTTCTTACTGTATGTATGTGAAGCAGTTCCCCTGAACCTCAAATGGAATCTCCTCTCACCTGTCCAGTTTTAAGTCGATGAAAGGCAACGAAAAACGGTGGCATATATACATGCAACCCAGAGGGGTTTAACAGATGGGGATTTAGTCACTGCCTGCTTACCCTGCTGCTAAGCTCGTCTTAAGACCAACCCCCAACCCCCCTACACATTCCTTTGAGCCTTGCAGGAACCTATGGCCAACACCCGGAATGGGATTTAATCGACTTTTTCTGGATTTTTTTCCATGGAAAACTCAGCAATACAATACTGGAAAGTTTTCAGGGAATCTTTGTGATTTTTTTTTTGCTCTTTTTTTGTAATTGTTTTTCTTTGGTCACGAATGACTTTTTTTTTTATTGTTTTCCATATTTGACCTGATAATGGAATATCTATTTAAATATTTTGCTGGACACACTATTTCTACTTTTGCTTTTCTACCTTTTTGTCACCTACAGTATAATTTCTATAGAAAATAATCACAGCTCTATTTGATGTCATGAAATGTGCCTTGGGAATATGATTCCTTGATATTGGCATACATTTCTGGCAGGCACTTTGATTCCTCAAATATTCCAATGCAATGTTAACACTGATGAACACTAAAGAAGCTACTTATATCCATTCAAGATTCTATATTACGTCTGTATTTAAATGAAATATATTGAGAATTGTATTGTGAACTCCTTAAGTCACAAGAAACCTCCCATTCCATTCCATCCCTCTATTTATATCATCTCTCACTTTTCTCAGTTCCTGTTATTGTCTCTGTGGATTAAACCAGTACACTAAATCTCTTGACTCCTCTGTCCTACGAAGCACTTCCAATGGTGTTGTTGCCAGTTCCCTTTCAATTCAGGAATTATCAGCTATTGAAATTCTGATTGTGATTTTTCCTCAATGCCTATCATCAGAAATATTAGAATTTTAGTCAACTTCCTGAAATGAAATTGGCCCCAACCCCAACTAACTCATTAGAGAGTGTTATCTAGATGGGGTGATGTTATACTGTAAACAGTGTGAGGAATTGTGTAATTGCACTCCTCAGTGAAACAGTCAACAGTGTAGCTACCACAGGCCCTGTTATTCCATATAGGTTTCAGCAGCGTAGCAGCAGGTGAGCTGGTACCCCAGAGTTCCATGCCTTCTGTTGGCACTGTGGCATATCTGGCCTGAACCGAGCCCATTCTGTCACGGAGGGACCATGCGACAAAGCCTCCTTTATGTGGCGGATGGGATGGGTGTATTCAAACGGCTGGAAACCTTTGCGGGCTGTGCCCACCTTTGTCTTGCCATAAGCTGGGCAGTAAGTCCCCCCCCCCCCCCCCGCGTTAATTCCAGCATTGTGAGTGTCCTCCTGCCCACTGCTGCTGTGCATTGTTCCACGGTAATCCAGGTTTGGGCAGGGGAAAGAGATGGCGGAAAGACCGAGGAAGAAGGGATGATGATGGGGCTGGCGGCCTCCATTGAAGCCGCGGTGAAGGAGCAGTGCGTCTTGAGGTAGAATAGGAGCGTTGTTTCAGCCTCTGATGGCTTGGTACTCACTCATTCTGGTCCCGTGTTGAACCTCGCCGGCCGGGTTCTGCTGTGTTCAGCTAATGGTGGGTGGTTAACACCCCAGGTTCAGGTTGATCGGGGGGTTTTGGGGCCGGTACGGACCAAAAGCACCTGATATACTGTGGGTGAAATCCATCCGGCGCCGTTCTCCATCAGCTACCCTCTGTAGAAGAGAACATGTTATTTAAGAGCAGGGAATATAGTGCCAAGTGTACAGAGCAGGTATAACAATACAAGTCACGGAGCACCCTGTTCCTCTGTTTGCTCAATAACCCAGCACCACAACAGCCTTCACACCCACACCATTATAACAAACACAAAGGTCTGAATCAACCCGCATCCTCCCAGTCCCACAGAGACCTCAGCAGCATTGTGGGAGATTTAATCACCGGGTGGACACCCGTTCACAGCAGACGGCGGAGCCACGTAGTTGGACGGTCGGGTACGAGCGCTTCTTCCTTCCCTTTGTTTGTTCCCCGAAACGGGAGATGACATTTGGAGAGAGAATGACACCTAGCAGACATTTACATGCGGACAAAGCTCGGGAGCAGCCTGTGGCGATGGCCTGCCCAGCAGACAGCCACACAGAGGCAGAATGTTACCTGTCTGTCCCTGATTACAATAAAGCTGTATACCTCCAGAATAAAGGCTTGGAACACAATGTTTTGTTGGTGCCTGTGGCTGTTCTGTTTGGCTCCATGCATACAGAACTGACAAGGAGCCCGACCAGTGTTGTCCTCTACGGTTTCACCACAGCGGGAGCTTTGACTGGGGTTTTCAATAGTGGTTGTTCCCACTGGCCTAGTGCAGCCCCTCTGGATGGGAATCAAGCCAGATGAGGTGTGTTTCCATACTTTGGGAGTGCAGCAGTTGTCCTGAGGTCAGACAATGTTTCACTTCCTCAGAAAGTAGCCAAGTGGAACCACCAATAGGTAATCAGGTCGGCGCCTATTTCCAAACCGCTTCCTGGTTTCTTTGCAGTCATTCTTTATAGACTTCTAAAAGAAGTACAGGCAAGCGGCTGAAACACAAAAGCAAAGCAGACAGTGAATTGTAAGATGACAATGCTGCATATTTAGTGGCTTCATAGCAGCAGCGGTGAGAGTGAAGGTTCTGTAAAGATGGCCTTATTAAAATGACAAGGCAATTTACAGCCTTTATGGGGCGATGACTCTGCTTCATTGACTTACAATGGAAAGGATATAATTTTGCAGATGTTGGTGGAAAGGCTCAAATGTCAGCTCTTTTCAGAATGCCAACCCGGGCCTTGATGGTGAATGAATAATTGATAAGTCACCTTTGTCTACCGTTAAATATTCTTACATGAACACAAAAGCTCGGCAGAAAAACGAAGAAGAACATCTTATGTATCTATTCACTTGGCAGATCAAACGCTGTGATAGCTGGGATGTGCCAGCCAGCGTTCATAATGAGCATGTGAACCATGGTGTGGTCTAGTTTGGTCTGCCTGTTACTCTCTTGGAGTTAAGAAATAATTGGCTGGTCTTAAATGAGTTTAGGGCCAAGATTAGGGCTGAGATCACGGTCAACCTTGTAGTGTCACACTAGTTTGACTATAGGAATCTTCTCTTGTTTCCTTAATTTTTTTATGTGCTTTTTTTGTTTCATTTTTTGTTCCAGCTTGGTGTAAATAGATTAGAGGAAACGTTACAGTGTTACTATAGGGTGTTGGGGAAACATCCCTGGTTTTGTCTGAATGCGGAGGGTTAAGCAGATTAGTTGTCTGATAAGGGCAGATAGACATCGACACACATACAGCAGGTCTGAAATTATTGACATCCTTGATAGAGATTGGCAAAAGTGACAAAAAAAAAGATATTAAAATACCTATTATTCTATGCTACAGACATTTGACCATAAGAAAATGTAAGTAATATTTGTGAGCATCTGATCATTTTTTTGTGGATTTGGATGTTTGTTTGACATTATTGTTTTGCAGGGCCAAGTTTGAACCTATTGGGTTTTTCAAAATGTCCTGGTACTGGGAAAAGTTAATGAAGTCATTAAAGATGCATTCTGGGACTTTTGGTCCCTGGTTGTAAAATTGTTAAAGCCAAAACTGGTCCCTGGAAATTGTATGTTGTGTAATATGTTCCGATATGTGCCCTAAGTCATCAAAACCATTTACTTTCCAACTTGTAATTTCATGGCTTTTGTATGACAATTATTCTACACTGCACATACAAATAACATATTAAACATCCAGCCCAAAATAGAAGGTTAATAAAGGTAGTTTGTTATTCATATAAAATCCCATAGGCCCAGTCAAAAATACATACAATCAAATATACACCATCTAAATTTTTTTGGGCCTCGAAATGAGCCTGGGTGAGTGGCATCAAACCCCTTACTACTGTAAATATAGTAGTGAATCACAGGAATTCAACCTTTTCCAAATTCCATATGATTCTTTTGAATGGAAATCCATTGACAGCCTGTGGTGTGAATTGTGGACATGAAGGATTTGCTGGGACTCCGTGTGGAGGAACGGTCTGATATCCCTATCAACGGATTCTCCGGTTCATTAACTGTTTAAGATAAAGGTTTACGTCCATTATCCTGACATGGTGACACGCTGCAAAGTTTTCCCTGTTGCACAAAATAGTTTCCCCTTAGTCATTTCATCACATCCCGCGTTTAAATCATTCTCCTGCCTGAAGGTGGGCAGCGTCCGCACGACACGCACCGACGTGTTCATGAAGAGCTTGACCTCCGCCGCCCCCCCCCCCCCCACCCCCCACCCTCAGACAGCTGTTCACACGGTAGGACCAAACTCACAACCACCGACGTTCATCCGGCTACAGATCACCGTTGGCATCGTCATAGCAACAGGTTGTTCTCACACGCGCTCCCAATAGCCGGCACTCGACATTTCATAATGGCGTGAATTTAACACTCGAATGTCAATGGTCAGCCACTGGTCTCACTCTCAACCCGCACCCCCACATCCCACCCAGCCATGTGTGTCTCCTGTAGTTATGTTACCTGTTGGGGAACATGTACAATCTCTGCTCATAACTGTTGTTAAACCGCCCATATGCCATCGACAGTCGTGACGAGTATCATGATGTCATTAGACAACAATTATGCGAACCGTGATGTGAAATAGTTCCCGTTTAGTGGGTGAAATGAGCTGAACAAAATCCCTTCTATAATCCTTGTGGCACCTCAGGCCTTTGGTTAAAATACATTGTTCTGGAAAGGTCTGTGTTACTCTTTCCAGCGCCATTGACCTGCGGTGTACAAAGTCCCAAGGGAGCAGGGGGTATTGTCAAAGTTGAGATTAGGAGACCTGTCTGCCATCAATAGTTCTGTACATAATGAAAGTGACAGCAAGTCAGTGCATCCATTTTACAATGGGTTTCAGCCAATTGTACGTCTTTAAAACCTTCAAGGTGTCTTTATTTTCCAAGGCCTGAATCAATCAGCTGGGTACAGCCCCCATGTGTATACACGCACACACACACACACACACACACTCCATGGCTTGTTCCTGACTTCTTTATACTGCCTCTGTTCAATAGCTAGTGATCATTTAGATTTGACATGTATTGTGAAGCACATAGCTAGTCTCTCTCTGTCCCTCTGTCTCTCTCCACAGCCCTGTCATTAATTTCCAGCCTTTGCAATTTTCCCCAAAAGAGAAAGAAAAGAGAGAATACGACAAAGGACGGCAGAGACTAGATGCCCCTCTCTTAGGTTCTGTTGTTGTACAAAATAGCTGTGCAATAATTTTTTGTCAATGCTTTACTCTAAAAGCTTTCCATGTCAGCTCTGAAAAGAAAAGCAATAAAGCCCTATTCAATAGGCATGAATAAAAAAGAAAAATCCTTTGGGGGTTCGACCGAAGGGCTCCTTTTCTTTAGCTGGTAATCAAATTGGAGCTGAAATGAAATGGAGTTTTCTTATGAAAATAGCCTTTGTTGCCTGGAAGGCTGGTAATTCATAAACAATAAGCAGAGCCTTTGTGTTGATAATAATATATTCACGCTGGTGCTCCCAGGGAAGGAAAGGTAAAAGCCGGAGCGACAGGGCTAGACTCTAGACTGTATAGGGACCAGGATATAAAAGGCAACATGGGCTGGAGGAGACAGCAGTCCTACTGCCACAACTCTGAGAGATGGTCGCTGCCTCTGCTGAGCTCCCTGCTCTTCCAGACTCCCGTCTCTCTGTCTCTCTCCACTCGCTGATCTTCCCTCTCTTTCTGCTCCAACCATCTCTCTTATTTGCTCTCTTGTCTTTTTATTTCACATAATTTTTTCTCCCTTTTTCTCTGGAATTTGACTTTACTGCTTCTGCTTCGTGGGCTGCAACAGATTACGAGTTTTACTCCAGCAGAACTTCACTTCTGGAACCTGTTCCTGTGTCTGGACCTATTTCAAGCAGATGTATGGAGATGTGTGGGGGAGGATTAATTATTAGGTACCAACAAGTGTGTGTCTGGATTACTTTTTCGGGTTTACCGAACCTGGAGGCGGTGGGTGGGTGGGGACAACTGTAGCGTGAGTGTGTTCCTGGAAGATACAGGTGTATGTTCCTAGAAGACTGAAAAGCACCTGCCAAACAATTCCTGAAGTTTTGGACACAGACACACTCGCATACACAAACACACACACATGAACACACACAAACACATGCACCAGTCAGGTCTGTCGCTGTTAGAGCAAAGAAGGAACGATCAAAGTTCAAAGTGTGTTGCTGTCACAACATCACCTGGACCAGAAAGCGTCTAGAAGAGTTTCTATTGGAAGAGGAACTATAGGATATAAACAGCACTTCCTGGCTGAAAGGAGAACTGAACTGGCTCCGTGAGTGTTCATTACAACCTTTTTGTAATCATGTTGCTGCTTTGATGTTTCTATTCAGTGTTCCTGAAACACTTTTACAGAGGTTCGGTTTAGACTTGAACATTCCTAGATTCACTGTATGCTGGTAGTGTTTGTGTATAATATGTGTGTGTAATGTGTGTCTGTGATGTGTGTGTGTGTGGGGAGGATAATAGAGAATTCCGGTGTGTTCAAATAAAGTCTGATTTGACTGACTTGAAGAGATTGATCATTTGGGATGTTTTGAATCGTGATGATGATTTTCTAGTGATTTGCAAGCTTTTGGTTTCATTCTGTTTTCTACGGTGTTAATATTGTCAAGAGGACATTGTAAAAGTAGGCTGGTGAATGGTGATGACAGTATAGTGGATGTTGGCAGTAGTGGTGGTGAACGGGGATGACAGTATAGTGAATGTGGGCTTTAGTGGTGGTGAATGGTGATGACAGTGTATAGTGGATGTAGGCAGTAGTGGTGGTGAATGGTGATGACAGTATATTGGATGTAGGCAGTAGTGGGGGTGAATGGTGATGACAGTGTATAGTGGATATAGGCAGTAGTGATGGTGAACAAGGATGACAGTACAGTGGATGTAGGCAGTAGTGGTGGTGAACGGGGATGACAGTATAGTGGATGTAGGCAGTAGTGGGGGTGAATGGTGATGACAGTGTATAGTGGATGTAGGCATTAGTGGGGGTGAATGGTGATGACAGTATAGTGGATGTAGGCAGTAGTGGTGGTGAACAGTGATGACAGGATAGTGGATGTAGGCAATAGTGGTGGTGAACAGTGATGACAGGATAGTGGATGTAGGCAGTAGTGGTGGTGAATGGTGATGACAGTATATTGGATTTAGGCAGTAGTGGGGGTGAATGGTGATGACAGTGTATAGTGGATGTAGGCAGTAGTGGTGGTGAACGGGGATGACAGTACAGTGGATGTAGGCAGTAGTGGTGGTGAATGGTGATGACAGTATAGTGGATGTAGGCAGTAGTGATGGTGAACAAGGATGACAGTACAGTGGATGTAGGCAGTAGTGGTGGTGAACGGGGATGACAGTATAGTGGATGTAGGCAGTAGTGGGGGTGAATGGTGATGACAGTGTATAGTGGATGTAGGCATTAGTGGGGGTGAATGGTGATGACAGTATAGTGGATGTAGGCAGTAGTGGTGGTGAACAGTGATGACAGGATAGTGGATGTAGGCAATAGTGGTGGTGAACAGTGATGACAGGATAGTGGATGTAGGCAGTAGTGGTGGTGAATGGTGATGACAGTATATTGGATTTAGGCAGTAGTGGGGGTGAATGGTGATGACAGTGTATAGTGGATGTAGGCAGTAGTGGTGGTGAACGGGGATGACAGTACAGTGGATGTAGGCAGTAGTGGTGGTGAATGGTGATGACAGTATAGTGGATGTAGGCAGTAGTGGTGGTGAACGGGGATGACAGTACAGTGGATGTAGGCAGTAGTGGGGGTGAATGGTGATGACAGTGTATAGTGGATGTAGGCAGTAGTGGTGGTGAACAGTGATGACAGTATAGTGGATGTAGGCAGCAGTGGTGGTGAATGGTGATGACAGTATATTGGATGTAGGGAGTAGTGGTGATGAATGGTGATGACAGTATAGTGGATGTAGGCAGCAGTGGTGGTGAATGGTGATGACTATACAGTGGATGTAGGCAGCAGTGATGGTGAACAGTGATGACAGTATAGTGGATGTAGGCAGCAGTGGTGGTGAATGGTGATGACAGAATAGTGAATGTAGGTAGGAGTGGTGGTGAATGGTGATTGCAGTATATTGGATGTAGGCAGTAGTGGTGATGAATGGTGATGACAGTACAGTGGATGTAGGCAGTCGTGGTGGTGAAAGGTGATGACAGTATATGGCCATATTGCAAAAGAAGACAGGGAAAATCTTTTTTTTCTGTTCAAATCAGACACGTTTACAGGCTGTTGTCTTGACAATGTGTCATTAAGATGACAATTGATGTGAACAGGTGCTTCCAAAATTACTGAACTGTTTTGTAAATTACAGTATACAAATTCCCAGAAGACTGACTGTCAAGACGCCTTCAGCACAAAAATCATAGCGGGTTTTCTATGCCCCACATGACCCACAAAGACTGCATCATGCCTATTATCAGTTGTTAAATGTACACCTCTTGTTGGCTGCTTAACTCTCTCAGGTATCTGTAGTTCAGGCTTTGTGGTCTGTGTGTGGCTAAACTAAGCAGACCAGCAGAGAAATCTCTCAACAAAATCTCACATCATCTAAACAGTAATAATTGTCATCTACAATACATTTCTATCATACAATTAGAAACATACAGCCTGTTTGAATGAGCTAATATGAAAGCACATTTTCTGGGAATACACTGACAGGTGTGCAGGTGAATTGCCAGATGTAGGCTAGAGGACACCAAGGACACAGAGCAATGAAGGAATTAGCCAGAGCTTGGCAGAAGTGGAAAGAGGGGGACAGAAAAGGGGGGACAGAGAGAAAGGGAAGGAGTAAAAAGGATATTGATTCTGAGACAACCCTGATGGCTCTCTTTCTTCGCTTTTTAATAGGATGGCAACCTTCTAAAGGAGTTCAGAGGAAGAACTGAGGGAGGTGGGTGGATAGACTGTAGGGAGAGAGAGAGACAGAAGAGAGAGGGGAATTGGGATGAGACAGAGTAAAGCAGATTAGGGGGCTCTGTCTCTGACCCAATGTTGAGAGGGAGGGGAGAGGGATGACAGAGAGAGAAGACACAGAGAGGGAAGGGAGAGGGATGACAGAGAGAGAAGACAGACTGAGAGGGAGGGACAGAGGGAGAGAGAGGAAAAGAGGGAACAAGACAGGGGCAAAGAGGAGAGAGGGAAGTGGGACTGAGAGAGGAAAGGAGACAGGTCAATGGAGGAAAGGGACAGAGAAAGAGGAGAGGGAAAAAGATGGAGGAAAAGATAGGGACGAAGAGAGAGGGAGTGAGGGAAGATGGACAGAGTGTGCATGAGGGACAGAGAGAAAGCAAGAGAGAGGGATAGAGGAGAGGAACAGGGAGATGAGGTGAAAGACAGAACATTCAACTGTGACAGGGATAAAACATGGGCTAGTAGTGAAAGAAAATCACTTTAATATAAAAAAAGAAGTAAGTGTGTCCCACTCATCTGATCTGACTCTTTCCATTAAAGTTTATAAACCTTCCTAAGTGTGTTTCTCCTTCACCAAAGCTTTTCAGAAATGTTGCCCAGTAGTATCTATGACTGTTATCCATGTGCAACCATAAGCTCTTGGTTGCCATCATCTGGTGAGAAATACTGTCTGTCGGTACTGTGAAGCCATGTTTTCAACAATGGCTTCAGAAATTATTAGTGTTTGCTCCACAACACTACTTTCCTGGCATTTTTCATCCCTGATCCATTAGCCTCAAGCTTTTGGATCAACAAAGCCCTTCGATTTTGTCTGAATTGTTGGTTGTTCTTTTTAATATGTAGAACTGATTTCAGCATCTCGTCAGTAGATGGCAGTGTTGCCTAAAGAACTGCTACTTCACGCCCTACTGATGACTTCAGTCACAATAATGTTTTGATTATTTGATGGCTTTGTCCAGTTCATGAAAAACAGAAAAGGTGCTGATCTGAATGACCACCGGGTTGGGTGGATTTGCATACACGCATAACAAGCAGATGTACTGATTTAATTAAAATACACTTCTGCATCGGACATTAACAAGGGTATGAACGTTTAATGGTTTGGCTGAACAACGGACAAATGTCAGCTTTTACAGTTTAGAAATTTTATTGTTAAGTATGTGGGTTTGTAGTTCTAGGCATTTATAATACCTGCCTTCTCCGGTTACTGCCAACTGCAATGCCTTAGTAATTCAGTCATTGCTCCAACCCACACCTCCCCACACCATCTAAACTGGAAAAAGGTATAACCAATATATAGTACGTCAGAACGTACAAGAAGCTTTTGTACAATCATTCAGTAACAAAGAATTCTGCAACGCAGAAACGTTTAAGCTGATCGAACGCACCTCTGGATTCTAGAACAAGAATGTGCACCTGTGACTAGTCCCCACTAGATGTCACCAAAGAGCTTTGATAAAACAGTACGCCTCAACCATACATTTGTGGGCTAGAGTGGAAGAGTGTAGTTGAAGGCAGAAAATACACTGATGAAAATATAACCCTGTTTCCAAAAACGTTGGGACGCTGCATAAAATGCAAATAAAAACAGAATGCAATTATGTGTAAATTATTTAAACGCTTTATTCAATAGAAAAGAGTACTAAGACAACATATGAAATGTTGAAACTGAGACACTTTATTGTTTCTTGAAAAATATATGCACATTTAAAATTTGATGCCAGCAAATGTTTCAAAAAGTTGGGACAGAGGCTACAAAAGTCTGTAAAAGTTGTGTAATGCAAAGAAAATTAAACCTGGTGGAATATCACGAATATCAATTAGGTCAATTGGCAACAGGTCAGTAACAAGATTGGGTATTAAAAGATCATTCCAGTGAGGATGGGGAGTTGTTCACCACTCTGTGAAAGACAGCGGAGTCAAATCATATTTGTTAAGTGTAAAATTGCAAAGAGTTTGGCGATCTCATCATCCACGGTACTTAACATCATTAAAAGATTGAAATCTCTCTACTCAAGGGACAATGCCGAAAACTGTGATCTTCAGGCCCTCAGGCGACACTGCAGTAAAACCAGACACGATTCTATATTGGACATCACTGCATGGGCTCAGGAACAATTCTGAAAACCATTGTCTGTGAACACAGTATATCGCTGCATTCACAAATTCAAGTTAAACTCTAACATGCAAAGAAGAAGAAACCATATATAAACAAAATCCAGAAACGCTGTCGCCTTCTCTGGGCCCGAGCTCATTTAAGAGGGAATGAGGCTAAGTGGAAAGCTATCCTGTCGTCTAACGAAACAAAATATTAAATTATTTTTGGGAATCATGGATGCTGTGTCCTTCGGACTAAAGAGGAGAGGGACCATCCAGCTTTTTATCAGCTCACAGTTCAAAAGCCAGCATCCATGATGGTATGGGGGTGCACGAGTGCACACGGCATGGGTGACTTACACATCTGTGAAGGCACCATAAATGCTGAACAATGTGCTGCCATCCAGACAACATATTTTTCTGGGAAGGCTTTGCTTATTCCAGCAAGACAATGCCAAACCACATTCTGCACATATTAGAACAGCATGGCTCTGTAGTAAAATAGTCTAGGTACTAAACTGGTCTGCCTGCAGTCAAATTTGGCACATCATGAAACAAATAATAAGACAAAGGAGAACCTGAAATGTTGAGGCACTGCAATCCTATTCCAAGCAAGTATGGCAATAGGTTTCACTTTCAAAACCACAACAGTTGGTCTCCTCAGTTCCCAAACACTTACAGAGTATTGTTAAAAGAAGCAACACAGTGGTAAACATGGCAACACAGTGGTAAACATGCCCCTGTCCCAACTTTTTGGGGTGTTGATTGCATAAAATTCAAAATGGGCATGTATTTTTCCAAAAATCATACAATTTCTCAATTTCAACATTTGATATATTGTCTTTGTACTTTTTCCAATTAAATATAGGCATAAATGATTTGCACATCCTTGCATTCTGTTTCTATTTGCATTTTACGCAGCATCCCAACTTTGAAAATTGGGTGGTACACTGACAACCAATATTGCTGAAAATATTCTACCTATTTCTATGTGTCCAAAAGAGGTGTACATGAACGATTTTACATTGTGTCTACCTCATAACTAACTACTTTAAAAGACGTACAGTACCAGTCAAACATTTGGACACACCTACACATTCAAGGGTATTGCTTTATTTATTTAGTTTTCCACATTGTTGAATAATAGTGAAGACTATTGATGTGCAATCAAAACAACGATGGCACATAAGGAGTCATGTGGTAACCAAAAAGGTGTTAAACTAATCAAAATAGGTTTTAGATTCTTCAAAGTAGCTCCCCTTTGCCTTGATGACAACTTTGCACACTCTTGGCATTCACTCATACAGCTTCGTGAGGTATTCATCTGTAATGCTTTTCCAATAGTCTTGAAGGTGTTCCCAGACATGCTGATCACTTGTTGGCAGCTTTTCCTTCACTCCGAGGTCCAACTCCTTCCAAAACATCTCAATTGGATTGAGGTTGGGTAATTGTGGATACAAGGTTATATGATGCAGCACCAATCACTCTCCTTCTTGGTCAAATTGTCCTTATACAGCCTGGAAATAATGTTTTTGCAAGTTTTCCTAGTAGAAAAATAAATAATAGCCCCACTAATCGCAAACCAGATGGGAATGCGGGTTGAGTGTTCCTTAAATTCTAAATGAATTACAGACAATATCACCTGCAAAGCAACCCCACACCATCACACCTCCTCCTCTGTGCATCAAGGTGGGAACCACAAATGTGGAGATCAACCGCTCGCCCACTCTATTTCTCCTGTTTCTAGGCCCAAGCAGATTTCTCATTATTATTGATGTTTTTCAGTAGTGGTTTCTTTGCAGCAATTTGACAATGAAGGCCTGATTCACACAGTCTCCTCTGAACAGTTGATGTTGAGATGTTTCTGTTACTTGAACTCTGTGAAGCATTTATTTGGGCAGCAATCTGAGGTGCAGTTAATTGGCAATTTCTGAGGCTGGTCACTAATGAATGCATCCTCTGCAGCAGAGGTATCTCTAGGTCTTCCTTTTCTTTAGCGCTCCTCGTGAGAGCCAGTTTTATCATAGCGCAAGATTATAGTGCAGGTTTTTACCGGATTGCCTGAACTGCATGTGACCAAGTAATGATGGACTCCGGTTTGTCTTTGCTTATTTGAGCTGTTCTTACCATAATATGGACTACTAAAGTACAGACACAGTGAGGGTCTTCTGTACACCAACTCTACATTGTCACCCTCTGTATACCCACCGTAACACATTAAGAAGGAAATTCATTCCACAAATTAACAAGGCACACCTGTTAAATGAAATGCCTTCCTGGTGACTTCCTCGTGAATCTGCTTAAAAGAAATACACTTAAATGTATGTAGGTTTGTCCAAGCTTTTGACTGTTACAGTATATATATATATACACTCACCTAAAGGATTATTAGGAACACCATACTAATACTGTGTTTGACCACCTTTCGCCTTCAGAACTGCCTTAAATCTACGTGGCATTGATTCAACAAGGTGCAAAAAGCATTCTTTAGAAATGTTGGCCCATATTGATAGGATAGCATCTTGCAGTTGATGGAGAGTTGTGGGATGCACATCCAGGGCACAAAGCTCCCGTTCCACCACATCCCAAAGATGCTCTATTGGGTTGAGATCTGGTGACTGTGGGGGCCATTTCAGTACAGTGAACTCATTGTCATGTTCAAGAAACCAATTTGAAATGATTCAAGCTTTGTGACATGGTGCATTATCCTGCTGGAAGTAGCCATCAGAGGATGGGTACATGGTGGTCATAAAGGGATGGACATGGTCAGAAACAATGCTCAGGTAGGCCGTGGCATTTAAACGATGCCCAATTGGCACTAAGGGGCCTAAAGTGTGCCAAGAAAACATCCCCCACACCATTACACCACCACCACCAGCCTGCACAGTGGTAACAAGGCATGATGGATCCATGTTCTCATTCTGCTTACGCCAAATTCTGACTCTACCATCTGAATGTCTCAACAGTAATCGAGACACATCAGACCAGGCAACATTCTTCCAGTCTTCAACTGTCCAATTTTGGTGAGCTTGTGCAAATTGTAGCCTCTTTTTCCTATTTGTAGTGGAGATGAGTGGTACCCGGTGGGGTCTTCTGCTGTTGTAGCCCATCGGCCTCAAGGTTGTGCATGTTGTGGCTTCACAAATGCTTTGCTGCATACCTCGGTTGTAACAAGTGGTTATTTCAGTCAAAGTTGCTCTTCTATCAGCTTGAATCAGTCGGCCCACTCTCCTCTGACCTCTAGCATCAACAAGGCATTTTCGCCCACAGGACTGCCGCATACTGGATGTTTTTCCCTTTTCACACCATTCTTTGTAAACCCTAGAAATGGTTGTGCGTGAAAATCCCAGTAACTGAGCAGATTGTAAAATACTCAGACCGGCCCGTCTGGCACCAACAACCATGCCACGCTCAAAATTGCTTAAGTCACCTTTCTTTCCCATTCTGACATTCAGTTTGGAGTTCAGGAGATTGTCTTGACCAGGACCACACCCCTAAATGCATTGAAGCAACTGCCATGTGATTGGTTGATTAGATAATTGCATTAATGAGAAATTGAGCAGGTGTTCCTAATAATCCTTTAGGTGAGTGTATATATATATATATATATTACAAATTATTCACAAAGCAATAATATATTATTTGATGATCCTAACAGGCCCTGGACATAAAAATAAGGTAGAGTTTTAGATTCATAGGGTTTCTTCCCTTTCAGTAGTTTCAGAAATAAATTGACTTATTTCTATGTTGATTAAAGCACCATTGAATAAGCTTCAGAGAAAGTGTCCAATATATTCTTGGGTCAAACAGAGCTATTGTTTCAGTCACCTTGCAACAAACAAGTTGCTGCCCACAAGGTACTGGCTACGTGTCTGTACAGAAAGAATGTCAGCTTGATATAATAGGAACTTACTGCCATATCCTGTTGCCTAAATTCCCCAGTCCAAACTGACATTTTAAACATCCACAGATACGAAATAGGATATTTAAACAGACAACAAATAGAACATTAAAAAATTCACAGACACCAAATTAGAACTAATCGTGGACCTATTTTAGAGTCCTGTGTGGACCAGCACGTTATTTCGGTGCAGCCTAAAAGACAATCCTTGTTGTACACTTGTTTGAGGGCAGAGTTTGTTCCAAAAATACCCTGCGTGGATTTTCTTAATTTTAATTGTAATATTTACATTTTTGCTAATTTATCAGAAGCTGTTATCCTGGCAACTTCTAATGCTTTCTACTTCGATAATACCATGTCAACATCAACAAGAAATTCATAACATATTTTCATAACAAGTACTAAGAGTCTTATTTTAGTTTATGTTGTCTTTTGGTTAATTCAGTAGGTTGAACTACTTAGAATGATCTTTGCTCCCATGCATTGAACTGATGGGAAGAAGTATTCCATGAGACAATCTTAAATTTGCTTATCATTGCTATATTAAATAGATTTTCTTGGTATTATTGTGGTACAATGCTTATTTCATTGAGAATGTACTGAGAATGCATTTGAAATTGGACCACAGAATGAAAAAAAATACTGATTTTTAACGTCTCTTTTCAATGTCCAGAAAAAAACATGATAGTCCAGAAAAGTCATATTTTGTATGTATAGAATAAACATGCTGTCTTTCTCTGGAAAAGGCACATATTCCATTTCTTGAATAAGGCTTTCCTTCAATGTCTGGGAAATAAGTATTATACAATTATAAAAATACCAAAATAGATCATCATTTTGACATAAAGAGAAGATGCCTAAAAGACAACCGTTGCTTACTGAGATTGTGCGTTTTTCTGAAGGGCTCCTCACTCTAACAATGCAAACACACATTTCTTATCAGAATATACCCAGAATTGCCTGCTATCAAGGCATGTTAGCAGTGTTTGTGGCTGTTCAGCGGGACATTCATTCATTGTGCATGATTGTGTAAACGGGCTTGGCGATTACAGGTAGCAGCGTTCTCAGCTGGTTTTGGGTGGGTTTTTTTCTGCCACAAACTGGACACAAAGATCCAGCATTTTTCTTCACTTCAATTTAACCCTGACCCCAAGATGCAAGAGGGGTGCTTGCCTGCTGTTGTATTTTGGAGCAGTCACTCTGTAACGCATTTGCCAAACCTTGCCTCTGTAATGGTGAACCCCAGCGGGAATAAATAGTGAATTTCTTTTAGCTCAATTATCCCCGTGGATTTACCTCCTACTCCTCTCCTCCGGGGCCTCACAGACGTGTTCGCCTGCTCCTCCTCTTCTCCACTCCTCCTCACACAATCGGCTGGTCCTAGGGCATACCGGCTTTTTACACACAGTCCTAACTTCTCACTCCTACTTCCTCTGCGTCTGTCAGAGTCAACAAAACAAAGAAGTAGAGGCTCGAAGTTAAAGTGCAGGCAGTTCCTCTGCCACTTGTAAGTTCTCTGACCTGACCCCCCCCAGGCTTCCTGTCTGTTCAGCAGATTGTTGAGTGCCCTGGCGGACTGTGGCAGCTACTTTAAGGAAGATGTAGAAAAAAACAGAGGAGAGAAACAGAGCTCTAGAAGTTGTAGAAGTCTTAAAAGTTTACATGAGACCAACCACTGTGCAACTCTCACTTCCTGTCACTCAGGGAGATGGATGGTGACTCAGCAGGGTTGGAGCTCAACGCCCGTTTCTATGGCAGCCCTGGTCGTTAAAGCCCCCCCCCCCCCGCCCCCCCTCACCCTGTCCTCCCAACACAATTCCTTGGTAAAGAACAGAGGGTCAGGCAGGTGCCCAAATTTCAACTACTGCCAAAGCAGGGAGTGGGTGTGTATTTGGGGCAGACATTTTGTTACGTTGTTCACAGCATTGTGTGACCTCTTAAGTCTTTTAATACCACAGAATTGGATGTATGTAATCCTAATGCTGTTATATATATATATATATATATATATATATATATATATATATATATATTCTCTGATAATCCTTACCCTTATTTTACAGGTGGAGTGTAGAGAAAATGCCCATCAGGAAGATTGACTGTAATTCCAAACCATCAACATTAATTTGGATATTTAGTCTATTACCTATGCTTGCCCGTATGAGGAAACTAAGTAGCTAGGTCGTCGGATGTAAGTGCATTACAGAAGATATTCAATCAGGGTAATGGTCATCCCTATTAAATTGATTTTGAGAAAACATTATTGTTTGCATTAGCAAAGGAAAATTGAGTGCCATTTCCTAGTCGCCACAATCTATTTGACATTGAGAATTGAGCCGTGCAGGTATTGGACAGAATGTAAATGACATATGGGAATAGTAGCAGGGATTACAAATTAAATATATCGATAGGCTTGTCTGCCTTGCACTTATATGAATGAAGTCAGATTGGGGCTGGGTTTAGTTAATATTAAATTGTTGTTTCATGTTAGGGTTGTTAAATGTCAAGCTAGATGATTTAGCTGTATTCACATGTTTTACCTCTTCTTATTGTGTAGGATAAGCTAGGCCAAATTTCTAACCAGCAATGAAAAAATGACAAATTCTAAACGTATATATTAAGTAAGAATGTTTTATATGCATAAACATATAAATACACATATAAATATACATACATATTATACTTATTTTTTTTAAGTATAAGGTACCCTTGTGCCATAGTGACTAATTACATTTGTCAGTGGTTTCCACTCGTTTCCACTAGTGCCGAACACTCAACCCAAACGGCACTGTGCAAGTGGGGATGTTTTAAAAAAATATTCAGCCAAATGAGGAGGCAGATGTTGCAGATGTCTTTTTCTGATTCCCTGACATGGTGTTGGGTTATTTTGTCCTTCTATATAAACCCATTGGATTGAGTTTCCATGACAATCTTTCTGCAAATGTTTACTTGTCAATAACATCAAGGTATACAATTGAACAGAGATTGGTAAAGCCAAGGTAAAAGGCTTTACTGAGGTGTCTAATGGCAATTACTGCCTTTTCCCTTGGTTTCACTGTAACTTTTTGCAGTTCTATTTAAATTTGACACCAACAAGTTTTTGTGCAGTTCTATATATATAAGATATGGATTTATTTTATGTCTTTATTAAAGATTTTGTGTTCAATGTCATACTTTTGAATAGTAATACAACAAAGTGGATGGTATAAGACCTCAATAATGTTTAAAAACTACCTAAAGACACTATTTGATGTCTGTGGAAATATATATATATATATATATATTATTCATTGAAGGTGTAATTAAGCAATATATATATGTGCACATGAGATGGAGTGAACAAAAAAATGACAGATTCATTCAAGAAATCATAATTTTATTCTGGATCGGTTAGTTTTCTTTCATTGTCAAGAGTTCAGACAGTGATTTATGATAGTCAACCCATGCTAGTAGTAGGATCTTCGCATCTCTTCTCTTTCTAAATAGCTAACATATAGTTAATTCCAACCTCTGCCCATGAAATTGCTCGCATGGGCTGTGCTCATAAATTAATCAAATTGTTTCACACAGATGACGGTTTGGAACTGAGGCGCTTAGCTTATGAGTGTTATTAGCATTTTAAACTAAACATTTTGATTAGCCAAATTATTTGATATGCCATACCTCCACACTGCCTCGAAGCGCATCAGTGAGAAGTGAGTATACGAAATGCCATTGAAAAATGCGTATTTATACTATAACCTCCAATGGCATTAAAACGTTTCCTGATGATTTGGACAAAATGTTATCCATTTGAATTTTTATTCCTGGATCTAGCAATCTGACGTTGCCTAATTTATGTCTACACAACTAACAATTTTGACAATCAAAATCAACCTCTTACGATGTGACAATCTACCCCACGTAGTGGCTGAACACACACACACACACACTCACCCGTTAACAAGCACACATTGTTATTTAGCAAGAGTCTAAGAAGTACTACCATGTATATAGGGCATTGCCTGGTTCTACAGTAGCTATAACAAACATGTCTACAGTGCTTTCTAAGCATTTGATTAGAATTAGACATTGTGACAAGGAATTTGTTAATCCATTAATTGTACTGTAAAAGCATTTTGAACATCTAAGTTGTGCTCCATGTATTTTCTAAAAGATGCATGTAAATCGTATAAAGTAAACCCTTTTGTGTGTCATTGACGGTAGGGTTTTCACTCTATACTAGTTAAAGCCCGTCTGGAGAAGCCGACGGCGTACGACTGTATTATTTCCCCTGAAGTGTGTTATTTTCCTGTCATGCCCTGATGGCAACTTGCCAACAAATGTGACAGAATAAGATCGTCTTCCAGCACTGGTGTTTGTCTGAGATGGAGCAGGCACAACCCTGGCTTCGACAATTAACCATCAACTGATATTCCATCAACTTTATTCGATTGCTAAGATTCCATTTCACCGTGTAGCCTGATTGTATTTTCAGGTGTTCATATTTTTCTTTATATATTATGTATACTTAACAGTGGACAGTTTGGCAATAAAATGTTAGGCAGAATTTAGTTTCGCTTTTCCTGAGTCAGTGAAACATACTGTATAACGAAAAAGCTAAAACAAATGTTAGACATAGATACTGACAATATTTTGAGAATGTATTATTATTTGCAGGCCTAAATAAATTCATGAATTCGATTTAAGACTTTATCTGGTCCCTCCCATGCAAGATGTAGTAGATAGCAGAAGTAAATATGCAGTAAAGGGTGATGAACGCGTTGAGACATAGAGGACGACATGACAAAAGATCCGAAATTTGCAAGTTGAAAATCATTCAAGTAGTTACATTGGCCATCAGATAGTTGTTTGTCATTTCATTTAAATATTGTTTTAACCAATGTGTATTTCACGTCAATTACGATATTATTAGATTGAATGGTATTCTTTTCATTTAATAATTTATTGCTTATACCATTTATCCATGTTTCTATTTAAATAATTATTACATTTTGTGCAGATGCAAATATAGCAGAACCCAGATTCACTGTACATTTCTGAACCATAATGTTCTATCTGAGATTGCAGTGCCCTATGAAAACGAACTGAGAAACTGGATCATGAAAGAAGAATTGGATCATGAAAGAAGAATTCACTACAAAACAGTTCTGCGATATGGAATGGGAAAAATGTGAAGTTCAATATCTCAGAACTAGCCATCTTGACTAGTGTCAGTGGCATGATTAGTGAAGCTGCCCCTTCCAAGCATTGCATAGAGGCCCTCTCCAACCTAATGTATTCGTGTATCTTAATTTACTCAGAGCAAAATGAAACCAAAAAAATAACAGTAATTGTGTGCTTGGTTCTTCTGCAGAACAATACTCTATTGACTTCTTCTTTCAAATTGGAGATGTTGGAGATGGGAAAAGTGCAGAACTGAGATGCAAGTTTAATTAAGATAATCATCTAACAAATTAAGCACAAACTCCTGCTCTCTAAATTACCTGTCCTCTACATGGTGGTTCACGACAACAAAAGAAATCCTAGACTTCTTTGTGGAATTCAGGGAGCTATAAATTCTGTGTCCACAGAAAGGCCTGATAACCCATTCACAAACAACCACTAAAGCATTTGATAGGCTAATGGGGAATAGTGTTCACTGTACACCTTTGTAATTGGACATCATAAATCCTGAGAAGGTGACAGGATGGAACAAAAGCCTGTTTTTGTCTGTGTGTCTAAGCCACTGCGCTCCTCGTATATCCTGCTCCCTGTGAATAGGAGCTATCTGAATGGACGATATATATGTTACAATGTGAGACGCATGGCCATTGGCTCCTGGGCATCGATCGTCGGTGTCCTTCCTGCCCTGGTTCTTGACCAGGAAATGGACGACGCTATCAGTGTGGCAATGACATAAGGCTCCCTGGTCTTATCAAGATCTGTAGGTGAAGCTGTCAGCCACCATTAACCTTGCCTTTTTATCTGTACACTGGTGATTAGCACAAAGCCCTTAAAAAATGTATTGATGTGTTGGGGTTCATAGAAATGGTATAGTTAGAGAGAGGACTTAGCTAGAAGATACTGTAGCTAGAGGATCCACACAATCGAACCTTTCACTGAATTGACAGTGTTTTGCTTTTTTCCAGTGGGTCTTTGCTTGCATCTAGCTGGTCTTGCAAATGTTAGCCATGATCATTTTATAGAAGTTGTAGTGTTTAATTATCATAAATAGCTATTAGTCTGACTGATTTGTCCTCGTTTGAAAATTCAGATAACTTAAAAATTCCCAGGTCTTCAAGGCTAGAGGATTTTTGATTTCTTGCTTTTCTTTATTATTCTGTGAATCTCCCAACCAGGAGATCAGAAAAATCATTGAATTTCTGTAAAACTGACAACAGTTTGAATGCTTCAGTACTGAAGTCTATTTTGATGGTGTGGCACTTTCGAAGCCAGATGTGAGGAGGTCTGCCATATGTTACTGGGCAGTAGTAGGAAATAGCAAGCAATAAAACCACCCGTTAATTAATTCTTTCAGAGGGTCATTAATGACTTGAAACTAATGACAGTAGAAACCCAGCTTCACTTTAGCATTCAGTATTGGATGGGATATAAAGACCTTACTTATTACCTACTTCCTATTGTGTGACATCAATGCAAATGACCCAAGGTTTTAACTTGTATTCATTGTCACTGCAGCCGTCTCCTGGGAATTAAAAAGGCTCTGTACTGTTCTGATTGTGTAGTAATGGGTTATAACTCACTATTCTACTTGGTGAATAACAGTTGTTGTGTGTGATTTTCTATTCAGTAAAGCAAGGTCCCTTTGGCAGTCATTTTTCAATATGGATCCCTTCTTAGAGGTCAATATCATAGGCTGTACGTGTCGCACACCCTTTGTCAATTCCTGAGAGATGTTTTCTCACTTCTCAAAACACACACACGCACACAGACACACAGACACACGCACACACACCCAAAACCTCCCACACGACTGCCACACCATGCAGAAAATGTAATCCACGGCAACCTTGTTCCCTTTCCCTCTCACCTACATTGTACCAATATTTGTGTAGCGCCCATCAGGTATTTGAGCAAGTCCTTGTGCTCCCCTCCACAGACAGATAAGTACTAGTGGTGAACAGCTCTCATATTAAGTGGGAAATGCCCTGTTATCACCTGACCTGAGAGGGGATCAATAGTAGTTAGCGTGGAGTTTGATAATTGCAGCTGTTGGACAGAAGTGCCAGTCCACCTCTTCATCGAGTGACTCTTATCACGTTGTGGCTTATCGTGGTCTGGGGCTTTGGGAGAGGGTTGTGGTTTGTGGAATCGAACCTATGCCGGTGATACACGCGTCCTCAACTGACACATTTCTAGTGTGGAGGTTCCAAAAGTGATGCAGTCCAACACCGGGTGGACGTTTGGCCTCCGCCAGTGTCCCCTCGTCTCCTCAAACTCAAGTGAACCCAGAGAACCCGCTGTCGGAGACGCGAAGCCCGAAAAGCCGAAGCCATGTGACGTGGTTCGTACGGGACGGGAGTCGTCGCGATGAGACGGAGACCAGAGTGGCCGAGGAAGGGATTACATCCCTGAAAAGGGCCCGCTCTGATACCGCGTTACCCATGGCAGTTCCTTTGACGTTGCGTGTGAATTCGGACTGACACCGGAAGATGGAGGGAGACTGAATGTGTTTTTGAGTGTGTGCGTCGGGACGCGGAGCCGACTGCGTGCGTCTGTGTTGAGCGTGTGTCTTCAGTGTGAGCTTGGTAAGGAAACAGTTCACCCATCTGATTATAGGCGGTGCTTCAGTTGTACACTCAATGATATATTAAATGTTTCCCACTGGGGTGTGATTAGTACCCATCTATTCACGTGTAGTGCTGTCATACGCAGTATATGGAAATAGCATGTGTTTTCGTCATAGCAATCACTGCGCTGCCACAATTCAGACTTCTGAAAGGTATTTAAAGTGTACATGTGTCCCGTCGGCGCGCAGCAAATATGCGCTATTGTTTAGGTGTGTTTGTGTGTGTGTTTTGTGTTCATGTGTGTGTGCGTGCGTGTGCGTGTGTGGCCTCTGTCGCACATGCAGATGTGGAGGAAGACACATTCGTGGTTAAAAGGGGAATTGGAAAATGAGGCTTTCAAATGAGGAAACAGGATGAATGTGGCTTTGATTGGCAGGATCTGGTAAAACAGCGTACCAGACGCCGTGGTGTCAGCTGTCTCTTGAAGATCACGGCAGGGGGGAAAGTGTGTGTGTGTTTGGCAAGTGTTTGGTGAATTATGAACCATGATGGTGCTTCCGTCCTCTAAAAAGGGTTTTTGGGTTCAGTGTATACGATGCATGGCTCTGAAGAGCGACATTACCAACATATTATGTCCTGTGATTATCAGAAAGGATTTCACAACCACAAAAATATTTGCAACACTCTCAGGTGTAATGCCAAATCTCTCTCACTCACACAAACACTTGCACGCGCCCACGCACACGCACGCACACGCACGCACACGCACGCACACGCACGCACACGCACGCACACGCACGCACACGCACGCACACGCACGCACACTTGTCCCTCTCTTTCCTCTCCTCTCCTTTCCTCTCCTCTTTTTCTCCTCTCCTCTGTGCCCTCCGTTCACACTTGGCAATTAAAACGGAAAGAAAAACACCACTGCCTGCCTTGCAAGTGTTACTTATCATATTAATTAAAATCTGGCGACACAATGACGCCAGCAGCTGTGGAGGAAAGCGAGGGAAATTAACAAACGTTTGATTTGTTGTGTTGCTAATGTGAGACGTATTATACAGGTCAGAGTAAAACAAAGACGAAGCCCCGATATGCTAATGCAGCTATGGGGGCCCAGGCAGTTGCACAAACAGAGAGAAAGTGCCTGGGCTGGATGTCTCTCTGTCACCATCCAACTATCGAGTTTGAGGGAGAGAGAAAGAGGGGGAAAGGGCGATGGAGGGAGAGAGACAAAGAAGGGTTAGACAGACTCAGGAAAAGAGGGGAAAGTGAGAGGAAGCCAAGAAAGAGAGAGACTAAGAGAAAGAGGGAGAGGTGCAGCAGAGACAGAGAGACAGAGACAGAGAGACAGAGAGAGAGAGATGGACAGACAGAGAGGAAGGAAGAGATGCTTTCAGCTCGATAGCGAGGAGAAAATCCCTCAAATCACCTCAGGTCATGTGACCTCTAATGGCAGATGAGGTTGGATGATGTCAAGCATTGGTTTGACAAGACTCTGACAGGCAGGCCATTTATGTAAATATCCTGGCGTGTGAGACTTCAGGATTGAGGATTGAGAGGATCAAGGAATGGGTGAGTTCAGGTGGGTCAGTCTAGGCAGTGAACACATGGTTCTTACTCTCCCCCAATACAAGAGGCAAAGGCCAGAAGACAGACAGATACAGACAGACAAATGCAACATCTTGGATATGAGGCTTGGCTCAAAGGTCAGAACTGAGGTGATTCAATTCCATTATTTTCCCTCTGGAAGATTGGGTTCCAGGCCTGATGCTGCCATTTCAACCCAGAGGTCAGCGAGACACTGCAAAATGTACACACAAGCAACTTTGTGACATACTGCACACCTTTGTTTGTCTGCTGTTAAAAGGGTTGTGTTTGTTTCTTTCTTTCTTCCCATACAAACTTGGCAACAGATACTGTCGTTTTCTTCGTGGATTTTGAACTTATTGTATTAATGCTCTCATTTCCTGTCCTCACATGTATGACTTCTTTCTGTTAAGCTTTTAAATGTTTAAATATCCAAATAAATAAACAATCCCCGCTGGGACACGGAAGAATATTTAAATAATCAGTTATATTAGGTTTTCACCACAGGGTTGGTTGCAAAACATTCTTTAACATTGAACATAGAAATGCTGTCAATAGTAAATTGTTGGAAGAGAACAGGAAGTCGTTGAGTGGATGCGTGGTGGTCCGTTGGGCTAATTAGAAGACTTAACTGAGGGAAAACAAGTTCTAGCATAGGCCTTTCAATTGAAGTCATCTG
The DNA here is from genome assembly GCF_011004845.1 of Esox lucius. Classification (NCBI taxonomy): domain Eukaryota; kingdom Metazoa; phylum Chordata; class Actinopteri; order Esociformes; family Esocidae; genus Esox; species Esox lucius. The sequence continues at coordinate 12,130,933 of NC_047590.1, forward strand.
CCACTTTAGGTTTAGTCAGCCATCATGGGATTTCCAAATTCATTGGTTGACCTTTCCCGATGTCCCAGCTAGTAATGTGATCACTACTCCAACAGAGTCATCAGGAAGAATCAGCTTATGAGTTGGCCAATTTTACAGAAATGTATGAATTTAGCATGGAGATGGTCTTAATGGAACTGCCTTTGCTGATCTGATCAGAGATAATTTCTTAATTGCCAACATGTTATTTCTATAGATGTTACCTGTGGTTTCACAACCTGTTGGATGTAAAGAGCGCTACATGTTTCTCTCAGCGAGTGAGTCTAGCTACATGTTTCTCTCAGCGAGTGATTCTGGCTACATTTGTCTCTCAGCGAGTGAGTCTGGCTAAATTTTTCTCTCAGTGAGTGAGTCTGGCTACATGTTTCTCTCAGCGAGTGAGTCTGGCTACATGTTTCTCTCAGCGGGTGAGTCTGGCTACATGTTTCTCTCTGCGAGTGAGTCTGGCTACATGTTTCTCTCTGCGAGTGAGTCTGGCTACATGTTTCTCTCAGCGAGTGAGTCGGGCTACATGTTTCTCTCAGCGAGTGAGTCGGGCTACATGTTTCTCTGACTGAGTACTGGCCAAAGTCAGACCCCCTCCAAGGGTTTGATAGGTCATCTGTGTGATGTAATAATGGCTAGCAATGATGGGACAAAGTAGAGGAGGGGGAGGGGGAAAGTAGGGAGGGGGAGAGGACACCGAACAGGGGTGAGCAGCAGTGAGTGACACAAACTATGATTACAGGTCTATTAGGAGGGTATGTAAGTGGAGGGCTGCGCGTGTGTGCGTGTGTGCGTGTGTTTGCGCGTGCGCGCATGTGTGCGCGTGTGTGCGTGTGTTTTGTGTATAGATGAACACATGAAGAAAATAAAAGAATCCAAGACAACTATAGTAATTATGAATGATGAATCTCTCTAGTAACATTTACAACATGTCCTCTGAGTATTGTATTTTTAACTGAAGTGCAGCTATTATACATACGGTCCCTCTTGATCTGGTTCGTCGTTCTGTTGCATTAGTTGTTGTGTGGTAAACGATGCATAGAGATTCACATAGCCTTTTGCAAGTGCTTTGGTCACCCAAGCCAGTGGACCAGGAGATGCTAGCTGTTTGCCTGGGGCATGTGTGTTGCTGGGCCCAGGGCTGCGTCGAGCGACAGCCTGAGACCCGGGAGCTGAGCGCTAGCAGAGGAGATGATAAATGACTTTAGGATGGATCATATTCATTAAGCTCTAAGTGACTCACATTTAACCTACCTTACAGGAATCAATTACCCTGCTATCAGCGGGCCAGGAAACACGGGGAGGCAGGAGGAGGGGTTGTGGCTCGGCGGCTGGGGGGGGGGGGGGGGGGGGGGGGGCTCCACTCCTCCATGAGAGAAACAGGGATGGAGGGAGAAAGGGGTTTTCAATTAGGAGGTAAATAACTGGAGAGGAGCAGTCCATCCCCCAGGGGCACCTTTTCGTCTGTCTGTCTGTCTCTCTCTCTCTCTCTCTCTCTCTCTCTCTCTCTCTTTCTCCCCCTCTCTCTCTCCCTATTTCTTCCTCTCTTTCTCTTTCCCTCTCTCTCCCTCTCTCTCTTTAATCGTCGGGCTGAGGATGGTGTTAGTGGAGCGGTCCCAGGCCATCTGGTCCCAATACACTGTTTACTTTATCACAGCTCAATATTTGCCCACGCTCCCAGAATCCCCCTGGGCCAGCCGTGTAGGGTTGGCACTGTGCGAGGGCTTGGGAGGCGATGATCGGAGGAGGAGTCTGGTTGGAGCTGGGCGGGAGGGGGTCTGAGGAGTCATTTGTTTAGGGGGCTGCGTTTCATCAGGCTAATTAATTTGCGAGCGACCGTTTCATCGCTGGAGCTGCATGTTACATGCGTGTGTGTCCATGCCTTCTCCAGCCACGCACACACTCAGTCACCTGGACAGGCACACTCTGGGAGGCCTCTTGGACACGCCCCCTGGGCTTGTTAAGAGATAGGGAGTAGCTGAAAATGTACTTTATTTCTTGTTCAATCGCTTTGCTTCCCTAACCTCTCTCTCTCCTCTCCTCACCTGTCTCCTCACCTCTATCTCCCTTCACTTCTGTCTCTTTCTCCCCCTCTCTTCATCTGAGTCTCTTGACCTCTCCGTTCCCTGTCACATTTTCGTCACGTTCTTTAATCAGCTGTGTATTTTTCTTAGCTGGGTGATTTTCTGAGCTGCTGAAGGTTTTTTGAGTGAGGTTGAAATGTCTAGATAATGTACTCGGTCATTTGAGGCCCTGTTGACCAGACTTGCTCCTCTAATTACCACTCACACACACACACACTCACACACACACACACACACACACACACACACACACACACACACACACACACACACACATCCTTCTGGTAGCTGGGGTTGAATAGGTGGCCAATAGGTGGTTGGTGAGAACATTTACATTGCTTTTACAAAATTCCTCCCCGAATAATTATTACTAAAATAAATAAATAAATGAAAACTTTTAGTATCCTAAAACAGACTATATACAATGTGGATCTATGGTTAGATTAACAGCCCTGAGATAGGAAGATTGGGAGTTTGATCCCAGACAGATACACACCAAAGACTGTAGAAAAAGGACCCGGAGCGCCTCTGCTTGGTAATTACCATGCCTCTGTGCTAGCAGGCCCCTGTAATACAATGATAAATGGTTGCATTGCATAACCCTTGAAAGGCTATTACTCTAACCCTACTATAAACGTGCTGGCAGGCTGAACGTATTGCCCGACAAGCTAAATGTAACCATGGTAGTCCACAATGCTGCTCTTCACATCTCCAGTAATAACACTAGAGCCCGTTCCAAATGGCACACTATTCCCTAAATAGTGCCCTTCTTTTCGCTGGAGCCCCGTGAACCCTACGAAGGGACCGGGGCACCGTTTGGGAAATTCATTAGAAGACAGGTGATACGGTTCGCTCTTTCCTTGTGATCTCCTGGTGTGGGGAATGAAATGTGATGAAGAGGCCTTTAAGAAGCCATCTGTCTTTGGCCCTGCTCGCCCTTCATCTTCAAACACACTGATATCTACGCAGACAAGTGCAGCCTAGGCTAAAATGCTTTTCTAAGCCTCTTCCTTTTCTCTTTTATTTCCTCTCTGCTCTATCTCTCCCTCTCTCTCTCTCTCTCTCTCTCTCTCTCTCTCAGCCGTGGCTTTCCCATTGGCTGAATGTCTGCTCGGAGATATCTCAGCGCGACAACTCTTTGAAAAATAGCCTTTCTTTTAGTGTGATGACACAGACACACTGCCCTGCAATTGAAGAGAGCGAGCAGGGGTTTGTGTGTGCGTGTGTTTGTGTGTTCATATTCATGTGCGTGGGTGGTTGTGTGTGTGTGTGTGTGTGTGTGTGTGCCTGCTTGTTTGCTTTTGAGAGGGGACGGGGGAGATCTCAAACTCAGTTGCTGAACTCTGTACTATTTGAATGGGTCTGGAGGAGACTGGCCTGCAGCCGTGTGTTGCGTGGCCCCGGTCCGCTCTGCCCAACCAGCTGCAGACCTCTGTTTGTTTAGAACCCACTGGAACTCTCCCTCCATCCATCCCTCTGTTTGTTTTCTCCTCCTACTGAATAAGCACCTGGCTAGGAGCAGGGAAGGGGGAGGGATAAGAATGATGGGGAGGGAAAGAGACCGGGTGGGTGTACAAAGATGAGACTGAGTGGTATGAAAGTTAAAGAGGGTAAAGAGAGCTATGAAGAGAGGGATGGAGAGAGAGAAAAAGAGAGGTATAGAGAGATGGAGAGACCGTGATATGTATGTTTTAAGAGTTAGAGAGATGGAGAGAGCAGAGATCGGGTGGGGGAGACCGATGGAGAGAGAGCAGAGATGGGGCTGGGAGAGGGAGAGAGAGATGGAGAGACCGTGATACGTATGTTTTAAGAGTTAGAGAGATGGAGAGAGCAGAGATCGGGTGGGGGAGACCGATGGAGAGAGAGCAGAGATGGGGCTGGGAGAGGGAGAGAGAGATGGAGAGACCGTGATATGTATGTTTTAAGAGTTAGAGAGATGGAGAGAGCAGAGATCGGGTGGGGGAGACCGATGGAGAGAGAGCAGAGATGGGGCTGGGAGAGGAGATGGAGAGACCATGATACATATGTTTTAAGAGTTAGAGAGATGGAGAGAGTGATGGAGAGAGAGATGGGGCTGGAGAGAGAGATGGAGAGACCGATGGAGAGAGAGCAGAGATGGGGCTGGATGAGGGAGATGGAGAGACAGTGTAATGTTTTTTCTATCTGTCACTGTCAGTTACACACAGAGGTAAGTCTGTATGAACTTTGCCTCTCATCAGGAGAATCTCCCCCAGTTTCCTCTGTCACATCTGGGCCAAGAGGACCAGACCTGACTGCGGATGGGGGTGGGGGACATCTGCTGGTGACGGACAGGAGGTCCGCTGTGAAGTCACCCCTAACAGCAACAGCTGTCTCAAACTAGATTTAGTCCCAGACGTGTCAGAACCTGCCTTGCTCGCTATTCAGGTGTTGTTCCGGCATCAAGGAAACATAGGGATGATTGTGGATGATTTTCTTTCAGACTTCACTCATGTATTTAAGGTTGAAAAGCAGGATGATTACCCGTTGGGAAATGTATGTTGTGACGTTTTAGTTTCATGTGCGTGTATATTTTCTAAGTATTCATGTGTGTGTCTATGTATAGTGTTTATGTATTATGTATGTAATCATGTATTGCTTGAGTCTATAATAAATTGGGTAAATAGATTTGTTGGAATTTCATATTTTATTTGTTGGAATTTCATATTTGATTTTACATATTTTCTGAACTATTTCTTATTCTGAAAAAATAACCCTCAAAACAAAAACAAAAATAGATATTTTGCTAAATGTTTTCGCTACCTTTCAGGGATAAACAAGGTTCAAGCCAAGTGGAACAATTTGTTCCTGAAAACTGGATTTTTTCATTTTCTTGGGAGTCCATTGAAGGTTATATTTCACCAAACTTTCCGGATACTGGCTTGGCTTGCTCGTTTACCAGAGGCCAACCTTGGAGTGAAGGGGTTGATTGCCTCTAGCTAGTCTGGAACACAGGACCAGATGACAATTACATCTAATCCTGAACAATACAGAGGCTGACAGAACAGAGCCTACCAGCTCCCAGCATACACGGCTGCCTGGATGTATTTATACCTCGTGGCTCTTGCCAAGGGATTTTGGATCACTCTGGAGCGAGCATATGAAACTAAAGCCCTGAAAATCCCCCAGAATGTTCTAGTCACCCCAATTACAAATCTCCTTGCCACCGTGGTCATCAAAGCACTAAGATGTTGATGCATTTGGGTTTTAAATTGGAAAGAAGAGATGATCTCCCTGAAAATAGTGATATGTCACACACATATGCATCAGGAAATACATGCATACATACGTGTGTTCACGTTTTGCTATCCTGGCAGGGGACAAAAGGGCTCCTTAAACAATGACAATTGTACTTCGTGGGGACATTTTGCCAGTCCGCAAATAGGAAATAGCTGTTTCCAACTGACAGCAAGTGTTAGGTTTGATATGAGTTGCAATTGTGGTTAGGGGTTCAGGTTAGGTTTAGGGTTAAGGTTAGGTTTTTGGTTTAGGGTCATGTAAAAGGTTAGGGTTAGGATTAGGGATTAGGAGAGATAGGATTTCTGTTTAGAGTTTTATTATTCTGCATTAATTAGCATCATTTGGTAACACCTTTGAAATTGACTGAATGCAAATATACAAACATCTGTTTTTGTGTTGAGCGTGTCTAATATTTTTCTGGAAGGCTCACTGAGGTGTAATATTTGCTGAGCCATACACTTCAGGGGAGATGTACTTTGGTCCAGAGGACTCCAAACCTTTTAGCTAAAACTATGTTTCAGAGAAATGCCACTTATCATATGGTTTCTGTGCATTCTATAGAGACATGGCTCTGTGTCAACCAGCAATACGATCTGTATTCAAGGTGGGGTCATTGAAAAGCACTTACCTGTAGTGCTCGCAAATATTTTACATCCACATCTCAGTGCTATTGAAAGCTGTTGGTGAATGAGTTGGTAGCTAAGTAGTTTCCTACAATGTCACTTTTCTTTCTCAGGTCAGCAATATAATCCATCTAATGTAGGGCTGGGTGACTTTTCTTACTTCAAATGATATGTGAGAGTAAATGTGAAAGTTTACCAGTGCCCTTTAAAAAAAACCTGTCATGAATAAATATATTCATTGGGCTGTCAACTTTGAGGCCTCCAAGAAAGACCCTAACCCCACCTTTTTCTTTCTTCAAGCTGTTTGTCGCTGGGCCCCCGGCTAACTGTTCTTTAATCGACTGGCGTCCATGTGAACTGATGGGGTGGGGTGGGATGAGGTCTCCTGGGTGTGAGAGAAAGAGAGCTGGGGTTGTGGAGGGCAGACACAGGTCCCTGAGGGGTTCCCCATAATGCTAACTTGGGTGGCCATTTTGGAGTTCAGGGAGGAGGGTATCTGGAATCCTGGGAATCTCCCGTTGGCGGACAAGTCCATGAATACAGGAGTCGATACATTGTTGCTGCTTGTATTGACTCAGAGAGACTGACAATTCCCTTTTGAGAGTGCACCTCATTGTCCTCACACAGCGTCGGCTATGAATATTATCAGTTCCTTAAATATTTCCCCCTTTGTATCTGGTTGCAGTGGAGAGGTAGATGGCCATAAACAAGTATGAATTACAGCCATGTGAGCTTTTGTGGAGCCATAGAGAATGGGGTGAGTGTGTAACTGGGCGGCTGGTGAATGGGAGCGAATGATAGGGGCGTTTGGGGGAAATTACCCATCAGGCAACAGAGTATCAACTTCACAATTCCACCGGGTCCGGGTTGCCAGGTTTGGAGGATTGACACTGCGTGGCAGTTGTGTCTCACAGGGGCCGAGCTTGCGCCTCTCACACGCAGACAGCAGGCAGCTTGGGAAAATGAAGACGTTCATTAAAACAGGAAGGATTAGTCCTGGCTTAAATCATTATTATGGTAATACACTAGCTGGGAGGACTCTGATAAATGGAGACTCACCTTATCAAAACAAACAGCTTTAAGTGCAGGTCCTTCTGTGGGGAGACGGAACCTCCTGACTGTCGCTTTTTCTTCAGGTCGCTGCCTCACCACAGAGCATTGCAGCTGGCTCAGCCAGGAAGCCCGGGAGTCCATTTCATATTTTTACGCCTTTTCTTTCCGACCAAAATACCTTTCTCTTCACACTTGTTTCTTTATTTTCTCTGTGAGTTTTGAAGCCCATGCTGTAGGCCTGTGCCGGGGAGATTCTCCTCAATATCTCAACGGAGTTCTTTGTTTAGGTGCATGTTACATTAAATAAAACTGTTCCTGTGTAACAGTTATGAGGTAACTACATCGTGGTTTCTTGGTGATAATCGTTTTTTTATCAGGTAGTCCCAGATCGTTTTGTTTTCCTTGGAATACGGAGCCAAAATTGACACCTATCAGCCTATCATTTTCCCACATACACCAGTTAAAGTGAATTCCATAAAACCCGTACCCGACGCATCTTTACGGATAAGTCGTGTTTAAATCGGCGTGCAGTTATCCCTCACTAATCCCGGGAATGGTCACTCAATGCAACTGTCAGCCTGATTCAGTCAGGAGAGCTTATCATTGAAGGGGGATGTAGGTACATTGCAGCTACACGGAGAGTGAAGCCCTGAGTCTGAGTACTGTGTAGGTATTGTATCCATCCAAGGCCCCTGGCATAATAACCCACTCCCTCTCACTCCAGCCTCCATAAAGCCGGCTGTTAGCGGAGGAGCTAGCTCAGGGCTATTGTGTTTGCTGACGTTTTTCTACCCCACCCCCCACCCCAGCCCCCTCAGGCCAGATCGATGGACGGACTGTTGGGCCGCGGTGTTGTTTTCAGACCTCGTTCCAATGAAACGGTCGGATTTTAAGACCATATGGGTGTCGGCGAGATGTGCACATATGCACGCACGCCGCACACACGTACAGACACACGCGGCGTGCCCGGGCAGATAACTTCCAACTTTGTTTTGACACTTTTGATTAAGCAGCAGAGACGGAACACCTGTACGGCGCTGGGAACAATATAGCAGGCCCTTAGAAAGATTGATTTTCTACATTAAAAAGGGCCCTTTGTCTAAATCCCAGGGCCGTTTTTGTTATGCTAAAGAGAGATGGAAGATTTCCAATTCAATTTCACCTGAGCGCTGGTCAGCTATACGCTCCTCTTTTGTCCTGTCCCTCGGGCCCGGTTCCTGTCTTTTAAACCGCAATTTAGCCACGGCGTACGGAGGGGAAATTGACAGGCGGGAGAAGGGTACTCTCTCTCTCTTTTTCGTGATGATATTGGAAACCCGGGCAGAGAGGGAGACCCTCACCCACCCTTTCACAGGCAGATTACAAAACTAATAACATTTAAAAAATAATTCAGTTTTAACTCTGTGACGAGTGAGCCTGTTTTTAGGTGTGACTGTGTCACCCTAGCCTTTGTAGCTTATGCGGTACAGTCACGATGGTCCTTGTAGCTTCAGCTGAAGCCTCACAATGGCAATTAGATATCAAAAATTCCAAATGCTAACGCAAAGTTTTTTTTTTCTTTTTCTTCTTTGTATAAACTTTACTGATGTACTGTGATTGACTAGTTGGTTACATCATGTTTTGTCTGATTGGTGTTTTCTTGCAGATTATTTTATTGAGTATGGCAGGTCATCAGCTTGACACGCGTGTACACACTCACAGACACACACACACACAACCAAACACATGTGTTATGACTCAGAGGGATCCACTTCTACATATTTAAGTCAATTTTCATGGAATTTCACCCTGTTCCATATAGCCTTGGCCTTCTATAGATAGACTATGCACAGGGAGATAGGGATATCTCCAGCACCTTACCCAGTCTTTCTAGCTATCACTTCAAAACAGAGCCTTGCAGTTGTAATACATTTAGTTTTTCCTCACCATTTCACTGTTTCTGTCTCTGTCTCTCATCGCCGTGATCCCTCACTCTCTACCTCTGCCAAGTATTAGTATTCTGCTTGTCTCTGAGCCCAGAGAGAATTAAGGAACAGCAAGAGGAGAATTTGAACAGCTTCCATGAAGTCTTCAAACTCGCTGGGAATTTAGGAGGGGAAAAAAAAAAACGAGAGGGAATTAAAAGGAGGGAGGCGGAGGATGAAAAAGAAATTGTCATATCATCAGAAATGTTGACAAAAGTGTTGGATGAGCGGTTTCTGTGATTCTGCCTGGGGGGAGGGGTGGGGGATTTAGTTGTCCTAATCGTTGCCTGGGGTGACAGTGTTGTTGGATTCACACTGAATGAAGACTGGGAAATGGACCAAGGGAAACCTGCTTCATAGCAGAGAAGAGGAGGAAAGACAACCGACAACTAGGGAATCGTAGTCAAGTCAGAAAATAAACATTGACTCTGTCCCTTTCCAGTGATTAATAAGAGAAGGGGAGCAGAGGAGAAGGGACAGTAAGAAGAGGAGAAGAGTAAGAGATGCGGGAGAAGATGAATAAGAGAGGAGAAGGTATGAGGAGAGGAGGAGAGGGAGGAGAAAGGGGATCCGAATCCTAATAAGCAGCACACAATAACGTCACACAGAACATGATTTTGAGGGCAACCCTGCGAGTCATTAAGTCACTGGAATGCTGACTGACCATGGGAGGAGAGGGGCGAACAGAACAAAGCAGCCTGGCAGCAGAACTCTCCTATTCAGACGATGGTGACAATAGCGACAGGAGCCTGGTCCTACTGTAGCTGACACTGGGGAAAGATCCATTCACTCTTAGACCTTTTAAAGAGTTGTTCCCCGTTATGGGGAATGGCTCAGGACGTAGCGCTAAAAAGCATTCCAGTCTCACAGGCAAAATGCTATTTTTGTGCAATTAGCTCTCAGAATGGAACAAACCTAATAATTGAGGCTGGTAATTTATAGGTTTTGGAGCTGACTTTCTGTTTGCGGGAAAAAACAGGTACTACTACTACACCTACATGTTTTTTCACCAACAGAGTTTCGCTCTGGATCCAGTTCAAAATATATTAACTGACAAATCCAGCAACATTGTGGATGGTAAACCTGGGAACTTGTCCCTGAATTGTCATTCCCCAACATGATCTGGGTGCTGTTTACCTGAGAGATGGGCAGCTTTTATCCCAATACTGTCGTCTAATCTGGATAAAAACACAACTGGCGCTAACGCTAACTAGCACAGCCTCACGCTGGCCCAGCGCTCATGCTGCATGTGACAGGCCCACTAATAGGATTTAATAAGGTCCATTTGCATGTCAGGATGTTTGATTCTCTGAAAGAAAGAATGAAAGAAAAATTCAGGAGAGGAGGGAGGGGAAAAGGGAGGAGGGGAATGAGGGGAATTAAATGCTAAATGCACACCGCGGCACCAATTGGTTTCAGGAGGACAGCTTTCTGACGATGGTTGAAGCCTAATTATATTGGACTGGCTGTGTCTTTACTGAGTGCTACGCTACACCTAACCTCCATTTTGAAAAAAGAAAGAAAAAATGTATCTCATGCCAACCTTGTCAACTCTTATATCCCACATGTCTGTCTTCTTTAGAGAAGTGGAAGCTTCCTCCTTTTGTGCTCTAGCTCCTGTTCAGTTTGATAGTTTCTGAAATCCATACTCTGGCAGTAACAGGTAGGCTATTAATCAGATGAAGGCTGCATGGCATGACAAGAAGTAAAGATACTGGGCCACTTTAATCATATGCCTTATTCCAATAAGCACTCTGGGACATAGACCTAAATCATTCATCTCAAATTGAGAGTCACCATTTCTCTATGGAGCTCTTGAAAGGTCTTTCTACTGTCTGGATAAAATGTTCAGTCTATGTGTTTGGAGCGGCAGTCTGGTCAGCTATTGTTTGCATGTGTGTGACACTTTGATGAGGTTAAAATGTGAGTATGATGCTTGTATGGATGTCAACCCCAATATATGTTCATGTCATCGTCCACAATCCACGGCTTTGCGGCGAAAAACTACTTTTACTATCACCCCTGATTTCTTTATGCTAGCTATGCAAACAGTTGACTTGCATGGCATGTAGCCATTAGCATTCAATTCTTAAGCAGCAAAGGATCAGTTTTAAATTTTCAGCAGCAGAAACAGCCAAATATATCCAAATAAATGTTGCGTAATGACATTTTTAATAAATGAATCATAAAGGATTTGAGGAACATTCACTTTGTCAGATCTGAGTTTTTGACTGTGTCAGTGGCTGTCATTCTTCTGAGTTCCACTGACCTTTTTACTGCATCTGTGCAATAAGGAATGTTTGGAGATGATGGAAAGTGGACGTTATGGATTAGAGAGATGACATACAATACAAAAACTGACATTTCAATGTCATTGTACAAGTCTTAATTAGTTTAATTAATTTTGTTCACAAGGTACGGACGTCACTCGCATCACAGACCAAGAGCCTGAGAGACCTGAATTTAATACTAGGATCGCTGCTGGCGGTTATTACTGGGGGTTAGTACTGGGATTATTACTGGTAATCACTACTGGGGGATACTGCAGGGGGGTCACTACTGAGATTAGTACTGGGGTTCCCTACTGGGGTTACTGCTGGGATTACTACTGGGGGTTACTGCTGGGATTACTACTGAAGGTAACTACAAGGATTACTACTGGGGGTTACTACTGGCATTACTACTGGGATAACTACTGGGGGTTACTACTGGGGGTTATTACTGAGATTACTACTGGGGGTTGCCACTGGAGGTTTCTACTGGGATTGCTACTAGGATTACTGCTGGGATTACTAAAGGGGGTTACTACTGGGGGTCTCTACTCTGGGTCCCTACTAGGGGGTTACTATTGTGATTAACTGCTGGGGTTTACTACTGGGGGTCACCAGTAGGGGTTAATACTTGGAGTTACTTCTAGGGTTACTACTGTAGTAGGGGTTAGGTTTTGCACAGCGTCTTTAAATCAACTTTGTGTCAAACACAGAATATTTGAGGTGCACTTCCTATATGTTGGGGAACTGTAACTGTGGGACAGTTCAGTTTATTTATTGTCCAATGTAAACTAGGCATAGCTCAAGTATTGGCAGCATTTCAACCAGGTCTACAATACACTTAAAGATCAGTGAAATGATGTTGTTATAATCACTACCACAGACATTGTGATGAGCAAGACACCTTTGCTCTCACACTGCCCAAGTTTTATCGCTTACTAACCTTCTCAGCAGAAACATATTGATTCACTTCGGTATCACACTCTGGTCATGTCCCGGAGGCTAGAGAGATTTGTTTCCCAGAAGCTTTACGATATATTTACACAGTGTGAATTTCAGTTGTGATAATCATCAAGCTCTCTACTTCACTACACATTGTGACAGTGTCTTTGTATCATGCTTCTCAAGCTTATCTGAACTCACAACTAGAGGAGAAACAGTACTTTTCTCTCCTCATTCGCTTCAAGACCATTTCTCACACCAAAAGATTGTTTCACTAAGAACAAATACATACTGAGAGAAATGCATATTGGATTTTGAATATTTATTAATTCATGGCGGTCTAGAGAGAAATGCCATTCATTCTGATATCAAAATGTAGCATAAAGCTTTCCACTACCATTGTTTTTCCAGTTTGCGTTATTAATTTATAATCCAATGTAATTGGTTTTCATTTACATTTTCAATTATTAATCATATTCATGAATAATCAGCTTACTGAGCCAGCGCATCTCAGTGGAAAAGTTGGTGAAAGTTGAACCATCACATCTCCGCCTTACCCTAGAGTTACCCTTTTCTAATAGAAACGAAATCTTGCTTGGGCTGTATTGTCCCCCGCGCCACACAGGTGTTCCCTCTCCTCTTCTTCATCAAAAGTGTCAAAACAAAGTTATCTTTGTCACTGCGGGGCCACACTTTGTGTGTCTTTATTTTGAGGGTATATGTGTGTGTGTGTGTGTGTGTGTGTGTGGTGGGCAGACTCTTTTCCCTGAGTGTTCCATTCTGTGAATGATTAGATGGCTTGGGTCTGATTTCTGAGCCAGCGCCAAGCTCTCCTATAGCCCAGAGGGATAGAGTGAGGGTGGGAGAGAGAGAGAAAAAGAGAGAGAGAGCAAAGAGAAAAGGATAGAGGAACAGAGAGAGGGGGACAGAGAGAGCGAGAAGCTGAACCAGTAATCCCCCTGCTCTGTCAGGCTCTGTCCCCGGCCTTGGAGCTGCTGTTTATTGGCGTGTAATGGGATCAGGATGTGGCGTAGTCAATATCAGAGCAAACATCGGCGAGTAAAGTGGCTGATCCGGGGGGGAGATGAGAGGACTAATCCCTCTACAGCCCTGAGGAGATGCTCTCCTCCTCTCCTCCTCCTCTCTCCTCCTCTCTCCTCCTCTCTACTCCTATCCGTGGCTTCATTATCCCCCTGGTTGGCTTCCTCTTACACAGGCAAACACAAGGAGACGAGGCCGAGTGGGATAAGGAGAGAGAGACACAGGCTGCTAAATATACTTACTGTGTGTGTGTGTGTGTGTGTGTGTGGAAGAGGCTGTAGATTTATCTGCTTGGGTGCCGAGAGATTAAACCTGATAATCCCCTTCCTAAACCAAACCACCCCCCTCGCACTCACCCCCCCCCCCCCCCCCCCCCAATACCCATATACAGCCCCTTCCTCAACTCATGTCTCCTTTGGAATGGCTTGCTGTGCCTCCAGGTTTGGAAAATCAGCAACTCCACCCCTTTGGCTATTCTGATTTAGTGATCAGAAAGAGAAAATGGATGCAAACCAGCTTGCTGCTATCAACATCAGTCTCAAATCATTTATTATCGTTACCGTGAGAACTATGTATGTTAATGTAATGTAATGTGTATAATATAACATTGCTTTCCCTGTGCGGCGATGAAGATGAATACCAAGGGAATAGAATTGGACTGGAGATTTCTTAGAGCTATCCTCTAGTTGATGGACTGTCAGGGAACCTTTAAGTACTGAGAACACCATGGCAATGTTGTGTGGAAGAAAATGTCTGATTTATAATTCAAGGCCACAGATAGCTAGGCGAACAAGAAGAACTCCCACTGCAATCCGAAATTACAGTTGATACTTTAAGAGGGACGAATCACTTCAGGTTTGCCAGAAAACCATATGTGGGGAAAACATTTTCCAGAACAACCTGAAGTGATAGGTCCTTCTAACCTGGAGGGGCATGTATGGTTAAAGCGGATTTATAGAACACCTTGAGTTAGATATGTGATTCTTGAGTCCCTTTAGTTTGAGGTCGAGAGGGCTTGTCGTATGAAAGCCTACGGTATGAGACGGTTACATTAATCCTTTCATCTCTGGACAGCAGTCCTTGAGCACTACAATACCATACACAATGACTTAACTATCTCTCCCCAGTGAATAATATACCCTTAATGGACATTACTGGGTCCAGAGAACAATCACATCATCCAAAGTACAACTTAGGACATCTTTGGTACCTGTTGAAAATATTGTACCGTGGAATCTTTACCTGGACACCTTTAGGTGCTGTCAACAGAGAAAAACATGAGTTTTCAGAGCGAGTTAAGCTAGTGGGGGCGGGCATAAGAAGTGAATAGGTAATGTAGACCGTACAGTTTGCTCTTCATTCAAATGACAGACTTTATGCTCGCAACAAAGAGCCAGTATGTGGTACTCCAGTCTCTGAGAGCCTTTGTATTTGTGTAATTTGTTTACCGTTGGTTTGTTTATAGAGCGCTTGCATGTAAAGGCCTTGAATTACAAGCCACAGCACACATCGCCCGGGCAACAAACATACCATCTTCTTCCCGCCCCGCTGTTCACAGTTTCATGTCTTTTTGAACTCCCCTCAGCATGGCAATTTCCTTCCTCCCTTCCATTTCTCTTTATCACGTTTTAAAGGGCTCTGTGTACATTTAAGCTAGGCAGTGACATGGTGGCGGCATTTCTTCCACATTTTATTTGAGGCTGGCTTGTATTTGAATACACGGAAATTATACATACCATTTACAACTAATAAAAAAATCGCTGATTTGTGACCATTGGTGCAGGGTAGTAATTTTGTGCTCAATACCAACTGTGAAATTGTGGACGTTTTTGAAATAAGTATGAAAAGTAAAACATTTTAGCACAGTTGTTTTGTTGGGTCCCGGTGAATTAGGTCCAGAAATCAGTACTCATTCCTGTAAAGTTGACAGAGTGTTCCCCTACAGTACTCACTCCTGTAAAGTTTACAGTGTGTTCCCCACAGTACTCATTCCTGTAGATTTAGAAGGGCATTCCCTACACACATCACTTCTGTAAAGTTAACAGTGCATTCCACACAGTACTCATTCCTGTAGAGTTAATGCGGCATTCCCTACAGTGGTCATTCCTGTAATGTTTACAGGGTGTTCCCAACAGTACTCATTCCTGTAAAGTTAACAGGGCATTCCCTACAGTACTCACTCCAGAGGGCATTCTCTACAGTAGCATTTCCTGTAAAGTTAACAGGTCGTTCCCGACAGTACTCCAGTCTCTGGCTTCATCTCAGCAGGGTCTTAAACAGAGATGTCAGTGTTTAATGCAGCCCCTGATTAGTTTACCTTCCTCTGATTGGAAATTAATTAAAGTGATTAAAACGGATCCCGCTGGAGGGACAGACGCACTCTTCGACACAGCACACTCCCTCGAGAGGAGAGGGAGAGAGAGAAAACAATGGAGAACGCTAGAGAAAGAGAGCCAAATGAAAGCGAGAGAAACAGAGAGAGATGAAGAAAGCGAGTGAGACTGAAGAGGAGAGCGGTTCATCAGAGTCCTGTCAGAATGCAATCAGGTCCGTGGCTGTCTCCTGCTGCATCCTAATGAAATCAATAAGAGACTGGAGATGTTTGCGTTAACACGGCAGCCCCTGTGCTCACGCTCCTATCTGTTTAGACATTAGACACGGCCTTATTAAATACATCAGCGCGGTTCAGGGCTGCTCGTCTAGTTGCCCATTCGAACGGGAGAGCACAAGCAGAGCCGTCTAACCAAGTTTGGCCCGACATTATTAGTGGGTTGACTGCAGACGCTATTTCCTCCCAGTCCTATGCTGAAGCTCACTCCCTTTCATTAAGCCCCGCCACAGACAACAGCTTATTTCGACACAGACACAAAAAAAGGGGCTTTCGGTGAACCCCCCCCCTGCCCTCTCCGCCTCTCATCTCTCCTCTGTGAATATTATGGGGCGTTTGAGAGAGTGTGTGTGTGTGTGTGTGTGTGTGTGTCTGCGAATGTTGGAGTTTAGGGTTAAGAACGATTATTAGGGAAAGGTTTCCATAGCGATGAGGCCCAAGCTCATAGAGTGCCTCTTCCCTGAAGCCTAATTGGTATGCGTCCCGGTCGACCTTATTGTGGCTCTCCTAATCACAACCCCCTGTCTGGAACAACGTACACTATTAGAGGAATGAAGCGGTGGACACTCCTTTCCTCTCCCCTTCACTTTTCCTTCCTGTCTCCTTCCCTCTATCTGGGGCCAGGATGGACCAAGCCTCTGCACCGAGGTGGGTGGACCCAGACTCTCAGCCCATACTGCCTGATTGACAAATGAGTGGCAGGAAAAATTCAATTTGCCGTGGCAAGGCGGAAATTGCGGAGAAGACGTTGCGCCAGTGGGGGCCGCCCGCTCCATGCCTGGGGAGGAGGGAACACGGCGGTTAGATGCTTGGGGTCTCGTTCACCTGATCCCATGGGAGGGCTAAAGAACGTCCAGTGTAACTAAGAATCCGACAGAACCATTCCAAATGCACTTCTGTCCTGCGGCTGGGCTGCGCTCTTGTGTTTACATTTACGTTTTGAGAATTCAGTTGGCGTTCTTACCCAGAGCGATTTACACACCACAAAAAGGTTGACTTCAGAAGTGTGAAATGTACTTTCACGACCAGGAAACAAAAACAAAGCGCCCTTGAACCAGGATTAACTGCGAAGGTTTGGCCACACCATCTTCCACCTGATATGGCAGTGTATCATCATCTCTGCCATTGCACGCTCTCCCAGGCAGACGCGCGGTTCTTAGCAGGTCGCCTCACACCCTGAGTCTTCACTTCTTCTAACCAGTTGATTTAATGAGCCTCCCCATCCAGCCAGGCGAGCATGTAAAAGACTAATTGACAAATGCTTTAAATAATTTCTAATTAGCACAAGTGCAATAATAATTGTCTGGGTAATGGGAGCGCTAATTAGCGGCGGTGGCGTGTGTGGGAGTTGTGTGTGGTTGAATGAGCCCTGCAGGGGAACAGATGGCGTAGGACCACTCGAGGAGAGGGGGCTCCTGTAGGGCCGCGGGGCCAGACAGAGGGACCCTTTGTTCCCATGACTGTTATGCGGGTGGCCCCTAGCTCCGCCTGGGAGAAGTTTTTTTGTCTCACTGTGGTTAATTGAATCTTTAACCAGCCTCTGGACGCAGCTTCGCTGTGTCTTTGGAGAGTGTTGTTAACTGACTGCCGATAGGAATCCAATGGCTTGTATTTACATCTGCTGGAGAAAATGTTGGGAAAACCTCTCATGTAAGGCAGAGAAACTGTCATCATGTTTTTTTGTCTTAGTATATTTCTAAACCCTAAAAACGAATTCCTATATTGCCTTTACCTAAAATTTTATATCAGGAAGAAGAATCTTAACAAGCTTGAGTGATTTTAAACTGTAGTCCTGTAGAAATGCACTTAATGATTAATGTCACTCTGTCATTTTTGTCCAAATTCTACAAAGGCTGCAGCAATATTGATTTCCAAGGTACAGCGGCGATAATGACTTTGAACAGGAGCTTATGTTATTTTTTTGAAAATTAAACTGATTTCAAAGGGTTTGGTAGCGACTGGACCAGAAAAAACGTTTTTCTACTAATAATTAATATTGTTAGAAGTGTAATTATGTTTATAAGCCACAGTTCTGCACTTTAGAATGAAGTTCTACCAGCGACCAATGAGGCTGCATTTAGTAGAATGTCCTGTTGGATAACAGTGAAGAATTGTTCAAAACATTCTTGTGACAAAACTTGCAAACCATGAATAGTCAATTAAGGTGTGTGGGATTGTTAGTGACACATCTTCACTCCCATCATTGATCATATGCCTTCTAACAGTAGCTTCTAATGGTTCTGCAATCATATACTTCATTGTGGTTTGGCGACTAATTCTCTTCTAATAAGTACTTAATTAAGGTATATTACCACCCAGATCTGGTTTCTAAATGATCCCAAGGTTGATCTGTTAGCCTCCTGACTGACTTGACTGAATCAGAGGGAACAATGACTCAGTAACGGTTCGCTTCACACTTGTTTGTTTAAGATAATGTATGGTCTTCAATTGTGTCAACCGTAGTACCAAAATGTCCTACAAAAAATTATTAGCAAGTAGGAATTATGTAATTATTGTTATCAGATCAGTTTATAAGGGCTTGTACTATTGGCAGCACTTTCAAACGCCTTGCAGCAGTCCAAAAATGTGGAACACAATACATCTCTCCAGTTTTTACTATGTAAAGAATTTTTTATTTTTGGTTGTAAATGCTCTCCATTCTTCAATTTGGTTGCTAATATTGCATATTGCAACTTCCCTAACAACCCCTCCATTAAAAAAAAACACACATGACATGTGGGCGGTTGTGATGCATGGCTAATTGCATATCCTTTAAACGCACCTTCTCTCAATTTCTCTCTCAAGCTCTCTCTCTCATGTATGCCTGCATTTCACTGTCTTTCTGTCTCCTCTTAACAGCACGAAAGACAGAGAAAGTAAAGACAAAAATGTGCTTTATTTTACAGAATGATTTACATAACATTTCAGTTTTCTTGTGCTGAGAGACGAGCCACGAGAGGGTTGTGTGCTTGGATTTGGGAATATGTGCGCAAACTACTTGATTAGCCCTTTGTCAGTGTCCGCTGTCCGGACCTTTCATGGTCTTGATAAGATTTACTATAGAAAATATATTTACCTACACAAGGACGAATAATGAGAGTTGCTACTTATATATTTTTTGCTGTTCTTCTGGCTCAACCACCTTATCCAGCTCCTGGTCTAATGAACAACTCTCTACTACATCTGTTAAGTCCGTTCTGGTCACAGGTCTGGATTAAAGCATGGTTAATATGTTTATCCTATTTTTACCACCACTGGAATGACCAACTAGTTATTTAAGGTGACCGGACAAAAGTCCCTGTTCTTGGCCACGATGGCAGTCCCCACAAGTGTCCCTGGTTAGCCCGATGTTCCCAGGGGTAAGTAGCTTGAGAGTGAGTTTATTACAAGTTTATACTTCAAAATAATCTTTCAGACCCAGTATTTTTAAATCCATTTCTGGAAACATATTGCAGTGTAAAATGGCCCAGCTCTGTCTCACTCTCTCTCATCCTCCTGTATCCCTCTCTCATCCTCCTGTATCCCTCTCTCATCCTCCTGTATCCCTCTCTCATCCTCCTGTATCCCTCTCTCATCCTCCTGTATCTCTCATCGACAACCACAGATGTTTGGCATGTCATTCATTTCGTTTTCTGAGCACTTTCCTGAACCGTCTGTATTTTCTTAATATTTTTCTTCAGCTCCCAATTGTATCTACAGCTGAGCGATCTTGAGATATTTTATTTTCACCGCTATTATATTCTATAGTTAGTCATCAGTGTCAGCCCATCTCTCTCTCTGAGCTAAGTGATCCTTAATGGTATGCATTGATTCTCGGACAAACTTTTTATAACAGATGTGACTTAAAGCGTATTCACAAATGCACTACATATTGGGCTTAATATCCTAGTTATTTGAAGTGTCACATTGAGAAACAGCATCTTGTTGAGAGATGTTTAATCCTCAAACCCACGATACCCTGTTGCAAAGCTGTTTGTGTGTGGGCCTTTATTGGAGCTTTGAGTATGTATCTATGACTATATGTGGTCACTGGTTTCAATTCTCAGGGATTCTCCGGTGAGACGTTGTCATGATGTCTGTCTTTGCCTGAAGATGGGCTTGACAAGGCATTTGTCTGTTTGCGTAGTGGCCAAGGCGAATCACTGTGAGACAGCTGAGAGAATTGGCCTGTCATGGCTTGTCGGTAAAATATGCCAACATATATAAAGATACGGTTTGGTCCCCTGACCTTTTACTGACATTTAGAGCGCCTGGGCAAGGACATGCCCTTTTCTCTCTCCCTCCGTTTCTCCGGGATAATCAGGTGGTTTGAAAGGAAGGCCGATAAGGGCTTTGTTTGCGTTGACAATGTCCTGATGATATGGCCTGGGAAGATCACAGGCTAGACCCCCCTTCTTTCTAAAGACGGGGGCCACCGGAGAGAACTCATTACTTTAGTGCATCTGGGTTAATTAGCTCAGTCCCTCCTCAAGACTCACAGGGAAAAAAAACCACCACAATTCCTCACTTACAGATACCATTTGCACGTGTGGCCAAATACAAAATATGGGAAAATGTCCTTAAGAAATTATTCGAAAGCCATGATGCTACAATGTTAGCTACAAATATTATTTACATTTACTGTGACCTTACATCAGCCCACTACTTTTATTTTTTTAAACTCCCCATTTTGGGCAGGGTGTGTAATATGTTGTCAATAATTTGATAATATCTACGTAATTTCACAATATCATACCTCAGTTAGCCAATAAACTCCAAATTTGAAAGCAAGTGGTTTTGATGGCGTGGAGCACATATCTGTACGTTAGGGGAACAGTTTTGGCTTGATGTCGCCCCTTTTTCATCCTGTGGCCATTAACCCCAGGATGTAACTTTAACACATGTCCAACCCAATGGCCCAAGGTAAGGACGGGGATGGAGGCTAGAGGCAACACAGCTAGCGTCAGGCCAACTTGCTGTAGGTGGCTACAGAGACAGTCATCTAGCCTGCTGGGAAAACGAGACCTTGATTGTCTTGGGTCTCTTTTCAGGCTGTCTTTCTGTCTCTTTGCGAGTTCTTCAAAGGAAACACAACCGAGCGTGATCTGAGCAGCGGCATGTGCTAGTGTTTGAACTAAGGATTAATTTGGTGTAATCTGTGGTTTTACTGCTTATTAATATGCACTGACGATGGGATCAGTAATCTGGTAATCTTTAATCTCTTCTGTTGACAGGAGGTAGGACTTTTAGTTTAGAGGGTTTACTTTCAGGAAACACCAACATATCCACCCCTCATAAGAATGAAAAGAAAGAAAGGTTCTTTACATGTAAGAAAGACATTGGTTATTAAGTCTTCAATCTTATCTTCTTGCTGACTCTGTGCATAAGTGATATTTGAATGCTTTTTGAGTACATTGCAAAGTCTATCAAAATGAGGGAATATTCAGCTGTTAAGAGGTCGTTAGATAACAGAAATTGCCACATTTCATGGATAATGCCATTGCTTTCGAAAAAGGAACAGTGCCAGAATGCTACGGGATTTCAATTTTTGACTTGAGAAATTAGAACACCAGAACTCCCTTTTCCAATGTGTTTCTTTGCCTATGATGCATTGCATTCCGAAAAGCAAAGAAATGCTATGTGTTAACCCCTTTGGTGATGTTTTAAAACGTGCGAGGATGTCACTTAAAGCAGTGGTGCCAGTAATTGTCGCTCCAAATGTTAATAATATTTCCGATCTTGGTTGCTTTTAAAGGCTCCGTGTCACTGATGCATTATGCGTTCTGAAATATAACAGTCTTGTCTAGGAATCCCCAAACGTACTGGCACCACACATAATGATTCACTTTAAATGACTCGGTCAGACTTTTCACCTATGTAAATAGTACACTCTGAGATGACTCTAATACAGGATAAGAGGGGGAAATTGGCATCATATTATACCCCTCCATTAGAGAGACCTGGACCCGGATAGTGGAACCACTTTGGTTGTGGGTGATTACCAGAGCTCTGATTGGTCAGAGCAGTCTGAAGGTGGGGGCGGTTACAGCGGAATGGGGGGGGATCCTGTTTGAACTGCTGATGATGAGTGTGTCGCTGTGTAGCTAATGCTCTCCATCTCAGCTAAGTAATATCTGTTAAACTCACTAATTTTCAGAAATGTTAGGTCTGATACTCGATTCAAACATGTGGATTACAGTCATTGGTGTGGCTCAGGATTTAGACATAATAAAAAGCGTTATATTTTATCCTTATTATGCCGTGGTGAAGATATGACATTGCATTGTTAATCTCTAATGCTTTATCATATCTAGCCTCATGATGTGCTAATTCTTATTTTTTACCCATTTGAAAATGTTTAGAACATTAGTCTAATAGTCTCATCGATGTTTGATATTTGTGTCAGTGTTCCTGCATATGTTTAAAACATTTAAATATCAAATAAACTGGTGTAGAATAATGATATAAATTACTCCTTTTCTGTTGAACTTTTAAAATGTTCTGCTGCACCTAGATCCTCAAGGAGATCTACTTCATTCAGTTAGAATCCTGTACATACCAAGGATTCCTATGCCTTACATTTACTTTAAATTAAACATCACTTCTGGGTAAGGCTTTATGTATTTATTGTTCAGTATATGGATTCTGACTTGCAGCATATTTTAAATGGTTTGTTCTTGCATGTAATCTATTTGTCATGCTTGCTCAATGAATTAATTTAAAACCAAGTGGTTGCCAGTTGTAATATTGCATCGTATTCTTCATGCTACTGTGAAAACTGGCAAACATTAATATCCCAGTGAATACACTGTTTAGATTATATTTATAAACAATATTTGTCTGGTGCTTATTTTCATTTAAGGAAACATTACACTTTTTCACTGGCTCATTTCTTTTAATTGCAGACTGTTATGATAGCAGAAAGCCATTAGATGTCAGAAGCCTTTTTATCTTCAAATGAGCCATTTAAATGTCATTAAATAGACAAACATTAACTGTTTACATCCATTTTCTCAATTGTTATTTCTCTCAAAAAAGAATTACTAGCGTTTTTCCTGTCAGAATAATAGCAAATATCCCATTTAAAATGTTGTTAAGACACACCAATGCTGGATGGTTTTATCATGCAATTGAGTTGTATTCATCTGGTATAAACAGTTCACAGGATAATTAGGCTCCCATCTATTTTGCTGAATACCAAAAATATCAACCTTTAAACTCTATTGTATGCTGGGATTTATTTTTTAGATTAAATGTAAGGCTATTATATATGATACAATTACCTATACTCTAAATATATATATATATATATATATATATATATATATATATATATATATATATATATATATATAAAGTAGTATTATGTATAAAATAGGTAAAATGGCTAATAGCTATTATTTTATGCTTATATATATTAATTAATTGATTTAACATTATAAATTATAGGCCATAATAGAGGAATTAACTGTGGGGATTAATTGGGGGAAGGCAAATTTATGCTATACATTTACAGTATTCATGTCTCTATGGTTATGGTTGCTGAGGCATGGAGAAAAGCTAAAGGGAGAACTGACATTGAAAGCAAAGCCATTTTATAATGACAGGACTGAGCGGAGCCCATGAGAAATGGAGAGAGGGAAATGGAGAGAGAGAGAGTGCTGGGATCTGAGGCAGGGCATACAGTGGAAGCTCTCTCTCTTTTTCACTCTCTCTCTCTCTCTCTCTCTCTCTCCGCTTGAGTGTCAGTGACATGGTTAGATGAGCCATGAGCAGCACTTACAGTATGGCGCTGGTAATTTAGGACATTTTTATTGCAGAGTTTGTCTCTCCTGAAATGACAACGCTACTGTCTTTGTGTAGTCGTGTGTAATTTTGTTGTTTCCCACTCTGTGATTGAGCTGAAATAGAGGCAGCCTCTCTCCCTTTTCTCTCTGCATCTCTCTCTCACTTCCCCTCGCTCTCTTCGTCTTTCTCCGTCTTTCTGTCCCTCACCCTCTCTCTCTCACTTGGAGGCAATTGCAGCTGCTTCAGCTTTACTCTGTATTTCTCTTTTTCCTTTTCATATGGAAGGGGTAGCACTGTAGCAGTTCAAAGAACAGCTGAATTGGCCTCTCCACACATCTTAGTTAAAATGCTAAAGAGCTATATGATTCCCTTGGCCATGGAGATAATAGTGAATGAATACATTGCGTATTTGTTATATAATATATTTTTATATTAGAATTAAATATGAAGCTGATACCATTACCATATTTTTATGAATTTAATGATTAATTAATCATGAGTTGATCAAATCTGCTGCCGGGTCAATGCATAAATTTACTATTTAAAAATAACATGCTCCCCTATTCCTGGAAACATGCAGATGATGAGTTACATGACATGGCAGCACCAGACTGTGACGGACCCTGCTCAAGGTTTTTTAAAAGGCTGCAACAAATAGCTTTCCTGTTTACCATGGAGACCGCGGGGCCTGTGTTCTTGGTTTCTCTGGTAACCGAAGCCTTTCTCTATTGGTTTAGCTATTGAACTCCCTGCTAGAGACAAAAGGAGGGTCCTGCATTGGTAATTTCTTATCACCATATCCCATTAAGCCCGGGGTTTTTAACTGCAGCCCACACAAATGTAAAGGGAAATTATTCACATGCAGCCTCCCAACCCTTCTGAGTAGAGGGGAGTAGAGGGGCGTAGAGGGGAAAATACGGTATTTAGAGATATTACAATAGTGACTGTAACAATGGTGGCAGAGCGCCCGTGGAGAGAGGAACTGTGTAGAATCCAGGGACATACACCCGACAACCGCCCCCGACAAAAACACAATGTTTAAAAGGATTTCAGTTCGCTAAACGGGTAAACCAATCTCCTGATTAAATAAAATAATTGTTACTGGGAAAAGAAAATCAATCCGTTTGTTTTACACGTGCATTGGGGAGAATGGGGTTGTGTTAAATTAACTCTTGAACATGTGGTAAAAATAAATATGCCAGAATATTGTTATGGGGAGAACTAAATCTACCAAATAACCAATGCTGCTCATGGAGCGCTGTAGGACGTGCACGCTTTTATTCCATCCCAGCACTAAGGCATCAGATTTAACAAATAATTTACTCAACAAGACCTTGTTAAACTGAATCAGAACGTGAGTCGTCCTGTTGATGTAGCTCACCAGGACCAGGTATCATAATGACTGATACTCGTCCTGGTTAGTGCTCCCCTTTAAGACATTACCTTCATCTCAGAGTTAAGCCACTGGATGTCACTGTGTTCTGTAGGCCTGAAAGAAAGCACAGAGCTACTGATTCTGTGTTACAAGTACCACAAGAGTTACATGCAGTCTTTCTCACTTGTCCATCAAGTTAAATGATCTAGCAAGGCAAACATAGATTCCATGACAATATTATTTTTATTTATTTTTAAATCCTAAATCATCAGTGCTCTCCTGGGATAGAACACACAGGTCTCTCTCAATGCAATACAACAACTAAAATCTGGAATCTGAGAGATGCGTTTGGTCTTTATATGCTTTGCTAGATGTGTTTCCTGGCAAAACCTCTCAACAACAGGCAGTATGCCATGTGTAATTAACATCTGGTACTCCTTGAAACTTCTGAGTAAAATAACGGGATTATAATGTCCTCCCTAACCCTCACATACACACTCTGTCAGCCTCAAACCCAGCCCGGCCACTGCTGAATAATGAGACATTCATGTCATTGTTCGAATCTCCCTTTCCTCTTGGGCTCACTGAGAGTTACCCTTTTTAAAATGTAGTCTGAATGTCATCTA
Organism: Esox lucius; assembly: GCF_011004845.1. Classification (NCBI taxonomy): domain Eukaryota; kingdom Metazoa; phylum Chordata; class Actinopteri; order Esociformes; family Esocidae; genus Esox; species Esox lucius. The sequence goes on from NC_047590.1 coordinate 12,156,568, forward strand.
CAGCAAACCGATGACACACCTCAGTCACACATACATACACATGCAGGTCACACCCTGGGCGAGGGGGGCTGTGAAAAAGTGCAGAACCACGGATTGGGCCATACTGCTATTGGTGTAGAACTGACTATATGATGCTCTGAATAACTTAGAGGCAGATCACCTTATTCTCTCCCAATTTTAGTTTCCAGAGACCAAGTTAGGGTTTGATTAGCAACAGAATAAGGGCAGGTGTAGCATAAAACCTGCACAATGAAACGCAACAGGTTTATGTTCAGGTGGAGGGAAAGCTATTTACTGCTAACCTCATCCTTACCATAAATGATCATATCATGCAAGAGATAAACCTATAACCAACCACCCATTCCCAACTGCATCTTCCTCTGCTTGAAATACATAGCGTTCAAAGAAATCAATCAGCCAATCAACCAATTAGCCAATCAAAACTTTGAATTGATTGATGGTTCAACTGTCAATGTTTTTTCTTTGATTTGTTTTTACCAAGGAAGCACCTAATCAAGGCTCTGGTCACCAACGCAACACGCACACGCACGCATGCTCGCTCATCTTATATTACACATGTGGAAACACCCAACGCACTCTCCCTCCAGTTCCCCTCACACGCTCGCACGCATGCGTGCACACTTTAGCCATAAGTGCACAGCGATTAGCCCATGAGGGGCTGCGTTTACCTCGAATCACAAATCAGCTTTCCTAGGCAAATTGAGACGTATAGGTGTCACCCCCATTGAAAGTGAATGACTGGCGGAGAATGACGGAGGCCGCGCTAGCCTGTAAATCAGGCCTGACGGCACAGTGTAGGGAACAGACGGAGCGGCATAATCACTTGGGGGGGTGGGGGAGGGGGGGGGGTGGGGGCAACATCCAACAGGAATTATTGATCCAGAACCACCGTAATCCCCTTCACGTAACACAGGCAATTTCATGTAATACCTATAATAATGTTGCATTCAAACTCAAGTAGCCATCAAGGGGCATTGTATCTGATTCAGGAGGTGAGGGCCCAGGCACATCGCAAGGAGTGCATCGGGGCCAATAAAACGGAGCCAGCTCCTTCTTTGTGTCGAGGGGTTTTTATAAAGCTTGTTCCACAGGGCCAATATAAGTTGACTATCAGGAGAAAATTGCTGTAGGGGACCTGTGTTTTGTGAGCGAGAGAGTATTTTATCACTCTGCAAATTATAGGGTTCTGGAGATTACGTTCAGTAGATGACGGATGAATGAAATAGCTGCATTTTAGATTGCTGTTTTGTTACGGTGATAAACATAGTAGAGAGTATTTCTCACCTTCGCCGTGCCCATAATTGTGTTCGGGATGCCCGCTTTCTTGCGTCGGTCTGCGTGCGTGCGAGCGCGTCAACAGGGTTGGGGTGTGCTCCAGTGGTAATTACTACAGAGTAGATGTTGGCCCAGGACCTCTCACTCCTTCCCCACCCAACCCCCCACCGCCCCCCCCCCACCCCACCCAACCCCCCAACCCAACCCCCCCCCACCCCCTCGCGTATCACGGCACAGGCCTTATCAAAGCCTCCACACCCTGCTCGTTAATATATGGTCCAGACCGCTGCTGTCTATATATCATTGTCTTGAATTGGAGGCCTTCTAATCACTCTGGCATTATCAGTCGAGGAACAGGAGGCAGGCAATCAAGCTGACAGGCAGCCTGGAATCATGGGAGATCGGATGGGGTTAAACGAGGCTGACAGTGGCGATAATGATGACTCGGCTATAAATGAAGATTGGAGGATGATAACCGGAGGAGAAGAGGAGAGGAGAGGAGAGGGGGAGGAGAATAAAAGAATGACAGTGGCCAGGGTTGAGGCCGGGTTAATGTGAACTTTAACGTAGCGACATTGTGGTCTCTCTAAATGGGCTGTATGTGCTGGGGGAGACGTTTATGGTATGGCAGCCGTTGAGAGACGAGGGAGGCATTCATTCTCCTCCCCTCTCTATCTCTCTGCCGGACTGTGAGTTGCTGTCAAATCGGAAGCTGGAATCTGATGGAGCAGAGCTGCCTGGGAAGTTGTGATAGTTGTCTGTGACAGGGAATGGGTTTGAGTGGGCCAATAAGATGTCTCTGACAGTGTTTGGATGGGAAGAGAGCTGTAATGTGTGGGCTGGAATGAGACAGACAGACAGAGTTGTGACTAGCAGCAATGCAGGCCTTGCAGTGGTGGACATATTGCCTGGCCCTTTCACCATGACTGTCTCAGAAAGAGGCTTGGGGCAAATGGGTGGGAGTGGGAAGAAAGAAAAGGAGCGACAGTTTGTAAGAGACTTGTGAGGGACAGGCAGTCCATTTGTCAGATAACGCCAGGACGTTCTGACACCTGTTCAGTTCTGAGGACGAGAAAACGTGGAAACGGGAGGGTACCTGTTCCCCTCGGGCGAAACAACAGAAATAGATAATCCTCCTGATACACGTGGCGGATTTCTGGAATGCGCTGTGGAGCTGGTGTCGGGCTCACAGAGAGGGTGTGCGAGCTTGAAGCTCATCAGCCTGTGGCGTGAGTGGGACACACAGCTGATATCCCTCTGGACAAACAGGGGATACCAGCGGCGCAGCGTTCCGCACCAGTTCATGTGCAGCCCCAGTCTAACACCCCTCCCGGACTCATGCCCCGGCCTCCGCTGGCTCCTCTAGATAAACTGCCGTCAGCTTCATGCTTATTCATTACGTCAGTGAGCACAGCCACCAGACAGGTATGTGGTATCCAGAATGTGCATTTGTTTTCAACCTTAAATTATGCAGGTATTCATTTGGTGCACTTCAAAGGCTGAGAAACTAACCAGACACAATAGCCAGATAATACAGTCTCTTCCGGACCCGCAAAACGTGTCTTTTGTGGAATGTTCTTTACCTAACCATCCACAAAGTGAGAAGCATTTCAAATACAAAAAAAGGGAGTGGAAATACACCAAACCCAAACACAGCATTGCACTATCTTCTACACAACCTGCTACCCTTTTTGTGCTGGGAAGGCGGAGGCTCTGTGTCTTTGGCTGTGGCATAATCATGCCTTCACAGGTTGCTCCTGAGAGAGAGAAAGAGAAGGATAGAGAGAGAGAGGAGGGGGAGCGATGGTAGAAAGGAAAGAGTGAGGCTTGCTGCTTTTCTCACCACCACTCCTGATAATCACGCCCTGTTGCCACTGAAAACGAGAAAACAGCTCAATTCACTGCAAAGTGAACACACGCCGTACAATTACTGGATTCATAACTTTATTCTGGTACTAAACCCTGAGAGAGAGAGAGAGAGAGAGAGAGAGAGAGAAAGAGAAAGAGAGAGCGGGGAGAGATCATCATCAGGCAAATATCTGTGGTTGGGGAGCATCTCTGCCTTGTTAAAGGAGCAGGTCAGAGGTCAGAGGTTGCCAGACTTAATTATACCACAAATACAGAGTAATAGGCAAATGATAAACTACGAGGGAGAGGAATATCCAGAAAGAAGTAGCAGGAAATTACAACCTTAAATAATATTGCAGAAAACTCATTTTGGCAGACAATGTTTGGCAAGCTGCCCCCCTCCTCAACCTCCCCTGCACCCAAAGGTCACTCCGCTTGGTTTCTCCATAAGAAGAAGAAAAACACAGCGGTGACGCCGGTTTAGAAAGAACAGTTACAAGTGGGCTCACTGCTTTTTGTATTTGAGTGATGCGATGCGTCCTATCCACCTCATAGTGATGTGAGTAAGCGAAGAAGAAGTGATACCAGGTATGGAGGGGTTTGTGTGCGCCCCGTCCTGCTCCAGGACTCTTTGACCCCGACACGGTCACATCCACACGCTGCTCTTGCCTTCCTTCGTCCCTCACTGTCACCTCTGGACCCCGTCCCATCAGCGTTACATGGAGATCTGACCTCCTGTGGTAGACCCCTCGTTCATCTTCCTCAGTGTCAATGGCAGCGGCGTCCACACTGAATGAATAGGCTGCGGGTTCCAGAGTTGAACAGGAGCCAGCCCCTGTCGTCCCCCCGCACGGCCCCTGGAGGCTATGGGGCCAACCGTCTACCAGGTAACGGCTAATGCGGCGGTGTGTAAAGGCCCCCCCCCCGGCGCCCCGTAGAGTAGCAGCCGACGACGCCATGCTGAATGTTGTCCCCAAAACAAAGCTTTCTCGACCCTTCCGGAACCGGGCGGGGGGGGGGGGGTAGGGCTGGAGGGGGGGTAGGTTTCATCAAAACAGATCCCTCTTCATAAAGGGATCTCAGCCTTTCTCCTCAGGATGAAAAAAAAAAATGACAAAATAAAAAAAGCTTTGGGATTGGGGCAAGAAAAGTGACATTTTAATGTGTTGCCCCTGCGCCCCTACCCAGCCCCCCCACAACCCCCCCCCACCCCACAACCTCCTCCTGAGACGCTGCTGGTTGATTTGGTATTCATGCTGTGCAGATTAATCAAGTGGCAGTGCCGTAGCCCTGGACGGCCTGCCATTCTCTCCCCACTGCCAATCTGCATATCTGCATATTACCACCGCGCCGGCCTTTAATTTCCTACAGGAGCAGATAATGATCACCTTGTTCAGACAGAAGGAAGCCTTTGTCAGGCGAGAGGGGCCTGGTATTTCATATTGGGAGCTGAGGCAAGGAATCGCTGATTAATGCCATGTTGAGCAGATTCGCCGCCCGAGAACCTTTTCATTACAGTACGGAACGCAGTGGATGGGACGAGAAGGCAAGGCAAGAAGCCCCCCCTCGCCCACCCGCCCGCCTGGCTGGCAAAGGCTTCTCACTAGATTTATTGATTTTGTTTCTATTTAATATGGCTGAGACCATCTGTGAGATATAATAACTGTCGTAATACGGGGAGGGGGGTCTCCCTGACCTCAATGAGAGAGGGATGAGAGAAACAAAGATATCGAGGTATGAGCTTTAGTGCCTATTGGAAATATGACTCTGTGTTGACACTTACAAATGAATACTTACTAAGAACTTCAGGAGAAACAAGTAGGCCACACTTTCCCTCTAGCAGATTAACTAATGCCCATGATGATGAGAATTCCATTTGTTGTTGATGGACAGGTTAGGTCTGTGAAATAAGGTATGAGAGGGCAGTTGTAAGGCATGACAAATTACAATTCCTGGATATAGGATTTTGCAGTGTTATACAGTACTGGCATACTATAACCTCAGAGATGCCTTATTGCTGTTATAAACAGGCTACCAACGCAGATATACAGTATAATGAAGTGTTATGTTATTGTCTCATATACCACGCCTTTCAGCCAATAATCATTCAGGATTCAAACAATAAGAATATGAAGTTTACTACTTTTGCTTTGGGGAGATTCGCCAGATACCATTTAATCAGTAAATTGCTAGAATTAACTGGACCAAATTCAGTCGTGTCCACTTCTTAAAACAGACATATCAACATGTCAATAGGGTTTGCATAACAACCTCCAAAATATTTGCTCAAATCACTCTGGAGGCTCTACGGTCTCAACAGAACTCCAGTGAATGAGTTGAATGAGAAAAAACGGCTATCAGATGACCTTATGTCACCTTATGTCACCTTATGAAAGCCTCTGGCAGATGAGAGTTATTGTCATTCTCAATGCAACAGCCCACAGTGGCTTTCTGTCTGTCTGTGTGTGTCTGTCTGTGTGTGTCTGTCTGTGTGTGTCTGTCTGTCTGTCTGTCTGTCTGTCTGTCTGTGTGTGTCTGTCTGTCTGTCTGTTTGTCTGTGTCTGTCTGTGTCTGTCTGCCTGTCTCCAGTGGACAGCTACAGGGTAAATGTAATTGATTTGTAGCAGCAGCATAATCCTGCAGGACTTATGTAAGCCTCCCTTTATGTTCCAGAAACCTCTTGGCTAATTAAACACCAGTGAAAGGGACAAAGTTGTTTGTCTACTGTCTGGATCATGGGGGCCTTTCCAACACGCTGTGGGAGATAAGGTGGGGGTGCTCTGTGCTGTAATACAGTTATAGATTTTAGTACAGGCAAGTACTCAGACACCTGCATGGTCCAGAAGACCCATTTAAGACAAAAGTAAACAGCAGTTGTTTATGAACATTGGATATGGAAGGATTATTTGGGATGACGCTAAAATTCAGGATGTTTTGAATCGTTGAGACTTTTTAAGAACCTCGTTGTGGAGTTGCGTCATGGCAAGCAGGGCGATATCGAATTATTTTTGAAGAGATTCTAGCCATCTGTCATTGTCTGCGTAGTCATCAGACATTTGGTGTAAAATGGTCTACCTCCACTTCAACTAAAAATGTTTCTCTCTGCGCATATACACATGCTGAAGGAGCTCTTTAGAGCCTCTATTGCTTTTACAAACATACAAAAACGACATCAGTCATTGTTAGAGCATCCCTAAGTGGCTTTTGTTCGACATCTGCTAGTGGACACACCACTATATAGAACACACGCCCAATGAAAGCCATTCAATGTGGTTAGGAAGGATCGAAACACCAAAGAATAGATTATTTCCGTGTCATTAGATTATGGTCTTAATCCACCAACCTGTTGACTAGATTACTGTTTGGGATGGCAGATCTAATCAGATTACAGACCCCAAGGTATTTCCCCCTTCAAAGCCAAATTGAAGACTAAAACAAACAGTTATGGCAAGAAAGGAAAATGTTTTGGAAAATAACTGCCATTTTCATTGTGGAAACCTGCTGTCAAACCGTGGCTAGGTCCATTAGCAATGTAAGTCAATTTATTTCCTTTGTTTAAATTTCTCTCTTTATACCACTGGTGGCCAAAGAAACTCTGACATTTCTTTAAAAGGCTTCTGGTTCAAAGATGAATATGTGAAAGCAATAATAAAATCAAAATGATCCCAAGATATTGCCGACAGAACTAAATGGAGGAGGAGATGAGGCCTATTCTACAAGGGTTTTGTTGTGAATTTTTCTTTTTTTTCTCCAGACAACCCCTGAGACATCCTCAGAGAGTGAAGTCACAAAGAGGAATTAGCCATTATTGACAATGACCCTGGAGCAATTAAGGCTAAATATGTTGCTCGAGTGACGATTCACATTTCACCTCGTCCGCACAGGGATTTGAACCAGCAACCTTCTCGTCCAATGTTTTAACCGCTGTCAGTCTGCTTTATTAGTTATCAGTTCATAATTAGCCTATCTGGGTCAAGGTGACTGGCCTTGCTGAGGATCTGTCTATCTCAATATGTCATCTTTCTCTTTTTGTTTTTGTGGGCATGGTTTTGGAAAAATACATACATGTTTTACCCAGTGCAAACAATTTCCAAGTAATACTGTCCGCAAGATTGCTCAATATATATATATATATTTTTTATCTTGATCTGTTTGACACTTTGGCATGGATGTGAGTCTCGGTTGCCCATGCAAAACCTTAGACATCATTAGCCCGATTTTGGCAAAACTTGGGTGATGGATGTTTCTAGTCTCAGAGATTTGCTGTTCACCATATTGGTCAGCCCAGGAAGGTGGTGCACCATTTGTGGGGTAAACACGTTTACTGTTGCCTTGGTAGTTAGTCACATGCCATATCTCAGTATTTACAAAAACACAATGGCCGATCCAAGACGAACGCTATAGTAATCGACTGGAATTCATTAGTCACATGCGATATCTCAATTATGTAGTCAGACTTTGGATGAGATGAGAGTGAAGAGAGAGGGTGATTTTTCTGCTTGTGTTCCTGTTTCAAATCAAGGTTAGTGAAGGTTCTATTCAAACCTCCCTCATCTTTAGCTTTCTTTTCAGGAAATACGTGCGTGTGTGTGCATTGCTGTGCCGTCTACATGAGCTGAAGGACTCTGCCCCCGATGGCCTTCACTTGTTCATCTAAACACACATTTTACAAGTTGATACTGAAATATAGTGCAGTTGAAATCACCTCTATTCATTAAAAAAAATATTATGAGGAAATGGCCTTGTCATGTTTTTTTTAAATGTTTTTCCTCCAACATTGTTCCATTATTGTATTGTAATTTTGTCAGATGGTAGTCAGAAGGTGAGATATCTGAGGTAAAAGCTGTGGAGCCACTCAGGGTTGGCTTGATTTGATTTGTTCCCTCCTCCCAATATGAGAGGTTAACCGATAAAATGCCTGCAGGTCAGTGGTTCCAAAAACTCACTTTATGTCGTGACCCTCCTAAACCCAGTATAGTTTATTTTACAATCACAACCCACAAACATATGTGGAGAAAAAGCTCATGACTTTGACATTATTCTAACTTTGTATTATGTATGCCATGGTCCATGTCAATGTCAGGGATGGAGGAGCCTTTCCAAAAGTCAAGAGGGTTTTCCATAATGTCCTTAACTGAAAAGTAACTTTAGTAGTACAATAGCAACATCTCAAAAGATGATTGCCATTTGTGAGCTTTTAAACCCTTAGAAGTTGTGTTCCTTTGTCTGTACCAAGCTAGTGTTACGTTACCTATAGTATACGTTGTTTTACAATGTTCATAATATGGTTTCTTGTCATTTCAATTTGTATTTTACACTGCCTAAGTAGGTACTGAAAAGTATTGAAATATAATTATATTGGCAATTTGTACAAAAGCAATATAGTAAAAAATGTCAGAAATGATCATGGTGCTAAAGAGGTTTTATTATATCTGAGAGGATGAAAATACATAAAGTATTATTTTGAACAATATCTGATCATTTTCCTATTTCCATCTTCTATCAGTACCTCTTCATTTAAGAACAAATGGATATGCCTTCCTTCAAAAAGTTCCTCTGAAGCTTGTATGCATCACAGAGAACTTGATGTTCCATTGAGTTTCCATTGAGTATCCATTGAGTATCCATTGAGTGTATCCACTGAGTGTAACCACGGAGGTAGTTCATTTGTAGCCAAAACAGTTAGGTGGCAGCAGGTATTTGGGAAGACATTCCTGAGTCTAAATCTGATTTAAAAAACTAAATCACAGGTCTAAATTAACAAAGCCATTCTTTTGTATAGTCTCCTGGCTTATAGGGTGTAGGCATAACTGTAGGCATAAAAATGCTGCTTGGCTTGACCAAGGACTTGTACTGTATCTGTACTGTTGACCTCCATGCTGCTGTTAAAGATACGATAGGATATGTCATAATAATGCTACTACCAAAATAGTTTTCATAAATGTTTAAATATTCAAAAAATGTTGTCCTACCACAAACAGATGCTGCCGTTAACAGCACACTAAATGGGCTTTATAGTGCCATAAGCAGAGTTGGGGAGTAACGGATTACAAAAAAACAGTAACTGTAACCCGTTACATTACCAACAAAAATATTGTAATTGGATTACAGATGCTTTTGAAAAGATGTATGATTATTTTTGGATTACTTAAATTTAAATAGGTGCGCAAAATAATTATGACACGTTGCATGTTTGAGTGTGTATCTAATGTTTTAAAAACGTCTTTATTTGAATCAAAACAAGAATTGCGCACCTCACCTGTGTGTGATCATCATGCGCAAAGGTGGTTTGCTGGCATAACCAGATTAGTGATGGACTACATTTTTGGTTGTTTGGATGGCTGGTAAAAAAATAAAAAAGTATATCTACGATAATATTAGCCGAGCCATATAAAAAGCTGGCAATCTGATCGATGCAGAAACCCTTTCCAAAGGCACTGTACACAACCCATAAGGTAAAATGCAAATTCCGTTTTTGGCCAGCTATGTAAACTCTAACATTGATTGATCCCGCAAAAGGCATTCAATTTGTAATAGGCTATTCCTATTTTTTCCCCAATGCCTCTTAATATGAAAGTAATCTAAAAGTAATGCAAAGTAATTACATTACCCAGTTTGAGTCCACATTACAAATGTGGACAGGTAACTTGTAACTGTAATGGATTACATTTCAAATGTAACCTGCACAACCCTGGCCATAAGCATATGAGAACACATCCGTAGGGAGCCTTTCATTGGTTGGTGACTTGAATGCAGGAAAACTGAAATCTGCTCAACTAGAGATGACGAAACAGTCAGACTAATACTGCATACAGAAACACATGCAATGCTCTACCCTGTCCTCCCTTTGGCAAAACCGACCTACTGTAACTTGATTCACCTGCCAAAAGTGAAACTCAATACAGAAGTGGTTGGACAAAGTGGATGACAAGACATATTACTGTTTTGCGAAGACACACTGGATTGTATTTCGGTGTTGCATTCCTGGCCACAGGAATTATTCCTATTGCTTGTTTTACCCACTAACACTGCAGTGTTGAAAAGTGGGCTTGTAAGTAAGCATTTCCCTGCTAAAGTGACCTCTAATGTTCACCTATGTACAAAGGAGGTGGCAAATACAATTTGATATGTGAATCAACTGATCAAAATGTTTATCTAATCTGAAACCGGATTAGGAGCAGTTATGTTTCAGCGGATTGTGTGGAATTTCCATTCCACTGGAGGTTAACTTGACTTGTAATATTGTAGTGTTTACTGTGACTGGTTGAAAATTAATTGGATTTGCAGTGTGGTTCTGTATGGATTATTTGGTCTGTTGCTACGCATTGTACTCAGGCATGGTCTTCAGAAGCTTTCACACCTTTCCTCCCTACACAACACACACACTAATATGTGCACATATGCACACCTACAGTACACATGCACGTGAGCAAGTGTGAACACACAAACACACACACACACACACACACCTGCACGCACACGGCCGAGCAAAACAGAGCTCAAGCCTTTCCCCAGCCTTTAACACGTTGATTGTGGAATTCCCTGCCCAAGGACATCCGCCATTCAAATTTCTTTTCACAATTCACTTCCCGACTCAAATTTTCAAATGCCAGGGCTTTCAATTAACATTGAGCTCATGTGAAGCACCTACAGCCTCTCGTCTGTGAAAAGAAGTATAGAATCAGTTTTGTATGGTGCTGAAGCACACAATAAACCAAGGGGAGGATTTGCAAGATTATGAGGTGGCCTTCAAAGTTTTTTTTTCTTATATTCCCTTTTGTAAAGATTACATTTTTCATTCTAATTTCTGAGCCCTTCACCCTTCTCATTGTTCAATTGCCCTGCGGTCTTGTGACAAATACTGTAATTGTGAGACGTAATCACTGTCTTTGGGGCATAATTGAGTTTAAAAAACAGTTTTCATGTTCAGTTTGTGTCAATACCATGATGATTGCATTTCCTATGTAATCGAATTTAGATGACTTACGTTTATATTTTGAGACCTAATGTAAAATAAAGAAATGAAATAAATATTCTAAGTGTACTTTTCATTTTCTTACAGGAACATTTGTATTTTTCATGAAGCATAAATGAAAGGAGTAGGAATAAACAAGTTGTCTTTTATCTGTGCATTCATTCTGAAGGAAATACCTGCCACAGAATCCAGCCAGTGTCATCGAATATAAGAAAGGAGCAGAACTGACATCCCGTTCACTGTAATAAACAAGCAGACGGTGAATGTGCCCTTTAAAACTTTTCCAGCTCACAACCCAATCCTTCAGAATCCTGGTCTGTCCTCTGCAGCTGTCCGAGAAATGCGACAACGGAAATTATATTAAAAAACATCCAAAAATATCTTTGTTTTTAGAACAACGCGTGTGGGTCCTGCTTTGTCTGTTTATGCCAATGTAACCTCCTCGGGCATTACACACCTGGCAAAATGCTTTATTCGTTTAACAGGAACTTATTTGAGGAGGCGCAGGTTCAAAGCCTTCGGGATTCAGTGGAATACAGCAAGTACCCTTCAGCCCTGGCTGCAGCCGACAGAACCAGGCAGCAGGTGAAGTGTGTGTGTCTGTGTGTGTGTGTGTGTCTGTGTATGTGTGTGTGGTGGGGGGTTGGTGGGGGTTAGTGTAAGCATTGAGAATTTTGGCTAGGGTAAGTCTAAACATAAAAGTTAGGTTATTGAGGTTGAGGTTTTGAGGCTAGGGTTAGGGTTAGGGTTAGGATTAGGGTTAGGGTTAGGATTAGGGTTGTCTTTAGAGCTAGAGAATAGCAAACACGGTTATGTCTCAGGTCCCCACAAGGACAGGAAGACCAACATGTTTGTGTGTGTGGTGTGTGTGTTTGTGTGTGTGTGTGTGTGTGTGTGTGTGTGCTCTGGCCAAAACAAATATGTTGCCACGTCTGTCTGTGTTGCACATTGGACGTAACCTTGTGAATTCCTCACCCCAGACATTACATTCTGGAGTTGGAGTGCAGAGGGGCTGAAAGCAGTCATGCCTTAATCTCCCTTCTTATCTCTCCTTCTCTCCCTCTCTCCTTCTCTCCCTCTATCCCTCTCTCCCTCTATCCCTCTCTCCCTTTATCTCTCTCTCTACTGCATTAACTTCCTTTAAGATTCACTTACGGTGAGGTTCCCCTTTGAAGATAATGTTTTGTGACTAGTAGCCGACAGTGTGGACGCTATAATCATATAAGGTGTGTGCTGTGATGATAGCATGGTCGGGGGAGGTGACAAGGAGAAGGGGCCTCAAAGCCAGCCACCTCTGTACAAGCAATACAGCATCAAACAGGAAGAAGCTCTTTGTAGCTATTGTGTCTGTTCTCTTCCCCGCTGAACCTTGCCACCCCGTTTCAGTTCATTTAGCTATACTATTGACTGTCCACCAGGTACCAAATGGTTCATACAGGTGGTTTGTTTTCCAAAACATTCCAGTAAAATTCTATGTAAAATATTAGTTAAAGGTATTTCTAATAGCTGAGTAAATACCAGGTAAGATAACATAAATCTACAATAAACTGCATGCATCAGTGGAGAACCCATGGGCTGTATCCCCTCAGCCTAGTAACTCCCTCCTCTCTTTATGAACAGCAGTGGATCAGGGGGCTGAGATGAGAGCAGAGGGCGAATGAGAATGAGGGCCAATTTGTTTCACATGACGATGTCCTGTGTTACTGCTGACAGGGGGGTGGGAGGGGGCTTGAAGAGTGGCCCCATGGTTGGCAGCCGTGATCCAGCTCTAAGACTCCTCCCCCGCCCGGCCAGGGGCCCTGGGGGCCAAAGCAGGTCACATATCAAAGGGGTCCAGTCCGTTGGGTTAATGAAGCAGCTCTGCACCTAGTGACCCAGCAGAACTCATTAACAAGCTCCGGTTGCTAGTCTTTTACTCCATCTCACCCTCTTCATCCCTCCCTACCTCTCCCTCTCATCTCTCTTCTCCCTCCCTCCCTCCCTCCATCCCTCCCTGCCTTTCTCCCTTCTATCTCTCATGCCAATTAGAACCCTCCAGCATCACATGACATGACATCAGAGCCCTCCTCTGAAATGAGTTGCATTTTTAATCCACCCATGATTACATCATTAATTAATCATGGAGAGACAAGTCCAAATCCTGAGCCTGTATTATAAGCCCATGCTAGATGTGTACAGATCAGCATTCATTATTTACCGGGGCTGGAAACTAACAGGGTCGATGAGGAACAGGGGATGTCTTCTGAGAAGAAAACATAGTTTAATATGAATGGCCTGTAGTGACATGAACCCGGTGTTTGGAAAAAAATATATATTTATATTTAAATAGAATGGCAATGACTGTTTGGAGTGTTGCTTTGTCCTATTTATAGGACAAATCAAATGTCAATGTATGGCCATATACTGAATAATGCCTCTTTCAAGGCTGATCTCTATGTTTTTTCATTATTCCCTTGGAGGAACAGGTTAGTGAGAGGAAGGCAGGTTGCAACTTCACTTGACTGATAAAGGAAGGTAGCTGAGAGAAGCAGGTTGATGCTACAGTTGACTGAGAGAGAAGCAGGTTGACGCTACAGTTGACTGAGAGAGAAGCAGGTTGACGCTACAGTTGACTGAGAGAGAAGCAGGTTGACGCTACAGTTGACTGAGAGAGAAGCAGGTTGACGCTACAGTTGACTGAGAGAGAAGCAGGTTGACGCTACAGTTGACTGAGAGAGAAGCAGGTTGACGCTACAGTTGACTGAGAGAGAAGCAGGTTGACGCTACAGTTGACTGAGAGAGAAGCAGGTTGACGCTACAGTTGACTGAGAGAGAAGCAGGTTGACGCTACAGTTGACTGAGAGAGGCAGGTTGATGCTTCAGTTGACTGAGAGAGAGACAGGTTGATGCTTCAGTTAACTAAAAGAGATAAGCCGGTTGCAGCTTCAGTTAACTAAAAAAAAGAGGCAGGTAGCTGCTTCAGTTGATTGAAAATGAGTGGCAGGTTGCAGCTTCAGTTGATTGAATGAGAGAGGCAGGTTGACGCCTCAATTGATTGAAAAAGAGAGGCAGTTTACAGCTTCAGTTGATTGAATGAGAGAGGCCGGTTGCAGCTTCAGTTGACTGAGAAAGAGAGGCAGGTAACAACTTCAGTTAACTGAAAAACAGAAGCAGATTGCACCTTCCGCAGACTGAGAAAGAAGCAGGTTGCAGCACCAGTCAACTACAATTCTCTCCACCTTCCACAGCTCAAACAAAAGCCTGTTTTACTACTATAAAAAATGCCTCCTTCCTTGTGGAAATATATGGGAATTAATCAATACAGTTTATTTATATGTTTAAAATTGTTTTTTTTGTTACCACAACAACAATAATTGCATATTTCCCTGGTGAGCTTGTTGGCCATACCAGACACCTCAACCGCTCCAGTTGAAATACGAGCAAACGAGTTTAGTTGTGTTTCCATGCAGCGATCAACAAGATTAGACCTCTTTTGAATGAAGCCATTTTCTTCCCGCGCAGCGTTTAGCTGGTTTTCTGTTATGTGTCCCCATTCCCACAGCACCGTACAGATCAGAGAGACACAGGACAAGCTGGGAAATGGCATGAATTCAGATGCTCCTCACTAAAATCCATCATATAATGAACCTGTGTCATCAAACACTGGTTATCACAGGGGAGCCTGCCCTCCCATCCTCTACCCAGGCCTTTCATTTTCCCTGCCAGCCCGGTCCGGGGCCCCACGGTGTAGGCAGCAGAAGGTCCCTGGAAAGAGGCAGCGAGGGTTGTAAGAGGTTTGTTCTCGGGTGATTGGGGGTAATTTGGATGAGGATGAATTGCAGCTTTGTGCCATTGGCCAACTTCACGATAGGCACCTGTTGAACTGTCAGGCTGGGCCGAGAGAACTTGGAGGGAGAGAGAGTGATAGAGGGATGGGTAGATGAACTACTGAAAGGGGTGGAGTGAAAGAGGTGGAGAGATGGGGGAAATTAAACGACAGGGATGACAGATTGTGTGAGAAATGGAGACGGTGAGAAAGAGAGACAGATAGAGAGAGAAACAAGTAGTGGGAGAGAGTGAGAGTGAGCGAAGGAGTGGTCTGAGAGAAGAGTTGAAAGATGTTCCAGTAGACTAGGCTTGAACAATGGAGAAGACAGCTGTCATACAGGACTACAGAAACCTGGACAAATGACCAGCCATTCAGATCAGTCCAGAGGGGTGCACACGTTGGGTACTAGGAGGAAACCAAGGAAGACTAAGAGGAGACAGGACCCACCTGGTGCTGAGAATGTGTGTTCCGCTCTCCCCCCTCTACCCCTCTAAGTACAGTATTTCCTTCTGGAGCACCTGAAAGTCACAAACCTGGAGTTCCCCAAGGAGGGTTCCAAGCTCAGTAATTCACAGAAACCATAATGCCCTTTCATATGTAAGTGGAAGTGTATCTATACAATTGGATGGTCTTTCCTTGAGGTTCTAATTCATCCATTACCAATTTACTGTTAATAATTCAATGAATGATGACTATTACAGCAGTCAAATGCATCCCCTGAAACTAAACTATATCCGCTTCAGTGTATTTTTAACCTGTCTTCAGTTTGATCCATCTATCTAGAAAAGGACTAAATAATTCCCTTCCATTATCACATTCAGGCGGTTTCTCCTCTCTGTCTCAGCCCTTGTCTGTCCTGATTGCATAACTCCTAACACCCGCTGCTTGTTTGCCTGCAGTCTTGCGGTTTTAATTGTAATTGCCATCTCAGCCAATTATGCATTAATAATCATCAAATTAGCCATGATTAATCAACATTAGGTGAATGATTATGGAACCAAAGATAGGTAATCAGCTGGCGGCTCAGGGAATACGAGGGTTTAACTCTGTGGGAGGCTTCAACCTGGAAACAGGTTGTCTTCCTCACACAGCACGGCTATATTCTGCTGTGAGCCCGTATGTGCGTGCACGGACATGCGCTAGCAAGTGGGAGAGGGAGAGAAAGAAACGAATATAATGTGCACTGCCTTTACAGCCCTGACCGATAAGTTTTCCATTGTTATGCACACCAAACAGCGGCATGTGTTACTACGGTAACACAGCCAACCTCCATATAACAGGGACCCCCATATATGGACATGCTGTCAGTCACAGTCTATCTCTAAATAGGAAAGAAGGTGCCAACTGTGCATTTTATCAGGACAATATGTGACAAGATTTCATATGGATGTGGCCATTCACTGGGAACGGATAAGAATGCGTACATTCTGGGAACAAGACCGTTGACAATATTGTGGACAGTAGTATTTCTTAAACATGTTGTGCCTCTTGTCTCCCTGGCAGACTAACAAAATGTGATTCTATTGTGTGTTATTCTTAGAAGTGGGGTGCACCGGGTTTTGCTTGATGTGGCGTGGACATTTGCCAACCGTTTACTATAGGTGTCCTGATGTATGCCTTCTTCAAATTCACTGTCATCTTTGTAATGGCAATATAACAGCGATATGTACAGTTTCACATACCCTTGGAGAATTGGTAATATATGTACCATTTGTGAAGAAAACATGAGTGAGCGGGCAAAACAGGTCTTTTATTTCTTATGGGATTCACATTTAACTGTAACAGAATGGCACAATCATAAAACAAAACAAAAAGAACTGACCCCAAAAGTCAGCATACCCTTAGTTCATAATACTGTGTATTGCCCCCTTTAGCATCAATGACAGCGTGCAGTCTTTTGTAATAGTTGTCTATGAGACCTCAAATATTTGCAGGTGGTATAGCTGCCCATTCTCTGATAAAAGATTCCCCATGCCTTTAGAGCACACACACTCCAACAACATCAGTGAGTCACCACCATGCTTCACAGTGGGGACAGTATTTTGTTCACTATAAGCCTTGTTGACCCCTCTCCAAACATAGCGTTTATGGCCATAAAGCTCTATTTTGGTCTTGTCACTCCAAATTACTGTGTGTCAGAAGAGGCATGTCAAGTTGTTGGACATATTGTAACTGGGCTTTTTTGTGGCATTGACACAGTAAAGGCTTTTTTCTCTGTTGTGGAAATTTCTTTATACAATGTATTCTCACTCGAATATGCAGCTCATTGTTGTTCAAGTATTGTCGTATTGTGCTCCTTGAATCAACCACACTGTTTCTTACCAGAGCAGCCAGTATTTTTGCTGAGGTTACCTGTGGGTTTTTCTTTGTATCCCGAACAATTCTTCTTGAAGTTTTGGCTGAAATCTTTCTAGGTCTACCTGACCTTGTCTTGGTATCAACAGATCCCTGAATTTTCCACTTCTTAATAAGCGATTGAACAGTACTGTATCCTTTTCTATCTTTATAAAGTTCCATTACCTGGTTACGCAGGTCTTTTCTGCTCCCCATGGCTCAGTATCTAGCCTGCTCAGTGCATCCACGTGAGAGCTAACAAACTCATTGACTATTCATACACAGACACTAATTGCTATTTTAAAAGCACAGGTGTGGGAAATTCACCTTTATTTGCAATTTTACTTGTGTGTGTCACCTTGTGTGTCTGTAACAAGGCCAAACATTCAAGGGTATGTTAACTTTAGATCAGGGCCATTTGGGTGATTGGGTGATCATTATGATTTAAAAAGGAGCCAAACATCTCTGTAATAATAAGTGGCTTTATCCTTAAATAAAACAAGTGATTTGGATGCACAAAAGAGGATCTCAATTAGATCAATAACACAAAAGCTGGGAAACGCCAAATCAACAGTTTGGAATGAAAAATAAAGGAATCACTGGTGACTTCTGCAATCGACCAGGTTGGAAAACAACAGTAGTTGATGAAACCAAAATTACCAGAGCTGGGAAAACTACACTAAAATCAGTGTAATCACCAACAACCACCAGAAAGCCGAAGTGTTTCAATCTACTATTTGCAAAAGACTTCAGCAGGAGAATTACAAAGGCCAAACTGTAAGATGTACAGTGATTAGCATCTGGACGTACAAACCTCTGATTAGCATCTGGCCATACAAGACACAAACCTCTATAAAGGACAGATTAGCCAGTACAGTTTTGGTGTTTTTTGTAAAGAAGGTGAAACTTTATCAAACAGACAGGACAGCAAAAGTTTGGGGAAAAAGGAACTGCAGATGATCCAAAGCATACCGGCTCAACTGTGAATAATGGTGTAGGTAGTATCATGGCATGGGCATGCATGGCTGCCTCTGGAATGGGCTCATTCTTCTTTAATGATGATGATGGCAGCATCAGGATGAATTCAGAAGTGTACAGAAGCATCTTGTCTACAAATGTACAAGAAAATGCCACCAGACTCTGTGGGCGGCATTTCACAATGTGACACTACAGTTACCCAAAACACATTGCCAACGCAACCAAGGAGTTCAAAAGTCAAACTTTAAAGACTGGCCAAGTCAATTTCCTGATTTAAGTCAGATTGAATATGCATTTTCACTAAAGTGGAGACTGAAGTCACAAACACCCCAAAAACAAGCAACAGCTCAAAATGGCTGCAGTAAAAGGCATTGAAGAGCATCTCAGAGGATGATACCGAGAGTGACATCAATTGGTCGCGGACTCACTGCTGTTATTTTATGCATGGGATTTTTGACTAAATGCTAGCTAGCATACTTTCTACATTTGCTCTGAGTTGATGTGTCCCAATAATTATGCTTGCATGAAATGGGGGGTGGAACTCTGAAAGTGCTGTTATTTTATTTGGTAAAACATATATATGATGAAACAGCCAGAAATAAAAGTGATATGTGTTATGTAGTCAAACAATAATATGAATAATAATAATTGTATTATGTAGGATGTAATAATGTTTTGCATAAATTGTTATGCAGACTTTTTGCAGTTGTTAATAACAACTTGCATTTGAATATATGACAACAGAATGAACAGCCATATAAAACATTTATTTCAACTACTAAATTATTCTAACTTAGTCTTTTATAACTACTTTAAAAGACGTATGACAGCTTATGACAAATGTAGGGACATAGGGACACCTACAGTTGTCATACAAAGAAATGTATTATTTGGGTGTTGTAGTTGGGTTTGCAGAAAGGCTTAATTTCACTAGGTATAGTAGTAATGTTGTGTAATTAGGTTTGTAGAAAGGCTTAAATTCTCTAGGTATAGTAATTCTCATATAACTAGCTATAGCCACTGCAGAGCAGGTAAGCACAGAGTGGATAACTGCCAGTGTCATGGAGGGCTGGTTGGCCATCACCCCTCCCTACCACGCTGTATTTGTCCCTTGTCCCTTTGTGTCCCTGTCAAAGGCCTGATACCCCCGTCATTATTTTCTCCTTTATCTCCCTCTCTGCCCGCTCTGATTAGGGTCAGTGGAGTCTGACCAGCTATGTGCTGGCGGATGCTATCCATTACTGAGTCAGTGTGGATGGGCCCAGAACGGGTGTGTGTGGGGGGTGGGGGGTGTTGGGGGGGGGGTGTCGACACAAGCCTCCCCTCCAAAATCACCAACCCGTCCCCAGCTAATTATCCCAGTCCAAGTTAATTAAATAGGAGGCAGCGAGAAGCAGCATGGCCTGTGTGAGTGTGCACATGTAGCTTGTTAAGCAGGTCTCATGTTTATAGGATCAAACACAATTTCCAGACTCTAAAGGCTATTTTTTAGGGTAAAATATTGCTTTATGGGTTGTCTTTGTTAGGGTGGGACTTAAACTGCGGGCACTATTCAATCAGTAATCCAAGACAATAACAATGCCATTTTGGGTAACCATTTACTTTTACCAAAGGTCTGTAATGCAATTATTACACTTTTATAATCATTTAATGAATGTGTATTAACAGATAAAGCTGCATTATTAATGGGTTATTATCATAACAAGTCTAATGGGCATTCATTGTACCATCATTATCTCTGTTCTCCAAAGTGTCCTTCTGCCACAACAGTGTATGGGTAAGCCAACTGCAAAACCTGATATGTTCTGCTGGAACGTCCTATAGTCAAGCTAATTTGTGATCCCAGCTAGGCTTGATACTTACCTTGTTTTCTTATGGTTAGACATGGACAACGACTCTGACTATTGAAATGTTTAAGTTGAACCATAGGAATTATTTTTAAATAAATAATGTTAAAACAAATCCAACTGAATTTAGGTAGAAACATATAAAAAGTCTAGCTACAAATTATTCCTTCAATCGCTAGCCAGCTAGCTAGTATTCCTCTAGTCAATAGCAAGCTAGCTAGTACTCTTAAATTCCCTAGCTAGCTATTATTCCCTCATTCATTAGCTAGCTAGCTGCTAGACCTAGAAAGTTTGCATTATCGAGAAGTGGCCAAGAGTTGTGTCTGTGTCTTATTAACCTCGCAAATATTACCAGGAGTCAGTACTAAAAGGTTCATTTTGGTGTCATACTGTGCTGTGTCAGTTGTTTTGATTTTAAGTTAGTCTTTAGTATAACATATTTTACCCTGCTTTACTTTACCAGAAAGACATTGCATAAATTTGGCTAACATGGAAGGTCAGGAAGGAAGAAAACCCTGCCCTCAAAAAAGACACAACTAATGTTTGCCAGACAACATCTTGGTAATGATCAAAACTGCTGGAACAATGTGCTCTGAACAGGTGAGTCATAGGTGAAGATGTCCAAATCTGTAAATAGAAAGACAACTTTCCAGGGGCTTCACTTACTTTTTCATATTACACTAATTCATACATAGGCTTGTGGGGTCGGTTTCGTGGACACAGATCATGAAAAATAAATCTCTTTTGGCCTCCTTTTCATCCAGGACGAGGCTCTGTGTCGGTGATGTGCCACTGAGTAGTATGGTTAATGTGTCTATCAACTTTAACTTGATGATTCAACATTGTAGGGATTTCATGTGCCAGTGACCCCAGTGACCCCAGTGACCTCAGTGACCTCAGTGACCTCAGTGAGAATTAGGTAAGTAATGGACCTTGCTAAAATTGCAGTAGTCAAGAGTGCCTATTATACATTTCTCTGCTAATTTTTTGTTCCTAAAAGCTGTGCCCCAGACCAGCTTTCTTAAACAGCTTATTGGCCTCCTGGGCAGTACCTAAGTATATCAGTATCATTTTGGCATACTTACAAACACTGTTATGGCAGAACAACACAAACGCTAACCTGTACCGAGTAGCAGCTATAATTATACATGCAATAAGATACCAAAATAGAACCTTTTGCATAGATTGACATCAATACACTAAAGATGTATAGATATAAACCTTTTTGTAATGCAATCATACCATTATAACACGTTTACTAAATGTTTATTGATGTGTAATAGACATCTTAAATAGATATATTTTACGTAAATCATTGAAACAAATCGCACTCTGATGGCTCAATTCAGAGTGGACGGTGACGGGCCGACATAAATAGGGAATGAGTGCGATAGAAGGAATGTGAAGAGATTTGGCCATTCCACATATTCCCACTGAGCTGGTAGTTTGGCCCACTCCAGATTCTGTGTGCTTCTGTGCTGACCTGTTGTTGTGTACCAGCGCTCTGTCTATTGCTGCGGCAGCACTGACACCAGGCCTCCCTCTCTCCCTCTCAACCCAGCCCATTGTCCCACCAGCTTTGGGAGAAAGAAAAAAGAAACGCTAGCCAATAGAGAATCCAATGGAGAATTGCTTATGTGGTCGATTCTGGAAAACAAACAACATCCTGGTCCTCGTCTATGGCTATTATTTGTCACCAAGGTCAACCTTCCTGACCTTCCCGACCTTCCCGACCTTCCCTCAACTCCCAAAACTGTGTTCAACTTAGTGTTCAGCATTGAACCAAAATAAATTCCTAATGGTCGATTGTAAAGTATAATGAACAATGAACAAAAAATTGGGAATTAAATATGTAATATTTAAGCCATCAAGTATATTATTTCAGAGGTCAAAATAATGCATAGAATATGCGATTTAAAAGAACAAAAACAGAAATACCAGTAAAAAAAAAAAAAAGTACAATGAGTTATAATGACCCTATACAATTTACAATTTGTCAAACATGTTTCAAAAATGTATTCTAAAGCCACATTAAACGATTGTTAACTTTGCGTTAAATGTTTCTCAACAGCATTATGAACTGAACCTCACACTATTTCATAAGTTAGTAAGCCACCAGCAAGAACAATGTACGTTCAGTAACACATTCCATGGGGGTTTTAAATCAAACTTAAAAAAGAATTCTCCCAGAACGGCGTCTGAAGATCAGTCACAGATCCACGTTGTGCTTCATTTCACTAACAGTAGGTTCCAACACAAGGTTTTTACACTAAGCCTTATCTCCCAAACCTCTGCATATATCGACATTATTGCTGACGTGATTATGTTGCCTGAATGAAAGCCGAGGACCTGAGCACTCTCAGAGGACCGCAGAGGTTGGTCTTGGTTCATTGTACACTGATAATGACCTGCTTTCTCTCTGGCCGCCATTGGCTTATTTGTTTAGGCCCACGTTCTCAAGGCTGCTGCCAGTGCCGTGTGAGGATAATGGAGGAGGGTTTTTGTCCGGTGCCTGCGTTGAGGGAATATAATCTAGTGTAAACAGTAGTGTGTCTCCCAGGTGGGGAGAGGATGAATAGAATGTGTTGGTTGATATTGACAGCGGAGAGAAGAGCGCTGTGTGTCCAGGAGTGAGAAGGAGCCGGGGGTGGGGGGGGGGGGGGTGGGGGGGGGGTGGGGGGGGGGTGAGAGGAAAAATATAGAGAGAAGTGGATGTATGAGGGAGAGGTAGTGAGGTAGAAAAATATAGCCGGAGATGGAGGGGGCCAGAAAGAGAGAGAGGGAAAGGGACATACAGTGCAAGAGAGATCGGAGGAAGGAGAAAATATGAGAGGGGAGTAGCAGGACAAGCATCAGGTTAGGTTATAGGTTGCACCCAAATTAAACCAGGCCAACCCTATCATCTGGAGTGTCTCCTCGCTTGTGTGTCCATGCTCATGCAATTATACATATAATACACATCCTTAAAGCAATGAATGCACATGCTGTCCCAAATCAGTTTTCTTTCCCTTTTTTTTTTTTTTGACCTTTATTCCTCTAAACAGTAGAAAACACTGATCCAATGAATTTTTACTTATGTCATCCCTTTGTGCATAATCTTAACACATCTTATGATCATTAAACGCTACCCCTTCTATGGTACAGGTATTCCTACTAACAGTGCATTGCACTCCAGTTTTTCTTAAATGGAAATTGTAGAAGAATACTTCATTGTCGATTTATAACAAACTAACAAGATTATTATTACCCCGCCCCCCCCCTTTATATATATATATATATATATATATATATATATATGTATAACCTATGCATATATACCCCACCTGGGTCTGAAATATGAAAATGATTTCCCCCCACCACTGTGGGTCTGTCGTGCGGCGCATCAGTCCTTGGGTGAACAAAACGCAACAAAAGCAACAAACCCACAGCCCCAGTGATAATGGTTCTCCTGCAGGATAAAGCGCCTCTCTGTTTCCCACATGCCATCCTGCTCCCAGCGTCCGCTCTGTTGACACTGGCAGCACAATGAACACTATAGTCCCCTCCAATGCATCTTTTATGGGAGCATTCTGGCCCCTGAATGTACAACCGGGGCTGTCTGTCTGTGTAAGCCATGTGAATATTGGCCAAGGATGCCGCTGCTTTGTTCAGCGTTATACCCCATTATTCCCAACAATAGATATCAACACTTTGGAAGTAATTTAAAAAAAAAAAAAAGGGGGTGAATCAAAATAGTGGTACTTTTAGGGCCTTTTGTTTCTCTTTTGCACACACGCCCTTGCGTTGCATTCTCTCCCCCCACCCACCCACCCACCCATGGTTCATTCAGCTCCAGCCACCTCTATTATTCGGACAAATTAAATAAACCACTCTATTGGGCTAAGAGGCTCCACCGACGGCCGGGGGCAGGCTAGTGTAGAGGAGCACAGCAGCCAGCCAGGCAGCACTGAGAGGCGGGGAAGGTGAGCAAAAGGCAGGGAGAGAAGACGAGCGGGCTGGGCGAGAGGGGAGGCAGGCGGACCAAGAGAGAGAGGAGACAGGCGGGCCGGGAGAGAGAGAGGAGACAGGCGGGCCGGGAGAGAGAGAGGAGACAGGCTGAGAGAGAGAGAGGGGAGACAGGCAGCCTGGGGATATCCTGTAGCCAGGGGGAGGTTGGGAGAGCAAGTAGGGCAGGGACAGGATCCAGCCAGGTTGGGAAGGCAGGCGGAAAGGATGTGGACGAGACAAGCAGGTAAGGACGAGAAAATAAGGAGAGGCAGGACTGATCCACCGTAGCCTTTCGGTCAGCCATCTCCAGGGTAACTGGGAAGAAGGGATGGAGGATTAACAAGTTGCACCTGGATAGAGATCGGACGTCACACTCCTCCTCTTCAGCCTCCTCTCCGTCCCTTCTATCCTGCGATGGGGCTTCACCACTGAAAGGAAACCCCCTAATAAAAGCAGCAGGTATATGTTTCATTTTTTTCCTCTGGGGGAGGGGGAGGGTAGGGGGGTTACCTGGAGGTCTTGGGGTGAGGGAGGGGGTTAACTGGGACTGTGTAGGGTGAGCAGGGAGAGTGAGACTACGTCTTGAAATGTCTTGTTTAAGTGACTAGTGAGAAAAATACATCATGACAGGTTTGGCTGGGAGAGGTTGTCTCAAGTTAGTTAATCACGTTAATCAAATTAGCTCTGTGACATTGTATTTTGGGCTTCTGTAATACAATTTGGCTTCCACATGCACCTTCCAGAATTTGGAAAATTGCAAGATTTCAATGCCTGTCTATTTGTACCAATGTTTCTGATGCTTGCCGATATTAACTTTCATTCCATTTCCTGATATTTCAATGGGTAAATCAGAAACTTATAATGGGCTAGATTTTTACAGCCGCTCAATGTTAGTGCAGAATTTATATCTGCACTAGTTATTTTCTAATGATTTATACCAGTCTAAATAAAGAGAACTGTTCAAGGTCTGAGCGATGTTCATCATGGAGTGGATCCTGCAGTAAAATCAAACTAGATTTTATGGGAGGTAATATTTATTATATATTTACCTACAATCACCTATACATCTACACATTCCTTTTCAGATACTTTAAAGTATTTTGAGTCTATTATTTTCAAAGGATGTGTTTTGTTGAGGTTGGAAAAAAAAGATGAAAGAGTTATCTGTCATAGCTTGATTTCCAAATGAGTAAAAAGGTTACATTATGGGAATGGCAACCAGAGGTTGAGCTTTCTTCCTTCCCTGCTTCTAAAGGCATCTTAGAGGCAGTAAGGGCTGCTCATGAAAAAGTAAAGGAGAGCAGAGTGAAAGAAAAGGAAGAAGAGGAAGAAAGAGATGGTGAGGATGGGAAGGAAAGGGCAGGTGGGGATGAGGGAGCTTTGAAACCAACGGGTCTTGGCTGGAAGGATGACCTTATTTAGAATGCGAAGAGGCTGGAGTGGAGAGAGCAAGACAGCCACCCAGCTGGGCCTGCTCAGCGAGCTCCGCTATGAGGCCCACCACAGGGAAGCCCCTCTGAAATACACACACACACACCATCACACACACACACACACACACACAACTGTCCTCTGCACCACACTCCCCGGCCTCCTAGACCCTTTATTCCCCCCAAAGAAAGCCCCCACGACAGCCTCAACAAAGAAGGGGCGCTGGGACTTCACATCCACTCCGACAGGATGTAGGAAAGCGGAGAGAAGGCAGACAGGCAAGAAAGAAAGAAAAAAAACAAAGAAAGAAAGAGTGGATTTTGGGTTCCTAATTCTGGCCTGGGGGATTTATTGAGGGAACAGGGAAAGACTCTGAGTCGACTCTCAGTTTCCACGTTAAGCTGGGGTACAGAGCCAGGGGCTCCAGCAGGCCCAAGGGGCAGCAGTGTGGACTGAGTGGAGTGGAGGTCAAAGGGAAAAGCAGCGTGACTTGACTTTGTAGCTAAAGAGCTTTTTATTCGTGTTGTTACCCCGTGTCAGATCCCATTTGCGGCGCTGTCAGGAGGGGGTTAAATGAGATTAGCAGCTTTGGACACCGTCCCTAGCCTCCACTCTAACTACACCCGCTAGCTGCTGGCCACGCTAAATTACTATTTAATAGTCAGCTCTTTTCCACCTGTTAGGCTAGCCTGGCTGGCAAAAGGGCTGGAAAAATGACTATACATCAAGTGTTTTGAACTGGGGGATTTTTCGGGGGTTAGGGTCTGGCGTCATGTCTGTTTTGTTTTTTTTTATGATTAACCGACTGAAATCCTCTCAACCCTGTGTTGTTTGATTTTGACGCCTCTACGTTTCCCAGGGCCTAAATGATTCCAAATGTTAACGAAGTCTTCAGAGTTCTGTGGCTCTTCATTTCAAGGGTCGGTGGGTTGTAGGTACAGGGTGGGTTTGGGGAGGTGATGATGGGGGTGTTTGGGGGGGGATCAATGGCTGAGACACCGGGAGAAAGGGGCAGTGGGATTGACATAAATCCCACTGGTAGTGTATCATCACTCATAATCCCTTCATGCTCCATTAATCCCCCTTCGCCAGGGTCGCCCTCGCCACGGCACTCGTCCTAATAACCATAATCTCATTACACGGCGAATCAAAACTTTCCTATTTATCTGTAGATTTCAAATAAAACTAATAAGGCTTTACCCATACTGGCTCCACCCCACACACCCACCCCCCAATACCCTAATCATATTTCTGCCTATCTAAAAGCAATCAGTGATTGTGTTAGCTACGGAGCGCTACTGACAATACCAAGGGAAAGGAGAGCGCCCAGCTGGACTAATTAAATTAAATGCTAGGCTGCCGGAGCCTCGTTGCTCCTATCGCTAGCTCTCCCTCTCTATTGCTCTCTTTATCTCTCTCTCTCTCTCTCTCTCTAACACTCTCTTTATCTCCATCTCCCTCTCTCCCTGTTTCTCTCCCCCCCTCGTAGCTTGTACCGTCTGGGCCTGGCTAGAAGGGGTGCAGAATTAATAAGCGTTATGGCGCGATGCAGGAGCTGATATCATAATGGAAGTGGAGTTTTGATGTGAAGAGTCCTTCATTGAAATTCAGTCTACCATAATGTACCACAGTGACAGATGCCATGGAGACGTGTGGCAGCCGCTGCAGGCCCAGCCAGGGGGAGGCCGTGTCAACTTTGGATTTGGGCTCGTTTGCGTGTGAATGGGCGCAGGTGTGGCAGCAGAGGCAGTGTGGGGTTGGGGTTTGTTTGCTGGGGGCGTAAACAGGTGCCATGGTCGAGTTGTGGGTTTGTGTGTCCGGAATAGTTGCTGAGAACAGGTCGTGAGATGATTAACACTACTCTGAGGCGCCTGTGTTTCTCAAGACACCGTACATCCGCCAATGGTGTCCAACTGCAGGTTGCACTGAAGTAAGGGTCGCTTTCTGGCGGCGGTTAAAGGTGTGTTTCTCTTGACCTGTACTGTACATACAGTATGTTACAGAAAACATATAATGACATAAATACATTTTCTCAGAAATTGGCCTTTCGGGCTATTTATCCTGAGACTCCTCTGAGAGACCCGACTGTGCATTTTTCCATTTGGTGCTCCAACACTCCCGCTGAGCGAGAACCCAACCCGCTGAGCGAGAACCCAACCCGCTGAGCGAGAACCCAACCCGCTGAGCAGCAGTCTGGCTAATAGGCGCCGCAAAAGTGCATTAGCTAACAGGCCTGTGAGCAGCAAAGTGGTTAACAGGGATACCTTCTCTCTCTCCCCTCCAGGATGTCACATAGCAACCATTATGCCTTCTCTGTCTGAGTGCAAAGAGCTTTTAATGTAGCCTCTGACCCGGGGTGACGAGACGTCTACAGACAGACACTCTGCCCTAGTTTGGGGCTTGGTGCTCTGCCCATTATGGTGGGCCTATTACTTCAGTAATGAGTGACATGGGGTCTAATTATAAATACGCTTGGAGACGCTGGGTTATTAAATGTGGAGAACTAACTGGCAGTGCCATTAACAGTGCTCCTCTAAGTGATGTGTGAACTGCTAAAAAGCCCTCACATTCATTACACATCAATCAAAGAAGGTGTAGTGATTCATTGATGAATGATTGAGACAATACTTAACAGCCCCTCAAAATGCACTTCTGCAACGACATTAGAAAATTAGTAAAAATTGGAGGGGGGAAAATGAATATGCTGTATTATAGCTGTGTTTCATTTATCTGTGCGTTCTGAATGTATCGCGTAAGATCATTAAAAGTAGAAAGAACACCTGAAGCTCTGTCAGAAGGCTGGAGCTGTCTTGACTCTGAGGGTATGTCTATGGGCATTAATGGACAACCAGTGAATAACAGCTCCTTAATAAAATCACATTGAACAATTACTTGGGCCATACCAGAGTACAAAATCCATTTAGTAATTCAATACATGAAACTCTGTACCAACTGTACAATGTATGGGTTGCAAAAACAGTGTTTGAAATGAATAAACTGCATTCATATACTAATTTACGTACTCTTAGAGTACATACACATGACCTTCATTTTCATAGAACACATAGTTTATCTAAACCATTCAAAAGGCATATAATTATATTGCCCTTATTGGATACTGAGGTCAATAAACCAGGAGGGAAAAGCTCAACATGACGAAAGGAGGAAGTGGGATTCTTTTTATTTTTATCATTGACATTGTCCTCTGATGAGCACTTCCTAGCATAGGAAAATTTGATCTAGAGGAAGAGGGAGAAGAGTTTTCACTGGCTTTAGAGGACACTTCTAGGTTCTGGAAGGTAGTTTGTATGACGTGCTTTGTAAAATGTTTACTTCGTCATAAATGGCACGATCATTTGGTGTTGAAGTCGTAGAAAATGTGTCACACTACATTGAGCTGCTCGAACACCGTAGGTTCTTATTGGAAAACACTTGTGGAAGAAGTGAAGTTGACAGAATATAAATCTAAAGTGTTACAGAGAAATCAGTTAAACCTATTAAAGGGGGAAAAAAACACTTCACGATCAGAAAGCCACGTCCATAGCAACGTGTCTTCCAGCCACAGACTAGCATTTTCTCACAACCAGTGCTGTCAATGCTCTTAAATCCAGCAGGAACTGACATCTGCTGCGACAGCGAGCTTACACAAACTGCTTTGCCAAAATGGCCTTTGATGCCATTAGCCCCTGCCGGGCGCTAACGTGTTGTTTCTAGGAGCTTCGGCTGATGCTACAACACCGGGGGGGGGGGGGGGGGTTGGAGGGGGAAGCCAGGCTGGGCATTGGGGTGTTGAAGCTGTGGGCTTATAGATTCCACAGCTAACAGCAGGGTGAAGCCAGGGAGGCAGAAGAGAGCTGTGAACGTCCCCCATGTGCTTATCTATCCAGGGTTTTTTGATCCTCCACTGAGAGCGGCCTGGGGGTGGGGAGGTAATTCAGTCCCAAGGCCTTGGGCTGTTCCTTGCTCAGCTCTATCTGCGTTGCTCTTAGAATATAGGAATGCATTTTCCGGAACAGACATTGCTTTTGCGTGTGTCCTGTCGTAGGTTCGATTATTTAGTCCTTTTGCATCACGTCTCATAATCAAGGCGATTTCTTGGTCTTCACGTGCCGTATATTCACCAATACTGCAATGGCGCGGGTAGCTGTAGACAACATTTGAAACGACAGATCAACACAAGGTTGAAATGCATCATACAAAAAGGTGGGCGAGAGACAAGAAGAGAAAGTATATTTGCGGTTGGTTCAGACGTGTCCACTGTGTGCTGTATTTGGATGGAGGAGATGCTGGAGTACAATACAAATGCAGTTGCTGAGGACCACAGCACAATAAAATAAGCAGTCCTGATTGTATTTCCTTTTTCCTGCCCTCGGCATACTGAAGGATCATTTTGGGAACAAGGTGGGACCGGGGCGGGAGGGGTTGACCACCATCGTTCCTGTATGCTTCCTTGCACTGAATTCACATGGAGCCTCGATAGGGTGCACATGGAAAATCAAACCAGAAGGAGAGGAGGGAGGTGAGAGTGGACTTTACAACTGATACTTGACCTTAATCTTGAAGAAGAAAGGTGGCGAATGTTTCTTGAAGTCAAACACCACCTCCCTGGTTTTGTCTGTGCAATGTTCTGGTTCATGTGAAGGCCTAATGGGACATTTTGTTAGGACTCCAGGGATTACATCCCAGCTCTTACATGAAGTGCAAGGGGATCTTTAGGGACAATTCATGTCATATGCAGACGTTTGCACTCTCTTTGACGGACGGTGTCCCCGGCTCTAGGGCATGGGGATTGGACTGTTTTAACCAGAGAGTATAGTGACCTAGGCTGGCCTCCAACACCTCTTCCAGCAGCATCTGGTCTCCAATCCAGGGACCGACCAGGACCGGCCCTCTTAGCTTCAGAAGCTAGCCAGGCAATGAATGTAGAGTGCTATGCTGCTGAGATTTTAATGCAGTTTAGAAATTTGCTAATTTCGAGCAGAAAATCCACCAGAAAGAAAACATTTCAGAACTAGAAATAATAGAAAATGAACATTTGATTTTTATTACAGCTACCCTGACCGTACATAAGTGCTCCCGCGCCAGGTTCAATTGTGGCCTTTTTCTCTGGCTCAATTGTAGCCTTTTTCTGGATCCCTAATTGCAGGGGTGGCTCCCCTATTTGATTTACTGTGCCCTTGAACACCATTTTGTTCAATGGCTTTTAGAGGGGCCTTGTGAGGATTGATGTGCCTGGATATGGGTGGGGATGAAACAGGCCAACCCTGCTTTTATGTATTTGCCTCCTACTTCTTTAGTTGCTCCCAGGTTGAACTTCAGATTTCCTGCCTTGTAGCAACAAAGCTGCAGATAGGGTCTGGACGGGGGGGGGGCGGGGGACCATTACACTGAGAACTGTGAACAGAGACAAGGCAAGTCCTGTTGGAGAGGGAAAAGTGGCACCACAGTCTGATAAGCTTCAGTTGAACTCTCTTGAAAACTTGGATTTCCTCATACTGTAGGTTGACTTGATTCAGTTAGGATTAAAGGAATAATATGATTAGTATACTGATCATTGCTCTCCAGCACAATAGTAATGGTACACCAAAACTTGCACATTAAAATGGTATTTGAAATGTTGCAATTGCTTTCACATACAAAATATTCCCACAATGTTTTATTTTAACATTGGTTGAACATTTGGATGTATTTGTGAGTACAATTACAAATAATTTTGAAACCCCTAATAGTATTTGAAATTCCTCTTAAATACAGTTTGTAGACTATTTACAAAAAACAAATAACCTCTAAATTATAAGTATAATAAGTATTTTAAAACACTTAAAAACAGTGAACAAAAACATTTTACTGAACAAACAAATTGTATTTTGTATTTTATGTGTAGATTCTACTGTAGACCCACATACTTTATAGGGAAGCTAATTGAAACAAAACACTGCCCAAGTTATCAACTGCAAAAAGGCAGTTTATAATAAAGGTTGTATGAAACTAATTGACCATGAAGTGATAATTCATTAGAACTTTGAAATTGTTAGTCACAACATATCATTGTGAGAAGTCTGAACTGAAACTTTCCCTTCCACATAAGGCTATGAGGTAATGTTTATTGAGTGGCCTGTACAGATGCCGTATCATCATTTGAGCCAGTTTCACACAACAGGAAATTAATCCTGTCGCAACAGCAAATGTGAATGATTATGTTGATGATCTTTTTTTTTATTGTAGTGTTGATTTTTCATTGTAGCAAATATTGTTTGAAACTTTCAAGAGATATTGACTACATTTTGAAGCATTTTTAAACCTACTATATATTTACAAAGTACTTATAATTTAAATACTATAAATATACATTTTTATTATGAAACATTATAGATATGGTAAATACACACAGACAGCATTTTATTACGCAAGACAAATTGGATCTGTACTAGCAAAGTTATAAATCCCAGGAAGAGCCACTACAAAGACAGTCATCCATCTTTGTAGATGAGAAACATGTTTTACCCGAGTCCTAACGCAATTCAACTTAATTAACTTTTCTGTCAGGCCATAGAACATTCTGAATCTAAAAGCTAGTTAATATCTAGCCATACTTTTAGTCGAGGGACTAAGCTAACCTAGTCCTGAGTTTATTGCAATGCTCACAAGATTACTGTGATGCATTATTCTACCTGTACTGCTGCTGACCACATGACGTGATTTAGTTAACAAAATGTTGTGCTCTTAAAAACTGTTTGTGTGTGTGTTTGTATACTGTGTGCATGGACGTGGTGTTCATACCAGCTATCTTTCTAGTTGCACAGCAACAAATAAATAAACAAAAGTCAAACTCTTTAAGGTAGACCTTCTGTACTCACTTAGATTTTCAATGGTGGATTTCCCAATTTCAGTCTGTTCAATTTCAATAATTGAACTGTTATTTTAAGTTCAGTGGGTGAAATTTGGACTGGAGTTGCAGACAGAGGAGGTAGTCATGTAGGTTGACCTAAAACACATACTTTTTATTAATACCCTGCTACAAGCATTTTATTATATAAAAAACACGTTTTTGCCCCTTCTGTGGTAAGCTTGTTTCAACGTATTGAGTGCGAGGTATTGGGGTGTGTATTGGGGTGTCTCCGAAATTTAAACATAACGATGTTACCTTCTCCAGGGAGCAATAAATAAAGCAATTCAACATAATATATAATGTAATAAATATTTTTAGTAACAAACCAAACACTGTTAACCAGCATCGTTACCAGGAATTTCTTGATCTTGACACGCTCTTGCCACCATCAGTCCGCCCACTTACCTGCCGAGGTAACTGAGATAGTCAGGTGAGTGATCATGGCCCTACACATGAAAACAACAGAAAGCCTTAGCGTGGATGCCTCCGAGGAAACACCTGGTCTTCAGAATCCGTTGACAATCCAGTTCCATCCCACTCCATACATTCCCACTGTCAGGCCACAGCACATCCTTTCCCTGTGGGGAGTATAAGTAAAAAAGGTATGCTTCAGAATTGATCTGTGCTTCTGTCTGTGCTTTATAAGGACAAGGTCTTCAAGCAGAACCACTGAGGAACCTTATTAGATTCTTGTTTCGAGTATAATATAATAAATGAAGCCAGATGCTCAAAGAAAGCCTCATACAGGCATGTTCATAAGTGTTCAGATGGACGCAGAAAAATAATTGACTATCATAAACACCATTAAAAAGAGCTAAGGATAACAGAATGTGACGACATCACATCTGAAAGACCGCTGACTACAGGGTTGCTTAACTAACTGCTCAGTGACTCCAGATTTATAATACGCATGGCCGGTAGTAGTCAGCACATCCGTTCAAAAAATGTAATTATGCTAGAAAGCAGTTTTCTGTGTATCAATGGTGTGTTTGTATACCTGTCATTTAAAATAATGTGAGTAGAGTACAGATTAGCCAGCCAATCCTTCTGTAGATAACTGATGGGCCAGTTCAAACACCTGAGAATGTTAGCAGCATTATATGCAGTTTTAAATTGTATAACTTACTATTTAAAACTGCATATAACATATTTTTGTCTAACTTAACTGAACATTTTTTAATAACAGAGTGGATTAAGTTTTGTAGACTTTCCCCCTAGCCAACATAACAACAGGTGTTATTTAGAATGAGTATAGGGCTAATGTACTGTAGTTACTGTATTTTAAAGACTCTACATGTTACAGTACTTATACCACTAAGATCTTGGTTGATTGTGCATGGCTCTGTCCAACTCCTTCCTACACTGTAAACCCTAGCATATTTTATTAAAATGTTCCTACTATGTGTAACTCAAAGTTAGTAAGATGTTTATAATGACTTAAAATGTTAATTGGATTCTGACTTTTCCTCCTTTTTTTAGGTTTAAAATTAACATGTTCCTAGCATGCACTGCTTCAGGTTGATATTTTGGAGTTGTTTTATTATCATTTTTAGCATGTACATTCACTGATTAATTCAACTTAGCTACACAAACATAAAACACTTTTTGTTTTTTAAGTAATCGAATCATGTAGTAAAAAATATGTTGCAGCCACTAGTGAAATTATTTTTACAATTAAATCAGATATCCATCTTGCCGTCGAAACTTTTGCTGGATTCCAATAGGAATCAACCATTCCTTCGCAGGCCAAGGTAGCGTTGCAACATTCTGGTGAATTTCCCAAGTTTTCCAGAAATCTCAACAGAGGCTATGATTTATTTTTTGGAAACCAAGGAATTTTCATAAAGTTATGAACGTTTATCGACCGTGACTTTCTGGCCACTGTCTTATGCAAAGCAAGACTTTAATTTCTTATGGGATATGTAAAGTACAATCATTGAAATAGCATGCAATGGAAATATGTATTTGTAACTAGCCCTAAACCAGTAAGTTCTGAAAACCTTTCTGAACATAATATTAAGGCTTAGAGCGTAGGTTTTGTCCATGTGGCTTCATTAGTGGAAACCACAGCATGTCTGCAAAAATACTTGAGATAAACCACTTTGGTTGTATTTCTGCATCATGGTCTCCTATGTGTAACTAACACATGTGCAAAGTCTTTGTAGACTAAAAAAGACTAAATAATTGAAACCAAGCAATAGGTCAGGCTGAGTTTATACTGGCAGCCCAATTCAATTTTTTCCCCACTACAACTGGTTTTGGCAGCGGAAGGTAGCCAAATGGTTGCTAGATGAATCACTCTGCTAGGAAGGTGAACAATTTTTTTTTGTCCTTGAGCAAGGAATTTAAACTCAATTGCTCCCTCGAGTCTCACCATGGCACCTCCCAGCACCTTTCCATTTCAGTGGGATTGGGTGAAATGTAAAAGCCAAATCTCAGTTGACAAATATCCCCTTTTCATTTTGCCAAAATATTTTTTTTACATCAGATCTTTTTCAGAGCTGATCTGATTGGTCAAAAGGAATCAGTGAACAATATCCGAATTGGCCTGTCTGCCAACCTATTAATGTTTATAATGAGATACACATTTCAGTCTGCTTGGGGTCAGTGTGATAAAGACCTTGTGAGACATGCAGCACCAGGCAATAGCTAACTGTCATTATCACAAGGGCAATATTTAAAAACCCAACTGCCACTACCTGCCATGGGTTGGCACTTGGCAACAGCAACTATGGGGCTTGATTAGACTGAAAACAAACACTAATCAAGAGAGAGGAAACCCAACCGAGGAGAAGCTGAAAATGTTGATTAATAAACCCAAAGGACACTGAAAACAAAACAACAATAAGGAGGTAGGAACATGTTAGGTCGATTACCTTAAACAGGTATAACCATTAGCCTAACTAGGTAGTAACTAACTACAGGGGGTAGCCTATCCCAGTAAACATTTATTGGCTTTCAACAATGTTGCTACAAGACACGTCAAGAAAGTGGTCGCTTGATATACTCAAAGCATTTAACAAAGACCTTAATAAAATGTTACAAAATACAGGTGCAAATCAAAATTTATTTTAAAATGATGGATTACCTTTTGTAACAACATACAGAATGACTTTAGCAGATAAAATAACCATTAGCTAATGTTGCACATTCATCACAAACCCTTATTGCTTGTATAAACTGGTCACCAGTTACAACAGTAAAAATTCTGAAGATTGTCTAAACATTCTGTGGTGTCATGGTCTTTCAACCCATCAGTCTTCAGCCAACCATTTATTGTGCTCCAAAGACAACTTTCAGGGTGAGAAACCATCTATCAATTTGTAAAATAGTGACATTCTCCTTTAATGTGACGTTCTATCTATTAGAATGGGGATGTCAAACCGTGAAAAAGATAGTGTATAAGTCGTCTGGCTAAACCGCCTACATCCCCAAGTCCCAGGTGTCTTTACACCATCGATGTGTTTTCATGTCTTTGACAAACTGTCAAATTCATTTGAATAATTTCTCTGGGCACTTGTAATTACAAGGCTATTACTCAAGAAAATCCTTCTTTCGGGAGAAACAAATTATTTTAAATTGTCTGTTGGATAATTAATATTTATTTACTACAGTTCTGTAAGTAGCCTAGAACGTGAGTAAATTTGAGTTGGGCATGGCCTTTCAACACCCTTACTATTAGTTACATTTAATTTGTTTGAAAAAGAGAAGAAAAAATATATTATATGCGGTATATATATATTGTTTTCTATTCATTTATAACTACTAATATTCAATTAATATGTTATTCAGAGTGACAGGAGAATTAGAATATGCCTTACTTATCCCATTTAAATACACGTTCATTTCGGCCAGTTTTTATCTGTAATTTATGCTGCAGTAACACAAAGTCATGGCTACGTAATGGCACGTATAATATACTGCAAACATCTAGCCTCATATTACAAACAATGTTATTTTGTGTGTTCGTGCGCGCGTGTGTTTGTGTTTTCGAGTGGGAGGAACATCACGTATAGATTTAATGGGTGTAGATTAAAGGCGTGCCCAGACAAAATGTATTTCCTAAAATAGCCAATGAAGGTGACAATAACCTACCGGCATACAAGTTCATTGGCATACAAATTGTATCATTCATAAAATATAGAAGTAATAAAAATGCAGTCTATATTTAAATATATATATTTAAGACATCAAATACTACATGTTAATTTTACGGCCGGTAGGTTAGCGTGGTTGTCAAGACCGTTGGGCCAATGAACAGGGTGGCTGGTTGCAATCCCAAGGTGAAAAACCCTGCCGTTCTGTCACTGAACAAGACAGTTAACGCTTGTTGTTTCCATGTGGTTGCTTTAAATAAGAAAACGTATTTGGTTTAATAGCTGCAAAAAAAGGAATGAAACATTTTATATTACTTCTAAAGATATATCATATTGTGATTCTTCATAACACAAGTTGAAGAAAGAAACTGAACGACAGACAGATGTAGGCTAAAACTCGCCACAGTAGCTAAACGCCCGCCCCCACGTGCCAATTATGTTCCCAAAACGTGCTGAGAGGCGACAGCAGCACCTGACAGATGTTGACCGTTTTAAGCCGCGCATTCTCGCGAGTTCAAGAGACACTCCACGTGTACTTTTGGGACAGGATGAAACCGAGAGAAGGTACTTTAGCAGCATCGGATGAAGGTTTTGGAACAAGCTCATGTTAAATACTGACAGAACGAAAAGACTCAATATGATCGAGGATTTTTTTTGTACCCAGTCTTACTCCAAATGTTGAGGCCAGCCATTTTAATGCATTTGTCGAAACGACTGGAATTAAAGTGTTGCGGAGAAATACTTGGAAAATACTTGTGGAAATGGTATACAATGATTCAGTTGGAATAGGGATTTAAATAATGGCATTACCTTCTAATCACAAAGAAAAAACTATTCTTTAGTGTTTGAGTAGCCTACATCAGTAATAGGGTAGCAACATGATGAAAACAATAAGAAATAATCGTAATATTAATGGCATAAAATACATATTTTTTTGGCTTTATTTTATAGATTATTTTGTGATCGATTCTTCATACCGTATCACTAGCAGGAAAGCACCACTTTTCAACCTCGTTTTAACTATCTTCAGCACTGGTGTCAACATGTAAAAAAACGCGATCATGTTATATGAAAACTAATATTAAGTTTAAATTTTCCATCAGATGAAATAATCGATTTTAAAATCTGTTCTTTTCCAACATTTGGCCTTTCACAGTGACGTGGGGAGCAAGAAAATTACTTCCTATGAGGCTGAAATAGGGGAAATTGCCCTACAATGATGTTTTCACATTTTATCATTATTATGATAGCATCTATAAAAAAAAAAACACATTGCAGTGGGTATGCTAGCTGGGGTTAATCCCCTTTCCAATTCAGTGCAGGTATTATAATTAAAATACACTTCAAATTAAATTATTTACTCGGCCTCTTTATTGTCATTGTTGGAGATGGAAATGGGTTAGAGACACAAACTAATAGCGTGTCGGTTACGAGGAGGCCTAGTCATTGCATCTTATTACAGAACTTGTCAGGTTGAAACAGGAATGGATTGGCAGGGAAACTCATATGACATTCCTCCCTTTGATGAATCATAAAGCCTCATCTTATTATGTCTAAACTGCCACCATCCACTGCATTACAGAATTACTGCATAAGCAAATTGTTATAGGTTTTATTGACCCGGACATTATTTTAAGGCTAAAACTAACACTCGTTTGTATTCCGTATTTCGTTCTTTTCTATTGGACTGTATATTTGGTTGGTGAAATTGCTCTACAATTTTTGGGTCTTCTCGACCCCTTAGCCAACTTTTGGGTATGCTTTTGTTTCTGCTATGGGCTTGGTACCCTGAAAGAGACCACTGAGATGGCGTGCAGTGTGGATGGTAGCCTCCTAGGCTACATTTCTGCAAGCGCTGTCTTTCAGCACCACTACGGCGCGCGTTCATGGAATGCTCGCAACCGCCAATATTTAGTGTCCAGTAGACGGCGATCAAGCTCTGCCATTACAAAGACCCAGACCATTCTGCTGAAGATCGGCTTTCATACTTGGTGTGAATTGTGACCTTCTCGATTTGGTAACTGTAAATTATAGGCCATATAGGTACTCTCAAGGCTTGTTTCTAAAAACGTATTTTAGATTCATCTGTTAATTATGCATTACAGATTAGTATTATATCCCTATTGATGAGATATAAGTAGGCTATTGTTTTCATTTAATGATATTGTGTTTATTTCGTTTTATTTTATTTAAGGAGGACTGCAACATATCATTTTGAGGACTGCAACATGTTTTGTAACTTTTTGTGTGTCAGTGAAATTATTTTAATGTCATTTTAATGTCATTTTAATGTCATTTTAATGTCATTTTACAGTATCCAAATGTATTTGGGTAATACATTGTATTATCTTGTATAATGTATGGTTGTATGGTTGTATTATTAAAGTAAGTTCATAAAAATGTTGTTAAACAAATCACAAAATAAAATCTTGTAAAATAGTGTTAAATTGGCTTATTAGATAACAGGCGTAGTTTAAATTTTTTATTTATTTACTGACAGGTATTATTGGATTGATATTGTGTAAAAGCTTTAAAGGCTATAGAGTGTGTTATGGTAAAACAAATCAAAAAACGTCATAGCCATTGTGGATTTTTGGGTGTGTTTGAATCTGAGTTGGCAAATTTTCAACATAATGACAATGTTTTTTTTATGAAAATGTTTAGCCACGTTTTAAGTCTGGCTTTATTTTTTGAGGCAATAATGTCAGGACCATGAGGCAGACCACTCCGAATTCCATGCTGCGAAGTTACACCTAAATGTATCTCTATTTAGCCCCTGTGTCCCAGAAACATTCAGAGTTGTCTGCCACATAGCCTACAACGAGGAAAAAAAGCTACGGCTTTCACTCATCATGGGTGACTCCCATGTGGTTCCAGCACAATGCCGATTGTGCCCCCCTCCCCTCCACTTCGGACAAAAGGAGTTTGGCTGGCACGTGCTCTGGGCGTCAGTCACCTGTTTCTTAGCAACCGGCACAACAGGAAAACACCTGTGGCTCCAAATAGGCTGTTATTTGGAATGGGCGAAATCCAAATTAAATCACATTGCCTATGTTAGCTAATTTGATTTTTTCCCCCGTGCATCATGGTCTGTTTTTCTTGTCTTTGGTTTATCATGGGCTATTGTCATTACATATGCTATTTCATCTGAGTGTTCTGATTTCAAAATAGTTTTTTAAACAAATAAATCGACTTGAACACTATTTCATTATTACCACGAGTCTCTCTGAATACAAAATAAACTTACAACTAACCACGTTTGGTAATGAAAATTCATATTTATACAGGCCTAACCTATACCTCGAAACTATAGTCTTCCCTTTTCAACCAACACATTTTATTTTGGACCTAAGATTTGTTTTGAAAAGCCATGCGCATCTTAACCGTTAAAGAACACACTAGCCTACATCAGACCATCCAGAAGAATGGGACACCCTTAAGACCGAGCGCATCTGTTTCAAGTCCTTTTGCTCCGTTCCCTTACCTACATTATCATCACAGCCATAATATTTCTAATTTTTTTAAAAAAAACGTGCCTATAAGCCTACTATTTAGCCTGCGTTCCTGTAGGAGGTAACCCAATAGCTGCCTCCAGCCTTCGTGCAAGTACGGATAGCTCTAGCCCTCCTACGTCACCTGACTTCGAGCCTGCATGCAAATCACGCCTTTCCTAAAGCGCCATTGGCCACCTCTACCTCATTTAGTCGCTGTCAAAGCGCATCGTATGGGTATGCTCGGTTAACTTTACTACTATAGGCACAGAAAGTAGCTCAAAGAGACGCGTTTCATCGAGCTGGATGTGGAAAAAGCAAGTGAGGAGAAAACATCTGATATAAAGAAGGAAGGAAAAGTTTAGCGAAGTAGACTCTTACTGGATTGTATTTCTTCTTTCCATTTTTCCTTTTTTCATCGGGAGTGTTGCTTTGCGCCACTGACTGTGTGCCAGCAGTGCGGAGGTGCCGTGACTGAATGTTTCCTTGTATTTGTTGAAAAAGTTAACACCAGGTGAATGTATAGCATGATGATGGAGACTGACCTGCACTCCCCGGTGCCCCAAACGAACACGAATTCGGGGCACACGGGAGGATCAAACAATGGGAACAAAGTCAACCAAGACCGCGTAAAGAGACCGATGAACGCCTTTATGGTTTGGTCTCGGGGCCAGCGGCGGAAGATGGCTCAGGAGAACCCCAAAATGCACAACTCCGAGATCAGCAAGCGCCTGGGCGCGGAGTGGAAGGTGATGTCGGAGGCAGAGAAGAGACCCTTCATCGACGAAGCGAAGCGGTTAAGAGCTATGCACATGAAGGAGCATCCGGATTATAAGTATAGACCAAGACGAAAGACCAAGACGCTCTTGAAAAAGGACAAATACTCTCTTGCCGGTGGGCTGCTAACCGGAGCCGGTGGTGGGGGAGTCGGTCTTGGGATGAGCCCTGGGGTAGGACAGAGGTTAGAGAGTCCTGGGGGTCACGGTGGTTCGGCTGCTGCCAGCTACGCGCACATGAACGGCTGGGCAAACGGGGCTTACTCCGGGCAGGTGGCGGCAGCTGCGGCGGCTGCGGCCATGATGCAGGAGGCTCAGCTTGCATACAGTCAGCACCCAGGCAGCGGGCACCACCACCATTCACACCACCACCACCACCCGCACAACCCCCAGCCCATGCACCGCTATGACATGACGGCCCTCCAGTACAGCCCCATCTCGAACTCTCAGAGCTACATGAGCGCTTCTCCGTCCGGCTACGGCGGGATCACCTATACGCAACACCAGAGCTCTGGTGTTGCCTCGTCCGGGTCGATCAGCACGCTGGGATCGCTGGTGAAATCGGAACCGAGTGTAAGCCCTCCTGTATCCACTCACTCGCGCGCCCCGTGTCCCGGGGACTTGAGGGACATGATAAGCATGTATTTACCGACGGGGGAAGCTGCAGGTGACCCGTCCGTTCAAAGTAGACTTCATGCACTGCCGCAGCACTATCAGAGCTCCACGACAGGGGTAAACGGAACTGTTCCATTGACACATATTTAAAAAATAATAATAGTAATTAAAGAGAAAGAAAAGCGAAAGAGAAAAAACATGACTGTGCAGTTGCACAACAAAATCAGTAACCAAATATTTACCTCTTTTAGATTGTTGCTACATTTTTTGTACAGGCTATTGGTTTTTGTAAATTGACGGCGAATATCTTAATTTAAAAAACACTAAGAATGCATTAGACAAAAGGAAGTTTTTCAGTGGGGTATTGTCTGTCCACGTTTTGAGAGGCAGGTAATTGCGCATTGGCTTTGCCAGCTCTCTAACTAAACGGGATGCCAAGATTTTAGATTATTATGGTTATGTTGTGAAGGCTGGTGGTTTTGAAGTATTTTGATTTTCTGTGGAAACATAGCCGTTAATAAGGACATTTAAATAAGATAACCATGTGATTAGAATGAATGTGGAAAATGTTTTCAAAAGTTTATAAGATTTCCATACATTTCACGTTTTCTCTTGTTTGTAAACACGTGAGTTGCTGTATCTGAACCATTTGTTTTTGTTGTTGTAAAAAAAATCCTGTAAATTGTGAATAAATACTAGAAGAGACTGATAAGCAACTGTAAATAATTTGCTAAATGCATTTCTGCCAGGACATTCTTTTTTGCGTTCAAGTATGAGTTAAATAAATTTCCCAGATGTATCCCTGGTTATGAAAAAAGTCTTAGTTTCGTTATTTTAGTTTGTAGGTTTTCTACGTGACACACATTGATTTAACATTCTGTTTAACTTAATTTATATTTACATCACTAAAGGAAGATGTATTAATTATGAGTTGTTTGTCTATCCAAAACAAACCCGTGTTAAAACGTTCTATGACACCATGTAAGCTAAATAACCCAAGGCAAATATGCGTACCTACGGATTAATTAGTAATGGTGGACAAAATACTAGTCCCAAACATTTGACAGCTTGATGCTTGGGATTAACAAGAGACAGAACTTGAGGCATCGGTATGGGCCTCTATATACACCATTTTTGGGAAGTGCAAATGCCCAAAGTTTTTATAATCCAACTATATGCCTGTTTGAAAATAAATATGCTTGATATCGAGACATTAAAGTTTGGCCTATTGAATTAAGCTGGTCCCACTTATTAATGCTCATTTTTCTTTGGATCACTGAAAAGGGAAATATAATGTAGCATGTCATCATCCTCATCATCTTTATTAGCATGCATTTACTAGCATTGTGCTAATTATTATTCATAATATTGATTGATTAAATAGCTGTTAGACATATATCAAAGGCTATTTGAATGGAATTTAATTATATCATGTTTCGTTTTAGTACCAAAAGAAATGGACGACGTTGTGGTAGTCCCGCGGAAGGGAACAACACAGGCTCAAGTCGCAACACCTGTTGAGTTGACTAATGTCTGGTGGGAGGAACCTCGTCTCGTTCGACTGATGATTTGATTTTCAAACGGGCTTCTTGTTATAATATCTCCGGTCACACGAAGACTCTCACGCCATCGATCAACATTAATTACTGATGAAAAACAGCTATTTTAAAATACGGTTTTTTTTGTCTGGCTGTTTCCACTCTTTTAAATAATTTGCCTGATAATGTAAACTTAAATTGTGGACCAATTGTAAAGGGTTGTCATGTGCGTTTTTGATCAATCTATTATATATATTTTGTTTTATTTTAACATTCTCCTTTTCATGTTTGTCATTATATTCATGAATTAATACACACTATTTAATCTATTTTTAAATCCCGTAATGGTTGTAAAGATTTATTTTATTGACCTCATTATAATGTTCAAGAAAGTACAAAACCCTGTGTAGTCTATTGGTCTTAAATATTATATTGAACTCATTTTCTAATAAAGGGAATGAGGGTTCTAATTTTATTTCAATAATTTCTATTAACCCAAAAAAGCGTAGTTAATCATACTTTTCCAGCACTTGATGTACATTTTATGAAGATTAAAAATTACTCAGCTAAAATGAAGAAATACAGGCAAGTTATGTTTCATGAATTAAAGGTGCAATCTCCTTGTTCCATACATTTGATAGTGAATCATTGTCACACATGCGTCATATTGACCTTTTACTGTCTTTCCAGTTTTTGTTTGACGTCCTACAATGGTAATTCATTGAAAAAACAGAGTATTAAAAGTAAGGATGTTTATTTTGACACGGTTGCTTGCTTAAAAGAACTGGGTTTTGACCTCCAGACTTGATCCCATACTAAAGGAAATCCAAAGAAATGTGAATGGATGCAGATGCAAAGTATATGACATTATTTAATGGACACTGAATTAACTCTTTATTTGCACTTGCTAATTACCTCACTTAGAGTCACTAAAATGCGTTCAAGGATATAATCCGTTGAACTTCATCTAGTCTGTCTCGAGACCTGGGTGGCCGCAAATATATCCAGGC
Organism: Esox lucius; assembly: GCF_011004845.1. Taxonomy (NCBI): domain Eukaryota; kingdom Metazoa; phylum Chordata; class Actinopteri; order Esociformes; family Esocidae; genus Esox; species Esox lucius. Next base: position 12,200,488 of record NC_047590.1, read on the forward strand.
CTATACCTCTGATATTAAGTGAGAAGTTTTAAGGGAGTAGACACAGGTTAAAAATCGAGTTGGAGCTAAGTATCTTACCCTTCATTGGTGTATATATCTTAATTTACTCTGTTCGAAAATAAATGTACTCATAGATTTAAAAAATCTTATTTTTAAATCAGCCAAAACCTGGACTGAAGTTGATGAGTGAATCAATGTGCCGTCAAGACACCATCGCGCAGGGTGTCATGGGGGATTAGTGTGACTGAGCGGAGTAGTGGAGAGTGTTTTGTGTCAGAGAGAAAAGGATTAGACGACCAGAAGAACTAACCCCGGGGTCAGAGGCAAGTCAAAGTCTCTCACAATTACGCACCGGAACTAGGACGTAATACCGTGTCCCCAAGCATCGTCAGCTATGAAGCAACAAGTAGCACAAGGCAAATACAATATGTTAGAAACTTATCAAAGAGGACATTACTGGTCGCTTTTAATCTTTTTTTTCATTATCTGTGGACGATTACCTTGTCGCCTGCGTGCTTTATGAATAGCCAGGCGTACATAGGCAAACAAGAACAATTTTCCTTTGTCTTATGATTAATAGCAAATTGTCCCTATGGGCTTGTGATCATTTGAAATAATGACTGAGAGTGGAAAAATCTGAAAGTGTATATGAACCTTTCAGACTAACTTACATGCCGCTTTTGATAAAGCGATCTTTAAGACAATATTTGCTATGTTGTGTAGGCCTATGCATCAGACTTACTTTAACTAACAATAGAGAATCAACTTGTCGTATCTAAATTCAAATAATGTCCATACACTTACTTTTAATTCAAATTCCAAATAAACAATTAAACTGTTAACGTTGTTAATCCTTTTCTAAAATAATTGTTCTCTGTTGAGTCGAAACCAATCGCGACCATATAATAGAGGTACAAATGCGTTTCTAAAAGCCTCATCGTAGAAATGACATGTATCGATTTAAATGTTGTTATAACCTACACACAATGAAATCCCCTCTACATTCGATTTGAGTCTTATCATGTTACTAAAGTAGAGCAACTACAATATTGCTTTGAGACGCACAAAGACTGGAGCAAGTCCATCAACCGATTCCAAATCCAAATTTCACCCAGAATAATTACCCCATTCTTTGTTAAAAGTGTGTGTGTATGTGTGTGAGAGGGAGGCAGTGGAGGCCCCTGACCATTAAATCTCACCACGCAGTACTCTTATCTTGTAGACACCGATACATTCAGCACCAGAAAGCCTCCACTGCACGCTAGTTTTTGCCATCGCGTAAACCCCCGATCTCTTGCACTCGGTGTCCTAAATGTGGATAATTAGCATCACTTTATCACGCCTCCGCATATTTTCTCTTCCCCTCCTAAAAACCTCTTCGCTGCCATTGGTTGCCTTTCTGTCACAGGAGATTATGGAGACAGATTGCAATAACTGAATGTGCTGAAACCAGATTAGCGCGGAATAGAAATAGCAACTGGGCCAATAAATTCCTCGTGAGGGCCTTATCGTGCAATTACACGTTGACATGTTTAACAATTTTTCAGCCTCCTAATCCCCCGCCCTTCCAAGAGTCGATGTGTTGTATGTGTGTGTGTGTGTGTGTGTGTGTGTGTGTGTGTGTATGTGCGTGCGAGCGCGCTCGCCATTGCGCGTGTGATTGTTTGAGGACTCTAAATAGAGTCCTTTTAATGTGAAAGGGAACTGCTTGAAACTTGCGACATATTTGATAATAACATCCAGGTGGGGCAGATCTGGGCTGCACATGAGGCTCAACAAGTCATTTGATTGTTATGGATCCTGTGCATCCACTGCATGTTTGTGTCACTTGTCATTTATTATTACATTTAATTATTACATTTAAATAACAGGATCACTGAATCCAAACAAAAAACGCCTAGTCAATAAATGTTCTTAATTTTGAATTAGTGTGGGTTTCACAGACTGGTAGGCCACCCTGCCTTAATTCATCCAACACCGATAGAAAAACGTTAAACTGAAACATTTTCATCTGAACATTTGAGAACATTTAGGCTAGCTTTATGTAGAGTGATTTTGGAGCTTTTTAAAACTTTGCCTAGATTCCTCCTCCAACCCACCCCCTTGTGCAGAGGGTCTTCCGCTTTTGTGGAGCCTGGGTAGAGGTGATTGTGAGCGGCTCTGCTGGAATTTGGCTGGGCCTGGTCTTGGAGTGCCGCCCCACGCTGACTCCCCATGCATTGAACCGGCTCGTGTGTGTGTGTGTGTGTGTGCGCGCGCGCGCGTGTGTGCGTGCTGTTGGAAAGTTTCACTCAGTCAACCGTGCTCTCATTGGCTTCACAAAGCAGATTACAGGCCTCAGCGAATTCCTGAAGGCTGCGAGATGCGACGCAGGTGCGAGGGAGACCGGGAACCCCTCACTGGCATAGCGGGGAAACCATTGGAGACAATCCACGGGACCACACAAAACCCCTCACACTGTCCGGACACAGCCAACAATTTGAAGCATAATGCATGGGAAGAAAGCAACGACAAAAAGAGGGCAACACCTTGGACATTCAGAAAGATTTAGTTACAGTTTAAAATAGTGCATTTTCACTTGAGTCATCTTTCATGCTTTTGTTTTGAAATTAGGCAGCGTTTCTTGCCTCAACTGAACGGACTTATCAAATTAATATTAAGACGATGTAGTATTTCAAAAGTATATAAACATTTAAGAGGCCTATGGCATGTCCAACAATTTCACTATTTGTATTTTACAAAATCTTTACTTTATTCAGAACATAGGCTCTAGGCCCAAATGTGTATTTGTTATTGTAATTTATTATGAATTTCAATAAAGGCAAAATACCGTTGAAATCCTTTAAATGATTATTGAATCTTTTTATAAATCCTTCCTCTTTAGCCTTTTTTTTTTCTCCCACTCTGTCTTTTCCTTTCATTTCCCCTTGAGAAACACTTCCATGCAGGCAGTCGGCGATGGAAAACAAAGAGTGCTAGACCTATGCCATCATGACTTTATATTCAATTAGAACAATTTCTAACTATCAATTACTGACGAATACCACAAAATCCCCCGGGGAACGGTAATCACCGTGGGCCTATCAGTCTGCGGATTTCAGTCAGTCCGCAGAGCTATTGAACAGTGGGGCAGGGGGGACACAGGCCATAATTAGGATTCTCAGCGCGTAGTCCTCCCTGGTGGAAGAATGAGTGACTGTTGCTTTCAATTTAATTTTGCAAGAGTCCTCTCTGTAGATTATCAAGCTATTATACCATGATTTCATGGCTCATTTTTCTTACATTTTAAATGAAAATGTTATGTTTTCAGTGTCGTTCCTTTTTTTCTACATTAGTGAATTATTCTACAGTTTGAAAGTAGACTAGTTCTTTTATTCTACAGTGCCTTAGGAACAGAACGAGGAACTGTCCTGGTCTAACAATCTGCACAATCTGAAGTGGCCAGCTAGATTCAGAGGAGAGATTTCTGTAGTTTGAAAATGCCCCAAATCTATGGAAACTGCATAATCGATCACCTGAGCAATGAGCTGTGCGCCTCTGTTACCCAGCTCAAACACCGCCATCCCCGGGTTATTAGCGGACAAAAGAGGTTCCCCTGGACCGGTTATGGTAGTCAATCAAGCAGAACGGACTATGCAAATTTCTAAGAAAGGCGAGAAGATCGCGAACAGTGCTCCCAATTGTTCGGCACATTTCACAGCATCACGCAGCTGCACCTCTGCAGTTATCCGGGACACTCCATAATCCCGCTTTAAAGTGTTAGACTAGACTACCCCCTCCATCATCCCACCTCCATCTTGGAAAACAGAATTATACGATTGACACAGTGCTTAAATGAATACACACACACACACACACACACACACATATATATATATATATATATATATATATATATATTTCTCCAAATATTTTACAATGTGTAATAAGGCCTCACTCATATATAATTTACAACTCATTCCTTTTAGAAGGACTTAAAAAGATAGCCTTGTTTATACAACTGCCCAACATAAATGCCCTGTGGAGCTATATTAATGACATACTTGCATGGGACATGTATCAATCAATCAATCACATTTATTTATAAAGCCTTTTTTACATCAGCAGTTGACACAAAGTGCTATTATAAAACACGTTGCCTTAAACCCCAAGGAGCAAACAACAGTAGTGTTCAATTTCAGTTGCTAGGAAGAACTCCCTAAGAAGGCTGAAATTAAGTAAGAAACCTAGAGAGGACCCAGGCTCAGAGGGGTGACCAGTACTCTTCTGGCTGTGCCAGGTGAAAATATTAAGAGTACAAATTGTAATAATTAATAAATGCATGTGGACTGAGTCCAGAGTCTATTTAAACTTAATCCAGGTCGGAAGCATGACCAGATGGACAAGGAAAAGGACAACACGGGGGAGGGGGAGGTGTCAGCACAGTGGCAGCTGAAATCATCAGGTATCATCTTGATCTGCAACACAACCAGGAGGACTTTGGACGGGGACAGCAACGGGTCTTTCAAGCCAGGTTCTCCTCAGGTGTGGGCCAGGACCTCATGTTCTCCTAAGTTTTAAATGGCAGGAGACAGGGACAATTTAGAAAATGCATTTCTTAGATCTACAATGATTTCTAGATTTCTAGAGAATTGACCCTACTCCCCCAGCACAATAATATAGCAGCGTAAGACCTTGGGGCTAAGGGGGGTCCTGTGACACTGTGGCCCTATCTGGGGGAGGCCCCGGACAGGGCCCAACAGGCAGGAAATCAATCCACCCACATTGGCAGGCATCAACCAAAGGGACACCCACCAACCAAAACCACCCTGAATGAGGGCAGAGTATTGCCAGCAGAGTACAGCCCAATTGCACAACAGAGAGACAACAACAAGCCAGTGACTCTGCCCCCGAATGGCATTGGAGGGAGGGCATCCCAGTGGCAATGAGAGCCCACCTGGCAAGACAGCAAGGGTGGACAGTAACAAGACTTTCTGGTCACCTTCACGCCCCTGCGCAAGACTACACTTAATCATAGACCATGCTGTAGAGATGAGTTTTTAGTAGACACTTGAAAGTTTGCACTGAGTTTGCATTTCTAACCTTAATTGGTAAATCATTCCACAGTAGTGGAGCTCTATGAGGAAAGGCCCTAACACCAGCTGTTTGTTTAGAAATTCTAGGTACAATTAAAAGGCCTGCATCTTGTGATCTAAGGTCACATGTAGGTATGTATGGCTGGATCTTTCAGCGAGGTAAGTAAGTAAGGGCAAGTTGATGTATTAATTTATAATTTAACAATTAAAACCTTAAAATCAGCCCTAACCCTAACAGGCAGCCAGTGTAAAGAGGCTAGTACTGGAGCAATGTTTTAATTTATTTTTGTTCTAGTTAGGATTCTAGCAGACGTGTGCAGCACTAATTGAACTTTATTTATTGATTTGTCAGGGTAACTGGAAAGAAGAGTATTGCAGTAATCTAATCTAAAAGTAAAAAAAGCATGGATTTGTTTTTCTGCATCAGTTTTTGATTTAAAAAAAAACTATTGAGACATATTTTATATGTTCATCAAAGGAGAGGTCAGGGTCAAGGGTAACACCAAGGTTTCTTACAGTTTTTTGGGATACGACCATGCAGCCGTCGAGGTTCACAGTGAGATCTGCTAACAAAGCTCTTTGTTTCTTGGGTCCTAAAACAAGCATTTCTGTTTTTCTTGAGTTTAAAAGCAAGAAGTTCTCTGTCATCCACTTCCTAATATCTGAAACGCATTCTTCCAAAGTAGATAATTTAGGGGCTTCTCCATGCTTCATTGAAATATATAACGGTGTGTCATTTGTTACCTTCATGAGTGCAGTCTTAGTAATATGATGGGGTCTGAAACCAGACTGGAGCATTTCATAAATGTTATTTGTCTTTAGGAAGGCATTCAGTTGTTGGGAAACACATTTTTCTAAGATTTTTGAGAGGAACGAGAGGTTTGATATTGGTCTATAATTGTTTAATATGTCAGGATCCATATAATTTTTTTTAGAACAGGCTTAATTTCCGCAATATTTTGTGAGTTTGGTACGCATCTAGAGGAAAGGGAGCAATTTATTATGTTCAGCATTGGCTGACCTAGCACAGGAAATAGCTCCTTAAGTAATTTTGTTGGAATCGGGTCTAGCTGACAATTTGTGGGTTTAGAACTCATTACAAATTTTGTGAATGTGTTGAGCGATACGGTATCAAAAATGTAAGTGTCCCCATTGACACCTGGTCAGGGAGGTTCACGACATTCTCAGGACAACTGAGATTTTGGGGACTATAACTATTTAAAGAGGAGTCAGTTATTAGTTTTGTTATGGTGAAGATCTTTTCATCAAAGTAGTTAATGTATTCATTACTGCTAAAGTGAAGACCCACTTCACTTGTTGAGCATAGCTTTTTTGTTAACTTTGCAACTGTATCAAATTTATATTTTGGATTGTTTTTGTTCACCTCAATCAGGTTGGAGAAATAAGCTGATCGAGCAGATGTGAGTGTTTTTCGGTATTGTAGTGTACTGTCTGTCCAGGCTAGTCTAAATACTTCCAACTTGTTAGAGCACCACTTTCTTACCTGAAACCAAAAAGGTTTTACTGGGAACTAAAATGTTTTTTCATTGAAACCAAAAAGGGATATATAAGGAGACACTCAAAAATGTATTTTATAACCATTCATTCTGACATTCTGAGCATATACAATACTACAGCTAAGTTTAGGAAATAAGTGTTACTGTTTGGGTATAGTTTGAAACAAGAAACTAAAAGCAAGCATCTAGCACAGAGATTGAACATGCAACCCTCAGATCCAGAGCCAACAGCTTTACCGCCTGTCCACTAGCCTCATCCAGAAACATTCTCACAAGCCGCTTGGCTACCAGAGGGTAATGGGTGATGGCGTATCTCCTGGCGTATCTCTTCCTGGAAAGTTGGAAATTGCAGTGCAAGCAATAATTCAAATTTCAAATTCAAATGTATGTATAAAGCCCTTTTTTACAACAGCAGTTGTCACAAAGTGCTTTTACAGAAACACCCGGCCTTAAACCCCAAGGAGAAAACAAAAGTAGTGTTGAATTTCAGTGGCTAGGAAAAACTCCCTAAGAAGGTCGAATTTTAGGAAGAAACTTAGAGAGGACCCAGGCTCAGAGGGGTGACCAGTCCTCTTTTGGCTGTGCCGGGTGAGATATTAGGAGTCCAATTGTAATAATTAATAAATGCATGTGGGCTAAATCCAGAGTCTATTTAAATGTATACTAGGTCAGAAGTATGACCAGATGGACAAGGACAGGGACAGCAACGGGCCCCCCAAACCAGGTACTCTGCAGGTGTGGACCAGGACCTCATGTCCTCCTAAAGGTTAAAACGGGAGGAGACTGGGAAAATTCAGAAAATGCATTCCTCATATCAACTACGATTTGTAGTGGAGAAGGAGAACTTAGTGGGGAAGGAGAACTGACCCATTCCCCCAGCACAATAGTATAGCAGCGTAAGACCTTGGAACTGAGACGGGGGGTCCGGTAACACTGTGGCCGTACCCAGGTGAGGCCCCGGACAGGGCCCAACAGGCAGGAAATCAATCCACCCACATTGCCAGGCATCAACCAAAGGGACACCCACCAACCGCAACCACCCTGAATGAGGGCGGAGTATTGCCAGCAGCGTACAGCCCAATTGCACAAGTGCGCAACAGAGAGACAACAACAAGCCATTGACTCTTCCCCCGAAAGGCATTGGAGGGAGGGCATCCCAGTGGCGATGAGAGCCCACCTGGTCACCTTCACGCCCCTGGGCCAGGCTAGATCTAATTATAAACCGTGCTGTGGAGATGAGTCTTTAATAGACACTTGAAAGTTTGCACTAAGTTTGCATTTCTAACCTTAATTGGCAGATCATTCCACAGTAGTGGAGCTCTATGAGAAAAGGCCCTGCCTCCGGCTGTTTGTTTAGATATTCTAGGTACAATTAAAAGGCCTGCATCTTGCAATCTAAGGTTACGTGTAGGTATGTATGGCTGGATCATTTCAGCAAGGTAAGTAGGAGCAAGTCCATGTATTGTTTTATAGGTTAAGAGTAAAACCTTAAAATCAGCCCTAACCCTAACAGGCAGCCAGTGTAAGGACGCTAGTACAGGAGTAATGTGTTAATTTTTTTGTTCTAGTTAGGATTCTAGCAGCCGTGTGCAGCACCAATTGAAGTTTATTTATTGATTTGTCAGGATAACTGGAAAGAAGAACATTGCAGTAATCTAGTCTAGAAGTAACGAAAGCATGGATTCATTTTTCTGCATCAGTTTTTGATAGAAAGTTTCTAATTTTTGCATCGAAGATGAAAATAAGCAACTCTTGAGACATATTTTATATGTTCTTCAAAGGAGAGGTCAGGGTCAAGGGTAACGCCAAGGTTTCTTACAGTTTTTTGGGATACGACCATGCAGACGTCAAGGTTCACAGTGAGATCTGCTAACAACGCTCTTTGTTTCTTGGGTCCTAAAACGAGTATTTCTGTTTTTATTGTCACCTGGGTGCATATTCTGGTGCTAGTCACATACCAGTGATTATTATGCTGTACTTCAACAGCCAGCAATTGCCCCTGAATTGATGCTGCCATCTCAGCATCAATTCATGTCTATCAAGGCTTAGCGAGCTCATGTACACCAAGCTGGGGGAACCCCAGTCGCATACTGTGCCCAAGTCATGATATTCCTATGGGTTTAGCCCACTGCTAACCCTACATGGAGCTGTCCAGGTGCTGAAATCCCACAAAGGCCTACAGAGATTCCTGTAGGAAAACACCTAAATACATAATAAACCAGGTGGCTGACCAGCAGCGTCATATTCACATTCACATTGTCATTCCAATCTTCAAAATCTGATTCAGATTGGGTTTTGGTTCTGTCGGGGATTCATTCTGTTACCTGGGAACTGGAACATATTGAAGGTAGGTGAGTTGCAATAAACTAGGTGATTTTATGGAAAGACAAAACATTTGCATTGAAAACCGCACCACGATGAAAAACAAACACGAATCGGTAAAAATAAAAAAGAATAGAAATACTTCTCTTGGCTGTGGAAGATTGAAAGATTAACGTGGACTCAGTTCAAATCGCACCAACCGCTGCTCCAAGTAGTCGCGCAGCGGGCCGGACCCAGTCAGCGTGTGTCTCTGAGAAGTTGATCCACTTTCAGAAACTATACATGACCAAAAAGGTAGAGCATTTATCCCAACGTGAGCCCAACTTTGACTTACTCAGTAATCACTAATCACCCAGTCATAGGTGCTAGTGAGAGGGCTCTTTCTCTCTCCTCCGCGAGCCTGCTGGAATTGCGGAGATGGAGCTGGAACAGTGTAATTTGCAGATAGCAGGTGGGTCAAAATTCACACATTTCCCTCCACGTCTTGGCCTTTTTTCCTTCCTCTCCCCTGTCGAGCTGCCAAAAAATAAACGGCTGCAAATTAGCGTCAATTATGACGTTGGTTGTGTAATTTAGTGGCGTTTTGACACGGAAAGCAGGCAGATGTGGGGAAGGCAGAGCCAGACTGTTCCCCCGGGGCACTTAATTAACTCATAATAATCCACTGACCTCAAGGTCAAAGTAAGGGGCAGAGTTGCCTTAAAATGCGGGAGACACTTGGAGATGCATGGCTGGAGATTGAGTTGTGAGTGTGTGTGTTTAAGTACATGTTTGCGCGTTTATGCGTGTGTGTGTGTGTGTGTGTCTGAGCGTGTTCAGTTTCTTTTTTGTCTGTGTGTATTTGTGAGCTTAAGAGCGTGTGTATTTGCCTGTGTGCATTCTCCCTGATGTTTAAGTGTGTGTCTACACACAGCCTGTTTGTGTTTGCGTCTGTGCTCGTCTTCAGAGGCAATATGCAAATCTCAGGGAGGGGATTTACTTAACCAGAGAACCAAGCTTGTTAGCGATACCCTGGCTAAAGATTCTCACAAACACCCACCTCCTCAATCCACTTTCATAGTTATTATTGCACTGTCCGCCCAGTGCAGAGGGAATCTCTATTGGCAACACACTAGCATGGATCCAGGATTAAACACGGTGGAGGGAACAGTCAGGAGGTATTTGCGTATTCTCATTATAGCGCTATAATCTGACTCCTCGCCGTATACATAACATAGGCTTAACCAGCCATGCGCACCTCTCACTTTTTAAGATCCCCCTCCTTCATCTAGTTCATCTCTGACTGGTACGGGATGATGTGGTGTGTTTCTATTCATTATGGATGTGTTCACGTACAGACACGTATTTTACAGATCAGAGTCCAGGACAATGTATTTTACAGATCTAAAAATTGAAATTACAAATGATGGTAATATTTGATGTGAATTTGTACCCACTCCTCTTTAGCACAACTAAACAAATGACTGATAAGGCAATTTAGATTTTTTTTTTTCAGTCAACATTCACAGTAACTTTACACTGAGGTGAGCAGGACTATATTTACTCTACATGTCTTATATGAGAGACAGTAAAGGACAGCTGTATTGTTTATGTCTTTATTATTCACAACAGTTTTTCCCCAAAAGGAAACAAATGTATTAAACTGAAAAACTAAACTAAATAAATGTTCATTAAAATACATTGTTTGCCTGTCTTGCACGTATTTAATTATAAAGTATGTGCGCGTTTGTGTGTGTGTGTGTCTGCATATATGTGTGTCTGTGGGTTTATTGGTGTATAGCCATCCAGTGCAAGAGCATATTAGTTTACATCATACACATTGACACTGCAATGCCACAAAATGCATCCCCATTCTAGTGAACTGAACAACCGAACCCAAGCGGAGGCTAAGTGAAGGTTAGCGTATGGTGACAGATTTAAGAACAGACACAGCCAGGGTACCCATGCCTGTAGCTGAGGGGAGTTATCACACACCAGCAGAGGGTTTTGAAATGCCTTTAAAAAAACATTTGAAGATGTATTAGTGTTTTCTCCACCACTGCCAACCGAAGCCCAATGTGAAGTACATGGGTGTTTTTTTAGCATCTCCAAATTCCCGGCGTTGCTAAGGTGCTTTCGGGAGAGGATTAGACAGCGCTGGCAGAGAGGAGCCAGCCTTGCAGATTTCCAACCATCAAGAGGAGACAAAGACGGAAGGCGAGACCGAGGAGGAGAAGAAGAGAGGAGGAAGAAGGGAGCAGGAATAACAGGTTGTTTAAACATGACTGGGGAAGAGAGAACAGAGCAGTCTAAACAGTCATTAACACAGAGGAAAGGAAGGTTCACAGTCTCAGCCCCAACGGTGGGAGGCCTGTCACATACTCTTACACCACACACACACACACACTGACACGCACATACACACAAACACACACACACATATATACACAAACACACACACGCACATTCACACAAACACACACACACACACACACACACACATACACACACACACACACTGACACACATACACACACACTGACACACACACGCACGTACACACAAACACACACACACACACATTCACACAAACACACACACGCACATACACACAAACACACACACACACACACACACACACACACACACACACACATACACACACAAACACACACACACACATACACCTACACACACACACACACACTGACACACACTGACACACACACGCACATACACACAAACACAGACTCACACACACACATACACACACACACCCACATACATACACACAGACACACACTGACACACACACACACATACACACAAACACACACACACACATATACACATGCACACACACACACACACTGACACACACATACATACCACTCCACACACACACACACATACACACACACATACATACCCCCCCCCCCCAACATACACAACACACTTATACTCACAAACACTCACACGCATAAACGTCATATACACATACACGTGCACGTATTCAGACACACACAGAAACACACACACACTCTAACACCCCACCCATTTTTATTAGAGACAATTGCACAACCTATTCCCTTGTAGTGACATTACAATAAGGCCTAGGTAATGTAAACTGTTACACAGTCATCTGTTTCATCAACAGATTAGCAGATAGCACAAGTCAGAGAGCTTGTCCAGGGCCAAGGGGGTCAAGACCAAGCCAGCGGCTCTCTTTGATACTGTAGGTGGGGCCCGCCCTCTCCGGCGTTCCATTACGGCCAGGGAAGAACTGGATATGGCCCTGTTTGTAAAACTTGACACAATGAACTTGACAGACAGCCAGATTTCTCCTCTCTCCCGCCCGTTTAGGGTTACTGTGATCTCATTATGGGGCTTGAAAGGGGACAAGTAATGTAAGCTGGGGTGGCATGGCGTGGCTCTAACAGGGCCCAGGTCCCCAGCCTTTATTCCCCGACCCAAGCCTTGATTACCTGAACCGCCGAGGCTCCATTTCAACCACTTATCTCGTCCAGAAATAATCATCTGATCAGCCACTGGCAGGGCCACAGGGCCACAGGGCCACAGAGGGGCCTCGGGTCACTTTCCAGTAGGTCAAATACTAGCCAGCCTCGGACTCATATTGTCTGTGGTGATGGACACACATCTACATACAGAGATGGGAACAACAGAGCACATCCAGAACCAACACATACCATAGACGAATATTGTCTTGTAATAATGTGTTTGACTACTGGAGAGGGTACGATACAAATACTACACCTTGTTATCCATACTTAGTATTAGCATACAGGTTCATCCTATTCACTTCCAATGACTGGCTCCCTCGCTGAAAGATATCTGCTCTTGCCTGAATAGATTTGTTATTCATTTTCCAGCGACTGTAAATGGTGTGTTCTGTTCCGTTCAATTGGCAAAAATAAAAACCACACATCGGACAAAAACACTACACTGAAACCACCATAACGGACATGGGGGGGGGGTGGGACATATTGCATGAAAAGGAGGGACTGCATGAAGGAGGCCTGGGGAGGGAGCGATTGAGTGTATTTTTGACCTCCCCGAGGAAAGTGGCTCAAACTCCAACCTCTCGATCGCTACAGTCCTATTTTACTGGACCAATTTAGCAGGGCCCCCCGTGTCCCTCCCAAGCCTCTAGCACTGAGCCAGGGACAATAGGCCCCCACTGCGCTGGTCGGCCTGGCTCTCGGCTGTCAGGAGAAGTGCACGCTGGAGCCACAGGGACACATTATGGACACATTATTCTGCCCCCCAGTCTATCGGGGCCTGGCCCAGTGGCCCCTCGCGGCCCCCAGCCGAACTCCAGCCACACTAAGTGCAGAGGAGGGAATTAAGTGACATTTTCTCCAAAGTTGTGACCTTTGTTTTTGCATTGACTGAGAGCGACGTTAAAAACACCCAGGCACACAAACACAATTTGGAAATGCATACACACACAGTCGTGTCCACACAGACACATTCACACACACATACATATGCGCTTTGGAAGTATGCAGAAAGAGGGAGTTCAAATTAAACATCTGAAGTGATAATAGCCGTTTCTGTACAAAACATGCACATGCGAACACACGGACACACACACACACACACACATACGCTACTCTGGCTCATGTAGAGCAGATAAAGAAGAGGTGTATCTGCAACGTGCTGCACAGATACAGGAAGTTCATGAACACGGCTTAGTTCTGTCTGTCTGTCGTGCTTCAGTGACATCCCAACTCCTCCGCTCCATAACGCTCTGCCTCGGCGGCCCAAATTCTGCGCCTCTCCCTGGCTTGGCTTCTGTCCATCTGGGGGGATTCTGGAAGCTCAGCGGCTGTGAAACAATTTCCACAGGAGCCTGTATTCTGTCAGTGGGGGGGGGGGGGTTGGAGACAGTGTTCTTCTTTGTGCGAGATACAGTCACCTCTGTCACAGTTCTGCTCCTCACACATCATTCAGGAAGATTCACCGGGACGGAAATGCTGGGATATTCACTCTGGTGTTCACAGGACAACTGTTGCTTTGAGATTCAGATATCAGGACCTGCTCAAACAAAGCAACTGTAACAGTTTGTGAATGTTGGAGAGAAATGGCTGCGATTAACATTGATTACAAGACTCATTCAGCGCATTGAAAATGTGTGTGGTTCTGTCCTAGTATCTCTGTGACAGCGTTGTTATGTGGGTAAAATGTCACCCTGAAAGCTGTCCTGACCAAAATGAGAGCCTGTCTGTGTGATGTGATGTAGACTTTGAAGGGATCTGTCTTAATCCTGTCCATCAGATTTCTCCTCGGCACCAGGCTATAGCAGTGCTCGAGCAGTACATAGTGAGCACGAGGCCCCAGGTGGCTACAAATAATAAAATAAATGACAAATCTGGAGTTCTTTCTTTCATTTCAACTCAACGCCTTTCTTCCTAAGATTGCCTGCTGATCAATCTGTCCCTCACAGACAGACAGACAGAAAAGACAGACAGACAGAAACAGACAAAACTTGATATGCACAGACTTGTTCCTCACAGATACAAAATCTCCTCCAAGCCAGGGAGCAGTTCATGTCCATTTCATGTACACTTGGTGGAAAGCTAAACGGGTGTCATTATCATAGGAACCGTCATCTCTCTCCAATTGATAGATCAGCAATCAGCCCCATCAGGCCTTTGGTTCTGGATCATTTGGTGCCTTTTAACCTTGAGGCAGAGCAGCCAGCTTTGGGTTTGACAGGCAGTAAGAGCCAGGAGAGCCTGTGTAATGGGATGCTCACAGCAGGGTGGATCTGCCTGAGTCTGTCTGACTGGAGCGGGGAGACCGAGGAGAGAGGGCCCTGGCTGCATAATGTCATCTGACTGCAGGAGAATATGGATTAGACAGAGGCTTCAAATACTGTCTGGAGAGAGGAGATGAGAGACAGAGGGAGGGATAGAGAAGTTGAGTTGAAAGAGAGAGTAAAGCGAGAGAGAGTCTCACCTCCAGCCTAAACCACTCTCTCAAGTCAACGCACTGGGGCCTCTGAACCCAGAGACGACATTGCTCTTTTGTTTGAATGAAGTTGAAAATAAAAGGTCAGGGCATGCTAACCTTTCTCTCTGAAGGAAGGAAGGAAAGTAGAGATTTCGGCTTTTGAGATTAACCCTTTGTGTAGAGAAAAACTCGGTCTCCATATGAAGTACCACTGCCCCCTCGAGCACTGGACTTTAACAGAACCTTATCACAGCTGTGACACAGGACATTGCAGTATTAAAAAAGGCAGTGGAACTGGAGACAGATATGGAAGTATATATTGTCACCATATGCCAAGACAGAGGGGCATACATCTGTGGTGTAGTATCTCTAACCAGTTTTATGGTGTGGTATCTCCAACCATTTTTATGGTGTAGTATCTCTGACCCGTTACATGGTGCAGTATCTCTGACCTGGTTTTCTGGTGCAGTGTCTCTGATCAGTTTTATGGTGCAGTATCTCTGATAGGTTGAGGCAGTATCTCTGGCCGGTTTTGTGGTGCTGTATTTATGGCCGGTCTCTACACAGGAACACTGGATCTGAGTAATAACCAGATATCTTTATTTTGAATGCGATAATTGTTTATTTTTCAAGCTGTTGAGAAAATGTCTCGGCGGACATACACTTGGGGTTTTTACAAACCACTACAGTGGCATAATGAAGCATCACAGCAATGCTAACACACCATCTGACACTAATGTATGCTGGTGTTAAAACAAAACATGACTCCTTCCATTGCCTCTACTCCCCTGTGTACGTCCTGGTAGAAAGACTGATAGAGAAGTCCCATTCCACAGAAGACTACACATGGCTGATCTACTATAGATTCATGTATTGTTCATTTTCTTTAGCTCTTTCTGTTGGGGCTGTTCAGTATTCTTCAACTTCAAAAGGATTTCCTAAAGGATGCCAAAAAAGGGAATTGATTACATTTTCCTTATAGATTTATATTAATCCTTAAATTGTAACCAAGTTCACACCTACATTGTTCTATGGCAAAGTTTGGAGCAACTAACTTCACAGACTTCCTCGACCTTCAGAAAGACTGTAGGCTCTGCATCGTAGGTTTATTCAAAGTAGTGGGCTTTACATTAACTTTGATTAGGACCACTTCCTAATGAGCGATAATAAAGCGTAACGTCTGTACAATACAGTAAGCACCCGTACAGCCTTGTAATCAAGCGCTCCCAGTTGATGGTGTCATCGTTCGACGCCATGAAACCACCGCTTGGCTCCTCTAAGATCTGTTGTTCCACCGCAACTAATTGCCTGATCGACGGCACAGATTAACTCTGCAGAGCGTTATCAGGACGCCGGGGCGGCCAGAATATCTGTGACCCACTCTGTCTAATGAGCTCGCGGGTTAAGAGGAGAGATTGCATAGAGAGAGTGAAGAATGATGTTTGCAGACCCCAGGCTTTGTTTGTAGACCCCAGGTTATCAATTGCATTACTTTTAAAGGGATAAAGACCTCACTAATGTGAATCTGATCCGTTTTATATTCGGATGTAACAGGTTCATTACAAATATATAGTGGATGACACTATACTTGTCTATTTAGCCGCTATTTGATTAACAAATTATTTGATTAACAAATTATTTATTGGTGTAATTGTGCGTTGTCTAAAGTTTGTTGTTCATTCTGAGGTTTGCCTGCCTGCGTGACATTTGATGGTGATTGTCTTTACCAGGTATCCCAGAGTTCCTGCTCTGGCCCTGGGAGCGGGGCCAATGCCTGTCAATCAGCCGTAAGCCAATCCCGTGGACCGGGGGCTGTGCAGAGGATCGTGTTCAAGCTGCTGGGGATCTGCGAAGGTATCGGCGTGGCACCAAACCGCCAACACTATTTACAAGGCCAAACTTCAACAGGCTCATGTTCACCGGGCTGCAGATGAGTCTAGATTAACCTGCTCTGCCTCCCTGCAGCAGAGCAGACCAACCCTGAGACATAGCCTACCATGAGGAAACTAACCCTTTCAGATCCTGTTGCTCCACAACCTACTGTACAATATACCCGTCTACTCTGTGAGTGTGTGTCTCACTCTCTCACACACACACACACACACATAAACACACACACACAGTCCTCATATCACATTGTCCTCTCCATCACTTTTTTCTCTCAGTCATGAAATGTTTTATTTTTTATTTTGTTTCAATAATGAAGAGACAATTGCCGTCACACTGTTTCGTTTCAGTAGACCTGCAGTGTGTGGGTGTGGTTGATGGACATATCCTAACCCAGGCTGAGGACTTGGTATCACTTAATCTTGGTCATTACACATTTCTCATCATAAATGGATGCTAACTGATATAATTACGGGTGTAATACTTGTAAATTAAGGCAAAATGTCTGAGCTACTAACTTCATCATCTGCTCTACGATCACTGTGGGGGAAACCTACCGAAACGTCTGACCCGACAGACAGCAATTACTTAATGATACAGTCTGATTCACTGGCTTGGTTCCTGCGTTAGGAAACGAAATACCACATTAAAAACACATTAAGATGATACCCGTCCATCCTAAAGAAAATTCCTATTTTCTGTACATGGCCTTGGTAAGACTCTGGTAGTCCTGGCGTAGTTCCATGTCTCCAGGGCAGTCCGCCCTTGCAGTCGCCTGTGTTTACTGTCCCCCGGATTCACCATGGCAGCTCAGAGTCCCTGCTAGTGGGCGCGGGCCATATCATTGGTCGCTTCAATTCATTTGTATTGTCCCCCTAATCCTCTCCTGTCCATCAGAGCTCAATAAGTGTCTCTGCTGCTGGCGGCTCGCGACACTGGAAGAAGGAGGAGGAACTTTCATCTCGGATCAAGTGACAGGGAATGGGGGAACAATTGGCAAACAATTGCCCCCCCCCACCGTAGTCCTTCCTCCCTCCCCAGGGATGGTTGCCTGCTGCCTCCTGCCTAGAAAGGCAACAAACCAAACTATCAGAGGTATCAGTGACAGCAGTCTGGATAAAAGCCTGTGACCCCCTCCCCGCCCCCGCCCGACAACCACCGCCGCCCCCGACCGCCACCACACACAGTCCACGGTAGAGATAGGTCTTTAGCACATCGTCGCGATGTAGAGTAGGACCGTGACAGACGGCAACAAGCTAGCAAATTATGCTAGGAACCTCTACAGGGTCTCGGCTGCAGTCATCCACTGTGTCAACAGATTGAACCCATTTGAAGTCATCCCTGTGTCTGACAAAGTCCCTCTCTTCCCTCCATCTAACTCACTCCCCCTCCCTCTCTAACTCACTGTCTCCCTCTCTCTCTCTCTCTCTATCACTCAAGAGAGTATTGGATCGATGAGTAGATACTGAATGTACCGTCCAAGGCTTCTAGCAGATCAATCGATACAGACCCTCTCCGCTTTGGCATCTCCTCCAATAAACAAAAGTTTTTATGATATCTTGGCTGTGGAGGGAAACGTGGGCTGGGTGTGGGAGGGGTGTCTGTGTTCGTTGTCGCCAGAGACTCAGAGATTCAACCTTGAGAAGGCAGAGAAACGAAAGTGCGAGCAAGCCGAAGAGGGAGGAAAAAAGATCCGGGCCTTTTGTCTTCAATTAAAAGCGGCAGAGCGCTAGCTGAGACCCGGCATGAATAGAGGAAAATAGCACGACATGCCTCTCCAATCACAACAACTAGATATGAATGTAAAATATGTGCAAGGTTAGCAAACAGTGTCATAGTGTTGAGGCATTGAATGCATTGTATTCTCCCCCCCTGAAACCCATTTAGAAGCTTCTGGATCTTCTGGCTTATGAGTTCAGAACCTCTCCTCCTCCACCGCTTAAATATTCCTTCTCCTCCTTCTTTCAGGGCCACAGGAGGGAGAAAGAAGGTTCTAGGCCCCCTTACTCACCATGACCTTGCTCAGTGTTCCTCTGGGCTTCAAGCTGTTTCTCTTTTTGTAGCAAACAAACAGATAGATGAGGGCCCTTTGGCAAACCAGGAACAACATTGAATCTTGAACAAAGACTGATTACTTTGAGATAAAAAATATTGTTGATGATTAAAAGCAGCTAATTAACTCCTCAACCAGGCCACTGTTTTGTGTTGCCGATAAAAGAGGGTGCTTGGAAGGAGGTCCTTCTGGGTTCCAATGTAACAGTAATATGTCAAAACGTGGTCCAATTTTAAAGGATGCTTTGAAATATAACATGTCACAAAACAGTTATTCCCCTAAACACACCAAATTTCCACTCAGGTCAGGAGTCAACTGCTACAGGATGAAAAGACAAGAACTTTCAATAGAGGGGTGGAAAAGATTGGCATGGGGATTCTGGTGGTGCTTGAGTTGGGTGTTTGGGGGGGGGGGGGTTGTCTAGGGGTGTTGAGAGTGGGGGGTACTCTCAGAGCACCTGGTAATTAAAATGTCTAATCACAAGCAATTAGCGCTGCCAGAGAGATGTCCTCCTGCCCTGACTGGGAGCCCCAACAACTCTTCCTATGGGGGAGGTGAAGGAGAAGAAAAGGAGAGAGGAGAAGAATAGTGGTTATCTCCTGAGGAGAGAAGCCACCCAGAGTTGGGTCCTGAAGAGGAACGGAGCCACAAAGGAAGCAGAACATCTGCTGGAGGTTGCTGGAGTGTGCCAAGCAAGCACCGGGGCCAGGTGCAAAGGTTTAGGGGGGGGGGGGGCTGGGCACCGTGAGTGAGGTCCTTTCTCTGTCTCTCTCACTTTTCCTGACTCGCTCTCTCTTTCCATTGCCCCCGGCACCGTCTTTCTTGGCCCCTCGTCCTCAGTTGTTTGCTCACTCCCTCTCCTCTCTCATTCGCTTCGTTTCTTTCACTTCTTTCAGCCCAGTAAACACGCTCTCATAATCACCTGTTTCATTGTTTCGCAGGTCTGATACAGGCAGACCACGTGGGACAAGCAGCTTGTCCTGCCTTTAGCTGCACGGTTGTCTGGTATAATCAGGAACACTCATTTCTCACTCAGAAAGGGAAACTTTTAAATGAACTCCCAAGCTCTCAGTGTGCGCGTGCGCGTGTGTTTGTGACCCAGCACACTTACAGGTTCTCGGTTTCTCAGTTTAAAATGTGCGCTACGTCACCAAACATCCGAAGAGAAACATGAAGGGCCTGCGTCGGCTGTAATATATGCGGACAGACAGACAGACAGACAGACAGAGCTCGGGGTTGGTGGCTGAAATGAGAAGGGATTTGAGTATGGGCTGAGTAAGTAGCGTTTGGTGGGCGGGACCAGGCTAGACTGGGTAACAATCGCTCCCGCTGTCCCTCGGAGCCCCAGCCCGTTGACCTGGCTTAATTAGCCGTGTAATGATCTCGACCTGAGGGGGCCCGTGAGAGAGAGAGAGAGCTGTCCCGGTTCCCACAGACGAGTGCAGACAGCATCAATCTATGGGCTCTCGCTGAAAGACTGGCGGGAAGAAAAGCGACACCGGGCACAATGGCACGGAGAACTGCGGGTAACATATTTCACCCACTAATTAGGCAAGACCCGTTTCCATAGCCACAAACAGCCCAGCAGGCAGTCAGGAATGGGAGATACGGGTGGAGGTAGAGTGAGAGGTGGAGAGAGAGAGAGAGAGATAGATAGAGACTGGGAGAGATAGACAGAGAGGTGGAGAGAGAGAGAGAGAGAGAGAGAGAGAGAGAGACTGGGGCCTAGTTTAACCAAACCGTACCTGGTTCCGATTATGTCATTGCTCCCCATGTTATTGTTAGTTGTTTTATTGTAATGGCCTCTGGTCCTTTGTGCTCCTGAGTATAGGTCAGTGGGACTGACCTGAATCTTCCCTGAAAATAATAAACTCTGGATAATCTCTGGTTATCTTATTGACATAATGGGGACTACAGAGAGCATAGGATGTATGACCAGTGACTGAAAGGTTTCTAGATGTAATCCGGAGCAGGCGATGTGAAGGATGGGTTTTAGGATGGTAGTATCCTCAGTTGTTGCTTCAAAAGAAAATCTTCTCACTGTCAACTGTCCTGGTAAAAAAAAGTGTTAAAAAAATGAAAGAAATAAATGATCGCCCATAACAATCATAGGTATTATGTGACATTATTACATTGTTTCATCTGTTTTAATCTGTATTTCATCTGTTTTAATCTGCATTTCATCTGTTTTAATCTGTTTTTCATCTGTTTTAATCTGTTTTAAGCTGTTTTTAATCTGTTTTAATCTGTATTTCATCTATTTTAATCTGTTTTTCATCTGTTTTAATCTGTATTTTATCTGTTTTAATCTGTATTTAATCTGTTTTAAACTGTATTTCATCTGTTTTAATCTGTATTTAATCTGTTTTAATCTGTATTTCATCTGTTTTAATCTGTATTTCATCTGCTGTTACTTATACAGACAAGTCTTTAAGCGGATGCTCTTATCTATAGCAACGTACAACCCTGTTTCCAAAAAATGTGTGACGCTGCTTAAAATGTAAATAAAAACATAATACAATGATGTGCAAATGATTTAAGCCCTACATTCAATAGAAAATAGTATAAAGACAACATATCAAGTGTTGAAACAGACATTTCCCTGTTCCTTGAATTTGATGCCGGTAACACATTTCAAGTTGGGGCAGAGGCAACAAAAGACTGGAAAAGCTGTGTAATGCTAAAAAACTAAACCTGGTCGAATATCACACAACTGATTAGGTAAATTGGCAACAGGTCAGTAACATGATTGGGCATTAAAATATCCCTCCAGTGAGGATTGTGTGGGTAAATAGTGCAACAATATAAGAACAACATTTCTCAACATAAAATTGCAAAGAGTTTGGGGACCACATCATCTACAGTACATAATATTATTAAAAGATTCAGAGACCTCTGATAAATCGCTGTATGCAAGGATGGCCGTGATCTTCGGGCCATCTGTTGGTATTGCATTAAAAACAGACACGATTCTGTAGTTGAAATCAGTGCATGGGCTCAGGAACACTTCCGAAAACCATTGTCTGTGAACATAGTACATTGCTGCATCCACAAATGCAAGTTAAACTCTACCATGCAAAGAAGAAACCATATGTAAACAAGATCCAGAAACGCTGCTGCCTTCGCTGGGCCCGAGTTCATTTAAGATGGACTGAGGAGATGTGGAATACTGTCGTGTGGTCTGACAAATCAAAATGTGAAATTATTTTTGGGAATCATGGATGCTGTGTCCTCCGGACTAAAGAGGAAAGGGACCCTCCAGCTTGTTATCAGTGCACAGTTCAAAAGCCAGCATCTGTGATGGTATGGGGGTGCATTAACGCACATGGCATGGGTGACTTGCACATTTGTGAAGGGCACCATTAATGCTGAACAATATATACAGGTTGGGGAGCAAGTTTTGCTGCCATCCAAGACCAGAAGTATTTTCAAGGAAGGCCTTGCTTATTTTAGCAAGACAATGCCAAACAACATTCCACATGTTTCACAAGACCATGCTGTTGTGATCCGTCGTAAAAGAGTCCGGCCTATTGGCCTATTGAAAACATCTGGCACATTATGAAACAAAAAAATAAGACCAAGGAGACCCTGAACTGTTGAGCAGCTGCAATCCTATATCAAGCAAGAATGGGAATACATTTCACTTTCAAAACTACAACAATTTGTCTCCTCAGTTCCCAAATGCTTAGAGTATTGTTAAAAAAGAGCTGGAAATGGGGTTGTTTTTGGAAATGGTGTTGTACAGTACACCAGTGAAGGCATCCATTTCATATAATGGCTACATGTGGAAATCAAACCCAGCCTGTTGTTGTAGGCACTTGCCAACCAGGCTACACACGACATAGTAAACATGCCAATTAAGGATGGTTTGAAGCAGCTCTCCTGTATTGGAATGCTGTGATATTCAAGTTGATTGACCAGTGTAACCCTTATCTAGACTGCTGATTGGCCAACTCATCCTCCACAGGAGTGTGATGTCATACTTCTGAGTCTTATTTTAACTAGCCTGTTAGAGATGAGTTTAAGATGTGTTTTTATTTATTTATGCAGTGCTTTGGCCACTAACACCAGCAAATTAGTCGGTATAAGTCAACAGAATAATAACTTTTAAATGGGTAGATACTTTAAGTACAATCCATTGAATGACAACAATTCTTCAACTATAAACACTTAGAAGCCGCCCCCCCCCCCCCCCCCCCCCAACCTCACCTTCTCTCGCTGATAATTTGTTTCCATGGCAGATTTTATTTATTCATGAGTTATAAGATACAGTTTCTGATGGAGATACTAATGAGTTGTTTGGTACTGACTTTGGATAGAGGTTGGTGTAGAACTGTGAGGGTGATGAACTTTACTGGGGGTGGGTCAAGGCTACTTTTAGACGGAGGATTATGTTCCCGTCAACCACCTGCAATTGATATATTTTATACATTATATAATATATCAGTTGCAACCCTGCATTGTGTGTTATGGATGGTATTGCATTTTACATTTTGTAACATTTCATTGATTGTTGCTGTATTATTGGTCTCACTTGCAAACATTGCGTCTCAATAAGCTTTTGGTCTTGTCAAATAAACGTAAAATACAATAAAGAAATAAATGTAAGACCAGACATGACAGCCATTCATCTTTACAAAACAGTTATTAACAATTCAAGGGAATCATCCACTATAAATGATAAATAGAGAGGATGTAATAACAGACTCAGATACTGAACATATTCCTTAGAGCAGAGGTCTCAAACCGGTTCCACGGAGGGCCATGTGTCTGCAGGCTTTTGGGTTTTCCTTTAAATTGGTTCCCAGTTCAGACCTAAACAACCAGATGGGGGTAGAAACGAACCAATTAGTGACCTAATTAGTCAATTAAGTACAAGGTGAGAGCGAAAACCTGCAGACACTCTGCCCCCAGTGGAACCGGTTTGAGACCTCTGCCTTAGAGCCTTAAACTATCATAGTTTAATCCAGATGAATGACACTTGTGGCCAGATTTAGTTCTGAGATCCATTTTTATTGTGTACAAATGGGTGAAAATCGTAATTGTTCTACGCTACCTTCCCAAGGTAATGTAGTACACTTTTCAGACTGAAATTCCTGGCTGCTACTAAGGTCTAAAGAAAATGTCTCACTTAGTGTGTATTGCAGGGGAATGAGCGGTGAAGAATTAAGTCGGGTCAAAAATATATTTAGATTTTTGGTAGCAACTTAAAAAATGTCACATTGGCACATAAAAAATTCTACTAGTACCAGCAACAGCACTTTTTCAATAGGGAGCACCATGTTAGTAACCAGGTAAACAACACACTCAGTGAGTTTATATACATTCCAGGTCTGGAAGAGCCAAAGCGCACTGCAAGCATGTGTTGAGCCTTACCACATTCCTCTGGCCCAGCGAGAGCTTCTCTTTATATGCTGTGAAAAGGAAATAGTATTTACATATTATGTAAATTTTATTCAAATGAATTTGTCATCAGGACAATAGTCGTCGTCGACACGGCCTTATTCAAAACCAGTGAAAAAATGTAGGCCTTAATGAACAGCATTTCAAATAAAATACCCAGAATTGGCCAATCAAACATAATTTAGCTTGCGAACAGTGTAACCATGCAAGTTTGAACAATGTCTATAAACACGTGGCCATATATCTAATTAATTGACAGAAACACTATGTCCCTATCTGTAGTCAACTACGAGGAGGTGCACAGAAATGGGGAATTGGAATAGATCTTTTTGTAGGACTTTTTTTTAGGTCATTCAAAGATGGCAATTCACACCAAAATCTGCGATATGAAGATACACGTGACATAACACTTTTCAATGTGAGAAATAAGACTGTCGACCAATCAGCACTTGAATGTGACAGGGATAAAGCTCCCATCCTCTCCCTCAAGAAAGCAGGGACTGGTGGTGAGAAAATATGCTAACCAAAAATCTGACTGGTTGATGGACGCAAACAACGTTGTCCACAAAATAACATACACATTTGATATATTCTGTTTGGAGAAAAAAAAGTAAGCTGAGGCAGACTAGCAAGGTGTCATATCGTAATTTCAGTAAAACTGTTTTTGTTGCTGGTCATGTTTGCATTCAAGCAACACACAAGTATGAAGCTAGTAAGCTGCTATAACCACGTTAGGTTTTGCTTGGGGCTAGCTCACTAACTTGTTTAGTTTGTTGAAGATTGTTGTCTACGGTATCTATAAAGTTGAATACACATTCAACTGTTAAAATGAATTCAAACTCATTGCTAAGAACATTAAGAAATACTGATGTTCTTCATTGTTTTTAAGGATAGTTAAATAATCTGTTTCTTGTTGGACGTGTGAAATTACGTTATTTAACAAGTTAATTTTGTCATGCAAAGACTCAAATGGCATTCCGTTGCTGACGAATTCTACTATATGTTGACTATAACCTTTCTGCAGGTGTCTAGCTAGCTTTGGTGGAATTTAACTTTGTATTTGCTGCACTTGTTAGTACATCCCTTTTGTTTTAAATGAAATAACTACGACTGGCTGAGTTGCTGACGTTAGCAACAAACTTTCCATATCACATTATTTTCATGACATCAAACTTCCTACATATGGATGATTAGTAGACAAAAGTAACTGGTGGTAAAATGTCACTAAGATGTGCTTATCAACTTTATTCTGACTTACTGTTTAGTTGTTGGTTATTTCAGCATGTGTAAGCCAATGGATAGGGCTGAGTTACATCCCTTGAGACCCATTGTGTGTCTTCAGCAATTATGAGCAATGCACCTCATGCCAGTTTGCCTGTAGCAGTAACCTACACGCCTGTTTGCATGTAACAGTAACCTACACGCCTGTTTGCATGTAGCTGTAACCTACACGCCTGTTTGCATGTAACAGTAACCTACACGCCTGTTTGCATATAGCTGTAACCTACACGCCTGTTTGCATGTAGCTGTAACCTACACGCCTGATTGCATGTAGCTGTAACCTACACGCCTGTTTGCATGTAACAGTAACCTACACGCCTGTTTGCATATAGCTGTAACCTACACGCCTATTTGCCTGTAGCAGTAACCTACACGCCTGTTTGCATGTAGCTGTAACCTACACGCCTGTTTGCATGTAGCTGTAACCTACACGCCTGTTTGCATGTAACAGTAACCTACACGCCTGTTTGCATATAGCTGTAACCTACACGCCTGTTTGCATGTAGCTGTAACCTACACGCCTGTTTGCATATAGCTGTAACCTACACGCCTGTTTGCATGTAACAGTAACCTACACGCCTGTTTGCATATAGCTGTAACCTACACGCCTATTTGCATGTAGCTGTAACCTAAATGCCTCTTTGCATGTAGCAGTCACCTACACGCCTGATCCACTGTGTGCCTGTGAGTATGTAGCTGGAACTCATTTAAATATTTGGTATTCAAATATTAATAAAATTTTCTTTACACATGCCCGCGACCTTTTGAAAATCTTTGCCGACCCACATTCGGGACGCGGCCCATCAGCTGAGAAACGGTGAAACAAAACACACTCAGGTATATGCTGAAACACACTCCCTGGTTGTATCCCTCTCAATACTACACCGTTGAGCTGGTTTACCCATATCTATATTGGAATATCGTGCCTGCTCCCTTCATCAATCATCAGGCCTTTGAGGGCCTGAGCCTTTGAACAGTGAGGCGGGAAGGACACGGCAATTACCTGTGATCGATAGCAGTAAATATGAAACCAAAGCCAGGCCTACGGAGCCACCCAGCCATGCACCAAGCCACCCAGGCATTAGAGCACCCATCTACCCACTCGACCACGGCTGGGGTGCAGGGACACGGTTGGAGTGGACGGTTAAGAGGAATGATACGCTAGATAACCTAAGCAGCAGGCAGACCCTTCCATCTACATCCCACACAAACCCTACAATTTATTGCGATGCAAAACTGTTGTGGGATGTTAGACTTGAGACATAACACACGCCTATGGGTGAGAGTCTCCATTAGTCGGCCTATTGTAGTTCTAGTGATGTATATTATCGCACCGACCTCTGTAAAATAAACACGGTTCGATGAGAAAAATACAGTATTATATGAATTGCTCATCTGTAAAACACTGTGTCCCTTGTTATTCCCTCTGTCTGATCCCTGTCTCGTCCCTGTCTAACTGGTTGTCTCCGTGTCCGTCCTCGTGTCTGTCTCTGGGTCTCTGGCTCTGAGCGGGGAGGCGTGGCTTCTCCAAGACACCACTGTTATTGATGACGCCTGCTCCCCTTGATAAGAAAACGCGTAAAATCAATCAACTTGATCGGGGGGCCAAGAGTGAGGCTCGGCAGGAGGGCTGTCCTTGTCCTTGTCGAACGTCTCGCTCTAGACAGGTAGGAAGGAGAGAGCAGGGAAGCGACTCGTCTCACAGTCCGACCTTATCGACATGCTTATGTGACAGTGATGCGGCTGAAATACACTGACTTATTTTTCCAATATGTTGTAATGTTTAAAGCCCGTCTGTCTTGACCAGGTCTAACTTGACAAACGGAGCGAAAACATGTTGACCACATTAACCAGGGAGTATTACTGAGGAAAAGGTGTCTGTACGGTGTACTCCACTGGCCTCCAGCATGTCTGTTCAAATAGAACATTCAGGGCGGATTCTTTTCATTTCAAATTGTCCTTTCTGTGCGTTGTGATTAAAACGGAGTTAGCGTATTATATTTTTAACATAACCGAAGAGCTTGTGGAAATAAATACTTTCAAATTGCGTAGGCTTTCATCTGCTCACATTACAAGTAAAATAGTCCCCATAACATGATTTACAATATCAATTGCATGTCTTTTTCTCCTTATTAGAATATGAATATATAGCAATACGTTGCCACTGGCACTTGGAAGCCATTCAACATTCAGGAAAGGAATGAATCATAATTGGATTAGGAGAGTTGCGATTCTAATAGAACACTAAACGAAGTCCTCGTTTGGTAGACCTGATGGAATAATGCATACCCATTTTGGTTGCTAACAATCCACCCACAGAGCTAACTTTGCATAGCACCAAAACAAGCAGCACAGTCGCCTGTCTTCTTCTTCCCTCTGGCCTACCGAAAATATCGTTCTGATTCAAATAAATCTTATTTCATTCTGAAAATAACATCTGTCAGAATGTATAATAATAATGTCACTGTGATCTACAAAACAAGACTGTGCTTTGTCCAGCATTGTAGAAGTGATGGGGCCAAATGACATGTAAAATAATAAAAGCTATTCAGGGATATTGTTTGCCTCATTATATTACAGGACATGCTCGTCTCTCACATTAGTGAGGAGACAAAGGGGATGTAGTGATATACAATCCCATAACAGTATGAATGAATCTACAGGCTTACACAGGCTACCATGTGTGGACCATGTATTCACTTTAACTGTACCCTTTTGGTCATGACAATTCGCCCCACAAATTGCTTCTTGTAGGGTAATAATAAAATTGTATTGTATTGTATTGTGTTGTGTAGTCACATCAAGATGAGCTCGCAAAGGTACGGAATGGAATTTCTGCCCAATTGACTCCATTAAGGTGAGAGGTTAGGTGTGTTGTGAAGCTTTCGGTTCCCACTCCCAGTCTAGCCAGGTCCTGATTTGAGTTCAGCGTTCAGGGGCTACTGTGCCGGCCACTTGGAGTCACAGGTGTCACCAGTGTCATGGCAACTGTCACAGGCTCCGCCTTAATGGCTCTGAGGGTGAGACGGGTCATGCAGCTTAATCTAGAGCCAAAATGGCCAAACGAAACACACAGGCCTCATCAGGTCACGGTCATTTGGAATGACTGAGAGACTTGGAATTAGGATTTTATTAAAATGTAAATCATTTCTGTAATACACATTATTGTGCTTCTTGTCAGCTGTCATGGAGGTGAATTAGATCTGTCGTTGTTTTAGAGTGTACTTTCACCTAACAGTCATGATTTAATAGTATGTCTGGGTTACTTGTCCATACTGCTTGCTTGAATTCAAGTTGCACCCCTCCCTCTACCAAGAAATAATTGAAAAACTTTTTAAATAACTTGAGAATAACCTTTACAGCTAAAGTACCAATAAGAACTGTCGGCAAAGGTCCATCTTCGAACAAAAAGTAGTTCAGGTAGAATCCCCCCGCCCCCCCCCCCCCCCCCCCCCCCCCCCCCCCCCGACACGATTCTACTCAGAGTGTACTGATCCATTATTGAAACATCATTTTAAGTCAGTAATGAACGGGCAATTCCACGGACAAAGAAAAAAAAGTGTAATGATTCATAAACAATCTTAGCAAATAACAGCAATTTCAGACCTAATTCTGAGATTTCACGACTGAATGCCCCGACACACTCCATTAAACATGGTGAATAGCAGCCTTACTTTAAGATTACTAGCTCAACAAGCCTCCAGAACGGAGATAGCGCCATTGATGGTCCCTCAGTGCTTATTAGGATTAATTATTTTAATCCAGTATGATACAAAATAATCAAGGTTACCCGCGGTGAGCGTCCCACACTGCTGTGTTTTTACAACAGGTGACAAAATGTTTGTCAAAGACAGCTGAGAATTCATTAATCAAGCGCCTGCCTTGTCAGCTCATTCTTACTATGTTATTAGCATGGAAATAAAGCTGCCAGGCTCCCACTGCTGAAAGCAGAATGTGCCTCATTCCAGTCCACGCATAGAACTTTGAAAGGTTATAGACAGTTGTAACAAGTTGAAGATATTTAGAACTATGGTCAAAGGTGCCATGATTAGCTAGTAACAAACCTCAGACCGGAACTAGAGGGGTATACAGATGTAAATCACCAATACTCTTTAACATGTTTGATCTTCATGTTGCCACTCCTTTGGGTATAGGCTGTGCTCAACTAGCTGTTGAGTTTTTAACTGGAACCTCCACACACACTCTAATCAGAGAACATACACCATCTAGACTCTAATCGGAGAACGTACACCATCTACACTCTAATCGGAGAACGTACTCCATCTACACTCTAATCAGAGAACGTACTCCATCTACACTCAGACATGACAACCACTCCACCAACCCCGTGTTCACCACACGGATGTCATACTTTCCCTCATCTTACGCTGTTTCACTTCATGTGTGTGTCAGTAATGATTACGGTGGATCCTTTATTTGTTGTAATTAAGACTGTCACTTGTCTATTTCTTGGGGTCAGCCCTGAATACAACTTCACTCTTTTCAATCCCCTCTCTATCACCCGCTACTCTCCTCTCTCCTTGGATCTCTCCTCAATCCCTCAATCTCTGCTCTATACCTCATCCCTTTCTCTTATATGCCTCCACCTCGTCTCCATCCATCCATCTCTCCTCCATCTTTCCATCTCCTTCATTCCTTATTCTGTCTCTTCCTGGTTTCATCTCTCCCCCTTCTCGCTCTCCCCTTCTGCATATTTCAGTTCCGGTGAAATCCTATTTTCCGCTGCCAGGCATCCATCTGAAGAAATGTGAGGAGCGGAGAGAGTCTTTAAGCATCCGTTAAAACGCTCTCCTGGCACATAGCTCTAGAGGACAATACCTCTGCCTGAACATGACCTGGTTCAGCCCAATAACACAGGCCTTGTGGGTTCTTCCCAATGCCACTTATAAGGGAGGAAGTCCTGGGAATGATGAGCAAGTAATTTAAGGCTTGTCTGAAAATGTATTTAAAGTATGTTTAAAATATCAACTTACTCCACAGTCTGGCTCTTTCATTTAAATTTCAACGAGTCTGAAAATAATTAATTTTCATCAGCATAAAAGCATCCCAAAAAGAATATTCTGACATAAAAGAATCCAAAATACAGTATTCTGAAAGTCTTAACTACTGCTATACTGGAAACGCATACCAATCAAATAATCTCAGTAATTCTGAACGTGAACACATCTTGGACATGTATGAGTTGTCCAGAGTCTCCGTTCTGCATGTGTATTGGCCATCTGCACATGCCACACAACAGGTCATCGTCGCCACCCTCTGGACATTTTGTGAAGTGCAAGTCTATTTTGCATGCTAAAAACATGTCAGGAAATGTATTACAACACTTATAATAAATAACAGTAAGGTAATAAATTCATTGCACTGGTCCAATCATATAATCACATTTCAAAGTAAAAGTCATGATATTGCATTTTTGGTTTTATTACAAGCAAATATACAGTTGTTTGCCCATGATAACTACAGAAAGGCTGGCAAAAATCAACATTTATCTACAGATTTCAATCTGTAAAAAACTGTATACAAAAAGACCTGTACATAATTACCATTACTACATACAGAATGTAAATATACCCTAGTATAGAATTACAGATATATTTATATACAAAGTCATGAGTAATATTATCACCATAACGTTAGATGTCAATGCATTTTAAAATAGAAATACACATTCAGTTGAACTGTAAAGGCTAGCTGTAAAGTTTGAGCCCCATTAAGATAGTAAAGCAACATATTAGAACCATGAACATCTACTGAAGTTATTCATTTGGTCACACCTTAACCATTGTCAGTGGCTTTTAAAGTGTCTTTAAAAACCAAGCAGTTTTCAGAGCAGCACACAGATGTGTAAATCTGTGGCAGAACCCAGAAGAGACAGATGTACTTGGATTTCTTAGCATATCTGCTGATAAAACACAACATTGTAAAGCTATATGATTTATTTTGCATGACGTCTGTATTCCGTTTCACATCAGTTCCTGTCAAGGTATGTTGGATGTTTTAAAACCTAATACGAATTCCCAAAATAAATACAAGCTGTATAACTGCTCTTATCTTCTGAATACAAAAGTAACAAAAGAAAAAATAAGATTAATCTAAGATATACAAAAATACCTAAAATCTGAATATTCTGATCTGAGAAGGTTCGCTGCCAGAAAAACACTTCACACTATCTAGATGTCAGTATTTGGTGACCAGTAAAGTATAGTTCACTGAGAAGTTCTAATGTGCTGTAGTGTACCACATGATCTAACAGCAGCAAACAAGTTCAGAGCTGAACAAGGAAGATTTGTTCAACAGCATCCATTCGGATTTTCTGCCAGTACTACAGTTATAAACAGCAGATATTTGATGTCACAATGACAGACTTAAGACTATGGGCTTCTGATACATTCAATATTCTGATGAATAGTCAGCAACACTAAAACAGTAAAATGCACATATTCTCTCTTTCTTTTGACTTTCCGAGGAGTTGTAGGTCACAAAAAACAATATTCCTCAAGACTCTAAGTGTTCAGGTTAGATCAAAGGACAATACATCTTTTAAAAGAAAAAATGTAACATACAAAATATGAACATAATTAATTCTAGCCAATACAAGCAATGTATGCAATGTGCTAGTTTGGTTCAAGTTTTCAAGCATTTTGCAAATAAGTACTTTAATGGACAAGACATCAAAGCAGCACAAAGAGACAGAAATGTCCTATTACAGCTTTCAGCAGTCAGAGAAAGACTGCTAAAAAGAACAGCCCAGTACATCCATCATCATGACAGAGGCAGACGAAGCGCATGCCAAGCGTCCATGTCAATCAGCTTTCTAAACACGAACACACTGAACAGTTAAGTCACACCAGTCTTTCATACTCTAACAGAATCACAGGACTCTGAATAAAAAAAAATAATCTCACAATTTTCGGAGTAATCTAATGACTTAGCCAGTCGCTGCATCCTATACCAATACAATCATCTATTTACTAAACACTTGTAAACATCACCTCTATCATAGCGATGCCTAAAATATTCCAGTGCTGTAGTTTTGATCGTGGCGTGTCTGCATATGTCAGTAGAGATTCATTGTACCCGCTAACAGCAGACAGCCATCTTAAATATCACTGCTGCGTTTAATTGAACGGACCCTTGCACACGCACTCTCGCGCACACGCACACACTGAATACCATCTCTATTTGGGACGTCCGCACACGTTTGTGCATCGGTGTGAAAAATCCCACAAGGCAGCTTCCGCGGCACCGGAGGCACCTACTATCAAGACGCTAGACGTGTCCATAAAAACCTTTGGTTGGGGTGCAATGACCACTCCCCCCTCACTCCCCCCCTCACTCCCCCACTCCCCGCCTCCCCTTACACCCGGCACACTCAGACTGGGTTCTCGTGGGATGGATGGAGAAAGGCTGGAGCGGAGAGGCATGCTGAAGGAGTGAACCGACGACTGGATGAGAGCAGGCTGTAGTGAGGGGGGGAGAGGACAGACCCGCACGAGCGTCATATCGACGGGGGAGAAGAAAGGAGGCGAGAGTGAGAAACGAGAGCGGGGAAAGGGACACGAAAAAGAGTGCAGAGGGAAACAAACACGTAGAATTGCAAGGAGATGTCCTATATGGACGACGCCGACATTGACAGATAAGGCCCTTACCAGACTCTGCCTGGTCAATTATAACATCCTTATATGCAGAGAGAGACATCCATGGGTGTGCTATTTAAGCCACTGGACAGAACAAAGCACCTATCAGATTCTAACTATGTAGGTTCTATACATTGTATTTCTATGACAACCATTCGCTGCTCCTTAAGGCTTCCCGTGTGAGGGAGAGATGTCAGAAGGTACAAGTCCAGTCTCAGTCAAAGATAAGAACCAGTAAGGCAAGCCATTGTTAAGCCTCGTCTTGTCCTTCATACTGCTGTATATCAAATGAAACACTGTAGATGTTAAGGCAGATAAGGAATCCAATGAATACGAGTTCAACGGTCTGCTTTTTCGAGCTTTGAGCCAGGCCCAGAACGCCTTAGATTTCATGTCAGGGAATGGGATGTTTGCAAGATGAAACAGGAAAACCCAATAACACCACAGAAGACATAAGGCCAGTCTCGTACACGTACAGACACACACGCACAGAAGACACACACATACACGAGCGCGTACACACACACACACACGCACACTCAGTACACTGAACTGTGTCTAATCTAGCAGAGATGAATGACTATCCCAGCCTAGCCACTTACAACAATATTGGAAAAGACAAATGTGTCTTATGGTGTGTTCCTCAATAAGAGATTTGCGCAGAGGCAACACCAGTTTGTTCTACAAAAAGCAGGACAGAAAGAGAGAGAAAGAGGAAACAAAGACAAAACAAAAACAGGAAGATTCTGGTCAGTTAAAGCAACATGCGATACCTCAAAACAGCCTTAAGTCATTCTAGACACTTGTCTTCTAATACTGACATCCCTGCTTTCCCACAAACACCTTGAATGACATCATCGTCGGGAGACTTGACAGACATCTGCCTGGAAGGGACACGGGGGGGGGGGGACTCACATTGCAGTCTGAGGGGGTCAACTCTGGTTAGACATCTGTAGGTGGAGCAAAGGGCCTTTCCACCAATCCCTGCGCACATCTGGAGCCAAGTCTGTTCAGTTGGACCGGGGCCGTGTGTGAACAGACACTGTCCTCCTCTATGTGTTAGATGTGTTTATCCTTTTCAAAGACATCGGTAACTGCACATACCTAGATTATTCAGCCATTCTCCGGCTAGAAGGCCAGTGCAGATTGTTCCAGTGGTAAACTGTGCAAGACTGCAATGTGGTCTTAGACCTGCAGGCTAAATGAGATACTAAACTTCGGACGTGTAGTCTAAATCATACTGAACGCCACTCGACTATACCGACGTCTCAGGCCCCGCCCCATTGTAGGCATAGCCCGCCCCCAAGTGACGGGAGTTGTCGGCGAATCGGAGGAGGGGTGTGAAAGTGCAGTAGTCGTTCCCGCCCCTCCAGTGGGTGAACATGGTTTTTTTGCTGAGGGGTTCAGACCTTCTGGGGACGGCGTTCTGGGGGTCGGCCGCTCTGCGCGTTGGAGCGTGAAGAGACGCCAGCGGTGTGAACTCCGACAGCTGGCCGTTATACAGCTTGTCTGCGTTCTGAAGGGAAGGTGAGATGGAGACAGAGACCGAAGACAGGTGTTATTATCTGGATCAAGGTGAAAGGGTTCGGGTTTAGGGGTATCCACTTTGGCTCCTTGAGTGTGTGTTGGTCCAGCCCGGCGATAATCGGATTCGACCTAGTGAACTATTTCGATGCATGGTTGTCTTTTATTTGAAATATAATTTATATAATCCGGTTAGCTTTTATTGGGTAGGAACAAAAGCTTGCACACAACACACACTCTGGGACCAGGTTTGACCACTTGGTGGATCCAGAAGATGACAAGCCATGCCACACACCCAACCCCAAAACCACATCAAAACACAAACACGGCAGAACCTGTTAATGACAAATGATGTGGAGCCAAACTGAGAAGTAAATGATCCGTCAAAGAGTACAGCTCTTCAGTCCCAGACAAACTGCTAATTCATTGATCATCCAACCCATTGTGGATTGATGAACGCTAGATTCTATCCTATCCAAACATACACAATTCAGTGCTAACTACTTCTAGGAGGAGGAAAGAATTGAGGATGCCTTTAAAATGTATCAGTACGGGTCCATGTATTGGTTCATTTTTTGGGGGATGGTGCTTCAACAAGGGGGGTTTTGGCAGTTCGGATCATTATATATTTTCGGGGCATTCTTTCACACACCTCAATTTGACATTTTACGTTTCAGTCATTTGGCAGACGCTTTCATCCAGAGCGACTTAAAGTAAATATTCCAGCTCTCCTCCCTCTATCCCTCCCTTTCTTTCTAAGTGAAAGAATAGAAATATGCAGGAACACCACGTTCGACTGAGCGAGACAAATGTTTTAATGGAGCAGTCTGGTTCGAAGACCACACCACAGGACAGGCCCCAACCAATCATCCTGCTCCTCACACCTCCATGGGCATCCAAGGATATCAAATTAAAAGCCACCTTTTGGATCGGGTCTTGTGCTAAACTGACGACGAGTGGAATTTCATCTTTAATCACCTCCTCTCCTGTCAA
Source organism: Esox lucius (assembly GCF_011004845.1). Lineage (NCBI taxonomy): Eukaryota > Metazoa > Chordata > Actinopteri > Esociformes > Esocidae > Esox > Esox lucius. The sequence goes on from NC_047590.1 coordinate 12,236,156, forward strand.
GTTATCCTGAGTTCAATATTTTAAAGGCAAAAGGAGGTGCTACATTTCAACGCTAGAGGGAGGCAGTGCTCTTCTGAAGGAGAACTTGCACATTTGCTACGGAACCCAGTACAAACAAAATGTTTAGCTTAAGAAAGGCAAAGGCACCGGTATGATAAGTTCGAATAGGTGCCCTTTTTTTTTAGTTTGAAAATTAGGCGCAGTCAGGGTGTTTAACAACTATTGGCGGATTATCTTAAAGCTCCATCTGGGACTGAAGAGGCTGTCAGAATGTAACTAACATGCACGTTGGCACTCACGGAGGCACATGCACAAACCTGCAAGCACACACACACACGCGCGCGCGCACACACACACACACACACACGCACACACACACACGCCCTTGTTAGTGCACCAGCTGGGTATGAGGACACCCCCATGTTAAAACAACCTGTAAAAATGTGTTTGTCCATATCACAAAGCGACTAGGTTTTTGTGAAGACAAAACACTTGGGAACGTCAGAGACCAACCAAACCCGACGGACGTTCGGGCCAACCCCACAGAGTCCCCCCCGGGGAGCAGGTGCAGCCCCGGCCCTTCACGTCACTCAGTCAACCCCCCCCCCCCCCACCTCCCCCCGTCTTTACCGTCGTCAGGCTAGGCCTCTGAGGTGGTCAGAGTGACCCCTCCGTATAGCAGGGAGTCCAGGCTGTAGGTCATAACCCCATCATAGTTCTTATCTGCCCTCATCCGCTGTGGACGGCAAGACACACACGCTCAGCACACTGAGACCTAAACGCACTCAGACCTCAGCACCCTCTCAACACTCATCGACCTCAACACCCTCTCAACACTCATCGACCTCAGCACCCTCTCAACACTCATCGACCTCAGCACCCTCTCAACACTCAGACCTCAGCACCCTCTCAACACTCATCGACCTCAGCACCCTCTCAACACTCATCGACCTCAGCACCCTCTCAACACTCATCGACCTCAACACCCTCTCAACACTCATCGACCTCAGCACCCTCTCAACACTCATCGACCTCAGCACCCTCTCAACACTCATCGACCTCAGCACCCTCTCAACACTCATCGACCTCAGCACCCTCTCAACACTCATCGACCTCAGCACCCTCTCAACACTCATCGACCTCAGCACCCTCTCAACACTCATCGACCTCAGCACCCTCTCAACACTCATCGACCTCAGCACCCTCTCAACACTCATCGACCTCAACACCCTCTCAACACTCATCGACCTCAACACCCTCTCAACACTCATCGACCTCAACACCCTCTCAACACTCATCGACCTCAGCACCCTCTCAACACTCATCGACCTCAGCACCCTCTCAACACTCATCGACCTCAACACGCACACATTCGGTGTGGACTATGTAGACCCGGAGACACAGAAATACAAAACAAACGTGAACTCTTTCTCTCTTTTTCCTCACACAAACAAACCGTCATTAAAACAAGTTTGACATTTTTAAGGGCTTTGAATACCTTTTTCTCAATGGAGTCCTTTTTAACTGTGAATACATTGTAGCTGCATTCACAGTCACTCCACCCAAGACTCTTCAGTCACACTTCAACACTGACATGCAAATCTACAGCCACCTCGGCGCATGCAGCTCTGGTAGATGTCCACGCAGATACACAGAGGAGAAAGAGCATGCAGAGATGGTGACCTGACCTAGGTCAGCTGGTTAGGTTAGAAACTGATTCTGCTGGAGGTTTGCGAAAGCATAAAGATGGTGGACTGCTCAGAGGTTAGGCATGGCCGCTTTGTCTTCCGTTGCCAAAGAGACAGAGCCAGGTCAGAGGGTAGAGTGTAAATGTCACACGCCAGGAGAGAGGTCGGGAAGGGACAGAGGAGAAGGGAAGACGGAGGAGGGGGCAGGAGGAGAGAGGGAGGAGAATGGTTAATAGGAACACTTATACTTTGAAAAACATTTTCACTTTCAAACAATTATTCGGCAAAAGGAAAGAGGAATGTCTAGGTGAAAATGTCAGAAGGGAGAGGTCAGGGTTCAATGGGAAGCCCGCACACGGTACGGACAAAGGACCGGATCGGATGTGAGAGAGACACTGTCAGCCCTTCAGAACAAGTAAGATCCAGATTCACAAGTGAACACTGCACACTGATGGACCAGCTCACTTACTTCCAGAACACCAGGAATATATCCATAGGTAGCGTACAGCTAAAGTCCAGGTGAAAGTTACATATCATACGGTATCTACAGAGTGCATTTAATCACCCGATTTTAAACATAGAACCAAGAGTCATTCATATGTAAATGAGAAAATGATTAGCGTGTGTGTGTGTGTGTGCTCGCTCACTAACCTGGATGCGCTCAGTGGTTGTAGGCCACAGGGCCCTAGAGACAACCTTCTTGACAACGTCCGGCAGGAGACTGGTGACGATAAGCAGGATGATGCTCAGCCAGGCCGGACCACTGGATAACATCTGCATGAACACGTAGTACATCCTCTGGTAGTTCAGGAAAGGCCTGGGGGACGGGATCTATTTAGTCTATATCTATGTTTTTAATAACAACTGCATGAACACGTAGTACATCCTCTGGTAGTTCAGGAAAGTCCTGGGGGACAGGATCTATTTAGTCTATATCTATGTTTTTAATAACAACTGCATGAATACAGAGAGGAGACGATCGGCATAGTCTATATGTATGTTTTTGCAAAGACGGTTTCAAAACAGAGGGGAGGATCTTTTTATAATCTATGTTTTTCATAAGATCTGAATGAACATGGAGAGGACAGGATCAAATGTGTCCATCTCCTGGTAGCCTGAAAGAAATAGTCCCATTAAAATGGTAGAATAGAAGGTGAACAGAGAACACACCAGATGATGCCTCCCCAGAGCAGAGAGAAGATGACGAAGAACAGCAACGAGCCCCAGATGACAAAATGGTTGATCCATGTCCAGTAGTGTGTGTCCAGGGCCAGCTGTGAGACAGAAAGAGAGAAATACAGAGAGACACAGACAGACAGAGAACGAAAGAGATGGAAAACGAGACAGAGATAAAATGAAATTGTCATGTCATCTGGCATTTACATCAAAGCAGTAGGATTCACTCCAACACTGAATTCCTTTAACATCCAGCCAATACAAGTAACTTCCAGGCAATAATAGTTATGAGGTTCCTGTACCTTTAGTGTGACTGTGAACACCAGCACTGTGAAGACCAGAGTACCAAACGTCCAGTTGCCAAACATCTATGGAGAGGAAACCATTATTATTACACAGAGGAATCATATGTAAGGACTCAAACACACCTGCGTCCATTTTTGAAGAGAACAGCATTGGTGCTGTATTTTCAGACATCCTGGACTAACTCCTTTTCTTCAGGTGACTTAAAACAGTATGCCTACTGTTTGGCCACACTTTCCAGTTAGACATTACACTGGAGAAATCCTCACCAGATCTAAATGGTTTCATTTATCATAGAGGTCGTTTAAATATTATTATTAAGGGAGTCAACCAAGTGCAGAGATGGAACATTTTAAATGTTATCAGGTTGATGGGACAATGGATATTAGACTATTTTGTCAAGCAGCTTTTTTTTTTTTTTTTTTTTAAAACAACACCAGTAATATTTGCATTATTTCTCTTAAATCTGTATTGAAAGTAAAGACTAGCCTGAAATCCCCTACACGTGTTAATCAAAGAAAAGCACTACACAAAGCATGTATTGCACTTTCAAAGAGCTTGTAATGTTGATGAAATGCTAATGGGAAAATCAACTGATGAGAGTCAACAACATGAAAGTTGTACCTACCAATGCATTAAACCACCTGCTTTCCTCAGGTGTTCTTAAAGGGATAGTTAACCCCTACATATAAATACACCAGACAAATTTCAATGTAGGGGTGAACTATTCCTTTGGGTCACAATGCAAGGGCAAAATAAACTCACTATTTTCCATATTCAATTTTCAAGCATTGAAATAGGCTAATAACTTGAACATGGAAGGGAAGTCAGTGACGTTATTTCAAGTTGCAGAATTTTTTTATATCTCCTACCTGACATGTCTAATACAGCTACATTCATCATGTAGCTTGGCCATTCATTCCTTGTGTCGAATGCTCTGATTGGAGTGTGAACTAAGCAGGCCCTGAATCAGTCTAATGTCCTGCTGTCTGACCTAGTATTTTGCCCTTGCAGTCTGACCGGCAATTACATTTCAAAGAAGCAGGTGTAGATCTAGAGGGACATATCAGGTTCAGGATGCTTTGTTCTAACCCAGCTGTAAAACACAAGATTCATCAAGGTGTACATTGACAACAATCAACGATTGACTATCAGGTGTGTTAATGCCAGGTGGAAACAAAACCCTGAACAGACTGGGGTCCTCCACAACAACGTGACCCTCTGACCCAAAGGACCCATATGAGTGGTTCTCTACAGATCAGCATACTAGCAACAACTACTGTAGCACTGGACAGACAAATAACGTGATGACTGGACTATGGTCACTACACAAGAACACATGAGAGGGGCTCTAGGATGGATTTACTATTACCAAACAGATAAACAGTACCTACTGTTTTATTCAACTACTATACAGGTACACAGTACCTAGTGCTCTATTCTACTACCATACAGATACACAGTACCTACTGCTCTATTCTACTACCATACAGAAATACAGTACCTACTGCTCTATTCTACTAACATACATATATACAGTACCTACTGCTCTATTCTACTACCATACAGAAATACAGTACCTACTGCTCTATTTTACTACCATACAGATATACAGTACCTACTGCTCTATTCTACTACCATACAGATATACAGTACCTACTGCTCTATTCTACTACCATACAGATACACTAAACAGTACCTACTGCTCTATTCTACTACCATACAGACATACAGTACCTACTGCTCTATTCTACAACCATACAGATACACTAAACAGTACCTACTGCTCTATTCTACTACCATACAGACATACAGTACCTACTGCTCTATTCTACAACCATACAGATACACTATACAGTACCTACTGCTCTATTCTACTTCCATACAGAAATACAGTACCTACTGCACTATTCTACTACCATACAGATATACAGTACCTACTGCTCTATTCAACTACCATACAGAAATACAGTACCTACTGCAATATTCTACAACCATACAGATATACAGTACCTACTGCTCTATTTTACTACCATACAGATACACTATACAGTACCTACTGCTCTATTCTACTTCCATACAGAAATACAGTACCTACTGCACTATTCTACTACCATACAGATATACAGTACCTACTGCTCTATTCTACTACCATACAGATACACAGGAGCTACTGCTGTATTCTACTACCATACAGATATACAGTACCAATTGTTCTATTCTACAACAATACAGATATAAAGTACCTACTGCTCTATTCTACTACCATACAGATATACAGTACCTACTGCTCTATTCTACTACCATACAGGCATACAGTACCTACTGCTCTATACTATTACCATACGAATATACTGTATGTACTGCTCTATATTATTACCAGATAGATATACAGTACCGACTGCTCTATACTATGACCATAATTATATATGGTACCGACTGTTCTATATTATTACCATACAGATATACAGAATCCACCGCTCTATACTATTACCATACAAATATACAGTACCTACTGCTCTATATTATAACCATTCAGATATACAGTACATACTGCATTTCGTTGTACTGTACCTGTACTGTTCAATGACAATAAAGTTGAATCTGATCTAATATACTGCTCTATACTATTCCTGTACAGACATACCTACTGCTCTATAATATTACTACACAAATATACCTACTGCTCCATAATATTACTACACAGAGATACCTACGGCTCGATTATATTACTGCACAGATATACCTACTGCTCTATAATATTACAACACAGATATGCCAACTGCTCTAAACTATTACTACACAGATATACCTACTGCTCTATAATATTACTACACAAATATACCTACTGCTCTATAATATTACTACACAGATATACCTACTGCTCTATAATATTACTACACATATATACATACTGCTCTATAATATTACTACACAAATATACCTCCTGCTCTATAATATTACTAAACAGATATACCTACTGCTCTACAATATTACTACACAGATATACCTACTGCTCTATAATATTACTACACAGATATACCTACTGCTCTAAACTATTACTACACAGATATACCTACTGCTCTATAATATTACTACACAGATATACCTACTGCTCTAAACTATTACTACACAGATATACCTACTGCTCTATAATATTACTACACAGATATACCTACTGCTCTATAATATTACTACACAGATATACCTACTGCTCTAAACTATTACTATACAGATATAATACCTACTGATCTTTGGCCTACAGCGGGCAGAAGGGTTAGGTTTTAAGAGGACTGGTGAATTCCTATTGGATGGTGTGATGACTGGCGGTTCGGTTACGCAATGCGACAGGCAGTGAAGGAGGGGAACGGATTAACTAAACCAGGGTGACAGACAGATAGGGACAGGCTTACCATCTGTGTGTTGGTGGTCATTAGCTGAGGAAAGGAAGAGAAGCAAAAACAGACAGCAACAGAAAGGTAAGAGGACAGGAAGAAGAAGAAGAAGAGGAAAGAGAAAATATAAAACCATAGGCCCAAAAACAAACCAAAAAAACTGATGTTCAAAGGAAGTTAACCAGAAACAGTGAAAACAAAGCAATCAAAAATGTTAACGAGACAAATAAATAATATAGTAAATGGCACACAGGAAAATGTCTGCACTCAACATGCTCTCGTGTTGCAGATATGAATGAAAGACCTGGGTCATGGTTGTACACATATGTGAATCTGCAGACTAGGAGATCTTATATCTACCAATGACCTAAAATCAACACTGGGCACAGACATCTGTTCTGATTCATTAGAATAGCGTTGATTTATGCGAAATAAAGTGTCACATCAACTAAATGTTCTAATTTATTTTCCCAAGTCTTGTGAGTTTACTTTACTCCAACCTGTGTGTGCCCAGAGGACTCACTCCAAAACCCATATTCATAAGCATCCACTCGTTATCATCCACTCATAAACATCTACTCAGTTATCCATTAATCATCCACTCCTTCTTATCCACACCTAGCCATCCACACGTAACCAACCACGCCTACTCATCAACGCCTACTCATCCACGCCTACTCATCCACGCCTACTCATCCACGCCTACTTATCCACTCCTAGCCACCCGACTCATCCACTCCCACTCATCCACTCCTAGTCATCCACACCTAACCATCCACTCCTACTCATCCACTCCTACTCATCCACTCCTACTCATCCACTCCCACTCATTAAATCCCACTCATTAAATCCCACTCATTAACTCCACATTTCGCTCAATAGGCCATCCATGGCAGGAATTTAACCATTAAAGAAATATTAACAGATGGTCATTTTATGCTTCACACATAAACTCTTGCCAAGGCGATAGTGTCTTTACCTGTCCATTGCTGGTGAAGGTGGTGTTGTAGAACAAGAAGTAAGCACCGAAGAAGAAGACAACTGCGTCAAACACCCCCAAAAATGTCCAGTAGATAAAGATGGGCCAACGCAGGAGAGAGTTCTTAGCTATGTCTCTATAGAGGAGAGATCAGAGACCCATCTCATCACTTGACTACTCTGAGCATACTGCTGTACCACATTACTTGATAACAGGTAATTAGATGGTTCTATGTCTATCTGTAGATTTATTAAAATTTATACCAGAAAACATAATTTTCTACTTTTTTGTGAGTTTGGGGGGGGGTGGGGGTTGCTTTGATGTAAAAAATGTGAAGCTAACTTACTCTACTTTATATTACTCTATGAAGCAAACAGCATTTCAACACAATGGTGAGCAAGGCCATATTGATTTAAGAGTTAGCAGAGCAATCCAGGCGTGGAGGAATGGTCCGCCCCCAGTCGGATTCCTTTTAGCCTGCTACTGTTGTCTTAGGTTTCCACACAATTACCCTCAGGTAGCTAGCAGGAAAATGGAATATTGATTGTCACCAGGAGATAGGAAGTCAAAAAAAACAACAACAAATATTTACTGGCAACACCACTGAACAATTGGAGCTATACATTGTGGTGCGAAAGTGCCCCCCACCTGCTTATTTAGCGTCGCACCAACTCCCCCAAAAAGGCAGGAAAGTTCCACAATCTTCCTGAGGCAGCCAGCAAATCTAACCCCACCCCACCCCAGCTGCAACTGGGAGCCCAGCAGAGCCAGCGGAGACACACAACGCCTCGGCCAAGCTTCATGTACTGCTCCCAGCGCATCAACCTCTAGAGGAATCTGTTCCAGCTATTCTCCTGCCTGCCCGCTTTCCGGGAGCCTGCTTATGCTTCCCCTGACATGGTCCGGAGGGGATTCAGCTCGGCCGGGGTGGGGCTACCTTTGCGGGCTGCCCTCGGAAGATTCTGGAACCTTTCTGCCTTTTTTTGGGGATGTTGGTTCTGCGCTGATGAACCAGTTGGGGGTGTGTGTGCTTGAGACGGAATGATTTCGAAACTACGGGAATCTATGTTGGATAATGAGGTTGGGGGGCTGTAAATGCTTTGACCTCCAGCTTGCATTATAAATATGGAGTCTATGTGATTTTATTATTAAGGCTTTACAATGTGAAAGAGATGAAGCGAGTAGCATTCCAAACGGGAGAAGATCTAAGGGAGAACGAAACAAGTGGGATTTTATCGATCACTTTGACTTTCCCTCGTCTTACAAACAGTATATATTTCCCATTAGATTCTGGCACATGCAGTCTCAGGGAAACACCTACCTATAGAGGGAGGGGTCTTTTTTGAGGATGTCCATGTTGATGTGCTGCTCAATGAGGCTAAAGAGCAGAATGGGCAGAGACGTGAAGCTGATGTTGTACAGCGTTAGATAGGCGGTGTCATACAGAGGCTGGTGGGGACAAGATGGAGCAAACAGACAAAATCAGTTAAAAAAGTATTAGGAAATATTTATATATCATTTTTTTTCCCATTAATTAAAAAATCACTTTTTTACAGACCTGTTGGGAGAAGCCACAAAAAAACTGATAGAGGAACTGAGGGAAGATAAAGGCAACATTCTGTGGAAAGAGAAAAGGACAGGGGTTCAATACCTCCTCACCAGGAGACCTGAGTGTTACCAATAGCGTATTACATTTCTGGAGAAAAAACATTACTTTGTAGAAGAAGTACTGGACGAGCTCTGAGATGCGGATGTAGTAGTAGTGTCCATGAACAAGCAGCATCTTCTTCAGGTGTTTGAACTTCGGGATGGCGTAGTCACTGTTCCGCGCTGCCTGCCGGCCCTCTTTACCCATAATGCCTTGGGGGGGTTGTGAGTGAGCATGTTTACCGTTTCTTATGTAAATCATTTCCAAGAATCATTTTATATATATATATTTATTATTTAAAATAAACCAAAATCTTAGTTGAGGCAATCTACAGTATTTTTTATTTGTAATTGCAATTATCATTACAGTGAGATCAATAAACCGTGAACAAGGTAATACAAACCAATGCCCACATGAGCCTCCAGGATCATGCTGACGTCGTTAGCTCCATCTCCAATTGCTAGCGTGATGGGATGTTCTGGAGATGCTTTGATCAGCTTCACGATCTGGGAACAAAAACTCTGTTAAGTGAACACATACACTATGTCATTCATTATACATGCAATGAAAATTGGAAATACTTGTTTCGCTTTGTTTTAATTGCATTTCCTTTCATCAAGACAATCTTTGTACAGAGTGCTACTGGACAGAGCCAAACTCACAGATAATGTTATATAAACCTAGCTCCTCGCCTTTAACGTGATAGAAAGGACACATGCAGTAGGAAGAATTTCTCTCTGAAGGTCACTTTGCATTACATTACAGCTCACATCCCAATCCTAGCCCAGCACATATCCCTATCTCCAACCAATCACAGATGAGGAAAACAGAGGCAAGGCAGGGGCTGTGCATTAAGAGCTAGTGACAGTCAGGTCAGACCAAATAGCGAGCCATACAAGATAATGGGTCAACGAGATAGAAAGATTTAGTGATATAGAGACAGAGAGATTGACATAAATAGGGGAAATAAACAGAGAGAGACAGATAAAGAGAGGGAGATAGGGAAAGATCAAAGAGGGAGAGATTAAAGAGAATGAACGATGAATAGAGGGAAGGAGGGAAAGGTCTGGAGTGGCATTAATTGCTGACAACTCTATCATGAGGAGAGTCCAAGGCAGGGAAAGAAAGAAGTAGTCCAGGTAGTTGAGTCCTGAGGTAAAACACCTCAACGATAGCATGCCGTGTGGAGATTTTCCCATTAAACAAGAATCTAAATCACGTTGGCAGGAACAGGTGAGGAAACGTGTCCCTTCAAATAACTAGGCCTGATAAGCTACCTGGGCCTTCTGTAGGGGAGCCATACGACAGCAGAGCACAGCGCTGCAGTTCCTACAGATCTCCAGGAAGATCTCCTTGTAGTTCCCCTGGCTGGAGTCCTCCTGGCTGGGCTTCAGCACAGCTGACAATGTGGCCCCGTCGATGATCAGACCATAGTCCACACAGTCAGTGGACAGACTACGAGCACACACAAAGACACACGTTGGCACGCGTCATACAAGTGTGTGTGTTCTTCGCATATGTGTGTGTGTGTGTGTGTTTGAATATGGTCTCCGACACCTACCCTGAGAAGGTGTCTCTGGTCATGGTGCCGTGCTGTCTGAGCACAGTCCTGCTCAGGTCAAATAGGACTTCGTGAAGACTCTGCTCTTCGGTGCGCTTAGTGGTCAGCTCCAGTATCTGGGTGGAGCGACGGAACAGCTTGCTGGCGTAGCAGGTAGCAGCTGCCGTCTCCATCTTATCCCCTGTCAGGACCCACACCTTCATCCCGGCCTTGTGGAGGGACTCGATGGTGTCTGCCGCCTTGTCTTGGAGTCTGCAGATCATTCAGGCAGCGCGAGTCAGTCAGACGGACGCGGAGCGCTGACGCACTCGTTCACATTCAACAATTCGACGGCGATTCATTCAACAGACAAGCCTGCGGTGTTGCCACATTTCGCTGTGTCGCTGTCGCACTTCACAGACGTTTTCCTAATAAAAATGCTTAAATTGCGAGGGATAGGGGTTGCAATCAGGAAGTTCAAATTGTATTACAGAGAAAATGCTACCCCAACTATCTCTGGTAAGACACCAGCAACAACCGGCTGTTTTTCACTGTCAAAGCCACTTTCTGGTACTGTCTAATAAGTCTAATTTCACAGAGCACTGAAGTCTATCATTAAGCTGCAGTGCTGTTAGGATTCACTGCTCTACAGAATCATCCTACTGCCTGCCTGCCTGAAAATGAATTACTATCACAGGCCATGAGTCAATGACAGAGGAGAGGGTTAACACCCACACACACGAAAAGGATTACAAACATGGCGCACAGAAACAGTCAAGCGTGGGGCTGCACAACAAATCCAAATCACAATATTGAAATGTGCTATATTTGTATTGCATGAGAGTGCAATATTTTGTAACATTACAGCTGTGTGTAATGTCCATTCGGTAGTTTAGGTTTTTCTTCTCCCTGCACAGTTGTTTCCTGGAAACAACAAGCCCCTCCCTGTCAATTAAGTAGAGAAGTCCCTCCTCCTTGCTGTTAGGTTCCCTATATGATTGCCTTCAGATCTGGCAGGTTAACCAGTTTGTTGCAAACAAGAACGATGCTGCTTGCTACTTTGCTGTTCAGTCATTCTGGTTCCATGAATCCAACAGTTCACACTAGTGTTCTGATTTACACCTCACAAAGAATAGCAATTGCAATATTTCGTAGAAAAATCTTTTTTCCACACACCGTGCCGCCCTTTTCCAACAGGGATATGACAGTGAGTGAAGCGGATGAAGAGCGATGAGCTGGGACAGGCTCTCTTCAGTGGGGAAAAAAAACAACCTAACACTAAATCATTTAGCAAGATGTCTGTGCTGACACCAGGGTAAATCACTTTGCATGACGCCTTTACTGACAGACAGACCAGCGATAAGAGACCCACCCAATCAGCTGCGCTGAATGTATGCCAGAGATCGATGAGAACGGAACTCTAATGTGCTCATCTGCTCATTAGCTTGCGGGAGTAAGCCCTGATAGACACACATTATTGACTGACTGAGTACTACAGCTCCAGTTCATGCTAATGTTAGCCTTAGAGAAGGCCAGACGGCACCAAAATTATATCACCAGTTCCCAGGCAGCTTTGGGAAAAAAACAAAACATGAAGACCCATGAAGTGCGCATTGACATTTCTGAGATCTTTTATTTTCGCTCAGGAAACATGGAACCAACACAGACACAGACACACCAAAGGTTCTAAACAATGCAGGGATTGTGCTAGTACTGTAGACCAAGCATAGCGCATGCGCAGGATAGCCATATGAAAAACAGATGCATTCCTGACCCTACATGGCATTTATCAGTCTTATACGGACAAAACAACTACCTGTCCTCAACTGCAGTGGCGCCCAAAAGTATGAAGTCCTTCTCGATGAGGTCATAGGCCTCGGACAGCTTCTTGTCCCGGTCCTGCAGGGCCAGCTTGGCGCTGTTCAGCAGGTGACAGGTCTCCTCGTACTGATCCACGCTCAACTTCCTGTACGCCACGCACAGGGTCCGCAGGCCCTCCTGGTGAGACAGGGAGGGGGGGGATTTTATGTGACTAGTGGTACTTGATGATGAAATTGACAAAAAATGTGACAGAGAATGTTTTCTTGGCCTTGGTCCCAGAGAAGAACAGTCCCTTACATAAGTGACAGCGCACTGAAGTAGGTCACAAAAAGCGCAAGTTGTCTCATACTGGCACAAAAGTAGAGCAGAGTTCCCATACCAGTTTGCACACACGCACACCCACGCGCGAACATAAATAAACTCCTGACATTTTCTTAGCGCCAGTCTGGTTCACACCAGCACCACAGCTGGCCATCCCATTGTAACGTAACCACAGAAACACATTCTCCCTGACAGTCAACAGAAACTGGTTGGTGCCGCTGCCACTGGCAACCCAGACCGTATCCAGAATTATGCCATCCTTGCCTGGCTACCTGTCCTAATTCTGTCAGCGTTGGAATCAGTAAATCGCCCTGCATGTTGTCACCAAACACTCAGTGATGACAGTCAATCACATTCTCACAAACATTCCCAATACAACTGAATTTCCGGTGGCCAACATCTTATGTAAGGAGGACACATTTACTAAAAAGGATAAAAGAGTCAGCTTTTAGCACTGACATAATTGGGCCTCGCACCAGAAGATAACAGTCCTTGAACCACTGTAATCCACGCAGCATGACAATAAAAATGACAGTAAATAACAGTGAATATATACACCCATCAGCCATAACATTATGACCACCTGCCTAATATTGTGACCACCTGACCCGTTGAGGCATGGACTCCACTAGACCTCTGAAGGTGTGCTGTGGTATCTGGCACCAAAACATTAGCAGCAAATCCTTTAAGTCCTGTAAGCTGTGAGGTGGGGCCTCCGTGGATCGGACCTGTTTGTCCAGCACATCCCTCAGATGCTCGATCGGATTGAGATCAGGGGAATCTGGAGGCCAAGTCAACACCTTGAACTCGTTGTTGTGTTCATCAAACCAGCCCTGAACCATTTTTACTTTGTGGCAGGGCACATTATCCTGCTGAAAGAGGCCAATGCCATCAGGGAATACTGTTGCCATGAAAGTGTGCACATGGTCTGCAACAATGCTTAGGTAGGTGGTACATGTCAAAGTAACATCCACATGAATGGCAGGACCCAAGGTTTCCCAGCAGAACATTGCCCAAAGCATCACACTGCCTCCGCCGGCTTGCCTCCTTCCCATAGTGCATCCTGATGCCATGTGTTCTCCAGGTAAGCAACGCACACACAACCAGGCCATCCACGTGATGTAAAACGTGATTCATCAGACCAGGCCACCTTCCATTGCTCCATGGTCCAGTTCTGATGCATGTGTGCCCATTGTAGGCACTTTCAGCATTGGACAGGGGTCAGCATGGGCACCCTGACTGGTCTGAGGCTATGCAGTCTCATACGCAACAAACTGTGATGCACTGTGTGCTCTGACACCTTTCTATCAGTACCAGCATTAACTTGTTCAGCCATTTGAGATACAGTAACTCATCTGTTGGATCAGACCACATGGGCCAGCCTTCACTCCCCACGTGCCTCAATGAGCCTTGGCCGCCCATGACCCTGTCGCCGGTACACCGTATTACCTTCCTTGGACCAACTTTTGATAGGTACTGACCACTACAGACTGGGAACACCCCACAAAGGCTGCAGCTTTGGAGATGCTCTGACCCAGTCGTCTAGCCCTTGTCAAAGTCCCTCAGATCCTCACGCTTGCCCATTTTTCCTGCTTCTAACACATCAACTTTGAGGACAGAATGTTCACTTGCTGTCTAATATATCCCACCCACTGACAGGTGCCATGATAACGAGATTATCAGTGTTATTCACTTCACCTGTCAGTGGTCATAATGTTATGGCTGATGGGTGTATCAGTGTTATTCACTTCACCTAGGTTAAAGCAATTATAGATGTGGAGCTATACTTTAAGACACGGGCCTCTAGTGCGTGTGATGGTGGCGTGCGACACATGATAGCTGGGTGTGATAGCGTGTGTTTACCACAGCGTTGTGCTCCACTCTGGCTTTGACCTGTGCCACCTTGCCAGAAATCACCCTGGGGAAGATGGAGGAGTCGGCCCCTTTGCAGAACAGGTACAGCTCCCCTGTGGGCACGCAACAACACACAAAGTAGGTTACAACAGGTTCCTCATCACCAGAGCGACAACACTGGAAACATTCCTCATTGACCCTCCCACCATCACTGGTACGCCATCTGCCTGTTTCACCCACTTGCACACACGCAATAACGAACAAGCTGTCGCTATAAAGAGGACAGCCCTCGCTAATTACTCATAGATACAACAGGTCGACATATCATAGCATTATCATTTTAGGGCAGGCGTGTAGAGTACCTCCACTCGATCTGACGATCACACTCATTCTTCTCCTCACCGAGTCAAAAGTCAACACCTCCAGCAGCTCAAACCTGGATTCAACAGAGACGGAGAAAAATGACCTAATGAGGGCTGATTTGGTATGTTTTACAATCCTTGTGAAGATGTCTGGTCCCAGTGTCATCTGTGAAACATAAAGGTGGCAGGTTGATAGGCTGAGGGAAAGTGTTTCCCACGAGTCATGACTGGAGTAATGGGCACACGCTTACCTCTCAACCTCATCCTCCCTGTTTAGAAGCTCCATGTGACTGTCCTTCAGCCTCAGATAGGTGAATCCAAGCCTGAGAGGAGGTGGAACGTACCATTACTGTCAGAGCAGGGGAGCAGGTTCCACTGAAGCTCAACTGCCTAAGCAACATAGTTCATTTGAAATCCTTGCGTGTGAGAAATACTTTCTGCCTGTGTGTGTGTCTGTGTGTCTAAATCCCAAATTATGCTTTTTCCCCTCTTCCCATTTTTACTTATACCTCAGGCCATTTACACAAGTGTCCCAAAGCTGAGCGAATAACAATGATTGAAGGCTTAGGGGATAATTGGACCCTCCAGTGGCTGTTTCGAGTGAATCTGCAGTAATGGAGCCTCCAAGATAGCGGAGTAGAATTCTACTGAAGGGAAATAGAGCCCACACGCATATGCTCCACGGCACACATTTATTAAAAAATTACCTGACAATGTCTCCAACCTACAGGGATCTTCTACATGTATTTTCCTGGATGTGTACCACACCCATATAGGTGTGACACAGGACCAGACAGAGGGCCAGACAGAGGGCCAGACAGAGGGCCAGACAGAGGGCCAGACAGAGGGCCAGACACAGGGCCAGACACAGGGCCAGACAGAGGGCCAGACACAGGACCAGACACAGGACCAGACACAGGACCAGACAGAGGACCAGACAGAGGGCCAGACAGAGGGCTAGACCGAGGACCTGGGCTCTAGTAACAGTATTCGGCCCTGCGTCACATATGGACATGCGTTTCATCCCACTTCATCCACTGAACCCTGCCACGGTTATCTTTCAGCTTGTTACTTTTTCACACAGACTAATGGATAGGCGCGCCTAAATACACCACACGTCCATTTGTTTCTGTCTGATCCAGAGAGCTGACGTATGCGTGTGCATGTTTGGGCGTGCGCCATTGCCAGTCACCTCTTCATTCCTTCGACCAGTGCCACCTCGTCAGGAGAGGACGATATGTAGAAGGAGGTGGATTTGCCCTGGTGGAGGCCCATCTTGATGCCATCCACCGTTTCCTCCTCCTTCACCTGGACCGTGTGGCAGAGACATAAGGCCCGGAAGAACAGCTCCTCCGTCTCCTGACAAGCCAAGCCCAGAGAACACGTCACGCACGACACTCACTTCACGGACATGTGTTTTGGCACACACGAGGAGGGGTGGGGGAGGGGCCTGACCCTTTATTACTGGTTAGGGCCAACTTCTACTGTACATACAGATGTAGTAAATGAACTGGCTGTATGTAACTGGCATTCTGTCTCACCTTACCACCTGGTCCAGGGGAAGAGTCGATCATGTCCATGCTCATCGCCCCTGGCAACACCTGTCCGTTGCAGATGGCCTGAGGCACGTAAACATGGCCGTCCACACAGCACTCTATAAACTCCATGTTGTTCTCCGTCAGTGTGCCAGTCTTGTCTGTAAACACGTACTCCACCTGCGAACACACGCATCGGGTTGACGGTGGGTGTATGCATGGGGCCGTGCGCGTTCGGTTATGTCTTGTGCGTGTGTGTGTGTGTGTGTGTGTGTGCGCGTGTGCGCCGTGCGGACTTAGCCGCTACCTGTCCCAGCTCCTCGTTGAGGTCAGACGTGTTGACCTGGGCCCTCTCCCCGAGCTCTTCGTCAAACATCTCATCGTCCCACATGATGAAGTAAGACCCCAGGAACTTCTGCATCTCCACAGTGACGTACATGGAGACGGGGATGATGTAATTAAACAACACCATGAAGGCCAGGAAGTCTGTGAATGCCCGGATCAACTAGACAGAGAAAGGCGAGGAGTTGGACAGCGAGAAAATACACCAGCCACCACATACACACTTTACACGGACTGCTGAATTCTGGGAATTGTAGTTGTGTAACTGACTATATGACGCTGCCTCTCTGTGTCAGTCTTCTGGTTATAGAAGGGCTCGTCTCTGTCGGGGTCAGCCTGCCACACATACTTCAGCACGGTGTTGATCAGAGCCTTGCTGATCAGAATGCATAGGTACACTACCAGATACGCATTCATGGACCTGGTGGGGGAGACAGACAGGAGGGGAAGAGACAGACAGGACGGCAGACAGGCGAGACAGCAGACAGACAGGAGGGGAGAGACAGAGGACGGGTGTGGACGTATTAAGACGGTAATCTATGACCTGTCTGGGTACAACGTGCGTGGTTAAACAGAGCCTTACTTTTCTACTGCGGAGCGTTTCTGAGATTTGGACTGGTAGTTTAGAGCCATTTTGGTCTCCATGCCTGTGTAGATGGCAACAGCTGGAAGACAAAAAAAACACAGGGCCGTGTGTGAGATTAGAGCTCAGTGCAGATGATGGGAAGACGCACGAGACCAGTTTTTGCAGAAACTTCAGATTGCTCTTGTAAAGGACAAGACATTTGTTCTTGTTCATGTCAGAAAAGCCTTTAATTCTTCTGCACTAACACTGGAAAGAATAATCTCTGAAACACAGAAGCAAAATCTTGTTTAATTTGGTCATCTGAGCAACAAACGGGGACTGCCTACCGGGATTTGTTCTGTTGTAAAGGAATCTGAACATTCCACAATCCACTCCCATTCCAACTATGTGATGTCACTACAAGGTAGGATCTTACCATATATATGTTGGGTGTTTTTCAGTGTCGCCCCTCTGAGAAGAAGATTCTCAGATCCCAAAGGTCTGAAACAAAAACCAAATACACTTCTATAAAATTCCATTACAAAAAAAATATATATATTTAAAATGTTGAGTCAATTTCTATTGACATACCTTGCAATGGGCTCGTTTCTGTCTGAATAAATATTGATTCGGCCCACAAATCTGTCAGGGAGAGAGGTCACGTGAATTGATGTGTTTTGCTTACTTTCCCTCTAAACATGTTTAACCAGTACTGATTGTTGAGATGTGGTTTTGTGGTACTATTGTAAGTAGCTCTGGATAGAAGTGTCTGTCTGTTTTACGTGTAAATGTGTGCCATGCTGTGCAGTGTTGTGCGGTATGGTGTAGTGTTGTGTAGTCTGGTATTGTTTAGCGTAGCATTGTATACTGTTGTGTAGTGTAGTATTGTTTAGTGTGGTGTTTTGTGGTGTTGTGTAGTATTGTTTAGTCTGGTATTGTTTAGCGTAGCATTGTATACTGTTGTGTAGTGTAGTATTGTTTAGTGTGGTGTATTGTGGTGTTCTGTAGTATTGTGTAGTCTGGTATTGTTTAGCGTAGCATTGTATACTGTTGTGTAGTGCAGTATTGTTTAGTGTGGTGTATTGTGGTGTTCTGTTGTATTGTGTAGTCTGGTATTGTTTAGCGTAGCATTGTATACTGTTGTGTAGTGTAGTATTGTTTAGTGTGGTGTATTGTGGTGTTGTGTAGTATTGTTTAGTCTGGTATTGTTTAGCGTAGCATTGTATACTGTTGTGTAGTGTAGTATTGTTTAGTGTGGTGCATTGTGGTGTTGTGTTGTATTGTGTAGTCTGGTATTGTTTAGCGTAGCATTGTATACTGTTGTGTAGTGTAGTATTGTTTAGTGTGGTGTATTGTGGTGTTGTGTAGTATTGTTTAGTCTGGTATTGTTTAGCGTAGCATTGTATACTGTTGTGTAGTGTAGTATTGTTTAGTGTGGTGTATTGTGGTGTTGTGTTGTATTGTGTAGTCTGGTATTGTTTAGCGTAGCATTGTATACTGTTGTGTAGTGTAGTATTGTTTAGTGTGGTGTATTGTGGTGTTGTGTAGCATTGTGCAGTGTAGTGCTGTGTAGTCTTGACTGTAATCACTCACTTGTAGAGGTCTGGTTGTGGTTGTTCACATTCAATGGAAGCCAGAAGAGTATCAAAATCCTCCTCTGTGGTGAATGCCTTAGTGTCTTGCACAGCATAGTAGGTCTTTGTAAAGGGACAGAGGAATGGAATGATGGAGGAGGGATGGGGGAGGGACGGGGGAGGGATGGACAGTCAGTTAGATCAGAAACCCTGCAGGCCAGTGCATGCTCCTCCCTCCCTCCCTCCCTCCCTCATCACCTTGTGACTGGACTCCCCGTCCAGACTTGCCGTCGTGACGAAGCACGTGCCTTCCTCCCTACTGGTAGACAGCAGGATGAGGTCGCAGGGGAACGTCTCGTCCTCCTTCATCAGCACCACGTCACCCACCTAGGAGAGGAGGGAGGCAGGGAAGGGAGGGAGGTGTCCAGCTGAGGTCTAAAGAAGCCAACTGGTTCAACCCTGCTCCAGCCCAGAGGAAAATACACACCCTGAGCTTGCGGCTCTGCTTCCTGACCACCTCGCCGCCTTCCACCACGTTCACTGGACACTGGTTAATAGCGTTGTCTGCTTTGTGCCGGAGCCAGTCCTCATAGCCCTGTTTGATGGCCGTGACGGTGATGACGAAGAACAGAGGCAGCCCACTGGTGATGGGGCTGGTGGGAGTGTCAATGATCAGCTGAAGTGTGGGAGAGAGAGGAAGTGGTTTTACTTTCTGTTTTTGAATATCGTCCGAAGCCAGTCGAGACCTGACCTAACAAAGCAGGTGTAGAATAATACATTTTACACCTGCTTTTTATTTTTCTTCGGGGGGGGGGGGGGGGGGGGGGGGCTAGGTTGAAGAGGACTGTATCCCTGAAAGCTGGATGCTCTCCGTTTCTCTGGCGTCTGGTTTGAGGCCTTACCTGTACAAGAAATATGATAAGGAAGTAGAAATTGGCAACCCTCCGGAACTGCTCAAACAAATTCTTCGGTACAAAATTCCAGAAGGTGTACTGTGGAAAGAGAAAGCAACAGCACATCGTTGTAAAGTGGATGTAACATGGTTTTAAGACTGTTTTAATGGGGTTGCAACAGGGTCACAACAAGGTTATAACACGGTTGTGGTTCTCACCTTAGAGGAGACAATGCGGTTGTCTGGGTATTTCTGGGGGATGTAGGCCTCAGATCCCGAAGGGGGTTCCTTGTGTCCAATGTACACCGTCCTGGTATCCACCCAGTTCTCCTCTCCAGCACACTGCGGGACAGGACCAAAGGTCAAAGGTCAACGCCAGCTCAACAATGTTCTCACACTGGATTCGGAGGTCTGATGAACTTTCCTTTATCCAAAACAATCTGAATGTCCGAAAGCCTGCGTGTTAAGGACTGCCCAAACAAGACAGTCGATTGGTTTGATGTGTTGGTTTGATGTGTTGTCAGGAGTCACTGATCGCAGGTCTTTTCCCCTGAATAACGGGTTGGTCGCCAATCATTCACCCATGCTAAGCTACGGAAACAAACCTTTACCATAAACACACCATAGTAAAAAGAAATCAGAATCAGATATTTTTTTTATCCCTTTCTGGAGTCAAACACGAGAGAATCTGGTCAAAAGGAAGGTGAATAAAATCAAATAGAAGCAAAACAAATAAGATTATGGGCTGAAGCATGGGACTCTACATCCCACTGCTGGCTAGTATCGGAAGCTAAGCAGGTCAGTCCTGACCAGTCCCTGGATGGGGAGAGCAGATGCTGCTGGAAGTGGTGTTGAAAGGCCAGTCTGTCTCTTCCCTGTGGTCAAAAAGATCCAGTCCCCCAGGCCAGTGACTGGTGTTAAGAGGATGTCTTGACTTTCTGTGGTCAAAAGAGTCAAGTCAACAGTTATCGTAAGAGTACGGGTGTTAACTGTTTTGTACATATATATTCATCTGCCAGTTTGCAGAGGGCTTTGTCATTGAACAAGCCCAGACAGAGAGATTCACTCAGTGGAGTCAGATAGAGACCGCCTTGAAGAATTTTATCAATGTCTTTCTGGCTGTACCTATTGGACTAATAACCGTTGATTTGTGGCCATGTTTGGTCCAACTGTAAATACAGTAAATATATTCTCACAGCTTCCAAAGTAACCAGTTAGTGGAGTGGTTTATCATTATGACTTATAAAGCAATGTGTGTTCAGGTACTTACATCTAAAGGAGTCTGTAGGACTAGATCCAGGCAGTCATTGACTTTCATTGGAGGCCAAAAAGTAATTGGGTTTCATAAGTTATTGAAGTCAACATTTCTGCTTTTATTTAGATACAGTTTAATGCACTAGCAGAACACCAAGGATGGTGCATTAGAGAAAGATCTTTCTTACTATTTCTTTTTTTGTGTCAGCCCGCGTCTGTCCATCTCTATGTCTGAGTCTGTCTGGAATCTCTATAACAGCTGGCGAGTCCACTGAGTCTCTATAATAAGCTGTAATCCTGTGTTGGGCAGTCCTGGCGCACTGCTCTGTTTTCTACTATGGAATCACTATACTACAGCTCACAGCGCTTCCCTGTGTCAACATAGCTTTTACATCAGTGGCTTGTCGTCTCAGTTTGTCGCTGCTGGCAACTAAGTCTGACTTGTCTGTTGTTAAGGCATTACTTAATACATATGCATAGCAAAGATGTCATGGGGCGTTACGGAAACCTTCCCAGGAGCTATACATAAGTCGTGATACCACAGACCTCCCCTTGATCAGATAAGCAGACGTGTTTAAACATGTATAGAGAAAGATTTCTTTTTTTAATCAGGTTTTTAACATGTACACCAGGCCACGCACGTCTTCTGCTGCAGCATCCAGACAGGTGACTGTAACCCCAGTCTGGGTGAATGGGTCTCTGTTGCCTGGGATAGTTGCCCTAGTTTCCATTTGTTCCTCGAAGGATTAAGTCAGTGAGAAGTCACAGTCTCCCACTCATGTTATTCCCACTACGGTTCAGCTATTTTTGTCTCATCTTCGGAGGCGGCTCCACCTTTCTGCATTTTTGTTTAACAAATTACAGCAACCACGTAGGGAGATATCACAGTAAATTATCGGTCTTAAGGCACAACAGATTTTTCACCTTTCGGTCACATTCTGGTATCTGGTCAGATGCTCTAGCAACTAGGATATCTGCCATTCACTGAGACAAAAAAATTCTTATCTGACCAGAAACAGGCAATGGAAACAGTCCTATAATGGTCCCCTTATAGGACTGCAATCATAAGAGGGGATATGAGTGGAGAAGAGGAGGCCACAATAGACTATTGAGATACAGCCCTTGCTATCCAGCTTCAGATCTGATCTGAGGGAGAAGAGATGAGACAAGACAGGAGGAGGAGTGTCCTTCTGTTCTCTGTTTTTGAACAGACAAACTAGGACCATCTGTGATTTCTCCTCAGCAGATAAGAGCCTGCTCTTCCCATCTCCCCTCCTCTAACCCTCTTGGCGTCGGTGTCATTGGCTCTCTGCAATCTACCGTTCCATCATTCACTGGAGCTCTCTCTCTCACTCGCCCAGTCTCACTCTCTCACTCTCAAGCACACATTGGAATACAAAGAACAGAAGAGAAGAGAGAGGAAGAGATAAAAGAGCAAGAGAACGAAAGATATACCTTCGTTCAGAAGCAGAGGAGCTCCTCCTCCATTGCCCTCAGCGAGGACAGAGGAAATGGAGTCACCCTCAATTGGACAAATAACCACCACAGGGTACACACATTAACCTGCAGCCTTTTCAGATAGTAAGAAATATTCTACCCTACTAAACAACCCTCCTTTCACTATAAGAATTTAAAAGCAACATATATGTGTACAGATCCACTGTGAAATAGACCCTGAAGGCAAGAAATTCGTGTTGCAACGCGTGGCAGGTTGAATTTAATGATGCATACCAAGGAAAATCCACTCCCCGGTCCCTGAATACTTCACACAAATACAGCACATCCTCCCTGCCGGAGACCGCTAATCGCTGATCTAACACGACAGGACAGGTGAAAATCCAGGCTCTTCAGTCTTCACCAAGGTGTGATTTTGGCTGCAAATACGAGGGAAGGAAGAGAAGCTTTGAGTATCGGACCAGAACCATTATGTGTGGTACATCATGAATGGTTACTGCAGATGGTAAACCAGTATACAGTTCCACTCATAAGTTTGCATACCCTGGCAGAACTCGTGAAATGTTGCATTGATTTTGAAAATATGACTGATGCTATTTAAGGATAGTGATCATATGAAGCCATTTATTATCACATAGTTGTTTGGCACCTTTTTAAATCATAATGATAACAGAAATCACCCAAATAGCCCTAATCAAAAGTTTACATACCCTTGAAGGTTTGGCCTTGTTACAGAGTCATAGGATGACAAGTGAAAATGGAAATGAATGGTGAATGTCCCACACCTGTGGCTTTTTTAATTGCAATTAGTGTCTGTGTATAAATAGCCAATGAGTTTGTTAGCTCTCACTTGGATGCACTGAGCGGGCTAGATACTGATCCATGGGGAGAAGAAAATAACTGTCAAAAGACGTGTAAAAGGTAATGGAAATGTATAAAGATTGAAACAGATATAAAAAGATATCCAAAGCCTTGCAAATGCCAGTCAGTACTCTTCAACCACTTATTAAGAAGTGCCAGATGATTTCTTCAGGATACAAAGAAAAACCCACAGGTAACCTCAGGAGAAATACAGGCTGCTCTGGAAAAAGACTGTGTGGTTGTTTAAAGGAATACAATACGACAATATTTGAACAAAAATGAGCTGCATGATCGAGTTGCCGGAAAGAAGCCTTTACTGCGCCAGTGCCACAAAAAACCCCAGTTACAATATGCCCAACAACCCCTTGACACGCATCACAGCTTCTGGCACACTGTAATTTGGAGTGATGAGACCAAAAGAGCTTTATGGTCACAACCATAAGCGCTATGTTTAGAGAGGGGTCAACAAGGTCTATAGAGAACAGAATACCATCCCCACTGTGAAGCATGGTGGTGGCTCACTGATATTTTGGGGGGTGTGAGCTCTAAAGGCACAGGGAATCTTGGCAAGATGAATGCAGCATGTTATCAGAAAATGCTGGCAGACAATTTGCATCCTTCTGCACGAAAACTGCGCATGAGACGCTCTTGGACTCTCCAGAGTCCAGCGTGACAATGACCCTAAGCACAAGGGCAAGTTGACCCTCCAGTGGTTACAGCAGAAATAGGTGAAGGTTCTGGAGTGGCCATCACAGTCTCCTGACCTTAATACAATTGAGCCACTCTGGGGATATCTTAAACATGTGGTTCATGCAAGACGACCAAAGACTTTGCCAAGACGAATGGGCAGCTATACCAACTGCAAGAATTCGGGGCCTCATAGACAAATATTACAAAAGACTGCACGCTCTCATTGATGCTAAAGGGGGCAATACACAGTATTAAGGACTGAGGGTATGCAGACTTTTGAACAGGGGTCTGTTTTTTTTCCCTGTTTCCATGTTTTGTTTTATGATTGTGCCATTCTGTTATGGCCTACAGCTGAATGTGAATCCCATAAGAAACAAAAGCAATGTGTTTTGCCTGTTCACTCATGTTTTCTTTACAAATGGTACATATATTACCAATTATCCAAGGGTACGCAAACTTTTGAGCCCAACTGTAACAGGGTCTTGTGTTGGAGGAGCCGTGAGGGGAGGGAATGCATGTAGACCGACTCTAGTTGGCTTGTTGTTCAAATGCTGCCAACACCCTGTTCTCTCGCCCACTCTTCTCCATGTGCCTCCTGCCCCTCCTCCGCCGCCTACACGGAACAGGGCCACCTGCCCCCTACCCCGGTTACCCCGGTTACCCAAACCTGTTTCTGTCCTGTTTCTTCTGATTCAGAACGCAAAAATGCCTGAATGGTCTAAATGGTCCCAGAAACCGATGGCTTCGGGACCGCTGACTGTTCAGATGGTGGAATTGCTCATTTCTTTGTAATGTACAACACCCTTGACTTAGACAGCACGCCGGACGGAAATATCTAGTGAATGATTTCAGTGTGACCCTTTCCCCTTTTCTAAAGAAGACAATGCTGTTGCTACAGTACAGTTCCTCCCAGTCCAACCAAATGGCACAGATTCATGAAGTACACAGAGTCTAGGATTGTTGTGTGGTAGTCGGGGCTCTATCTTACTTAGACAATACCTATTTCCTCTCCTCTCGGTTTACTTTCCTGTGGAGTCTTGCGTGGTAACCCTTTCGGGTTGTTCAAATGGGTCGCGCACACTTCACACAGAGGTGCATTGTGGTTAGTGGAGTAATTATAGGAGAATGGAATGCAGTGCCCCGGGGTTCGAATGGAATGGCAGAGCGGTCAGCCTGAGCCTGCAGTCAGACAGATCAAAGCTAGGATTGTCTGTGGGATCCTCCAGATTCTCCACTGTATCTCTCACACATTAGACTGAGGCATGCCAGGGACCTCTTCTGGCGCTACAGTCCTTTTGTCGGGGTCTACAATACGGAACCATTCGACAAGGAACCACAGTGTCAATCATGTTTGACAGGGAGTGAAATGCCTTGTTGATTTCACAACTCACATGGAACCATATGGTTTCACTTCTCCTTCGTCTGAGGCCTGAGACAGGCGTGCGTGCAGCTTGGTTATGGAAATATCTGGGCTGACTCAGTGTCTCATAGTGGACGGCTGATTCCTCCCTCTTGGAGAGAGTGCTCTGGTCAGTCAGTAGGGTCCGGTCACAAAGTAATGGTCTTCAAACACGTGTCTCTCTATCCCGGCTTAGCCCACCTACCTCCAGCTACAGACACCTGTTTACAGGGTGCTTAACCAACTGCATCATTTTATTGATCACGTTTCAGCTCGTCTCAGGATTAAGCGAGGCATTAACACCTGTCTGCGTCTAATCAACTGAAAGGGTTTCGATTAAGCCCGAGTTTTGATCCATCTGGATGTTATACTAGACTTCTATTCTGGTGTTTTTATCCCCCAGTTAGTGCTGGGTCGGGAGAGTATTTATAGTGAGAGGAATAACATGGGAGAGAAATCAATGAAGACCTTTTGCTATTGGACCCAAAGCGGGTGGCATTTTTCTGTCGCATTCACTTAGTGGATGCATCCACTTTCGACCTTGTTTCACACAGGCAGCCGAGGCCCTTTGAAAGATCAGACGCTGCTTCCTTGTGATAAGCAATGGTTCCCTGTCATCGCATAGTAGCGGGGGCATCCATTTAGCACGACCCTGCTCTGTCTGTTCTGCTGCTGCCGAGTACTCTATTCTGACTGTCTTTCTCAAAATCCAATGGCAACGATTGTTTTGACGCGGTCAAGTCATTGTTCGTTGACATTCCAGGAAAACGTACCGGTACACAATCTCAGTCCCTAGTAGGCGGGTTGCTGCTCCACTTGGCCCATGAACAGCCACTCATTTATGGGACAGACGTGGGGAATGTGTATAACAGGTATTGTACTACTGTAAACAGGAAGTGGAGGATAACCCCTCCCCCTTTGCTGGACTGCGTCCAGGACTCTAACGGACAAGCCCTTAGATCTCCTAACATCCCTGCAGCAGGAAGTCACCAATAGCAAAACAGAAAGGAGACAGGCGGACCGACATGAGCCAGAGAGACAGAGCGAGAGACAAACAAACTATCATAACTTCTACTGTATCAAATGAATTCCTATTATTTCCACAGCACGCTTTGGCAACATGTACGCCGGTCTGTCATGCCAGTAAAGACATTCCGAATGATAAAGTGAGATCCGAAGTGTTAATATTTGATAGGGACTTCGGCAGAGACGCTCGCCATCGACAGCAGAACTGCGAGAGGTGGGGGTGAGGACGGGGAAGATTAGATTTCAGCCTCACTCCCTCCGGGACATGCCAGCCTGCCTGCTGGCTCATTCACAGTATCACAGAGAGGCCCGGGATCAGTCCCACAGCTCTGTCTGGGCAACCGGCAGCGCCCTACAAACCGCTGTAAATGTTGTTGCTGTTGTCGGGAGTAGACAGGACAATGCATCATGTCCAGAACAAAGCACCACACCGGAGGCCACGAAGCCTTAGCAGAATTTCGCTAGCCCGACAGTAATGGCGGAAAGCGGAGATCTGTGTCCTTCCACCGCAACCAGGGGAACCACTAGCACTGAGCTAGAAACAACAGAAAGAAAATGGTGGGTGTAATTTAAGGCTATGTCAGGACTGAGAAAGAGCGATAAGGGGAATCTCTACAGTCCAGTCCCCAGCTTGTAAATAGCCGATCGTCTCGCAGGCTTTAAATATCAGGAAGACTGGCAGAAAACACAGCTGGGGAAATAGCGCTGTGACAACAAATCAAACACAACAAGTTAAACAATGTGTGTGTGTGTGTATGTGTGTGAGAGAGAGCACGCTGTGTGCCTGTGTGTGTTCTCCAGAGATTAGGAGAATAATTAGTTGTTAGGCTAGTGAAGCAAAGAAGAAAAGGATTTACACTACAGACTACTCCCAAGGAGAAAAGCATTTACACTACAGACTACTCCCAAGGAGAAAAGCATTTACACTACAGACTACTCCCAAGGAGAAAAGCATTTACACTACAGACTACTCCCAAGGAGAAAAGCATTTACACTACAGACTACTCCCAAGGAGAAAAGGATTTACATTACAGACTACTCCCAAGGAGAAAAGGATTTACACCACAGACTACTCCCAAGGAGAAAAGCATTTACACTACAGACTACTCCCAAGGAGAAAAACATTTACACTACAGACTACTCCCAAGGAGAAAAGGATTTACATTACAGACTACTTCCAACAAGCGAGTATTCCTCTGTGGTCTTTCCACTTTGAACTAGGCACATACAGAAAAAGTATGCAAGGCTTCATCTGTCCTGTACAATAAATCAACAGATCTCCAGCACAATATTACTAAGACTTGGATTTCACAAGGATCAGCATGAACATCTTCCAAAAGCAGCAGCTACTCTCCCAGTGGTCCACACACAATATCTAGAAACCCCTGAGATGGTAGTCCTAAACTATCATTTGTTTTTGTTCAAGCTTTAAAAATAATTGATGTTAGTAGTTCTAAGAAAATCACATTTATTGTACAGTGACCATTTAGGAGCACCATGGAATTTTCAGAGCCAAAATGGAGGACGGTTAGCTGAACTCTTTAGCTCCACAGGTGGGCTTTAATGTACGAGTTGAGACGCTGAGTCACAGATTGCAGCCCAGCTGTGGTCTCCATCTGCCTGCTTCTTGTGCTGCCCGGAGGTACACAGCCCAGTTACCAAAGTTACCAAAAAGCCCTGAGACTGATCCACAATAACAACACAACAACACTGAGATGCAAATCAACCGACTCTTTAGCTTAAAGCTCTTACCTACATCAGTGATTTGCTAAGGAGAGTGGACGTTTGCAGGGGGGACAATTGTTTGGACTTCTTTACCGTGGTGTCTCTCTTTACCGGCTCTCCAATCAGGACCATAGGGGCCAATCAACGGGTCGTGTTTACACAGCTAATAGGCTTTACTGAACCCAGGAGCACGACAGGCCAGCTGTGCATGGTGTGTGAGTGTACCAGTGTGTATGCGTATGTTTGTCTGCGTGTTTGTCCGTGTGTGTCTGTGCATTACGGGTGGCTAGCCAGATGTTTCAGCAGTCCTAAACCAACGAGAGAGAGAGAGAGAGAGAGACAGAGAGAGAGAGACAGAGAGAGAAAAAGAGAGAACAGATTTCATGAGTAGATGACATCAAACTAATCACTTTAAGCCCTGGGGGCACAGCCAAGGCAGGAAGGCAGGTCAGGGTATTAGACCCAATCTGGGTTGCCCGGGCCAGGCGGACCTCAAGAGCCCCTAGGGCTTTGTCGTCCCTCGCTGACGTCACATTCAGAGGATGTGACGTGCCAAATCGTGCCGGCAATGTGAAGAGCCCCTCCCCTCATCCTCAAGGACTTTGATGCGACTCAGGGGGTAATAATCAGACTCTGCCTGGTGGCCCAGTGGGGGATATTAACTGGCTGCTCATCGTGCCAGAACACAGCTTTATGAATTGAGTGAACTACCTTTGGAGTAAAGCCTCTTTTCAATGAACCGGGGGCTCACAAATCAGTTGTGTGGGTTTACACGTGCCAGCGTGTGTGTATGTGTGTGTGTGTGTGTCGCTCCACGAGCAGGTAGATCTCAGGATGATAACATTTAGCTCTAGCCCTGAACACCAGTGTCAAAGACAGGGAAAAAAAGAAACGAAGCAGACATGATAGACAGCAAGCACCAGAGGGAGTCCAAAAGAACGGCAGAAGGGCAGAGACAGTCACAGTGAAAGACAGTTCACAGAGAAAGAGTCACAGAAAAACAGTCACAGTGAAAGACAGTTCACAGAGAAAGAGTCACAGAAAAACAGACACAGTGAAAGAGTCACAGAAAAACAGTCACAGGGGAAGACAGTTCACAGAGAAAGAGTCACAGAAAACAGTCACAGGGGAATATAGTTCACAGAGAAAGAGTCACAGAAAAACAGTCACAGGGGAAGACAGTTCACAGAGAAAGAGTCACAGAAAAACAGTCACAGGGGAAGACAGTTCACAGAGAAAGAGTCACAGAAAAACTGTCACAGGGGAAGACAATAGCAGTGAAAAAAAACATTGACATAGAAAGACAGCACTTGAATGTCAACTCCCTCCCCAGAAGCCTACAAGGCTGTAGTCATTGATAACCAAAGAGGCAGAATGTTTTTTCATCCGTAATATAAGGTAACATCATCTACTGTCTGGGTTTCCACCCCCCATGGACTGCCAGTCAGCAAAGGAGTATACACAGTCCTTTACCCAAAACCTTAAGACACATTGAATGATCATTATACAGCTTCTGTGCCTTTATGACACGTTGAACTTTATGACACATTGACACTGGCCATAAGCACATTAGTGACATCATACACAAGCACTGTGAAGTCAACGGTTACAATACTGGTGATATTAAAGGGCCAGTTCCATCTCATGAAATCAACAGTTACACTACAGGTGATATTAAAGGGCCAGTTCCATCTCATGAAATCAACAGTTACACTACAGGTGATATTAAAGGGCCAATGCCGTCTCATGAAATCAACAGTTACACTACAGGTGATATTAAAGGGCCAATGCCGTCTCATGAAATCAACAGTTACACTACAGGTGATATTAAAGGGCCAATGCCATCTCATGAAATCAACAGTTACACTGCAGGTGATATTAAAGGGCCAATGCCATCTCATTAAATCAACAGTTACACTACAGGTGATATTAAAGGACCAATGCCATCTCATGAAATCAACAGTTACACTACAGTTGATATTAAAGGACCAATGCCGTCTCATGAAATCAACAGTTACACTACAGGTGATATTAAAGGACCAATGCCGTCTCATGAATTACTGCAACTATGTTCCTGTGACAATTCCACACAAGGATATTTTTGATAAACAAACCCCAAAACACAATGGTTTTAAATCCGTTTCATTGCTCTTTTAGCCAAAACTCTCCTTTAAGTCTTCCCACATTCCAGTCAAATAAAGCAGAAACCATGAAGAAATGTACTGTATATCTCTCTTCATCTATTCATCAACTTAAAATGGCGATGTTTCTGGAGTCCACTTTCGTATTCAAAGCACATATTAAGTGGCCCATTCATTTGCATGGCCTAATGCTAGGAAACAAACTCCACATAACCACCTTACCATTATTAGCTTGCAGTTATGCACATGCACAACATGTCAGTAACAGACATGTCCTTCTATCAGGTTCACCAGAGCAGAACACCACATCGGCTGTCCTATATAACCCCTACCAGACGGAGGCAGCGATCTGTCTGAAAGAGACTCCCCGCAATCACCCACCCCATTCACAAGCAGTGGTTACACTACAGAACTTGTCATAGCTGCACATCCGTGACATGAATATGTCTTCAGTCATCAACACACGTGGAATTTCTATTTCGGAAGGGAAATACATTTCAGGAACAAGGAAATATTGTCAGATACGCAGCAACTGCGATTCACACACGGAGTTGATAGAAGGCGTAGCGGCAACGCAGTGATCCATCATGGCGGCGTGGTTTCATACAGCGAGCAGGCCGCTATAGACTCAATAGAGGCCTGCCGAATCGCTGTTATTCCACTCCTGCCTACATAGAGGCCAGGCCAGAGGAAGACGCTGTGCTGTACTAGTCTAAACCTCCTGGGCATTCTCTACACCAGCTCCACATAAATCACTGTTTCCCTTTCTTGTTTGTTTCCAGAGACACTACACACACACACAAAAACACACATGCACACCACTCTGCTGATGCCGGCACCACGAGAAACGTGGGGGGATGGAGGAGTGTTAACGTCCAACGTCTGACACGCGCAGCTAAACACGATTCACACTTGGCATTATGAAGATTACACGTACTGAGAAACGTTACCGTTGTTATGAAGATTACACAAACTGAGAAACTTTACCGTTGTTATGAAGATTACACGTACTGAGAAACGTTACCGTTGTTATGAAGATTACACGTACTGAGAAACGTTACCGTTGTTATGAAGATTACACGTACTGAGAAACATTACCGTTGTTATGAAGATTACACGTACTGAGAAACGTTACTGTTGTTATGAAGATTACACAAACTGAGAAACTTTACCGTTGTTATGAAGATTACACGTACTGAGAAACGTTACTGTTGTTATGAAGATTACACAAACTGAGAAACTTTACCGTTGTTATGAAGATTACACAAACTGAGAAACGTTACCGTTGTTATGAAGATTACACGTACTGAGAAACGTTACCGTTGTTATGAAGATTACACGTACTGAGAAACGTTACCGTTGTTTAATACTAATTTAAGTCGAACTGTGTCATTGACCTGAGCTTACCACCGCTGACCTGTGGACTGACCTGTTGCGAGCGGTTAGTAATTTTTATGTTCATTGTAGGGTGGTGTCTTTCTAATGTTTGTGATTCGTTAAATGCAGGATATATTATGTCCTGATATGTTGGACTGAGGGCTAGGGCTTTCACCCAGTTCAAGGCATAATCTCTGTGGTTAGCGTATGCTGGAGGGATATCGTAAAACGTTTCAAAGGCAGTTCCTCAAAATCTCCTCACCTTCAATACAAACCTGTCGGCAGTTCAATTGTGAAGCCGTTACTATGCCTCTAAAGTGTTTTGATTGATCGCTAGAGTTGGCAGGAAAGAACATTCTCAATTACACTTTCCTGGCAGTGGCTGAGCTACAAGAAACGTACATTATATAGGCAAAAATACCGTGGACGTACGTACACACACACTCACACGCACATTTGTTTTTCAATTATTGTGGGGAGCAGAACAGAATAATAATTTTTTTTTAAACTTTTTTTATTGTTAATACAATAACCAAACCTTTAGATCTATACTTAACCTGACCTTAGAGCCTAACTTTAACCCCTAATGCCTGCACCTAAAACAAGTTTTACGCTAAACCTAACCGTTAATCTGGAAAATATATTTTTGCATATGGGAGAGAACTGTCAGGTTTTATCTCTGAGGGCACCTCTGGGCCCAATCTGTACAGTATATTAAAACCAGGATCGTTGTTTTTTGAAAATTAAATTGTGGTATATTAAGACCAGGACTGCTAATGGTGTTTTTGGGGTTCTGCCCAGCTGATTGAGGTTAGCAGTAGACATCCACAGCGTCGTACCTCGACCCCTCCAGCATGGTCAGAGATATCGTACATGGTTACGAGGAGTGAAGTGATAGGAAATGGCAGCACCTAAATCCCAGCATCCAAGTATATGTGTGATGGTAGGAGTCCCATGGTGAGTGTTCCCAGAGCAGCGTGTCCAGGGCAGGACCAGGCAAGTGTGGGTGTTGTGCGGGGCACTGCTGGGTGTAGCAGTGCAGAGGAACCACACTAATTAGGCTATTCCCATGATTTTCCATCTGCCACAAGAACAGCATGCAGATCACGTCAACATTCAGATACAATGCACTTGATGTGGCTGCCACTGTATCACTGTCACTGTATTACTGCCACTGGTTCACTGTCATGCTATTGTTGCCACTGTTTCACTGTCATGCTATTGTTGCCACTGTTTCACTGTCACAGTATTACTGCCACTGTTTTTCTGTCACAAAATTACTGCCACTGTTTTGCTGTCACTGTCTTAGTGCCACTGTTACACTGTCACTGTCTTAGTGCCACTGTTACACTGTCACGAAATGACTGTCACTGTTTCACTGTCACGGTATTACTGCCACTGTTTCACTGTCACGGTATTACTGCCACTGATTCACAGTCACTTTTTTACTGCCACTGTTTCACTGTCACAGTATTACTGCAACTGTTTCACTGTCACTGCATTTCTGCAACTGTTTCACTGTCACGGTATTACTGCCACTGTTTCACTGTCACAGTATTACTGCAACTGTTTCACTGTCACTGCATTACCGCAACTGTTTCACTGTCACGGTATTACTGCCACTGTTTCACTGTCACTGTATTACTGCCACTGTTTCACTGTCACAGTATTACTGCCACTGTTTCACTGTCACATTATTACTGCAACTGTTTCACTGTCACAATATTACTGCCACTGTTTCACTGTCACAATATTACTGCCACTGTTTCACTGTCACTGTTTCTCTGTCACAATATTACTGCCACTGTTTCACTGTCACAGTATTACTGCAACTGTTTCACTGTCACTGTATTATTGCCACTGTTTCACTGTCACAATATTACTGCCACTGTTTCACTGTCACGGTATTACTGCCACTGTTTCACTGCCACTGTTTCACTGCCACTGTTTCACTGCCACTGTTTCACTGCCACTGTTTCACTGTCAGTATTACTTCCAAAGTTTCACTTTCACTGTATTACTGCTATTGTTTCTCTGTCATGTTATTACTGCCACTGTTTCACTCATACTGAATCATACTGAAACAGTATGATTCCATAGGTTTTAGTTCCATTATGGTGGTCAGTGTACAAGTGTTTCTATAAGCAGTAGGATTTGAATAAACGGCTTGGTTGATGGCTACAATCTATTTGCCTGTTTGTGTGCCTGTCTGTCTGTCTACCTGTCTATCTGCCTTGTCTGATCAGTGCCAAGCAAGGTCCTCAACTCCATCGCATTCTGCCCTGTCTCCCCTGCTAACCTCTTCCGCTATTGATCTTCACCTTCTCATTGATGTTAAGCACCATTTTGATGGAAACCGTGGCAGCATGCATGAACTGCCTGTATGTGTGTGTGTGTGTGTGTGTGTGAGCTCCAAGGCTAAGAGGCAGTGTGTCAGACAACAGCATTAATCTGAGGCCAGCCACCATTGCCAGTCATCCAGTCACATGCTCTCTGCCTGACTTCCATTAACAAACCGCCTGTTGTCTAAAGCTATGACTGACACACACAAACATACACACGCAGAGAAACCAAAGCATTTTAAATGCTGGGAAACACCCACTCAACTACATTCAATTAAACAGCAACCATATAGAAAGCCTAAATGTCATTGTTAAAATATTTAAGCCTTTTAAATCATCCATTTGAACAGAAATATAAATCGTAACTACGTGTGCTAATGCTTGCTCAACAGACCACACTGAGGAAACGTGGATGTTTTAAGAATTCTGTGCAACTTCCGGCACTTATTTTCTGTGAATACCCACCATAGCTTATTATAAATTACTATTTAAGATAGCAACCAATAGACTATTTGAGCATAATGTACATGTGGAGCCAATTCCATACCATATTTGTCACAAAATAGCTTTTGAAGTCTATTATATGGCATACAGTAGCCTTCATGAGTCCTATATTCCATTAGATTTGAAAATGTTTTTAAAACACTATAAGATTTGACATTCATTTGTTTTTACTTAATCTGCAGCATCATGGGACTACACAGGGAGGAGTCAGTCATGGGATAGACAGACAGCCCTGGAGGAGTCAGTCCTGGAGGAGACAGACAGCCCTGGAGGAGAAGACAGACAGTCCTGGAGGAGGAGACAGACAGTCCTGGAGGATGGGACAGACATTCCTGGAGGATGGGACAGACAGTCCTGGAGGATGGGACAGACATTCCTGGAGGATGGGACAGACAGTCCTGGAGGAGTACTTATGGTCAGGCTCTGGTCATGTGAGGGGCAGTGACCCTCATTTGACCCTCATCTGATCTGATCATCTCTAAATAGCATAACTCTGTAAGGAAGAGCTCCATTTCCCTAAAAAAAAACTCTACTCTCAAACAAAGCAACACTTTAAAGAGCAAATGACAACCGATTACACAGTAAATAGATACCGAAATAAATGTTGAAAAACATAGCAACGGAGAAAGAAGGAGGGGAGCAACAGAGAGAGAGAGAACAACTACGTACCATGAGTGACAGAGACAGAAGAACGAGTCTGAATAAAGTGTTTTAACTGGTCTCACTGGAAAAGTTGAAATTAGATTCCTAGTTTTCTCCAATGGTCTCCTTAATGCAGTGAAGAGAGATTAAGAGAATGAGTGAGGCTAGATCTATGTTGTCATCTAATCCTCCAAACTAGATAGTGCATTTGTGCGTGTGTTAGTGTGTGTTTTGGCTGTGTAGCATCACTTTACTACACCACTACAGTCGGTCAGTCGTTAACTACCTATAAAACATTCAGCATAGCCGGGTACAGAGACAGTACACACCAGTCAGGTAGACGTGTCAGAGATTCGAGTCGGGCTACACGGAACGACACAGACCTTTTACCGGATTATCTCAAACATTTGTCATTTTAGACTGAACAACATTTTAAGGGAAAATACTGGAATGGACAAAGATGATTTTCCCTCAGAGCTGTAATTTGTAAACCCACCCCCGCACCCCAAAGACGAAGCATTCAGGCGAGACAACCCGAATACCTCCCGTTCCAATTCAGGCTAGACAACCCGAATACCTCCCGTTCCAATTCAGGCTAGACAACCCGAATACCTCCCGTTCCAATTCAGGCTAGACAACCCCAACACCACCCGTTCCCATTCAGGCTAGACAACCCCAACACCTCCCGTTCCCATTCAGGCGAGACAACCCGAATACCTCCCGTTCCAATTCAGGCTAGACAACCCCAACACCACCCGTTCCCATTCAGGCTAGACAACCCGAACACCTCCCGTTCCAATTCAGGCTAGACAACCCCAACACCACCCGTTCCCATTCAGGCTAGTCAACCCCAACACTACCCGTTCCCATTCAGGCTAGACAACCCCAACACCTCCCGTTCCCATTCAGGCTAGACAACCCCAACACCTCCCGTACCATTTCTGGCTAGACAACCTGAATACCTCCTGTCCAATTCAGGCGAGACAACCCCAACACCTCCCGTTCCCATTCAGGCTAGACAACCCCAACACCTCCCGTTCCCATTCAGGCTAGACAACCCGAACACCTCCCATTCCCATTCAGGCTAGACAACCCCAACACCTCCCGTTCCCATTCAGGCTAGACAACCCCAACACCTCCTGTTCCCATTCAGGTCACTGATAGCGGCCTCTCCGTTCTCTACTAGACACTTCCATCGATCCATGGCAACATTAGAGCCACTCACCTCCCTGGCCCTTTGATATGAAGAAAGGCTTTGTCAGCGAAATCCAACTATAAATATCTAGTTTCTAGATTAGACACCTATCCTGAGTGTTCCACACACACACACACACACACACACAGGCTTCACTCGGAAGTGATGCTGAAACAATGAAATTCTGTTGCTGAGCTCAATGAGTCTGCAAAGAGTTGAAAAAGTCTGTATTCGTGAGATCAGATTAGCGGTCAGTAACACCTACCATTTTAAGACTGTTTCATTCTCCAGCTCCCAATGTGAGGACAAGAAATATGATTATCCTTTAGAATTGACCACAGGATATGAGAAAGTAACAAAAACAAAAATAAGTCCATGATTTTCCCAAAATGCCCCCCATTTTAGCATGTTTTCACAATCCACTCAACCTCACACCCAAGAACATGAAAAGATTTCAATTTGAGCTTCATCACCTCATTATTGCAGTCCCTGTACCTTTCTCCCTTCCTCCCTCTACTGTCTCTCCCCTCTATCTCTCTCCCCCACTTCCTCCCCTCTCTCCTTTCTCCAATCCATTCTCACCCTCCGTCTTTAAACCCATATTGTCAATAGCCAGCAAATAACTACTGGCATCACAGAAAACCTCCGCGGGTGACGGATACCCCCCCCCGCCATTGGTTTGTTCGGGGAGTCATGGTGAGTCATGACACTTCTGGATGGCTCACAGCGACATGCTCCGCTGCCAACATCTGGCTCCCGTTGTGCCACCAGACTGCGGACACAAACCAAGCCATGAAAGGGCACCGTTTATCGCGCTAGGTCGGAATGAGTGATTTACCCTGTGGATCCAACCAAACCTTCACTGTGAAGTCTAACGCAACCTATATCCATTACTATTACAATCACAGGTCAGCGTAAGAGAACCACACAACCCAAAAACCATGCATAGGGGCTTCAGCCACGGAACACGCGGTCTACCTGCGGCAGCATCTTCATCGTTTCTCAACTCTGGGAGACGTTCCCATCACTCCACGCTCTTCCCCTAGAACACACTGCCGGTACTCCCATACTCCTGCTTCTAAGACCTCTTACGTGGTTTCAGTGCCTTCTCCTGTAGTCATCAGTACCACACGGCCAGCCCTCCGTTCCAGTTCATCTGTTTAACGCTGTCTGGTGGAAGTGGTCACATGATGATCAAATGATCAAGTCTTTCAGGGGCAGAAAATCCATTGAGACTTTCCGCTCTGACACAGATCTTCCTTTTCGATCATCCGAGCCAATGGATAAGCAGAAGGATTGTGTTCCAACGACGGTACAAATCAGGTGAACGTCATTCTCACTGATTAATGGGATGTGCGTGTTTCAGAAGGTGACACTCTGAAACAAGATTTCAGAAAGTCATGTCTTGTTTCTTGTTTCTGGTGACAGCCTTGCTTCGAGATTGTGTCAAGTAGATAAGTGAACTATAAATCACATGAAAGTAAAACGACAGCTAGCATGGGAAAGTAAGTGGCCAAGGCCAAAACACACCAGCAATGTGACGTCCATTGAACCAACCCATAACTCTTAATCAAATGGGTCTTTGTACTGCGAGACAGAGAGGACCGGGAAAAACACACTGCTTATTCACGCTGCTCATCAGGACCTGGGGTCAGAGGGCAGGGTGTGTGAATCCTGATGCCCTTGCTCGTTGTTTAGACCAGGAGGGACTATATTATGGTACACTGTGCCGCGGCTCTTACCTTTGGCCTTACCTAGCCAGGCAGTGAAAGGCGTAGTACTCGGCCTCTACTGTACATCCTTCGTTACCTCCCCATCAGCCACTCAGCTCCTCAGGTGGCCCACCCTGACTCTTAGTCACTAACATCCTGCTTACAGAAGAACGCCCATGTGTCTGACAGAACTGACTGTGTGCCTCCTATATTTCCTGCTACATATTTTTAAGAAATCTCACTATTATTCCTCCATTAGTACCTCAAATCCATTCCAGTATGGAGCTTGAAGAGGTACAAACCATACCGGGAATGATTGGATTACTGGATTAACAGCATCCTGTTTAAATGACTCTTCAAAAGTATTTCTGTAGTGTATGTATATTATCTCAAAAGGGAATTTTCTTTCCATTCTATTTTCCTCTCCTGGTCGTCCTCTGCCGCTAGTGCTCTCAATCATTCTTTTTCACCGAAAATGTATTTCCAGGCTGAGCGGCCAGTTCATTAAATGAAGAAGTCGAGAATGTCTCTGTCTATGTGGATAGTGCGGTAGGAGAAGACAGTAACGCTTCACTTCACTAATGTCCTATCAAACTGACAAACTGTCATCCACAATCCACCAGCGCGATTACATCACCATTCACTTATTAGTTAGGTTGGCCCATTCTCTGACTCTGCAGTGGGTAGACAGAATGGCTTGTAATGGTTCAGGAACAGGGATCTCAAGGATAGAACGACCTAAACATTCCCAACCAGATAGAAATATATTGTGTAGAATGGACACAGTGTTCTAACATGCAGAAATAATGTAGAGTTAGTGTTCTAACATGCGGTATGAAATAAGACTGCTCTCTTTCTAACATGCTGCAGAGTAGAATGGCCGTTCAGTCGGATCATGTGGAACTGGTTTAAACAGTTCCCCCTGGGTTGTGGGAATAGAGATTTCACAGTACACCTAAAAATATATATTTTATATTTAACCTTTATTTATCCAGTAAGTCTCATTGAGGACAGAATATGTCTTTCACAAAGGAGTGCTGTAATTCCAATTTGACTGGATTCAGACAAAAGCACTTTCAGACAATTGATATACACCTGATGAAGGATCCTGTCTCTGTACGGACTGTGTAGGTTCCTGTCTCTGAGCTGTTTTGTAAAATCTGATCTTCTAAGGGGGCAGGTTCTGCCCCAATCAGCACTCTGATAGCATTTCCATCCAAAGGTCTGGAATCACTGAGAGGAACATTACCAAGTTCAAGCTCATTCTCTCCTGATGGGCCCTTTTCTGCTCCATTAAATCAATGCCATCCATCATAAGCCTTTTAGTCCATACGGTATCCTTGTATACTGTAACACTCAGCAGTACTCTCTATTATTCCTGAAAAAGTAGAGTTACACAGGTTTTGGAAGGTCAACTCGGTTTGGCATTTTCTAATTTTGAGGTACCCATATTGAATGGGTAGGTTATTGTAAAGAACGGAATTCATCCAAATAAAGGAGAACGATAAAACAATATAGATTAGGGAGGAGCTCTGTCGATCTGTGCTAAAGCGGTAAAGGCAGATATGTGAGGATTAGTTTGAGGGGGCATATTGTTAATACCTGGCTGAGAGCCCCTGGGCGTGGGCGCCTGGTGGGTGAAGTGAGGTGCAGCAAGGTGTGGAAACCCTCTTAATTACACAGCTCACACAGTCCAAATACTGCTACTTAACCTCACCACAGCTAAATCAATACAGGAAGCTTACGTCAAAGCTCAGTGACTATAGACAACAGGAGAAATATATGTAGACTGACGTCCGATGAGACCTGCAAATTACATTCAATCAGCTAGCCCATATCAATGAAAATCCCTTCAGACCTCACATTAGAAGAAATACGATTTTTAAAGCTTTCAAGCGGATTATCTCGTACTTTAGAGTTTTTCAATGTACATGTTGCACATGGAAAGTATAGGGTTGTACTTTTTGCTCAGGCAAAAGCTTTGTGTGAATTATAGACACCCCTGACCACATTCTTAGACTTGCAACTAATGACAAGTGGTGTCATGTTCCTGAGAGGCCTGGCTCTTCATCCGTTTAGCTCAGATCCTACTAATCCCAGAACACCCCTCCTATCCCCTCCTCTCCCTGCATGAACACCAGGTGGGTTGCTAGGCAGCATATATTACAGTACGGTCTGTAGCTATCAAAGGACTAAACAGAGATGTTATAATGCTGTATTACCACATACAGCATGCACACTATTAGATATCATGTTATAATGCCGTATTTCTGTTCGTAGCTATAAGACAAGTGGATACAAATGTTATAATGCTGTATTACTGACTAGTATGAATAATTCATTAAACTTTTTATTTATTATTCTTTTTTTTTTTATAATTTAACAGATGCTATTACTGAGAGTGACATACATCAGCAATTAAGGTTAAGCACCTCACTGAAGAGCACAACAACAGATTTTTAATCTTGTCAGATCTGAGAATTCTAACAAGATTATCTGCTGCTCTGTCACATAATTACACTAACCGCATGCTATACAGTGTATAGAAAGTATCAGCTTGTAGGCTAACAGAACCATTACATACCCATAGGTTTCCACTTCAAACCCAAGCAATTTGCTATTTCTTTGTCCCAGTTGGAGAAATTCATTAGGAGGTCATGAATACAATAACATGTTCCACTACATGAGTAAGTATATCATGAAAAGGTTTTAGTACTTCGCTGAACTCACTCCTTGATTCCCCTCTATTTCTCACCACTTTTCCGTCCAATAAATCGTTAAATGCCTGAATAGAATATCAACAGGTTGAGAGGATTTTATTTTGCACCTTGTGTGGACAGAGAAAGAAAAAAAGAGAAAGGCGGAGAGAAAAAAAACTGAGCTGGAGATGGAGGACAGTGAGAGGGAGGACAGGGAAATGGAAAACAAGAGGTGAGCGACAGAATGGAGAGAACGACAGAGAAGAGCAATAAAGAGACGGTTCCCACAGCCTGAACCTAATCCCCAGGACGCAGGAAGTCAGCAGGACACACTTCCTGTCCAGACAAGCCTATTAGTCAGCAACAAAACAGCCATGGTCGAATGTTTCAGGCAATCTCTCACCTTAGTGCTAATGACCAGCCTGTAACTATCTTTACCTCGTTGTTACTCCCTGTCTGTCTGCCTGTCTGACGGTCTGTTTGTCAATTGCAAAGATGCTCATCGCCAACCATAGTTAACTGTAGAGAAGATAACAAACAACGTCGACTAAGACTTCTGACAGAATAATTGATAATGTTTGGATTCCGGCTGATTTCCCCTGGGGCGGAACATTTTCTAGGGGGACATCTTCAAAATCCATGCCCCTGTACACAGGAGAGTAACACCAAAGAAATCATGCATTCAACAGACCCAAGCCACCATCAGGGGATGGATCAAAATGTTGGAGCTACACACATAAACTGGCAAAACACTGCATTACCAGCCTAAGAGGATAATGGCTGAAGAAGATGACCAAGAGAGGGACTATGAGGTGCCTGTACGGAAATGTCAGTAGGCAAACATACTACTAAGTGACACATACTAAGATTAGTGCCGCATTGGGAAAGGCAATGACTTTTTCAAATTGCCTAACTAAAAATTAAACACTACTGCGTGAGTGTGTGCGCGAGTGTTTCTGAACAATTCCGCTCCCAAGACTACTTCTTCTCTCGCCATAGCTAAACAGGTCAGGACAACTGTTTGGACCATTTAGTGCGCACTTAAGTCTCTCCTCCCCTTATCTCGGTCCCTTTCCACTCCCCATGCCACGGAGCATTAAAAAGCTTTAGATCAGAGTTCCAGGGGGACCGAGCATTTTGTTCCACATTATTTTCTCTCTGTCAACAGTCCACCACTTGTGTGATAACTGACCCGCCCAGTGTGAACTGGCTTCTCTCCCTCGGACCAGGAATCTAAAGTAGCCTCCTACAATGAGACCAAAGAGAAAGAACTTTCTCCGGGACACTCACACTCATTCTCCTCCTGTCTCTATCACCGACGCTCCTCAATCGTACCATCTGTTCTCTCAATATCTCTTTCTGTGTCTGTCTCTCCCACCCATCAAAGGTGATGTGGTGTAATAACATATAGAGAGTGTAGTAAAGGCCTGTGGGTTAAGGTTTGTGGCTAATCACCATGACGTCACCGATTTGCCATTGTTGACTGCCTGTCCGTCATCCATCACCGGAGCAAGGCTGTGTGTGTCCGCGTGGGGAATCAGAGCCCCAGTCTGTCTTTCAGAGCATTTGTTTGCTAATGAACACAACAGGCACAGCCTTCAGAGGTGACGAGTTCCATTCTAGCGGACTAGTTCATTGAGGTTTGGTACAGTTAAGCTGGGAACCAACAACAACATGTTACTGAGGTGTTCAAACTCCATGTGAAACATTAGTCATTGATGCACCAAGACAATGAAGTAATATAGGTGTTTCGAACAATGCAGATCTGCAAGCAATAATCTTGCAATAAGCTATGTCTTAAATCCAAGGAGACTTATTTTTAAGTGTGTTCTTGCCAGCTAACCACCAGCATTTGACCCAAGAGCGCCACACTATTTCTGCATTGTTCAGAGACTGAATATAGTAGGTAATGTGTCCATAAGCTTATCCACATGCCTTGGAACCCATGGGCTCATGTGAGCAGAGCCCTGGAGTAATGCCAATAACACATCATTTTCCTAGATAACCAATATGTTACTGTAAACTACTGATTTCACCTGCTGCAAATCAGTCCTAAGTCTTACGTTCTTTGCCACAAAGTTAGATTGTCATAAGCTTTAATATGTTCTTAACTGGCGGTCATATAAACATAAGGGCTGATTGTTTGTCTTATGCAAACTCACGAATCACATTTGGTTTATATATTGTCC
Organism: Esox lucius; assembly: GCF_011004845.1. Taxonomy (NCBI): domain Eukaryota; kingdom Metazoa; phylum Chordata; class Actinopteri; order Esociformes; family Esocidae; genus Esox; species Esox lucius. The sequence goes on from NC_047590.1 coordinate 12,279,362, forward strand.
GGTCGTTTATGGTATATATCACGCGAATCGATAAACCTTCTCTGCAGACTGACACGCACTCACGTACAAAACATTATCTATTCTATGAATTAGCTATGAGTTGACATTGATCCTGTGTTAATACTGTTTTTTTCACATTCCAAAACATTTGGACGACAGACTCAATTTGGAAAATTATTTTGTCAGCAACAACAATACATACGCAGACTTTAAGAACCAATTGGATTCCAAGAAAGTATTTCAGTGCTTGTAGCCTACTTACCCATCTTGTGATGAAGTTCCGAATAGTGCTAAAATTCATTCTTTAACAGGTTCAAGCTGCTCCAAGTTTTTTGTTTTTTTGTTTAGCGTCTTCTTTAATCTTCTGACGCTAGCTATTTTTTATTTCTGCTCTATACTCCATGATCTTCGGACTGGCCACTTTTTATTGTCCGGGTGCGACTATTGTAATTCTATCCTATCAGTAATCTATTGGGCAATCGGAAAGGTAAGGCTCAAATACGCACGCGCTTTCATAGTTTTGGTCTCATTCATATGCGGAATTGTTATTATTCCGAAACCAGTGCAGTCTTCTTTTCCCCTAATGTTACAAAAGCACAGACGCCTACTTATTTATGGTCAAAGTCAACGCCGTCTTTTTCCTCTCCTGTCCTCCTTTCCCTCACCTTCCTCGCGCCTGTAATCTTCTTGGCTCTCGGCTGTGGGCAAATGAGTTTTTCTTTCATCATACGTCACGGGGAGCCGTAAGCGCTTGCGCAGGCTACTGTCACAAAATTGCCCACGGGAATTTATCAGTTTCGTACAGACATGCCTTGCTCAGCACAATAAGTGTAGTAATTCACTTAACTGTTGCTTTCGCTAAGAGTTAGAAGTCACTGAAAGGACACATTCCCAATAAATGCATGACAACATCTATGACAAAGTTTTGAATGATGAAATCGTATTAACATAACTGTGTGCCTTTGTGTGTGTCTGTGTGTGTTGTGCGTTAAGATTTCTGACCTGCAACCATTGGATCACAATATTTTAATTAGATCAAATTACTAATTAATTAATTTCCGTTAACAAAGGTAAATAATAATAATACCATCACATTCGGTGTTGTGTTTTTTTTTTATATAACGGTTGAGAATGAGTTTAATTAACATTTTAGATAGTTTATTTAACTTTTAATTTACTTGCTTTGGCAATGTAAGTATATGCTTCCCAATATAACAAAAATCTATGAAATTAATTTAAAATTTAAGCAAAAAAAAAAAGAAAAATGAATGAAACAAAATGTTCAGATATGGTGCTGGGCCAAGGAAACAGATGACCACTGCTGCTCTTTAAAAATATAATTCGTTCATTCAGACAATAGCCCAACAAACACACCAGCTGCAGAGCAAACACACTAGCTGAAAGTCTTTCCAAAAAAAGTTGACATATAAAACTAAACACCGCTGCCTGTTACTGGGGGTCAATGAAGTTAGGGAGCTGTCCACTTTCTTGGTTCTGAAATACAAAAATGCAGAATATCGTTCGATTAAGCTGTATTTTTTTATTAACTCACATTAAATAATTTAAAGGCAATACAGAACATGCTCATATTAAAAGAATATCAGCTAGCTACTGCAACATCCCCGCGTAAGCATGGTTGAAGCTAGGAACTAGAAACATCGGAACCTTCGGCGTCATTGAATTGTTTTAGAGGGCAATATTTTCATACAGTGGCCCATCTCTGCTTTTTGCTAGTAGCAACGCCTCCACTGAGGACGCTTTCGGCGGGTTCTGTTAAAATGGCTGTTGCTGCCAGTGGAAACCCAGGACAAGAACAGTCGTAGCGGGTACCAGTACAATTACAGCCGGTATCTAATATAGCTAAGATAAAGAGAACACCTCAACGTAATGGCTACCATAGATCAAAAGTCACCAAATGTCCTTCTTCAAAGTCTCTGCTGCAGGATCACTGGGAAAAGCGAAGGTATCTATATTGTAGCTATGCTAGTTAAGGTTAGCTAGCCCAGGCGCGGTTCTGTGTTGGCTACCTTGGCTAGTTAGTTAGCTGAATAGTGTTAAGGGTAGCTAAATTAATCATGGTGCTGTTAAAATAGCTTCATGCCATTGGTCCTCTGGTCATCTTTCTAAGGTAACTAGCTAAGTTCGCTACAGTACGTAGCTACCTTGGTAACTACATGTAGTGTATCATTAGCTGCACAGCTAAATACTGTAGATATCTAACTTTACTGAACGGTTGTGACAGCCCACGCATTAAGCCAAGTTAATTATCGTCAAAACTAACTGTATAGTTAGTTACCTAGCCATATAAAACATGGTAACTACTTACAATAGTCTGTATAGGCCCCAGCTAACTGTTGCTAACCAGCTAGTTAGCTTGCTTCTGCTTATCCCTTAGTTTAAGTGATGCTGTAGTACAGCAGGCTTTAGACCTAACAAGACATATGAGGCTTTACTTAACAAATGACAGTTGCATGTATCAAACTAGTTAGCCAAGCTGGAAAAGTTAGTCATAGGAGTTACATTAATGTTAGCAACTTGCTAGCTACCTTTTATAGCAAACTGTAAATAGGTTTTGGGTGTGCTGCTGTTAAAATTAACGTAACGTAGCCAGTTAGCTTACTAACGCTTGACAACTGTTGTGTATTTTATTTCTACAACGCCTTGTTCAAGTTACCAGCTGGGGATGAAAAGATAGCTTGGCCTGCCAGTCAGAATGTACTAATCAGTACAGTATTTAAATGGTAGTGACGTATCAGAACAGCAAATATTCAACGCTCAACAATATTTCAGTGCAACCAATTTTACATTTCAGCTGAAGTAGCTCACCAGTTCCAGTATGCAGTTAGAGTCATTGGGAGTAACTATGCTCCCACCATTGAGAGGGATGAGTTCCTAGTGTCTGAGAAGATCAAAAAAGAATGTGAGTGACCTTCAGACTTTTTTTCCCCACTGGACAGGTTTGCTGAATGTATCTTCCTATAATGCCTTCTGAATAGTTGAAAGGGGCATTTGCGCACTACTGCTTTTGAACTGAGTTACAAACATTAATCTGTCCTAAATGTATGCTTTTTGTATTTTATTTCCCTGTAGAACCTTTCTGTCTCTCATTAGAGGTGACAGTATTGCAGATTTTTCAATACATAAATACATTTGTCAGGAGCCTCTACAATAGTAAATCTCAATAGATTGATTTTGTGGTCAGACTACCTCTACTAATGCACATGTATCGATTGCAAATTATAGTAAAGACAAAAATAACAGCACTTAGCCCTGTGTACAAGAGAGATGTACCCCTTAATTAACTTGTTTTTGGAATCGGTCTATGTCTGTTTATTTGAGTGGATTTCGTTAGCCCAAGTTGGCTGGGTTTTAAATGGGTTTCTTCTGGTCCCAGTGCTGAAGCAGAGGAGAGAGGGTGATGCAGCCCTGTTCTCTGAGCTCCACAGGAAACTCCAGACTCAGGTCAGCCTTATGTTCTGTTAACCCTGATGCGTATTCTTATGGCTTGGAGGAATTGCGTAGGGAACCCATTGGCAATGCGTGTTGTGCTTTCCATTACCAGGGGGTTCTGAAACAAAGGTGGTCCGTCTTATACCTTTTGCTCAGTCTCTGTGAAGACCCCAGGAAACCATCCAGAGTGGGTATACCTATCATTATAAATACTGACCATAACCATATACAGGAATAGGAAACATTACAGTCCTACAGGCTACATCATCGTAAACAGTTATTCCACTGCAGCCATGTTAGCACCTTTAGCATTGAATGTCGTATGTAATGCTGGCTTTGCTATTCGGGAACATTTGATTATTGAATTGATTCGTTGATGGTGTCATGTGCCGTTGCTAGGTGGGCAACTACGGGGCACTCTTTGCCCAGGCCTTGCCCCGGGACGCCCACTCCACCCCGTTCTACTGCACTCGGCCCCAGAGCCTGCCTCTCAGCTACCCCGAGCGCTTGGGGCCCGGGGCCGCTCAGATCTCCACCAGCATGGGCACCAGTGGCATCAGCAGCCTGGGAGTGTACTCACTGAACGGGCCCACGCCCACACCTCAGTCCCTGCTGGCCGGGTAAGACCATTTGACGAGACTCTGGTGATGTTCTTTAGAACCTGAAGGGATCTTAAATCAGGAGAACCCCTTTGGGGGGGGGAAACATTCTTTGCACCCATCTATTTCAGCAGGACATTTTCATTCCATTGTGAGCATCAATTATGAATGTCTTTCTCCACAAACCCACCAGCACTTATGTATTATTAGTCTGGCTATTCTCTTCTGTTGCCGGTAAGTAGGCCTATTTCAGTAGTGGGAGGTTACATCATTAACACTATAAAAGTCATTTGGAGCCGAGGCTTTGCTTCAGTGTCAAGACTCTGAAGCCATTCTCTGTGGTTTACAACAGAGAGGCGAGAGCCCCTCATTACCAGGCTATTAGCACTGTCCCCAGGCGTTAGTAATGGGCCTACAGGACAGTTGGAATTGCGAGAACAAGTGTAGGGGAAGATGTTGGGATGTCGACGCGGACGGAACACATCTGAACTTACATATGTGTTGGTCTGCATGTATTTCTTGTTAGAACCAGAGGTTCTTACTCAAAAAGTGATTCCGTGTAAATATATAAAAAAAAATATTTAGCCAGGTAAGCACGTTGAGAACAGTTTCTCATTTAAGAAACATTTAGCATAGTGAACACTTTGACAGTCCTCACATAATAAAAAAATAAATAAAAATAATAATAATTGTTATTTAGACCTGAGTTTAACATTAGGGTTATACTTAGTTTTAGGGTTACAATTGGGGTTAGTGGTTAAGGTTAGGATTAGGGTTTTTCGGGTTATGTTAGGGTCTGTTTCAGGTTTTGGTATTACAAGGAAAAAAATATTGTCCTTGCAAATATAGTAAAAGGAGTGGATGTGTTTTGTCCAGGCACCAACCCCAGTCAGCAGGGCAGCAGCTGGGCTCTCGGCTTGCGTGGGCTCTCCCCACCACTCCCAACGCCTCAACCCTGGCACCTACCTCACGGGCCCCTCTGGGCCCCCCAGCCCTGTCCAACCGAGCCCCCAGACCTCGTCGTGATGGGGACCCCACCTGTGAGTTGTCTTGTGTATGAAACCTCGTTTGGAAATGCTTGACAATTATTGTTCATCTTGTAAGTATGCTATTGAGCTATTCTCTGTCTGTAATATGGTTTCAGTAAAAGTAGGGAAACATTTTTAAAAACATGAATGTATTATACAATTTTTTTTATTGTATTGATCCTGGGAATTTCCATCTGCATTGCTTTAAGAATGTTTGTTTTTATAATGTTATAGAATAAACAGAAATCAATCGATTGTTTGGCAGGGTGTGTGTACTGGCAGGTTGCTCTCCACACACTTAACACTCAATATTAAACAGATTATTTCTGAGGGAAATGTCTGCAATGACATGTTTATGTTCTGCAATGAACATTACCCTCCGATAATACCGTAATTTCCTCCACATCTAGTGCTCCCCTGGTATTTAAGATCTAATTTGCTGTGCTGATCGGGTTTGGGTTCACGAAAAAACATGGAATGGAGAAAGAACTTTAATGCCCCTGACAATACATTTTAGTGCTTTTTATGAATTCATCTTTTTTTGGTCTCCAGCCGAGGTTGGCGAGGGGGCGCTGGTCAGAGACATCCTGTATGTTTTCCAGGGAATTGATGGCAAGTTCATTAAGATGAGCAACACTGAGAACTGCTACAAGATCGACTCCAAGGTGACTTCAGCACTCACTCGTACATGACCAGGGTCCATGCCTTGGTAGCTATTTGTGCCACTTCATGCAGGAAATGTTTCCCTGACAAATGCAAAAACAGAGAACCGACTATATAAGCAGTTTGACCTTAACTACCTTTTTTACAAGGTTATTTGTGAGAATTGGTCGACAGTGTATTTAAATAGTGCTGTACCTCCATCTGTTTTTGCCAGGGCCTTTATTGACTGACTCCTCTGTTTTGGCTGCTGCGAAACTCCTGACCGAGTGGCAGCGTTTCAAACTCGGCTGTAGTGCTCCTGACATCGAGGCTGATCTATTGCAAGAGAAAAAAAAAAGATCTACAGATCAATAGTTGGCTATTTGGCCTGGCATCCCTTTTTAAACGGGGATAAATAGGATGTGGCTTTCTTTCTCATATTTCTACAAATGACGGTTGTCTCTCTGTTTTAGCGACGTGTCTCCTCAATGTAAAGTGTATAGCTGTCTGTGCACTAGTCTGGGAACAACACTCACTCCAAATGTTGCCGTCAAAGGCGATTCCTTAGGCTTTCTCGAAATAAATCTAGGACTGTTTCTGGAATTATAAATTCCAGATAAATGTAACATTATTGCAGACAAGTTGGTTCGTTTATTATTCCATCTAAAGGCCTGGTCAGCACAGACCGACCGCTTACAGTTTAGGCTCCAGGCTTCTTGCCAAAAGACTTCAAGCTTTCACAACCATGTCTGCCGTTCTGACTACCTGTTTAAAAGGCTCATTGAATTCTTAACAACCCGGCGTGTAAGTGATGAAACGAGAATTTAAAGGCTCTTCCGATTTAGCTTTGGCTTTTATAATAGGTGTTTCTAAAATGAAGGACAGAGATGTAATTCAAGGTACATCAGCAGTTGTAACCCACCCCACCCCCCGTCTTCATATGACCCATTCAGTGTCAGTGTGCCTGTGTGCATAGGTCATACCGTATGATATGTCCTTGTTTGCCCCCCCCCCCAGGTGGCAGTCTGTAAGTCTCTGAGGGACACCAGCAGCCGATTGGCCGAGCTGGGCTGGCTGCACAACAAGATCAGGAAGTACACAGACTCGCGCAGCCTGGACCGTGCCTTCGGACTGGTGGGACAGAGCTTCTGTGCCTCGCTGCATCAGGAGCTCAAGGAGTACTACAGACTACTGTCGGTGCTGCACTCGCAGGTAACAGACACACGTTCAGCCCGCTGCACCAGCTCCCCCGAGGGAATATTCCGGGTTCTTCAAGCTATACGGCCTGTGTTCTTGTTTCAGCTGCAGGTGGAGGAGGATCAGGGGGTGAATCTGGGAGTGGAGAGCAGCCTGACCTTAAGGCGCCTACTGGTCTGGACCTACGACCCCAAGGTCCGCCTCAAAACCCTGGCCGCGCTCGTCGACTTCTGCCAAGGTCTGTCTGGCGGTCTCCCCGGGTAGGGACGGGGGATGTTTAGGTGTCCTGGTCCGGTTGAGTGACTGTGCGCGTGCGTGCGCGTGTGTGTGCAGGGAGGAAGGGAGGTGAGTTGGCATCAGCAGTCCATGCTTATGGGAAGACTGGAGACCCTCAGATGAGAGCTCTGGTGCAGCACATCCTCAGCCTGGTGTCCCACCCCATCCTCAACTTCCTGTACCGCTGGATCTACGACGGAGAGCTGGAGGACACCTACCATGAGGTCACACACACACACACACCCCCGTACAATAGATTATAACACACACACTCGCGCCATACAGTATAACACATTTATTAGATTCTCCGAGTCCAGCCGTCGGTTCGTTCCCATTACGGAGAGGGAGGGGCTGAGGAGAGGGGGGGGGTGTTCCGAGCGCCTCCCGGATGAGGACGGATGAGAGGACAGTAATGGAGAACTGAGTGATGGTCGTCTCTCCTCTCCCCGTCTCTGTCCGGGGCCCGCATCCATCTCCCTGTCCTCTGCCGCCGCCGTACAGTGGAAGACCGTCAATCTACTGCTAATGCACAGGTCTACTGCTCAATGACCCTCTCAGGGCCCACCTGGTACTCTGTGCTGACCACGCGGGTGCCGAGACCAGCAGAGTTGTTGCCGGCCTTCAAAACGAACCACTGCGCTATTTTCAGAAGGGCCCCACTTTATTTAAGGCCAGTGTATTGACCCGGCCCGTAGCAGGGCTAAATGAAAGCAGTGGAGACATTCCTTTCCCAGCACAGGAAAATGAGGCGAGGGTTCTGCAGCTTACAGGCACTTCTGTCAAATAACCAGGAAGTTATGTTAGACCTTGAACAGTCCTCACGTCCTCTGGCTTATACGCAACGGCTGGAACTGAAAGACAAGGATGGCAGAGGATTTAACGGGCTACTTCACCCTGGGAATCTGGTTTCTCTTCATCCCTATGCATTTTGGCTTGAAGTTGTATCGCTCAAAGAAGATCATGAGCAGTTCCATTTCACTTTTTTATGATGGTAGTGGTGATGATGATGACGATGATGATGATGATGGTGATTCTTCTCCCTTGTAGTTCTTTGTGGCGTCTGACCCCACAGTGAAGACTGACAGACTTTGGCATGACAAGTACTCACTGAGGAAGTCCATGATCCCCACCTTCATCACCATGGACCAGGCCCGCAAGGTTCCCACACACTTACTGAATTATCCATTTAATCTTAACCTTAAGTCCGACTTCAACCTCAACCTAACACTAACACTTTGCCCTAAGCTTAAAGCTTAAGCCCAAAAATTGCCTTTTTCAAATTGGGGACAGAATTTTTTTTTTTTATGATTTATCACTGTTTGGTGAAACAGTCCCCTTTTATATAGTTAAGTCAGGAACACCAATAATTTTATCTTCAAATTAAAGACTGAAGTACTTTGCGTTCTGTTGTCTCTCTCTCTCTCTCTCTGTAGGTTCTTCTGATCGGAAAGTCCATTAACTTCCTACATCAGGTGTGCCATGACAGAACCTCGCCTGGGAAAATCCTCCCCGCCGCCAAGTCCGTAGATTCCCCGAAAGATGGTACGCTTTCTGCACCCTCCCCAACCACAACACCATGAAAGAGGCTTTGTCAGTGCCTAACTCGAGACAGCATTGGTGTTTGATATGTTTAAGTGTGGCTGTCAGGCCAACATACCATGGCTTAGACTGGTTCTCAGGCACAGCGCATCGCAGAGTCATCTGATCACCGACGCAGTTAGAACAATACAAATACATGTTCCGTCACAGCTGTGCTGTATGGTTTCATAAAGCACGGCTCTCAGCCAATCGTCACTCAGAGTTCGAGCCGCCCGGCTAATAGTTTGACACTTTGATATCCCTTCAGTGGGAGGAGGCCGGGTCTTCCCATTAAAGCGAGAAGCCTTCCTCATGGCCAAACGAGCGTTGTGTGTAGGAAGGAGGAGGGCAGGGGTGCATTGATCTGTTGGAGATGTTCCTCCGCCGTATCGACGCTCTGGAGTCGCTTTCCTCTCGGCCTCTGATCAATACTCTTACCCATCATTCCATAGTGTCGTCCATGAGGCCCCTGACAGCTGACGAGACGGAAGGAGATGGGTATTTTTACCTTCAACATCCTAGATTTCCCTTTATGTTGCACTACTTTAGATCAGTCTGAAGGGGCCTATAAGTAGCGCTGTAATGGGAAAAGCTTGTTGTTCAGCCTGCCGTCTCTGTCACGAGTTATAGATCCTTTCTGGAGACCGTAAAAAGTTCAGTTACAGTCACGTTTTGCCTTCCGTTCACCCCTTGAACAAACCCGATTTAATTACTGGCTACAACTGGGAGAGTGTGTACCTGAACTGACAAGGCCCCCACGCTCCACATGAACCCCCTGTTTCCCCAGCCGCGGAGCTGTTATCCGACCTGGAGGGGGCATTCCAGGGGAAGATAGACGCGGCCTACTTTGAGACGAGCAAGTACCTGCTGAACGTCCTCAACCAGAACTATCTCCTGCTAGAGCACCTGCAGGCCATGAGACGGTACCTTCTGCTGGGACAGGGGGACTTCATACGCCACCTGATGGACCTGCTCAAGTCAGTTAACCGGCGACGCACGCGCACGGACGGACGAGTACGCACGCACGGCACACTGATGTATCTTGCTTCTGTCCCCTTTAGACCAGAGCTGGCCCGCCCAGCTACCACGCTGTACCAGCACAACCTGACGGGCATCCTGGAGACGGCGGTGAGGGCCACCAACGCCCAGTACGACAACGCCGAGATCCTCAAGAGGTTGGACGTCCGCCTGCTGGAGGTACGCCGCTAGGCTTTAGGTTCTAACCCCAGCCCCGAGACGGTGTCGGCCCTCAGAGCTAAAGCCTTACTTGTCTTCTCCCCTGGGCTCCTCTAGGTGTCTCCCGGGGACACAGGCTGGGACGTCTTCAGTCTGGACTACCACGTAGAGGGGCCTATCGCAACGGTAACGACACCCCGACCACACACACACACACCCTGTCTTCTTGTCGCGTTGTCTCTGTCTCCTTCAAAATCGACAACAGTGTCTGGGTCCCAAGAGCCACATAGGGAGCGCTCCATTTGAGTCCTATAGCCCCAGGGCCAATAGGGGCCACTACTGTTTACCAAAGCCCTGTCAACCCCATTATAGTATCCAGGGGGCGGTGTTTGAGGCCCACCCTACTTACCTGTTATAGTATCCAGGGGGTGGTGTTAGAGGCCCACATTGCTTCCTTTGGGTTCATTTATTATTACATGTTGGGATTTGTGCTGATGTTTCACGGTCCACTGCAGAATCTCAGTACCTGAAGGCAAATGCCAGCTGGTTGGTGGGTTGGGCCAAACAAAACATCTCTCTGTCTCCTTTTGCTTTTCTCTCTTTCTTCTCTCTGTCTGTCGCGGGCTGTGTCAGGTGTTCACACGGGAGTGCATGAACCACTATCTGCGGGTGTTCAACTTCCTGTGGCGGGCCAAGCGCATGGAGTACATCCTCACAGACATCTGGAAGGGACAGATGTGCAACGCCAAGCTGCTCAAGAGCATGCCAGGTGAGGGCACACACACAACACTGTAGTTACCCCTCCTGGCCAGCAGAGGGAGACATGCTACAGAGCTGTTAGAGTCTACCCTGGTGACATGTCTGATGTTGTTGCAGAGCTGTCTGGCGTGCTACACCAGTGTCACATCCTGGCCTCTGAGATGGTCCACTTCATCCACCAGATGCAGTATTACATCACCTTTGAGGTCAGAGTTGGTACCTTTCATTCACTAGAGAGAACAGGGTCGAGCCATCCACTCCTTCGTTCTCTGTGGCTTTCAGCCCTTAGCCATCTCCTGCACTTCTCTCAAACTTTCTGTGCGCGTGCGCGCAGGTGCTGGAGTGTTGCTGCGACGAGCTTTGGAACAAGGTGGAGAAGGCCCAGGACCTAGATCACATCATCGCTGCCCACGAGGAGTTCCTGGACTCTGTCATCTCCCGTTGCCTACTGGACAGCAACAGCAGGGTGGGTCACGGGCGGACGCACACTGACGCACGGACACACACGCCCTTTAACAAACTCATGTCGACGTGTTCTCCTTGCCCTGTCTCCAGTCGCTGTTGAACCAGCTGAGGGCCATCTTCGACCAGATCATCGAGTTCCAGAATGCCCAGGACTCTCTGTACCGCTCCGCCCTGGAGGAGCTCACGTTGAGGCTGCAGTTTGAGGAGCGCAAGAAGCAGAAGGATGCTGAGGTATGGTGGCCAAGGCCTGAAGGGATCGCTTTGGCCGCCAGAGAGGGCGAAGTCTTTTCAAGTAGGGATGTTACCAGTTATTTGGCTAGCCACTGAAAATACATTTAACTGGTCAAGAGTATTTGTTGCTAAGTTAATTTGCATACTATAGTAGAGTAAAAGTTACAGCCGGTGTAACACATGCTTTGAAAGACCAGTCACCAGACATATATTACATATATACCTCAAGTCTCTCGATGTTGTGGGGCTGTCTTGGTTGACACGCCTGTGCAACATCGCGTGGGGGTTGGGGACAGTGCCTCTGGGATGGCAGACCGGGGTGGTGGTCCCTCTTTTTAAGAAGGGGGACCGGAGCGTGTGTTCCAACTATAGGGGGATCACACTTGTCAGCCTCCCCGGGAAAGTCTATGCCAGGGTACTGGAGAGGAGAATACGGCCGATAGTAGAACCTCGGATTCAGGAGGAACAGTGTGGTTTTCGTCCGGGCCGTGGAACACTGGACCAGCTCTATACCCTCTACGGGGTGCTGGAGGGTTCATGGGAGTTTGCCCAACCAATCCACATGTGTTTTGTGGATTTGGAGAAGGCATTCGACTGTGTCCCTCGCGGCATCCTGTGGAGAGTGCTTCGGGAATATGGGGTCCTGGGTCCTTTGCTAAGGGCTGTCAGGTCCCTGTACGACCAAAGCAGGAGCTTGGTCCGCATTGCCGCCAGTAAGTCAGACTTGTTCCCAGTGCATGTTGGACTCCGGCAGGGCTGCCCTTTGTCGCCGGTTCTGTTCGTAATTTTTTATGGACAGAATTTCTAGGCGCAGCCAGGGGCCGGAGGGTGTCAGGTTTGGGGACCACACGATTTCGTCTCTGCTCTTTGCGGATGATGTTGTCGTGTTGGCCCCTTCAAGCCAGGACCTTCAGCATGCACTGGGACGGTTTGCAGCCGAGTGTGAAGCGGTGGGGATGAGAATCCCTACCTCCAAATCCGAGGCCATGGTCCTCAGTCGGAAAAGGGTGGCTTGCCCACTTCAGGTTGGTGGAGAGTGCCTGCCTCAAGTGGAGGAGTTTAAGTATCTAGGGGTCTTGTTCACGAGTGAGGGAAGGATGGAATGGGAGATTAACAGACGGATCGGTGCAGCTTCTGCAGTAATGCGGTCGATGTATCGGTCTGTCGTGGTGAAGATTTACCGGTCAATCTACGTTCCTACTCTCACCTATGGTCATGAGCTTTGGGTCATGACCGAAAGGACAAGATCCCGGATACAGGCGGCCGAAATGAGTTTTCTCCGCAGGGTGGCTGGGTGATCCCTTAGGGGGAGAAGCTCAGAGTAGAGCCGCTGCTCCTCCACATCAAGAGGGGTCAGCTGAGATGGCTTGGGCATCTGTTTCAGATGCCTCTGGAACACCTTCCGGAGGAGACCCCGGGGAAGACCTAGCTGGAGGGACTATGTCTCCCGGCTGGCCTGGGAACGCCTCGGTGTCCCCCCGGAAGAGCTGGAGGAAGTTTTTAGGGAGAGTGAAGTCTGGGCATCCCTGCTTAGACTGCTGCCCCCGCGACCCGGCCCCGGATAAGCGGAAGAAAAGGATGATGATGAGATTATAGATTTTTGATGGCTTGTACAGTATTTCCCAACTCTTAATTGCGTCACGGCTCTCATTTCTGCTCTGGTGTACCTAGGCAATGTTTCAGTTTTTCTTTCATGGTGGGCAAGCCTTCAGTATATCACCCACCACTGTGCAGTGAGCTGGAGGCAGTAGGCTACGCGGTTTGAATACCTACCTAGTTGTTTGAAAGCTGAACGTTTGACTTTGTCTCTTGTTGCTTTGAGAAGGCAGTTAGTTGCTGGTGACACAACAGCGTTGTGAAGCTAGCATTTTCTCCTTTTCTATTGGATTTAATATCAACTGTCTTTCATTGTCCAGAAGCCGAAAGCACAGTCATTATCAGCCTGTGCTAGTATTAGCATGTTTTCGGATGGAATGTTCTTTCCATCACATATGGAACTGCTCTCCTCGAGTGCGCTGTTAAGAGCAGTACGTTCATGTGGGTTGATTTTTGGCAAATGTATTAAAAAAACTTTTAGGTTATTACGGCATGTGTCAGTAGAGGGGTTGATTACTCCATATTTTAACCTTTTGACAGTTAAGAAGATGCCTTGCTGTCAAATGTTTTAATTATCTCCTTAAAAAAACATCCTTGTACACATGCATATTACTTTCTGCTACTCACATCATTTTTATTTGGGTCGATTAAACTCTACAGAAATGTGCATTACGTATTTTTTTTTTCTTATTTTTCTTCTTCTTTGTAAGTGCCTCCGAGTCCAAACCCCTGTCGTCATTCTCTTTGGAACTCTGCCACAGACCGACTCGGGTTCCCTCCTAATGGCTGTGCGGTTGTTGTCCGTCTATCGATTAGACAGCAGCGCCCAGTACAAGTGTTGTAAAAACAAACCCAGCCTTCGTTCTGCCAAGTTTCTCTCTTAATAGCTTGTATCTAAGCCAGGTCCAGGCTAAGAGGTTCTGGAGTGACATGCTGTTGGTAAGCGAGGGGAAATATTGGATTTGATATCAGTCATTAGAAACTGGTTGTTCAGAGTAAATATCCTGAAGGACAGTGTAGGTCAGTTGTCCATACGGAGGATGGTGGGAATCGGATGGATCAAGCACTTCTCTAAAGGATGTTTGAGGAGTGCAGAGATGGCATTAGCAACTCTCATGCCAGTGATGCAGGTTTTTGGTTCAACAACGTTTATTCTGAACTCTGACCCCGTTCGTGTCTGTGTTTAGGGTGAGTGGGGCGTGACTGCGGAACAGGAGGCCGAGGAGAACCGGAGGATCCAGGAGTTCCAGGAGACCATACCAAAAATGCGCTCTCAGTTACGGATACTGACGCACTTCTACCAGGTTGGGGCCTCCCACTGTACTCCCCTGGCTGCTACGGGGGGGCTTCTGGAGGACATTCTTGTGGCTGTGTTGCTGTTCACTTCATCTGTGTTTTGCTTGTGCTCTCAGGGCATAGTGCAGCAGTTCCTGGTGCTGATAATGACCAGTCCAGACGAGAGTCTGCGCTTCCTCAGCTTCAGGCTGGATTTCAACGAGCACTACCGGGCCAGGGACCCGCGTCTGAGGGCCTCGCTCGGGGCCACCAGGAGCCGACGGTCCTCCAACATCTGACCTGATCTGACCGCCATGTCACACCGCGTAGGAATCAGCCTGGACAGCATTTATATGACTTTGAAGATGATAATGGGGTCAAATCGCATCACGACACCACAGAAGGGCCTGACTTAATCTGACATGATGACATCATAATAGAACCAGTCAGAACCTAAACATTACACAAGAGCCTGACAGATTATATTATTAGGGCTAAGTGTGGATGGATAAGATGATGACATTGTAAAATGGTGACTTCAGATTCCATCAGGCCTTGCATTTTAACACCCCAAGTCAAATAGGGCTAAATGGGAATCCTGTCATTCTGACATTAACAAACAACAGAGTATTTAGAAATGCTGCCTTTACCCGCAATGTAATTTGTCAGGTTACTCCCGCACAAACAAGCTTCATTTCACCGACAAACATCCACTTTTTCCAGATGTTCCCAATGTCCAATTGGGAGCTGTGCGGTTTTCAAAGTATTTTATTTTTAATGCTCTGATCCAGTTGTGCGTTCACCTTTGACCCTTTGAGGTGTCTGATTGGTTACCATCAACCTATGAATTTCATATTGTACATTTGATAATTAAAAAATGTTAATTTTGTTTTACCCTCTTGGTTTGTTTACCTGTTCTGTGAATATTATACTTTTTTTAACTTATGTTTGTTTTTCATACCAGTGTCTTAAAGTCTGAGTTGTGTTTATAACTGTTAATAAACACTGTTACAGCTGTTTATAACAATTGTATGAAGGCACAAACACAGTTGACTTCCACCTCAAAAGAGACTGAGAAATGTTAACCCTAGGGCTACATTAATGACTGACGGGTTTTGTTGCCTGATTGGTTTGTATTTTTTAAGTGTTTTTCTGACGGTTTTCCATGCCGGTTCTGCATGGGAAACTCACGTTATGACCAGGGCCCGGTTTCCTAAAGCACTAAGATGAACGTAAGATGCACGTAAAACGCGTTATTTTATCCGTGGGTTTCCCGAAAGCATCGTTACTTAAGTGGCACGTGACATCGCTCGTTAATTAACGAGTGCTGCGGACCCCTCGTTAGTCCATCGTAATAGGCACTTCACTGTTTTTGTGAAATAGCGCCTCCCTCAAAGTGATCGCAAACAGTTAATATTAAGGCAATAGAACGAATATAACGTATCAAACAGTTTTGATTTAGACATTTATTTAGACAAATTTGCCTATATAATAAGTGCGTGAGTGGAGGTGACTGTAATTGAATGCAATTGCCAACGGAAGATAAAGAAAAACATACGTAAACAAGAAATAATGAAGTGTTCAAAATTAACTTTCTCGAGTCCGTAACCCCGCATCGTAGGCTACTGCCTTGATGGATCGGTGCTGGTGCCTTCACCTCGTCAAGAAGGACACTGATTTATTCAGCTCTGAAGGTTTTCTCTTGCGTCCCATTTTTATTTCAAACCATGGGAGAGGATTTTTCAAACTATGCTTTATATTCCCAGTTAACCAATCGTGTTGTGATTGCTATGTGAATAACATATCTATAGCTACGGGAGGAACTGATAATTTGATGTCACGTGATCGATTTTCGGACATATGAGTTTGATTGACTGAAGTCCACCCCATTGGTTGGATATATTTTGTCCCACCTAAATGTAGCTACTTCCGAGTTTTACATTTTCCTAATGACCTACGTAGTAGTAGAATACTACCAGGTTGAGGCCTCCCACTGTACTAATAATATGCTTCTGATAAGTAATCAAGCTCTATCGAAATGCAATAGGCAATATTTTTAATATTTTAAGTATTCATGATCTAATTCCATTCCAAACCACAAACATGGCCTAATTCCATCCAATACACTTTATAAAGACCGACGTACGTAATGGTTTGGGAAACAGGCGTAAGTCTGTCGTTAAAAGTCCATTTTATAAGGAAGGCTACGTGCCACGTTTTCGGGAGACCGGGCCCAGCACTCTTCCTTAACGTACAACAGCAATTTGTTAAACATTTTGTTCCCAAATATTCCACCTTTAACTCCTGAAGCCTGGATAAATAATGTGTTCGTATTGTGACGATAAACCTTAAGGAAACTACAAGTGACGTTTTAAATGTGTGGTCAGGTCACCGATCAGAAATCATGTGGTTGAGTGTGCTATAGTACATATTAGTATAACGGGTGTCCAACCAGTTCCGCGGAGGGCTGATAGTCTGCAGGTTTTTGGTTTTTCCTATAAATTGGTTCCCAGTTCACACCTAAACAACCAGGTGAGGGTAGAAACTAACCAATTAGAAACCTGATAAGTCAATCAAGTACAAGGTGAGAGCGAAAACCTGCAGACACTCGGCCCTCTGTGGAACTGTTTGGACATCCCTGAAGTATAAAGTGGTTTCCTTGTCCCTTCTATCCTCACTAATCTGAACACAGATTAGGCTAGGGCAGGGCTGCCCAACCCTCTTCCTAGAGATCTTTGTCCTGTAGGTTTTGGAAGAGATAGGAAGATGCCGAGCTGTCGGCAGATTAAGGAAAGGAGACGAGACAAGGAAGCTACACTGAGTGTGTCTTAAATGGCACCCTATTCTCACCCTAAACATTATGCGGCCTGTTTGAGACGGAGAAAATTCGGTGTTTAACCCTCTCCAATCAGGCGCACCTGTAGTGATGGCCATACGAGGCTTCATTACTGTTCTTCTAGCAGCAGGATATTATGCTAGCAGCGCTAACTCAGATTCTATTTTTCAAAATAAAAGCAATAATTGAGCTATATAAGGCAATATTGTTAACAATGTAGTCTGTACATTTTGTGTTTAATGTTTGTTCCAATTTTGTTATTTTCTATTCTTTTTTACAGAAAATATTATTAACTATATTGTTTTATACATTTCAATGGTGGCTTTTATTGTGATAAAGAAAATCTGAGTGCTGCCACCTTAATATCGTGCTGCTTAAATAACGCTAATGAAGCCTTGTTTGGCCATCACTACCTGTCTGTCTTCCCAAGTCAAGAAAGAAGGCTACTGAAGGCTTCACTCAGTAAATCATGGCCATTGTATAGCACATATGTATAATAATGAAATACAATGGAAGTAAACATCCTCTCATCTCTTGAATAATATAATTATTTTTAAGTAGTTTCTTGTTCATTTGTTTATAGCATCAGGAGGGCATTCTAAGTGGACTAAAAGAAGACCTTTGTCAAAAGGAGAAAAAAAACAAATCAATTAAATTACCAGCGTACATCACGCACTCAGCTATTTTCTTGGAAGACGCATCCAGATCTCATTGGTTTGAAGGATGCATGTGACATGGCCATGGTGTTGGTCTTCGGGAGGGCAAGAGAGTGAACGTGAAGTTCTAGACGTGGAGACATTTATAAGGAAATGTGTAGCAGGTGAGTGAACAAATCGTTTATATCGACGACTTTTTAGAAACGTGAAAAATGTGTCAGTGCCACGGAAACTGTGGAGTAAACTTGAAATTAGGTTTTGTAGTTAAGGTGGTACCTCACGCACCACGTATGCCGCTTAAACATCTCTATTAGAAGCTACTTCGAACGGTTAAACGCTAGCCATATAATAGGAATAAAACGTATTAATAACTTATTAGCGTAGCGCGAGTTTTAATATTTAACCATGTGGTGGCAGTGTAGTATAATGATTAAGTGACTGATTTGATGTATGCCGATGATTATTCCAGACACTTTTGGATACGTAGGTTTCTGCGCTGCTGTATATGTGTTTGATAAGAATAGACAATCCCAAAAAAATAAAATTTGACCAAGAGATATATTTTAAATTGAAACATTTCAAAGGACCTTTAAGCTTAGGTTAGGGTTGCAAAGTTCCTTTTAACGATCAATGCACCTGCTGAATTCGACTGGTGAAGTTAGTGCATTTGTCTCTCTTTATTTAGTGTTATTAGATGTTTGTATATTTTGTGATGTTGTACGTTATTTTGGCCTTTTCCAATTAAATGCCTTCGGAAAGCCGTTACTGAAAATTAGAATTTACTTTCCTGGTTAATTAACCAAAACGTTTAGGCATCAGAGGTGTAAGCATGGTGTCAGTGGAGCCTGGATTTATTTGAACACGTCACAAGACCCAATATCGCTCTATTTAGATGAATGGTGTTTTTGTTCTTGGCACTTATAGTTGCTAACTCAGTTTGTTACATTAGTATCCCTGTTTATTGTCAGTGCTCAGTATACCTGTGTGTCTGCTGTGTACCCTGGCTTTTGCTGTGGTAGATCAGTGTATTGAATAACTTTGTAGCTCTGATCCATAGTTTGGCCCGCTACTGTCACTGCCATGGTTTGGGGGAGGGGAGTAGGAAGAAGTTAAGGTGACATGAATCAAGACTCCCTGCAGTCCGGTCCCCAGATGGTGTACGTGTGTTCCTGTTTCACTGCCTCACTATGATGGAAAGACATAGAAATGTTGCGATGTTGGGCCAGTCCTCACTTTGACAAGAAGCTTCATCTGATTTTGGGTTAAGATTAGGTTAGAATTGGGTTCAGAATTGGAGTTAGGGTTAAG
Source organism: Esox lucius (assembly GCF_011004845.1). NCBI lineage: Eukaryota > Metazoa > Chordata > Actinopteri > Esociformes > Esocidae > Esox > Esox lucius. Next base: position 12,298,434 of record NC_047590.1, read on the forward strand.
TTTAGAGTTAGGTTAGGTTTAGGCATAAAGTTAGATTGAGTTTAGTTTAGGGTTAGGATTAGATTTAGTTGGTCTTTCGTGATCATACTGCATTCAGTCTTGTACTATGTTGTGTGTGTGTGTGTGTCTTCTAGCTTTGACTGCTACACTTTCTGTATTTATGAGTTCAGTATTGGACAGAGTGGGGGGGGGGGGGGGCAGTGAATTAAAGTAACTTAATCTGTTTGATTTGTATAGATGTGCCGCTTCAATTTGGAAATGCTGAATTTGGCACCGCTTTGCCTATCCGGAATTCCCTTATCTTGTAAATAAAGTGCTATTGAATTGAAAGTGCATGACTTCCATTTTGTAGTTGTTGTCTCTATTTTTGGAACTTTTCCCTTTTGAATTTCATTTAATTTCACCTGAGTCTATAGAGAGAGATTCTCCATCCACAGCTGGGCAGCGACGGTATCCTCATGCCGTAGTTGTATTCCAGCTTTAAGAGGTGCTTGGTGTCCCACCTCTCAGGCAGTAGGATTTACAGGCTGGAGTTATTACTGTACTCTACTGATGTTCACATTGAATGAGTGACGTGTAGTTGCTCCATAGGGGCTCGTTGATGTGTCCTTACTGTGAGGCTTTGGCCTGCAGCGTGACTAAAACACTTTGGGGTTTTATCCAGAGGTTGTATTACATACTAGTCATTTATAAATCTCTTAGTGGTTTGGTTGATCAGTTGTGCAGACATCCCTGTGTTGTATCCAACAGGGAACGGATCCATAGATTACTTCCTGGGGGATCCCTGATGACCCTGTCCCTGTGATCGTATGGTAAATGATGCGCCGTAGGACACGGAGCGGAGTTCATAGACAGCACAGAATGAAATGTGGTTAAGAGAAATGTAGTCTCCTGCCTTGAAGACCGCAGCTTAGCAGCGCAATTACAGATTCCATAATGGGCTATAATAGAAGTAATAGCTATTTTTCATGCACAGAATTCCGGATCTAGCTCCTTCATTGCCTATTTGCTTTTGATTCCTAACTATACAAATGGGTCGAAAGAATTCTCATCTCCTTGATTCGTATTTGCGGTTGCAGATTCATGTTCCCACTTTGTCCCCGGCTGCAGGGTGAAACGATGTACGTCAGAATCGATGACCCGTGCCTTCTCATTAGCATACAGAGTGAAAACGGACAATCATCTTTTTATTATTTTTCCTTTCCTCAGCGCTGACCTAGTTTTCCCTAATTGTAATTGGAGGTACGTTGTCTTTTTAAAAAGCTGTTCATTAATTGAAGTTGTAACTACTGTTGGTTGATGAGATACTTTAAATGTGGTAAAAAGTTACGTTTGGAGGAAGTTACTAGATTTGGCTTTGGTGAACAGAAGAGGGTGGAAAGGTGTTGGACACAGAGGTAATGGTTAGGGGAGTCACACCTCTCAGGCCTCCTGTATAGAATGCTGTTGCAAACTCACTTAAAGGGGTGGTCCCCCAGAGTCGAAGGGGTGGTCCCCCAGAGTCGAAGGGGTGGTCCCCCAGAGTCGAAGGGGTAGTTCCACCAACAGAAAAACTAATGCAAGTCAGTACATTGTCTTCAAGGGGAATAATGTCGAAAATCTATAATTTGTCTTAAGTACATAAATCACTTGAAGGACTGTTGGACTGTCACTCTATGCACGGAACTCCCTCAATCAGGGGAGAGCAGGGTCGAGCTAGCATGGGTGTGGCATCTGGTTATATTGCTCTCCCCAGCTAATGCGATTTGATAGGAGTTTGTGAAATAACATTATCTACGTCAAAAGCGAATGTTCGTTCACTGTGAAAAAAAACGCAACATTGGGGAGTCGATTGAGGGTACATGCAAATGTATGTCGTAAAGCAACCGTTTGTTCCATTTTAAAAATAACCCTATTTAGTGATCTTCCCCCAAAAAAATATTTTCTGGGAAACATTGGAACAGGTTTAGAGGCCAGAACATGCCAGCTAGTTCACGCAAAACACAGAGGAATAGTTCCCTCCAAAAATCAAATCTTGTCCCATCTCCGTACCACAGAAGCGTGCTAAAATCGGTCGGACTGAATATTCCAGGTATTAGAAAAATACGTTGGCGATGCCTTGCTCTCTGCCGACAGACTTAAACGTCTCTTTCCAACTCCATGTTAGGCGGACTTCATGTCCGTCTGTTCTGTGCCATAACATTCCTCTGCACAACTCTCCGAATGCTTTTTCACAACTGAGACCTTTGGTGTACGGGTGTCTGCCTGGTTCCTGCTCCGTCTGTCTCTAAAGAGGATTGGCTGTTTGATAGGGAAGTGTTCCCACCGAGACAGCGGCGCAGAGACGTGCTAGAAAGAGGGGCATCACGGATCCCTTACGCGTGTTATCCTGACTGCCCGTGCGGGATATTTGCACTATGTAATTGTCTCTGTAAATCTGTGTTTATTTTTAGTCGTAGTGTGGTGGGCGGACAGATACTGGGTGCCTGCTGTCAGTTGTTGTATACCAAGGCAGCAGTGTTAGAAAACAGCCCTGACGTTGTGTCACTGACATTGTGTCACTGACGTTGAGCTGGAAGTAATGGTGACCTTTATTGTCAGATTTAGTTTGGTGCTGCTTTCTTTGCAAGGGTGCGTTTCTAACCTAACTATGTAATGGGGGCAAAGATTTTTGGGTTAGTAGTTAAGTACAGTCAACTTTGATATAAGTGTTTGTGTGCTAGTACCCCATTGGGAGACAAGTGAACCTTTTCCAGCTGACCGTAGGCACAAGATGTTTTTTAAATGTTTCTGTAAAACATGTGCCTACAGAGTGTACTGAACACCTCGTGTTTTATGTGGGACTTTCTGTTTCAAGTATTATTTTTATCAACCACATGATTTCGGACATGTCATACTGGAGTCATAACTTGGTCTTTATTATTATTATTATTTTCATTATCCGTTTGAGGAACATGAATGTACATGCCCCCCGCGCCACTCTGTTGGTCTAAAAACACGCAAATTCTTACAAAAAATAAAATACTGGTGAAATAATGTTAATATAGACTTCCACACGGGCAGTGAGGAACATGGCTACATTTCTAAATCGTTTTGTTTGGATCTTCGGGCATGCCGTCACGTGGAACGGCCCATGGGCGATTGCCTCCATGCGCGCTCTTGTTTGAGCGGCTTGTGATCCTGCCCAGATTACACTGGGATGGCCGTGGGTGTAATTGCCCCAGCTGAAGGGCACTGGTTCTCCCTCCGTCCCCCAACCCCGGTCCCGCCTCTCTCTTCCTCTCCGCTGTCCTCCAGACGTCGCGGCGTCGCTAGGCTGGCTTCCCCAGTTCCACAGTGACACTCCGTCTGGCTGTGAAGAGGGACTGACACGGGTCAACGCACTGCGGCCCGGCTGGACTTATTCTGACATTATGGCTTAATTTAGTGGGACCGGAGTTCTCGTGTACGCGCGCACACACCCATCTCAGCTGAACACATTGCGACTCATCTACTCTTGGGAATACAGGATCTCCCTCTCGCAAAGCTGCGTACACACACACACACACACACACACACACTCTGTCCGGGCAGCCATGTCTGCGGTGGAGTCTGTGCTCGAGGGTCGACTGCAGGAGGCGTCGTCTAGTCTCTTGTGCAGAATAGGTCAGGTTCTGCACAACCTGTCCGTCAGTGTCCTGGCCCACAGAACTACAGACAGCAGCTACAGACGGAAGAGTACCTACTGGGACTGCAGGGACACAGGTCAGCTGAGCGTGTACGTGCTTGTGTGCGCGTGCCTGCGTGTGTGTGCGCAAGTGTGTGTGTGTGTGTGTGTGTGTGTGTGTGCGCGCGCGCAAGTGTTTCCACCCCCCGTCTGATATATCTGTACCAGACATCGTCCGTGGTCTGGGACTCCCCTCCCACTGTTTTCACCACTGAACTCAAACCTGTCTGGTCGTCTGACCCTCCGCCTGTCCTTAGCTCCCACCTGGACCTCCTGCTCGCCCAGGGTTTTATTACGGAAATCTTCCCAGCAGCCACCCAGGTGGTTCAGAAATTGAGCACCTGCCCTCTATAGTTCATTGGCTTGGCGACCCTGAAGTCCAGCTAATGGATAACCACTCTGATTGAGGTTGAGGAGTTGTAGCGCCGGACATTCTGTGAGCTTTTTCTGCATTACTGTGGGTCCAACCTAATAGACGCCATTCGTAAGCTTTGTACGTAGTCTTTGTCTGGAGTAGTTGGGTCGGGATGCCAGCCAGTCTGTTCTGCTGCTCTGAGCTAGAAGAGAGATGTAACTGTGTTAGGAGCACACATGGCCAAGGTAATTGGTTCAGTGGAATATGTCCTCTAATTCTGTTTCCTGTGTGTCTGTTGCTGTAATGTGTTGTAATGTCACAGTGGAAGGTCGGTTGTTGTGTGGTTATATGGCTCGGTTGGTTGGAACATGCCAGGTTCTAGGGAAAGTACCGATGCCGGTTCTTTTCCTGTACAGGGCTGAGACGGCGTTTTGTCAGATTTCCTGTCAGATGATTTTATTGCTCTGTAGGAAGAGAAGTGGCTTTTCTGCAAATGTAGACACACGGAGGAGACAACGTTTCAATCGCCTTGTCACGAGAACAGACAACAGGCAAGTTTCAAACTGGATTCCATTTTTCTCAGGTATAATTCGGATTGAAACGTTGGCAAACATCCCTCGCATAGTGGACGTAACCTCTTCGCTTCAGTACACGTTTCTGTCCTGCACCTGGTAGGTCATCCTGATGTGTGTTTTTTCTATTTGGGGTAGGTTTTGTTGTACTGCAGCTGTGATTTGAGCATTCGGGTTGATCCTGCTCAGTGGCTGCGAGGAAAACAAAAAGTGTGTGTGTGTTTTAGGTCTTACTAAACTCATGGGGACCAAATGTCCCAATGAGTATAGTAAAACCAAAAATAATTTGACTCATTGGGATCTTTTGCTGGTCCCCGTGAGGCAAAAGTCAATTTCTGGCTCAGGGTTTAGGTTTATAGTCAAACTTACAGTTTGTTTTATAATTAGAATTGGGGTTTCTTTAAGGTCCAGGCGTTGTTGGTTAAGTTTAGGGTTAAGGTTAGGCATTACATCTAGGTAAAGTTTAGGCATAAATGTTACTATATTGAGGTTAAGGTTAGGTTTAGGTTCAGGGTTAAGATTAGGGCAAGGGAGCATGCAAATTCTATTTTCTGGTCCCCATGAGGGTAGCTGTACAAACTTGTGTGTGTGTGTGTTGAGGTGTAGTTCTTTAGGCAATGACTTCTAAGGAGAAATCGTGCTGCACTAAAGGCTGCAGCTTACTTACCTCAGAGAACGGTAGAGAGGAGGCAGGGAGGAGACACACACACACACACACACACACACACACACACACACACAAGGAGGAGTGGGAAGGAGGACAGGGAAGGAGGACAGAGGGTTTAGAGAGCTACTCTTTTGCTTTTTTTTTTACTCCAGCTGTTTGACAGGTGGAGAGAGCGGGTGATGGAGTGTGGGAGGGACATATAGAGAGGGAGGGACATCACCCGGAGGTGTGTTTGAGAACGATGACAGCGCTGCCCTCGTTCACATCCCTGTGACAGGTGGGGATGGAGATGGGAGTGAGGGATGACAGTATGAAGGAGGAAGATGAGAAGATGAGAGAGGGGCATGAGATGGAGGTGTGTTGGCTGTCCGGCGGGCGCCGCGGTGGAGAGGGATACGTCCACATCTCTGTAGAGGAAATGGAGAGTTTCTACCAGTTCTCACAGCGCTGCCAGCAATTGAACAGTGAGTGTGTATGTATATGGGACATGAGCATCTAGCTCTTAGTATTGCTGGTTCGAGGTTTGTGTTGGTGCGTGCGTGGCCAACCCAGGGGTTGTATCTTTCAATATCTTTATGGGTCTTTACAGTAATTGCAAGGTCACAGACTTAGTGTTTTGACACTACTGGCTTAGTAGAGATCCTCATGTGGCACTTTGAACACCACCTGGAGCATCAGCATATTGACTTAGGCTGGGGCTATGAACCACGCCTTGTGATAATGCCTATTGGGAAACCAAAGTTATGCATTGGGGCTGATATGTACATCCCAGGAAGTAAGATCTACCCTCTTTCAGTCAGTTTTATTACACGAGCCAAACCCTGAGTTGATTCCTATTGTAATCCAGGGCTTGTGTGGTTACATCCTTATTTGCTCAGGGTGTTGCTGGATGTGCCTACCTTTCATCATAAGACAGTACTAATTTTAGCCCTAGCTAAAATAGGCGTAGTTAGCCACAACACCAAAGCGCATCAGATGTTCGTACTGACGCCTCAGTTGAGCTACGGAGTCTGTTTTTCACATCCAGTCTTCAGTGTTGACCACGCTGTTAAGAGAAACATTCAGGCCCTTGTCCTAAATAAAGAGGTTTAACCCATCTTAAATGGCATGAGAAGGTGCTGTTCTTTCCATTTCCCAATCCTTGTACACAAGTCAAAGGTCTACATCCATTCTACTTTGACGTTAACTTGTACATTTGGAGTCCTGTGTGGGTTTAGTTTGAGTCTGGCCCGAGAACCAGGAGGCTAGCTGCCAGACAGTCCCCCCGCAAGAACTCCATCCCATGACCACTGTTCTAGATAGAGGTTTTCTATGGGATGTAAAATAAATTGAGACTATCTGTCAGTGTGTTTTGGTTTCCTGGTCCCAGTGGTGCTCTTTTCCTGACCTCTGATCTCTACTGCGACCCCTCTGTAGCTCTGTGCAGAGTCAGCATCTCTGGACACTGAGCGGCCAAGTCACTGACACTGGCCTCTCCTTTCCTGTCCTCAGCTTGTGTTAGTCGGTTCGGTTTACACCGTTCCGTGTTCTGTTCAGCGTGACTGTACGAGAGACCGCGCATGTTTATGGCCGCTTCTGTAACGGGATAGTGCAGACTTGGGTGAGAATTCAGTGTTATTTGTCATGTTAAAAAAAAACTATTGACATGGATGATATTTATTTTTTTTATTTTGTAGGGCACTGTCAGTGTTTCTATGGATTGAGCAGGGCGTATATGCAAACGGTTCTTTTTAGGTTTATTGTGCTGTCTCTGAATTCTACAGATTATTCGTTGTCCATGATTTTGGCTTTGCTCTCTGTCTCTATTCTATTTGCTTTGTAGTTGTTCTACCCTCCCTTGTTTGTCTGATCCATCATGTTATCTGTCTTCTATCTGCTTTTCTATCCCTCCTACCCAAGTCCTTCCTTCTTTAGGATGTTTGAATGACTAGGATGCATAATAGCAAGAAACAATGTTGTTTTAACAGGAACTTTGTGCTGCTTCCTTTTCTATGGTCTCTAGTTTTGAGAAAAATATACAAATATACATTATCTCAAATTTGCTAATTTGATTATATCTTTTCATGTGACAACACTAAGGAAATGACACTTTGCTAGTAGTGAGTGAACTGCTTGTATAACAGTGTTAACACCAAATTTAACACACCTGCTCCCCATTCACAACTGACACCTTGTAACACTAACGAGTCACATGACACTGGGGAGGGAAAAAGGCTAATTGGGCTCAATTTGGACATTTTCACTTAGGGATGTACTTACTTTTGTTGCCAGCGTTTTATACATTAATGGCTGTGTGTTGTGTTATTTTGAGAGGACAGCAAATTTACACTGTTATACAAGCTGTACACTCACTACTTTACATGGTAGCAAAGTGTCGTTTCTTTAGTGTTGTCAAATGAAAAGATATAATCAAATATTTACTCACTTTTGTGAGATAATGTAGATACATTTGTCAAATAACAGAAACATTTCGGTCCTTTGACTTAGGAATTTCCTTGAATTCAATATTGAGAATTGGCCAAGTCTCAAATGGAGAGATTATCATACATCTATTTCCTTTCCTTTCCTTTTTTCCCCCAAAAATTCGAATAGGAAGGTTTTGAGTGAGGAACAGAAGGGTTCAAATTAAGAGTCTCTAAATTTTTTCCAGAGCTGTATATCACATCTTATGGTGTGGTTCCTTGACCTTTAAGGCAACCTGAGAATTATGCATCCCTAATGTCCTAATCTATCTTCTACTGACCTTAGAAAAACATTCCAGATTATGATATAATGATATAATAAAATATCTATATAACAATCAATTATCTTCTATAAGGTAATTTGTTAATGCATGTTTATTTTTTTAGACATCGGGTTGTAATTTTGCTTACAAATATGGCATCCACAACGTTAAAATTGCCCATGCGTTATATATTCAAGTGTCATTTTTTCATCAAACGCCAAGGTTCCCAATTACACGGCTGCTCCCCTGCCCCTGGCTTCATCACCCGGCGGTTGGCGAGGCGGACGTGCCTGGGAGTGGGCAGGAACAAGCCAATTGACTTTAATGACTCTGGCATTCTGATCTGATGACCAGGGGGACGAAGAAGTACAACAGAGGTTGAGAAAGAGAACTTTGTTAGCGACAACAATCCAACGTCTCCATTAAATATATTTTCCACATTGCCGGTTGACTAACGAGATGTTGCAAATATGAAACCTTAAGGACACATTTGTGCTTGTACTGTGGAATTTGGTGTGGGTGTGTTGCATGTGCTCTGGTTCTGCCCCCTAGTTTCTAACTTTTGGACAAAGATTTGAGGATGCTTTGCCACTGTGTTACAGGATTTCCTATTGGGTGACGCTTGTATCGGACACGTCACAATACACAAACTTTTGATCCTGTTGGGGAATGTGTTAGTTTTTTAAGATTCCGAAGACAACTACACCTTTGAACAGTTAATGGCTGAACAGAGCTGGAGTTCACAGGACTTTGACAGGCAGCTCGCCAAGAGGGATGGAGCCAGTGTCGTAGACGTGGTATTCTTGGATATGATGTTTCTTTGTTTTGTTTGTTTTGTATGTTTATCGCTTGACCCTTTTTGTCGACTTGTTTGGGATAAGCGGGATCATGTCAGTGTCTGGTGGCTGGTCTCTTAACACTGACGGATTCCACATGCCTCAATGTTCACTTTCCTGTTTAGTTTATAGGAGGGAACATCTAATGATTTAATTAGAGAGAAAGCCCCAGAATAAACAAACTCACAGCCATTAGTCCAGCCTCCACAATGACACACGCATGCGCACACACTGTTTGATTTCAGGATTCAGACCAGTACATCTGGCCTGCCAAGGTTCAGCTTTACCTTTAAATCTCAATTCGACTGGCATATGTCTGGTCGGTTTGGTCAATGATTGCTATCAATGTTTACAATGTGGGCTAAACTACTGGTATGATGAACTGGGTTTGTTTGCATAATGTGCAACACATGTCCCTGTAGCCTTAAGAAGGAATAAGGGTGGTGTGAACCTTTTCTTTGCAGTGTTTACTTTAATGGACAATTGAACGTAATGTACAAATTGCATCTGTTCTGAGGCCCCGGGACTATTGAAACAGGCCTAATTTTGGTGAAAGCGTGTATGAATCTGAGCCTTCTACTTCAGGGGCATGGCAGACAATGGATGTGTCAGCAGTTCATTTCCAAGAAACAGAAACCAAAAAATTCTGTAAGAAATCCAGCAACCACGAGACACTGACCATTATAAACCTCCATATCCTACACACACACACACACACACACACACACACACACACACACACACACACACACACACACACACACAAACCTTCTTCCCTAAACTGATATTTATTATCAGTTTTTTTTTTTTACATTTCATACTAGTTATTAGTTCATTTTTTACATTATAGTAATTAAACAGACCCTCTAATCCAGACCGAAGTACAGAATTTAGTGCATACATCTTCATTCTGTCCCCCCGTGGGAATCGAAACCCACAACCCTGGCTCTGCCAGAGCTTTACTTTCACCGATTAGTTCCACTTGAAACTGTAGAGATGCAGACACTCAGTTGGGACCATGTGACAGGAAGTATGTCAGCCATCCTGTATTATAGTATGACAGCTGACAGGCATAATCGCCATATGCTTCCTGGTTCCATGGACTGTTTGATCATAAAGAGAACAAATAAGGACAGTCTATTTTAATCACTCTGTCTGTGTACAGACAATGTAAGAGGATCTGGACCAGACACACTTGGATATATCCCAAATGTGCTCCCTATTTCCTTCATATTATCCCTTTTGACAGGACCCATAAGCTCTGGTCAAAAGGCGGACCCAGTACAGGGAAGGGTGACCCGTTAAGGAAGCAAGCTCGTTTGCTTCAGTGACCATTCCTGTTGGTTGATGTTTTAGGTGTTTGACTAATTATAGCCTCAATTGGCAGGTCTTTGAAATGTCACTGAACTGATACATTTAGTTACGTTAGTATCCATTATTTGGACGCCATTACGGATTAGTGCTATTTTCCTGTCTTATGGAGTCACTGGAATATGGATGGACGAGCACGCCTTGGGGAAGGAACTGTTAAAAGGCCCTGGTATTCTGGATCCTTGGCACACCCCCACGTTTTATGTGGATATCGTGCAGTTTATTAAGCAGATGGTTTGTGGTCTTTTACCGAGTTTTGACAGCTAATTCGAATGTTTATCCGCGGCGTGGTTAATTTAGATGAAGTTTAAAGTGACCGCTCAATGATTTAGTTTAATGTCAAATGTGATGCCGTTATTACTGTCAAATCGATGCCTTCTACTATTAGTCGTTGGCAACATCTCTTTTAGCCTAAGAACCAGGCCTAATGGAAACGGTGTTAGGTTTGAAAGAGCTAACAGTCAACGATCTACCCTGAAAGTAATCACCCACTTGTTAAACTGTAGTTTGTTCCTGGACGTCTTATCGTGAACCGAAAAAGAAAAGGCTTTCTGCTAGAATCTGACACGCCCACAGTTCTGATTAATAAAGTTACCTGGCTGGAATGTTGGTTCTCAAGATACATATTATACATAGGCATACATATTATATAGCATTTAAAATTATATCATTATAAAGTCAAACAATTCTTCATGTAGAAAGCATGACTAAACACCAACACAAAAAACAGACTAACAATAGGTTAAATCACTAAGCTTGGAGACAGGCATGAAGCAAATTGAAAACAAAAACTGCATATAAACCATACTTCTATAAGAAGAATGGTGTATAGGGCTGGGAGCCAGGTGAGTAGTCGGTGCTACTGTAGAGAGAGCTGCTGAATCGTGATTGGGCGATATCTAACACATGACCACCAGGGGATGTGCCAATGATGCAGGAGAGCACTCACCCGGTGAAAAGAGTGAGAGGAGGCTGACAGGGATCGATGGAGACCGTCACTGAAAGGTGTTCGATTTCGTCCAGTTTTGAGCCATGAACAAAATGAATGCAACAGGAAGTCAGGGGAGAGCCATCTTTATTCAGCCTGAGGCTACGATGTTAACCTCCCATTCCTATTTCCGATCAGTCCCCCCTTCAAACGTGTGATAACCAATCATTACATGTTGATAAAACTAGCAAATTGATGGGACCATGTGACCTTTCCCGTCAACTGGCCCGTGGTACATTGACCTGTAGTATGTGGAGTCCTTCAGGACTCTCCTCTCATTTTGCTGTCGATGATGCATCTGGAAATGGAATGTGAAGCCAAGTGATCTGACCCTGGCATTGCTCTCCCATGTTAGTGGTCAGGAAGATTTGGAACAGATTCGACCAGTGTGGTTGTAGAAATTCTTGAACAGGTTGCTGGTACTCACACACTGAGTTGTGTGTGTCCAGTCAGTAACGTGATGTATCATCAAAAAAGGGGTTGTGGTGTCTTGATCTGTTGAAAGTATAACTGCAAAACAACGATTAGTGTGGTTCAACAGTCCATCGGACCTTCATCCACTGGGTATGGTTCCATCAACTCCCAACAATGAAGACAATAGATCAGTCCTGAAAACTTATGGATCTCAGAAGCTCCATCATGAGAGTGAAGCGTACACCCTATTCAGACAAGTTTCCATAAAAGTCTATGTCAAAGTTCCTTTTCCATCCAGAACTGGCTTGATTGATGTTTCATTCAATGTGCTAGATTAATCCTCCATCTTTGATTCCATACATGGAAGATCTGTCCTTGCCGCTGCTCGGCGTGTGGGCAGAATGTCTCATGTTCCAACTGTCTGTTCTTTTAGAGTGGTTTGACTCACCAGAGTGCAAAACCATCCATCCGGGTCACGGCACCATCTGTTAGATTTTGTCCAGTTTTGATCCATGAATAAAATGAATGCAACCAGAAGTCAGGGGAGAGCCATTTTTTTTCAGCATGAGGCTACGATGTTACACCTTCCATTCTTTCATTTTTCTCTCCAATGAATACAAGTTAACACAGTCCTTTATTCCAATACACATAGTAGGCGATCAGTGATTGTAGCCAACCATATCACAGTCTATTATCCTCCAATTAGAAAGGTTTATCCTACATGGTACACTTGTGTGGTATGTTCCAACCTCCCCTATGGTCCATGGGTCTGACAGAATCTGACTGTCATATGGACAGTTCCTAGCAGGAGGTGTGGACAGGGTGTGTGGGTCCTATCAATAAGGACCACCACGTCTTATCTATTGTCCATTGTTCAGAATTAGTCAGCACAAATGCGTTGTGTTAGGTTTCTCATGCCTATTTCCTATCAAAGGGCACATTTCCATTTTTATACATTTTTTACCATGGAGGGGTTCATCTGATGGCTTGTGATCTGGGAGCCATTCTGTCACGGGAGGTGTAACTTCTGTTAACACTGTACCTCGGTAGTACTGTGTCACCTGATGAATGGGACGGAGGAATCTAGGTACCTTGAGAAGAGTGAGAAAAGGGGAATTGAAACCAATTATTTGGACTTCTGACCTCTGATGTCTAACAAATCAATTGTTAGATCACGTAAAAACCGATATTCCGCTGCATTGTCAGGCGCATTACTGTCCTTTTCGATGGCCTAACCAGAAAGTACGATTGGTAGAACAAAAGAGGAAGTATTTGAATGGTTAATGGATTTAATTAGCCAATGGGTTCCAAAAATGGCGTTGATACTGTGATTGGTTAGAGACGATCCAGTCACTGGTGACTTTTTGTACGACACCCCTCATTTTTACCTCACCTAAATGACTGCAATGGAATATGTCCCAGACTGAAATATGCGGTGAGACTAGTCCGGCAAGAGGGGAAGTGCGGGGTTGGTTAAGCGGATTTCCCCACCAGCGTGCGCGTGGTCATATGTTTGTGATGGCATATCGGCTGGAGCTCTGTGTTCCTGCCCCAGGAGACTATCCCATTAGCTTTGATCTGTAAATCATGCAAAGAATACCAGTGGACTGTTCGGACAAGGGGGGTTCAGCTGACAGGACCACAGCTAATTAACACTGACCATTAACATTCGGCCTTTCAAATTGTCTAACAGATAGGACCACAGCTAATTAATGCTCGCCGTTAACATACAGCTTTTCAAGTTGTGTAACGGACTTCATCCTATTGCCTGTAAGAAATGTTAATCCAAGGCTAAGTGCATGAGCGCATGCGTCGCTAGGCAGTCAGGAGACGACGGGGTCAAGATGACCTTGTCATGGGTCAAGATGGCCTTGTGTCTTGGGTGTCAAACGGAGCTGCTGTAAGTTTGTTTGTTCTGCTTCACCCTCACACACACACACACACACCATTGAGATTGTGTTACATCAAAGGATTTGCATTCAGGATGACAGCCATGTAATGTGTATGTGCGAGGGTGAAACTACACACCTACATGCGCGTGTGTTTCCCAGGCTCTGAATACAGAACTCTGGGTCCTATTCATCCAGAGGGAAAGATCTTCTGTTTGTCTTCTCTCTCGGTGTGTGTGGCAAACTGGATCCCTTGTCCTTCTTGTGTTTGTTTGTTCTTTGTGTTAATGTGTGATTTCTGTAGGACTGTAGGGTTTTCATGGACGCAGATCTTGGATCAGTTCGTCCTCCACATATCATGACCCCAAGATTAGCAGCAGTACATCAGAACTTCCTCTGGATAAGTGTCTGTAGGAACTTATTAACCTCTGGTATTAGAAAGACCAGCAAATGTCACAGGTGGCCTTTTAGCTGGAGGCCATCCCATACAAACAGTTGCTCTGTGACATCATTATTAAGGCCCTGGCTCCTGATTGGGTGAGGGGAGTCAGGCAGAGGGGGGTCTCCCAGGGGTCTCTGTGAGGAACGTTCTCTTTGGCCTCAACCAGTCGCTGTCAGTCCTCTTTATCTCCCCTTGATCTGATCCCGGAATAGCTCACACACCGATTAGTGCGTGTGTGTGTGTGTGTGTGTGTGTGTGTGTGTGTGTATTTAGGCTTATCTGAGGGAATTATCTGGCTGCTGTCTCCCTATTTTATTAATTTCTATATTTCTTTGTTCCTTTCTACGTTTCTTTCTCTCTTTCATTTTGCGTTTCCTCGTTCAGTACCTGGGAGAAAGAGGGTGTAACCTGAAACTGAGCCCAGGCCGGCAGAGTGTGTGCGGACTGTGGCAGAGGGTGAGGGGGAGGAAGGGGTGTGTGTGTGTGTGTGTGTGTGTGTGTGAGTGTGTGCTTGCTACAGAGCGCCGGAGCGTTCAGTGTACAGCTGAAGTCTAAGAGCTCGGGCCGCGGAGTAATGGACGTTCGTCAGTCACACTGGTGCTTCCCCTGAGAGGCATTGTGCTCCTCCCCAGGGGGACAGGAGAGGAGAGGGGGGCAGCATGGCCCTCAGCCGAGTGTCCCTGCTCTGCCACGACATCACCAGGATGTGGCTGCAACTCAACTTGATAACAGGTCTGTCTGTGTGTGTGTGTGTGTGTTGTCACGCTGTTGTACAACCTGATGTGGGAACCGTGTTGGTGGGGATGCGACGGAATACGGTGTGTGCGACTGAACTGGGTTGTCGGACTGCTGAGTGGGTTCTTCCCTTGATGCACATTTTAGGGGACCTGTTTCAATTTCTGATCTTTTGGTTCAGAATACTTCCCTCCCTCTGTGTGAAATGTGCCTCCCTGTTGCCAGGGTGCTATGTTTGCATAAATGGGAATACTATAACAGCAGTTGATCAGTGAGTGTGGTTACAACCTTCAACTCCCCATGGCTGTTTTTCTTTGCCCTGGACTGAGCATTACAGACAAGCTTCTGCTAAATGGTCAACATGGGAATGGAAATGAAAACAGCCCCCACCCACCCCACTACCAGCCCTGTATTTTACTAAGTGGTCTTTTGCATCGCTGTGAACACCCACACGGAGTTGGACTGGCTTTACCACCCGGCCATGGGAGTTGGCATCTCACGTGTCACTCTCACTGCCACGTCACAGTCCAAGGGGAATGGGTAGGGTCTCCTCCCTCTGCCAGTCTGGATGGTTTTGCTCATAACACAGACAGATGGAATCTGCGCCACCATTTCCCTTACTTCAATCGCTTTGGTGCCATCGTCTTTCCTTCATCAAATATCTCGTCAGAAGCGCAAAACTGTAGCGGTGTACACAGTTTATGCTTTGTGTTTGACTTGGATTGAATTGACACCAAAAAACAGTGTTTTAATTCCAGATCCTATCGAGGAGCTTAAGGAAGTGTTTGCTTTGCTGGATTCTGCCTAGCTCAAGTCACAAGTTGGCAATGTTTTGAAAACTGACAGATTGACAATCAACCAACCAAGTATTAAGTTATCTAAAAGGGGTTTTGCAGAACAAGTAAAGACACATCCTTGGAATCTGTTCTTTGGTGCACTGACACCATCTGATCTTCTTCAAATGAAGGGAATGTTTGACTAGCCACTTAAAGGATGATTTGTATTTTCTGTATTTAACTGATGGGCTCAAAGTAAGGGGCATCAGGTGCATTTGAATGTAAATGTCACCCAGTTTGTGTTTGTGGAGGCAGTGTGAGACCGTTCAGACAGTTAGGCTCAGTGGTCTGCCCGTTGCTCTCTTCCATTCAGGGATCGAGCTATGCGTGCCCACACACAGTTGCCCGCCGGTCAAGCAGAAAGGCATTGTGCCGCGTTTCCTCCCGTCTCTGTGGTGGGCCAGAGATACTGATTCAACAAACAGACCACCTTGTTGGCACCTGACACAGCACATCTGTGAGGATTTACGAAGCCGTTACTGAACGGTGGAAACAGAGCAGATAATGTAGTAACAGATTTGATCCAGTCCAGAGATTTCTGGGATGAGGAAGGGGCGCACGCACGTGCACCAACACACACACACACACACACACACACTACCAGCAGTTACTGCATCATCAGCTCATACTGTCATGGCATGGGGCCACACACACAAACAAACACACACACTGACATACTTCCACATTCCCAATACAGTCTGTGGCATGCAAGTGTATTATAAGAAGAATTCCTTGCTGAACCTGCCCCCCCCCCCCCCCCCCCCCCCCAACATACCACAGCAACACAAGTTAATGAATGCATGGATCAGCCAACAGAAGGGGGGGGGGGCAGAGGGAGACAGGGAGGCAGTGGAATGGAGGGGTTAAGGTCAGGTCTTAAGGGTTAATACTTTAGACCTTGTAAATGTGCTGTTGTTCCACCTGTCCTTCAGACCAGGCGTGTAAAGGCTAGTACAGAGGCACTGCGGTCGTTACGGGCGGCTAACATGCGTTCAACTGCTGCCGTCTGTGGTAACAGGATGACAGAACAAAGAGAAGTGCAGTGTCGGTTAATGGGACTGGGGTGTCAGGGGGCTGTACCAGACTGAGGTAACGGCCATGTTGCTGCATGCAGGCCTCTGAAGGGCATATATGAACGCCAGGCTGAATTTGCGGTCGGCCGAGTCTGGGGCTCAGAATGTTGGCCAGCGACTTCAGGACGGCTGGTTCAAGTCCCGGAGTCGACAAGGAGGGTTGGATGAGTCACAGTGCATTTGATCATGGCCGTCAAACCTAAATGCTTCGATATGGAGAGACCATAAATATAGGAGACCATAAATACTTTTTTTTATTTATTTTTTTAAGTGCACAGTCTTTTGAAGATGTACATATTCATCTGAAACGATCATAAATGTGTAACTTCACCGAATAAGCCCATGATCTGATTGTAAATTAGAAGAAAGATGGCAAGGGAGGGGAGAAGTGGCATTCTTAACCCCAACCCCCCCCCTTAACACATGAGGTTTGGTTGGGGGTTTCAGTTGGGAGGGTGGTTCTGTTGTGTTGGTAAGGAGCTGGCACAGGCAGTTTTTTTTCCTCCGTCTTTGTTGGAGCTGTTTCACTCTACAATGACGAGACCCAACACGTCTCCACACAAATCACAATTATCAACGGTGTTGAATGTGTGAGAGAGAGTATTCTTTGAAAAGAGCTGTCCCTAACCTCTAATACATGACTATAAGAGAGGGAAATACTGAGGGATGTATTTTTAGAAGACGTTTTAAGTTAGTATACGCTTTAAGTTTCTATTTTTAGAAAGAAAGACACACCCTTGGCTCTTGGGCAACTTCTCTCTCTCACGCTTTCTCCTTTTTCTATTCCTCAAAGTCTATATTCTGTTGAACCTTTTACATCTATGTTGGATTTATGGATGTCTGTGGTTCTAGAATAAATTCATGCAAGAAAACCTTTGTATATAGCAAAGTTGAATGTGTTAAATTAGACATTAACTCTTTAAATGTCTAATGTAAAATACTAGTGAATAGTAGTCAATAGTGAGTATATGTCTGTTTGTGCAATAATGTAAAAAAAGAAAAAGCATCTTTCCAGTGGGTGTGCCATGTGGTCGATATTCATGTTATGCTGAGTCTTGACAATATTCGCCGAAGGATTTGTTAAATTTGAGACCACTGAAATTTGAACGCTTCTGTTCCTCACTCAAAACCTTCCTTTTCAACTTTTTTGGAAAGGAAAGAAAAAGGTGCAGTGGTCTCTTCATTTTTTCTGGAGCTTTACAGTCCCTGACAAAAGTCTTGTCGCTTGTGTCCAAATTGACCTGAAGTACCACTGAAATCTTTTTCTAATCAAGATGTCTTTACAAGAAATGGCTCATTTTAATCCCAACAGCTTTTGTAATAATGTTTCAGTGCAAAACGAAACTGTCAAAAAGTATTCTAATATTCACAGCTTGGTAAAGCCCATTGAGTCAATTTTTGCAAAGACATAAGTGTTGTCGCCTTGTCATATGAGCTTCACCTGTGACTAATAATGGATCAATTAGGTCTCAGGTGTGTATAAAAACAACCCCAGTACACTGTGCAGACCATGTCCACGTCAGTGGTACTAATCTGAGAGTACGTTGAGGGGTCTTTGTCCCGAAATATGCTATGGACAAAGATTCCTCAATGTGCCCTCACATATGAGTAGTGTTTGTATTGTTTTTCACAACATTTTAAATAGTGGACTATCATGGTGGCCCTTGGGTTGTTGATGCAAATCTTTTGTTTCTGTTCTGGGGATACTGTCAGACATGTTTTCAGATTTTGCCATCTTATTGACCAGACAATAATTTGATTTAGTGTTGATTGCTTGGTTAAATCTTATTTTTAGTACAGTTTTGATGCATTAGCGAGTCATAGTCATTCTTCAGGCCTCACCTTTGTCATCCCATTACAGCCTAAATCTCTGATTTCATTGACCCGCTTACTGTCACCAGCAGATGTGTCATTAGATATTAGGCAACCAAGAGTCTCAACACCCGATGAGTGGAAACTGTAAGCTCTTTATCCTGATGATACAGTGTTGCTGCTGCTACTGAAACCGTCTGTCTTCTCTGTGTGTCAGAACATGGGTGAGTCTCTCCCAGTGCCGCTCAATATGTTGACCAAACCCAACCCGCGATGTGCTTTCAGCCAACGTGGAGGGGTTTGTGGTGGTGGCGGCTCCCTCTGCCCTGTGGGAGAAGCAACACGAGAACAATCGGTAGAGTGTTTTCCCAGGCAGGCCCAAGACACAACAAGGGGGTGGGTGGGTGGGGGGGGGGGGTGGCAGACCGTGGTTAATCCCTTCGTTTGCATAAAGACCCTGGTGTGTGTGCGCTTGTGCGCGTGTGAGAGACATCAACATCGTTGTGTACATGTGGGGACCTGATGTCCTCACAGAGATAGTAAAACCCTAAAATAAGCCTCTACAAATATTTGTTTTAAATCTAGGAACCACTAGGGAAAATAATTTGAGGGTTAGGTTAGGGTTAGGGAATAGGAAACATGGAATTCTGTGTGAAAGTTAAGTCTCAGGTCCTCACAAGGATTGAAAGAAAAGAAGTTGTGTGTGTCTTAACATGTTGCCAGTGTCTGTGGTGACTTCCAGCTCATCCTAAGACTGATAATAACATTGTCTGTTTACTGTTCCCATCAGTCAACACAAGACCAACAGCACGGTCGACTCTCACACCCCTACTGTCAGCCAACACACACATTAATACTTTAGTTAAGCTCACAAATCAAATTTTCTAAGAAAAATTGACAAACTATTTACACACACACACACACTCTGCATTGCCAACTGCCAGGAGCACCTGATTGCTCAACAATACCCTCCTTCTGCTCGATTTTTACTCTCTCTTCTGTCTCTGTTCTCTCGCTTTGTCTCTTCTGTCTCCACTCTCACCTCCTGGAGGCCAAAACAGATTATTCTAATCCAATCCTTCCCTCTGCACCGCCCCTGTTTACAGGCCTCTGACTGGAGGGGTATTCTGGGGGAGATCTTCTTCACGTGGGTCACTCGGTCTAGTCCTGGGTCCTCTCCTTGTCTCTATCATTCCACCACCGTGCCCAATAACTCCATAAACTGTGACTGTCACAAACTGACTCTTTCTCTCCTCCTTTCAGATGACATCATGCAGCAGGAGAGCGATCGTCTGTTTGCCGCACAAATCGAACCTGACCTCAGGAAACAGTTTGCCTTTCTGTCAGGTGGGTTTCGTCCTTTGGCCTCTCGTGACCCCGACCCTCGAACGCCTAAGTCGACCAATCCTGAGACCCTGTGTCAGGGCCTTTCGAAATGTCCGATGTATAGCAGAAGCTAATAACACGGAACAATAACCTCAAGCCACTGAAAAGCCACTGAAAAAGCTGTATCACATTGGATGTGTGTGGTAGCTACAGTAGCCTAGGCAGCAAAGCCTCATCAGTCAGCACGTTTCTATTTATAAAATTGCAGGAATGGCACTCTGCCTGTCCGATTGGGTCCAGCAGTGCTTTGCAAACTGTTCGCTCGTTGAATGACTCAACTGAACCACTGCTTTAGTTCCTGACCCAATCTTTTGAGGAACTCTATTTTACAGCAGGCCCGTGTTCACAGAGCTGGGCCATGACGGTTTGAGCTGTTACCACGGCGATGCCGACCCAGATAGGGCCCCGCGTCGGGTCACTGCGGACAATAACAGTGCGGAGATGGTCCGTGAATAATTTAGCGCCGAGGCAATCCACTTGGCAATCCGACCCAGCAACTGTAGGATGAGTGTGTGGCACGCTGCTGATGCGTTTGGGAGTTTGCTAAGGAAGTTTGACACTCCAGCCACTGTGTGTGTGTGTGTGTGTGTGTGTGTGTGTGTGTGTGTGTGTGTGTGTGTGTGTGTGTGTGTGTGTGTGTGTGTGTGTGTGTGTGTGTGTGTGTGTGTGTGTGTGTGTGTGTGTGTGTGTGTGTGTGTGTGTGTGTGTGTGTGTGTGTGTGTGTGTGTGTGTGTGTGTCTCCGAACGAATTTCCCAAGTTTCGACACCAGGCTGTCGGTTGGTGTGTCTTTTGTCTGGTCTGTAGTTTGACCTTTTGGTTGTGTACTGTGTCTATTTGTCTTTCGGTATCTGTGCACGGTCTGTTTAATAACTCTCTCTGGTTGCCAGGGGTGATGTGAGTGCGTGTGTGTGTTTTAGTGGCAGCTCTGTGCTCTCTGATCAGCAGTCATGTGACAGTTCATCAGATGTCGACGGACAAGAGTCCAGCTTGTCAGAGCGTGGCACAGCTAGACAGCGTGGCTGTTCTGCAAGACTTGAAATGTTTGTGTTTAGAAATGTTTTCTCCTCTGGAGGCCATGTGTATCTGTCATCAACTTCTGGTCCTGTAATTACCTTCTCAGTCGTCTGTCTGTCTGTCGGTTATTGTACTGTCCTACTGGCATGGCTGGAACAGAGGACTGCGGTTCTGTCCTACTGGCATGGCTGGAACAGAGGACTGCGGTTCTGTCCTACTGGCATGGCTGGAACAGAGGACTGCGGTTCTGTCCTACTGGCATGGCTGGAACAGAGGACTGCGGTTCTGTCCTACTGGCATGGCTGGAACAGAGGACTGCGGTTCTGTCCTACTGGCATGGCTGGAACAGAGGATTGCGGTTCTGTCCTACTGGCATGGCTGGAACAGAGGACTGCGGTTCTGTCCTACTGGCATGGCTGGAACAGAGGACTGCGGTTCTGTCCTACTGGCATGGCTGGGTCAAATGGTTTCGTTCCCAGTGATCTCATGCCGTTTTGCTTGTGTGGCCTGCAGAGCCTTGGTATCACTAGGAGCAGATGGATCCAATATCCTAATATTGTCCTGTTCCCCTCCCACACCCAGACAGTCCCAGAATCCATTTGGTTGATAACCCAACTGATGGGGGTGGGTCAGCGACACTCTATCTACCCATTAGCATTACGGAGTTACTCATAATGAACTGAAAGGATTCCTAAAGCTCTCTCTCTCTGGTGTGCATGCACGTGAGCGTGGAGGGTAATGTTTGTACTGTTTAACTGAGGGTAGTTTGATTGCCAGGTTAAACAAATTAACGAATCAATCTGCCATTTCTATCCTTCACAGGGGGCAGAGGGGAAAACGGAAGCCCTATCATCGTGTTCCCAGAATTCCCTGCGTTTGGCGAGCTATTGGAGGAGGAGTTCCAAAACGTGTTGACTTACCTGACCAGTGTGCCCAGGTGAGAGAGAGAGAGAAACGCCCACAATGCATACCAAATATTGTGTGCTTAAACTCATCATTGCATTGTACAACCAGTTAAGTGTAGTACCATATCCTTCCTGCAGATGTCAGTGTACAACTATTTCCGCAGTTCCTTTGTTTGAACAAGTTAATCTCCATCCATCACACAGAACTAGTGTCTTTGTGTGCAGGACTGAGTCCAATCCATTCTACTATTCTCCATCCATCACACAGAACTAGTGTCTTTGTGTGCAGGAGTCCAATCCATTCTACTATTTCTCCTCAAAGGTGATGCAGACTGTGCTTTTTTTTAAATGTCCTGAATGTATATAATTCCTATTTGGTCCTATTAGTTTTGGCTAGATATCCCTACAGATTCCCTACCTCAGCACAAATTCCTCTTATTAATAGAAAAGAAAGAATACACTGGTCTGTATCATCTCCTACCCATTAGCTACTGCTGAAAACTTTAACCCCTGAACCCTGGGCCCTGTGGGAGTTGGCCGGGGAGGGGCTGAGCTGGGAGAGACTGAGCATGACTGGGGGTGGAAGTGTTAATGAAAAGGCCTCACTGCATTCACCCTCCACTGGGATCTGTTGGTTTAAAGACACCAGGGCTCAGATGGAAGCAGCCTGTCATGAAAAGGAGTTGTGACCATTCTGACATGGATTAACTGTGTGATTGGCTTACCAGGAGATACATTTCCCAATGTTTGTTTCCTCGCAGAATTAGTCTTTTATGTTTCTTATATTGGTTTTCATTAATGAGATGTTCTAAATTTATTTTCTATACACGTATTGTGAAATGCATGGTTTCATAAACATTTAAAATGGAACCTATTATTGTGTTACTATAGCTAGTTGCATAGTTTGGTATAAATTACTGCAGACGAGATACAAAGCATCAGAGATGTAAGCGAGCTAGTGTTAGTAAAGAGCTGGATTCTCAGGCTTTAAAAACCAGGGACCAAGTTTGTCATCTTGGTGTCCCAAATTTTCAAGTTCACCAGTCATATCAAAGCAATAACCAACGGCATTCTATTATCTTAAAAATATAGCCAGAATCAAATACTTGGTGTTCCAAAAGGACCTAGAGGATCTCATCGATGCTTTTATCTTCAGTAGAGTTGACTACTATAATGGCCTCTTAACTGGACTCAAAAGACTGTAAAACAGCTGCAGCTTATTCAGAATGCTGCTGCTAGAATGTTAACCAGGGCCAAGAGAACAGAGCACATCACTCCAGTTCTTAAATCTTTGCACTGGCTTCCAGTCAGTTAAAGAATACATTATAAAGTGGTGCTTTTAGTATATAAATCACTGAATGGTTTACGCCCTGAATACCTTTCTGATATTAAAAAAAATTATAAACCCAGCAGGGCTTTTAGATCCATGAACACAGGTCAGCTAGTAGAGTCAGATTCCAAACTAAACATGGCGAAGCTGCATTTACCAGTTATGCTGCACACAACTGGAATAAACTACCAGAAGATCTTAGACGTGCCCCAAATGTATTAACGTACCAATGACTGAGTGCTTAAACTTCACCACAGTATTTGCCTTAAAGCTTTCATAGTTATACAGATTCTTCCAGTTTATTAAGTTTTTATGAAATTTTGTTTTTATTCAAATTCTATTTTTTTATTCTATGTAAAGAACATTTAATTTCCTATTTTATGTATGTTATTCTAGTATGTATTTTTATTCTATTGTATTTTAATATCTTTCCTATTTTTTCCTTTGTGAAGCACATTGAATTGCTTCTATGTATGAACTGTGCTATTTCAGCTTGCATGTGACGAGATATAGAATGGGTAGAACAAGGGAATATTTTGAGAATAAAGACTGCTCTGGATCCTGGATGTTTAATTAATATGAGTTTATCTCTGAATGGGAGCTCAGTATTTAACTTTGAAGGCTGTATATAGGGAAATCCATCATTCTGCCAGATCATCCAACATTGGAGGCCCTGATTATTCTTACTGAAGACCATCATGTCACTTATCTGATCTCATGTTTTCTCTCTGTCTCCATCCTCTCAGTTCAATGTAAATGGTTTTATTGGAAAGGGGAAACATTTGTGTACGTTGTAAAGCAAGTAAAATATAAGGCAAATAATAATAAACCAAACACAAATAGGAAGGTACACATTAACCACGCAAATTTCAAGATTAAAGCCTTTCTAATGTTTTCTTATTAGCTTTGTAAGTTGTACATTGTGCAAGAATATTTTTGTAAAATTATAAAAATGTTGGTTAAGTTTGCAATGTTGTTTTTGGTCCTCTAGTTGTGCTTTTCTAATTTCAGTTGGTTACAAATTGTGCTTCTGTGATTAATAATTGCTGTATTTCACCTTAAACTCTGACATCTATATCTTAAAGAGTTAAATGTGGTTTCTTTGTGGCTTGGTATACTCTATGGGAAATGTCTCAAATGCTTTGATACATTTGGCTAGATGTTAGGAAGTGCATCTCAATTTCAAGCTCATTTTTGGAGTGTGCACATGAGCTGTTTTCTTTTGACAATGAAGTCTTCCTTCCGCTACCTCCCAATAGCAGGGCCATGCTCACAGTCCGTACATAGCCAAACATTTTCATAATATTGAATAAGTCGCAGTGGTCCGGTATTGTTTATCTGTCTCTCTCTCTGTCTCTCTGTCTCTGTCCCTCTTGTGTCTCGGTCTCTGTGTTTCTCTCTCTGCTCTACTTGTAATACATGGATATGTCTCCTCCTTTTCCTTTACTGTCCTGTATTTGCTGCATTGCCTACAAACCCGTGTGCTTTGCAGGGAGGGTGAGGGGAGGAATGGAGGGGGAGAGAGGGATGGAGAGAATGAGATTAAGGAGAAGTAGGGGGATAGTGGCTGGAGGAAAGGGGAGGGGGAGCTCAATAGTTAGTGTGTGTGTGTGTGTGTGTGTGTGTGCACTCTTTCATGGCGGCAATTTAATTTATGAGCATTTTGCAGTTCCCTCACCTCCAAGCTAATGGGGGGTGGATTCTGTCAGATGTCCCACCTCCTCCTCCTTACGAACCATTGAAACACACACAGGCTATGGCTGTCCGTTACCCCTATGCTGGGCTGTAATAGGCTGTGTGGGAGAGGCAGAGCAGAGTGGATTGGCTGATATGAAGAAGCGGTAGGCAGAGAAGAGCTGTTCTTTGGTGCTTGGCGGTTGGCTCCCGTTCTATCGGAGCTGTAAACAGAAAGCCTTGACTAACGGGAGCTAGACAGGGAAAAATGGAATACAGGAAACCCGGAGAAAAGGAATAGTGAAGAGTTCTATCAAGGAGGATATGGGAATAACATTTGGAATAGCAATCATCATTTTCTGACACCAGTGGAATTAACCTGAGGTGGTGTCAGCATTTTTGGTAGTGTGTTTTGTACCGTGTGTTCGTGTGTGAGGAATGCAGCAGGGTAATGGATGATGGATTTTCTCCTGTCCTGGCTGTGTTCATGTACAGATGGACCACCTCAGCAGTGTTGGCTCATCCACATTCCTGTGTGTGTGGTGGGGGGGGGGGGGGGGGTGGTGGTGGTGGTGTTGTATGGTTCTCTGGTTCGAGGCATCTGCTAAATGACTGATATGTAAATGTCACACCAGTGACACTTCTATTCTTATGTACACACACACACACACACTCTAAGTTAAGTAGACTATTCCAGTGCCACTATCTGTGGGCAGCCTGGTATCTTGTAGAAGGCAGAGGTCCTCTTATTGCAACATCCATGTTGCCGTGGTGACCGTGTGTGTCTCTCCCATAGTGTGACGGCGTCTGGAGTGGGCTTTATCCTGGTCATCGACCGCCGCCAGGACAGATGGGCCTCCGTCAAGGGAACCCTGCTACGCATCGCAGTGAGTAACCGAGTGTGTGCGCGCGATCGGTTGCATCTGTCTTGATGTGTGTCCTATAGGTTCATCTGATGGCAACAAGGTGCGATAGTTGGATGTTCTGAGCTGTTGGCCCAAAGGTGTGGTACCGTAAACACATCTGGTGTTCTGTTGTGAGCTGGTGGCCCAAAGCAGTGGTACCGTGCACACGTCTGGTGTTCTTTTATGACACTAGTTCTGCTGCCCACCTTCTGGCCTAGTTGTTCTGGAGCATCGTCACCTCCTCAGCAGAGATTACACAACACCACATTCACCGTCCACGGCTAGATGGGGGGAGGGAGGGAGGGAGAGCATAAGCTTGGCTCAGTCGCTCCTTCCTTTCACTTTTCCCACTTTTCTCTCCTCTCCCCTTGTACTTCATTCTCTATTTGATTATTTCTTTGTCTCTCATGGGTTCGCTGTCCTCCTCTCTCGGCATGTGTCAATTCCATTTCAAGGTGAAGGGCTTTACTAGAATGGCAAACGCATTGGTTACATCGCCAGAGCGAGATATGATAGTATTGTAACACAGAGCAATGCAGAAAGATTATGTTTAATTATGTTTACATTATTCTTTGTGCTCCACTGGTTGCCCTTTCCTCATGGCAACAGGTCACAAATCTTGCTGCTGTGATTGGACATTGCAGTGTTCTTCCTAAGTTGTAAGGGATTTTATTAATACTTGACTTGATTATAAAGTGCAGCTCTGTTACCGACTGATTTTGTGGGCATTATGTTCTTAGCACCACGTCTGCCTAGTGGCCTCTATTGAGTGTGTTCATAGTCAAGGTTGTTCTTCGTTTTGCAATATTCTGCATCTGTGTACTATATAGGTATATTATTAGTGTTTGAGCAGTTCACAGGTGAAACACTATGGCCATTTGTTCGCACCTTTTTCCAAAATCCTGTGAGATAAAATGGCCCATTTATGCATTCTAAAACAGGCCCAAGGGCCACAACTTCTGGTGCAATGGCATGGAAATCGGCTTCAGGTGGTGCTGTAATAAGCCTCCAAAATGGGCAAATCTGCAAGATCACCACACCCACACCATGTGTCTTAGATTCATGAAACTCTAAATGTCCATCTCCTCACAAGGAACAATTTTGCCATTGCGACTCATAAAGTCTGACATGACATTTTGATTTTTTTTATAAAATGCTTACAATGATACTCCTATAGCACTAAATGTCCGATTTATTCATGTCCTTTGATATTTGGCTTCTATAGTCCAGTGTCTATAAAAGATGTATCAGTCGACTCAGTATGTCAAAAAACGTGGTTGCTATTGACCAATAAACCTTCAAGTGGGATTGGTTTTGTACATATTATTGAGAAACTGTTAATGTTTTTGTAAAACAACTTGGTACTCATGTTCAGAACCTGGACAAGGACGTACCATGCATAAGCATCTTCCGATTCACTACACGGGGCGATGTTGAACCTGACAAGTTCGCAAGACTCAACAAATGCTGGATAAGTTCTCTGAAGGAACATATATGCCATTGGGACCCATTAGCTCAGCCCTTATGGATTTTCTGCAATTTTTAATATTCTTCAACAATTTTGAATATAACCTACTCTTATACAACCAAATGAGCGATCTTCATGTGACTTGATATTGGTGATCTTTGGACCAAGGTAGGTCATCAGTGTGTACCCCAGATCAGTATGGGGAAAAAATGTCCACTATGACCAATCAATCTTCAAGCGTGTGTGGTTTTGAACATAATGCTTATGAATCAAAACCTGTTGACCATTTGATAAAACCATTTGATGTACATGTTCACTACATTATTACGATGTAATGTAGGCAAGTAAATTCAGTTTGACCACAAGGGGACGCCATAATGGCTAGATGCCGTTATCTCGATCTGTATCACT
This sequence comes from Esox lucius, assembly GCF_011004845.1. Taxonomy (NCBI): domain Eukaryota; kingdom Metazoa; phylum Chordata; class Actinopteri; order Esociformes; family Esocidae; genus Esox; species Esox lucius. Next base: position 12,325,928 of record NC_047590.1, read on the forward strand.
CAGTGTGATTTACATTTGATCAGGGTTACAAATCTAACTAATGTATGAACTATGGCTCCATTTGGCCACAATGGGGCAAGATGGGAGAGCAAACATCATTCATGCTTCATTTGGGGAATCTATGAATATATGGATCTCTCAGCACACAAGTGGTGCAATAAGCCCAATAGTAGCTGAATGCTCCAACAAGCACAATGCTGCTTGCAGCTTTAATTATCATTGCCATTTCATGTTTTTGGGGTGAATTTCCTTCCAGTTTGTCATAATTATATTTTTGTTTTCTTATGATATTGGTTTATCTAACTCATTGGTTCGTCTAACCAGTTAGCTAAAGATTCTTCTCTCTGTAGAGAAGGGATTTGATATGGCAGGTTTGAGAATCTCTTTCTTTAGGTGTTTGAACTTTTCTTACATTTTACAGTTTAGTTTAGTTTAGTTTAGCAGACGCTCTTATCCAGAGTGACTTTCAATTAGTTCATCAATTTGAAAAGAGAGACAGAGGTGGTGGCAGTGGACCTATTTGAAGTACTCTATATGAAGTACTACCTATTTGAGGTGCCATGACATTAAAGATTCTTGACTACATGGATCAGGAACTGCCTTGAAGGGGAAGTATGGCCAAGAGTCCAGAGGTGGCTGAATCAAGTTCCTGGGTGTGGATGTAGGGTTTGAGGATTGCTTGAATGTAGGGAGGAGAAGGTCCTCTTGTTGCTCCGTAGGCAAGAACCATAGACTTGAATTGGATTTGAGCTTGAACTGGAAGCCAGTGTAGTGTGTGAAGATGCCGTGTGACTTGGGAGAAGGACATTGTGATGTTGCCAACCACGATGTATATGTCCCGGAGCAGAAAGGCCATCCCGCAGAAGGTGAGCAGCTCTGTCAGAGAAGAGGGCCAAGAACGGAGCCTTGGGGAACACCGGTAGTAAGAGGCTGCGCGACGGACGCCGATCCTCTCCACATCACCTGGTAGGAGCGGCCTGCCAGGTAGGAAGCGATCCAGGAGTGAGCAGAGCCTGAGATGCCCAAATCAGAGCAGGTGGAAAGTCAGACGCTATGGTTCAGAGTCAAAGGCAGCGGATCGATCAAGGAGAATTAGAACCGAGGACAGAGTTAGCTTGAGCAGTGCGAACAGTTTCTGTTACATAAAGGAGAGCAGTCTCGGTAGACTAGTCTGGTTTGAATGCTGTCGAGGAGACTTCTGATAGAGGTAAGAAGAGAGTTAGGTGCAGACTGCACGTTCAGTGTCTTGGAAAGGAAAGACTGGATACTGGCATGTAGTTTTTGACATCAGAGGAATCAAGTGTTGGTTTATTTAAGAGGGGAGTGGTCCTGGCCATCTTGAAGTCCGCTTGGACACAGTCAGTGCTCAGGGAAGAGTTGAGGAGGGAGGTGAGGAATGGGAGAAGGTCTCATGAGAGAGTCTGAAGAAGGGAAAAGGGGATTTGTTTAAGAGGGCATGATGTTGGGAGGCCAGCCATCACTGGCTGCAGGATTTCATCTGGTGTGAGCAGGGGAAAAATGGTTAGGGCATAGCCAAGTTCTGCATGTGATCGACCAGTGGGCCCACAAGGCTGAGCGAATGAGGTACGGATATCATCAACTTTCTTTGGAAAGTGGATGTCATCTGCAGAGAGGGAAAATGGTGGGGGAGGAGATGGAGGGTTAAGAAATGAGGAAAAGCACTTCCTGGGGTTCGAGAGGGAAGCCTGGAATTTAGAGTGATTTGAAAGTGGCTTTATCTGCAGGTAGGGAGGAAGAGGAGGTAGCTAAAGGATGCTAAATTATTCTGAAGTTTGGTTTTCCTCAATTTTTCACTCTGCTGCCCACTCCGTTGTGCTCACAGTGAGTCACCTGGCCATGGAGCAGGAGGGGATGGCTGTGCTGCCCTGGAGGGAGGTGACAGTGAGTCGTAGGACATGGACAGTACAGAGAGTAGGGCGGAAGAGGATGACTCCGGAGATTTACGAGATGGGAAACATGACAGGATTGAGGAGAGGGTGGTTGGGGAGAGTGAATGAGTGCTTTCGGCGGCGTAAAACAATGGTGGGGGCTGTCTGTGTAGGAGGGGGTGAGTGACCGAGACAAAGAATTGGTCAGACAATTGGAGCGTTGCAGCAGTGAGATCAGTTGACAGACAGCATCTAGTGAAGATTAGTTTGGGTGTTTCCCCAATTTCTAAATTCTTGGATCTCTCTCGATAAAGGGAGAAGGCGAGGGAGAGAGAGAGAGATTTACAGAAAGGGACAGAACGGGATTCTAGTTTACCTGGAAGACATCTGTCACTCTCTGCGTTAGGCGTGGCTCTGGTTGGTGGGGATTTTTTTTTTGGAAAGGGCCCTGGGTCATGATGACTCCCCTTGTACACACTGCATAGGACTGCAGACCACTGGAGAGCTCCCATCAACGCCCAGTGGAAAAGGTGGTGTTCAGGTGTGCAGGCACTCCACTGGGTGTGTGTCCTCCCTCCTCCGTTCTACACCGCAGCACATTTAAGTCCTTGTTCATTGGGCACTGATGAACGCAATCCAACGCGGCCGTGTGATTTCCAGTGAACTCATCCAGGAAATCGACATGAGATTAACCAGCTGGTGATGCAGGCTTCACGTTGTGTGTTCATGTAATGGATCACAAGGCAGAGTTGTGGAACAAACGAAATGCAACACTTCTGTATCAACATAAATATAGCCGACAAATTGGAACTGTGTTGACCCAGCTCCCATTAGCAATTTATACCATTTATACTCGCCATACGGTCCCTGTCTCCCCCAGACATAATGGCCTCAATCCTGCCAATTGGGTCTGTCCATGTGACAGGGCAAGGCACATGGCTGATGTAGAGCTGTTAACATTAAGACCGGACAGTCGTCCTCTGTATCCTCGTGTGTGTGTGTGTGTGTGTGTGTGTGTGTGTGTGTGTGTGTGTGTGTGTGTGTGTGTGTGTGTGTGTGTGTGTGTGTGTGTGTGTGTGTGTGTGTGTGTGTGTGTGTGTGTGTGTGTGTGTGTGTGTGTGTGTGTGTGTGTGTGTGTGTGTGCGCGTCCCAGCATTGGGAAATAAAAGCATTGATTTCCCTGTGGTGATTGTGGTGTATAGAGGCTGGAGGAACCCAGCTGATTAATATAGTATCTGTGCGCAGTCAGCAGTTCAGGCCTGTCTCTGTCTTTTTTTTTGGGTGTCTGTTTCTTTGTGTGTGTGTGTCTGTCTCTAAGCAGCACTAAGAGGTAGGGAAATCATGATTATGAATCTCTGAACAATGAGCAATAAAATAACACAATGTGTAATTCACAAGTGTTTATGGCCAGTAAAAAACCTCTCCAGTGTGTGCAGAATTAGCAGTGTGATTTGTGACTGTCCCTGTTGGGGCCTGACGTGGGTGGAGCAGGGAGCTCCTGTCATTACTCACCCCCAGGCACTTCCCTGCGTGGCACTGAGACTGTAGAGGAGGAGGACTGGGCTATGGAGGGAGAGGGGGGAGGGCTGGACTGTTAGGAGAGCCGAGGAGGAGATGGAAGTGGGGGTGTGGCTATTAGGGGAGTAGAGAAGGAAGAGGGGTGCATGTAAAAGATTGAACGTACCATGGACACGAGCAGCATGTGCTCCGAGGCAGCTCTCCTTGGTGTGAGGTGGAGGTTTCTTACTGTCCGGAGGAGGACACATTTATCTACAGGGGCTGTTCCAGTGCACCCGGGTTCTGTGAGGAAGTGATGACCTTGGGGATATGCGTTTCTTGACGTCTCCAGTTAACGTGCATGGGATGCGGTCGCCTCAAGGTCATATCTTCCTCAAGCAGTTGTCTGGGCTGTATCCCAGTCAGGGTCCTGTCCTAGGCGCTTCCTTTAAATCGACAAAGGGATCAGAGGAAATGACAAAAAAAACGGCGCTGCTTATAGTTTTTCAGCGCTCCAACATAATAGCGAGCCAGTCTGCTCTGAGTGCCCCGTGGCAAGATGGCTGTCGTGTTTTACCCAAGTTGTGGCAGCGGAGGGTTGAACCCCAATACAATACACAGCCCTATAGACCTTAGTGAAAGGCCTTATTTTAATGTGTTCCATTATTACTTCCTGGATGAGTTCCAAATGAGCATTCATTGGATAAGCCAGTCAGACTAAATGCAATTCTATTGTCATGGTAATCAGAGTTTAAAGGTCAAGAGCCCTCCCCTCCCCCCTCCTCCCCCTCCACATTGCAATTAAATGTGTTTTACAGTTTTTCTCAGTTGCTTTGGCAATTTTTTTGAAACACTCTTAACATTCTCTAAACTGTAAGTACAATCGTGGCAACTGTTTTATGGGACATCACAACTCTATGGCATGTCTGCAAAATGTAGTAACTCTCCCAAAACATTTAATTCATGCTTTTATTTTTTGTCATCGTGTGAGCCGTACAAGTCAAAATATTTAGATGTCAATCCTGGAAATGTTTATTATACAGATTTCAGTTTTGTTTTACTTTTTGTTGACACTGACTGCTTACTGTACTACACAAGTATGTCCATTTTGTCTCGCTGAATGCTATTGTGTATCACCCTGAGCTTTTAGATACCGATTTCAACCGTAGGTAAAAGTTTACTTGGAACCGTCAATACTGTAGTACACAGAAAAAGGATATGCACCTTTGTATGTATACAGTACATTTAGCAATGTGATACATGTAAACAGAAAATTCACATTTCATGTCAATCTTTACATATTTCTTACATATAAAGTCATAGGTAGTGAGCAGAAAATTTGCCACAAAATGACATCCATGGAAAAACTGCAACTGCAACTGTACGTAACACGACATGGTCGAGATGACATCTGATGTTTTCCCTTGTGATGCACCGGGGAAGAATCTCCTGGCAGTTCCTATTTCATTACTATGTTACCTGGCAGGTCATTTGCCAATGAATATACCTGTATGTCTGACAGATTTTGATAATTTAATGGATCATTTTGCATGTGATGGCTCACATGATGAAATAATATTTAGACGTTCTCGAGGGTATGACAATTTCACTGAGAATCAACTCTCATTGGAGAATTGAGCCAAAGTGATTTGAAAAAAACAAATGTCCAACTACCCACTTTTAATGGGATATTGTTTTAGTGTGAGCAACTGACATTGGTTGTAGGAGCATACTGAGAAGGATACACCTCCATGTTTGACAATGGGGATGGTGGTCATTGGCAGCATTCTTCCTCCTCCGAACACAGCGAGTTGAGTTGATGCCAAAGAGCTCGATTTTGTTCTCATCTGACCACAACACTTTCACCCAGTTCTCCTCTGAATCATTCAGATGTTCATTGGCAAACTTCAGACAGGCCTGTACATGTGCTTTCTTGAGCAGGGGGACCTTGCAGGTGCTGCAGGATTTCAGTCCTTCACGGCGTAGTGTGTTATTAGTTTTCTACTATGGTCCCAGCAGCCTTGAGATTGACAAGATCCTCCTGTGTAGTTCGGGGCTGATTCCTCACCGTTCTCATGATCATTACAACTCCACAGGATGAGAACTTGCATGGAACCCCAGACTGAGGGAGACTGACAGTTCTTTTGTGTTTTTTCCATTTGCGAATAATCGCACCAACTGTTGTCACCTTCTCACCAAGCTGCTTGGCGATGGTCTTATAGCCCATTCCAGCCTTGTGTAGGTCTACAATCTTGTCCCTGACATCCTTGGACAACTCTTTGGTCTTGGCCATGGTGGATAGTTTGGAATCTGATTAATTGATTGCTTCTGTGGACAGGTGTCTTTTATACAGTTAACAAGATGATATTAGGAGCACTCCCTTTAAGAGTGTGCTCCTAATCTCAGCTTGTTACCTGTATAAAAGACACCTGGGAACCAGAAATCTTTCTGATTGAGAGGGGAAATGAAATACTTATTAAATGCAAATCAATTTATAAAATTTTTGACATGCATGATCCTGGATTTTTGTTATTTTGTTCTATTCAAATAAACCTACCATTAAAATTATAGACTGATAATTTCTTTGTCAGTGGGCATATGTACAAAATAGGCAGGTGATCAGAAAATTTTGTCCATCAATGTATATTGACCCAGTACCATACTGATTTATACTGACCCAGTACCATACAGACCCATACTGATCCATTACTATACTGGCCCATACAGACCCAGTACCAAATGGACCCAGTACCAAACTGACCCAGTACCATACATACCTATAATCAACCATTACCATACTGACCCAGTACCATTCACTATATGAATTAATGTGCATTCTAGAAACAGTAAGTGTGCTGAATAATGAATTGGGAGAGAGGTGTGTAATTAAGATAAGGATAAACATTTTGTCTATGGGGATTTCTCCACTGATCTACAAGGTCATTAATAAATATTCTCTGGTTATGATGTCTGATGCCTGAAGACATGCTACTCAAGCTCCTGGAGAAAATGCCACGCTCTTTAGGTCAGTGGGCGAAAGCTGTCTTTTTATCCAGGTTGGAAACCTGGTCATTGACATACTCATTCATCTAGAAAGACCAGTGCTTTATTTATAACAAGAATTAAAAATAGACAGGTTGAGTGACAGACATAGAGGCCGTCAATGTGCGGCATCTCCATTCTTTCTTCTATGGAGTATAGTTTCCATGACAACGTGGTGATGAATCGTTGTTAGGCAGCTGTGTGTAGACTGTAAGCAGCTGCATGGCAACGTGAGGTGACATCATACAGCCCTGATAAAACATTAAGCCGCAAATTGGAATTGTGAATAACAGGTAAATGATGCTATAACATTTTGCATATGTGTAGTGTATGTCATATAAAAATGTCCAAATGAATAAAACAGGGTTCTACCAACGAGCATGATGTAGAGTGTGGTGGTGTTACGTTGCTCTGTGCCTTGCTTCTTCTGGGGCCGGTGTGGTGTTTGTTCTGCCGTAAGGGAGATTGGTCTACTGCAGCCAGTCTTGCAGTTGATTTGATTAAAGACCCCCCAGTAGAGCTGGTCTGAAGACTAATTCATAGCCCCTGTCCCAGGAAATCTAGGTTCACTACCCTGATTCAACACTGTTTCCTGTATACTGTGTGCGTGCGTCTGTATCAATAAAATACTAAAAGTCCATATTTCAGTAGACCAAGTGAAGCTTGTTTTTGTCAACAGGGCTCGTTCCCAGGAAATCTACAGCTAGTTCTGGTCTTGCGGCCCTCTTCCTTATTCCAGCGGACGCTGTCCGAAATCTTCTTCAAGTACAACAAGGATGAGTTCAAGATGAAGGTTCCGGTACGTTTGGGGGCGCGCCAGGTGGATGTCAGCGCCGTTTTGGGTGTCAAGGCTGTGTATTTCCCCGTTGACTCTTCTTCCTGGGTTTCAGGTGGTCATGCTGAGCTCTGTCACGGAGCTCCATGCCTACATCGACCGGACCCAGCTGCCCCGGGAGCTTGGCGGGAGCCAGGATTACTGCCACGACACCTGGATCTCACACCGCACCGTGAGTATCGTTCCTCCGCACCCACGGCCCACTACACCGGGCCCGGTCCTGACTTGACGTCTGGCCCGACGGGAAATGTATTGGAGTTCTGCCAGCGGGTCACTTGATGGGCCAGTTTGGACATGTGCGGTGTTGTGTCTGTTCGGTCGGCAGGCTATCGAGGCCTTTGCTCTGATGGTGAAGACCACAGCACAGACCCTGCAGTCGTTTGGGACAGAGCTGGCGGATACCGAGCTTCCCAACGACACCCAGGCCGCCTCCAACCTCCTGGCCACACACACCGAGAAGAAGAATCAGATGAAGGTGAGAAGATGGAGATTCCGATTTGCTCATATGAAGCAATTACGAAAACGCTGCGTTTTAAGACAAAGTTTTGTTGTCAGTTCATTTGAAATGTGGAGAAAACGTGGATAAAAACGCCAACAGTTCCTAATTCGTCTGCTATGTTAGCGTTTGTCTTGGGACAGAAGAAGGGGTTTAGGCTCCAGCTTAGACATTTAGTCTTTTTGCGGGTTCATCTGTACTGTGGGCTGGTAAATGTGTAACTGTCATGTACCCGTGTTGTTGTGGGTTCCAGGAGGATCTGTGCGTGGCCCTGGGTCAGGGGGGGCGGCTCCTGGAGAGCATCAACGAGCCCCTGCAGAGAGACCCTGACTACATCATGAACCAGGATGAAGTGGAAAACCTGGCCACCGTGCAAAGGTCAGCGGGGACATGGGTCAGGATCAGAGAGGCTGTCGTACCTCCAGAGTGATCTAAAGTGTATGCGTTTATTATACGAAACCTGGGATGCATCCCGAGGGCATACGCTGAATGTAGTGCATGCGTGCGTGCGTGCGTCAGTTACCTAAGGTTCTCGTCATGACCCTGATCGTTCTAGGCAGAACTCTGCTGTGTTCCGCTGCAGTGAAATGTGCCTCAGTGCCGTGGTGGTGTATTTTGGGAATGACAGGGACAGAGACAGGATGCGTAGCGGCAAGCCCTCCCAGCTGCAGAGCAGAAGGAGTAGAACAAGCCCAAAGGAAAGGAAACCGCAGAGAATTTCAGAAGCCAAAACCCTGTGTTGGTTGTTTGGTAAAATGGAATGCTTTGCTTTTGAAGGAATTGGATTTGTTAGGGGTTTTATTAAACGCTGTATTGGATGGCAGTTATTTTATCGTTGCCGTTTTAACCAAGTGGTAATTCAGTTGTTAAAATTTCTGATTCACTCAAACTGTCCCTTTATTCCCTTTCCCTTTTAATTGATTCATCTCTGTGTCTCTCGCTCTCTCTCTGCGCTCTCTCTCTCTGCGCTCTCTCTCTCTGCGCTCTCTCTCTCTGCGCTCTCTCTCTCTGCGCTCTCTCTCTCTGCGCTCTCTCTCTCTGCGCTCTCTCTCTCTGCGCTCTCTCTCTCTGCGCTCTCTGTCTCTCAATTCAATTCAACTTTATTAGCATGACAGTTATTACAACCATATTGCCAAAGTTAGAAGTACAGTAAGAAGGAGTCTACACGGTAGCAGCCCCATTTAAGGTGACATCAAGAACAACAATAACAAGCATTGTCAGAAATATTCAGCAATAACAAAATGCTCAGAGTGAACAACGGGTACTCTCTCTCCCTCCATGTCTCTCTCTCCCTCCATGTCTCTCTCTCCCTCCATGTCTCTCTCTCCCTCCGTGTCTCTCTCTCCCTCCGTGTCTCTCTCTCCCTCCGTGTCTCTCTCTCCCTCCGTGTCTCTCTCTCCCTCCGTGTCTCTCTCTCCCTCCGTGTCTCTCTCTCCCTCCGTGTCTCTCTCTCCCTCCGTGTCTCTCTCTCCCTCCGTGTCTCTCTCTCCCTCCGTGTCTCTCTCTCCCTCCGTGTCTCTCTCTCCCTCCGTGTCTCTCTCTCCCTCCGTGTCTCTCTCTCTCTCTCTGTATGTGTGTGTCCCTGTGTCTCTCCCCCACAACCCTCTCCATTCATGACTGTGTCTTTTCCTGTAGACTACTGGGCCAACTAGACGAGACGGAGACGGCGTTTGATGATTTCTGGGACAGGCACCAGACCAAGCTGGAGCAGTGTCTGCAGCTTCGCCATTTTGAACACTACTTTCGTGAGGTGAGGGGACCAGGGATCAGTTGTCTGTCTGTGTAGCGTGCGGGTGGACGCGTCTGTTCTGACCCTACCTGTCCTCCCGTCTGTGTGTGTTCAGGTGCGTACCCAGCTGGACGTGGTGTCCGAGAGGGTAACGGCGTTCTCTGAGGTCGGCATCAACCCCGCCCACGCAGAACACATCCTACGGGAACTCAACGGCGTGGAGGAGAGAGCCTGTGTAAGAGAGACGGGGACACACACACAGACACCCTCGTCTTCCCGATAGTGCACATCCCCCTCCCCCCACCTCATCCATTTGTCTGACCGGTCCAAAGTGCTTTCGGTGAAATGAATTGAGAGCCATGATTGGTGAGGTGAGAGCGGTGGTATCGGCGTGGGTTGAGCCGGGTTTCCTCTAGCTGTTATCCAGCGCTACACCACGACCCTCTGGGGAAAGCTGCAGCCCCATAAACAGTCCATTCATCTCAATGACCGTATTGACTCTGCGGAGGAGACTCACTCCGTGGACGAAGCGGCTGTGGGTTGGTTCACACGTACATGGTTGTGGTACTGTAAGCCTCCTGGGACTCCATGGTTGTAGTACAGTAAGCCTTCTGGGACTGCATAACGTGGCCCGCTGCCTCTCAGAACGTAACAACGCCAGCTGTGTGTGCTGGTTTTGTTCGCGTGGTTATTTATATATACAGCTCTGGTAGAAAATGTAGACCACTGCACCTTTTTCTTTTTGAGTGAGGAACAGAAGCGTTCAATTTGCAGATGGTCTCTTAATTTGAACCCTTCTGCCCCTCACCCAAAACCTTCCTTTTCGACTCTTTTGGAAAGGAAAGTAAAAGGTGCAGTGGTCTCTTCTTTTTTTCCAGAGCTGTATAAACAGCTGTATATATACGTTGTTATATTGTCGTAAGCAGCCCAAGTGAGGTCCTGCTCCGCTCCACTTGGTAAGGTGGGGGAGAGAAAGATGATTGTGTGTTGGGGGGAGGGAGAGTGTGCTGGTGGTTGGATGAGAGTGTGGAGGAAGAGAGCTTGTCGCCCTCAGTAGCCCAGATCATTGCAGGTCCGCAGGGCTGCAGTGCGGAGGGAGCTAGGGTTTTGTGGGGGAGGTGCTGTGATGTAGAGGGAGCTAGGGTTTTGTAGGGGAGGTGCTGTGATGTAGAGGGAGCTAGGTTTTTTTGGGGAGGGGCTGTGATGTGGAGGGAGAGTTATGTTGTGAATGGTGTGTTATGTAGATGGAGCTAGGGTTTTGTTGGGGAGGGACTGTGATGTAGAGGGAGCTAGGGTTTTGTTGGGGAGGGGCTGTGATGTGGAGGGAGAGTTATGTTGTGAATGGTGTGTTATGTAGATGGAGCTAGGGTTTTGTTGGGGAGGGACTGTGATGTAGAGGGAGCTAGGGTTTTGTTGGGGAGGGGCTGTGATGTTGAGGGAGAGTTATGTTGTGAATGGTGTGTTATGTGGAGGGAGGTATGGTTAAGTTGAGTAGGGGCTGTAATGTTGAGGGAGGTAGGGTTACGTCGGGTAAGGGCTGTAATGTTGAGGGAGGTAGGGTTATGTTGGGTAGGGGCTGTAATTTTGAGGGAAGTAGGGTTATGTCGGTTAAGGGCTGTAATGTTGAGGGAGGTAGGGTTATGTTGGGTAGGGGCTGTAATTTTGAGGGAGGTAGGGTTACGTCGGGTAAGGGCTGTAATGTTGAGGGAGGTATGGTTATGTTGGGTAGGGGCTGTAATGTTGAGGGAGGTAGGGTTATGTCGGGTAGGGGCTGTAATGTAGAGGAGGTAGGGTTATTTGTTAGGGGCTGTGATGCTGCTGGCTGTGGCAGGGCTTGAGCTCTGTTTGGGCTGGTTCTGCAGCTCTCTGATAGTCTGCTCCCTGGTACCCATTACATGTTGATGAACTCCGTTGACTCAGTAATGCTCAATAAAGCCCTTCACAAGACAGTCAACTCATTGTTTGCAGAGGCTGTTTTTGGAGGGTCACATGCGTTTTATGGCTTTCCATTATGACCGCTTTGATCTTAACTGGGGTTTTTCCCCTTTTGTTTATTCCCTGCGAGTGAGTTTGAGCGTGAGCGCATTCTATTAGACATGGTAAAGTTAGCTCAGGTTAGAATTTAGAGTTTAGGTTAGGTTTAAAAATAAGCTGGATCTGAAAGTTGGTGTTTGTTTGCCGGCGTGCTTGTGTGAACCCGTTTCTGTGTGGGGGTGTGTTCTGATCAGCATTCCTCCTGCTCTCTAGGATGTGTTGGACAGGGCCCTGTCCCTGGTTACTGAGGGCGATGGGTTGATCGAGAACGCCCACTACGCTGAAGACTCCATCATGCCCAAGTGCTGTGAGTTGAGAGCAGCGTGCGAGGAGATCACCTCTGTCCTGAAGACCAAAAAGGCCCTGCTCTTCAAGGCAATGGAGCTGCACCACTCTCTGGAGAAGGTAAGGAAGTGTGGAAGGAGGGTGAGAGCGAACCAGGCCAACAGGGACTGTATCTGCCCGGGAGCCGTGACGCCGTCCCAGGATTCGAGCGACATTCCTCGTGGCCAAACCCAGTCCACGTGACCCCGCCGGTAAACCCACCTGAGGTGTGGAACACGGCAAACGTTTAGCCCTCTTCTCTGCGTCTCCCTCCTTCCCTCCCCAGGCGTTGAGGTGGTGTGACGAGGGGATCTACCTCCTTGCCTCCCAGCCGGTGGACAAATGTCAGTCTCAGGACGGGGCGGAGGCGGCCCTGCTGGAGTTGGAGAAGTACCTGGACACGGCCTCCCAATACCAGATCACGGACTGCAACGCAATCTGGAGAGACTACGACTCCATCCTCAAACCGGAGCTCAAGGTCGGTAGCGTCCCCTGGAGTCACCAGACCTGACCAGTAGGGCTAAATGTGTTACGTTTCTCTCCATGTGGTCTGGATAAACTCACGCCCTCCCCGGTATAGTCGGACAACTGAACAGGGCCGGGCAGAGGACGCCGCTTTTATCTCCTCGTGTTCCCACCCCTTTTTATCTGTCGATACAGGAGCAGGTGGAGAAGGTGATTCAGAAGCAGGCGTCCATGTTGGAGATGTTTGAGAAGAGGATGGTCAGTCTAAAGAAGCTGGCAGCCAAACAGACCCGACCCATCCAGCCAGTGGCACCCAGGCCTGAAGCCATACTCAAGGCCCCCATGTCCTCCTCTAGTGAGTATACTGCCCCCCCCCCCCCCCCCCCCCTCATACCAACATCCTGGTCCACACCATCTTCCTCAGCATTTACCTTCTGTCGTCGTCTATGAAGCCTTCATCGCCACCTAGTGGCATAGAATTAACACCCGTATTTGTTACCCCTTGAATAATCAAGACATAAAGACATTTCCTCAAAAGCCCGGACTGAAGAGACTCACTTTCGTTGGTAGTTTGACATTTAGCCGAGCGTTTCTTATGTTCTCCCTCCTCTTTGTTGTAGCTCTCAGGGATCCAGAGAAGATGAATGCTGAGGAGAATGTTTTGAACGTCGGAAACTGCAGGAAAGTGGAGATCCAGGTGCAGAACGGCTGCAGCAGACATGGTTCTCTGTCTGAGGAGGAGGAGAACCTGGCTGTTCTCCGACGGTAAGACCTGGGGTCAGGGGTTGAAAGCTAGGGGAATGATGTCATACTGTATGCCGGGGATAAACGTTATAAGCATGTGACTGTTTTTGTCTTTTAAATTGACCCCACCTTAATGTTGGTGGTTTTAATGATTAATGTTTTCTTTCTGAATGGGAGTTATGGCTGTATTGGCAACTTCTACATCCGAGGTATGGCTTGAAATGCATGGAGAACGATATAATTGCGAATCTTCCATGACAGAATAATATGAGTGATGGTTCAGTCTCCCCCAAGCTGATGTTCTGTTGGAAGACCATCTAAAGAAACAGACCCCATATAGAAACAGATCCCATAGATTTAATTCACTTGGTGTAGGATGTGAAAATGGAAATATCACTCGGTGGAGTTAAAGGAAGTCTGTTGTTCTATACCCACAGCCACGTAATGAATGAGCTGTTGGAGACTGAGAGAGCGTATGTGGAAGAGCTACTCTGTGTACTGCAGGTGAGTGACAGTCCTCTTTATGACCACCAGAGGTTGACCTTACCTCACCATTACCTCACATCCACCCCGCCTTGCGACTGGCAGCCTGGTAAATGTAGTGATGTAGCCTGGCGAATACGCTCTTTTTCCAGGGTTACGCTGCTGAGATGGATAACCCGGCCATGGCCCACCTCATACCTGGACCTCTGCTCAACAAGAAGGATGTCTTGTTTGGCAACATGCCTGAGATCTACCAGTTTCACAAGAGGTGGGTGTGTTTCTTTAGGGTCCAGGCGTTGTTGGTTAAGTTTAGGGTTAAGGTTAGGCATTACATCAAGGTAAAGTTTAGGCATAAATGTTACTTTATTGAGGTTAAGGTTAGGTTTAGGGTTAAGATTAGGGCAAGGGAGCATGCAATTTCTATTTTCTAGTCCCCATGAGGGTAGCTGTGTGTGTTTCTAACCTGTGACCGTTGTTCCTGTATGCAGGACGTTCCTCAGGGAGTTGGAGACCTACATGGAGGTCCCTGAGCTGGTCGGACAGTGTTTCCTGGAGAGGATGGGCGACCTTCAGATATATGAGAAGTACTGCCAAAACAAGCCTCGCTCTGAAAGCCTGTGGAGACAGTGTTCTGACTGTGCCTTCTTCCAGGTAACCTGTCAAACCGCTTTCATGACCGAGTCTGTCATAGGGTCCCAAAACTCAGTATACTGTAATCATTATCAGAGTTTTTCAATCATATGAGGCTATTTGTTTGACAAAGGAGTGCCAGAAGAAGTTGGAACACAAGCTGGGGTTAGACTCGTACCTCCTCAAGCCTGTGCAGAGAATAACGAAGTACCAGCTGATACTCAAGGAGCTATTGAAGTACAGTAAGGGATGTGAGGGGTCGGAGGACCTCCAGGAGGCGCTGTCCTCCATCCTTGGCATCCTGAAGGCCGTCAATGACTCCATGCACCTCATCGCCATCACAGGATATGAGGTCAGCAAACCACACCCCTGTCCTCCGTGCTATTTAGGCTACTACTTGTTAGTTTTGCTACTTGTTGCTACTTGTTAGTTTTGCGATCGGCTGATTGATGGTCCTGTGAATGTATTGATCCCTAGGGAAACCTTTCAGAACTGGGCAGACTGCTAATGCAGGGCTCGTTCAGCGTGTGGACGGAACACAAGAAAGGTCACGCTAAGGTCAAGGACTTGGCCCGCTTCAAGCCCATGCAGAGACACCTGTTCCTGCATGAGAAGGCCCTGCTCTTCTGCAAGAGGCGGGAGGAGAACGGAGAGGGTTACGAGAAGGCCCCCTCCTACAGCTTCAAACACTCGCTCAGCGTGAGTCTGTCTGTCTGTGAACCCTGCTTTTTAGTTTGGTATCTGTTCAGTATGGATTGACTGCAGTGTGTTATGTATCGGGCGGTTTGAACCGTGAAAGCGGATTGGCTGAAAGCAGTGTTATATGACACTGTGTACCAAGGGTTTGAAATGTGTGCGTAAGAACCGCCCTTAGCTGTGATTTAATGAAGGCTTACCACAAACCCGAAAGGTGCCTTGTTGTTTAACTGTCCTTCAGATCTTCTCTGAAGTTATATTCTTTGGTTTTTCTGTCAAACAGATGAGTGCAGTGGGCATCACTGAGAGTGCCAAAGGTGATAATAAGAAGTTTGAGATCTGGTGTAATTCCAGAGAGGAGGTGTTTATTGTCCAGGCTGCAACGCCAGACATAAAAACATCATGGGTGAATGAAATCCGGAAGGTTCTGACTGGTCAGCTTAATGCCTACAGAGGTACAACAGGGAGTCTCAGAGGGATTATACACACACACACTCCAAAGTTGCATTCTACCTTCTCTGTTGTTGTGTTAGTATTCTGTACCTAACTGGGATATTTTGTTCCAGAATCCAGTCAAAAGAAGGCATCTGACCCAACAACTCCGAGTTCAACCACCAACAGCCCATGTATGGGTCTGAGGTAAGATGGTAGTCTTGTATGGGTCTGAGGTAAGATGGTAGTCTTGTATGGGTCTGAGGTAAGATGGTAGTCTTGTATGGGTCTGAGGTAAGATGGTAGTCTTGTATGGGTCTGAGGTAAGATGGTAGTCTTGTATGGGTCTGAGGTAAGATGGTAGTCTTGTATGGGTCTGAGGTAAGATGGTAGTCTTGTATGGGTCTGAGGTAAGATGGTAGTCTTGTATGGGTCTGAGGTAAGATGGTAGTCTTGTATGGGTCTGAGGTAAGATGGTAGTCTTGTATGGGTCTGAGGTAAGATGGTAGTCTTGTATGGGTCTGAGGTAAGATGGTAGTCTTGTATGGGTCTGAGGTAAGATGGTAGTCTTGTATGGGTCTGAGGTAAGATGGTAGTCATGTATGGGTCTGAGGTAAGATGGTAGTCTTTTTGACAAAAGAGAAAAATATGTTTTAAGTGTATATGTTTATTTTATTACCTTTTTGTAATCCCCATCAGTCCATTTAAAAACTCTCAGAAGAGTGTGAAGAAAGGAGAAGAGAAGAAGGCTGATGCTGTGATTTCTGACCAAAACGCCTCCTCTCCAAAACACAAAGGTGAGCTTTAAAGAATGACGCACCCCTAAAGGTACCGAACAAGCTAATGAGCCTTTGATGCCGTTTTAGTGTGAACTCTGGCTGCCCCTGTTAACCAGCTTTCTCTTTGTACCAATAGCAATGGATTCCTCCTCTTTTGTCTCTTACCTTTCAACCTGAGCTTTCCTTCCTCTTCAATCCGCTTTGCTCTGCCTCTCTTCCTGTCTCACCTCTCTGTATCTACCTGGCTGTAGAGGACCCAGTCACCAGTCCCACAACTGACAGGGCTTCAGTGGCTAAAAAGCGTTTTACCCTTCAAGGCTTCAGCAATCTGAAGAGTCCGAAAGGTAACCTTAGACTACTGGATGACAAAGGAAGGCAAAGATAGGTTCTCCATTCCCAAGTTAACTCGTAACCTATCTTGTTAATTTGATTTGACGCAAGGCACATTCTTTTCACAAGCCAGCCGCGTTAGGGTTTTTTGAGGACTAATGTTTTGGCACACTTTCCTTTGTAGAATGTCTGCCCCCTGGTGGTAAGTCTAACATTACCAATGCATTTTTCCAGTTATATATAGTTTGTAACTAATAGCTAAAATATTAGATTTAGTCCAGACTAGACTGCAGAGTCTTTTTTAGTTAGTCCCTTCTTTATCTACAGCTCTGTAATAATATTTGGATCAAATTCTTTTTAGTCTGTTTTAAGGTTGTTCTTTCCTTTCTCTCAGTTGTTCCTCTTTCCCTCCCTTTATCATTTCCTTCTTCCTTTGTTTCTGTCTCCTTGGAGCGACAGGATCCCCCCTTAGCCCCGACCACAAAGCCAAACGCCACGAGATTAAGAGTGACCCCACTCCCTTTGGGTTTAAAGGTATTCCCTCTGACCCCCACCAGTGTTTCATCTCCCCCAACCTGACTGTAACTGAAGTCATTCCAGCACCATCCTGTCACTGTCCCATCCTCCTTACATCGATCTCCGTGCCACCATCATGAAAGGCATTTGTAAATTCTGTGTGCTAGATCAACTTCGTCTGCCGAAGTCCAATGACCTGGTTTAGCTTTAGACGCCGAACCGACCAGGAACCTTCAAAATGCATTTGAGCCCAGCTCAGAGTTCTGCTGAGAGTTGACTGCCGGTGCTTCTCCTCTTCCTCAGAGCCCGGTCAGACTCCCCACATCCCACTGAGCGGGGTCAAATGGCTCAGCACCTCTAGTCTCTTACAGGCCAAGAGGAGAGGTAGAGTGATGCCACGGCTGGACCCATTACTGCTGTGTGCCTGGGCTCCAACTTGCTCTCTGTCTTTCACACAATCAACCCCCAACCTTCCAGCAAATAATCACAAATCACTGGCTTGATCCACATTCACAGAGAAATACTATCTTTTGCTATTGAATATCTTAATGTGTGATATTCACAAAATGAAGAAAAGCTAAACGTATTTACTCTTTATGTTTTGATTTAAGATGTTGGATCACTGATCGGAACAGTGCGTCTCTCTCGGTAGCATGTTGTTGTGGTGTTGGTCTTGGCTGGCGTTGGTTGCTGTGTGTTTCTTTCGGACTGATCACAATGCACTGATCAAGCTGTCACTGGGTGCCATCTTCATGTTCACCTTCGAACCACGATTTGGTTCTTGTGGTTCTGTTTTCTGTTTTGGGGATTATAGCATACTCTCTCAATTGGATGTTTGCATCATGTTATCTCTTCATGTTTCACCTATCACCGTTAACGCCTTGTCCTGTTTATGATTGTCAGGCTTCATGCTTCTTTCCCTCGACTGTCACACCTGTTTTTACGTTTGGCCGATGTTTGGCAGTAACATTCTCTCAACCTCAATATATATCTTGAACATGCCTCTGAGCGTTCGGTGCCACTGCTAAATGCAGATTTTGCTACATTACGCCCCATCTGTCTCTCCCACGGTGTAGGTTGGAGCAAAGCCTCACTCTCCATGGACGCATCAGAAGAGCATGATGGGTATTCCAGTGCCGAGGACCCGATGAACTCTGATACCGAAGATGAGGGAGGGAGGAAGCTGGTGAGTCGTGGTCGCAAGTCACAACATAGAAGAGAAGTGACTGGCCGTTCACCAGCAAATATATGTGGTAGCCTAACACGCGGGACACCGACGACCTTTGTGCTGTGACCCCAGGCTGTCGGCGGCAGGTTCACGGTAGTGGCTGACTATGAGAAGGAGAAGGGAGGGCCTCAGGATCTGTCGGTGAAGAGTGGAGACACGGTGCAGCTCATTAAGGAGGGAGATGACGGCCAATGGTTTGTTAGGAACCTGAGGAGTAGCAAAGACGGCTGGGTAGCAGCAGCCAACCTCCTCACACTCATCACAGAGTCCAAGTCCTCACAGTCCCTTAGTAGCTCAGGTACACAAGCTGTCTCCCTCCCTCCCTCTGTCTGTCTGTCCCCCTTCCTCCCTGTCTGTCTGTCCCCCTTCCTCCCTGTCTGTCTGTCCCCCTCCCTCCCTCTGTCTGTCTGTCCCCATCCCTCCCTCCCTCCCGCCCTCCGTCTGTCTGTCTCCCTCCCGCCCTCCGTCTGTCTGTCTCCCTCCCTCCCTCTGTTTGTCTGTCTCCCTCCCTCCCTCTGTTTGTCTGTCTCCCTCCCTCCCTCTGTTTGTCTGTCTCCCGCCCTCCCTCTGTTTGTCTGTCCCCCTTCCTCCCTCCCTCTGTTTCCCACCCTCCCTCTGTTTGTCTGTCCCCCCTCCTCCCTCCCTCTGTCTCCCGCCCTCCCTCTGTCTCCCCCGTCCCCCTCCCTCCCTCTGTCTGTCTGTCCCCCTCCCTCCCTCTCTCTGTCTGTCTGTCCCCCTCCCTCCCTCTGTCTGTCTGTCTGTCCCCCTCCCTCCCTCTGTCTGTCTGTCTGTCCCCCTCCCTCCCTCTGTCTGTCTGTCTGTCCCCCTCCCTCCCTCTGTCTGTCTGTCTGTCCCCCTCCCTCCCTCTGTCTGTCTGTCTGTCCCCCTCCCTCCCTCTGTCTGTCTGTCTGTCCCCCTCCCTCCCTCTGTCTGTCTGTCTGTCCCCCTCCCTCCCTCCCTCTGTCTGTCTGTCCCCCTCCCTCCCTCCCTCTGTCTGTCTGTCCCCCTCCCTCCCTCCCTCTGTCTGTCTGTCCCCCTCCCTCCCTCCCTCTGTCTGTCTGTCCCCCTCCCTCCCTCCCTCTGTCTGTCTGTCCCCCTCCCTCCCTCCCTCTGTCTGTGTGTCCCCCTCCCTCCCTCCCTCTGTCTGTGTGTCCCCCTCCCTCTCTCTGTCTGTCTGTCCCCCTCCCTCCCTCCCTCCCTCCGTCCGTCTGTCTGTCTCCCTCCCGCCCTCTGTTTGTCTGTCTCCCTCCCGCCCTCTGTTTGTCTGTCTCCCTCCCTCCCTCTGTTTGTCTGTCTCCCGCCCTCCCTCTGTTTGTCTGTCCCCCTTCCTCCCTCCCTCTGTTTCCCACCCTCCCTCTGTTTGTCTGTCCCCCCTCCTCCCTCCCTCTGTCTCCCGCCCTCCCTCTGTCTCCCGCCCTCCCTCTGTCTCCCCCGTCCCCCTCCCTCCCTCTGTCTGTCTGTCCCCCTCCCTCCCTCTGTCTGTCTGTCCCCCTCCCTCCCTCTGTCTGTCTGTCTGTCCCCCTCCCTCCCTCTGTCTGTCTGTCTGTCCCCCTCCCTCCCTCTGTCTGTCTGTCTGTCCCCCTCCCTCCCTCTGTCTGTCTGTCTGTCCCCCTCCCTCCCTCCCTTCCTCCCTCCCTCCCTGTCCCCCTTCCTCCCTCCCTCCCTCCCTCTGTCTGTCTCCCGCCCTCCCTCTGTCTGTCTCCCGCCCTCCCTCTGTCTGTCTCCCGCCCTCCCTCTGTCTGTCTCCCGCCCTCCCTCTGTCTGTCTCCCGCCCTCCCTCTGTCTGTCTCCCGCCCTCCCTCTGTTTGTCTGTCTCCCGCCCTCCCTCTGTTTGTCTGTCTCCCGCCCTCCCTCTGTTTGTCTGTCTCCCGCCCTCCCTCTGTTTGTCTGTCTCCCGCCCTCCCTCTGTCTCCCGCCCTCCCTCTGTCTGTCTGTCTCCCGCCCTCCCTCTGTTTGTCTGTCTCCCGCCCTCCCTCTGTTTGTCTGTCTCCCGCCCTCCCTCTGTTTGTCTGTCTCCCGCCCTCCCTCCCTCTGTCTCCCGCCCTCCCTCCCTCTGTCTCCCGCCCTCCCTCCCTCTGTCTCCCGCCCTCCCTCCCTCTGTCTCCCGCCCTCCCTCCCTCTGTCTCCCGCCCTCCCTCCCTCTGTCTCCCGCCCTCCCACCCTCCGTCCGTCCGTCTCCCGCCCTCCCACCCTCCGTCCGTCCGTCTCCCGCCCTCCCACCGTCCGTCCGTCTCCCTCCCTCCGTCCGTCCGTCCGTCCGTCTCCCTCCGTCCGTCCGTCCGTCTCCCTCCCTCCGTCCGTCCGTCCGTCTCCCTCCGTCCGTCTCCCTCCGTCCGTCTGTCTCCGTCCGTCTGTCTCTGTCCGTCTGTCTCTGTCCGTCTGTCTCTGTCTGTCTGTCTGTCTCTGTCTGTCTGTCTGTCTCTGTCTGTCTGTGTCTGTCTGTCTGTCTGTCTCTGTCTGTCTGTCTGTCTGTCTGTCTGTCTGTCTCTGTCTGTCTGTCTCTTTTAATCATAGACTCTCAGTTTGTATAATAGTGGAAGATATGTAAATAATAATACCTTCATTTTATTTTTATATTAATGTTTTGTTTTAGAGGTGTTGTTGGACTCTTGTGTGAACTTGTGTAACTTTTGTTGTGTAACAGAGGGCAGCGTAACGGGCAACCTCAGTACATCTTCCAGCTGCAGTGAAACCTACACAAGTTTCTCTGACATCAAGCCCTGAAGTTCCACCCCCCCCCCGTGAGACCTGAGATGCAGTTACAGCACCGCCCAGTGGTTGGCTGTTGATATGACATGTGCACTTGTCTCATCCACTCTCCCATATTGAAGTTTAGGCAGCATGGAATGTAGCAACAAGCCATGCTTACCGGTCAGTGTGAAAAGGGTGTTAAGGACTAACTGCTCTCTGGACATTACTCTCAGGGACAAATTGGAGTGACCTAGCCTTTAACTGGGATTGAAGGCTGGCACACATTGGGGAATCATTGTATGTTGATGATCCACTCAAACACCTGGAAGTACAGGCCTCTCCCCTACTTGTCAGTGTTCTAGTGGGGGTAAACAATGCTCAACTGCCCCCCCCCCCCCCAACAGTTTATTCAGCTTTTGTGGAATAGAAATGCATTGAAAGAATTGGAGGCACATTCTTTTTATGACAATCTGTGAACTAAAATGTCCACAGCAATTTGTTCCCCACTACATCACTAACCTGTCAGACAAGTAGAGACAGGGAAGTATACACCCGCTCCTTTCCCTGGGCATGGATCACACAAACCCAGGCAGGCTTTGTTAGCCTAGTGTGGTACCGCCCCTCTACAGTAAGTTGGCAGTGAGATGACAGGCGCTGTACTACTGCACTCGACACATCAACAGTCAGGTAACAGTCATAATGTTTATCTGTGACAGACAGTCTCCCAGTCCAGTCATGAGTGACTATAAAAAAAAAAAACTGATGGATTTATATTTAATGGGTTTCTAATATACCCCCCCGGTCATGAAATACTTCAAACAGTTTGGTCAAATCTGTGCATCTACGGCTTAGACCAGAGCGAATCCAGAACATATTCAGCCCCTCTTCCTCCCTGGTCTTTGAGCCTCCACCTGTTCGGTCTGTGGAATTAGACCTGAACTTTTGGCTTTGTTCCTGGAGATCTGAGACCGTTGGGCTTTTGCACCACCAGGTGCACTGTTGCACGACTGACAGGTATAACAAAAACTTCTACAATAACAATTCTCAGGATTTGCTTCAGTTGGTTCAGAATAAATCAGATAAACAACAAAGAAATCCCGTCAAGATTGTGATTCCCATGTAAAGACTGATGTCAGGTCTTGGTGTTGAAATAACTGTGAAATGTATCAGAGCTTATAAACTTTACAGGCATTATTTGTATGCGTTAATGTGTATAATTTAAGTTATTTGAGAAAGGTGTGTACAGAAATTATAATCCTATACCTCATATTAAATGAATTGGTTGTTGGGGCATGCTTTTTGCCTGGCTACCCTTCCACCTTGCTCCGTCTAACTTACATGTCTAATCCACAATGAGTCAGAGATGGTCTGCATGATGATTATGATACTCTGATTGGTTAGATTTTCAAGGGAATATCCAATCTCTGATGAGTTATTTTTGTAGAACACCTCTCATTTCAAAGACACAATTGACTTCTAATGGTGGCTGCTTCTGACTGAAAAGACGTAGCTGTCGTTCAGCGCAGAACTTGTGTCATGGTTAGTAGTCAGGCAATATGTTTTCATGGTCTTTTTTTTATCTCTCGAGAAAATATATGAATACAAATATCATCACTTTGCTCATTTCAGAATGCAGTCTGTACACTGAAAACTAAAGATTTCTCTATACGTCACATGTGGAAAGTTGAACTAAGAATAATGGTTGTCTCAAACGTCCACACACAAACGGTTTTAAATGGTGTTGGTTATAACTGTTTTATAACTGATAACTTGTTCTACTGTATACTGTTTTGATTTGCACCCTGTAAAATGTTATTGTCACATTTTTATGCAGCACATTGCAGCATTAATGTCTTTATTTTCCTATGGTAACAAGTGTTGATACAGATCTTATATAAATTAATGATATGCATTCATATCAGTGTATATGTGTAAATAAGTATTTCTGAGGTGTATTATTAAAGCAGCTTGAATAAAGCCTGAAACATTCTTTCATTCAGTTCGTTTTCAATTGTGTTTTTTCTCACTTAAATCAATTACGTTTATTCATGAAGCCTTTTTATATTAGCAGTTGTCACAATGCTTTTACAAAACACCCAGCCTGAAACCTGATGAGCAAGAAGCAAACGAAATTTGGGGGGAAACCCGACTGGGCCGGGTGAACATTTTAAGAGTACAAGTTGTAATAATTAATAAATGCATCTGGGCTGAGTCCAGAATCTATAAAACCTAATCCATGTCAGAAGCCTGACCAGATGGACGGGGGGTGGGGAGAGGTTTCTCGCAGTTTTTTTGAGTTACGACCATAAAATCGTCGTGGTGCACTGAGATCTGCCAACAAAACTCTTTGTTAATTGGGTCCTAAAACGAGCTTTTCTGTTTTTCATGAGTTTAAAAGCAAAAAGTTGTCCGTCATCTATTTCCTAATATCTGAAACACATGCTTCCAAAGTAGCTAATTTTGGGGCTTCTACATGTTTCATCACTTTTATGTGCGTCATCAGCATAACAGTGAAAACTGACATTATGGTTCCGGATGACATCACCCAGGAGCAGCACATATAGTGAAAACAATAATGGGCGCAAAATCGAGCCTTGAAGAACACCAAAACATACCTTTGATTTGTCAGAGGACAAGTCATCCACACATACGAACTGATATCTTTCAGATAAGATTTAAACCAGGTTAGAACGTGACTGCGTAACTCCAGAGATTCCAACAGGGACTGATCAATAGTGTCAAAGCCAACACTAAGATCAAGAAGCAACAGGACGGTTGCTGAACCGTTGTCTGAGGCCATTAGAAGGTCATTTATCACCTTCACGAGTGCGGTCTCAGTGCTATGATGGAGTCTGGAACAGGAAAGGAACTCATTCTAAAACCATTCTCTTTCTAAACTAATTCTTAAACCATAATCAGACATTATTACAGATAATAATGTGTAAAGACCTACCCATTTACAAGTTTTGCACATCAGCACAACATAGGCTACAGACAAATATCAGGATAGCACGTTAAGACACAACACACACAGTTCATGTTGGGCTAGAACGAAATATGTTTGATTAAATATAACACCCTTGGATATTATGCTGATTCTCCCTTATTACTCAGCTCTAAGATGTGAATTTTAGCATTCACTACATTTAGTGAACTTAATGTAACCCATACCTCAGGTTGTATGCCATCTATAAATACTTCAATCGTGGAAGGTTTTTTCCCCATGTATTACGTCTTTTCACTCCCACAAATCATACTCCCAAGATCAAAACTATATTGAATTATTTTAGGATAGAGCTGGTATTATAAATGAAATAATTACATTACGCAGTGATGTTTAAATGTGATCCGGATATACATTTCCACGTCACCGAGAAAAATTACCAATGAGCTGGAAGATAAATGTTCGGTCGGAGCCGCCGCCTACCTCAGTAATGTAGCTCATCTCGAATCGGACCGAATGGAATTCTGCACTGCCTTCTTAAAAGATTCCACACATTTTAATTCGCACATACACACATTCCTCTGACGTTTTGCTCAGCGTACAACATACTGCTGGCGTGACCACAAAAAGCTGCTCGGTTACACTGTGAATCGGGACAGCAAGTCAAGATATCAGAGAGAAAGATACAAAAATACACTGTTGTACGGTGAGTATGCGTAATTTATTAAACACGAGATGCTAGCTATGTCATTTTATCCCACTATTATTGTTCACATGTTTTATATTGATGCTGCCCGTGACAAATGTTACAAACTTGACTCGATTGAATACATTTCTTGCTAACTAAATGCAGACATTAACGTCATATGTTTAGCTTTGTATAAAACAATAACCTTCCGAAACGGTCCGATTTACGCAAATGTGAAATGTTTTCAGTTCAAGTAGCCTAACTTTAAAAACCCAGACGGGTGTAACCCATCATTAACATATTCGCACATATGTCTGATTGCTCATTTCAGCATGTCTGCGTTAATTGGCATGGCATTTGAAGCCTTCATCCGGGAACGCACTTTCCTATGCTCACACTGGACGAGCAGGGTATTGTCACGCATGGTCTGTGTCATGTCTGGCTTTGTACAGTATTTGTTTTGCTTTTTGCGCTGGCAGAGCATTGCTTGCTGTGTAGCATAGGATTGAACCAACGGTTAACAGTAAAGCGAGAGGTGGTCAATGCTGTCATTATCGCGGCTCTATCCTATTACAGAAACTATTCATTCGAAATAACATTCACATTGTATTCGAAATTTGACCTTGACCTGTTTTAAAGTTAAGTTTGTTTCAATATTTTTATTTTTATCCAGCAACACTTATGCCTCCCTTATTTAATGCAGTAATAATGTGTGCCTCCATCAGTCCGTAGCTTTACACCAGATGTGTGATGTTAATTAAATGGATGTTTTGGAAATGGGAAGATTATGGTGGTTTTTAAGTCTTAAAAAACCGGCTCTACGAACTATCACTTACCTTTCATATCTAATGTTCAACTGAAACCTATGATGTGAGCCTGACAAGATGTTAAGACTTATGTCATCTGTCAGTTATGTAGACAGTGCTGTGACATCAGTTCATGGAAACTGCATGATGCTGACCCTCTACAGGAGCAGGCTAACACACTGCACGTCTGTAACCACAGATGGCACCAGAAGACTTGACCCCTGATCATTACGTTCATCATACGAGTTTAGAGTAATGTGTTAGGGGTGATTAGCGGCCAAAATGACAACGGCGGTGGTTTGAGTAGAAAAATAAAAACAGCTGGGGAACACCTGAAATGATATCGCCCTACAGTTGTGTGTTTGTTCATGGTGCTCTGAGCCCCGGGGGAGATCAACTGGTGTAAGGCTCTCTCTTCTACCACTATAACCATATTCCTGTTAAATGACTCGTCTGTCTTTAGACTGCCTTTCCGTGTTCCATCTAGCCTTATCAACCAAAACTAGATATCTGGTGAGGTGACAGTAATTTCATATGCCAGGATGTGTCAGGATACGATAGTAACCTTACTGTTTTAGGCCCATGATAAGAGTTCCTTTTTGAAAAGATAAGTACATTATTATAATTATTATAATTTCTATTTTCAAGAAATCAATCTTGTTGAAACGCTGTAGATTTTAGCCTAGGGTATTTTTGGCTTTGACTCTGTCCTCTTAGGCTACATCAGGACAAGTCAGAGGTTAAAGTTACAGATGATCCAGAGGAAATCGGCTAATGTAAAATATTAGTCTGTTGGTGCTGGTCAGGTCATGAACTCAAACGTATCCATCAATTCTCTGGATCAGATCCCTTTCAGAGTTCAGTGGAAAATTCTACTGGTTCTAGTCGATGAGAAAGGACAGCTACTGCTGAAGTCAGCCGGTACTGAGAAGAGAGAACTTGATTTGCCTTCGGGTATGTCTGTATTTAATGAAGTAGGCACCTGTGGTGAACACCCTGGTTTCATGTTGGGGCGTATCCGAATCAGGCTTATCCCTTCCATTATGAGCACATGCAGAGGCCAGTCTGCATACATTTAGCCTAATTCTTCTTTAATTCGGACTGATTGGTTCTTATGAAAGTTGCATTACTAATACTGACTTTGTTAATCCCCTCAGTTTCATGGGGGAGAGGGGTTAAAGGGTGAGACTGACGGTCTCAAGGGTTGCACCCTCTTGGAGGTGGATGTAGGGAATCCCATGTGGTGGATGTGATGCGTTTCTGTGTGTGAGGCTGAGTGTTGCAGTCCCCTGGCAGAACCCTGGTGTGTAGTCTGATGCTTCTGGCAACAGTCTGAGAGTGGGAGGGAGGAGCGGAGGTAATTCCATTCAACACTAAGGATTATCAGTCACAAGTTATTCCCTCCGCCTTCCTTACTCTCTCTCATCACTCTCTCTCTCTATTCTCTCTCCTCTCTCTTCTCTCTCTTCTCTCTCTTCTCTCTCTATTCTCTCTCTCTCTATTCTCTCTCTCTCTATTCTCTCTCTCTCTATTCTCTCTCTCTATTCTCTCTCTCTATTCTCTCTCTCTATTCTCTCTCTCTATTCTCTCTCTATTCTCTCTCTCTATTCTCTCTCTCTCTCTCTATTCTCTCTCTCCACTCTCTCTCTCTGTCTGTCGTGTTCTCTGGTTCAATTACATTCATGCCTGTTAACTGTTAAATGGAAGGTGCCAACTGCCAGCATGGCTGTCCTCAAAAAAGGTTCCGGTCTAACTTCACACTAGCCGTGAGTAGACGATTTCAGTGTTTCTGATGGGCAGCGTTCAGTCGTAATCTTGAATGGTCGAATCCAAGCATGAAATAGACACACACACTCACACATCTGTCGGCTTGCTGCCTTTGTTTTGTTGTCATGACAATATGCAGTGAGGTGTGCAGAGTGCAGTGTGACTCAGGAGAATGTGGGTGTTGAATCACTGCTCAATGCCTGAGGTGACTGTTGCCTTATTTCTGCGGGGATATGTCAATAAAGCTGTCTTCTCTTCCATCAACGCCGATGCTTGGCAGATTTCCTCCGGGACTCCGGCAGGAATGTTTTTGTTTTCAGCGGATCTCATATGTGGAGGAAGGACAGCAGATTGTGCCAGAATACTAGATGGGGTTTAATGTGAGGTGTGTGTGTGTGTGTGTGTGTGTGTGCGTGCGTGCGCTCTCAGGCTTTGAGGAGAGACCCTAACGAGAGGCCCAGCCAAAATGCCGCTGTTTGGTAAGTCCCACAAGAATCCTGCCGACATCGTCCGGACTCTGAAGGAGAACTTGGCCATCCTGGTTAAACAGGACAAGAAGACTGAGAAGGTATGGTTTGTCTTCACAAAACAAGTCTGTACAATACTAGTCTTTAGAAAACCGGTCCATGCAATGTTCTGCACAACATAAACGAGCACTTCCCTTCGGGAGAGGAGCTGTGTTGTTGCTGGGGGCCTCAATATGCCCTCTTCTGTTAGAACCAGTCAGTTGGTGTGGTCATTATTTCGCAGCACCCCAGTTACTGGAGCTGACACTGGGCTGTGAAAGTAGCACCAGGGGCCTGGCTGTCCTGTATTGACACCAAGCTGTCAAAACCCATCTGTCTCCATCTCCACTGTGGTACCTACAGTAACACACTAACTGGGCCTGGGAACCATCTAACCGGGCTGCGGAGTATAGTGGCATGTCCAGATTAAATGTCTCCCCCTTATGGTCATCACTCTTATGTACACAGCTTGAGCGTACCGTGACCTCATGGGGAATCCTGTCCTTCATGTTGTGAATGAGCCTCAGTGTGGTAACCGGTGTACGTCCCCAGGCGTCGGAGGAGGTGTCCAAGTGTCTGGTGGCCATGAAGGAGATCCTGTATGGGACTAATGATAAGGAGCCTCACACAGAGACGGTAGCCCAGCTGGCCCAGGAGCTCTACAACAGTGGCCTGCTCATCTCCCTGGTGGAAAACCTGCAAGTCATTGACTTCGAGGTGATCCCACAATCAGAAACCAAACCGACTAAATCAGAGTTGTCTGAATGGTTCTTTTTAATGTGTGTGTGTGTGTGTGTATTATTTTCAATTGCCTACCCCCAGGGGAAGAAAGACGTTTGTCAGATCTTCAACAACATCCTGCGGAGACAGATTGGTACCCGCAGCCCCACTGTGGAGTACTTCTGCTCTCACCAAGAGGTTCTGTTTGTCTTGCAAAAGGGGTGAGTACATACACCCACACGCTTGGATCTCATTTTCTGTCTGGAATATTTTATTGCTATGCGGTAGACCTGTGTGTAGGAACACAGCGTTTGGATATTTTCGACCTCAAACCCCGCTGTGGCGGACGCGTGTCCGTGTGCAGGTACGAGACCCCGGTGTCGGCGCTGAACTGCGGCATCATGCTTAGGGAGTGCATCCGACACGAACCACTGGCCAAGGTGGTCCTCCACTCGGAACACTTCCACGACTTCTTCGGCTATGTCGAGATGGAGACCTTTGACATCGCTTCGGACGCCTTCGCCACCTTCAAGGTCAGACTACGTGAGAGAAGCCTCTTTTTTTTGTTTTTGATTTTGTCTGTGTCCAAAACTGCATATGTCTGTTCATGACCATTTGTAGAACAGATGTCTTTGATCCATCAAATCAGACTGTCTATATGTATTAAACAAATGTCTTTTCTTTACGCCCATTGACAGGATCTGCTCACAAGACACAAGGTCCTGGTAGCTGAATATTTAGAACAGAACTATGACTCTGTAAGTGACATGTTGCTCAACGTTCTCCTGCCCCTGGGGCATTGTTGACTCACACTTGACGTTCTTGACAGAATGAATGGGTGCATTTATGTAACGCCCTCAGTTTTATTCTTCATCGTCAGATTTGTACAATAAGAGTTTGTGCCACACTAAACATCCTTGGGCTTCACTCAACACTGGAAAGAGCTGACATAACTTTTTCAAAGTATTTTGTTATGCAGCCAGCCGTTCACTCAGTTTCACTGTCTTCACAGGTTTTTGAACAGTATGAGAAGTTACTGCACTCTGAGAACTATGTGACAAAAAGACAGTCATTAAAGGTGTGTTCAGCTAACCATATTTGCGTGGACTATTCATAGATGTTATGTTATAGACTCTCTTGCCTCATAGTGTGTTTGTGTCTAGTTGCTGGGTGAACTGCTGTTGGACAGACACAACTTCACTGTGATGACCCGGTACATCAGCAAGCCTGAAAACCTGAAGCTGATGATGAACTTACTGAGAGACAAGAGCCCTAACATCCAGTTTGAGGCCTTCCACGTCTTCAAGGTACTACACAACAGCCATTCTCAGTACATATACAAAGTCTGTCAAACTGGCCTCCTTGGATATACTACAGAGTTCTGACTAGAATGTAATTGCAGGGAGAATTGGAATGTACAGAGCCAATAAGATTTCCCACACAATATATTGTAGTACGTTCTACACAATGTAGTTCAAAGATTCTGAAACTGTTCCCAACCGACCATCCAGGTGTTTGTGGCAAACCCCAACAAGACACAGCCCATCATAGACATCCTTCTGAAGAACCAGACCAAACTTATAGATTTTCTTAGCAACTTCCAGAAGGACCGCACGGACGACGAGCAGTTCAACGACGAGAAGACCTACCTAATTAAACAGATCCGGGACCTTAAGAAACCTGCCTCTTAAACCCCCTTTCCCACTAGCCATTAACCTAACCTTTACTACAAAATACATTAACAATGGTGATTATATTTAAAATATCTTTGCGGACATTTGTCTCTTTCTTGGTTTACTTTGAGACTTTGTGTAAGAATAGCGCATATCACTGAAGTTTTTCTGTTTTTACTTTTCATGAATCCTTATTGTTAGCATAGTGTGCCACTTTTTCCAAGCCAACTACTTCCTCTCCAGGAGAACCAATGTTTAAAGAAACCTCAAGGTGAATGGCTAAATGATAGGGAGACACCATAGGTCATAACTAATAGGCCAGACATTTAGTTTATTTTCAGTTCCACTTGGCATACCTAAGCTAGCTAAACACTTCACTTACACACTCTCTTAAATCTAACCCCAGTAAACTGAGGTATCTGCAATTCAGAATCAAATGAATAAATTGCCCTTTTGGTATTAGTAAAGGGTGTAAATATTCTTCTGAATTGTTCAGATTCTACAAAATGTAGTGTAACACTGTAAAAACACTAATGCTTACATTTCTGTAGAACTCCTGTTCAGACTCAAGTCCTGCCCTATGGTTGTATTATGCTATTTACAGGTAACGTTTTAAAGACTGGAGGTCCATGATTACCCAAAATGTGATTTTGAAAATATGTCCCATGATGGGAGAATGAACCAAAACCACAACCAGGTGTTTTTTTAAATGTAAAAAAAAAAAAAAAGAAAATCCAAAAAAGGCCATTATTTTGGATTTGTTTTATTTACTGCAGTCATCAATGCTTTTGTCGACGGATACTCTTCGCATGGCTGGAAGCACTTTCCATATAATTCTATTCCTTGTTTATCTTCAGCTCTTGAAGTCAACTTTTTTTTGTGTGTGTGTGTGTGTGTGTAAAAGCTGGTTTTAATCTCTGAGTGCCATTGTGAGTGACAGATTTTGGGTGACCTTAGAGGCAGTTGCAGGGAGACTTTCACAGCAGTTTCTTTTCTGTACACATTTCTTGAGTGTTTTCTTCTGCACTGCACCTTTTAGGAGGTGGTCGGTGGAACACATTAACATGGTGCCTTTATTTTACTGTTTTCCTTATATTTTTTCTGTATTTGAAATACCTTTTCTAGGGGAGCTTAATTCTTTTTTTTAAATATAGTCTGGTTGAACATGTGTCAATTTAGCAATTACCCTCTAACTGACTGTGTTGGAGTCATGCTGTTAAATGAATGTTTTATTTCATAATGACTGTTCTTGGAGTTCAGTGATCCCATAAGAAAATGACCAAAACAAACCAATGATGGACAAACTCGGCGGGTGATGATTGCCTGAGAAGGTTTACTGTTAATCTACTAGTACAAAGAGGAAATGGGTCTTGCTCAGAAAACAATATTAGCAGTAGCTAGCTTTGGGGTACTATAAATGAAATTTAGAAACCTCACATTCAGCTTAATTACTGAGCCAATCCATTTTAAAATGGTGGTTGATATTTTCATATTGCTATGATTCTAAAATATACTTTAATGAATCTGAACAGCACTATGCCACTGAATAATGTGACAGTTCTCTTAATTGACACATTTATTCATAAGTAGATTGTACATCAAATGATAGAAGTTATATACTCACACCTATATTGTTTTGGTGAAAAAGAACATTTAGCCTTGCCTATACCTGCTGCTAACCTGCTTCCTTTTTTATGCATGCATTTTAAAACCATTCTAGGTAATTAAAATAGTTTTGGTAAGCACATTTTGATCTCTATTGATAGGAGGAAGCAACTCAAAGGGTGGAGTTTACGGGTGAAATTCAAATAAGAGACTCACAGGATTGCTGCTTAGAGGTGGGTGACAGGTTTTAAATGCCCAGTTAAATACCCATGCCAGTGTTGGTTTCCGTCTTTACTGAACATACTTAAATATGCTTCAGTACATTTTAGCCATTTGGCCAAAGCTCTTATCCATAGTGACTTCAGGTAGATAACATCTACTTCCATTCTTCGTGACTGAGTAAACAGCTTTATATTTACCTAAGAGGGGGAAAAAACAACAGCGGTTCTCTCCTCTGCAGCAGACCAGTTCACAAGTTCTAATCTTGCATATGCCCTTTGGGAGAATTCTGTTCGTTTAATTACTTAAACCAGTCAACTGTTCAGGAAGTATGTTAGCACTAGGTATGACCAGGGCATATGAAGGCTTTTCAGGAAGAAGTGCAAAAATAATTGTTACTTCATTACTGTATAATACAACCAGTTAATATATCTTTTTTTTTGTTTAAATAGAAGATTTGGCTACAGGACTGCAGTTAAAGAAGCTCTGCAATTTCCAACCAAAACAATTGCTTCTGCTAAAATGTTTAAAATATATTGAAGAATCTTTAGCATACCCTGACTCTGAATACTGTAGCAGTATCTGATGAGTGGTAATTGATCAGTGCTGTCGATGGACCACCAAAGGCACACCAAATATTTTCCAAATTGATAGGAGGTGGAGGTTGTCTGAATTTGTTTATTATTTTTTTGGTATGAATAATTACAACAGACCTTATGCAGTGGTGATATGAGTAGGGCTGCCTATTTAAACTCAGCCATAGAAATGAGATTCACATCAAAAAGAAAATGCAGCGTAGCCAAATCAGTAACATCAACTTTGGATAAACCATTTTACTTGACTAAAATGATCAACTATATTTGGTTAAACATTTTGACAAGTCAACCAGGGGACTTAATTTGAAAAAAACAGCCATGTGTTTTCCCCATTGATGCTACTGTACAACATCACCAATAAAGAGTAGAAATGCCTATGTTGTTTCCTTTGTTTTGTTATAAACAAGTGCCTAACGCGAGTATGAAGAGACTAGTAGACAGACTGGTGAGAACGTTAAAATGGGGAATATCTCAGGCAAAAGGAACTATTTTGTGGAGAGGTCTTCTGGTAATTTATGATTGTATTTATGCCATTGTAGCACAGTAAAAAGGCATACACATGGCCCCTTTAATATTTGGTTGTGGGTCTCTGTCTATACAATACTATTCTAACTTAAAATTACAACAGAGCCAGTTACCTCAAATCTGGGCCATGTTTTGTTGTGCTGGAAGAACCTTTTTATACTTAGAGCCGCAATCAGTACCCTTTTCCCGAGTTTAATTTAAAAGTCTCTAAGACAAACAATTAGATCACATTTACAGTTCTCTTATACATACAAGCCATGCATTTTGAACTCCATCTACATGTAATTTGTTTTTGAAAACTATTGGTCATTACAATGTCAGCGGTTAAAAGACCAATTAGTAGAACAAATCACCCAAGGTTGTTAAAGTGCATCCTTCCTTATACTGTCCTTGCTTGTTTAAAGGAATTACTGATCTGTATGTGACTAGACAAATGAAGGGTTTCCATTCCAAAGTGTTACCAGGTATTCCAAACCAGGACCTGGAGATTTTAGTCCGGTGAAACCGGACTGGATGCCAAAGGACCCAGACCATTGTTCAACAAACAGGGAGTATGGTCTTCAGTCATTGCTGACCGCGGCCTCTTATTACAGTAGGGTTCCTGTTCAGCCTGTCTTCTGTGCTTCCCCACACATCCGTCTGTAACCAGAAGATATGTTCAAATGTGTCCCATTGCGTTGTTTTCTTGAAAATGAAAGATGTCATGTTAACTAATGGTACCTAGAGAAGGACAACTCACTGGCTAGATGAGGACCAGCATGTTCAGAGGCACACCTTGTTAGAGATGTCTTCTGCCACTGAGACAAAAACGTAAGAAATTGACATCTGTATAAAGAGCCATCTCAGTTGCCGAAATAAAAACCAGAGGATGGGTAAAAGCAGACTGGCCAACACCTACAACGAATCCATACAGTTTTTTTACTTAATAAAATAAGGAGAGACTGTCACATTAGACTTAATGTGCTGCCAGGCTCCAGAAAATGACTCATTTCTGAACCAATGCGGGTACTCACAATGAACTTCAACACTCCTCTGAGGCCGCTGAATCTGAGGTAGGAGATGTCTCCCTTGTCTTTGCCGCTGTCCAGGTCAGTAGTGTAGATCTGCTTGACCCCAGCTCCTTGGATCAGAGGTATGCATTCATCACACGGACACTTAGTCACAAACAGCATAGTGTTCTCTTCCTCTCGGATCTCGGCACTCCTGAAAGCGAACCAAAGTGTATAGCTCACGACATTAACAACCAACGTTATTTATTTCTGAATCTCTTCAGTCTAAAACGGCTCTCCAACTCTCGAGTCCTTTAGCATATTTAACAAATTCTCTTAACTGGATGACCGCACTGACCCCAAGGCTGGCTATAAAGAAGCTACCTTAGCAGTCGTAGCTAAGGGGCCAACTTAGCATGAGCTTTAACGAAGCAATAACAAATTAGTATTAGCTAACGTCGCATTATTAGCTAAAAGGGCAATCTTAGCAGTCATAGGAAGCTGCACACGTTGAGGGCATTGGCTGGTATACTCCTCCCCTCTCAGATCAGTGCAGATGAACGGGAAGACGTGAGCCCCTTGTGTCTTCCCTGCTAACCTGAAGGAGAGTGCATTTTGCTCAGCGTGGATGATGTAGCGATATTTCCTCCTCTTGCGGTCTTGCTGCTTGTTGCCCATCTGGGGGTACTCTCCATACTCTGAGCCCACAGGATAGGCATTGTATCCACAACCCACAAGGTACAGACGTCCAGTGCCGTCACAGCCACCCTGAAATTGTTTGACACAGAATGCAGTTAAGGCCACTTTACCAGCCATGTTGTTCATCCCCTTAAATAAGAAAATGTGTAGCCCCCTAAGACATGCATTAGTGTGCAGTTAGAAAATGCAGTAATGCATAAAAAAAATACACAAAAACAATTTCACTCACAAATTTTCCCTCTGCCCAAATGACAGCACCGACCCCGATCTTAGAGTCCTCTAGAAGAGCAACAAGCAAGAAAAACTTTCAGACAAGCTGCCAATTGGCCAATTTCCAACAACGTTCTATCACTTACAATATTCAGACGTGTTAAACCACAAATTACAGCCGGTGCAGATGACATGGAGCATGAAAACATTATGAACGACAGTTTGCAAAAGAATAGTAGATACTGGTCTGAGTGACTGAACAGCTAATAGGGGAATTCACAACAAAGATCTTGTTAGACTAGAATATTTCTCGGAACCTTCTGTTCATTTGTGCCCACAGAGACATCTCTCCGACATAAACACACACAAGAATTGGAGTTGACCAGTTGATCTGGGTTTTGTGTCTTGTGTTTACATTCCCATCTTTCAATTGCTTGGACATCCTTCATGTGGATCCCCGCAACATGTAGTTGGCAATGTGAATTATGGAACATTAGGTTCAGCTGAATATCTGGTTAGCATACATTAATATCAAGATA
Organism: Esox lucius; assembly: GCF_011004845.1. Lineage (NCBI taxonomy): Eukaryota > Metazoa > Chordata > Actinopteri > Esociformes > Esocidae > Esox > Esox lucius. Next base: position 12,361,254 of record NC_047590.1, read on the forward strand.
GGTAACATGCCTGTTCTGTAGGCCAATAGCCTGGCCTGTATTGTGCAGTGTCTGGCAGTCTCCTGAGAGACCCCGGGAGGTTGGACCGACTCTGAAGCGGTAGGCTGGGGGTCCTTCCTATAGAAGCCATGCTGGAGAAGAGGCACACTGGCAGCTACAGAGGCCAGAACCCTAACCAGCTCTCTCATGTTCTGGCGCAGGTTGGAGAAGTATGGCTCCATGCAGAAGTTCTCAAGACCTGTAGCACAACCCTGTGTCAACTATGCAAACCATAACGTCTACCATTCATTTAACAACACCTATACAAGGGACGGCATAGCCTCTCAAGGAAGGGAGTTTCAAGTACTTTTATGGGTATGTTTTGGATAAGAAATAGCCCAAATACCGCTAGCTAACGACCACTAATTCGTTAACAAGTGTGGTTGAAAGGTACTGACCTATTGTGGCGAGAATGTCACGGTGGCGCTGTTCTTGTAAGATGAGGAACTCTCTGGAGAAAGTGTCCATGTTCTGTTTCATCTGCCTATGGAACAAGTCCCCAATGTCCAGGTCAGGGCAGTCCTCTGATATCCTCCCCATGAATTCACACCCACTAGAGGTCTCCATCACGAACTGCTGGAAGCTAAGGGCCAGGGGCTGCATTGCCACACCGATGTGAGGCCGGCTGTTAGACTTGAGCTTCTCTGACGCGATGGCATCCAGCACTGCTTCTTGGGAAATGGAGTCCATCCCGTTACATCCCCCCACCAACAGACTAAACTCCGGATCGCCAGGCCAGAAAGAGATGCGGCTTACCCCAACTGAAGGTGACAGACAAGGAACAATACTTCAAAAGTGAACTCTGTGGGTGTGTTCTTGTCTCCACAGTTGACTGCAAATCTAGTGAGGTTAGGGCATTTGGTTTCTCCACACTAGTAGAAAAGGCCATTTTCAGCTCGGGGTTGGGATTAGATGTTGGAGTAAGAATTAGGGTTAGCTTTAGGGTTTTGGGGATAAGGAAAGTAGGATTTTAAATGGGCATACATCTTTGTCCCTAAAATGTAGTATTACAGATCCTTGAAAACTCTGCAAAACAACATTTACAACAACATTTACCATACAAAAATTGCTTTTTTAGGCTTAGGGGTTAGTTAAGGTTAGCTTTAGATTCATAGTAAGAATTTGGGGAGTTAGGGTTAATGTTATTGTAAGGGATTTTTTTTTTTTAAGGAAATCAATTGATTGCAAAGTGATAGTAACACAGACACATGTGGGCTTATGTCTGTGTGTGTGAGGGTATTTTACCATTGATGAGCATCTTGAGGCAGGTGGCACAGGGTTTCCTAGAAAAGTAGAGTTCTGAAGCAGCCAGCTTGGGCCCATGTCTGATCACAGCTACCTGCCCAGCATGGAGCTCAGAACCGGAGCAATGGAGACCCAACACCCTCTGGTCCCGGACCACCACCAGACCTGTACTCCGCGTCTAACACAAAGAAACATACAGAGATGAGGAAAGTGATGAAACTCATGGTCATTTATAGATACCTATTTGCTTATTACTACTGAACCATGAGTTAGTATTGGGACAGTAAAGCTTGTTTCCTTCTTTAGTCTTTATGCTCAGATAAATAAATATTTAAAATATTAAATGTCAGTTGTTATTTTAACAGTATTTGTGTATATATTGATTTGTACAATTTAGCCTATATATTATAGTAGGTTTTGTACAACCCCGTTTCCAAAAATGTAGAAAATAGTACAAACACAACATATCAATTGTTGAAATGGAGAAATTTTATTGTTTCTTGAAAAATGTATTTCCACTATAAATCTGATGCCAGCAACATTTCAAAAAAGTTGAGACAAGGGCAACAAAATACTGGAAGTTGTGTAATGCTAAGAAAGTAAAGCTGGTGGAAAGTCTCACAACTAATTAGGTTAATTGGCAACAGGTCAGTAACATGATCATTCCAGAGAGGATGGGTCTGTCAGAAGTGTGGATGGGTTCACCACTCTGTGAAAGACAGCGCAGGCAAATAGTGCAGCAATTGAACATTTCTCAACATACATATTGGGGATCTCAATCTATGGCACATATCATTCAAAAATGCACAGAATCCGGAGAAATCTCAGTACGCAAGGGACAAGGGTGAAAACCAATATCGGAAGGCTGTGATGTTCAGGCCTTCAGGAGGCACTACATTAAAAATAGACAATTCTGTATTGGACATCACTGCATGGGTTCAGGAACCCTTCCAAAAACCTTTGTCTGTGAACACAGTGCATCGCTGCATCCACAAATTAGTTAAAATGTAACCATGCTAAGAAGAAACCATATATAAACAAGATCCAGAAATGCTGCCGCCTTCTCTGGGCTCAACCTCATTTAAGACGGACTGAGGCAAAGTGAAAAACTGTCCTGTGGACTGACAAATGTGAAATTATTTTTGGGAATCATGGATGCCGTGTCTTCTAGACTAGAAAGGGACCATCCAGTTAGTTATCAGTGCACAGATCAAAAGCCAGCATCCGTGATGGGGGTGCATTAGTGCAGATCTGTGAAAGCACCATTATTACTGACCAAATACAGGTTTTGGAGTAACATATGTTGCCACCCAAACAATCTTTTTCAGGGAAGGCCTTGCTTATTTTAGCAAGACAATGCCAAACCACATTCTGTACGTATTTTAACAGCATGGCTTCGTAGTGAAAGAGTCCAGGTGCTCAACTGGCCTGTCTGCAGTCCAGACCTGCTGAAAACATTTGACCCATTATGAAATGAAAAACACGACAAAGGAGACCCCGAACTGTTGAGCAGGTGAAATCCTATATCAAGCAAGAATGGGAATACATTTCACTTTCAAAACTACAACAAATGGTCTCCTCAGTTCCCAACGCTTAGAGCAGTGTTTCCCATTCCTGGTTCTCGGGTACCAAAGGGGTGCAGATTTTTGTTTTTGCCCAAGCACTCACACACCGGTTTCAAATGTTGCCCTACCACTCACACACTTACACACTATTGACGTAATCAACCTGTCATCAAGTCTTTCATTTGAATCAGGTGTGTGAGTGCTTGGGCAAAAACAAAAACATGGGTCCCGAGGACCAGGATTGGGAAACACCGGCTTAGAGTATTGTTAAAAGAAGAGGTGATGCAACACAGTGGTAAATGTGCCCCTGTCCCATCTTTTTAGAAATGTGTTGCTGGCATCAAATTCAAAATGTTTTTTTCCAAAAACAAAATTTCTGTTTCAACATTTGATTTGTTGTCTTTTTCACTAATAAACTATTTTCAGTTAAAAATATGGATAAATTATTTGCATCATCATTGGATTCTGTTTTTATTTGCCTTTTATTCAGTGTACATAGTCCCCCTATTTCAGGGCATCAAAAGATTTGGGACAGATTAGTATAATGTCCACATTAAGCACTTGTGTTTACTATTGGTCAAATACTTCGCATCCAAGGACTGTCTGAAGTCTGCAACCCACAGACATCAACAGACGCTGGGAAACTCCTGTGACACCTCCCCAGGCCAGATCAGCAGCCACCTTCAGTTTATTTTCAGGTATTTTTTATTCACGTTTATTAATAAAAGGTGTTACATTGGTAATTACTTAAAGGTAAACTGCAAGGCAGTGACGTTAACACTGACATTTAGGGGCAAGTGTTGTCATTTCTGAATGGTGAAACAAATACCCACAAATACAAGCTGACAATGTACATTTTTACTTCATACTAGAGCTTGGTTTCAAATCCAGAATGTTGATGTATAGAGCCGAAAAGAAGAAAAAGTATATCACTAATTGTAATTTACAAAAGACATGTTTGTTTTTTAAATGACTGAAACAAAACATGACATACAAACCTGAGCTACAATCTCATTCTCATTTCTGTCTTCTTTTTCCTCCCTGGGGAACAGTTCCATCCAAAGACTCAGCAGGGTGAAGAGGTTAGCTTTGGACAGTCTGGGTCCATGACCTGAAAACACACCATACAAAGACAAAATAACAGGCTCCAATATGTTGAGATAGTCTAAGGCGAACATACAGTATAGGACCAATCAGACCACAGCAGTCCAGGTTTGAGCCATGACTTTGTCACTAGCTAACGAGTGACTGCTGCAAATTGGCCAGGATCAATAAATTATAAGCAAACATTCAGCAGCCTTTCACTTTCTCTAAGAATATGAAAGTGTTGTTAATACACCTCATGTCGACGTATACACCTTAAACCCTATTGGAGGAGGTCACAGGGGAGGGACCTAGCGGGCTTTCTTATCCCATAGATTTTGAACGGGAGACGGGGATGCAACTGAGGAATTTCCTAGGACATCTCACTCCAGATATTTGACTCTGGCATTAATAACGGGAACAAGCGGAGTCTCGAGTCTGCAACCCGTATAGACTTCAGAGCAAGGCCACAGCACTACCTCAGCTCGGTCCTAACCTGTCCAATGCCATAAGGTCTAAACATCTACATGAGAGACAACTGAAGACAGTGGCGCCCGTAGCCGTAATCCTGCTCGCGCCAAAGCCCCCGCCCCTCGAAAATAGGCCTAGTGACGTCCCATCGTCAAAATTAGACTACAAGCGGTCGGGCGGTTCTTGTCCGTACTATGAAATATAATAATATCAGCGCCACTGACTAAAGAAATTACTTAAAAGGTTAAACACCTAGTGATAGACCGCAAGCTATTTATGGAACCAATCTGTTTTTACATACGCAGACCAAACTAATAGCCAAAACTGCAGAGGTGATATTACATAATTATTTTCATTATGTATCAGTCCACTATGTATCACAGTCCAGTTGCGAAGGTAAACACAATCGCAGCATTCTCTGCCACGCAGTCAATTCGCCAGGGAATGACATGAGTCTTACCTTGTACTTTGGTTTCAGTTTGTATGCTGTCTTCTTTTACATCCTGATATCCTTTACATTTGCATGAAGCAGCACAAGATGGTGTAAAATCTTGGATCGACTGTACGGCATTTGTTGTTTCCATTCAACCAACTGAATGCCAAATGTAGCGAAAGCGAAAAAAGTCAAGTACTAATGTTGTCTCTTCCTCACAACCTGTCATATGACGTCCTTCCCATAGGTCTTCTTCCTATTTATTCTGACGTAATCTAATGGGCGGAGCTTGTCCTGAACATAACCCCGAAAACTGAACATTAGTCTTTTTCTTTATATGCCGTACTAATTCCGACAAGCAGAAACGTTATTAAGGTATTGGGTTTAGCTGCGAAATATTATGCAAAACAATAAAATATCAGTTTGACGTTTTGGGGTTGGGGGCGTTTTCATTGGTCTTGTAGACGGCAGTATAGTGTGTGATTATCTCCATTTATTAAAATAGTATCAGTCAAAATCCCCATAAAACCTTGCGACTCTACATGACTCCAGCATTCATTTCTTCGGTAGGGGATCCTTCTAATGAGGTATTTCTGTCATGTAGGCTCTTATATATACAGTCTATGTGTAGGCTTACAACACTATGGTGTCTTGAAGTGTGTTAATATATATGTAAGACAAGGTGACTTATCAGTATATATTGATACATTTACTCAGCCAATACTTTTTTTTGTAGTGTCCAGATGCAAGGAGGTTTACAAATGTCACCTAGTCCTGAGGAGATGTACATGGTTATGAAAACGCAGAGCAGGGGGTTTGATACGAAAACAATATGAAATCAATTATGGAATAAATTAAGGGTGTAACGGAAAGAGCTACTTTCAGATTTTTCAGCTAGGTTTTGTGGGGATTATGAGGTTTCACCTCCATCGCACATGCAATGTAAAAATAACGATCAATAAAACATTACTAATGCATCATCCAGCATTATAAAATAATGCATTTGTTTATTTCAAAGTGGTTGCTTCATGTCTTGCAAGATGACAAACCTTTCAAAAACAGAGGCAACAAAAGCTATTTTTTCCAAACTAAATTGATTGCAAAAATTCAAAAAGAATGTAACTGCAAATAACAAAATACATAACCAAATATAATTTTTACAAAAACAAAGAATTAATGAAATTGAAATGCAGTACACATCCTCACTTAAATGATGCAGTGAATAGCATTCCAACATCAAGATAATCATTCTAAGCAGCACAATGTTTTTGGAAGTGGGGGGTGGGCTTGATCCAATTCAACAAATTGTAATAGTACAACATTTTTGATAAAACAAAATTATATTTGTAACAATAAAAAAAACAAAAGAAAAGGTATGCAAAGTGCAACTTGTTTCATGTGGTCCACTTAGGGTTCTCTCTTGAAAACCAAGACATGTCTACTACTAGTTTTCATTACATAGCCTAACCAATTCAAGTCTCTTGTGTTCTAGTGCCAGAATGAATCCATGACTAGGTCTGGTCAGCTTTTTCAAACTACAGCACACAAATCCTTTTCATAAAAACATAGTTACTCAACATATGCACAGGCCATAAACCATCAACCCTGTAAAATACCCATGTCAAATTCAGGGGTTTGACCTGCCTTTATCTGTTATGATGGAGAGCTGTCGCCAAACATAGAATAAATGTTTCTTCTATAACTTCCATAATTTCAAACGGTAACAATATTTTAGCACTTTCTTTACGACTGACACAATTTTTATAACTGGCATTGGCTAGCACAGAAAATGTAACAGTCAAACTGCTTTCTATATATTTACTGCAATTCTATTACCACAACTAAATTGTATTGGCACCTAAGTACTGTAGTTCCAGGCTACTCACAATTATTGAGTGTAACAGTGTCTCAAGCTCTATGTAACCCATTTTAATATGGCTTTAGAGGGTTTCCACCATGTATAGTAGTAAATTAAGTGGAAATTCCTATTGGTAGGGAACAATGTGTCAATAATCAGAGCACGGTCTTCTATAAACTGGGTGCTACGTAGCGGCCACAGAATACTCATCACACAGTAAGTGTCCTGCATTGCAGGGTGTGGTAAAGTATGAAAAATGCACATATATTGCATTTAGTAATAAATAAAATATGAAAACCGACTACTTCAAAATGGTGATTGCCTGAAAGGCACTGCCTGTGTTGTATTGGGACCGATTTGACATGATCTTCAACCCTGTGGGCCACCTTAAGCTAGATCATCCTCCCATCGAATTGATTCACAACACCCACCTCTCAGCAGTCTTTCATGCCATTGAGCAGGACTGTAAACATGCAGTGGCAGACAATGACCTCTGATCACTGTTTTGACTGGCAATGGTCCATTCATTCCTCTCCACAGTGCCACCTACCAATGTGGAATACGCAGAAACTGGTTTCCCCACCAGGCTTATTTAACTGCATATCCATGCCACAAGTCTTCAACAAATTCCTAATATGGAATTACATATCTAGCCATTTCCATGATCTCGCCAGTTAATGCCTAGCTAAGTAGTATTGAATGAAACCAGTTCTTGCTCATTCTGTCCTTCCTATGTGGCCTGTTAGTGGTTAGTTCTTGAAGGCTCCACAGCGGCTGGCTCTGCAGATAAACTCTTTGAGCATGTTGCCATCGACCTGCCAGAAGGCTGCAGTCTGAGTCACTGCCGTCAGGTGGTTCACACAGAACTTGAAGCAGAACTCCTCCAAGTCCTAGATGATGAGACGACACAGCCCCAGTACACATACAGGTATTGTGTCGAAATAGGTAGACAATTATATCTAGCATCATGTGACTAATATGACCACACTGACAAAGCTAACGATTCGAACACACGACTCGTGACCAGACAGCATCTGTGCCATTATTAAGCCTCGGTGGTGACACTGTAGTTACCTCAGCATCATATCGCACAGCGGCAGAGAGCAGAGAGAAGGCGTTCTCCACGGTGATGCCTCTCTTTATTATGTGCTGACACATTCTCTTCAGACGGTTCTCACAGTAGGATGTGGCCAGGTCCAACAGGCCTGCAACAGACAGTTAGTGCGCACGCATACCTTTCCAAAAGACAGACCGTAGGTGGTCATCAGGGTCCGCGCCCTGTATTAATCCTTCCTGCTTCAGTTCAACTCACCAATGGCATCCTCTGGGGGCAGGTCTACATTGTCGGTGTAGAGGAACTCCAGAAAGGAGCGATAGACTGGGTAGGAGAACTGGTCGATCTCTATAACCTCCTTCATGTCCTCCGTCCAGTGGGACTGGAACATGGAGCGGAAATGTTCACACCTGTAAGAAACCATGAAACAGGGCATACATAAAACTATGGCCACGAGCAAACATGTCCAATAGAACACAGGAGTTAGGCTCAAACCTGACACAGCAGCAGCCCACTTCACTTTAACCCTGTCTGGTCGACATCCGCGGATCCGCGGACAGTGCTCATTTGCATACATATTTATCAAAATAGAATCGCCATAATCGTCCGATTTCAATGGTATATTATTTGTAGCCACTTTCTTGAAGCGTTCCATGTATAATTTGGGTTGTCTGTGTATAGTTTGGGTTACTATGGGAACTTTTCACCAGGCAACGACATTGACCATGCATCTTAGAAAGGCTAATGTGTAGACAAGAATAGGGATTACAAGGGTGTACATCACTATATATGATGTTTTGAACCATAATACATCGTTTGTATTATAAATATGATATAAAAAAAAATATTTAGTCAACATAGTATGGGGGTGTTCTTGAGTTTTTGGGAAGAAGTTGGTCATTTTTCTGAGTTTATAAATTATACAAGTCCAAACGTAACTAGCGATCTAGTGCTGCCATCTGGTGGCCGTTTTGCGTCATTACACCGCAAAAGTAGTGATATAAAATAATTATTTCTCATTTTATTGTGTTTTATTTCTAGGTAGAAGAACCACATTTTCTGGGGGTGCCTATATTTTTTACCTTCTATTATTTTATTTCTTCAACCCAATACAGTGTAATTTGATAGTAAAGGCATGAAAATATGAGGGAATACCATTGACACAAACTTTATAATGCTTTAAAAAAAAAAAGAAACATTATGCTGAATTGCAGAAATGCTTACCGAAATTATTTTTTTTGCCTTTCCAATAGATTCGTTTTTAAAATGGTGACCCAGAAGTCTGTTTTTATGTGTTTTTATTGTAGCCAAGGGGGTTGTGATTACCAGGATACATCATAATAGGTTGTATCTGTTACAGAAATGAATCTAGGACCCGAAATCCCCACTGACTACTTAGGGTTAAGCAAACTCTCAGTCTTTCCCCACTGGCTAATAAAGCCTGAAAAAAGCCTGAATATATATTTAAAATACACAGTGAATGTCCAAGAGAAAGTGCATAAACCTGCTTCAGTAGTATAAACATTTATCTACTTAAATATTTATTTTTGGGGGAATTTTATGCTTTTATGGAAAGAGGGTGCTGAGAATGTGCTGAAATAGCAATGAGATGGAATCAAATCCAAGGTGCAGCAGTATGTATAGATGCACCGACGGCACCCAGACTGTATCATCCTAAACCACTGAACATGTACCTTCTAGAAACATTCACATACCTGATCTTAAGTACCGCCTTATGCACATGGATGTATTTCCCGTCCACACAGAACTTCAGATCGGCTGTCTCCGGGCTGTCAAACTCTTTCCTCAGAGACTGGGCCACAGTCAGGAAGTCATCATGCTCTAGCACAAAACACAGGACACAATGCCTTAGCTGGGAATCACGGTGGGAGTGTGGCGGGGGAATCTAGAACCGCGGTCAACAGAAGGTTCCACTGAAGAGTTGATAGCAATTGACGTGTGAATCAATGAAAAACATTTGTATTGGTTAAAAAAAAAAAAAAAAAATACAGTCCACATATATTGCCATGCTTAGCTTGTTGTTGTCGTCCAATCAAAACAACTTGAAATCAGCACTATTAGAACAACATATTACACAGAGCCCAAAAAGAGGGGTTTAAAAAAAGTTTGTTATTCCCCACATCCTAGAATGGATGTCATTGTAATTTATGTTAAAAACAACAATCACATGAAAACTCTGTTCTCATTGCGAAGCACTCTCCTCAAAATTGACCTCACCAGCCACAATTCTAATGGAAATAATGTTCAGGTGTGCAGCTGGGAGGCAACATGTTTTGGGGATTCAACATGTTTTAATGGCCTAAAATCGTTTTTTCCTCCTTAATTTTGTTGCTCTATGCGACTACTGTTCAGAAAAAGAAACGTTTTGGATTTGTTAGCAAAGAAACAAAAGTAAAGGACATGAATGAGCTAATTCACCCATGGACAGCAGCCTCCACATCACAGATGGCGTGGCAAAGCAACCGAAGACATCGTCAGTAGAGGAGAAGTGCGTGAGGAAGGGCAGGACAACGGACTGGCCCCTACACTGGCCCCACATGTACACCTGGCCGCTCTGGGTCTTACAGGCCGAGGTGTGTGTGGAGTGGCACGCTGCTATCTCCACTATCCTGTTGGGGGAAAGAGCGCGTTAAACACACGCGCGCTTACGCTGGCACATCAACATTCTCTCCTCCAATTAATGGAATAATACCCAGTGGCCTTGACAACAATAAGTGGTTTTGTGATTATAGGAGTGCATTTCTGAACATGACATAGAGATATCCTATATAGGACAGCACGATTTGGATGAAATATTTAATCGCGATTTCTTTGGCCAAATTGTGCAATTAAGATGATCAACTGCGAATTTTCAAACACCTGGGTGTATTTTAGGATGTTGAGAAAAAAGTAAAGCATTTTTTAACATTACCGATTTAGGTACAGCCTGTGTCTAAAACACTGTATTATACTCATTTAATGCAACGGCATTTTCGCCTTTGCCAATCGTTAGGCCAACTTTCCCAACCCTCGGGCGATTTTTTTTCCTCCAGTATCAAGCATGTTTGCAAGCACCGACCTTGAAGTGCAGCCTCTTAACCATGGTGTTGTACATCTCGGTGCAATTCGCTAGCTTTAAGCAGGCGTCTTCGCTAGCAGTTTCCGTGTGGACTCAAAAAACATTGAAAACCCATCAAATACATTGAACTTAACATGTTACAATTATCCCGTGCAAAATGTTTTTACACTGCTCCATTTTCCAGATAGCCCAGTCCGTCGAGGTACAAAAGTAAACGTATAACTAGCGTGCCGCTTCTTCGAGCGCCCACGTCAGAAACTGTTGACCGTAGTGATGGCCAAAAGAGGCTTCATTAGCGTTATTTTAGCAGCAGGACATTATGCTGGCAGCACTCAGATTTTCTTTATCACAGTAAAAGCCATCATTGAAATGTATAAGGCAATAAAGTGAACCTAGTCTGTAAAAAAAAAGAACAGACACGAACAATACTGGAACGGACATTAAACAAAATGTACAAACTAGATTGCATTTATATATTTCAATGACGGTTTATATTTTGAAAAATATATTCTCAGTTAGGGTTGCTAGCATAATATCCTGCTGCTAGAACAACAGTAATGCCATCACTAGTTGACCGCCGGATGACGCCTGCAGGTTGGCTCGCGTGACCAGTCTCATTCACTTGTATTTTATAAGTCGAAAATTGCAATTTGGATATTGCATATGTCATCAATATACTAACGTCGATCATATTCAATGAACCGTGCAGTCCTAGACAGGCCTCTTTGGCCGGTGGCACACTGCTGGACTCTCCCCCATCCGTAACAACCATGCTTAGTTTCATCCATCTTTAACTAGTCAGTTATAACCGCTGATTCTTTAAGAATGTAACTTACAAAAACATAATGACCAAGTTTAAACTGTTGTAGGTTATCAACCGAAATAAAAGCTTTAACTCAAACATGTCACCAATGTTAATGTAAACAAATTCAACAGCCTCAAAGCATGGTTAAAACTAAAATGTTGCTATCTTGGAAGGTGACGTTTTGCTTTTGACAGTAGTCACATTCCTCCAGACACACGCTTCAGATTTTTTGCTAAACACAGGTGGGAAGAATTCTTTGTGGTTGTTCAAATTTAGGATTCCAGTTTGATAATGAACACAGAAAATACAAAAAAAAGAGAACTGGTACAGGAAACGGCTAACATCACATGCTATTCCATGGACACAAAACTCATTCTCAAGGCCAAACTCAGGCTTTTTCACAAGAGTTGTTACAAAACATTCGGATTTGTTACAAAACAACAAAAATAAGGAACCCATGCAAAGATAGGTCTGAAATCCATTTCAAATGTAATCCTAATAACTGGTTCATATTCGTCTGCAGTTTCTAATACATTTTTACCCAATCCTCAACATAAAGGCCCTCTCCCAACCATCCTCTATTCTAGTTATGCTTCATTGTGACACAGACAATGTGAACACTGAAAGACAGATTAGTCCAGATTTAGTGCGTGAGCCAATGTATGGACTCTCGCTGTATAGCAGTTGGAACCACATAGGATGAGACACAATGGAGACGACAAAGTAACCATGGTCCTCTGAACTGCGACAGTATTAACCGCTTTTTGCAGGCTGTAGCAGCCACAAGAGCTCCATCAAAATTCTGCGTGTGTGTGTGTATGCTCCCTCTCACCTCTCCTTCTCAGTCATGATCTGTACTGGGCTCAGCTGGTTGCTCTTATTGCCCGTTCCCAGCTGTCCATAGGTGTTGGCCCCCCAGGCGTACAGCAGGCCCTCGTCTGTCAGGGCCAGGGAGTGGGCGTAGCCCGACGCTATCTGGAACATGAAGACATTAAAGTGTTTGTGAGTTGACCGTACAGGCAAGCAGGCAGGCAGAGGTGGTGTGGCACTGTCCAGTCGAACCTGTAGTACGCAGCGGCCCTGGAGGGCCGCCAGGCGACAAGGGGTCAGCTGGTTGCCGTTGTTACCCACTCCGAGCTGGCCGTTCCCGTTGTAGCCCCAGCCAAACACCTGCACCAAATACACAGGAACGTTTTGACTTTACTGGACCGGGAGGGAACAATCCCATTTAAATCTTTCCCATGGGCTTAGTCTCTCACCTCGCCATTGTCAAGCACAGCCATGGAGGAGGTCTGTCCACAGGCGATGCCCATGACCACTTTGCCCTGCAGGCAGTTGGTGACCCGGCGGGGGGTTGGCTGGTTGGCTGTCGAGCCTGAACCCACCTGACCACAGTTGTTGTAACCCCACGCAAACACCTAGAGAACACAATCCCACACAGTCAACTGTGTACATTCACAAGGTACGTGGATCCTAGAACAGGGCTAAGCACCATTTTAGTCAGTCATGTAATCGTTCAACAATACCCAAGACTAACTACTATTTGGAAAGCAGTAGTAATTTCTGGCAACTGTTTAGCAGTGAGTTAGAAAGGCACCATTGGGCCGCTTTTAGAGACATCCAGCCGGGAGAGTTTATACATTCCTGGCCTGCTGCTGGGATGAACATCAACCAATTAAGGAGACCGAAAGCAAAGACAAGTGACAATTGATAACCCGAGTTATACCTATAACATACATGACAGGCTCACATTGGAGGTTTTAGGGCCCTATAAAATCTGTTCTTTAAAAATGTCCAAATCCACTTCTTCACGCTCTTAAATGAATCCATTTAGCATTGCAATTCATACACTGACATCTTGAAGCTTACTTTAGTTCAGGGTTACAAGTGGACATAGAAATTAAATTATCCAAGCGGGTACTTCCCCCACCATCCCTTCACCTCTCCGTCATGTGTCAGGGCCAGGGAGTGATGCGACCCACAGGCCACCTCTCTTATTTTCTTGTTCTGCAGGTTGGTTGAAACCAGGATGGGAGCCACTCCTTGGTTGGTGGTCCCATTGCCCAGCTGGCTGTAGCCATTGTGCCCCCAGGCAAACAACTCTCCCTCTGTGAGACAAAACACAGCAAATTAACATGGGGCTCAGTAAATTGCACTACATATAAAACTTGCCATTTGGTGGGGGGTGAAATGAGGAAGATGGGCAGCGTACCTTCCGTGACCAGTAAGACATGAGGCCCACTGCCATAGCTCAGACTGACCACCTTCTTGCCTCGGAGAAAGTCTAGTTTCTTGGGGACAATTGTGCTCTGGCTGTCTCCTGTCCCGAGGCAGTTGCTGCAGTTCAGCCCAAACACAAAGACCTAAACGGGATTAGACATGGATGAAGAGGGAGGTGAGCAAGAGGCCGCTCAATATCCATTTAATTTCTATATACACAATACCATAGACTTCATTGGCCCAGTACATGGAAATTCATTGTGACATCAGCAAATATACAAAACCAAATGCATATTAAACGAAAAACAGAGAACTGGTACGTCGGTAACAGGTCATGTCTCTGCTGTAAGACCATACATAATGCCTTAATGCTTTTTTCTGGGGTTTTTAACCAAAACTATTCAGTAACAATCTCGATTTCCAGGGAGTCTTAGGGTTCAGAAATACAATAATGATTGTCACTCTCGATCGAGAGTCTCACCTCATCGTCGTGTGTGATGTAGATGGCCTCATTGGCCGAGGTCCCGAATACACAGGCCTGCCTGATGCTGGCCACTTCAGAGGCCCCCAGCAGGGTGAAGAGGGGCCACTTCCCCACATCGACCATGGCTGGGTACCTCAATCTGGCTCTCCGTGGTGGGGGGGTTGGGCAGGGGCCCAGGGTGGGGATTGGGACAGGAGGAACAGGGGAGGGAAGACTGGATGTGGTGAGGCCACCACTGTCCCTGCTAACATGTTTAAGATAACCATCAAAGACACACACAATGTACAAAACATCTCAGTGGTAGGGCATGGTTGAAAGGCAAGTGCTGATGAATAGAGTTTTAATAAAGCCGAATAGAGTTCTTAAAGATTTGTACAGTAGGTTAACATAGATACGTAAATACAAGATTATTACAGTCAAACGCATGCTGTTTGTCAATATTATGGCCATACAGACAACCGGCAGATGGGGGTGAAATGACTAGTTCGGCACTGCATTTTGGAATTGTTTTCATACAGATCTGTTAATTACCATACACGGGGTGAGTAAAAACTTCAAATGTCTTATAACCAACTTTACAGCAGTTATCCAAGTTTTCACGTTAAGCACTGCGCAGAACCAGGCCGACGCACTTCGGACGGCCTGGCGCTCACACAGGAAATTAGGCTAGTAGCTAACGTTTAAAACTAAATCTGACAGCAGATGAAACAATTGCTGTTGCTAGTTAGTTAGCATCCTATAAGTCTAGTCAGCTTACCTTCTTCCTCCAGGTAGCAAACTACCTTGCGACATTGGCGACTATTGCCACTATTTACCACGCTGAATTGAAGGATGCACCCGTGAAGGTCCCCCACTCGCAGTCCTTTTGCTGCCTACTAGCTGTCTACCTACGAAGTTAGCCTAACATTAGCTTCCTATGTTCAGCACCGACGAATGTAGCCAGTAATCAGTAACTAGTTAGTAATCAACAATGTACTTTATGTAGCTAGCTGCTAACTCACGTTAACTAGTTAGCTTGGTAGAGTTACTAAGCAGCGAGTCAACACTGTACAGTACCTAAAGCACCGATCCACCATATCATCAAGCAAACTGAGGAGAGAAACAGGAAAGACATTTAACAGCTAGACTATTAAACAACCTACCTCAATTAAATATTATTTAGATCCAGGATTACCAGAATTCGCTGTCGCTTTGTTGTCCTCGGTTATGATGTGTATCTACTCATGAAACAGCACGGCAGCAGGAAGCTTTTTGAGTTGAGTTTTTGTTGTTCAACCTCCAGCCCTGACGTCATTGGCAAACCGAATTAGATAAGCTCCACAGCACCCCGGGTGGGCACAATTCTTATTTTCTTGAATTTATATACATGGACAAGACTATTTTCTTTTCATCAAAAATATTTTAAAACATATTCATATCCAAGGTGCCATTTTTTCTCCAAAACAAACGAATGCCATTGAATTCAAGAATATCAGTTTCATATGTCAGTCCTTTGATGACATTTGAAAAACAACACAAGATCAAATTAAATATTTTAATCAGTCTATTCACAATTGGACTAAGTACATTTTCCAGTCTACTTAAGATGGTTGCAGGTGGGTCTCATCTAATTAGTTAATTGACAATGCAAGAGTGGGACATTTACATCTTCATCAGTCCCTGGTACATCCTTTAAAAAAAGGACACTCCCACATGTAAATGTGGGAAGACCGGTTATGTTTCCAAGCTGAAATTCAAATTCAGTTGGTCAGTCTCTCAAGACACCGCAAGGCAGGTTGTCTTTCACATGCTCACACATGTTTGCTCCCAGAACTGCATGCTGCACAGGATAAAAATCAGTACTAACACAACTTCAACAAAGCAACATTCTCCGGGAGCAGAAGGGAGGACTTGCCACTTTCCTATCGGCGCTGGCTATTCTCGGGTCGGTGCTTCAGACAGACACCAGCATGGGGTTGTTTTTTTCAAAGAGTGACTTCAACAAGATTCCCACAGTGATTATGATGGGCCTCGACTCCTCTGGGAAGTCCACCCTGCTCTACACATTCCAGAAAGAGGAGGTGATGAAGACCTCCCCCACCGTGGGCTTCAATGTGGCAACTCTGAATGTGGACAAGAACACAGCCCTGACAGTGTGGGATGTGGGCGGACAAAGCAAGATGAGGGCCAACTGGAAGTGAGTCAGCTGATGCAAGCATTGTTGTCTCTATGTTCTTCTACTTCTTATGTAGCACTATTAGGATGCGATTCCAGTTATTATAAATCTCTTTATCTGAATCAGATGTGCTTAAGACTTGAATAAATACATGCATTTAGGGATAATCCCAGGACCCGCTGGAAGAGTACTGTAAGACCCATTTTAAATGTAAATGGTTACAACAAAATTGACATACCATTAGCAGGGCACTACCATCCAGTATTTCTGTCATTGTCAGGTACTACCTGGAAGGCTGCAAGGCCCTGGTGTTTGTGGTGGACAGCAGCGACCGGGCTCGTATCAGAGAGGCCCACAAGGTGTTGAAAGTGATCCTGTCAGACAACAACATGAAGGGAGTTCCTCTGATGGTTCTGGCTAACAAGAAGGACCTCCCCAACACCATGACTATCAGAGAGGTGTGTAACCAGCTGGATCTGCCAAACTACAAGCACAGGGCCTGGGAGATCCAGGCATGCAGTGGTCTGAAAGGACTGGGTCTCAAGCAAGCCTTCCTCTCCGTGGCCAAACTTGTCAAGAAGGGTTGAGACGAGACTGTACAGTTAGACCTGTGAGGGATACTTCACCAGCTGGAAATGGACTGAAACTGAGCAAATCTAAATCTAACCACACTAACACGAGCACTTAACTTTAGTTCAGGCAGTGGCGTGTTTAATAACACCAGATAAGCTACATTATGAAGGCAATATGCTCTTTGTGAAATGCAGATAATGGATAGGCGATTGTGGATGAACAAGGATTAATTTTATTCAATCACAGAAATTAACTGTTCAGCAATCCTCAATGTCACCATTTCAGCATGTTGTATGGAGTTCTCAACATGAGACTGAACCCTTGAATTTACAGCACTTACACATGACTTAAGTGAGACTGCAGAGTACTGTAAAACAGAGATTAGAAGAAAGGTACACTTTGATTAGCATCTACATAGTTTTTTTAATCACATCTACATTGTTTTTTAATCACTCTGAGTAATAAAACATGCTAAACTAAATGTAAATGTCTTAACTGGGCTTTACTGTCTAGTGGTTTGTATGACATGACATTACACAATACAAACACCAGTTTAGGCTTGGCTACATTTACAGGTACCTGTTTACCTTCCAATGTAAAACATTGTCTATATGTACAAGGCACAGCCTGCAGATGGATGCTGTAATACACTCAAGGTATTGTTGGCCAACATCCCAGTTAAATAACGTGAGTTATTTCAAGTTAGCACATTCATGTTTATTACATCTACAGATCAATTATGATCCAATATTAGCCCAGAAATGGGTGCGAAATCAAATTTATTTATAAAGCCCTTTTTACAAAAGCAGTTGTCACAAAGTGCTTTTACAAAAACACCCGGCCTTAAACCCCCAAGGAGCAACGGTGGTGTTGAATTTCAGAATTAAAAACAGAATTATTGGATGTACTAACCCACTGAGAAATGTATCGAATGTTCCACAGATTCTATTGCAGCTTGTTTTTGGCTTGGTGGGAGGGGTGAAGTTGCTTGAGGGACAGCCATGATTGCCACAGAAGTAGACCAGGTGCCACCACCCACACCCCATTGAAAAAGACCAGATAAACCCACAGGTAGAGCCAGTTGTCAGTGTTGAGGTTGGGACTGCCTACCAGCCAGTCTGGACAGAACGTCATCCAGCCTCCGTAAAGCTCACACACACACAACGTGATTTGAATGAAGTGCCTGAAAAGAAAAATACGAAATATAAATATTTATCTTGGGGGGGGCGTGCAGACTGAGCATGAACTTTCACCTTCACGTTCTCCTTTTTTTATACCAACTTTGTGATATCCAGTTCATCATTACAGCTTTCGTCATAGCAGAAACTCCCAGCAGGGTCAGTGATCAGGATGTCTCTCTGCTGCTTAACACACCGATTGCTCAACCAGGATGTCACCTGCACACAGGACTACGTGCCACACTTTGAGGGTTCCCGACCTACTTCAACTAGTTGCTAGAGTAAGACGTGACATAGCAACCCTCACCGTTCATGTGAGGGCTGGCACACCCATTTGGCACAACCAGGGATTGAACGGCCATTTGGCACAACCAGGGATTGAACTCTGATTGCTGTGACACTTAGACCATTGCGTCCCTTGGGAGATCTGTTCAACAAAACAAGCCAAATTCTAAAACCTTTAACAGGTTTACTTTAGCTGAAAAACTTCTGCAGGCAGTATTTCACACTTACAATGCACATGGTTGGCAGTGTTCTTAGTAATGGTACAAAGCAAATACGTGTCAATGTAACATGGAATTATATGTATATAACTAGTCCTCTTTAAATAAAATGGTACCAATACGGCCAGACAATACGATATACTCTCAGCGTGTATGTGCTCACAAATACTTCCTGATTGAGTGATCAATCTGATAAGAAGCATACCCGCTGGGCAAGATGTGCATCAGATGAAACATGTCCCTGCTAAGGAGCCGCTTCAGTGAGGCAAGGCCTTAATCTTGAACTGGACATCACAAAAATTGTGAGGGGAGAAAAATGGGATGTAAATAAATGTACTTATGGCATACAGCCAGACTGAGACATAACCATCAAGCACACTTTGTACTTAAGAGTCAGTGTGACCTGTAGTGTTTGTCCTTGACGATGGCGTAGATGAGCACCAGCGCCAGGAGGCTGTCAAGGAGAACAGTTAGCAGTTCCAGGGACACTATTGTGGGGTCAGAATGGAGCCATCGCCCATCTGCCTTCCCATACTCCTTCCCTACAGTCAGACAGTGGAACACATGGTTATAGAGCGGTATATCTCAAAACATCCCTCAGACATCATCAGTGCCAGCGGTTGCACAGTGGTTGTGAGAGAGCTGGCCTTTTCGTTTAAAATGCTTAAAACAAAGACAGTGAGGGTTCAAAGGCACACGGAAACAAAAACAGAAATGCAACACTACGGTATACCCGGCACTGCCAGACAAACATCCGTTCTACTGTAGGCTGGGTTCTTAATCATTCGGCAATGGAGCGCTGCAAACAGACATGCCCTTACCCTCACTGCAGGATCTCTACACAGAGGGGTGTAGGAGGAGGAGCAAACAGATCATTACAGATCCCAGCCACCCATGCCACGGACTGTTTACCAAGCTGCCGTCATGCAGGAGGTACAGGAGTATTCCGTCCAAAACTAACAGGCTACGGGACTGTTTCTTTGCACAGGCCGTAAGGCTGCTCAATTCAGGAACCCCTCCTCCCTTTCATCCATAGTCCCATGCGCACCTGTCACTTTATATCGTGCTCATCTGCCAATCATATGATGCACACCTGTCACTTTCACATTGCACTACGGTTGTACAGTTGTATAGTTATTATTATTGGTGCGTGTTTTCTGTAGTGTTATTATTGATAGTTTGTTATCTTATTTTTATATTATAATTACTGTTACTTTTCGAACTTTTAACTGCACTGTCAGGAGTAGGAAAACCAAGCATTTCATTGCAATAACTTGTTACTGCAAATGACAAACCTTTTGAACTTGAACACTACATTAAACAGTCAAGCTACCCAAGTCTACAAATGACAGCACTCTGGTTGGTCTTATCAATGACACAGAAGAGTCAGTGTAACATGGAGAGGTTGACAGGCTGGTGACCTGAGTGGTATTCTGGAAAGAAAAATATAACAGTTAAAAAGGAATTACGATGACAGAAAACAGGATGGACATCATGGAGTCAAAAGCCAGTGCATTATATTTTTGTAAATTTGAACAAAAAGTTATAGTCAACACCTACAATGATCATGTAGATATTTTCTCCAAAATATTTTGTATGATTTTCTCATGTTTAGTTTTTATCTGCTGCCAGGATGGGTTACAATCATAGAACATGCGGTTTCAGGTAAAGCACTTTACAAATGGAATAAAACACAATTCATATTAACGTTATTCAATGGGCCTACTATTGCAATTGTGAAATAATCTAGGCTTGACAATGTCATCAGCATTGCAAGGAAATTGCTCTAAATAAAGATCTGTGTAGGCCTATTGGATAATAAAGTCACGCAATATCACTTATTAATTTACTGTCAATTGTTTTCTGCCTGGCTTTCAGTCTGGCTTTTGCGGCAGCAGGGCTATTATTTAAATAAATAATTGGGAGAAATCGCAAAGCAATACAGATTTCATATATTCAAAGCAAAACCGTATTGGGTTATATTGGACATGTACTGGCTGAGTTAGTAGGCCAGATAAATATAACATTTTTTTATTTTTATTTATTATGAATGATCTAAGGATCTATTCAAAGTCCAATAGTTTGTAATGCATGGTGCACAATGCAGGCTTTGATGTGAATGAGATATTCTGTGAAGGGACATGTGGTGGTGGAATAGAACCTGACTGGCAGATAAGATCTGCGTTTTATGCCCTTGAACATTTTAATCTAGTGGTTAAAAAGTTAGGTAAAGAGCATTTGTTGGTGTGGTTTCTGATCAGGCTATACTCCATCTCTTTCCTGAGCCCAAAACTCTGTCTCTTCAAGTTCTGGTTTGACAGAGCTTGCTAGGTTACCAGTCCAGGTTTTTGGAATACCCCTTGTCTGCTGTCAAATTACCTGGAATTTAACAAAGAAAATACTATGGACATGGTGGTCAACTTCAGAAAATGTTCCCCATCATTCAATTGTTAAGCTTGGGAGGCACTTCTCCCAGGCAAGGGGGCATATTATCCCACCAGCTGAGAAAAATGCCAAATTAATAAAATAAACAATTTACTAAATAATGTCAAAATATACATCACATGAGGCCATTTATTTTCCTTTATAGTGTCACCCCTAGGACCGGCCATGACCATTCACTATTTTTGCAAAGGCTTCTTGCTGTCACCATGACCTATGTATTGCCCCACGTTACCCTATTACTGTATGTCCATTGTCTGCTAGTTGTCTCACCCAAATATGCTCCAAAGCAAATCTCAAATGCATACATACACCTCTTTACACTATGTTTATTCAGTTGAATATATTATATTGGAAATACAGACATGCATGGATATTGCAGTCAACGTACTTACAGAGTTCGGCAAAAATACTGTCTGATGTTGCAACTGTTCCAACAAGTGACATGTAAACAAAGGGTCCTTCCTGTAAGAACAAACATTGGAGTCAACAAAGAAAGGATTCGATGAGCTGCAAATTAACTGTCACCCACAATACACACTCACCAAAGTAATGTGAACAATCGCATCGTAGAAAAGCCACACAAGCACCCATCTATCAGTTCCAGTGCATTTTCTCCCACATACATGCGCACAAATGTAACCCACGGCAAACTGTATGCCGCAGGCCAGTAGAGAATAAATCGTAACGGGAGTAAAGAGATGTAGGACTTCTTTCTTAGACACTGGATCCATTTCTTAAGCAAAGACAAAATCTTTCAACCAAGAAAATAAGACTTTGAACCAGACATATCCGCCCAAAACAACCAATCTCGTTCAAGTTCATTCTTCTTCTACTACTTCTGGATTACGTTTTGGCTGGGTTGCCGCTACCAACTGGACGGTTTAGAATTAACCACTGTGGGTTTGAAAAACAAAACCGAAGATTATCTAAACTTGATCGGCAAATGTTCTTATCCCACAGATCTAAATATTCAATTGTAAAAGCCAATGCAAATTCTCCCCAAATACATTTGGACCAGAATGAGACGCCCTCTGTTGTAATTGTTCAGATGACTAGATATGTGTCTGCCATTGAAAACAGCACAACACAGTTCTTACAGGACATGAGAAATCATATCAGTCTCATTAAGGATGAATATTGTATTTCTTGCTGTCTTGATATCTCAGTTTATATAGGCTACCTGACTCGTTTAACTACCAAGGGGAAGTGCTAATAAAGGAATGAGCCAAGGATGGAAGGATGTGAGGATGGAGATCTGGGGCATTTTGTTCATTTATTAATTCAGCCATTACATCAAGGTAATTGGAACAAGGCCCCTGAATGTAATAACCTCTTTCAGAAGTTTACATTAGTAAAAATGCAGGGTAATGATGAGGACAGTAAATTAATGCAGACCTTTTTCTCTTACTCTAGTCTGGAGTACTTATTACTGTTTCTCTAGTTGATTTAATTGAATGAAAAGACAAAATGGAAATGATTGTTTCAGGAACCAATGGATGGAAGCTAAATGGAAACTAGTGATACATTGTCACTTTAATTATAATGCATGGGCGGGGTTGGCTGGTGCTAACCTAACACTGGTGGCAGCAGACAACCTGGTTATCTGGCCCTTCGATCTCTTCATTAAAGGAATCTAGAGAGTTACTGAAATCCTCAGTGTGTCCCTCGGCACACTCACTGTGTGTTTGAGACAAAGAGATAGAGAGGAATACAGAGAGTTAACTATCCAGGAGCTCTGGGGCTCCTAGAGACGTGGACAGAGACGGGTACAGAAATAAGGAGCAAATACATCCACTTTCCAAACCACTGGGATTGAGAGTTGTAGGACAACGCTGCAAGAATGGGGCTCGGAGTAAGTCTGGAGGACCCCTTCAACCGTCTGGATATTTATTATTTATTTATTTTTATTGCAGTGCATTTTTTGAATAATTGTTTGTTGGTTTATGTTGTTGTGGAGCATTCTGAATTGAAACCCTGATCAGTAAAATACTTTCTCAATAATAACATACTTTTTAATTGAAGGTGAAGAAAGCAAAGAAAATGAAGGATATGGAAGATTTGAAAAAAGAAGTTGACCTGGTGAGAAGAACTGATTATTTATTTATTCAATTCCGCAGATTAATACAATAATCTCAAACAGGAGTTGCCATATCATAACAAATGTCTGAGAAAACCCCTTAGTTAAATACACAACAGTTGTTTCCCCCTCTGTGACTTCTAATTTAGGATGATCACAAGTTGAACTTCGATGAAATACAAAGTAAATACGACACAGACTTAACAAGGGTGAGTGAGAAAATGTGTGTCTGCATAACCAGTTGTCAGACAAACTCTTATATTATTGTCATATATGCTTTTTCCATCGGTGTGAAAGCAAATCATATACACATTATAGTTTGCATTTTATTTGTTTAGTTCACGCTCTTTTCCAGAGCAATGTAGTACAATGTTTTTTTAAACCCTTTTCATACAGGTACCCTGCGGGATATCTTACGAGCGCCGTTCTTTAACAACTGAGCCCCACATAATCACATGAACATGTTTTTACAAGCCATTTTGTTGGTCAGATACTAAGCTTCATTTATTCTGTGCAGATCGCAATTAGGCCAGGGCTTAATGTGTGTTTTAATTGCTGAAAGTATAACATTTAAAAACTATTTTGTTGATGGAGCAGAGATAATGATCAGTTGATATTTGATCCACAAACATATTACTACAGAGGACACGTTCATACGACAAAACTGAAAGCCTGATGTAGTTCTGATGGGGGAGGTATGGAATGTGGTTAGATTGCTAGACACAATTTTCTTGTTGACAAAAGCGAAAGAGTTCAGTTGCACAGTCTATTCCTATAAATATGTGTTGCTCCTCTCACGTCCATTCCTTTCACTACATTTCCCTGTCTTCTCCTCTTTCATCCCTACCCAGGGTCTAACCTCGGCTCAGGCCAGGGAGATCCTTCTTCGTGATGGCCCCAACACCCTGACCCCTCCCCCCACAACCCCTGAGTGGGTGAAGTTCTGCAGACAGCTCTTTGGCGGGTTCTCCATGCTGCTGTGGATCGGAGCTATTCTTTGCTTCCTGGCCTACACAATCCAGGCCGTCTCAGAGGAGGAGCCTGCCAATGATAATGTGAGAATAATAGTAATTTTTAGATCATTTGAGAGCAAGTCGCCAAGGTCTGGTGGGAATTTCTCAACAATAATGCAATAATAATCTTTCTGCCTCTTTTTTATCACAGCTGTACTTGGGTATTGTTCTCTCAGTAGTTGTCATTGTCACTGGCTGTTTCTCCTACTACCAAGAAGCCAAGAGTTCAAAGATCATGGACTCCTTTAAGAAACTGGTGCCACAGGTTAGACTTTTTAAATGCCTATGAAAAAATCCTGTCATGTTGAGAGATTGTAATCCTATCACCTGCCTTGTAGCAAGCCCTGGTTGTCCGTGATGGTGAGAAGATGAATATCAAAGCTGAAGAAGTGGTGGTTGGAGATCTAGTGGAGGTGAAAGGAGGAGACCGGATCCCAGCTGACTTGCGTATCATCTCTGCCAGTAGGTGCAAGGTAGGTAAATTGATTAAAGAGCATAGTGCAAAGTGAAATTCTAACTTTTAACTGCATGGTGGAATTGTAACTTTAATATGAGTGATATTCTGTTGACTCATACCTAAATAATGTTGTTGATTACACATCTGCAGTTTTATATTTTCTTTGAAAAGATAGAATTTCAGAAGTCCTTTTTGAAACTGAGCAGAGACAATTATGTCCTAGCCTCAAGAAGAATCTGATTGCAGCATGTGGGTACAAGGACAGAGTAGAGTTTTGGGCAGATTGGAAGGTGGAACTTACTACTAGTAATGTATTACATGTCATTCCTCATTGTTTTGATGCATTCCTCTCTACTCACTCAGGTGGACAACTCCTCCCTCACTGGAGAATCTGAGCCCCAGACTCGCTCTCCAGACTTTTCCAATGACAACCCCCTGGAGACCAGGAACATTGCCTTCTTCTCAACCAACTGTGTTGAAGGTAAACATCTGTATGAAGCCATAATGACTAAATAGGGAAAATTGCTTGAAAAGTTCCAATTCTCCATGTTATGTCTTTCCAGGAACTGCCAGAGGTGTCGTCATCAACACTGGTGACCACACTGTCATGGGTCGTATTGCCTCCCTGGCAACGAGTCTGGAAGGTGGGAAGACGCCTATCGCCAAAGAGATTGAGCACTTCATCCACATCATCACCGGTGTGGCTGTCTTCCTGGGCGTGTCTTTCTTCATTCTCTCCCTCATTCTGGGATATGGTTGGCTGGAAGCGTGTATCTTCCTCATTGGAATCATTGTTGCTAATGTACCAGAGGGTCTCCTGGCAACTGTAACTGTGAGTGCTGATGAAATCATGTTTAACAAACACTTCTGACCAACAACCAGTGTCTCATTGTTAATTCATCAACCCTCTGATATGATTTCATGTCTCAGGTCTGTCTGACTTTGACGGCCAAGCGGATGGCCAAGAAGCAATGCCTGGTGAAGAATCTTGAAGCTGTGGAGACCCTGGGCTCCACCTCCACCATCTGCTCTGACAAGACCGGAACCCTGACCCAGAACAGAATGACCGTGGCTCACATGTGGTTTGACAACCAGATCCATGAGGCCGACACCACAGAAAACCAGAGTGGTACCTCCTTCGATAGAAGCTCTCCCACTTGGGCTGCCCTGGCAAGAGTTGCTGGCCTGTGTAACCGTGCCGTCTTCCTGGCAGACCCCAAAAACAAACATATCCTCAGAAGAAATGTGGATGGTGATGCTTCAGAGTCTGCACTGCTTAAATGTATTGAGCTGTGCTGTGGGTCTGTCAAAGCAATGAGAGAAAAGTACTTCAAGCTTGCAGAAATTCCCTTCAACTCCACTAATAAATACCAGGTAACCACATACGCTGTTCATAATATCTGTGGGTCAACATGGCTGAACAGGGTTAAACTGAGATCTAGAAGGCGATGTAATGGGAGGGGGCAAACCCCTCCAATATAACTTTTTTCCACATGATTTCCCTTCAAAACAGTTTGCATACCTCCTTAAGAAGTGGATTAAAAAAATTAAAAAACAATCAATGTGGACATTGTCTACCATTTCAGCATGGTTTTGTTGCACAAATGAGGCCACTCAGCACTGCAACCAGAAGAATCATGATTCATCCAGGACTAACTGGTCATTAGTGATTATATTGTCTTGAACCATTTTATTTCACCCGTAGCTCTCCATTCATAAGAATGTGGCTGGAGAGTCTAAGCATCTGCTGGTGATGAAGGGAGCCCCTGAGAGGATCCTGGACCGCTGCTCCACCATCCTGATCCAGGGAAAAGAACAGCCCCTGGATGATGAGATGAAAGACGCCTTCCAGAACGCCTACATTGAACTGGGTGGTCTGGGAGAGAGAGTGCTGGGTAAGAGGAACTCCTCACTTACCAATATCTTTCTCATTATTCCACCTGTAGTGCCAAATTATCTGGTTTCATTTTATTTTTTCTTCAAATTGTTCTTACCTTTTTGTCCTTCTAGGTTTCTGTCATTTCCATCTCCCTGATGACCAGTTTGCTGAGGGCTTTCAGTTTGATTGTGAAGAGGTGAACTTCACCACTGAGAACCTGTGCTTTGTTGGCCTAATGTCCATGATTGACCCACCTCGGGCAGCTGTGCCTGACGCTGTTGGCAAGTGCAGGAATGCTGGAATCAAGGTATGACCAAATCAGACTAAACTCAAAACATTCATAACTGCCACAGTGTTCAGGCCTCTAATTCAGAGCACTTGCCTTCCTTCACTTAGGTTATCATGGTCACTGGTGATCATCCCATCACTGCCAAGGCCATTGCAAAGGGTGTGGGCATCATCTCTGAGGGCAACGAGACTGTGGAGGACATCGCTGCTCGTCTGAACATTCCAGTCAATGAAGTTGAACCCAGGTAATATATGAGTCAGGGTTCCCCTAAACATTTCATTTTAGATTTAGTAATATATTAACATGAAGCGTCAAAGAGGAGCAACATGTGTGTTTATAGAATTATTCAGTTCATGATTTTGTGAACTCGAACACATTTCCCTGTCCTTCACATTATAATGCTACTAATCATGGGTAAATAAAGGGTCATTCAAAAAATAAGTTTTTTTTTCTCAAGGGATGCCAAGGCCTGTGTGGTCCATGGTGGCAAACTCAAGGACCTTACAGCTGAACAGTTGGACGACATCCTGACTAATCACACCGAGATCGTATTTGCCAGAACTTCACCTCAGCAGAAACTGATTATTGTGGAGGGCTGCCAGCGCCAGGTAATATTTAGCTGAATTTAAAGACATGAGAAAAGCTGAGCCTGGAGAAATTCCTTTAAAATTACAATGCGTAGACCAGCCCACTGTCAGGACTCTTGCTCTCCTTAGATGATGTGTACTCAAACACCCCTCCTCCTCATCCACAGGGGGCCATCGTGGCTGTGACCGGTGACGGAGTGAATGATTCTCCTGCCCTAAAGAAGGCTGACATTGGCGTTGCAATGGGAATCTCTGGATCGGACGTCTCCAAGCAGGCAGCTGACATGATCCTCCTGGACGACAACTTTGCATCAATCGTTACTGGTGTTGAAGAAGGTGGATGCAGCATTCCCGAACATTTTTGTCATTCTGTGTCATTTTAAATGACTGACAATGACATGATGTACCTTTCCTAGGCCGTCTGATCTTTGACAACTTGAAGAAGTCCATCGCCTACACCCTGACCAGTAACATTCCAGAAATCACACCATTCCTCCTCTTCATCATAGCCAACATTCCACTGCCCCTAGGAACTGTTACCATCCTCTGCATCGACCTGGGAACTGACATGGTGAGGCTTTTGTGTTTTCAATAACGTTTATGTAATTGTTTGTTAATTTGGATTGCTTATTAAAATTCTTCAAATCCTCTCAAATTTCAAGGTCCCTGCTATCTCCTTGGCCTATGAAGCTGCTGAAAGCGACATAATGAAAATTCCACCCAGAAACTCCAAAACAGACAAACTGGTCAATGAAAGGCTTATCAGCATAGCCTACGGTCAAATTGGTAAAACACTTTTTTTAAATCCTGTATGTTAGTTGTTGGATAGAAATACCATACACCTCAAACCAGGGTCTAGGCTCTTCTTCAGTAGACTGAATAGTGTGAGGATCTGTTAAAAGCGGGATAGGAACCAGAAATATGTTCCCTGGTGATAACAGGGATTTTCCCAAGAGGAAACACATATGCACAGCACTCAAAATGTGTTTGCGCTCTTACAAACAATCTATTTGCCTAGCCCGGCTGAATCCCCCGGGAAACTACGGCTTTGGGAATACTATTTCGTCTCATCGGTCTCCATCTCTCCACAGGTATGATCCAGGCTTTGGCAGGGTTCTTCACATACTTTGTGATCCTTGCTGAGAACGGGTTCTTACCCTCCAAACTGCTAGGTATCCGTGTGGAGTGGGACAACAAATTTTGCAACGACCTAGAGGACAGCTATGGCCAGCAATGGGTCAGTAGGCAGACACTTTTCCAAGCCTTGTTCATTTGGT
Source organism: Esox lucius (assembly GCF_011004845.1). Lineage (NCBI taxonomy): Eukaryota > Metazoa > Chordata > Actinopteri > Esociformes > Esocidae > Esox > Esox lucius. The sequence continues at coordinate 12,390,023 of NC_047590.1, forward strand.
TTATTCTAGATGTCGTTCTCTAACTGTATCTTTTGTTGCGGGTTGTTTCCCTCAGACTTATGAACAGAGAAAGATTGTGGAGTTCACCTGCCACACAGCATTCTTTGCCAGTATAGTAGTTGTACAGTGGGCTGATTTGATCATCTGTAAGACCAGGAGAAACTCAGTCTTCAAACAGGGAATGAGGTGAGTACAGTCTTGATTTATTTGGCTGTTTTTTTTAGTTGAGGCTGTATACATTGTGTGTGTGTTTATTGTTGTTGTTTATTTTTTAATGAATTTTCTCTTAACACATGCCATTTCTTTTCACCTCAGGAACAAGATTCTCATCTTCGGCCTGTTTGAGGAGACAGCCCTGGCTGCCTTCCTGTCTTACTGCCCTGGAATGGATGTCGCTCTCAGAATGTACCCGCTAAGGTAAATAAAGACTCTTAATTTACTCTTCCTCTTGCTTTGTACAACTGAAAACAACAGAATTGTTTTTTGTTCATGTAGCTTGGCTATTTATTACTTAAAATCCTGAGATTTGATCTTGCTATATTCTTGTCTGTAGTCATTTCTGTGTCCAGTGTCCCAAATCCATCCTTAAGATGGATTTCCCTTTTCCTCAGCCAAGAGAAACTATAATTCATAGTCCAATAACATAGTTTGCCTGTCACTCTGTAACCACAGACATAAAAAAAAACAACAACAACAAGAACCTTGAATATCAATAATTTTGACAGTCCACTCCTTATATTAACGGATTACATATGTAACTGCAAGTCCCACTGCTGTTCTATTGTGACTGAGCAAATGGCTAAGCTGTTCATGATTTCTTGACACAAAAGAGGCAGTTGTACATATGAATTTTACATGGTGAAGCTTATGATCTATGCCCAACTAGCATTATATACACCTACAGTAATTTAATACCCACTTATCAAATTGCATACTAATGCATACATGCCTGTAGTTTCTTAATATTGTAACTAACAAGAATACTTAAAATTAGATGTGTCCATGATTCAGCCAGTGATATCTCTCACTTTTGCGGAATACTTAAATTTTTGAAATGGAGAAACATGAACTTAGATCAGTGCCACCTTTCTTCTGATGTTAATTGTATTGAAAAATGCTCCAACAATAACTTGCAAAAGTTCTCCAAGTGTTTTGTGAATTCTGTGCAAGTTCATCAGATCTAAAAAATAAACATGCATTGTTAAAACTATTGGCTTTATCGTAGTCAGGATATTGGCCATTGCTGTGTTATTTTGGTCTATGTTCTTTTTTCCCCTGTAGACCCAACTGGTGGTTCTGCGCCTTGCCATACTCAATCCTCATCTTTGTTTATGATGAAATCCGAAAATGGATCATCCGAAACCGCCACAAAAGTGAGGCTAAATCCTTTCAGACATTACTTGAGTTCACTTTAAAGAGGACAATGCAACTTGGTTATTACAGTGATTATCTGCCATACCTGTCCTGAGCTACTCTGTTTGGCTGTCAGAGCTTGACATTTACCCTGATATCAGGAAAACCACACGGGTACAAGACAACTGATATATAGACATTCACCTTCAGGACTGTAATCCACAGCACTGCTGAATGTTATTGACTGATTACAGCAGCATGTTAGCTGACAAGGTGGACGTTAAGGGTGTTGTTACTGACTATCAGGCCTGGTTCTAGGCATAAGCAGTTGCTGCCCTCAGACCACTAGGGGAGAGGGGGCCCTAAATCAAATTTGGCTTAGGGTCCCCACAGGGCTGGAGCCAGCACTGCTGACTATACACAGCATGTGATATTTTAAACCGGGTGCTTTGAATCCGGAATGCTTATTGACAAGTAGCCTTGGTACATGTAAGCAATCAGGCACGAGGGGGTGTGGTATATTCCCAAATATATGCTCTTCGCTGTGATATACTGTCCATATACCACTCCCTGTGTGTCTTATTGCTTAGATATCAACTACACTCAACCCTGGTGGCATTGTGTTCCATGAAGTCCACCAATTTAGGTAATAGTGATCTGTAAAGCCTGTTTTTAAAGTTTTTATTATCTCAGTTTCAGGCTGGGTGGAAAAGGAGACCTACTACTAGAAAGGATTGCTCAGGTTCTTGTGAAGTTGTCTTGCTGCTCTGACATTTTAAAATGTTGTGTTTTATATAATTCCTTGATTCAACACTGAGAGCAACAATCTGTAACATGTCCATGTAGCTCAAGTATCCACGTACAGGTAAGACAATACACGGAATACCGCGCCGACAACTACGCTACCCAACACGCTGACGGGCACCATAGTGGCAACTGAAGCAGGCCCGGCGCCACGAGGGGGGATGCAAAAGGGGGCGATGCCCCTCCATCGAGAATCTGTGCCCCCCCATTTTGTTTCCCCAAAAACACTGCAAATGGAATACGAATTAGATATGCCCCCTCATTAATAAAAAAACAAACAATCAAAACAACTTTCATGGCTGAGATATTATGCTAATTGTAAGGATAGATTTCACAAACAAACATATTACACATCCAGCCCAAAATAGGTTTAAGGTCTGCGACTTTTCTTCACAGAAATCACAGAATGCATAGTTAAATCAGTGACCAGGGTTAGTGAACTTAATTTCTGTGGCATCGTCTATGTTCTATCAAGCAACACACCATGTTGGATGTCCAACAGACACGTCAAGCTGGTTGCCTTGTATCAGAAGTCTTTCATTATCAACAGAGCAGGCCAGTCCAGAATGGTGGGCAGAGATGGAAGCACCATTTGATTCTGTTGGTGTGTATTCTATAGTTAAGAATACTGTTAAGAATGGAGGAAAAAGGGCTAGTTTCTGGGCATCTGACTAACACCCAAAGGCTGAGGGGATCTACTTCTATTCTTAATTTGGCCTGTTCCTTCAAAAAAGAGGGACTTTGTTGTTTTAAGTAAAGACGATATTTTAACTTCCGTAAGAACTGTTTAAATGTACTAGCGATGTAGCTGTAACAATGTTATAACTTAACTGGTCACAAGAAAAAGCAAACATGTATATTATGTTCTAATGTAAATAGTCTATTGGTACATTAAGACATTTTAAATAACATATGAATCACCTATATGACTTCCTATGTAGACAGGCAAGAGATTTTACTCACTGCAATTAAATTCTTTACCAATGTACCATTTTGTATTACATACTGGTCTTCCTATGTCATTTATGTGTTACTGAGTATTTTCTGAATTGTTAATGCAGTTTATACTGGATTTGACAATTTATAAGGAGGAATATTATCCATTAAAAGGCAAGTGCAATCACTTTTTTCTGCATCGCAACAGCAAGATTGAGGATATATCGTTATATTATGGGTAGAAATAGGTTCTTAACGAGTCAACCTGCTGAATCAAACGTGTGTTAAACAAAATATACTGGCACAACAGATTTCAACTCATTTTTTCTTTAATATGCACAAGAGTTGAAAGAAACTGTGAGCCACCTTAAAGAGATATGGATTCTAAAATTTATAAAAGGTAAGACAATCAGAGGCCAAAATGCTATCTGTTGCTTTTTCTTCTTTAGTACATGTTTCATTAGCAAGTAAAAATCTTGCCAAAAAGCATAAGCTTGTATCAGTTTCTGATACAAGACAAAAATTCCATTCTTTAAAGTGGCTCTCATTCTAGGTTTCTCTAGATCAATGGCTGTACACACCTGCTAGACTCTGTTCATTTGTGAATGGCTAGTCCAAAAAGGCGTGGGCTTCTCCCGTTAATTAATCCCCATTCTTTCTCAGTAGTTAGCAGCCAAAACAACTACATTAGTCCAAATGTAATTTTTGTTTCCAGACCCATCACAAAAATGCTTGAGGGAAACCATGACTTAAGTCCACAGGAACGAGAGCGAAGAGAGAAAGCCCATTTTCAGGCGTCGTCGTCGTTAACGATCACCTTAAAATCCAAAACTCCCTGTTAACCTTTTAACAGTGAACACAATGTTACAGCCTCCCAAAGTGAACTGTCTGATGGATCACTAGTAGAATGCAGCTGCTTTGTACAGACCCAACTTCAGAGAGCTCAGGGAATACTCCTAAATTGTATAATTAGATTTTGTAGCATACAGAACAAGAGAAAAATATGGAACAATTGTATGGTCAATGGACAACTACAATGCATCCATAGCTCTGAATTATTGAAGCAAACATTGCTTTCACACACAGTAAGCAGAGGGAGGGAGACCCAGAAGTGTCCATAAGACTGAATAGAAACTGCAGATGTGAAATCTCCATGGAGGAAACCAGTGTTGCAATGTCTTTCGCTTTCTACCGATATCTTTCCCAAACATTTCCTCACATGAGTCATTACATTCCATGTCCCACAATGTCTTATTGAGGAGAGGAGAGATGTTTTTCTGAAGAGGGATGTGTTTGCTTCCAGGTCAACCACCTGCCCCCACCACTCAAGCCAAAGCCCTTCCACCAGCATGACATCCATACATCACTGCTACAAAGTATTCCTTCTTATTCATTTCACAATTTCCCTGTTCAGTCTTTTTTTTTTTTTTGGAATTATTACTTTAAAATATTTTACTTTAAATCCATTGGTTATCATGATGATTTCACAACTAAAGGAAAAAAGGAATAATGTTCTAGTGGTGTGTAGAGTTCTGTTCAGTCCACTTGGGCATATGACGACTGCTCTCAAAAAATTCCCCTCCATCCTCTGAGGCAGATTGTTGACAGCATTTGTCAGTGTTCTGTCCCGGAATCCTATGTAGTTCAACGAGTACTGAATTACCGTCAGCCCTTTTGACAATGTCACCAATTAAATTCAGTTAGCAATGTTCAACGAAGGCCAGCGTAGCAGCCGCCGGTACTCCTCAAAAAAGGGTCACTTCGCTCCGAGGCTGAACGTCTTCGGTCGCTGTGTCCAACGTGCCCTGACACCAACTAGGGGAGCGCAGACTCCAGAGACAGAAAACGCCTTGAAATTAGATCATTCCTCTTGGCGGATATGACTGGCAGAACAAGATCATAGGTCCATGCACACAAATTAATTCAGTGTCTTTAGTGCGTGTGTGTGTGTGTGTGTGTGGACGTGTCTGTGTGCGAGTATGAAGAGATGAAAACAGGAGCTTTTTTTGGCGACTGCAGGAGTATGACGGACCAAGGCGAGTGGTTATCCACCTGGAACATTTAGAAGCATTGCCGTGAGAGACGCTGGAAAACATTGTCCGCTAATAATGATCCTTTCTTTCCGTCAGTGCTTTGAACTGGAGTCGTTGTTAGTGAGCCTGAATGATTGACGCTGAGAAGGTGATGACTTGAGGAGCAGAGCAGCTGGAGAGTGACACCCACTAGGTGGAGGTTGGCCTTTAAAACTTGAACTCCTTGGTTTGCAGGTTGGTGGCGGGGTCAAAGCTGAATGTTCCACCCTGAGTGGCTTCAGGGATCAAGCTGGGATCCTCATCAATCTACGAAGGGGAGACATTTATTTTAAGACACGGTTAATGGATTTTGCCATAAACCACCAGACAGCTGGGCAGTGAACAGCTAATTAATTTGGCTCTACAGAAAACAAGTATTTTTATATGGAATCCTGTAGCAGGGCCCATATACCCAACCCCCCCCTCTTTTCCCACTGACAGAGAAAGGGGAGGGAAAAGGCCTGTGTTTCTGTAGCACACGTCCTACGCCCAGCAGGCCACTGGCAGGACAGGGCTGGGCTCTAGCGGTGTGCGACATGCAAGGGGTCGGAGCGGAGCGGGGGAACTCACGTCGTCTCCTGAGAAGTACTGGTCGATGATCTCAAAGGCTAGTTTGTAGATGTCCTCGTTCTCATGCTGCTGCAGGTTCTCGATCTTCTCTAGGCCTTGAGGACAGGTGAAACAAACGCATGGGAGTCGATGACAGTGAATCGATCTAGAACGCGTGCCACGCGGTGTCTAGTAACACACACGACGACCACTCGCGGACTGCGGGTCGAATTAAAGCCTGTCTGTGCTAGTCCTGTCCCTCCCACACACAGGGCCCTACCTCCACACTCTTCTATGATCTCAGCGATGGTGCTGGCCTCGTCCCCGGCCATGATGAGGACGTTCTTGAGGCCGTCCAGGACCACCTGGACCACCTGGGAGTCCTTGACGGACAGCAGACTGCAGAATGGCGGCACCACATTCTGCTGCACCAGGTACTCCACCTGGACAGGGAGGCACAGCGGAGCAGAGGAGCCAATAAGAGCCCCTGGGTTTTCCCACCGAAAGACAGGTGATATACGGCAGCCAATCGTTTTCCACCCCAGAGCCTCCACATGGGCAGGAAGCATACAGAATCGCACGGTTCAGGTAGCGACGGAGGAGTTAGCTCACCTGCTCTTTCCTTCCACTTATTGTCAAGTTGCTGATGGCCCACGCTGCCTCCTTCTGTGTGCCAAAGTCTCCCTGCGCAGAGGGACAGAGAGGGGGTGGTCAGCGGTGGTCATGACTTCGGGCTCCATGGAGGTACGCAAGCCTCGGCGACTCACCTTAGCCAGCTGGTGGATGATCATGGGCAGCAGACCGGCGTCGATCACAGCCTGTACCTGCTGCTGGTTGCCCGCTGTGATGTTGGACAGGAACCACACCGCCTCCTAGTGGACGGGAGGGATACACACACACACACAGGAAGCCATTCAGCTGAGAGAAACCCACAGACACACACACCATGGATGACATGAGTACGACTGAGACAGTCAGACAGACGCATAGAAACTACTGACAGTTAAAGGACGCCGGGGCCTCGCCGGTCCAACTCGGACGGACACTGGTTACAGCAAAAGCAACTCAAGCCACAAATAGCTTCACCGAGTGTGTGTGTGTGGGTGTTACCTTGTTAATCTTCTCCTTGGGGTGTGTGAGCAGGTTGGGGAAGTGCGAGAGGACATCACAGTTGAGCACCACCTGAGTCTGCTCATCCGTCCCTGTCACAATGTTCCCCACCGCCCTCAGAGCTGCCGTCTACAGGACATCACATCACAGGCGGTTAGCGGCGCCAAAGGGCGAGATCCAAATGTAATCCAGATCGTCAACGGGGGAGCACTAGCCCTTCCCACGAATCTAACACACACCTGAACTTTGACCTCTTGGTGGCTGAGCAAGGGGACAAGGAAGGGGACGACGCCCGAGTCAATGACCATCTGGATCTGTTCATTTCCTCCGTCTGTGAGGTAGGATAAGGCCCACACGGTGTCCACTAGGATCTGACAACAGAGAGAGGACGTTACTACTACTACTAAAATGTGATCACAGAGAGAGGGCGTTACTACTACTACTACTAGAATGTGATCACAGAGAGAGGGCGTTACTACTACTACTAGAATGTGATCACAGAGAGAGGGCGTTACTACTACTACTACTAGAATGTGATCACAGAGAGAGGGCGTTACTACTACTACTAGAATGTGATCACAGAGAGAGGGTGTTACTACTACTAGAATGTGATCACAGAGAGAGGGCGTTACTACTACTACTAGAATGTGATCAGATTGATGCCGTGGCAGTAGTAGGATGACACTTACATTGATGTCAGTGTGGTATATCAACACGCAGAGAGCAGGAAGAATCTGAAAGGGGGTCGGAGAAAGACAGAAGCAAAGAGCCGGTCAGTCGTGTACAACGTTATAGACCACGGCTTAAGGTGAAGCAAATCTACTGAGCAGATCTTCCAGCGCGTTCCGTTTGGGTTTCAGCAGGGCAGACCTCCAGGACTTGGCTTGACATCAGCTGGCACCCAAACTTGACTAATATTGACCGCATAAAAAAAACAGAAGATTTCTCTTTGAAGAGACGAGATTTTCAAAACGACGTCACCGTCTTACCTCCTGCACCGTCTCCATGGGAGGGGGCGGGTCCTTGTTGCGGCAGAGGTTGACGATGACCCAGGTGACGTTGCGGAGAAAGGTGATGGGGATGGAGGGGTTAATGAAGGACAGCAGGGGCTTGACCACGCCCAGGGAGATGACGTAATCCCTGCACTGCGGTCCATCACCTACAGAGTGAACGCAGGTGTGTGTCACTGACTGGCTGTGTGTGTGTGTGTGTGAGAGAGAGAGCACGTGTGTTCACTCACCAATTATGTTGCCTAGCGCCCACACCGCCTGCTCACATACGTTCTGGTGAGGAGAGTGTAGCAGCCGCAGGAACAGCGGCACGGCATCTGGGCATGTAGAGGGAAAGGCAAACCGGCATGTTAGACAAGGCTGCAGACCAGGCACGGGCAGAGACGGCCGGCAGACAGGTTAGAGGTAGAGCTGCGCTGTTCCAGCTCCAGACCGGGAGGACCTAAACACCCCCCGCCTTTCATCCCCTCCTGACCAGATTCACACCGGGGACAGCAGATGAACTCAATCGCAGTCGCTTCAAAATGACTGTCACCGTTGATAGAGATGAGCAAAAAAAGGGCTGTACAAAATAAACAGCACAGGAAGCAAGCTGTATTGATTTATTTATTTATTGTACTTTATTCATGATTCGAAGGGAATCAATTTGAGAATTTCTGTTGATCCTCCTGAATCATTAATCAAGTACTATAATGTATAAATTACACAGTGTTGCTCTTTACCTGTGCTGTTTCTTTTACATAGCCTTTTATGCTCATCCTCATCGAGAGTGGCAATCACTTGAAGTGACCTACTAGTTTAAAAAAGACCCACGAGGAACAGAACTGAATCCCTCCGAGGTACACATGAGATCTAGTGAGTCAGTTGCCAAGAAGACCACTGAAGAACAAGGAGCTACTTACTAGATTTAACCACAGCCTGAGTCTGTTGTGACGTCCCTGAGGCAATGTTGGTCAAGGCCCAGGCTGCCTCAAACTGAAGCGAGGGACTGAGGAAGAGACACACTGGATGTATGAAAGGACAACACAACAATCAATCAAGTCTGTTTACAACACAGTTTCCCGATCAACGGAAACGGTCTAAATCCTCGGTGACCTACATCACGACCAGTCACGTCTGTCTCTACTGTGCCTCCCCTAACCCCCCCCCTCCCTCCACCAATCAAGCTCCAGCCAGTCTCCTCCCTCATCCACCAGTCCCTGTCCAGGGGAATGGGCGTACTGCTGCCTGCTACAATGTTCCAGCCATGCAGGGCAGGGGAGGAGGAGGAATGAGAGAAAGGTATGACATTGAGTCCAGATGGCCCTACCGCTCCATCATTAACGCTCCAGTTTCCACAATCTGTACAGTCAGAACTCCCAATTAACATTGTGGACATTAATTGCCCTCATCTTTCCGTTTTGTCTATGAGGGCTGAAGCGCTCCCAGACCCACACTACTACCCCCCCCCCCCTCCCCCCCACTGACCACACTTACTTGTCGTCCCTCTCAAGGCATTTGACCAGGATGGGCAGGATGCCGGATTTAATCAAGTCGTCGATGGGGGGGTTTCTGTCGCTGGACAACAGTTTTCTTGCTGCCTGCACAGCATTGAGCTGGATGAGTCCATTGTCACTGACAGCGTTCTGACGGGAAGGAAACAGAAACCACCAGGTGAACTCCAACAGCCCCAGACATATTTACAATGTGTTGAAATAATATCAAACATGCGAATAAACTCAACTTTCATACAATGAGCTGATCGGCTGGGAGGAATTACTACATTTGGCGTGTTACACAGTTGGTATTCTACACATTGGATCACATGCCAATGTAGAAGGCATTAGCTAAATGGGATCTTGTCTTTGGCCTAGGGTGCTGTAGATTTGTACACTGCTGCTTCTGGTACATGCGGAATGCTGAATCATGGGTTTGATTCCAATTTCAACACCCTGCAATTTTCCCCACTTTCTAACAATAAAGCATAAAATGCCCAAACATTCGTCTTTACATAGTCTGTTATCTGGTAACATAGCTTGCTAGCTGCTCATTTAACATTTTTCTTAAAGACAGCTTGTTTTCCAAAGATTATGCTAAAAAGAAATGTAACAATTTAACAAAAGACTAAGATTATACTGTGAACTGAATTTGAAAAAAGAAAAACCCAATGTGTGCAGAACAAAGAGAAGCACACCCCTAGCTTCAACAGAAATAACTTAATGTTATAGTTTCTTGTAAAGGTCTACCAGTCTCTTGCAACAACTGGGAGGATTTTTTACTCACTCGCATTAACAGTACTGCTTAAACAGTTTCATGTACACAGGCTTTGTGAAATAGGCTATTCGGTCATAGGAGCCTATAGCTTGAATTCTGGGGTGCTGGGAGAAGTAATTACTTAATTTAGGTTGATTGATCCAACAAACTGTGACAGAACCATTTGTTTTAGGGGGAACTTGGGCTCCATACATGTTTATCTGAGTAATCTGGAGTGAGAAAATCTGGCTTTGGTAACACCAACTCAGTGACTGACCACACCATTCACCAGGCGGATTTCAAAAGTACCAGGCTTACCTGCAAGATGGCTTCTAGCGTTACATTCTGCTGCAAAAAAAAATAAAGAAGAAAATGTCAGATTTTCTGTCAGAGCTAAGAAAAGCATCTCCTGTATTTAGTCACCTTGAAGAAAAAGACTGAGAAAGGAAGAGTAACTCACCCCTTTGAAGTCAGAGTCCACGTCAGAGTCTTCAAGGCTCTCCTCCTGTGGAACGTTCCTCTTCTTTAGGAGGTGCTCGTCTCGTTTGTTCTGGTAGAATAGAGAACGAAACCGAATGAATAACATACACAGGGACAAGACCCCCCCCCCATGGTGTTACAGACAGCTGTCGTCTGTGTAAAGAAATTGTGTCACCAATCCTATAGAAGTGGTTTCCTGGTAGGCCAGGCTTATTTATATGTAACAAAAAAGAGAGTCTTGTTGTACACATCAAAGAAGCTAATACGCTTTCAGAAAAATTTCATCTATGAAATCTATGCAAGCCTTATTGAGAGGGTGTGTTGTGAGGTAACATAATTCCACAGGGGGGGGGGGGGGGGTTCAACAAGAACGTAAGGTTACATTTTGGTGTTTTTGTTACGTGTGCAAAGTGTTTTTGTTTGCAAGGAAAATTAGCTCTCACGAAGGTGCGAACTATTGGTAATCCAAATGAAGTAAACAGTCTATGGATAAGGTATAACCCCAAATCATGCTTTGTTTTTGTTTCCTTGGTATTGATTATGTGTGCTATTTTTTTCACACTGGAGGCCCATAAACTATTGAAGTCAAGGTACCAACATTAGCACTTTGACACAAAAATGTATTGTAGATTTTACCAAAAACATTGTTGATTTGAACATTATGAAGGGGGGGAAAATACAACAGTACCCGGACTTAACAACAATACAAAACCAAAGAACAGATTGCTGTCATACCTTGTCTGGACAGCTTATAGGCAAAGGAAACCAAAGAGGAGGTTTTGGAATTTAGGGGGTCTTCTCCTTTAAGAGGGGAGTCGTTTTCAAACACCCTCCTTTCATCTATTTAGCAACAAAATGACTCAGCACACTGAACAACCATAGGAGAGCTAAAAACCAGTGTCTGTCAACATTTCACAGTAAAAATAAAGGTTACATAATTTTATAATCCTGCTTCCACCTAGCCTACAACACCCAGAGAAACGTATACCCAAACCGGATGGAGAAAGGGCCTAAACCTATCAATTAAAATGGCTGTCTAACAATCTATTGTACCATGCTGATGCATTATACAAATAATAGGTACGACAACACAGTAGGACTGACGTCTGTGGTGAGGACACAGAGCAGAGGGGCAAGATAGGCAAAGTGAAGGGTGAAACCTGGGAGGCTGGCTTGGAGATTTGGCCATTCTATTTTGGGGTTGGGCAAAAATAGGGCAATGGACTAGTCCACTGAATGTGACTCTGGACTAAAACAAGGCAACGGAGTCGCTCTACTCACCTTCCTCAGCTCCACTGTCACTTCATTGCGATGTCTTCGCATAGTCTGAGGGAGAGACGGGAGAATACATAGATGAGCCTAATCACTGGGGTGGGGGGCCCCACATGGAAACACAAACAAACACGAAGAACCTACATTTCATTCACAGACTAGGTGTCAGAATACATGGGTGCACTGCTTGGTGTTGGACCCACTGCAGAGGATCACGCTGGCCTTATGACAGCAGTCAGGGCATCCTGGTTCATGTTACTAATGCTGTTTAACATCCTTCATGCTGGCCAAGATTCTGTCCATGTTTATCCAGCCTGTAAAACCAATGCCTCAGATCGGACACCCTGGCACCGTGGCTTGCATTAAAATCTGATGTGGTTTCCGTACGCATCTGAAAACTACAGAGGACCAAAAAAAATAAATCTGTGTTTTGTCAACAGTGACATTTGTGGGAACTGTGTTTAGAGAGGATAATGAGAGTAAATCAGCCATGACGAGCCCCAAAGTGGCACGGCGAGCCAACTGGGAGGAGGAAGTCAGTGACCTCTCTGAAACTAAACAATGATCGATAGAATTTTTGGACATCCAGGCATTTATTCTGGGAAAGACATCCTATGAAGAGACATGGAGAAGAGCTTCCTGTGAGATGGAAGACTGCCTGGTCTCATTGCTGACACCAATAAAGATGTCTTGACCCATTCCTTATGGACAAATCATACATATTCTGCACCGCCAATGTTTATGGAGTATCCATTAATATGTTGGGATAGTTATTGTGGTAATGACATCAAATACAACATTATCTATGACCCTATTTATGGTGGCAAAGGCCAAATTTTGTGAACGGAATGTATTTCCTGTAACCTACGTCTCTTAACATTCCTTCATGTCTGTACACATAACGTAAATCAAATTGAAGAAGCAGTGTGTGAAGAAGCAGGCTGTGCGTTTCCCTGGCCTTGGGCTTTCTATACATCTGAAAGAACTATATAGGTTTCAGTGCCTAAAGGATAGGGGCTGAATCAGGCCTTAAGTCTCCGGCAACATTCTTGGCATAGCTGCTGTGGTGCTGCAAGCTTATTGGGGAGGCTGGTAGGTCATCAGACATGTTCAATTAACCCTGGCACTGGGTCCCCAAACAACCGTACTGCACCGTTTCCTCTACGTTCAATAATCTAGTATTTCTTCTGTCCAAGATGACTGGGTTTCTAATGCATAGAAATTCTTAATGAAGTCACCATGTAGAATATTAATTTACAGAAGCTTCGACCAATACAAAAATATTGCAAAAACCGTGCCTGAGCCCAGTATGAATGAAATGGTTTCCGCTAATCATAACTTTCGTCAACATGGTGACAGAACATTGTCTATTTAAGTCCATAGGTCGGTACTAACATGGTGTTATGCCGGTGTATCTACTCTGACTCACTGTCTGACACCCACCCTTCTCTCCCTGATGTCACTTGGATCATTATTGCAAACTAGCCACATGTTTAATTAGCAAATTGTGCAACATTAATGTTACATCCTTACCAACCGAAAAACGCTAAATCTCAAAATATGAGTAGTCATAATGTACTCGTTAAGACAATTTTACAGACACAGTTAGCTCTGGTTAGCTAGGTTGTTAGCGTGCTAATTGACTAGCACACTAACCCGAAACATCTACGTCTATGCGCACGAACAACATCAAGGCAATGTAATGTAAATTAACAGGCGTATTTTGGTAGTTATAACTATTGCTTAGTTTGCGCCACACTCAATACAGTCATGTCCTAATGTAATGAGTTCATCACAAGCTATGTAGCCAGCTAGCTGCTAACTAGCTACATAGTGAGCGACCATTCTTGATACTGAAGCTAAACAGCAGGCCTTCCTGCGACAGGCCGCGCCCGCTCCGCATGGTAGTTAGTAGTTTTGTGTGCCTGGATCGCTTTTTGTGATAAGCAAAACGTTATACAATACATCGTCAATGAAGACTTTCAATGAAGACTGCAGCAACTAAACCAAAAAGACAGTTAGCTAATTAGCACTGAAGGTTCGCTAGTACGCGTTGCTAACGGCTATCTAGCCAGCAATCTAACATCTTTAGCCTGGTTAGCCACATTCTTACCTCGACATCGCGCCCCTTGTTTTTGAAGCTTTTAATTCGGTGGTTATCCAAGCCGGCGTTTTCTGCCATGGCTGTCTGAGTTCTTGTTGTTTAGCTACCTGGCCCTGCGCTTGAAACTCCGGTGGGAAAATGTAGAAGGTGCAGCTGTTTAGCCGAAGGGTGGGTGGCCAGACGTGATACACCGAGTTGGGGATAATCTCGTCGAGCGAAAGAGAAATCGGGGGAGGACCTATACTGCTGGGGTGTATTCATTATGCCAACCAAAACGGTTTCTATTGGACAAATTCAGATAGTTCCCTCTCCGTTTCATTCTGTTCAGGAAACGTTTTGCAACTAAAACGTTCAGTTTGGCGGAATGAATACACCCTTGATGTAACCAATTTCCTTAAAACATTGTTGCGCAATGCCATGTAGTTGATCTGTAGGCTATCATTTGTTTTCAAGTCTTCGGTGAATATACAAGTCTTCGGTGTTTTGTTGTAGACTGATTTTCTAATGTATATATATATTAATTTCAATCAATCTACACATATTACCCCATAATGACAAAGCCAAAACATGTTTTTAGAAATGTGTGACATATTATTGAAAATAAACAAAAATGTAAAAATATAATGTACATAACTAGTCAGAAGTTTGTAGAAGCGCTTTTGGAAGCAGACACAGCTTCGATTTTTTTGGGTATGTATCTACCGTCTTCGCAAACGTGGATTTAGGCAGCTTTCTCTCATTCTTCCATGCAGATCCTGTCAAACTGAGAGGCATCATTGTGAACGGCGGTCCTCAGATCTCCCCACATTTGTTTAATCCGGTTCAAGTCCGGACTGGGGCTGGGTCACTCAAGGACATTACCAGACTTTTCCCGAAGCCACTCAAGCATTGTCTTGGCTCTGTGCTTCAGGTCGATGTCGTACTGAAAGACGAGTATTCGCCCCAGACTTCGGTCCTGTGCGCTCTGGGTCAGGTTTTCTTAAATAACCTTGATGTATTTTGCACCGTTCATCCTTCTTTCATGATGGGTCCCATATTGTACTCATGGGAACTTTAAATGCTTTTGCAGTTCCTTAACAACCTTCCTAATATCTATGCCTCGACACAAATACACAATTCCAATTTACGAAGACTCAGTAGGACTTGGTGGCTTTGTTTTTGCTCTGGCATACATTGTGAAGTATGGGACCTTACATTGACAGATGTGTGCTTTTCTAAATCTTGTCATATCATTTTAATTAACAACAGGTAGACTCTAATCTAGAGACATCTCAAAGGAGAAAGGGATCAAATGAGAAAGGATGAATCTGAAACAGGATGAATTTGGAGTGTCATGGCAAAAGGTCTGAATACTACGTTTTTTTACTTTCTGTAAATTGGCACAAGTTATTCATAAACATGTTTTTTTTTCTTTGCTATTATGGTTATTGTGTAGATTCATGGCGAAAAAATTATTAATTTCTTAATTCAGTCTATAACACACAACATGGAGAAGGTGAAGGGATCTGAATACTTTTCAGAAGCCACTGTATTGTTACAAAACAATTTGCTAATCGTTAGCTAACCTTTGAGATGGATGGCTGCCTCACACCAATTGCTTGCTTTTGTTGACATGTAGGTTGAATTTGAGGGAGGACTTCATTATGATTAATCAATAAGGGGTGTCAATGACATTACCTTTAATCCAAACAGATGGACAAATAAAATTAAAGATCTGCTACATTTTGTGGTTTATCATCGCTTTATTATCTGCTTTATTAAAGAATAAAATAGTCAGTACATTGTCATTACAGCAAGTCCCACTTAGTGTAACTGACTCTGCACTAAAATTACAGGAAAATAGCCAGGACAAAACAGACACATCATCAAGATACATTTCTATGACACATGTGTGTTTCCTGGTGAGGCAAAAAAACAAGATGGACTTAAGAACATAGTTTAGATATCCAGACGCAAACCCCACTTTATTCAGCTGGGGCTATACATGATCAAGATCTACGGAAAGCCAATTTGTGGCCAACATTACCCCCTGGTGGTAACATCAATGTCCCCAACTAAAGGTACAGTATCTGAGCTCCCCTGAACTAAAATAATTATTCACAGCTGGCATTGCCAGGATATGTTAAATGAATACAACACCAATCCTCCACTCCTCAATCAACACTAATGTCATCTCAGCATCTAGGATGTTAGATGGCCAAGATGCATATTTTAAACTCAGAATATTAGTAATATTTGCAGATAAAGATTTGATTTTAACTACATTCTGCATTATATGAGAATGGGTCAAATTGCATTGCCAGCATAACATTGTTGGAGTACAGTGGCTTGGTTTAATCATACAGTTTTTAGGTTTTTAACCTTTAGATGTTTGGGTTGAGAGGGACAGTCATCATTGGGACTTGAGGTTCTATGTTCAGGAAACTCACAGATTATTCTGAATATTCTGTTCCATCAACACAATTCTAGAGAGTTTTGCACAAATCTAAAGGGAAATCTCAGACACCTTTCTCAGAACTCCACCACACCTGGTCCTTTACTGGCCCAAAAATCCTCTCACCACACCCTGGCGTTCCAATGTGAGACTGACCAGCTAGCCAGGGATGACTTCTCTGCCAGGTGATGTTAGGGAAGTTCACACTCACCTGTATACAAATCTTTCCATTGTCCAGTTGTTTTCCTCAATGGCCCCATAGAGTATTAGCCACCACCAACCTGTGTAATGGTAGGGAAAACACTTATGGGTATGCAAGAAATATTTTATATTTATTCAAAGCACAGTTTTTACTGACCAGGCTTGCATTATCTTACTATTACAGATGTGTATTTACCCAGATGACAGAAAGCTTCTGAATCAACACCAGTATCCCATGCCTGCTGGTACACACCCTTCTGAAGGATGGCTTTCGTCTGTCCAGGACAAGAACTACTTTTCCAGAGAAGACTGAATTCTACATGAGAGGCACAGAAATACCCCGATTGTTGTGACTGAAACCACCAGTTTGGAAGATTTTAGAACAGAGGACACACAAAGAAAGCATGGTAAATGAAAGAAAAGTGTAACACTTTATTTTGAGTCTCCCTAACCCTAACCTCTAAAAGTGTCTTTAGAAGCTCTACTGATTATTCACGGTTTATCAGTAATCTTTTATTATCTACTAACCCAAACCTTAACTGTAACCCTAAACTTTATTCTATAACTCACTTTAACTTTAGCAAGCAGTTGCTTATAAACAGATAGTAATACTATCAACAAATGCTCAACAAACTGTAGAACATCCACAGATGGAAATTGAGACTCTCAAAATAATGTGTAAACAAGAAAACTAAGTGAATTCCAAATGTAAATCACCAAAATTCAGAAATGGCCCTCGATCCAATTCACATTCTCTAATATAGTGTAAGTAGACTTCTGAGTTGCAACAATTCTCTGAGAATCAGACAGAGCTGACCAGCAGATGGCGACAAAGGATAATAATGTTGAGGCTCCAAGTTGACAATATCTTTTAGTCTGTTTACTTAGACAGTACACTTCCTGCAACAAATTCCATTTTTGTTATCATGTGTATTTCTTTTTACGCAATGTACAATTTTATGATTTTCACTAAATCACTAAAGTTCCACTAAAGATTTAAACACACAATTACAAAACATTGTGACCCAATTCAGCCAAGCAGATAACAGACTGGATGTCAAACGGCAGTGCTTTGCTTCAACAGCACTGTCAATACTGGAGACTTCAGCAGTGGCGTAACTCCAATATTTACGTGCTGCTACAGCAAGGCAGCCAGTCACAGAATATGGTGGTCGCTTTTGCCTTGGATGTCCAGGCTTCGCTCACATGGTCACGTAGGTTCACACAGCACCACATACATCCTTTTATACACAGTCTGGCCTAAGCCCTTTGCCTTAAATAATTCTAAAAGATCTGAGAGGACAGGATGGGTGTAAAGCCCGGACTTGGCAACTATGCTCATGTTATGCTGGTTTTTGTCCCAGCGCTGATGCCTGATTCAAGTGATTCTGTTCTTCAATTTAGACCACAACTAGTTTAATCAGCTGTTTTAGATGGGATTGAACAAAACCCTGCATACCCTGTGGTCCTCCAGGACATAGAATTTCTGGTGGAACTAGTAATATATAGCTTGCACTTTTCCAATCCTTTCCATGTTTCCTTAGGCGTTAATGCAACAGCACAGTACAGCCTGTTTTTCTGTATGACCCACAAACCATTCTGTGCTGCTTCAGCACCGCAAGGCCTCATACACCTTCACTCAAATATACAAATCAACCTGGGATGGAGGCTGACCTGAGTTCTCTATCTGAAACCAAGAGAAACGACAGTGAGGTTGGGATGGCATGGTCATGGAAAATGAACAAACAGCATGCTATATCCTCTGCCAAAAGGTCTGGGCTCACTTGCTATGTTACGTTAGCTGATATAAGCCCTGTGAGGTGCATGTTTCCCAGAAACATATTCCACTATTGATAATGTACAGACATGTAATGGCAACAATGAAGATTGACAACCCCATGCATTCTTTGCATTAAATGTATTTCCATAATTCATTAGAATATATATTTGCTTAGGGAGAGTGATAAAACAACAGTTGATGGGCAGAACTGCACAGCAACTGAAACGGAAGTCCCGCCTCTTATTGGTTACAGTCGATGATGTAACCCGTTTCCAAATTGATCGAGTTGTTGATGCCTCAAAAGTTGTTGCCAATGGCTGAATCTGCTGTCTGTTGCCCGACGTCATTGTTATTGTAAATAGTCGACTCTCCGCATCAAGCACAAGTATTTATTCATTTGCTTATCAAATATAAATAAGGACGTGTATGGGCTGTTAAATAATTGTCATTCATGAATATATTTGGCCACTAACCTATATGGGCTATTGGGCTATTTCATGCATTGTTTAAAACCCAGCGTTACTACAAAGCGATCATCAAATTACATGAATTATCCTACTCAGGATTAAACAGCTGTCATACACCGGCTAGATGGGGGAAAAGGGTACAAACAGTGAGGATAAGAACATATAGACGGACTGATCGGTTGAATCGGTTAAAGCCTACTTACTTGAGCGTGTGAAACCTGCTAACGTATATCCAATGTGCATCGGACCAGAGGGTTAAAACAACAAAATAATATCCCAGTTAGTTGAACCAACCAGTCACCACGCTTCAAGGAAGTTCTTTCCTTTTGTTACTGTAGTCCCTATTTATAGCGCGCCAGGGTTGTGAGAGAGCGGGGTAGGCGGAGCGGTGGCATTTGAAGGGAAAAAATGCTTTAACTCAGCCGATAGAAGAGGAGATCATACACACAAACCATCAAGGGATCCTTCATCGACTCGTATCGCCATCCCTCTACAGTATATACCTTCGGACTGTGCGCCCTCATTCAGAAACGCGCGCCTCGCGGAGAGAAGTCGGCTTTCGAAGTTTGGTTGAGATTGGTGGGGTCATGCTAGAATACGGTGATAACCTCAGAAATTTGGTTAGTTCGCTAACACGTTGATAACTAAAAGCCATCATATGCGCTGCCAGCCTTATTCAAATCTTAATATTCTTGTGCCATATTTATTTATTTCAATTTTTGCAGGTTGTTTAGACAGCTCATTTGCACTTACACAAGAATTGAAAGTATGTTGAAGTTGCTACAGTACAAAAAAAAAACAGTTAAAATGTTTACATTTTACACGTGTTTATATATCCACGCATCCCACTCCCCCCTAAACAATCTAATGACTTAACATTCAAATCTGTAAATATCGATTTTTCTTCACTAATAATATTTGTATTTATTTCTTATGTATAGGGCCTATTATAATTATATTTATGTTACATTTTTGTCTTTCTCAAAATGTTTGTGTATTGTCACGTTCGAAGTTTACACTTGAGGTGTTCTTTGAACAAAAGCAAATTATTGTGTTTACGATTTTGGCAACCCCACTGACAGGGTCACAATGAATGCAAATACGCAAAAAGATGCCGATTCGAATCGATAACTTTATTCATATTACACTATATCTATTCATTAATCTGTATTCATTAGGACTTTGATTAATCTATTAATGCCAAGATAAAGGGGTATTTCTTCATTTATATTGTATTTAAGATGGAAGTATTTATAAAGATAATAGTGTTTATGAATGATCTGTTGTTACTGTAAATGGTTAGCTTACTGATATGCGTATTATAGTTCCCTGGTTAAATTCAGCTTATCTCAGCTTGTAGAATATCATTTCTGAAGAGGGTTTTTTGATGGATAAGAGAATTGGACAATTCAAACTGTGACAGTGAGAAAGTAGAGAGCAGGGTGACAGATTCAGATTTTACAGTCAGATGACCCATAAATGATTGGTAAGGCCACCTCAAACACGCGCACACACACTGTACAATGTACACTCATTGCGCCCTTTCGCTCACACACCTAAAATTCAAGGAAGATCTAGTCGTGTATTCACAAAGTATCTCTGAGTAACTGATCTACTGGTCAGGTCCACTTTTTTAGGAAATCAGTAAAGGCATATGCTATTTCTGCGCGGTTCAGCACTGAGTATCATAATACGTTATTATAACAAGAAAAGGCATATTTAACAAATTGTTTTGTATCGCAATGGTTTCTTAATGACAATTTAAGTGGGCATCTTGCCCACTTAACCACTAGCCGTCAAATATACTGGCTTCCTGAGTCTTCCTAAATCTCTTAGTGGTCTGGTTTGGCCTAGGGAGTTGAAATGTTTGGAACCCAATATTCACATAATATATTTTTTCAATAAAATGGAACAACATTCCCACGGATTTCATTGTTAACACTACCTTGTTGATAATATTCATGATGAAGAACTTTTGTGAGCTCATTCTGAGGTCTCAAAATCCAATAAACATTTTTAACTTACTAATACATGTATAGTTCTGTTATCTAATACATTTTCTTTCCACAAAATATTCTATTACTGTATGTACATGTGTTTGTTTAGGCTAATTTCTAATATACATACTATTTTGTATTAGTTGTAGAAATTCAGACTGCAGTGTTATTTCCTTTATGAATGAAAATAGTGTTTTATGGTGTTTCCTCTGTCCTTGCTTCCTCAAATCCCTGCCTCCTACACATCCAAGGAGGAGGACACTTATTTGCTTAGGCACTGTCTACAAAGGTTACTAATTACTAAGTCCTTGCATCCTCTGTCCTTGTTTAATTTATTCTCAGATTACCAGTGGTTAATTAAGGAGCTAAAACGTATTAGTTATCTAATCATTTACAGTAAGAGCATTTTGACTCTTAGGTCAAATAACATTATAATTGTTGTGACCAGGGTTGGGGTCATAGCTTACCCACAAGACCGTGACTTCATCATGTTCTGTTATAAATAGCTTTGTGTCTGTGGTAGTATGAGCGTTGGATGTTTTTGCATTACGTAGGACATCTGGAATGTGGTGTTTGATCCGAGGAAAAGGATCTGGAAAGACAAAAGACACAAAATTGTCTGCAGGACCCCAGCATATTCCAAAAGTGCAGTCTGGGGAGCAAAATCATTTTTAGTCCCTTTCACTGTTTGTGATACATAGTATTTTGTTCAAGTCATTTTTCCAGAAGTTGTCTTATCCCAAAAAGCAATGCTTGGACCTTACAGTTGGAGTGTCTCTGGAACACAACACAAAATTCAGAATCCATCCAGTTAGTACTTAAAATGTTTATCTGTAAACACAGAAACCCTCAATCCAGAATAAAGAGATTTAGTTTTTTGAATATTTTATTATGTTGATTTATGATCATTGTAAAAAATAAATATATAATGTCAGAATTTTTGTTTTACCAGAATGCATTTAATCAAACAATGAAGTATGTAACATACTCTTTGACATCTTTACAATAAAACTAATATTTGAAATGGCAAATGTAATCTTGAATTGTCTTGTATTCTAGTTTTATATCCTTTTAATAGATATGTGAAATGAAAGAGAAATTCACCTTTCACATCTGGTTAAATTGGTTTAAATTAAATTATACCATTTTAATTAAAATTCAGTTGTCTTTGGTGGTGTTTTTTTAAATATCATTTATCTTTGTATTAATATAGTAAATAGATTTTAATACATTAAAACTGTTGGCTTTATAAAAAAAAACTACAAAACAACGTGCAGACATACAGGATGCATTTTGATGCCCAACTTATTTGTAGACTACTATATTTTCATTACATAGACCTACATAGACTTATAATTAAAGAAACACCTGCATTTAAAAAAATTCAAACATGTTTTGGGAAACATAAAGCTTCTCAAACTACCAAATGTTTTTTTGGAGAGGAGATTTTTTTCTTATGATCAGTAAATTAAGTTAGAGCAACCCTTACCGTTTTTTGATTAAAAACATAGCTGAACATTTATATGATTGTATTTTCATTGTTTAGACACCTGAAATAAAGCCATCTATTGTGATTTTTTTGTTGTTGAAATAATTCAATAATAATTGGAAAATCTTTCAAATGTGTCATTATTTTTATTAAAAGGTACATAGGCTTATGGATAAAACTTGAAAGCACTTCCAAATAAAACTGGTGGAATGTTTTATCTGAAAAAAACATGCCTGTGTTGTCTTAGAGTATTACAGAGTGGATCTTTTGTAAGACATTGTTGCTGGTAATGGTCAATGGGTGGAAACATCCTATCCACCATTCTCAGTCTCAATCTCCTCTCCAGCTGATGATGGCGGTGGTTTTTACCAATTTGCAGTCATTTACTTAATAGTTCTCAGCACCCAACCATTGTAGACCACCAGTGCAAGCGATGTCTGCATAGGCTGTGCGGCATCATCGGGGACCCTTCACATCCGTGCTACAAACTCTTTGCCCTCCAACCTTCAGGTAGGCTGTACAGCTCTCTTTGTCCCCACACCAGCAGGCTCAAGAACAGTTTCTTCCCTACTACTGTTTTACAAAATTTGATAAGGACGTTTTTTAGTTGTTACATGTCCATGTCTGCCTCGGGAACCTCATTGTAGATATCCATACATTTCAGCTGCACAATCACCTTCAATTTGCCTTCATTGCACATTTAGAACTGTCATTTTTACTTGCATTTGCCTTCATTGCAAATCTATACATCCCACTTGTAACATACATTATATTTAATACTTTTTCTATTTGCACTGCTGGTTAGACGCTAAATGCATTTCGTTGTACTGTACTTGTACTGTTCAATGACAATAAAGTTGAATCTTATCTAATCTAATCAATCTCCATAAGTTCAAATCCAACGAGAAGTGATTTAGTTTTTCTAACCATAACCCAAACCTTAACCCTTACCCAACCATTTTCTGACCTTACCCTTAACATTATCCCTAACCTTAACCCCAGTATTGGGATAACTGATCTTAACTTTAACATTAACCCCAGTACTGTGATAACTAACCTTAACTTTAACCTTACACTTAATTTGTAACATATGTTTCATTTATGTAAATTCATAAAATATGATACATTTTGATAGCATTCACATGATACATTTGTAGCAGTACATTTTACACAATATAACATATCATACGAAATTGGGTGTCAGATTTACATATAATATGTTAAGAAGTCCCCTGAGGACACATTGAAAATAAATCTACATTGGTTTAGAAGCTATGTGATGTGGAACTTATCAATCATTCTGCTGTTACTGCGTAGTTCAGTACAGTACACTGATATGAGCATTGTTAAAACATTTCCTTTTGACGAAATACAATTTTCCAAATCCAGAAATATTGTAAATAGAAAACAAGGTGCACTTGGCATAAAATAAGTTGATATGCAGTATTTCTGTCTAACAACACATATTTCCATAAAGCTTGGAAAAATATTTTTGCCAAGCTTTATGGGTTTTGATATTATTCACTTTTCTGTCAGTCTATCTAATATTCCACAACAAAAGGTTAAGATAATATCTAAGTATTTTTGTTGTGGTTGAAGCTAGACAAAATAGTGTATGTTTAGAATGAAAAATACTAATGGAAAACGACATCCTTCGTGTGCAATACGAAGATCCAAACAAGTCAGTGATTTCAAATAACCCAAACATATGTTTTATAGTTGGGATGGATTGCACTGAAAGTGTCTGATCAAGCTTTTGTGGTACTGTATTATAGCATTCATTATTTTGATAGGTATTTGTTTGATAACCTATCTAGTTAAAGTTGAAAGATAGCTAGAATTTTATCCTGGAAAATAAGTTTTGACTCAATTTATTTATCTGAAATGCTAGTTCTAACCTGACAGCTGCTCACCCAACCAGCTATCAGTAGGCTCATATGGTGGCTGGCTATTTATAATACAGAACAGATATTTCCTAGCTATAAAAAACAGCCAACGGTTTTATTGCCACTGGCACTTGTATTGCTGCTGGTCCGAGCTCACGCGACAGCTATCCAGCCTGATTAGCCAATGCCACAGACCAAACAATTCATGAATTTGGACTAAGCTTGTAATGCTAACTTCAGGTTAGGAAAAAACAAACAAAGAATGTCTTACCCTGAAAAATGACACTGTCGGCCTTCAGACACAGTATAGGGAATTTCACCATATATGATATTAGGTTGAGCTATGACTTTAACCTTTGACACCAGCCGTCCTTTTAAAAATGAAAGTTTGGATTGAGTTAACTTCTACATGCAACAAAAGATGTAAAGATATATTTTCAAGTGTGTCTATGCTTTATTAGGCAGGAAAGTGGTGAAAGAGGTGGAGGACACAGTTTGTGCTAAAAATGCACTGGGTCTGATTTTAACCCATAATGCAGCAGGACATGTGCACTGGAGACAACGGTTTAAACTGCTGGACCACCCTAGCCATATTAAACATTAACTCATTTAGTAACAAGGCTACATCGGTGTTAGGCCTGTTACATTGTTAATGCATGTTTCTTATGGTTTAATGCAGTGGCAACATGGGCCATCCTGTCAAACGCTGGGATACTCCAAAAGTGGTACAAACCATGACAGTGAATCCTTTCAACAACATGAAATGGTGTTGAAAACATGGGTTTCCTTTTGCTTCCCTGGCATTCAAAGAGAGTGGATACGAATGGATAGAGACTGCTGGTCGAAAGTTGGAACACACCGTCTTATTCAATGGTATTTCTTTATTTGTACTATTTTCCACATAGAAAAATAATAGTGAAGCCATTTAAACGGGGAAATAACACAAATGGAATCATATAGTAACCAAAAGTGTTAAACAAAACTAAATACATTTATATTTTGTATTCTTCAAAATAGACACCCTTTGCCATGAGGACAGCTTTTCACACTGTTGGCATTCTCTCAACCAGCTTCATGAGGTAGTCACCTGCAATGCTTTTCCAAAAGTGTGCCTTGAATTCTAAAAGATCACAGACAGTTTAACCAGCAAAGGACAATCACACCTCCTCCTCCATGCTTCACAGTGGGAACCATGTATTCAGGGATCATCCATTCACTCTGCGTCTCTCAAACAAACGGCGGTTGGAAAAAAATCCCCAAAACAAAAAACTGAGGACTCATCAGACCAAGGACAGATTTCAACCAGTCTAATGTTCATTTCTCATGTTTCTTGGCCCAAGCAAGTCTCTTCTTATTTGTATACTTCAGTAGTGGTTTCTTTGCAGGAATTTGACCATGAAGGCATTGATTCACACAGTCTGCTCTGAACAGCTGATTTTGAGATGTGTCTTTTACTTGAACTCTGGGAAGCATTTATTTAAGCTGCAATCTGAGGTGCAGTTAATTGCCAATTTATGAGGCTGGTAACTGTAATGAACTGATCCTCCACAGTATAGGTAGCTGCATTTCGTTGTACTGTACTTGTAATATTCAATAATAATAAGGTGGAATCCAATCTAAAATCTGGGTCTTCCTTTCCTGTGGCGGTCCACATGACAGCCAGTTTCATCATAGCGCTTGATGATTTTTGCAATTGCAAAGTTCTTGACATTTTATGGATTGATTAACCTTAATGACTGGTACAGACATATTGACAATCTTCTGTATATTAACCCTACCTTCTCACATCACAACTGAAATGCATTGAAAAGGAAAGAAATTCCACAAATGAACTTTCAACAAGGCACACCTGTTAATTGAAATGCATTCCAGGAGACTACTTCATGGAGCTGGTTGAGAGAATGCAAAGAGTGTGCAAAGCTGTCATCATGGCAAACAGGGCTATTTTGTATAATATATATATATTAGTTAATGACAGTTAAAGTGAAAGAAGCTCATGTCTACTAAGTGGTGTGTTCATGGTGACCGATGTGGTAAAAATGAGGACAGAAGTCTATGGATACAACACAGGCACAGAAGGTGTCCTGTATCCCCTAGTGTCTCTCGACCTCTCGCCGTCTATGTTTAACTTTCTTCATGTCCCATCAAGTTAAATGTTTGTCTGCATTTCTGAGTAATCATTCCATGTGAGCTTGCTTCCTGACTATTTATAAGAGACTAGTTGCTACCCTCTTCGATTACACAAGTCCCCATCCCTTTGCATAGTGAGGCCTATCCCTTCGCCATAGGGCCATTCCCATTCAGTTATTTCAGATCTTAAAAGGCTGGATACGTTAGAGGCTGATTCTTGGCCAAAGAGACAAATGAACATATTTCACCGGTATAGATGACCATGCCATGTGATTAAATAATAATTCTAAACTCTTTGAGATTCATCTAAAGATGTTATTACAGCTTTTTCAAAAATAAATACAAAAAAGTCCTTTGAAAAGGACACATGCATATAGGAGTGAGAGGGCAGCAGAATCAGCCAACACTTGCTGTGGATACTGTAATGTATCTGGCAACTAACTAATCCACCATATTGGTAGAGTGACCAAAGTCACGCCCTACCTTTTTGTAAATTGAGAACATTTGAGTTTCACAGGTTTTCAAGCCCGATATGGGCCTTTCAAGCAACATGGTAATAGCTCAATTACAGAGCCTACCAGTGGACTTTAGGGAACTTCCATTATGTGGCTTTTATCCACTTCCCTCAGATCGACCAGTGTTATAAGGCCCAACTACAGAGAGATTGGCTGTACATCTGGGTCCATGCACTGGCAGTAACCCACATCTTCAATGCAGCACAAAACAGCCCACAAAATACAGATCTTATGGGGTTGTGTGGTGAGCACCAGACACCACAACATAAACAACCATGTCGAACCAACGCCATGTACAGAAATAACACCAGAACAAGTTGTCATCAGGTCTTAACACTCTAAGTCCAGGGGAATGCCCTGCAGACGAGTGTGGAGGACTCATACACACAGACACACACACACACGGACAGACGACTCTAGTGCCACTAACTAACTCGTGCCCGAACTTGCGCCGTGCGTCAAATTACTCAGCTGGCTGAACGGTGGAATATTCCAGAAGTCAGAATTTCAGGCATTTGCTGTCGTTTGCTCCGGCATCTTGGTTCTGCCGGCCTGGGAGCAGCTGCCGGCCAGGCAGACACTATAGGTTGCGTATGTTTCTGTGAATGCGTGTGTGAGAGTGGGCGAATGCGTGTGCACACGTCAATAATGAGACAAATAGCATTCAAGACAGTGTAATGAATAGACAGCGTCGGTCCAACATTCTGTTTGCGTGCTCCATTTGCACCCAGTCCACAATGTCCCTCTGTCCCCCTGTAACCCTGTGAACATGGTGGTCCTACTGAGGAGAAAGCTGGCTATTCAGAGAGCCATCGCACCAGACCTGGGCTCCGTATAAACAGAGGGTGCCACTGGTTTCATCAGGGACCTCTGTTACCATCGTGTGACTCGGAATAAAGCCTAGAGGGTCCAAACTGGACCAAGCTGGTTGAACCCCGATTCATGTGAATTGAGGAGGAGGAGGAATGGGGTACTGAGACAGAGAGAGAGAGAGGCAAAACAGAGGCATAAAATAGCATGCAGACTTTTATATATTTTCAAATGAATTTCATCAGCCGTTTTGTTACATAATTAAAGGCATCCGCATTAAAGGGATGCTAGCAGAGAGCGAAGGAGAGAAGGGACATAAAAGCTTACCATCTCTTATGGCTGCTGTCCAGACAATGATGTCATGTTTAATGACCTCACCATGCCATGTCATCCCTGCCCCCCACCCTGTGCACCACTTTAGGTGCACCACAGCCCAAAGTGTCTGTCCGTAAACCATTATACATTACTGTAGTACCATTCGTCTCCATTGCCAAACTCTTGTGTTGGGTGTAAAGGCCACTATCTTAACAGCTTCAGCGGCATGGCCCAGTAACTTGGTGCTAGTTAATTAGCTTGTTAACCCAAATGCTAAGGAAATCATGTGATCGGGGGAAGGTTTCAAGCCAATCCATTGCAGTATTCCTGAAGTACCGCTCACCCCATGGATGATTGAAACATTCCCTCTATATACTGGTGTAGGTTAACGCTATCGCTCTCTTCTTCTCTCTCTCTTAAGCGTTCCAATATCTTCATCTTCACGAAAAGGCTATTACGCTTGAAAGAGAACAAAGGGTGCCTTTGTCCTAAGGGTTGCTAGGTGGATCTGAAACAGGAGGAGACAGGAAGATAACTTAGAAACAAAACATCTCAGGTTGTTCTGAAAATGGTTTTGTAGTTAATAACATATATGGTCAGCTTTCCTTAAACATGATTTTGTTGAAATAGCATTTGATCCTTAGTAAATTAAACTAATTGATTGCACCCAAATTCTCCCTTTTGACTATTTCAGCAATGTGGGGATAAGAAAAGTCTATTTAGCCAAGTAGTCTACTCGAGCCTTGGAATATTGTCTAAACCTGTATGTGTTGAACAGAACTGACCCACTGACAGGGAACTGGAGATTATGTCTATAACCTTGGTTCACTGAGGAAAGGAGCAAGGTATGACACAAGGGCTCAGTGTAAAAATCTAAATCCACTGATGAGCCAAAACATTATGACCACTCACAGATGAAGTGAATAACATCTCCTAACAAAGGCACATGTCAAGGTCTGGATAGATTAGATGGTAAGTGTTGGATGTGGGAGAAATGGGCAGGAGTAAAGACCTAAGCGAGGGCCAAATTGTTATGGGTCAGCTAGTGCTGTTAGGAGCTTCTCTGAAACGACAATGCTGGTTGGGTGCTCCCGGTCAGCAGTGATGAGTGCCTACTGACAGAGGTCTGAGGAGGGACAAACCCCAAACCCGGCAGCATGGTTTTGGTTGCCCAAGGCTCATCTGTGCGCAAAGGAGAACGAAGTCTATCCTATCTGGTCCGAACCGACAGGAGGTCTACTGGGGCACAACTCCCAGAAATGTTTATTGATGGTTACGGGGAGGAATGTGTCGGAACACAATGTATCACACCCTACTACATACAGGGTTCCTACTACATACAGGGTTCCTACTACATACAGGGTTCCTACTACATACGGGGTTCCTACTACATACAGGGTTCCTACTACATACAGGGTTCCTACTACATACGGGGTTCCTACTACATACAGGGTTCCTACTACATACAGGGTTCCTACTACATACAGGGTTCCTACTACATACGGGGTTCCTACTACATACATGGTTCCTACTACATACAGGGTTCCTACTACATACGGGGTTCCTACTACATACAGGGTTCCTACTACATACAGGGTTCCTACTACATACAGGGTTCCTACTACATACGGGGTTCCTACTACATACAGGGTTCCTACTACATACAGGGTTCCTACTACATACAGGGTTCCTACTACATACGGGGTTCCTACTACATACAGGGTTCCTACTACATACGGGGTTCCTACTACATACAGGGTTCCTACTACATACAGGGTTCCTACTACATACAGGGTTCCTACTACATACGGGGTTCCTACTACATACATGGTTCCTACTACATACAGGGTTCCTACTACATACGGGGTTCCTACTACATACAGGGTTCCTACTACATACAGGGTTCCTACTACATACAGGGTTCCTACTACATACGGGGTTCCTACTACATACATGGTTCCTACTACATACAGGGTTCCTACTACATACAGGGTTCCTACTACATACGGGGTTCCTACTACATACATGGTTCCTACTACATGCGGGGTTCCTACTACATACATGGTTCCTACTACATACATGGTTCCTACTACATACAGGGTTCCTACTACATACGGGGTTCCTACTACATACATGGTTCCTACTACATACAGGGTTCCTACTACATACAGGGTTCCTACTACATACGGGGTTCCTACAACATACGGGGTTCCTACTACATACGGGGTTCCTATTACATACAGGGTTCCTACTACATACGGGGTTCCTACTACATACAGGGTTCCTACTACATACGGGGTTCCTATTACATACGGGGTTCCTACTACATACATGGTTCCTACTACATACGGGGTTCCTACAACATACAGGGTTCCTACTACATACAGGGTTCCTGCTACATACGGGGTTCCTACTACATACGGGGTTCCTACTACATACATGGTTCCTACTACATGCGGGGTTCCTACTACATGCGGGGTTCCTACTACATACGGGGTTCCTACAACATACGGGGTTCCTGCTACATACGGGGTTCCTACTACATACAGGGTTCCTACAACATAAGGGGTTGTGTAGATGCAGACTGGTCAGAGTGCCCATGATGACCCCTATCCAGTGTCAAAAGTGCCTACAGTGGGCACACAAGCATCGGAACTGGACCTTGGAGCAGTGGAAGAAGGTTGTGGGTGTACCGCGTTCACCTGGGCAGGTGATGGCACCAGGATACACTGTGGGAAGACGAGAAGCTGGAGCGAGTGTGCTGTTCTGGGCAATGTTCTACTGGGAAACCCTGGGTCAGGGCATTCATGTGGACGTCATTTTGACACGTGCCACCTACCTTGTTCAAGAACCATTCTTGTTCAAGAATGGTTTGAGGAACATGATGAAGAGTTCAAGGTGTTGCCCTGGCCTCCAAATTCCCCAGATCCCAAATCTGATTGAGCATCTGTGGGATATTCTGGGCTAACAAGTCCGTTCCACGTCGGCTCCATCTCTCAACTTACAGGACATAAAGGTTCTGCTGCTAATGTATTGGTACCAGATACCACAGGACACCTTCAGGGGTCTTGTAGTCCATGCCTCGGCAGGTCGGCGCTATTCTGGCGGTAGAAGTAGTAGTAGTAGTGGTAGTAGTAGTAGTAGTGGTAGACATAGAAGTAGTAGTAGTAGTTGTAGTAGTGGTAGTAGTAGTGGTAGACTTAGTAGTAGCAGTAGTAGTAGTAGTGGTAGTAGTAGTAGTAGTGGTAGTAGTAATAGTAGTAGCTGCAGAAGTAGTAGTGTTACTATTAGTAGTAGTTGTAGTAGTAGTAGTGGTAGTAATAGTTGTAGTGGTAGAAGTAGCTGGAGTAGTAGTAGCAGTAGTAGCAGTAGTAGTAGTTGTAGTGGTAGTAGCAGTAGTAGTAGCCGCAGAAGTAGTAGTAGTATTAGTAGTAGTGATAGTAGTAGTAGTGGTAGTAATAGTAGTAGTGATAGAAGTAGTAGTAGCAGTAGCAGTAGTAATAGTGGTAGTAGTAGTAGTGATAGTAGCAGCTGCAGAAGTAGCAGTAGATGTAGCAGTAGTAGTAGTAGTAGTAGTGATAGTAATAGTAGTGGTAGTAATAGTAGTAGTGGTAGAAGTAGCAGTAGTAGTAGTAGTAGTAGTAGTTGTAGTAATAGTAGTAGTGGTAGAAGTAGTAGTAGTAGTAGTAGTAGTAGTAGTAGTAGTGGTAGAAGTAGTAGTAGTAGTAGTGGTAGTAGTAGTAGTAGTAGTGGTAGTAATACTAGTAGCCGCAGAAGTAGTTGCAGCAGCAGTAGTAGTCATTTTAACTATCCCACAATGTCCTTGCAGCCAAAACGTATTTCGATTTCTGGAAATAAATGCTTTCAACCTACTCATCTGGGATCACACTTACAATAACCGAAACATTTGACCGTTTTTTCCAACAAGAAAACGAGTCGGAATCAGATCCTGAGTCATTTCTTATGAAGTTTGAGCTGCAAACATTTTCTACGAATTTGGTGACTTCATTACCGCAAAATTCATTGGTGACTTCATTACCGCAAATATTTGACATTGTTTACCACAGGGCAGGGCTACTGACCTAGAGGCCAGTCTGAAGTTAGAGAGTACAGAGATATTGTTATCCACCCTGGCACCAATGATATAATGAAATATCTTTACACAATTTGTTGTGTGGCCTACGAGGGTCCAGCATGCTGCAGCACAGGTTTCACTCCATCCCACTGTAAAGTAAGGCAAAATCTCTCCCCTCCATCTTTTACACTTTACTGTCCAATAAAGCACAACATGGACTCCTCTGAGCCCGATTTTTTTGTCCCAGTCAAGGCATAATCTGTGTCCTCAAAACTGGACCATATTGCCCTAAATTAGACCTTTCCTCTTTTACTCTAGTGAGCATATCCCCTGCAGATCCCCAAAGGCAGAGGTGTAATTAAAGTTTAGGGCACCAAATGTATATTTTCTGCCCCAAAACAATGACTGCCTTAATGTGTTTTGACGTTCTAGTCAGGAAATCTATGCCTATTCATTTTTTATAGCAACTGTTTACAGACCCCCAGGGCCTTATACAGCCTTATACAGCCTTCTTTACTGAGTTCCCTAAATTCCTATCAGACCTGGTTTTCCTGGCTGCAAATATAAAATGTTTTGATGACTTCAACATTCACATGGAGAAACAGGATGACCCGATCCCAAACGCCTCTGGAGCAGTAATCATCTCAGTGTCTTTTTTCCAACATGTCTCAGGACCAATGCACTGCCTCAATTGTACCCTTTTTTACTTCAAAATTACACTGTTGCTACTCTTTGGCTACTCAGATCAGACACTGAATTAATGCAAATGGACGCTGAATGTAGCTTATAGAATCTTCACTGAAAAAATAAAACATTTTATTACTTCACTTCAGTGCCGAACTTTCTAGACTGGGTTCCTGTTATCTTACATGCTAATTTCATACTTTAAGGTTTTAGGCTAGGTATCTGTACAATCACTTTGTGAGAACTGCTAATGTAAAAAGGTTTCGTAAAGTAAACATGAAACTTGACAGAAAGCATTCTTTTGTGCACAACTGAAATGGAAGGAGCAAAGATTGTTGAGTATGAAGATACGCTTAAAGGTCTTTTCCATTAGTATTCCCAAATCATGCTTGAAACCAATATCATGGAAATGTTACCAAGCACAAATCATGCAGAGGAACAGGTCAGCAGGTCTAACAGCTGTGTCACACCAAATATATGTGTATAATTGAAAATGAGGATCTTCATTTTTACATTGCTCGCCTGCTGGCTTTTGTTCATGTTTGTAATAAAACATTTTAAATAAATGTTCACTGTTCCAGTGATGGCTGTGCCGGACAGTAAAATATACAGATTTGCCAAGATGAGAGTGATTTTGGATTGAGATGCCACTGATCATTCAATGATATGTGTCATGGAAAATGACAGTGGGATGGAATGGGAGGAATAATGTCTTACATCAAGAGGAAGCAATGACCTCTTTAAAATAAAATGAATCCAAGTTTATGGATAATGCTTAGAGGAAATCAAAGGGATCAAAGTGTTTGGACAACGAAACTTTGCAGAGTTCAGTAAAAGATATGCAAACATGGGAAAACTGACAGGCACAGACAGAGTGGGTAAACAATGGATCCAATGGTCGGTGTTCAAGCATCTGATTTTCTTATTTTCTGATTTGATGATGAGTACTTGGATGGGAATTGTGGATGGTGAAAACCCAGACGTAAAAGTGAAAATCGTGCCTGTGTAGATATATGTCTAGCAAGGTGTTTTTTTTTTCTGGCTAAACAGTAATGAGTCAAAAACATGCATCACCTGCATCATTAAGACATTATTCATCAACACGTTTTTGAACATAGTGATGTCAATCCAGTAGAACATGCCCCGAAGTAAGGCAAATCAAGTTAAATAATGGAATGAAAAATGAATGGATCTCAATGCTGTTCTGTGTTTCAACATGATTTTTCTTTTAGATAAGAGGTTTTATTGTTCATTATGCATAAATAATCATCATTTGAAGGTTATCTGGAAACAACATTCGCATGATCGCCCCCTTTCAAATGCCCACGCTCTTACGAAAACAACTGTTGTTAACATGTGATCTCAAACTGTCTAAAATGAATCACACATAGAGACTCCACCAATCAGAGCAGTGTTCAGGTGTCAGGCAGGTCGTCTGGGGTGGCGGGTTGTGGTGCTCTGTTTGTATTAATGGACTAGAAACGCTTGTCTGGTTGGAACTACATAATATCAGGTTGTAAGATGGGCAATAAATCTCTCAACTTCAATGACGATGTTCTCTCAACAGGGCAGGAAAAAACATCAACATCACTAGGAGCGCATTACATAAGCTGTTTGCATTGCTTTTCCTGGTGAACTGGTAATGTGCACTGGTTGCGAGGGTGGGCTTGGTGTAGTTTGCGGACAGTACACGGGTGGCTTTTGACCATTTTATTAGATTCCTCGTGTCTTACTCAACGGTAGCAAGAAGGCACCACCACATTTATTAAATATAGAGAGATCAAATTGAATCTGGACACAATAACGCTGCAGCAATGCTAACGGTATCTGTTACTACAGAAACCATTCAGGGCAATCAGATGTGATGGGTGTCACGGGGACAACCCACAAACAGGACAGGAAAGTGTTCTAGTATTTGTTTTACATAGAACAAAATACTGAGAAATGAATAGCACGGAGATAATAAGCATATAGCCTGGAGGTCAACTACCAGACACACTGCGCGCTATACAGTAGTATGTCTCCAGAGCGGGCTGCTGCTGCCTTGCCGTGCATGATGGAGTGTTACAGAATAAGTTAATTAAAGGGCAGCCTCCCTCCTTCCCTCCCTCCCTTCGTCCCTCACACTGCTCCGTCCCATGGGCGCCAAGGAAATAACAGGCCTCTCTCTCTCTGTCTCTCTCTCTCTCTCTGTCTCTCTCTCTCTCTCTCTCTCGCTCCACTTGTCCGCCGTGTCTCAATCCTGAAAGTGGTTCCCTTTCCTCTATGGGCCTTCGAGTTTGAGGGAAAAGGCAAGGTGTTTGTGAGCAGCTGACATACACTCACCTTAAAGGATTATTAGGAACACCTGTTCAATTTCTCATTAATGCCATTATCTAATCAACCAATCACATGGCAGTTGCTTCAGTGCATTTAGGGGTGTGGTCCTGGTCAAGACAATCTCCTGAACTCCAAACTGAATGTCAGAATGGGAAGGAAAGGTGATTTAAGCAATTTTGAGCGTGGCATGGTTGTTGGTGCCAGACGGGCCGGTCTGAGTATTTCACAATCTGCTCAGTTACTGGGATTTTCACGCACAACCATTTCTAGGGTTTACAAAGAATGGTGTGAAAAGGGAAAAACATCCAGTATGCGGCAGTCCTTTGGGCGAAAATGCCTTGTTGATGCAAGAGGTCAGAGGAGAATGGGCTGAAAGATTCAAGCTGATAGAAGAGCAACTTGGACTGAAATAACCACTCGTTACAACCGAGGTATGCAGCAAAGCATTTGTGAAGCCACAACACGCACAACCTTGAGGCGGATGGGCTACAACAGCAGAAGACCCCACCAGGTACCACTCATCTCCACTACAAATAGGAAAAAGAGGCTACAATTTGCACGAGCTCAACAAAATTGGACATTTGAAGACTGGAAGAATGTTGCCTGGTCTGATGAGTCTCGATTTCTGTTGAGACATTCAGATGGTAGAGTCAGAATTTGGCGTAAACAGAATGAGAACATGGATCCATCATGCCTTGTTACCACTGTGCAGGCTGGTGGTGGTGTAATGGTGTGGGGAATGTTTTCTTGGCACACTTTAGGCCCCTTAGTGCCATTTGGGCATCGTTTAAATGCCACGGCCTACCTGAGCATTGTTTCTGACCATGTCCATCCCTTTATGACCACCATGTACCCATCCTCTGATGGCTACTTCCAGCAGGATAATGCACCATGTTACAAAGCTCGAATCATTTCAAATTGGTTTCTTGAACATGAGTTCACTGTACTGAAATGGCCCCCACAGACACCAGATCTCCACCCAATAGAGCATCTTTGGGATGTGGTGGAACGGGAGCTTCGTGCCCTGGATGTGCATCCCACAAATCTCCATCAACTGCAAGATGCTATCCTATCAATATGGGCCAACATTTCTAAAGAATGCTTTCAGCACCTTGTTGAATCAATGCCACGTAGAATTAAGGCAGTTCTGAAGGCGGAAGGTGGTCAAACACAGTATTAGTATGGTGTTCCTAATAATCCTTTAGATGAGTGTATATGTCTCTGTCTGATTCTGTATGTGATTGGGAGTCAGCAAGAACAGAGGGATACAGGCAGGGGGAGAAGGGCAGGGGGGAGGGCAGGGGGAGGAGGGCAGGGGGAGGAGGGTAGGGGGAGAAGGGCAGGGGGAGAAGGGCAGGGGGAGAAGGGCAGGGGGAGAAGGGCGGGGGGGGCAGGGGGGAGGGTAGACCCTTGGTTTCCCTCATAAACAGTGGCAGACGGGGCAATAACCCCTTGCCAGTTAACTCCAACTCTCACCTTCTCCCCTTCCCCCCCCCCACTAACATTTACATTTTAGTCATTTAGCGGACGCCCTTATCCAGAGCGACTCCCCACTGCACACCCGCCCCTCCATCTCCGCTCCCCTTTTACTTCCTTCCCCTCTCCCTCCACCACTCTGCTCTTCATCCCCACTCCCCCCCTGCTAGATATGCATTTTAGACGCTGTCATCCAGAGCGTCTCACAGCTGCCCTCCCCAACCAACCCGCCACCAGAACAGTCTGCATCATCATCCTCCCCAGGGATTGGGCCTGTCCAGAGAAGGAAAAACAACAACTCCGAATTCGCCCTGATTACAATCTTTGGCTTTGCTGTTTGTTTGTCTTCAAACCCACTAATGTTGACCTAAGAAGCTCTGAAGTGTGGAAAATGCCTGCCGTGGCCAAGACCAAGCTGAAAGAATAAACCCCCAAACCAGCCCTGGAGGGTGGATGACCTGTCTTCCTGAGATGGATGGCAAATCTATAATGATACTGTTTCAGGCTTCATTCTGAGTAGCAGGTCAATGCTTACTATTTTAGCAAGAGAGCGCAGTTGAATTGACACACATCTAAATGAGTGTCAGATTGAAGCCCATACAGCCCCCCCCCCCCATGTTCATCCATTGATGAATCTATTGAATGTACTTGTGAGCTCCCCTTTGGCTGGAGAAAGTCATGATGTCATTACAGGGAATTCCCTTCTTCACTCTACCAAATATGGGCAGGAAGAATGGTCTAGTGTAGTTTTAGGAAAGAATGCAGAGTGAATCCTGTGTGTGTTTGTCGGTAACGGTGGGCCCGTTTCTAATGTTGCCTCACCACTCTGCCAAGAAATGAATGGAAAATGCGACTGGAATGTCTGGCATTCTGTAAATCACCTCTGAGGTATTTTCACTCACACTTAAATCCTGGCCTGTATTCCCAACCCCTGACCTTTACAGTAAATGTTTTTAGTGAACTTGCACTTGTTTGTGGAACAATTTCCATTCATTTTTCCCCCTTTAAGATGGATCAAAGGTTTATTACTTGTACTATACAACATACAACAAGGAAACACATGTCTGGTATTTCCGTTGGAGAAACAGTTTGGACAAAAAGTTTGACATGTGACATACAGTATCTAAAACAAGACCTCAGCACCTTTCCAAACAAATTGGAAGCTGAGAGCATATGAAGACTTCTTTGTTTCCTTAGCATTTGAGAAGAGAAAATCATCAAAGATGAGCCCTTTTTAGATGAACTGTCTCATAATACAGTTTACGAAAGGATTGGGTAATTATTGTTTTCAACAACTCTTCCATGTCTCTTCTTACATAGACAGTTACAAACCGCAATTACGCAATTACGACTGGCAGCAAACATATCCAAAATGCCCCAGAGGAGAGAGGCAGGGAGAAATTAGAGACTTAGAATATGATGCCGTTAGCAAACAGCCACATATCAGAGGAAATCAGTTTGTCTTCTACTGGCGTCTTGGAAGACTTTTCACACGCCACCTATGAGCGTGTGAGTGTTTGTGAGTAGCCTAAGCTATGCATGTGTTGGTGGTTAGTGGGGTCACAGACACCCCACAACATCCGATGAGACATGTCCCACACATCCTTCTTTTAAATACCACTCCCACTTCATACTCAGTTTTGGTCCCAGTCTAGGGTCTTTTAGCTTGCATTCCTTAGCCTTGGAATTCATTACTGTCTTACTTTTCAGGAATTTCTTTGTTCTTTTTAAATGCCATACAGGAACACAATCAACCTGAGCATTCCGTCTAGGTCATTCCAAACAATTTCGGCTCCTCATGTGATGATGCAGGGCTGGGAAGTGTCCCATAAATGTCTGCACCCAAATAGTTAGTTAGCACCATTCTCTAAATCAGTTTTACTCACCTTTCCCCTGTGTATATATATACTGTAAATGCCAGAGTATCCTTTGGGACAAACGTCATGGTAGAGAAATTACGTTCCCTGCCAGAAAACCAGAAAGGCAGACAGAGAGATAGGTCTGATAATATTATAGTACTGTTGGTATGATGTACCCAGCAGGCATTCTTTCACATAAAGTACACATTGATTTAGATAAATGTTAAAAAAAGAAGCATCCTAAATGCCTGTTACATTTGTGTACGTGTGTGTGTGTATGTGTGTGTGTGCGTGTGTTTGTGCGTATGTGTGTGTGCATCTGAAGGTTCTTCTGTGGCCTGAGGTTTTAATGGCAGTGCCCCCTGTAATTCACTCTGATCCCCAGAGAATATGAAATGATTAATGAGCCTAAAAACGTCTAATGAGATAAATACGGTCTACCTTTCCACTGCTTTACACAGAGCAGGGTGACATCATCACATCTCAGACTGAGAGAACTGTCATTGATTATCTCTCCGGATGGCTGCTCTTGTCTTTACCAATTGTAGTTTATATTGGCTTCTTTTACGACAGTTCATCATGATGGTTGTCCAAAAAATAAATAATAATATTATAGTCCGTTCTTATGAAAACAGAAGAAATGCCGTTCCGTTCTCTGTTGTAATGCGATGAATACTGGAGCTGGTCCTAGCCGTTCCTCCATCATTCTATTGGATGACTTCATCGCTTGGATAGATTGAGTGATGAGAAAACAGATAATCTCACAGACTTTTGTTAGTCTGCTGAATGAGCCAATGACCCACTCAATGTGATCGGTATAGACAGGTATCTATCACTCTGATTGGAGCTATGGATTGTGTGAATCGCAATGCAGTGCAAGAGTGAATATCTGGTGGTTTGGAATCCACTGGTGGGCTGGTCCTATAGTGTTAGATAACACACAGAATAATTTGAAATGTTTTGTTGTTTTGGCTCTGAACTCCGGCACACTAGATAAAAAACACTTTTAATTTGATGTTATTTACATCCATAAACCGGGTAGGAAATATATCACTTCCTGTGGCAAGTGAAACGCACGCTCAGTTGGCATCATGTTGGATGACTCGCTCAACAGTTTACTTTGTCGCCCTGAAAAACTCCTTTGCTTTACCAGTATGTTTGGGGTCATTGTCCTTTTCAGTGGCAGTCATAATGCCCAAAACATAACACCTCATCCACCTTATTTCACAGATACGTTTGTAAGCCAGTTTCCTTTTTTTAAATATTTTCCTCTCGTCATCACTCTGGTTGATTTAAACATTTGTTTCATCTGAACACAATACCTTTTCCCAAAATGTTATGCTAATTTGTCTCCATCTTGACTTGCATTGATACAATAAAACGTATGTCAGTTATGGGCTGGACCGTAGGAAGGCATTTTTACAATATGAAAGGTTTGGGGAAGAGTGATCTGTGTTAATCTACAGCAATCTTAGCAACTACTACTTCATTAATGGAACAAATACACAATAAGCCGTCTCATTTTGTCACATATTCATCAGTCATTTAAGAAAACAAAGTTCTTTCGATCTTTTGTAAGTGTTTAACATTTTGGCAATGACACAGATGTACAAACCCGATTCCAGAAAAGTTGGGACACTGTACAATGTGAATAAAAACAGAATGCAATGATGTGGAAGTTTCAAATTTCAATATTTTATTCAGAATACAACATAGATGACATATCAAATGTTTAAACTGAGAAAATGTATCACTTTAAGGGAAAAATAAGATTTTAAATTTCATGGCATCAACACATCTCAAAAAAGTTGGGACAAGGCCATGTTTACCACTGTGTGGCATCCCCTCTTCTTTTTATAACAGACTGCAAACGTCTGGGGACTGAGGAGACAAGTTCCTCAAGTTTATGAATAAGAATGTTGTCTAGACAATCTTGTCTAATACAGGCTTCTAGTTTCTCAACTGTCTTAGGTCTTCTTTGTCACACCTTCCTCTTTATGATGCACCAAATGTTTTCTATTGGTGAAAGATCTGGACTGCAGGCTGGCCATTTCAGTACCCGGATCCTTCTTCTATGCAGCCATGACATTGTAATTGATGCAGTATGTGGTCTGGCATTGTCATGTTGGAAAATGCAATGTCTTCCCTGAAAGAGAGGATGTCTGGATGGGAGCATATGTTGTTCTAGAACTTGGATATAACTGTCAGCATTGATGGTGCCTTTCCAGATGTGTAGGCTGTCCATGCCACACGCATTCATACCATCAGAGATGCAGGCTTCTGAACTGAGCGCTGATAACAACTTGGGTTGTCCTTGTTCTCTTTAGTCCGGATGACATGGCGTCCCAGTTTTCCAAAATGAACTTCAAATTTTGATTTGTCTGACCACAGAACACTTTTCCACTTTGCCACAGTCCATTTTAAATGATCCTTGGCCCAGAGAAAACGCCTGCGCTTCTGGATCCTGTTTAGATACGTCTTATTTTTTGACCTATAGAGTTTTAGCCAGCAACGGCGAATGGCACGGTGGATTGTGTTCACCGACAATGTTTTCTGGTATTCCTAAGCCCATGTAGTGATTTCCATTACAGTATCATTCCTGTATGTGATGCAGTGCTGTCAGAGGGCCCGAAGATCACGGGCATCCAGTATGGCTTGAGAGATTGTTCCAGATTCTCTGAATCTTTGGATGATATTATGCACTGTAGATGATGATAACTTCCAACTCTTTGCAATTTTTCTCTGAGAAACTCCTTTCTGATATTGCTCCACTATTTTTCGCCGAAGCATTGGGGGAATTGGTGATCCTCTGCCCATCTTGACTTCTGAGAGACACTGCCACTCTGAGAGGCTCCTTTTATACCCAATCATGTTGCCAATTGACATAATAAGTTGCAAAATGGTCCTCCAGCTGTTCTTTATTTGTACATTTAACTTTTCCGGCCTCTTATTGCCACCTGTCCCAACTTTTTTGGAATGTGTAGCTCTCATGAAATCCAAAATGAGCCAATGTTTGGCATGACATTACAAAATGTCTTACTTTCAACATTCGATATGTTATCTACATTCTATTGTGAATTAAACATAAGTTTATGAGATTACTCACAATTTGTACAGTGTCCCAACTTTTTTGGAATCGGGTTTGTATATCAATTGGTAACAAAGTTGAGTGAGGTCAGAAGTGAGGTGACGAGTCATCCTCTCCCCATCTCATCCGCAGTGGTGTTTTGTCTGTTGTGCATTATAGACTAAACAAAGAGACCAGTGAGTCCCTAGAGAGCGAGGATCTGAACTTGTGCAGTTGCTTTGAGAAAACAAAGTGCTTTGAGAGTTCCCAACATCTGCTTGCCTAGCAATAGTAGGTTGGGTACTCAACCATGAACACAACGAAACAAAACAGAAATTTGCCTCGTCGATTCTTTTGTTGTCTGCTCTGAATATCCACTCAGTATGAAAAAGGTGACACTGAAAGACTGACATGTGGACGGGCTCATCTGTTCTGTATGAGGTCATCGTGAAGACTGGAGGCAGTTTGGGTTTTATGGTCCTGGGCCCCGTCGTGCTTCTCCCGCTGCATCCATCCGACATGACGATGATGTAATGAGAATGAATGCGATTCCTTCCCAAAAGCCAACAGTCTGGTAGCACTAGTCTTCTCAAGTTGAAGACACGGGGGCTGAGATGTGGGGGGTAAAGAGGGGAGGGAGCCAGTCACATTCCCCTCATTATTACTCCGCTTAATTACTCACCCGTGCCAAAAT
Source organism: Esox lucius (assembly GCF_011004845.1). Classification (NCBI taxonomy): domain Eukaryota; kingdom Metazoa; phylum Chordata; class Actinopteri; order Esociformes; family Esocidae; genus Esox; species Esox lucius. The sequence continues at coordinate 12,432,143 of NC_047590.1, forward strand.
CACTTTGCAAGGATGACATCATAGATGAAAGTCTGTTAGTAAATTAAGCCTGTTGTTCCAAATTCCCATCTACGCCAACACACACACACACACACACACACACACACACACAGCCACATGGTCTGTGTGCTGCATCCATGACAACCACGTAGTTACCTCGACTTTTGAGCCATGACATCACCCTTTGCACCCTGGGAGATGGTGAGGGGGAGGTGACTTGTGACCTGTCTGTCAGTCTTCAGAGATTCCACTTGGCTAGATGTAGAAACTTGATAACGGGACCGAAACTGCCCAGGCCCTCAACAGCTCTGTTTTGGGGAAGGTGTGCACAAAACTACTCAAACAGGCCACTTTACAGGTCCAATCAGATGTCAGAGCCTACCAAGACCTCATATCAGACCACAGGAGGGAAATTCCCCCTTACCAACACCTACCACCCACAGTCTACCTCGTTCACATTCCCATACTACCATGTGACAGATCCTAGAGCCTCCAGTCTTCCCACACGGGTGAGTCACTGTACGACTCTCCCTCCTTCACCCAGGTGGTGTCTGGAACGAATCGATGGATGATGCACATTCAGAGTCCGCGCGAATCACCGCATGTAGGAGACCTGGTCTGCAGCGAAAATACTTGCACCCTATTTTAATACTCCAGAGTTGCATTTGTTTAAATGGCTGTCATTAACTTGTGGTCAAACACACACACAAAAAGAGAAACACATTTAACCACATCTGATGACGAATTGAACTTAGAATACATTTTAACACTACAGTGAATTGATGGGTGAATCAATTCATGAATCACATTGGACGTGTTGTCTGGAAATCCAAGGAAACAGGGGCATGATCGAGTCGTGGGATGGGGGGGCCTCAGTCCCTGGGACCCACTCTAAAGCCAGACTGGAGACTGCTGCAGACGCCCACACACCACATGGCGGGCCCTGACCCGAGCCCTGACTCAGCCGTCTAAGACCGCCTGAGACCCTGAGAACAGGATGTGTCACAAGCTTCTGTTCCACATTTGCCCCGTGTAATGGAGTCGATTACAGCGCCCCGAGGCGGAATTCAAACTCACATTATTAACAAGCTACTTTAGGCGAATGTAGTATCTGCAGAAGGAGTACAGAATGCAGGCATTTTTTTTCTTTTTTACAGTATTAGACGTTTTTTACCGTACTACTGGCTTGAATACCAGAAGACACCTGCCGTTAATGTCTTAAGTTAATGTTTCAAATACTTTTTTCTTCAGAGATTGTTCAGAGTGCCTGAGATCTGACCCATTTAAACCTTCATGCCGGTCCGTTTATTAGTTTGCGATAACATGTAGTCTCCTTATACTCTCTTTGGAAACTTACAGTACTCCACCCTCCATCCACCCTCCATCCACCCTCCATCCACCCTCCATCCACCCTCCATCCACCCTCCATCCACCATAAACCACCCTGGACTAACTAATTCTATTCCAGTTTTGTTCGGTAAGGGAAGAGGAGGAGGGGATATTTGTATATTCTGTCTTGTGAACTTTAGAGGCAGTTAAGTGCTGGGCTAGCACAAAACCTTGTAACAAAGACATAAACCTGACCATTTTAAGACTAACCATAACCTTAAATACATTTCTTATTAAAAAAAATTGACTTAGTGGAATCTGGCTGTAAAAATGTACATTCGAAATCTAGTGAAAAATCCGTCCCCAAAACCAAGACGATGGAAGAACAATATGGAAATGACTTTGAGCTATTTCTCTGATAAATAGCGCCATCTAGTGACCGCTGGGAACCACTACGTTGCGTGGTGACCTTATGTACATGCTTCTAAAGTAACCTCTTCATATGATTAGGTAACCACTGATATGATAAATAAATCCATTCACCCAATTAAACACAATACTTTGAAAATGCCAACTCATGGACTATTCTACTTAACTACCAGGCCCGGTGCCAAGACAAAGGTAATTAATGGGGCAGTTAAAAAAGGTGAGGGGGCTAATAATTCTTTTGGCAATTTTTCTATAGGGTACTGGGGGGGGGGGGGGCAGAAAATACGATTGAGGGGGCTAAGCCTCTTCTTGCCCCCTTGTTGTGCTAGGCCTGTGAACTACCATCCCCCTTTCCAAAAATATCATTCAATACAATGTCCTAAAATAATTTCTAATTATTTAATTGTAGGCTTAGTAAATGCAGTAAGTAAAAGTGTACGAACTATCTCCATCAAGTCAAGACTACATGTTCCCACATTTAATCAATCAATCAATCAAATGTATTTATAAAGCCCTTTTTAAAGCAGCAGTTGTCACAAAGTGCTTTTACAAAACACCTAGTCTGAAACCCAAAGTGCAAGCAACAACAGTGTTGAAGTAGAGTGGCTTGGAAAAAATCCCTAAGAGGGGCCGAAATTTAGGAAGAGGCCTAGAGAGGAACCAGGCTTGGAGTGGTGACAAGTCCTCTTCTGGCTTTGCCAGGTGAAGATTTTAAGAGTACAAGTTGTCATAGACTCTATGATACTGAGTTCAGTCTATAGAGTCTATGAAACCTAATCCAGGTCAGAAGCATGAGCAGATGGACAAGGACAGGGACAAACCGAGCAGAGTGCCAGCTGGAATCGTCAGGTATCGTCTTGATCTTCAACACAATCAGTACTTTGGACAGGAGCAGCAACAAATCTTTTGGGCCTGGTACTCAGGAGGTGTGGGCCAAGACCTCATGTCCTCCTTAGTTTAAACAGAGCAAGAGACAAGGAACATTTTGAGAGTGCATTCCTTAGATTTACAAGGATTTGCAGTGGAGAAGGTGATTCCCACTTGTTCCAATATAAGAAAGTTTTCACAGTAAATTACTTAAATTAATTGAATTGAGAAATAATACACTCACTTTAGCACAAAGAAATGTCTTAATTTCCTGATATTAACTTATTTCTATCTCAACTGTGAGTATTTGGGCTACAATATCAATTAGCTGTGTAAAAACACTTTCACACGCCCTTTCCGCTACTATCCCGGCCAGCAGTCCTTTTGACTTTTGAATAACTCGATGATGAGTGGCAGAAGTTTACCAGGGCCCGTCGCTGCTGCTTGAGAGTGCACATTCTGAAGCCAACTTCTGAGTTTTCTTTTTGGTGCTCCTTGAGAGTTTTGGAGTGATTCCTATGCATGTTTGTGACATGTGGGGGAGCTAATGCCCGTCTCCTCCCTGGGTGTCCCCTAGCAGGCAGAATTCTACAACAACACAGAGCTCACCCATCTTGAACCATACGTTGAGACAGTCTATTTATAATGTTACCTAAACACGATTGTCTTGGTTGTCAACGTGGCTGATGTTGAGGCAATATGAAAACGGTTAGACCATCTTCATTCAGAATATTTGTATTCGATTATTACATTTAACACAGAAAAAGGATTCATTTATCACATTTGGTCTACACAATATAACGGATGCTAACAGATGCAGAAATCGATTGAAACTATCAGAACTAGCCCAATAGCAGATTTTTTTTTTTTTGGTGGACTGTGTAGATTCTCTGTGTAGAAGCAGACGCTGTCGGTTGGTCATTTGTTGTGGTTCTCTCCTTTTCTCCCACTGTCTGGTTCATTGGGGACTAAATGGGACAAGAAATGGTATGACACTCATTTTTCAATGAGAATCTATATGACACTTTCCGTTATGAGAGTAACATCTGCTCCCAGAGGGAGGTTATGAGGTACAACACCAGTAAGGTTTTGAGCTCCTCCAAAACATCCTTTCAATAATGTAAACAATCGCCCTCACATAGGTGGGGTGGCTAATAGACTAATAGTGCCAGCCGAAGACCAGGGTTCAATACCAGTCTTCACCCTTCACCTCTGTGTCTCAGATTCACCTGTCTCCAACTGGTTCCTACCGTCAAAGAAGGGCAGGGTTTGTACATGGCTTGTTGAGCTTGAGGGCCAAGTGAGGATGTCTGCCAGACACCTGTGTCGCCACTTGGATGTCAGAAGGAGGACAGGATGAGTGTGATGCTTGTCTATTCTCTTCATGTCTATCCCTCACATCTATGATTTTAGAAATTGTACAATAGATGTGTTGGATGAGAGCAAACCCATAGTGTCGTGACCAAATCTTTCATAACCTCTGATACGTTTTGAAGACTCTAAGTACACTAAGGATTTTTTTTTAGCATTTTCCCCAATTAGCTAGCATTTGAATAAACCCAGTTGCATCCGCGTTCTTCTTCTTCTTCTTTCATCGTGCCTTTCCCTTTCACCTGGATCTGTCCTCTTTCCATGATTTCAAAGCCCTTATCCTCCAGCGCACTGGGCCTGTGTGCAGACCTACTCGAATCTGGTCCAGGCGCACACATTGAGTGCCCACACACACATTGAGCGCGCACAGACACATTGAGCGCGCACACACTGAGCACACACACACACACACACACACACACACACACACACACTGAGCACACACACTGAACACACACACACACACACACACACTGAGCACACACACACACACTGAGCACACACACTGAACACACACACACACACACACACACACACACACACTGAGCACACAAACTACAGCTTCTTTCAGCACCTCAGTTTCGTCTCTGAAGTTACCTGGATGCGTTGCCCAGTGACAGGGTTAGACACCTTCCGGGCTGCGATATGCATCCCGAGGGCAAAGTTAGCCACACGTTCTGCATGGCTGTCAGCTGGGATGGGCACCCCACCCACAACCATGTAGGCATCACCAATAGTCTCCACCTGGAAGACCAAAGGTACACTAGCATTTTGTTGAAAGAACGGATCACAATAAGTACACATTCATGCAAATAGTCAAAAATGTATTCCTTCTCCATTCTTACACTTACAAAAAGGTTACTGTTTTTGGCATGCGTCTTGTTCTGGATGCCTACTGTATATCCCAAAGGCAGAAATGATTTCATTGGTTGCCTTGTTGAGGACGGTGCTTGCATTTCAAACTAAATACATTAAAAGGATTCTATTGGGTTATTTTGCTCCCTGGGATGGGTTTATGTTGTTTCCTAGCCTCTGGGCCAATGTGACTTCAGAAGAAGATTAACCAGTAAAAAGGCTAAGACTCTAAATCCTAACCTTCACTATTACTGTGATACCAAAAGATCTTGCCTTGTACACGTCGTGGACACTGGTGAGACAATCAAACTTGGAGTACATGGAGTTGAGCATGTTGACATTCTGAATGTTGGTGAAGGTGACCACATCACTGAACAGAATGGTGCACACCTGGAACTCACCTTCAAAAAAAGAGAGGGAGGGCAAGAGGAGGCCCAATCTACTAACTCTGCACTACACTGTTATAGTGACACAGGAGAAAGTGTGCCACTCGGTTGCTTGTTGTAAACCTCTGTCTTCTCCCCTGTATAGCTGCACTAACATACCTGCCTCCACCTTCTTTCCTTCCTTCAGCTGGTTGGCTACATGGCGAGGTAGCATGGCGTATAGCAGAGTCTCTGTCTTCTTCCTCTCTGCCTCAAGGTGGAGCGAGAGGATCCCGAGTTCCTCCTTTGAACGGGAACAACAGTCTTAATCAAATGGTGGAGCTCTTCCAAAAAACCCTCCATTCATAAAAGTGATCTCAAATTGTCTGAAAGGCAGACCAATCACACTGCTGTAAGGAGATGTCAGAAGGACACAGGCAGTGCTTTTTTGTTTTTCCAGGTGAAACGGCCTTACCTTCTTGTGCTCCAGCTGAGTGGACAGCTCTATTTCTGCCAGACGCTGCTGGTTGAGCAGGATGAGGTCCTGGTTGGTGTCATGCCGGGCCATGTCGGAGATGTGCAGACCCTTCTCCTCTAATTCCTGCAGGCTGCGCAGCTTCGGGTAACACAGGTACATCATACAGCCCAGAGTCTCCATCCACACCATCTGACCTGAGGACAGGGTTATTCAGTCACCTCATGGAAACAATGCAAAGTCTAGCAGGAATAGAATCAGAGATGGGGGATTTGTTTGAACCTCTGAGTTTGAGCATGGACTGATACTGAGAAGCCAGAGGCACCATCTCCCTTCTGGTCTTCGGGACAAACTGGCTGTTGATGAACATCCTGATGCGCTCAATGTTGAAGGTCACTTGCCGATGGACGATGCTGAAGTATTTATCCAGACGGATGTCCATTGTCTGCAGCCCAGGGACAAACTTCTGGATGTTAACCCCAGTCTGCTTCACCTTGAGCTGAGCACACAGAGAAAAGCACTGTGCTGAGGAGGAGGAGCAGAGCACTCAGGGAATAAAGGTTCTTGTTCTTAAGAGTTCTGAACAGAGTTGAATACAGCCTCATTAGGCGGACTGCCACAGTTGAATACAGCCTCATCAGGCAGACTGCCACAGTTGAATTACAGCCTCATCAGGCAGACTGCCACAGTTGAATTACAGCCTCATCAGGCAGACTGCCACAGTTGAATTACAGCCTCATCAGGCAGACTGCCACAGTTGAATTACAGCCTCATCAGGCAGACTGCCACAGTTGAATACAGCCTCATCAGGCAGACTGCCACAGTTGAATACAGCCTCATCAGGCGGACTGCCACAGTTGAATTCCAGCCTCATCAGGCAGACTGCCACAGTTGAATTACAGCCTCATCATGCAGACTGCCACAGTTGAATACCGTCTCATCATGCAGACTGCCACAGTTGAATACGGTCTCATCAGGCAGACTGCCACAGTTGAATTACAGCCTCATCAGGCAGACTGCCACAGTTGAATACAGCCTCATCAGGCAGACTGCCACAGTTGAATACAGCCTCATCAGGCAGACTGCCACAGTTGAATACAGCCTCATCAGGCGGACTGCCACAGTTGAATACAGCCTCATCAGGCGGACTGCCACAGTTGAATACAGCCTCATCAGGCGGACTGCCACAGTTGAATACAGCCTCATCAGGCGGACTGCCACAGTTGAATACAGCCTCATCAGGCGGACTGCCACAGTTGAATACAGCCTCATCAGGCGGACTGCCACAGTTGAATACAGCCTCATCAGGCGGACTGCCACAGTTGAATACAGCCTCATCAGGCAGACTGCCACAGTTGAATACAGCCTCATCGGGCGGACTGCCACAGTTGAATACAGCCTCATCAGGCGGACTGCCACAGTTGAATGCAGCCTCATCAGGCGGACTGCCACAGTTGAATACAGCCTCATCAGGTGGACTGCCACAGTTGAATACAGCCTCATCAGGCAGACTGCCACAGTTGAATACAGCCTCATCGGGCGGACTGCCACAGTTGAATACAGCCTCATCAGGCGGACTGCCACAGTTGAATACGGTCTCATCAGGCGGACTGCCACAGTTGAATAACAGCCTCATCAGGCAGACTGCCACAGTTGAATACGGTCACATCATGCAGACTGCCACAGTTGTAAGTCTGGCACTACAAAGGAGAAGAGAACACTTTGGGAGGATTTCTTTGTCTGTAGTGGATGAATGTGATATGAGCCCCATACACAATGTAACAATCCTAAGCTGTGTGCTATAAAATAGAATGCTCTGTTAGTAGTTTTTTCAGTTAATATTCAAGGTCCAACTGTATCCATGAGCTCCTGGCAATTGCTTGATAATAATGTATCCTCTTCCAAAGACAATCTGTTGACTCAAATATTTCCTACCAGTTGGACTAGTAACCTGTTTATTATTGTTTTGCATTAATGTCAAAGGTGTGTCAAGGTGCGTGAAATAAGGGAGCCAAACGCAGGGAGGTAGTTACTCTTCTTTCTATTTAGAGAATAGGCACGCGTAAAACAAACAAGCGTGCAACTACTACGCAATACAAACACCAAACATAGAACAATACCACACAAAGACAGCCAGAAACACAGGAACTTATATAAGCGATCTAATGAGGGAATGGACACCAGGTGTGTGCAATAACAAGACAGGACAGTGCCGTGGGAGGAGGAGCGGCGTGGCTAGAAGGCCGGCGATGACGCGCGCCGAACACCACGTCGGGAGGGGTGACGCGCGTCCTCCATGCGCGTCCTCGTTACAATTAACTAAGAACAACAACCCAAATAGTGACTTGTACCATTATTTGTCAATTGTAAACTGGGCCTTACATCTTTACCGAAGACGATATGGAAAGGAAAAGCGTTGCAGAATGCTTGTTCCTCGATCCAAAGCTTTTCCCGGGTAGCAGGGTGTGAATGACATTCGCAGGTTGGCTAGGCGGGGATAAGAAACACGTTTGAATGTTCAAATATCAACATGTCAGCATTTATCAAACTTTGCTTTTGGAGTTAACACTTCAGGTAAAAACAAAGCCAAGCCTTTTCCAAATGTGACTACGTTCCTGACCAGTTCCCAGTGTGATCTTTTCCCAGCAGGGCAGGGTACACCTGGCTCCTACCCTCTCCAGGGTCTCCTTCCAAAGCTGCTAGCACACAAGATTAATAGTCTGGGCATCTCACACTGCTGGACCAAACTGTCTGCTGAATGTACACTTATGCCGAATTTAAATGTAAATGAATCCCACCTCATTTATGCCTCTTTCATGGCAGAAATCTCTCTTTAACCCTCTGATGCTCTGAGAGATCAGGAAAACCACATGCTCTTTCTTCCCCTAGCATTAGTCCTCAGCCGACTGGTTAAGGATGGTCATGCTCACTTCAGTGTCAAAGAGGCCTTTAGCAACCGCTGAAACGATGCCTGTGTAGAGAAAAGAGTGATAAGAAGCTCCTTAGATTAAAGGAAATTTGGGGTGAGGACATTTAACTTACCTGGCACAATGTGATACAGGCTTTTCCAGTCAGAGTAGTAATGAAGCAACATCCTACCATCGTCCCTCTTCTCGACATGGAACGACGGAGCGTTCATCTCCTGGAAGACGGATGTTTATGACTCACACCAGAACAGGAACATCCCTTTTAATAGATGTGGTACATACCGATGATGCAGAAAGACATTTACCTGGTATGAGAGAGCCAGGTAGCTGTGAAGAGAATCCAAGTTCTCAATGAATTCCACCAGGTTCCCGCCCAGCATATGCAGCATGGTGTCATAGCCCGCCATCTTACAGAAGCTGAAGAAGTACTCCCCGAAAAGTTTCAGCACCGCCTCAGAAGGCAAGTCTGCGGCCAAAACACGGACACGTCACCCGCACGGTCATCGCTACTCTAATGTGTCGTGTCCACGGGCTCCGGTTCAGGACACACTGGGCGACACCTGGGTCACCTGGGCTACACCTGGATGGCCCCACGCTCCACTGATCCTGAGGTATTGAAAACACTGTCCTGGGTTGTTCATGATGTTCACAGAATTGTAGGAGACATTGAGATTTTGTCATGGAAATGTTGAACTAAGGTGCATTTGAGAAATGTCTGTCTTTCCATTGGCTGGTATGTAAATCTTTACTTTGATTGTGACACACATGTCTGTGTAATATCAGAGGATTATTAGGTATTTGGGCCATGTCCTCCTGCCTAGACAAAGAAGGGTGTCAGTCTTTTGCTCCTCAGGAATGTGGTCCTTGGGGGGAGTAAGGTCAGTTGGCCCCTTTAGGTAAACACAACAGTAAACATTATGATAAGGTGGGGGGACAGCCCGCCCTTTGGGTAAAACCTATGTGACACAAGACAGATGGGCAACAACTTACCACACCCCTTTTCTATGTAATATATACTGTTGAATGACCTGTATCGAGTTAGAGACTCCTTGGACGATTATGTTTGTAAGCATTTGACGCGTCTCTCTCATTTGCAAATAATTAATAAACTGTTAAATTGTGCCAAGAGAGTTTCATCTCTGTACTTCCTCATTTAAGAGTTCTGATTGATGGAATTGCCATCACAATTTACCCAGCATTTTACAAGCCTCCCGCACCAGACGCATAGTCATGACATCATCGTAGATCACGAAAGTCATGAACGTGTCCTGGACGTCTGCGAGGATCCTGTAGACAGAAAAGGTAGAGGGAGGGATCGGCACACATCTGTCCTGACTCCAGTTACTAAGTCCAACAAAACAACAGACCTGAGTTTCTCCCAACCGTCTTCGCCGAATTTCCCCAATGATCAGAGATTTCAGGCAGGTGTTTATAAATCTGTACCGCAAACACAAACAGCAAAGAAAAAGGGACGTGAAATAGAAGTTGCAAAAAGTTAATCAGAAATTTTGGAACTCACCATCTTTCTAGGAGGTCTCTGTCCTTGTCCTTCTGGTTTGATTTGTAATCTCTACGAATAGAACCCTTCGCACTCTCTGTACCTCTCTGACAGATTGATGCACACACACACACTCACACACACACTCACACTCACACTCACACTCACACTCACACACACACTCACACTCACACACACTCACACAGAACAAATGTTGGGATTACTCTGCCACCACATGGTGAGAATTAGACATTGCATTGCATACCATCCTATCTTCCTGTTGCACCATCATATCATCTTCAGTACTGCAATGACTGGTTCCATCTCCTTATGTTCGGGTGCTGTGAATAATCATCTTACTATAGAGATCCAGCTTTTGCAAAAGTACACTGATGTACAAATGGTGTTGATATAAGCAACTGAAAATATACTTATTTTCACAATGCCCCTTATGAAATTGGTATCTGACTCAGTGACAGACATTTGGCACATGCTCACAAGTTGACCCACACAGTGCCTCCTCTGTCCATTTGGGAACCCTAAGCAACATTTTATTTGGGGCCTTCTCTCTTCGATTGGTCGAGGGCTCCCTAGCAGTCAGAGGCCCCCTAGTGGTCGGGGCCCTAAGCGACCACTTATGTTGCCTATGCTTGGAGCCGGCCCTGAACCCACACAGTATATCAGCAACCACAACGATTTGGATTAAACTTGGGTGAATCGTGTTTCTTGCTATAGAGATCTGGCATTTACAACATTTGGCTTATTGGCCCAAGGTAGACACTGTTTATTAACTTCACGGACCAGAGTATGTGAGCGTAGCTAAGTGGTCGGTAATCCCACTCATTGCTCACAGAATGGTACACATATTTTCTTGCTCTGTTAAAAATCGCTCCATGCCCAATGACAAAAACATTCCTGTTTCATATTGCTCCATTAATTGTTTGGTTGAACTTAATTTAACAAACACCCCTTCAAGTGTTACGTAGTCTACCAGATGGCTTCCACTCCAACGTTTTGGAAACCCGTTCTGTGTTCAAGCCAAATTATATGTACTCCAGCTCTACTCCGCTCACATATTCTGGCACACACAGTACGTTGCTCAAACGTACCATTGGCCCACATTCAACAACATCTGGGTGAATGATGCGTCTTTCCCGTGGGTCCTACCTATTTTGTGGGGGACCACATGTTTACTGTTGCCTTGATGTGACCCATGATATAATTGGGGAGGGCAATATGGACCTGTCTATGTCCATGTCTGTGGGTGCGTTACACACAACATCTCTGAGTCAACTAGCCCCATTTGTTTAAAATCATGCATCTTACCACAGCAATAACTAAATTAATCTAATTGGCCAGAAGGTGGTGCTATAACAAGGAAATTATATTTGCAACTCCGCATGCTTTCACCCGCCCACTGTCTCCTGTACTTTTCACAGTCACCATGCTCCTCTACAGGGTTGCGGATGTACAAATGTCAATTGAAACTCTCAGTTAGGGCCTGTGAAAATAGTCCCAAGTTTGCTTTGTTAAATCGTGTTAATTCTCTTAAATACCAAAAGTGTTTTCTCGATGGGAAGTTTGAAATGTTTGAAGAAATGTACTTTTGTAAAATGATTTTCAATGATTTTGACTATGAAATAATATCATATTCCAGTATAGAATGTCGTTATTGCTTGACATCAGGCTTGCATTGTGCTTGCCTATTTGAGGTAAATTATACATTTAATTGTTTTGATGCAAAACAGGCAATTTTTCATGTTTTGATTTATGAACATTACTAGAAATAGTTCGCAATAACTATAAACAGTTATACAGTTAAACATTTTTCTTTTTTCAATTAGATCCTGTATATTGTAATTGTAATGTTGTTTTGAATCCTAATGCTTTTCAAAGAAACAATGAATGCAAGGTCTGTGCTTTCTCAGTACAACTACTGCCGCCTAAATAAAAATGCAATCATGCAAGACAAGACATTAAACTGTAAAAACGGGTACTTTCCAAAGAACAAATGGCTCCCAGCAGTGTAAATTAACGAAACAGATACTTTGACCATTGCTGTAAATCACGATTTGGTCTTGCTCATGATCAAAGGTGAATATGCTTTTGATGAAATACCTCGTAAAATGGCTGAAGACATCATGTCACAACAGTTTTACTGTTACAATGGTCATTCATAGCAGTTGGCATTTCTTTCTGTAAATCTTTAACTCAATGTAAATTTTTCCAAAGAAAATCCCCTTTCAGCAGTAGACTGCTACACAGTATGTGGCCTGTACCCAGTGACGCTAAATACATTTTTTCTGGACAATATTTGGTGTAACATCATGTGGAGAAGAATAATCAATAGCCTATAGCAAATGTAAGTGTGGCTTTGTCAAATTAGAAACAGGTAAGACATTTCTATTTTCTATTTCACTGCTTAAACAAGTAAATTCAGTGCTAACATTAGCCGTTAATGACAACCGCAACATTGAACATATATATATTTTAATTATTAAACTGATGTAATCATTATAAGTAATTTGACATTCAAGGCAATGAAATGTCAATGATGTACAGACCCAAATTATAATACTTGTATATTCGAGTATGTTGTATTTAAAATATTATTATTTGTACTAGAATATTTTTAATACACATCCTTAAACAATTACTTTTATGGTTATTTGTAGTATTCTACTTTTCTAAAATTATACTTTAAAATACCTGGGAATGTACACCAATCAGCCATAACATTATGACCACTGACAGGTGAAGTGAATAACACTGATAATCTCGTTATCATGGCACCTGTCAGTGGGTGGGATATATTAGACAGCAAGTGGACATTCTGTCCTCAAAGTTTGTGTTAGAAGCAGGAAAAATAGGGAAGCGTAAGGATCAGAGTGACTTTGACAAGGGCCAAATTGTGATGGCTAGATGACTGGGTCAGAGCATCTCCAAAACTGCAGCCCTTGTGGGGTGTTTCTGGTCTGCAGTGGTCAGTAAAGTGGTCCGAGGAAGGAAAAGCGGTGAACCAGCGCGGCCAAGGCTCATTGATGCATGTGGGGAGCGAAGGCTGGCCCATGTGGTCCGATCCAACAGATGAGCTACTGTATCTCAAATTGCTGAAAAGGTTAATTCTGGTACTGATAGAAAGGTGTCAGAACACACAGTGCATCGCAGTTGCATCGGTATTCCCTGATGGCATAGGCCCCTTTCAGCAGGATAATGTGCCCTGCCACAAAGCAAAAATGGTTCAGGAATTGTTTGAGGAACACAATGAGTTCAAGGTGTTGACTTGGCCTCCAAAATCTGCAGGCCCCACCTTGCAACTTGCAGGACTTAAAGGATCTGCTGATAATGTCTTGGTACCTGATACCACAGCACACCTTCAGAGGTCTAGTGGAGTCCATGCCTCAACGGGTCAGGGCTGTTTTGGCGGCAAAGGAGAGACCTACACAATATAAGGTAGGTGGTCATAATGTTATGGCTGATTGGTGTATATGAATGATGCATTAAAAACACAAAAAATACCAAACTAAAAGAGAGCATGAAGGCCTTTCAGCTGAAATACAAATAACATGTGAAATGCAGTGGCCCTGGTACATTAGTACATTGTTTTGTCTTGTTCTACACAGAGATGTTGTGTGAAAGCACGCTTTGGGTCATGGTTAATCATGAAGAATTGGACAAACAACCAAGTCCCAATAATTTCTCTCTATCAGAACCGACATCCGAAAACAACACGTTCTACTCTCATTTCTGCAAATGTCTCAAAATCGAGGGTGATGACAGTGAAACTAAGGAGAATACAAAGAAAGAGGTGGGAAACAAGAGATTGTCTTGTCAAGAAAAGACTCTGATCCCAGGAGACAAAGGAATGAGGAAAATTACATCATCACTACCCATCACTACAAAGTGGTTTGGTCCAATAAAAATAGGGTACTCATCAGCAGCCAGATGGACTCAGGTACCCTGTCAGCAGTCATCACCATGTTCCTCACAGAGTCATACAAAAAACAATGTAATATAAAGCCTTTGTGCTTTATTCTCCATGGGCATAATCTCTAATTAATATTTTTCAAAGTGTTATGGAACAATGCAGTATATATTGTATGTTGTTTTACAGTGATCAAAAATTAAAAAGCAAAATGTCTGGAATATTTATTTCAGCTCATGAAACAGCCACACTCACATCAACAACCGGATAGTATGACATTTATCAGGGGCTATAAGCGGTATTCATATAAACAAAAACAATTGGCCTAGATGTAAGTGTTTCTAATAGGCTTAGTTGAGAACCTCAACATTAGGCTGCGTCAAGGGGGAACATTAAGAACATTTGTAGTCTACCCCGTTATGTTTCTATGTAAAGGATAGACCGTTCTGGACGGTGAATAGATATCAAATGCAACAGAATAGAGTTCCCTTTTTATTGACCACCATTCATTCAGGTTCACCACATACCTGAAAATACTAAACGTAAAGTGAACTAGCTTCGCTGCACTGCCACCAACTGCCTGGGAAACTGTGCTAGACTAGAGCTGGGGGGGCGGATGGTGACGCAGGAAAAACACCCAAGTGCAGACAAAAAATTAAAGGAAGAGAGATCATCTTAGGAGAGCAGACCCGAATGCATGCATCTAAATCGTATGTAACATAGGTTGACACACAGCTGCGAAACCAAGAACATAAAAATTCCCAAACAGAACAGGACAAGTGAACACACGGAAGTTGCATTACATTTTCGGGTAAGTTACATTAGGTAGCTAATGTTAGCTAGCTAACTGTCTAGCAATTATGCTAACTGGCTAAGTTAGCAATCTGACTGATAGATAACGACATTTGTAGAAACGAGTTAGCAATAAATTATTGATATCTTAAGAATGCGCACATGATTTAATTTGGATACATAGGATAGAGTATTAGCTAATTAGATATGAGACAATAGCGAGGGATGCATGGTGCCTGACAACGACAGAATGAACGTTGATATGCCGGTTTGTTTCTGTTATTTTTGTCTGTGGCAAAATGGCTGACGTTTCCCATACCAACCTGTTTAATGTTTGCATTTGGGGCTGAAAATAAAGCTAACGGTTTCAACCTAGTTCAAGGTCAGTCTCAACTACACAACAAGTTGGCTAACTTCTTGCACAAGTATTGGTGTTGCCAGATTCGAGGCGGGTGTTTATTATACAGCCATAGCCACACACACACGGACTGTTGATTGTTGTGGCCCCGGCGACGGTGCAGTGAACACTGGGGGCAGCGCCATTAGCATGTGAACAGTTAGCACTGCCTAGCTAGGTGGAGCAAAGGGAAGGCCCTTACATCGATACTACGCTTGTCAGTTCCTTGCTAGTTAGCCAACGTTAAGGGCCTTGTGTTTAACGTTATGTGCTGTCTTGTTATAACAGTTACTTCATTCTCACGTTGTACTCCATTAAACCTCGGTAGTTAACTAACGTGGGATGGGTTTTGTTTGTTAATTCTTATGGTCAAGGAAATGGAGATGGCTATCTCCATTTCCTTGACCATAGCTATCTGTGTAGCTTTAATGTTAGCTAGTTATTACTGGCTTATTGTGGCTAAGTTGGTTAGCTGTTTCCCATTAACTAAACTAATCATTCAATGAATGTGACAATGACACTTAAGTTAACGTTAATCGCATGACCTGTTCTGTAACCACACTAAAATAAAATTTCCTCACTTTATATGTACTGCATTTGAAAAATAACTGTCATTGTTAGTTAGCAAGCTTCACAATGTTACTCAATGATGTCCTCCCTGAAAGATGTTCCGGTGGTGGGAATGATGGCGGATCGTGACAAGAATGATTAGCTAGATAGCCTGGGACCAATTTACATGTTTCATTAGCTATTTACCCAACCTAGTCATTTCTCGTTTATATAGTTTTTCCTCTGTGCCAAGGTCTTGGTTAATGGTCAGCTTTCACTAAAATTGTAAACATGTATATGCATTTCTGTTGACAAATCCTCTACTGTTGACAATGTTGTTTTATCTGGTAACTGTTTTACTGCCATGTTGCCTATAGCACAGGGTAATACTGAACGCATCATTAAGAAACAATAACTTACCTTTGAACTTGCAGATTTTTTTGTATATGAAGAATACAAACATTAATTCTATCTTCTTCTTGTGCATTATACACATTGCGCAAAATCATATTTAGCTTTCACAATGTCTTTTAGGGAGGTTTATGGCTTTATTAGCAAATTTACAGCAAACATTGATGCTGTAACTTCAGTAAAGTTTAAAAGGCCCAATTCAATAGTGCCCTATTAATGAGTGAGAAAACGTAGAGAAATTACAGAGAATCTGAGCAGAAGGGGAGAGGGGTGGGGTTTACAAAAACCTAGCCTAAATGAAGCAAACCTCTGGAGTTAAAAATAATAATGATAAAAACTCTGTTTTTTATGGAGGAGAGGGACGTTCAGTTGGCATCTGATGTGCTTCAGATGACATTGACTGTCCGCTAGAGTGTCTGCCATGATGAAGGGCCTTAATTATGAATTGGATATCACGAAGCTGGGGAAACAACTGGGTAAAAACTGTAGAGGTCTTTGTGACCCTCTGGGAACATAACTGACATTATTACGTAGCTACTAAACAGTTACATTTTGGTCCGGTACTTTTCTGTTATGTGACACTCCGGCAGTGTTTTCGGAAAGTACATAATTTATTTTCATTTCTACATGACTGATACACAACTTTACATTAGTTTATCATTCTAACATTTTCAGCCCAACTGAATTATGGATATAAAGACATGCATGGGTCACAACTTACTGTAACTAGGCCTAATCTAGGACAAGACCGAGGTACTTATTGTTGGATTCAAAATCCAGTGAGAGAATCAAATTGAGTATTTCATTGCACAAGCACTGAAGACAAAGCACCGGGTGAAAAATCTAGGTGTCCTTTAAGATTCTCACATTAGGAATGTGACCAACTGAGTAACATTGCCAAGATGCAGCCTTTTCTCTATCAGGCTGACACTGAATTCATTCTCTTATTACTAACGGGTTAGATTACTGAAATGCTTTCCATTCTGGTTTAAACCAAAAAGCCATTGGTCAACTGCAAAACCAAGCGCAGCTGCACAAGTAATGATGGAGAGAATACATTTCACTTGTTTTACAGTCCTAATATTGACTGCCCGTGAGAATTCTATTTCATTTTAAGCCAGTTCTTTCCCCTTCTGATTTTTTTCGATGTCTAATTGGCCTCATAACTACAAATCCCCAGCAAGTTCGTCATTCAAAGTTTGAGAAATAGGTACGTACTCTCGAGATGAGAGCTCATTGCCCAGCAGCAAATATTATTCAGCTTGCTGGTGACACAACTAACCATAAGGAGTCACTAGAGTGCAAAGAGACAAGGAAACCCTGCGCTGCATCATTTTGGCAACTTCATTGAGACGTGTCCTCAGATGTGTATCTCACCAAGCCGTTCTGCTTCACTGCTCGCCCAGGCAGGAAGTATTCGCCAGAAATGATGTGCCCTGCAGGTGCCTGAACCACCATAAGTAGTTGCCGTAACATGACCGAAGATGTCATACGGGCAAGGCAACCCTTCCTCATCTTCCCCGACAACCTCAGACGGCACAGAGACAATTTGCAACAGCCCTCCTGGGCATTGTCAGAATGCTGTCACCAGGATAAGAACCCAATTACAATCCAAAGCAATACTGCAAGGCAGTAACCATCAATTCCCTTTGGATGACAGACTGATAATTGTTATGTTGTTTACCTGATGCGTTGATCTTATTTCTGAAGTGTGCTATTTAAATAAAAACTGGTCACCAAATGGAAACTGAATGTGTAGCCGAGGTGGTTATCCCCTCACTTGTTAAATTGGCAATGATTTAATAACATTTGTTGTGCTGTTTTAAGCATTGCATTGATTGTAAATGTTTAGTCCTGTTAGCAGGCCTACTTCTCTATTTAGATACTTTGGCTAAATTCAGAGTGAACATGGGAAGTCAACTTACATACCTGAAACTTATTACTCAGAAAACCCAGATGATGCTACGCCCCATCTGCAGTGTCTGTTCCGATTCTCATGAATGACAAGTGAAGTTTGTGTCGCTATGCCCTCCACAGTCGTTTTTATACCCTTGCAGTGAGTACATGGCTGTCTCGTTAAGCAGAAATTACCCACAGTGCACCAGAATCAATGCCTCTGCCATGGCAACATTCACGTAAGAATGACAAGCTAAGGGAATAGTAGCTAAGCAGTTCCTTTTCTTGCCAGTAATTAACTTGACTTCATCTTACATGATGTTGAATGTCTGTCTCATCCAAGTCTGCATGCGAAATGGATTTGATCTCTGTAGGACAATAAACAGTTATTTGGTGCACCAACTTTGAACAAAGCTCTAGAACAAGTATATTTTAATAATGTCCCTGGGAACCAGTGTTACCTGTTTCCCACCTGGCTGGTATAATCAGCTGACTTTCCAGTCTTCACCTTGGTTGTTTTAAACGCTGTGCATGCTAAAGATGACTTGTCCTTGAAGGCTCAGGTGTAAAAGAGACATGGGTCTCAACTTGATTTTTCTGTATAAGGTAAGGTAAATGTTTAGGTCCTCAATGTACCCAGACGACTAGGTTGTGACAGATATTACTTATTTTGTGTTTGCGCTTTTAAATCCCAGGTGAGCCTTTTGAGCTTTTTCCCTTTACTGTGATTTACGTTTAATTGATTTGACTGGTGTAAGCAAAAGCTGATCGATACTGATGAGATGTTGCTCTCATGTGACTGTTTTCTGATCAGTTGAGAGGACAAGGAAGGGAGATCTTGTACTATTCACTGAGACGCTGAGAACTGAGATGCACCCTACTTTCTGATTATGGTTTATGGCCATGGCAGCTGTTCTGTCAAGACTCAAGCTTTCTCCTCATCTGATTGGTTCCTTAAACTAGTCTCGCTCCTTGTGTCATTGATTCCAATTGGCTTGTTCACTTACCTTCACATTAACTGTAACATACCTCGTCTCACTGGCTCAAGGTGCCAGAGGTAGGAGTTGGCAAAAACAACAGATATGGGATCAGATTACCCTTCTACAATACTGTCCTCAACCATTAGCTAAATGTAAATGTATCTGCCCCAGACCAGAGGTTAGAGAAGATCTAAAGACTTCCAGTAACAACCCTGTAAACTGAGCTCAAATGATCATAACTCAGCAAGAGACTGTCCTAATGTGGTTCAAGACTTCTAGACAGGCATTCCTTTCCCTAGAGTCTTGATCCTGTGATTTTCATCTGTAATATACTTTACTCTCCTCCCACTCTAACACAGCCTGTCAAACTGTAAAGTAACTGCACAGTACACGTCTCTTCGATGTTTTGTTAACCTAAACCCAATTAATATTGCTGACTCATTCTATACACATTTTTGTGGCTTATGTGCACATACGTGCATGTTTAATTAGTCGTGTACCTTTCTCCCCTCGAAATTTGCGCAGACGCGCATCAGTGCAACAACTCCTAGAAGGCTCAGGAGAGTTGAAGATCAAGACTTGTCCTCGAAAACACATCGCTCCAGTGATATCACTGGGCGGTTACGTTGAAGTTACACTTTGCTTTGTCACTGTGCTGTTGTGTAATGTCAATATTATACACCAGATTTAGGCCTGTTGGGCATTGTCACGCATAAATAGCCTGAATGTAATTTAATGTTATTTGATTAGGCAAATTCTCTTGCATTGTCAGGTTTGGATAATATCTAACAAGTTAACCTCTCTGTTAGGGAAGGGTCATGCTTGTGTGTGTGTGTGTGTGTGCGTGCACGTGTGTGTGACCACGCAACAGTATTTCAGTCGCTGTGCTGTCTTGCACAATATAGAGATCTCCGAACCAGATAGACAGTGGCTATTAATACACCAGTCTGGTGTATGGTGATAGTCTAGTGGTGTCTGCAGCACAGCTAAACTGGGAACCTGGAGAGGTAATGCCATTGCAATTTGGGGTGGGGGGGGGGGGGGGGGGTCCTGTCTGTCAGTATTGTGTGTGTCATAATCCTGCCCCCATCTTGTCAAGCATGTGGATTTTAATTTTAATGGCTGGACCCAGATAGTGGCAGAGCGAGAGTCATTTGAGCTGGTCTTTCTCAGTTGAAGAGTTGCCGTCCCAAAACGTACCTTGGAATCATGGCCTTTTGAATGGACCTATGCTGCTTCTCAGCTGTTTTCGCACCGCAACAGTGGTTGAGTGTGACCTTTGTTAGACCGTATACGGTTCAGATGAAATGCACATTGTCTGAGTCCCGGATGCATGTCCAGGACGAGGGCGTTGATCAGCCCAAGTGCCTGACCCCGGCCTCTGTCCTCCAGGTTCTGCAATGGTCTCTGCAAGCCTCCCTGTGCAGGTGGAGTGTTCCCTCTCGGTCGGCCTCTGGTTCTCTGTCCCTGCCCAGGCACACGCAGTGATTCTCCCTGAGGCCAGGGCCTCCTAAAGTGGACAAGATTGCCAAGATCTGCCCTGTGGCAAGCATGACGGCCACCACCCGTGGCTCCCCCGTGGGGGGCAATGACAGCCAGGGCCAGGCACCAACTGACGCTCAGAGCCAGCCCCCACCCACGCCGGCCCAGGTGAGTGTGTGTGTCTGTGTTTCTGTCTGTCTGTGTTTTGGGGAGTCTTTGTGTGGATATTCCCCCTGCTATCAGTGAACAAGGTTATCTGCTTAACCTATCCGGCTTTCAGACTGTCACGGCCACCTAATCATCCCCAGATTCCTAGCGGCTCATTCGTCCCCTCTTTAGCCCCGTTTCCCAGGTGTTTGTTGCAAGAGAAGCTGTTCTCTGACAACATGCCTGGTCAAATTTGAAGTTCAAATATAATTTTACGTGGCGCTAAATAATATAGCATTCTTCAATGCTCTTGTACGTGCTTTGGCTCATTGCCCCACAAGGAGCATAGGACAGTGCTTGTGTGAGGTTAATCTTATGTGCTTGGTATGAAATTGCATTAATCATGTCAGGGCCTCAGCTGAGAGGAGCTCTTGCATCTCTGAGCTGTGAACAGGATCTGTAAGTATAATTACTGTTACAGAGTGTAATTAACTTAATAAGCTACGTTAAGGGGAAGGGGGGTAGGGCACATAGCTACATTTTTAATCAGTTGTTATTTAATGAAGTAATCCCACATGCTTTTGAATTGAACATGATTTATTTTTGGATTCCTGTGGTTCTATAGCTATGCATTTGTCAGAGCATGTGTCTTTCACTGACATGCTTTCTTGTTATAATCAACGTGTTCAGTGGCGTTCGGATGTTAATGTGTTCGTGTTTTGCAGATGGCGTCCCCCAGCGCGTCCTCTACCGAGCCGTCCCCTGTCAGCCCACTGGTGGGGGAGGAGCAGGGCCAGGGAGACTCCACCCCTGCTCTGGAGGAGGAGGAGCCTGCCTTCCCTCACACTGACTTGGCCAAGCTGGACGACATGATCAACCGGCCCAGATGGGTGGTCCCAGTCCTGCCAAAGGGGGAATTAGAAGTTCTACTTGAAGCTGCTATAGAGTTATGTAAAAAAGGTATGCCGACAATGCTAAACAGTCAACTGAAACGTTTGGATTCATATTTTATCGATCTCTCATAGTTTTCTGTCTTTCTATAGGGCTTGATGTGAAGTGTGAGGCGTGTCAGAGGTTTTTTAGGGACGGCCTGACCATCTCTTTTACCAAGATCCTTACAGACGAGGCTGTGAGTGGATGGAAGTTTGAGATCCATGTGAGTAGAGACACACACACTCTTGTAGCACACAAACAGTAATACGTTCAGGTATAAACCTGATTCTCTTTCCATCTACAGAGGTGTATCATCAACAACACCCACCGGCTGGTGGAGCTGTGTGTGGCCAAGCTTTCTCAGGACTGGTTCCCCTTGCTGGAGCTCCTGGCCATTGCCACCAACCCCCACTGTAAGTTCCACATCTACAACGGCACGCGGCCCTCTGAGACGGTTCCCGCGGGGGCCACGCTGGCTGACGACGAGCTCTTCGCCCGCCCACCTGACCCTCGCTCACCCAAGGTAGATTCCCACTAACCAGCACTCACTTGTTACAAAGATGAATAGAGATGTTGGTGATTGGCCATTCATTGTTTCTCTCTCTGCCTTGGTGTCTCAGGGCTGGTTGGTGGACCTGATTAATAAATTTGGCACGCTGAACGGATTTCAGACTCTACATGACCGCTTCATGAGCGGACAGGCACTTAATGTACAGATCATAGCTGCCCTCATCAAGTAAGTTCTCCCCAGTGTACACGTGTCTGGGACAGATGTAGAAGTGCCTGTCCTAACCATGGTCGTTTGTCCTCCAGGCCATTCGGTCAGTGCTACGAGTTCCTGACCTTGCACACGGTAAAGAAGTATTTTCTGCCAGTGATCGAGATGGTTCCTCAATTCCTGGAGAACCTGACTGATGAGGAGTTGAAAAAGGAGGCCAAGAACGAGGCTAAGAACGACGCGCTCTCCATGATTATAAAGTCCCTAAAGAACCTGGCCTCCAGAGTTCCCGGGCAGGAGGAGACTGTCAAGAACTTAGAGATATTCAGGTTGAAAATGATCCTTAGGTGAGAAGCCTTTACCCTGTGCTAGTTTCGTATAGTATTGAATACAGAGCACCTCATTTCATGAGATTTTGACAGCTCATGTTTTAATTGGTTTGTCGGTACCCAGGTTATTGCAAATTTCCTCGTTCAATGGCAAGATGAACGCCCTGAACGAGGTCAACAAGGTCATTTCGAGCGTGTCCTACTACACGCATCGACATGGAAACCCCGAGGAGGAAGAGTGGCTTACGGCCGAACGCATGGCGGTCAGTCACCTAGCCACTACTTCTCTGGGAATATTAATGGATTGGATTCATATAGAGAATCGTATGCTGAATGTTTTCTCCTCGTTTTCTTTCCTGCCAGGAGTGGATTCAGCAGAATCACATCTTGTCCATCGTGCTGAGGGACAGCCTTCACCAACCTCAGTACGTAGAGAAACTGGAGAAGATCCTCCGCTTTGTCATCAAGGAGAAGGCCCTCACCATGCAGGATCTGGACAACATCTGGGCTGCACAGGTACTGAAGGAAACTAGCATGGGAAAATGGGTGTCAGCAATACGCCCATTTCTCGATGAGCTTCCTTTTCTTAGAACCTATGCATGTTATTCCTGTTGACAGAAATATTTTATGAGGAGATTTGTTCCTTTAGATCTTGAAGTGTATTTTGTCCCTGCTTCAATGCTAGGCTGGTAAGCATGAGGCCATAGTGAAGAACGTCCATGACCTTCTGGCCAAACTGGCCTGGGACTTCTCCCCAGAGCAGCTCGACCACCTCTTTGACTGCTTCAAGGAGAGTTGGACGAACGCTAGTAAGAAGCAGCGTGAGAAGCTACTGGAGCTGATCCGTCGCCTGGCAGAGGACGACAAAGACGGAGTAATGGCCCACAAAGTTCTCAACTTGCTGTGGAACCTGGCTCACAGCGACGATGTCCCTGTAGACATTATGGACCAGGCCCTTAGCGCACACATCAAGATACTGGACTATAGCTGCTCTCAGGTAAACTTTTACTAATACTACTGGCTTAGGAATCAAGCTCCAAATGGAACACAACTGGCAAAGAGCATATACTTGAACTTGTCGAATGAAAAACTGATTTGAATGGGTTTTCTTTGGCTATGTTTGTCCCTAATATCTGTTATGGTTTTCGTAATATTCCAACAGGACCGAGACACCCAAAAGATCCAGTGGATTGATCGCTTCATCGAGGAGCTACGCACCAATGACAAGTGGGTCATACCTGCCCTTAAACAGATCAGAGAGATCTGCAGCCTGTTTGGAGAAGCTCCACAGAACCTCAGGTACGGAAAGACATTGACCTCCCCTCATTTCTTCTACTTGCCTACATGTCTGTTTTTTCTTCCATTAATTCTACATTCTCTCATTTATTTCACATTATTTCTTCCCTTCTCTGTAATGTTTGCTTTCCTGCTATGCAGTCAGACCCAGAGGAGTCCTCATGTGTTCTATCGTCATGACCTGATCAACCAGCTCCAACACAACCACGCCCTGGTCACTCTGGTGGCTGAGAACCTGTCTGCCTACATGGAGACCATGAGGCAGTTCTCGAAAGCTGAACACGCAGACTTTGACCCTCAGACGGTCCGAGTGGGCAGTCGCTACAGCCATGTCCAGGAGGTCCAAGAGAGGCTTAACTTCCTGAGGTAAGACTGCTGGCTCCAGGCGGGATTAAAACATGGAACTTTGACTACTTCTGTAGGCGTCTAGGAATTTCTTACCAAATGCTCTTTTGGCGTCTGCCCTCTTTCCTTTCCCTAGGTTCCTGTTGAAGGACGGCCAGTTGTGGCTGTGTGCTCCTCAGGCCAAGCAGATCTGGAGGTGTTTGGCAGAGAGTGCCGTCTTCCTGTGCGATCGTGAGGCCTGCTTCAAATGGTACAATTACCTTACTCATTGGTTTTAACCAGTCTCTGATGAGTCTCAATGAGTTGAACTCAAATGGTACTGGTGGCACTTTACAAAAGCCTGCTAGTATCATAATTTCTAACTTGTTTTAACCATGTCACCTTTATATAGTCTTTCATATTGTGTTTTTATGCCACAGGTACTCAAAGCTGATGGGTGATGAGCCAGATCTGGACCCAGACATCAACAAGGACTTCTTTGAGAACAACGTTCTTCAGCTGGACCCCTCGCTGCTCACAGAGAATGGCATGAAGTGCTTTGAGAGGTTTTTCAAAGCTGTCAACTGCCGTGAGGGCAAATTGGTTGCCAAGCGTCGGGCGTACATGATGGATGACCTGGAACTCATAGGCCTGGACTACCTCTGGAGGGTGGGTTTTAAATTCTTTTCATTTTTAATTTCTCTGTACCAACTTTCAACCAGGTTTCACAGAATCCTTCATTGGTTTCTATGTCTTTGTCAGTAATTTTTGTTAGCACTATGATATCCATAATATCAAAAACGTTCAAAGCTTGTGCATTCAACATATGTTGTGCTTTTTCTACACTGTTTGCTTTTACAGAAGCAGTACTTTTATCTTTTTGGAAATATGTTTACATACTTGGCAGTATTTCTTTTTAGATTGAAAGATGAGATGAATCTCATCACTGTAGTAATCTTGGTGGTATATTATAACAATTGTTAGAAATCAGGCATTTTGTATAGTGGTTGTAATAATTATCTCATACCCGTTTGTCAAGGGAGAGAGAAATTATATTATTTATTGCAGCATTGGAAAGTCTTGTTCATGAGGTTACGGACCTGGTCTTCCTTACACAACTTCAATCTCATCTCACTGTAATGTTGGTTACAAGCTGATATATACATTGAAGGGTGTGTCTACCTAGCAAAGATCAGGTTTCTAAGACAGTAACCCCCATGTCAAATGGTCAATGTAAACATTCCTGGGTTATCAGAGTGCAACCTCTACAGAGAGATAATCTAAACAGAGAGGTTTCTGTTGTTCTCATTATCTAGGCACATTCACTTCCAATGAAACGAACATTCACATTGTAATGTCTGTAATTCAATGCTCAGATTCCACACAATCCCGCAAAATATGCTAATTCCCAGTGTCCGAAAGAGTGCATTGACCATTAACACATAATATATTGTCAATTTCAATATTTCATTACAATATTTAAGAGACATTTTGTCTCTCGATTGGTTTCTTATACGTGACCTGCCACAGCGTTTAACCAGTCGGGCCTTCAGCATTGGAACCACCCGGGTTTAGCATTAGCATGTGGAATATACAACATTCATGTTCCTGGGTTATCGCGGAAGGCTCAGAGGTCACATGACACACTGTCTTTCCAGGTGGTGATTCAGGGCAGTGATGACATTGCCAGCCGGGCCATTGACCTCCTGAAGGAGATCTATACCAACCTGGGGCCGAAGCTGCAGGTCAACCAGGTCGAGATCCACGAGGACTTCATCCAGTCCTGTTTTGACCGCCTGAAGGCGTCGTACGACACGCTGTGCGTCCTGGACGGGGACAAGGACAGCATCAACTGCGCCCGCCAGGAGGCCATCCGCATGGTCCGCGTGCTCACCGTGCTCAAGGAGTACATCAATGAGTGTGACAGCGACTACCATGAAGAGAGGACCATACTGCCCATGTCCAGGTAGGACCGAGGCTCCGGGACAAACCACCCTCCCGTTCTGCTGGTCATGTTGCCGCTGTAATTCTGACTCTTCCTCCGTGGCCGTCTCTCTCACACTCTCTCATTCGTGCGCTCTCTCTTTCTCTCAGGGCGTTTCGGGGGAAGCACATCACGCTGATCGTGCGTTTCCCCAACCAGGGGCGTCAGGTGGACGACCTGGACATCTGGTCTCACACCAACGACACCATCGGCTCGGTGCGCCGCGGCATCCTGACGCGCATCAAGGCCAACGCCACGCACACCAAGATCGAGCTGTTCATCGGCGGGGAGGTGGTCGACCCGGTCGATGACAGGAAGCTGATCGGCCAGCTCAACCTCAAAGACAAAACGGTGAGTTGGTCCTTTTCATAATCAACGGCCGATTAAACAGTTTTGATGAAGATTAAGTCCCTCCTAGAATAACTCATTTGCTGGGATTTGTACATTACGTGTGTGTGTGTGTGTGTGTGTGTGTGTGTGTGTAGTTGATTACAGCTAAGCTCACCCAGGTCAGCACCACCGTGCCCTCCAGTCCTGACAGCTCCTCTGACTCCTCGACCGGCTCGCCTAGTAACCACGGCAACCACTTCAGCGACGGGCCTAATCCAGAGGTGGAGAGCTGCCTTCCTGGAGTGGTAGGTCTACCGCCCGCCCGCCCTACCATCCATCCATCCACGCCGCTCAGAAAAAACACGTCTCATGTCCTCCCCTGAGTAACGCCTGACTTCCTCTCCGTGTAGATCATGTCCCTCCACCTGCGCTACATCTCCTTCCTGTGGCAGGTAGCAGACCTGGGCTGCACCCTCAGCATGCCTCTGCTGAGAGATGGAGCTCGGCTTCTTATGAAGCTCATGCCTCCAGGTGGGCAAACACACACACACACACACACACACACATTCTCTGTTTCCTGTCTCTCACACACACTCTTTCTTGCCGTTTGTTGCTGTTTACACACACACACACACACACTTTCACTGTCTAGACTGACATTATGGTTGACCTTGTATAGATAACAGCACAGTGGAGAACCTGCGAGCCATCTGTTTGGACCACGCCAAGCTGGGAGAGAACAGCCTCAGCCCCACACTAGACTCCCGTTTCTTCGGCCCCTCGCCCTCGCAAGTCCTCTACCTCACTGAGGTTGGTAACGTATGCGGGCGCGCATGCGCGCGTCTGTGTGCCTGGCTAACGAAATCGGCTACCCCCTTACGTCCTCTCATCCGATTGCTCACACGGTCGCTGCGTTATTCTGATTGGTTACCCAGGTGGTGTACGCGCTGCTGATGCCGGCCAGCGGCACCCTGGGCGAGGACGCCAGCGACTTCCAGTACAACTTCCTGAAGAGCGGCGGCCTCCCGCTCGTTTTGAGCATGCTCACGCGGAACAACTTCCTGCCGTCGGCCGACATGGAGACGCGGCGCGGGGCGTACCTCAACGCCCTGAAGATCGCCAAGCTGCTTCTCACCGCCGTGGGCTTTGGGCACGTCAAAGCTGTGGCCGAGGCCTGCCAGCCCGTAGTGGAGGGAACCAGCCCCGCATCCCCGGTAAACACCACTACCTTATCAGAACCTTATGGACCCGTCTGCTACGTCTTCTCCAGCACTTAGAAGTAGGACCCTTGTCACCAACCTCTGACAGTATCGTTGATCATCACCGTAATAACTACCTGCAATGGGGATTTGAATGAACGTAATACATATGACTGTTCTTGATCAGATCAACCAAGCCACCCACGACCAGGCTCTGGTCCTCCAGAGTGCCCTACAGAACATCCCCAACCCCGCATCCGAGTGCATGCTCCGCAACGTGGCCATACGCCTGGCCCAACAGATCTCCGACGAGGTGAGAGGACGAGGGCTCCGCACGCGTATGTTACTTGGCACGGCGGTTGGTCGGCAGGAGCCGACGGTAGAACTCATTTCATGTCCGGTGGTTGTTTTTTTTTTGCAGTCTCTGCCACCGAACTCCCAGAACTTCTTCCAGGCTTCCAAGTACATCCCAGACATCTGCGTTATCCGGTCAGTGCAGAAGATCGTTTGGGCCTCTGGCTGTGGCAGCATACAGCTTGTCTTCAGCCCCAACGAAGACATCAGCCAGATCTATGAGAAGGTAAACACCTTGTCTGACTGTGTGCGACTGCAGTTTGTACAGCAGTGTTCCCCGACACACCCCCGAGATTTAATTTAACCGTTAATTGACCAGTTACATCAGGTGTTTGAGGTTTTTCTGTTGGGGTACACCAAGATGGGAGTCTGAAAGCACCGTTGTATTGCAACTGTCCTAACGTGTGTTTGAACGGAGAGTTTGTCCGTCTTCTCCGCCACAGACCAACGCCAGTAAGGAACCGGACGGGGAGGACGAGCAGGTGTGCTGCGAGTCTCTGGAGGTCATGACCCTGTGTTTTGCCCTGCTGCCCACCGCCCTGGACACGCTCAGCAAGGAGAAGGCGTGGCAGTCGTTCATTATAGACCTGCTGCTGCACTGCCACAGCAAGTACGTCCATATCTGGCTGCCGTTAACTTGGTTCCTTTTCCCACCTCGTAGGAGAGCATTTTAATTGAAGAAAATGAATGTCCTATTCTTCTGTCCCAAGGTCAGTCCGACAGATGGCTCAGGAGCAGTTCTTCCTCATGGCCACTAGGTGCTGTATGGGACACAGACCTCTCCTCTTCTTCATCACCCTACTTTTCACCGTTTTAGGGGTGAGTATCCCTCCATCTCCCTGTTTCCACAATGGTTCTCCTTCAGCTCCGGGTGAAGGTGCGCCTTAAGGACAGATCTAGGATCTTTGTACCCCCTCTAAATCACACATTTTATAATTGGGGGGGGGGGGGGTGAGCAACACCCCAATCTGTTGGCACCCACGGCTGTAACACGTATCCTTCCTCCCCCATTCAGAGCACGGCGAAGGAGAGAGCTAAGCAGGCAGGGGACTACTTTACCCTGCTGAGACATCTGCTGAACTACGCCTACAACAGCAACATCAACCTGCCCAACGCGGAGGTGCTGCTCAACAACGAAATAGACTGGCTCAAGAGGATCAGGGTACGGGACACTTCCCAGGCTTTGGAATGTCTGTTATGGACAATAATAATAAAAAGTAGAAATCAATAGTTCACAAAAAGCAATGGCGGGGGACCAAAGGTCTGTGCAGTTATTTCAGATAACTGGTTTGTCTATTAGGGTGCCAGGACCAAGATGAGCTTTGACTGGACAGAGGGGGAAATGCCCTCCCATAGAACTGGAGCTGCCAAGAAACCAGAACTCTTTGTTAATGTCCCATTTAATGGGATATTTTAAATGTTGGAAGTGTAGTACAAAGGAGATGATGATGATGATGATGGTAAAAATGACCACTGATCTTGTCTTTGTATCCTAATTACTAGGATGAGGTGAAGCTGGCTGGAGAGACAGGGGTGGAGGAAACCATTCTGGAAGGACACCTGGGGGTCACCAAGGAGCTGCTGGCCTTTCAGACACCAGAAAAGAAGTATTATATCGGTTGTGAGAAGGGAGGGGCCAACCTCATCAAGGTGGGGAAATCTTTTTATTTATTTTTTACTCAATATAGCTTCCTGATATAGTCCACTCAATATAGCTTCCTGATTGTTGGCTCAGAATCGTTGCAGGACAAAACACCACAGGATGTCAATCCTGTTTTATTCTGTACATTCATCGGGCTCCGTCTCTCTTCCTCTTCTCTCTCCAGGAGTTGATAGATGATTTCATCTTCCCGGCGTCTAATGTGTACCTGCAGTATGTGAAGACGGGAGAGTTCCCTGCAGAGCAGGCCATCCCTGTCTGCAGCAGCCCCGCCTCAATCAACGCCGGCTTCGAACTCCTGGTAGCGCTGGCTGTCGGCTGTGTCAGGAACCTCAAGCAGATCGTGGACACACTCACCGATATGTACTACCTAGGTACACATTAACTTTAGACACATTTAGACTTGTTACTTGAGTACACCACACAGACGCATTAATCAACATACTCACTTAAAACACCAGGATTGTGTGGTATTCCCACATCTTTGTTGATTATGTTAAAATGTCCCTCTCTCTCTGATCAAACTTCTAGTTATTTTTATATGTTCATTGTTGTGTTGTGGTTTGAAGTAGATTAAGCATGAATAGCAACCCCCTTCTCTGCTTGACAGGTTGTGAGACTCTTTCGGAGTGGGAGTACCTCCCCCCAGTGGGGCCACGGCCCACCAAAGGCTTTGTGGGGCTGAAGAACGCCGGGGCCACCTGCTACATGAACTCTGTGATCCAGCAGCTCTACATGATCCCGCCCATCCGGAACGGCATCCTGGCTGTGGAGGGCACCGGCACCGACGTGGACGATGAACTGTCAGGGGACGAGAAGCAGGAGAACGAGGTGACTGGACGGACCGGGAATCGCTCCGAACTGGGTTCACTGTTCAGATTGGGGGATAAAAATTGTCAGGTTTTCATCAAGACTTTTCGAAAATGTAATTCCTGTAGAATTCAGGCTTGACGAGAACAGCTCGGGTTAATTACATTTCATAAACTTTGACATAGTCAGTAAAACCAAGTGTTCACATTTGACAGCAGTTATGCCACAAATACCAATGGAAGCGGGTTTTAACTAATACTAATGCCTTGTTGAATTCGGAGGATAATAGCCGGCGTTTACAAATAGAAAAGTAGCGACAATTTGTAACGGTATTTAAAAAAAAAATCTTTGCTGCATCTTTTGGACCTGAGGCTATCTGCCCAGGCATCAGAAGTAGGCTACAGGCGAAGTGTGTCGAAAATATTTCTATGAGCAAATCAACAATGAAAACACTCAACATTTCCAATATTTTTGTCAACAAAAGGCTTTAGCAGGAAGTGTCAAACATTTTAATATTTGTACATATTTAATTTGCTGCTGTCAGTTTGGATGGAAACATTCAATGCAAATATACCTTTTTAAGTGGATGGAAACTAATGACTGAATACTGATGACTCATCTAAAGCTACAATGTGGGATTGTTTATTTCTCAGCAAAATGTCAAGCCTGGTGTGAAAGAGAAGCTCAACCCGTATAAATGAAGGATGTTGTATGAAGAAACTGAGATGTGTAACTGTATTTTTGTTTCCTCCTTAGACTAATGCAGATGGGACTGCACGGGACGAGGTTTTCAGCTACCAACACCAGTTTGATGACAAGCCATCGCTCAGTAAGTCGGAGGACAGGAAAGAGTACAACATTGGTGTACTGCGCCACTTACAGGTCATCTTCGGCCACCTGGCTTCCTCCAGACTGCAGTACTATGTACCTAGAGGCTTCTGGAAACAGTTCAGGTGAGTTAGCGTTAGAAATCGGAGGTTAAATAAAATAAATGTATTGGAAATCTAACCTTGCTTACCCAGAAGTAAAATTGCCTTGTGAAAGTTAAAATGCCGTTTTATGTTTTGCTGCAATACTTTGAACATTTTTGGTTACCGTCTTGCAGGTAAGAGAAATGTCCTCCATTGTAAAAGGCTAACCCCTCTGACGCTATATTCAACCATGAGTTTCATGGATGAAAAGCATGTGAATAATTAATGACTAGTGGAAACACTTTCTGATCCATAACCACATTGATGAATAATCCAAACCAGGAACTGCTGATTAACTCACATAATTGTATGGGGCCTTGATGTGGAACTGCACCTGTCCACGTGTTACACAATCAGTATTGGAAAAATATTCTATCTGTCCTGTAGGTTATGGGGTGAGCCAGTGAACTTGCGAGAGCAGCACGATGCCCTCGAATTCTTCAACTCTTTAGTTGACAGTCTGGACGAGGCTCTGAAGGCCTTTGGCCAACCTTCCATGCTCAGCAAGGTTCTCGGAGGCTCCTTCGCCGACCAGAAGATCTGCCGTGACTGCCCCCACAGGTGTGGGATTTTGATCCAGAATGTCCCTCATGCATCCCAAAATCTCAACCACCCTACTACAGTTTTCATTCATTGACATTACAGAGATTCCCAGTGTCTTTATCATGGGCATGAAACAAGGGTTTATAGATGAAACTGTTCCTATTCCTAGGTATGAGTGTGAGGAATCATTTACCACGTTGAACGTGGACATCAGGAACCACCAGAACCTGTTGGACTCTATGGAGCAGTATGTCAAAGGAGACCTGCTGGAGGGAGCCAATGCTTATCACTGTGAGAAGTGCAACAAGAAGGTATCTAACCTACCCAATCCTTTCCTTTCAGTCACCATATAGAAAAGTTGATCTAGGCTGATTTCAGTATTACATTTCCTGCGTTTGTCCGCTACAGGTCGACACAGTGAAGCGGCTGCTGATCAAGAAGCTCCCCCCGGTGCTGGCCATCCAGCTGAAGAGGTTTGACTACGACTGGGAGAGGGAGTGCGCCATCAAGTTCAACGACTACTTTGAGTTCCCCCGGGAGCTGGACATGGAGCCGTACACTGTGGCTGGAGTGGCCAAGCTGGAGGGGGACGACGGCAACCCGGAGAGCCAGGTAGATAGCTTTGGAAGCAATGATATGCTCTATGTTGGGGTTTGGTAGATTTTCACAAAGAGCTAATGGGAAACTTCTCCCCCTCAGATGATCATGCAGAACGAACCATCAGAGCCGGATCCCCCAGGCTGCAGTTCCAAATACCGCCTGGTGGGGGTGCTGGTGCATTCGGGCCAGGCCAGCGGCGGCCACTACTACTCGTACATCACCCAGCGAGATGGCGGGGCCGGCACCGGGGCAACCGACAGCGGACAAAAGGAGCACTGGTACAAGTTCGATGACGGCGACGTGACGGAATGCAAGATGGACGACGACGAGGAGATGAAGAGCCAGTGTTTCGGCGGGGAGTACATGGGCGAGGTGTTTGACCACATGATGAAGAGGATGTCCTACAGGCGGCAGAAGAGATGGTGGAACGCCTACATCCTATTCTACGAGAGGATGGATGCGGCGGGGGGAGGAGCCGCGGGGGAGGCAGACGGGGAGCTCGCCAGGTGCATCTCGGAGCTGACCGTGTCGCCGACTATGCCACGTCAGGTGAAGATGCCGAGTGCCATCGAGTGCAGCGTGAGGAAGCAGAACGTCCAGTTCATGCACAGCCGCATGCAGTACAGCCTGGAGTACTTCCAGTTCGTCAAGAAGCTGCTGACCTGTAACAGCGTCTACCTCAACCCTCCCCCGGGCCAGGACCACCTGTTGCCGGAGGCCGAGGAGATAGCCATGATCAGCATCCAACTAGCGGCTCGGTTCCTCTTCAGCACCGGGTTCCACACCAAGAAAGTGGTCCGGGGGCCCGCCAGTGACTGGTGAGTGGGGTACATGTTTGGTGGGAAGAGGGTGTTTTCTTTGTATTGCGTTACTCTTATGACTCTCCGTTGCCCGGTCCCACTCCCCACCCACCTCCCTCTCTTGCCTCCTTCGCTCCCTCAGGTATGATGCCCTTTGCATCCTCCTGCGGCACAGTAAGAATGTGCGCTGCTGGTTTGCCCACAACGTGCTGTTTGTGTACCCAACGCGCTTCTCCGAGTACCTACTGGAGTGTCCCAGCGCAGAAGTCCGGGGAGCCTTTGCCAAGCTCATTGTCTTCATTGCCCACTTCTCCCTGGCGGATGGGCCTTGCCCCGCCCCCGCCTGCTCCCCTGGGGGCTCCACCCAGGTAAGGATGAAGGGAGGGAGGGTGAAGGAATCAGTTAGAAAGGGGGGGGTGTGGCGATGCAATACAAACAGGCTGTAACCTTTTGACCCCCTGCATCAGGGCTGTGATAACCTGAGTCTCAGTGATCACCTGTTGAGGGCTGTGTTGAACCTCCTCCGGAGAGAGGTGTCAGAGCACGGACGACACCTTCAGCAATACTTCAACCTCTTCGTCATGTACGCCAACCTGGGTAAGGCGTGTGTGCGTGTGCACGTGCGTGCCGGAGGAACTATTGGTGGTATTCAGTTGGTTTGTTTCATGCTGGATTAGTGCTGAATTTCTGGTTGGTTTGGTTTTGGTTAGATTCATTTTCGATTTACTGTTTTAACATGAAGTTATATGTGGGCTGTGCTGTGCCCATTTCTGCAGTGCTTATATGTTACCTATGATCGCAGATTTAGTATAATACATTTTACATTTCTTTTTGTATTTTGATTTTAATAAAACAAAGGTGTCTCTCCCTTCCCTTCTCATCAGGTGTGGCAGAGAAGACCCAGTTGTTGAAGTTAAGCGTCCCCGCTACCTTCATGCTGGTGGCTCTGGACGAGGGGCCGGGCCCTCCCATAAAGTACCAGTATGCTGAACTGGGGAAGCTCTACACTGTCGTCTCCCAGCTGCTGCGGTGCTGTGATGTCTCCACGCGCATGCAGTCCTCCATCAATGGTAGCCTTCATTCAGTCGTCACCCTGTCCTGTCGGTTTTTTCTGCTTCCAGCCTTTCTTTGGCTCCCGATCTCTCCCTCATTTGGTTTGCCTTCACTATAATGGCGTCATTGTCTTTTAATGGTGTTGGTTGTCCATTACTCTGTCTTCATATTACTGTATTTTGTTTAATGCACATGTCTTTGACTTACCGAAGTGCCCAAATATATTCTACAGAAATGTACCTCTCTGTGCATACCTAACCCCACTCACTCACGCCCTCCAGGTAACCCGGCGCTGCCCAACCCGTACGGCGACGCCAGCCTGACTGCCCCCATCATGCCCCTGCAGCAGCTGGTGTCCGAGATCCTGTTCGTCAGGACCAGCTACGTCAAGAAGATCATTGAGGACTGCAGCAACTCCGAGGAGACCGTCAAGCTGCTGCGCTTCAGCTGCTGGGAAAACCCCCAGTTCTCCTCCACCGTGCTGTCCGAGCTGCTCTGGCAGGTTAGGGTCACCGATGACGGGCGCGCACACAAGCACAGAACCAGGTCCCATAGGGTTGGGTGTTCATTTCCTGCACCTCTACCCGTTGTCCTGCAGGTGGCGTACTCCTACACGTACGAGCTGAGGCCCTACCTGGACCTCCTGCTGCAGATCCTGCTCATCGAGGATTCCTGGCAGACTCACCGGATCCACAATGTGCTGAAGGGGATACCGGACGACCGGGACGGCCTGTTCGACACCATCCAGCGCTCAAAGAACCACTACCAGAAACGGGCCTACCAGTGTATCAAGTGCATGGTGGCCCTGTTCAGTAACTGTACCGTGGCCTACCAGATCCTCCAGGTAAACAATGACCAGTGAACCCCAGAAGACGTGGCGGACACCCATGTGTACCCCCAGCCATGTTCGGATGTGTGTAGGCTGTGTGGGTGTGTGTGACGGGCACCTGGTGTATAACTGTGTTAACATTAGAACCGTCCGTCTGTCTCCGTGTTGTGCTCCCAGAGTAACGGGGACCTGAAGCGGAAGTGGACGTGGGCGGTGGAGTGGCTGGGTGACGAGCTGGAGCGTAGGCCCTACACCGGGAACCCACAGTACACCTACAACAACTGGTCTCCCCCCGTCCAGAGCAACGAGACCTCCAACGGCTACTTCCTGGAGCGCTCGCACTCTGCACGCATGACCCTGGCCAAGGCCTGCGAACTCTGCCCCGAGGAGGTACGTAAGGTGTGTGTGCCCGCGTGATGGATGTTTTGTGTTTGTACTTTGTGTGCGTCTGTGGTCATTTACATTGCATCTTTCGACCAATTCATGGTGTAGATAATCCTCTATGAAACCAAAGGTCCCAAACTCAGGTCTCCATCATGACCTGACTGTGGTTGGACAGAACATGAAAGATATACGTGTGTGTGGGGGGGTTGTTTTTCAAAAAAAGTCCCAGAATGCATCTGTAAATGCTCAAATGTTGCTATGTGAAACCTGCACACATTCTTGTCAACACAACTCAGGGTTCTCTTTTCATCACAAAAACCACCAAAGAACTTTTTCAACCAGTTGGTGAATCGCTTTGTCCGTATTTCTTTCAGGAGCCGGACGATCAGGAGGCGACAGAAGACCACGACTCCTCCCCTCCTGAGGACACAGCACTGTACCCCCACAATCCTTCTCCTGCCACGCAGTTTCAGCAGGTAACAGCCGCTCTCCTCCTGCAAAACCTGGCTTTGGCCCCAACTAGAGGATTTACACGAGGCTCATTTTGGGGGCTGACCTGTATTTCTTAAATTCTGTCTTCTCTCTCCACAGCAAAACAACCACCCTCATGCCCAGCCCTACACAGGTCCAGCTGCCCAACACATGAACACGACCCAGCGCCCCCCACAGAGAGCACAGGAGAGTTGGGAGAGCACTACAGAGGAGGGGGGTCCCGGAGTGCCCCCTCCTGCTGTCCAGACAACGAAAGACTAACCACGACAACCAACCCCCTCAACCTGCAGCTCACCTCACCAAATCTCTTTGCACACTAATATCCCTCAATACCTTCACCAAGATCCCCAGTTTATTGATTGATTGACCAATCGTACCGTAGATTGAGACGAGACTAAATAATTAAGACCCAAGCCCTAGCGCTTTCTTCTCTACAGGAGGAATAGCGTCCGCTTGGTCACCTCTGACCCTTGAGCCATGCCATCGAGACGATGAAGCTCTTTAAGTTCTGCTCTCCGTGTTTCTGTTGTAGAATCAAAGTTCTATGATTTCTGGAATGTGGAGTAGGAAGAGTATGGACATTCTCTCTCTCTCTGTCTCTCTCCGTCTGCCCCATAGAAACACAGCACTGCTGACAAGCAAAGAACCATACCCTTGTCTGCAAGGTAGTGTGTACAGTGTTAAGAGCAACATTGAGACGAAAGACAGTTGTGTGGGACTGTGTGACGTGTGTACAGGAAGTTAAACTAAATGGTGAAGGGAAGGTGTACATAGTATGTTAATGTTTTGGAATAGTTAAAACCTTCCATCCCTGGACCCCCCTCCCCCACAACCTACAGCAACGATGCAGCAACGCGTGCCCCGGACTAGCCCGTAATCTGTGACTTCAAAACAGACATGGAAGAAAAATGACAAATCAAATGGAAAGAAGGACAATAATAAGCATTTCATTTTGTTTCTGCTTTGTAGTCAGTGCATGGAAGTGAGGTTCAGCCTATTACTGGCTTACATTCTTGTTGATGTGAAGTCATCTTCTTTGGACTTTGGCTAAGCTTTTCTGAAATATTTTTCTTTAAACACCTGTTTCTATGAGAACATTGTTCTGTTAAAAAATGATATACCAATATCACCCATTTGTGCACCAGTTTACAACGGCAGGGTTTGTGAACTCATATTTAATCTTCGCTCACATGAAGTGGAAAGAACTCGCTGCTTCTTGATGGCTTTTTTCCCCTTCCACTTTTTGACCTACTTGAACACAGTCTTACAACAACTCTCTTTTCCATTGAGAATAACAGGTAACATTTTCTAAAGCAGGTTTATGTTTTACAATAACTGCTGGAGAGCTAGCTAACTTGTCGCATAAAGCATTTCTAAGTGTTCTTTAGGATTCTTACTGCAACAACAATATTTCAATTGGCAACATGAATGTGTGGTTTGTTTGTCAGTTCCTTTTTTTGTTTCACTGGGATAATTGGAATTGGCATAATCCCAGCAATAAAAATATGACCATGATATCAAGACTCTTAGAAAATTTTATCGAAATTTCCTAGTTGTTGTTTTTGCTTATTTCAAAGCAGAGGAAAGAAAATATAAATTAATTGAAGAGGACATTTTTGTCAGATAAAGAAAGAAAATCTATCTGCCCTGAACTGTATTTTTTTCTCTCTTTTTTTGCCAACTTTGGTTTTGGCCAATATGTGAATTTTAATTCTAGAGATTTTTTTTCCAGCATAGTAGCACAGCAGTGTGCCCACTACAAAGAGTACATGAAAAATGCTAACTTTAAATTGTAGCTTTGTCATATTTAATTTATGGTACATTGTAAATGCCTAATGCACGCAAAAAAGTAAAACATAACCGTAAGGAGATCTCCTGCTAGAGAAACAAGATCTCTTTGAGTGACATTGCCAATAGTAAAAGGCATTGCCCCGAGGGACTGGTTGAAACAAAATGGATTAGACACAAAAAGTCTGCCAAAACCAAAACTGTGGCCTATAAAGACAAGCTGTGGAAGAGTAAAGTGAGGAGGAATACTGTTCCCCCCACCCTTAAATGCAAAGCATCCTGGGGGATAAAAGGGGCAACTTCGGACCCTCATGATAAGAAGATGAGAAGACAAGGCTATGGATGGTTCCAATGATTCTATTGGGGGGGTTGTGATTTAAATGCCATAAGGACTGATTGTCATTCTTCCAAGCCCTGCCCTAAAGCACTACAGGTCATCTCTCACTTCTTCCATTATAAGAATGCTTTATCTATTTTTATTTTCAGACTGCAAGGTCTTACATTGTTTAGTTTTTTTTCTCTCCTTATTTTTCTTTTGGCTTTGTTTTTTGTAAAGTGTTAGTTAATGATCAGATATGCCTTCTGATTTTGTTTGTATTTTGTTTGAATAATTCTTAAGCTCTTTTTGTGAAACATGCATGGATGGTTATTAAGCCCCCAATCTGCCTTAGAGCACTGTACAAACCCAGCACACTGTAAAATTATACTTTAAGAAAATGAGAAATAAATGGTATTTGAATTATTATGCCCTGCTGTTTTTGGCCAATCATTGACAGGACTGGTGAAAACTGTATGCAAGGAACATATTTGTAGTTTTTGTTGCCTTTTATCCAAGCCAATCTAAAACAAACCAAATGAAGTAAGCGAGTTGAGGAAATAACTGTTTAGATGGAGTTGTAACCTTTCTTTTGAACTGTATACCTTTTGCGTGTGAGAGAGAATTAAACTGACAACTTCTGCAAAGTACCAGCTCTAGCCTTTTGGGGGCCCTAATCAGAATTTGATTTGGGGGCCCCCTCTCCCCTAACGCTCGGTGGCCACCTAGCACTCTGGGGGCCCTAAGTGTCAGTTTGTTGCTTATGTTTTGAGCAGGACCTGGTTCCACAACATCGCTCAGAAGCTACCCACTGGATCATCTCTTCAGAGCATTTGGTCAGTCTGCAACATCTCCAATATCCTTAAATAGGTGAAAAGCAAAAACTGGCCATAGATTTGTTTGAAGCTATACTGTCATTCTCTGGATAGGCACTGCTTTTTCTGGCTTATTGACACTTGCAACAGGAATGTCAAAGACACTTAGGTATGGTTTGACATAATCAGTACTTGACAGCGACCAACCATTCCTAGATCAATACCAAATTATAAAAAGTGATGGAGAACTATTAACTTCACCAGTCAGGTGAGGCCTATTTTATTAAAACTAATGGTGCAGCAGAGTAACCTCCCTGTATCCATGCATCCACCAGAAACATTTACTGAACCATAACGGTTCAATGCCGTCATGTTTTTGAACAACTGAATATGAAATAGTCAAGTGAGTTACGATCAAATTTCCCAGACCAAAAATTTGTGAAAGGGGTTGATATAATGTCGCGATATGAGCAACCAATTCCCTCCTTCTGTCTGCAGTTGTCTCGACCAATAAAATCTTCCGTTTGCATGCATACTTCCATTACACCACCACGACACAGACCAAGTGGTGTGGGTTTAAAGGCTTCAGTCGACATTAGACAGCCGAAACAGCTAACTAGTTTAAAATAATAACACGAATTTAGTGAAAAAATTATTCACGGTAACAGAATATATGAACTGTATCCTAATAATTCACTCATTCTGAAATTGACAAAATAAGAAAACAAGCCGAGCGGAAAGTAGCTAAGAGACGTCTACAAACCGGCAAACAAAGAGATCCCTTCTCGACGACAAAATTTTTCCTCAATATTCTTTAGTTATGAGTCATGTGGCCGTCGAGAATGTACACGGTCTAGAACAGCAGGTGAGTTTTCTTGTTTTTGTGTGTGTGTTTGTAGCAGTAACATGTATAAATGTAACAAAACAGTCTGGAATTGTGCGGTCGTGGACAGCAAGAATGCTGGTTAGCTTTTATAGCGAGATGCGGTGTTAGCTAACTGCGTGTGTTCAGGTTAAAATGGAGGCCGACGATGCGATGGGGATAATGGTGATTATGGTGGCAGTGTTTCTCACAATGGTTTTCATACCGAACTCATTTGTCTCTAGTAATCCATCAAACCTAAGATTAAACCATATACACATTGTTAATGACATTCAAAATGTACTTTTTCTTCATTCACTTAACTAAGCTGATACCGGTGACGGTTAGCCTGTTTGCTAGCTTGGCCTCGGCTCTGACGTTAACTAGCTACTCTAGCATGAAAGCTAGCCGGCTACATTTTCTTCTGCGTCACTGTCACGTTGTTTTAATCCCAAATGAACAATTCGTGATGTGCGTTCCTCTAGCCATCTAGTTGTTTACTAGCAACGACTTTATTTTTTGTGGATTTTGTCTATTTGTTGACATGTTTCAAGAACCTCAACGTGTCCCATGTCATTGTCAATTGAACCAATGTTTTTTTTGTCACCTTTATGTAACGTCCTGACAGTATCCAGGAAAACAACCATTAATTGGATAACAAAACATTATTAAAATATCTTTGAGTGTATTTCTAAACGTGTCACTCGTGGAAGACTTAACCTAGTCCTAGTATGCAATATACTTTCCACGTAGTCGGCAGTTGCCTGTTCGACATGTGCTTGGCTTTGAAAAGATGTCGGTTTGGTCGGAAAAACTTATTTTGAAAGTTGACACAGGCAACATGATCCATTTGAGCCATGTTGGTCATACATTTTGGTCACCTGTATTTGGCTTCAAAATCAAGGACTCCAGTAGGGATCGGGCAGTCCCATGGATTTGATGGGCATCGAATAATTAAATCTAACTCTTATTTCTGTTTTAAGTTCAGTGGCTGGGTGATATATACGCTATATGCTAGTTGCCTGTGTGTATGGATGAGAACCACTGGGTATAAGGGTGGTATCTGGAGAGCTCTCCCATCGCTTTAATTTCACCCAGCCCCTGAATTTACGGTTTTGTCACCATTTCATCTTTCAGGATAAAAACCTATATACCTCTTTAAATTTTACACCCAATGCATACCTTTTTACAGTAATATTTAACATGGCTTAATTTTCTCTTTCAGCTTGCTGTCCTAGGCTTGAACAATGCTGATGGACAGGGCGGGGGTACTGGCAGTAAGTCATTTCTGGTCTCTGGCTCTAAATACATCTAGGTTATGGTGAACAGTCTGTAATGATCACTTGATCTGAAGTTACCCTCGCTCATCTCCTTTCACTTTGTCCATTAGGTGGTTCAATGACTATGTAATGACACCACCAGATTGCTTTAATTGGATAATTAGTTGTGACAAAAAAAACCTCAGATAAACCTTCATAGTCAATAGTCAATTCATGTCCCCACAATGACCTTTACTCATGTCTTGGAGGACTATAGAGGCATGCAAATGCAGAAACGCGTTTGCCATTTCCACTATTGCGTTTATGAATTTGTATCACTCAAGTAGTTTGCTTTCTGCTTTGCCTTTATATTGGAACTAATTTCTAAATCGACGCACCTGAAATCCCTGAGAGCCTGGTTCTCAAGGCTTGTACAGTGTTGATGCTACTTTCTAGCGCTGCACTGTTCATTCCATATTTCAGCGTGTAGCCATGCAGCCTGTGACCCACCTACTTCATTTTGCCCATGAGCGTAACCATATTGGCCACATACTATGGCTTAAGTAGCTAGCCATTTTTCTGTGGTCAACTAGTGATGTTTGCAAAAACAGTTACTTCTCGAAAAGCTCCAGAAAGCATTTCAGAATTTTATTTGGAGACAGTTTAGAATGTTTTTTTTTTTTGCGGTGAGTATGACCACTGCAGTATATGGTTAACGCACTCAACTAGACAGCCAAATAAATCGCAGAAGAAGAACTTTGACCAGTACGATTGTCTGCGTACATACTGAACACCTAAATCCCTTTAACAAGCCCATTAAATGTCCCACACTGGACACCTCTGGCCCTTAAGGGACAGATTAGAGAATGGAGCTTTAAAATTTTGGGACTGACTTTCACATTCATCAGTGTACTACTAGGTTCATTTAGGTCTAAGATGCCAGGATTTTTGTTACTCTTTTAATTATTTTAACCAATTCATGCTTCATTTATGAATTAGCATTCCTGAATTTGATTGCCATTTAAGATTTCAGTTCTCATTTATGCTTCCAGGTTTGTTTTATTTGTTCGTTCAGATATTTAGCCAATTCATTTCTGTTGAATTAACCCTATCAATCCCAAGGGTACCCCAGAACGGCAGTCTCCTTGGAAACATTGTTTATGCTGCAGTTTTGGGAGGTGCCATTGGACACATCTGGTTTTCCACTGTGTATCACCGGTTAGCGTTCGTGACGCAGAGTTCAGGTTCTTTTTCAACATCGGTGGATCCCGAAATGCCTGTACCTGGAAATACAACGCAGATGCTAAACAAATTTGTTCTTGGAATAGTTTAAGCCAGTACATGTTGAAAGCTTTATAAAGCAGGGAAACTAGCATAGGAATTCAGTTTTCTATGGAATGTTAGAAAGTGTAAAGTCCCGTGATATCGAGTGTATTCCATCATCTCAAACCACCACCATCATGTGTTTTTCTGCACACGGTGTTTAGGTTTTATGGAGAATGGTGCAATAAACCAAAAAAAATCAGGCATTGGCCGTCCTTTGGGTGAATATATCTCAATGTTGAGAATTGCAGGGATCGAATTGCAGGGAGCCACCAGGCACAGTAATCATAACACTGAAAAACAAGTGTTTGGGCTGCGATTACTTGTTATCGATTATAATCAACGTCAATAACAATGAATTTCATTATCACTTAGTGGGATGCAGATTTTAAATTTTTTTTGAAAGATGGAGACTGTGCTGAGCACCGTAACCTAGTTTACAAATGTCTCCTTGTTATAAAGCTCTGTTTTAGTTTGTGGTCCCAGTAGCTGTGTGTTAGAAAGAGATGTATTCTCGAATTGGATGGATTAATGTTCTGTTAGCTGTAGCACTAATAAACTGGTGTGCTACTTGTGCGCTTGGAGTTGGTTTTCATTTGAACATGTTAACCAAACACTTGCCACGTTACTGATGTAATGGATCATGCCATGAGTGTCATAGAAACTTAGCACCAACTGTGTCCCCTCTTAGA
Organism: Esox lucius; assembly: GCF_011004845.1. Lineage (NCBI taxonomy): Eukaryota > Metazoa > Chordata > Actinopteri > Esociformes > Esocidae > Esox > Esox lucius. The sequence goes on from NC_047590.1 coordinate 12,475,502, forward strand.
CTCAATTGATTTTTTTTCTAGGGATGTTGTCGGTGTACTTCAGGCTATTGTTTGAACTATTGTTTACACTGCCTTTTTATAAGATTCATAGCAATCTCTTACCTCTTATTTTTCCTCGTTATGGTAATTCTGGGGGTGTCACCTTTCCTCGTTATGGTAACACCTTAAAGCTTTCTATTTAAGGGTATTCCAGCATGGACCAACATCCCTTTGCAAGTTCTTTGACGTCTTGTAGAATCTGTGCCATGAAGAACTCCTTGGTACTGGAGTTGTAGGAGATTGTGACTGCAGCTATGAAGTCGAACTTCATTGTGTTATAGACACTATGCCCAGGGATTTTGTACAAACTCCATAAAGTTACGTCTGTCCTGTTGGATGTTTAACGCAATCGTTGGTCAAATATTGTAATGAGAATTACAAACCCTTATCCTGAAAATGGACTGGTTTAACACTTCAGCATGCGTCCAAATAAGATCGCATATCGATCAGAGAAAGTCAGTTGGTTTTGGCTCTGTTCTGGGATTGATAGGGTTAAAAGGATTGAGACATCATGGAATAAGACCCAGACCCCATTAGGCCTGTGTGAAGTGCTTGTCAGTTGTTGCCGTACTGCCCCTGTTCTCACAAGTCTGTCTCTCTAGGGACCTGTTACATTCCACCTCATTTACGGAACAAAGAGGCTTCCAAAAATGGTAAGTGTTGGACCCCCCCCCCCCTCCACCCCATCAACACCACCTCTTTGAGGTATGCCAGTTGGACCCCATAAGATGCTCTGGCCCCCTAGTGGTGAAGAATTCTGTCATTCAGAATAGTAACCCCACCAAAACGTTTCACTGCATTAAGCCTGCTAAACCCAGCAACATGGCCCAACGAAATCTGTCCCTTTAGCTAGCGTTTAATCTTGACACTTGGTTTACTCTGGGCTTGGATGAGGTTAGATGGCGACTGGGATGTGTGGATCCTCACCCGCGGTGATACTGTTGAACTGTTATCTTAGAATCTCCATCTTACATAGCCAGCTGGTGATTTTAATCTCATTTCTAGTTAGACTGCAAGAAGACAGGCAGTGCTTATCCAATGTCCTGGGGTCCATTACATTTCCTGACTGCATCCGGGTTACTGCTTTGACAAGTCATCAGCTCAATTGTCATGCTCTAACTGGCAAACATTCACACTACATGGGCAGCACGTTTTCATCATGACGCCTGTTTTATCATTATCCCCATGACGTTGTGTTCGTTGTTTTTTGTTTTCTTGCAGCAGATGCATTCTCTAGACAGAGCACTTTCTCAATGGCACCAGGAAGCTGTAAGTCCCTTTTCTGACGGCTCTTTGGCTGAGGGAAGCTCTGGCATTTTATTCTAAATTGTACATTTATTTTATTATGCATGTTTTTATTGCCTACTAAAACAATGGTCTCACACAATTCAATTTGAAAGTATGGCCACGATGCATCTGGACAAAGATCGGAGGCTCTCAAATATTATGTTTAAAACCAAATTCCCACGAGTGAAACCCGACACATGAATGGCTTTTTCCTGTATCAAAGGTGTTTGCATCCTCTCATGCTTATGTTTTGTCCAAATAAAATACAGCCTCCATTAACTTTGTCATTCCAACACACTGCTTAATTATAAGTGTTCCATGTCTCGGGTGTGGAATTAAGTAATGGTATGTATGATGACGTTTGCATGGCGAACTTCAACTTGATAACAATGTTTCCTCAATCGGGACACTAGTTTGAGAAAGTATTGAATGTGAGAGAAATCCAAAATGTTTTATAATTTTTATTTTTACTTCAGCTGTTTGAGAGGTGCTTTTTAATTGAACTTCTGGGATACTGATAGTTAAAGTTTAACAGTACACCTTATATTGTAACCTGCACACGTTTTTCCATTTTCAGACTCATCCATGGCGTAACTAATTGTGGGCCTCTGGGATGTGAAAGTCAAAAGATACCGGGGGACTGGTTCCATTTTTAACCCTACAGGCAAAACTGTAACCTTGCTGTAAATGTCCAGATCTCTCTTCCTATAGGATTCATTGACTGTGATTGAGGAAGAACTGCATTTGATCTGTGGGACTCCACCGTGACTTCTATTCTTCCCTTTCTGTTTTTACTCAAGATACTCCTGGCGGTTGGGATGGGGGACGCAACAATGGCTTTGTGCAGAATGGCTACCACGACAACCGCATGAATGGCGGCAACAGGTACAATAGCGGCCCGCCTCGCATGGAGAGAGGCCGGGGTGGCGGAGGTTACCGTGGTGGCAGGGGCGGGTCCTACAACCCTGTCCAGCCCATGCAAAACGCCGGAGGGTTTGGCGGTTATGACAACAAAGATGTCGGTGGCTGGAACACCACTAAAGACGCCTACACCAGCTTTGGCGCGCGTCCTGACAGGGGGAAATCTGCTTTCTTCAACAATGGCACAAATGTTTCCCGTGGAAGGTAAGCATTGCTGCCGAGCTGCCATCCTTTTGTAGACAGCTATTGTCTTCCTGATTCATAAGAGACCATAAGGCTGCCGCGCTAGCATTCCTGACCCCTGTGGTTGTGGTTGTCAGTTACCCGCGTGGAGGGTTTGGGGGCGGTGGAAACAGCCGCTGGGTGGAGGAGCCCAGGGACGATGAGGACTGGTCCAAACCCACTCAGGCCAACGAGCGCCTGGAACAGTGAGTAGTTTTCCTTACTGTCCATACTGATGGATCTAAATAACGGATGGAATTGAAACATGGCGCCATCTCCCATCCAGTGTAGTTATCCTCACAGAAATTGAGAGGAAGCCTTTTCTGCCGCTTTCCTGACATTCCCCCATCTGTTTCTACCTAGGGAGCTGTTCGCTGGAGGTAACACAGGGATTAACTTTGACAATTACGACGACATTCCCGTTGAGGCCACAGGCCAAAACTGCCCACATCACATTGACAGTGTAAGTCTTTTGGTTAAACAACCCCATCGTCAGGCTTAAACGGCCCTTGCTGTCCTCTTGTTCATTGTTACAGTTATTGTTCAGAAGAAACATTTCCTGTAAGAGCTGCCTTTGCCTGAACATTCCAGTTCTGTCTGCCCGCACGCAGAAGGCAGTTATGCTTAATGTCAGTGTCTCTTGAAGCCGAAACATGGTGATTAGTGAAGTGCTGTGCTGCTGTTTCAATTTGACTCTTTCGTTTTCTTCAGTTCCAGGATGTAGAGATGGGGGAGATCATCATGGGTAACATTGCCTTGACCCGCTACACCCGACCGACTCCGGTTCAGAAGTACGCCATTCCAATCATCAAGAACAAGAGAGACCTTATGGCCTGCGCACAGACGGGTCAGAAAATAACTAGAACCACTGAAATACAGTATGTAATGCTGTTGCATTCAAGTACGTTAACATTATATGGCTAATGAACAACTGTCTCTCAGGCTCTGGTAAGACTGCAGCGTTCCTGTTGCCAGTGCTGAGTCAAATCTATACTGAAGGCCCAGGAGAGGCCCTCGCTGCCCAGAAATCTGGAGGGCAGGACAATGGGAAGTACGGTCGTCGTAAGCAGTACCCCCTCTCTCTGGTTCTGGCCCCCACCAGAGAACTGGCCCTGCAGATCTACGAAGAGGCCAGGAAGGTAATCATCCTCGCACCTTTGACTCCACCTGTGTTTACACTCAGACATCTCCAGCCGGGACAGCAGTGCTGAAACGCGCGCACCATTGTGGTGACTGACACCAGACATCCCATCAGCGTCAGGCTAGGTTGTTAGCTGTCTGCAGGGGGCCTCCGTCTCTTTGTCCCGGTGTTTTTGTGTTGACTGCCAGCGAGCGACTGTTGGGATTAGGGAACTGCAGTGTAACACACAATCATTGTTTGGTTTCTGATTCCCTCCCGTGTCTGCCCCCTCCACCCCGTTCCCCTGCCTTCTCTCTCTTTGTACCACACATTCGCTCCCTCCCTCTTCTCTCCCCCTCCTGTCTTCCCACCTCCGGCCCTTTATTCCCCTCGCCCTCGTCTTTCCTCCACCCCTCTCCTAGTTTGCGTACCGGTCTCGTGTACGTCCCTGTGTGGTGTACGGAGGGGCTGACATCGGCCAGCAGATCAGAGACCTGGAGAGAGGCTGCCACCTGCTGGTGGCCACACCCGGACGCCTGGTGGACATGATGGAGAGGGGCAAGATTGGCCTTGACTACTGCAAGTAAGTAAACACCGACGGGATAGGAACTTATTTGGTCTACATTAATATTATAATTAATTGAGTTTCATCTTCCAACTTAGTTAATGTTGCACTAACTTCAAGACTCTCTGAATTATGGGTGCGAATGGTCAGTTTGACTTGAATGTGGTAATTTTCCATTGTGTAGTGTATTAACTTAAGTAGCACCACAAAACTGGTGGGTAACATGCGCGCGTGGAGTTGGTTTAGTCGCGCATGCTAGAATTCACCACGTTATTGATGCCATGGCTCATGCTTGGAGCTCAATGAAACTTTGAGGTGTGTAGTTATTTGAAAATTGCCATAAACACTTGATTGTTTAGCGCAATACTACCAAACATTTGCAAGCCCAGATCAGCAAGTAGGGTAGATGAGTTGTCTGAGGGCCAGGCTGTTTTTAATTCATGTAAAGCCAAATGTTATTGTAACCAAGCAAATGGCATTAGTTGTCACTCATCTAAGTAGAGCTATGTGTTGTATTGCTTAGCCCTGCAACATCTCTCCTGATTCAGCTGATAAAACTATTGATTAGTCAAATCAGCCTACTGGGCAGTAAAGCAAGCTTACACAGCCATATAAGCTTCTGACCATGATTGGAAAAAACACTGTCTCAGCCATTATCTGACCCCCTCTCTGTTTCTTAGCTACTTGGTGCTGGACGAGGCTGACAGGATGTTGGACATGGGTTTCGAGCCCCAGATCCGACGCATCGTGGAGCAGGACACTATGCCCCCTAAAGGAATCCGCCAGACTATGATGTTCAGCGCCACCTTCCCCAAGGAGATCCAGGTACACACACACGTGTGCATACGCACGCACATTCTGTGGCTGAACACACACACACACACACACACAAACCTGTGCTGATGCTCAGCTTGGGCTGCATGATTAATCAGATTGTGATCTAAATTGTGCAGTATTGAATTGTAAACAAGACGCTCATTGCGTGTCAGTAGTTTCCTTGTGTTATGCCAGTTGTGGTGAGGGCTCGTTGTTATTCATAGAAAACAATGCCTGTGTGTTAGTGGTTGTGGTAGAATTGTGTCCCTTAATTGTAAGCAACAAACGCACAGGCGTGGCAGCCGCAGACTACAGGCCACCTGGAAACTGGACTGACGTAACATTTATTTGGCATAAGATAATTTCTATCTCCTTGGTCTTTGTTTCTTGAGCATTTCCAATGTTTTGCTCCAATGCTTGTTGGTTGGCCATTGTTAGAGTTTCAGCTTCAAGGCTTGAGGAAGTTTAACGATTGGAAAAGGTGTGAATGTCATTAAATCCGTATAATACATTGTTTGAGACACAAGCTGTGTCTCGAAATCGTTAGCAAGTTTCAGAATCACAACTTTTTTTATTCAGTTAGCATGTTATGTAGGCTATGATCTCATTAGAAGTGTTTTAAATCACAATTCATAACTGTAATTGCAATACTTCTGATATACTGGGATTCAACGTATCCAGGTCGTGCAGCCCAATGCTCTGCAACACTTTGATTTTCTTTGGAAAGCACTTTGTAAATCATTAGTACAAATTGTATGCTGCCCGCATACGCTGCGTCTTAAACGTTTACAAATGAACGTATGTGCAGCTTGTCAGTGACTCCCATCGTCCCTCTGTCAGATCCTGGCACGTGACTTCCTGGAGGAGTACATCTTCCTGGCAGTGGGGCGTGTGGGATCCACCTCGGAGAACATCACACAGAAGGTGGTGTGGGTGGAGGACGGTGACAAGAGGTCCTTCCTCCTGGACCTGCTCAATGCCACAGGTAACTACCTCCGCTAAACCTGCTACTGGCTCAACCCCGCATTTCTTCCCCACCCATCTTTCTGTGGGCTGCTGTAACTAACTATCAGTGGTAGTGCAGGGTTTCTCAAAGCTTGTCCCAGAGACTGGGTGAGACACACTTAGTTTTTTAATTATTTGGGGTTGGTAAGGGCACTTACATTCTTTGACATTACTTGGAAATGAACTTGCGTGGACAGTGGGTGTCTGAGGACTGGAGTTGAGAAACCCTGTGTTTTTGAATTAGTCCTCCTATTTTATGAAACTGTAGGATTAATAGTTTAAGCTAGATGGAATGTGCAAAGGCAGTATTTCCCTAAATCAGCTGACTTGATCAAAATTAACCAAATTCTGAAGAGAAATATTATTGGTCATTAATTCAATATGCAGAACCGGGTTTCCGTTGGCCACAATTTGACATGCTTTCGCCAATAACCTCAATAAACAGAACTGTATCGGGACAATTTGTCATCCTGCTACACCCAGATTTTAGAAATGACTTCCAATGCAAGGGCAAAAAAGGAATTAAACACATTCATTATAATAGTGGAAATAAGAAGTGTTTGCATTGACATGCCATTATAGTCCATGAAAACATGAGGTAGCGGTTTATTTTAGCAAAATGTTTCATACATTGCTGAAAAATAAAACATTTGACTCTGACAATTATGCACGTATAATACCAATGGGTTTGATAGCACATCAGTGAAAGTCACAAGAAATCTACCTCTGGACAGCCACTATAGCCACTGGCAACTAGACTGTGTGGTGAGTTTGTTTCGTGGGTCTGTCTCCCAAGGTTTGTAATGATTGGAAAGAAAAACGCTAGGCTGTCTCGCGTGTTTGAAATGCTGCCCAAATAGGCTGCTTATTTCTATTGTGGTTATGTTTGCTATAGCCTAGCCTACAAATATGAGTTAGTTATACAACATGTAAAATTGGTAGGGTCTTCCACATGACAAAAAAATGGGAAAAAATGAAATTGTTTATCCTCAAACTCCAACAAAAAAAAGGTATATATGACATTTTCACTGACCTTTAAAGACCTTGACTTTTTGTTCGTCTTTAACTAGGGTTCCAATAATTCTGGAGGGCAAAATGTTGGTTATAATATACTAAACCGGACAATTAGCTGTCTAATTAGCTATTGCAGTTTGCGCATATGAATGAAATCCTAAGGAATGCGATAAATCATTCAACTAGTTAGCCGACTATACAGCTAAATACTGCAACGTTTTCAATTACAAGATTGAGCACGCAACCATTTGAGCTCCACATCTGATGCGCTCGCTTATCAATCACGATAGGGTTGTTATTGTCATCTAAAAGATATTACCAACATTTCACAGCATCAAATATAGAAAACAGCAAATTTGTATCCAGAGTGTATTTGTTACCACAACATCATTATTGCTTTCAAAGAGCAAGGATGTTTCCAACTTCGTATAACCAAACAGAAACGGCCGCTTTGCTGCTAGCTTTTTGAGTAAAATTATAAAAATTAAAGTCAAATGACAACATACCCTTTCTCTGTTTTCATCCACGGGAATACAGTAACACGTTTTTAACTGGTAGATTGATATTTACACAAATATTATTTGTGTAAAGGAAGGCCGTCGATGACTGCTATTGGATCGGAAGGGTTAAAATCAGTTTACGTACAATAGTTATAACGTGGGTGGACAGTTATTTTGCGACACTCTGCACGCAACAGCAGTTTGCTGGTCAAAATATACAATCAGGCTAGAGAGATTTGTATATAGACTACCTGGAATGTGAAAGGGGGATCCCCTGGAAAACCTTTTTTCCCGGTACCTCGGCACATACCTAATGGGTTACATGACCAATGCATATGGATTGTGAGTACATTTTTCGGATGTCTGGTTAATGGAAACCCTGATGCAGACAAGTCAAGTCTTTGATAGGACCACTACTCAGCAGATTCCACTGGCTCCTTAATGGCAGGATAGTTCCTGAATAAAGCTTGCTAGACTTTAGCTATAAACCTTAGAAGATGGGTAACCATTTAGCTGTGACTGTGTATTGATTTCATTAGGCATTCGGTTTCCCTTAATTGCCTAGTTCTTGAAGATGGTCATAAGCTCAGTGGGCAGTTTGTTGAATGCAACTCAGTTTTGGCAGTGTCAGGGTGAGATATGAGGAAGATTTGTAGCTGAATATATTCTTAGAATACGCATGTTGGCCACTAAACTCACCCTACCTGTAGAGCCATGTAAACAGAGTTCAGGAAACTATTATTCACATTAGCACCAAATGTTCCTTGACATGACATTATAATTGAGGTTGTCTTGGAACTCGTTGGTGCCATCTTGGTGGCCATTGACCTAGTACATCTCAAACTGTTTGCTGAACTCTATGTATGTTGGCTAGCCTCCCCCTGTCATGTCACTTATGAACTGTTGAAACTGCATTAAGTTTATCGCCGGGTTTGGTTTTATCCAAAGTCATTCCAAGCGAGGTTCAGGACAATGCAGGTGAAAACATAGAGAAACCTGGTAAGTAGGAATTTCTTATTACTAAAGTGGATGTAGAAGCTTGTCTCATTTCATTTTTCAGTTCCTTTTTTTATTTATTGCTTGGCCTATATTGGTTACCCATATTAGTCACCCATATGTGTCCAGACAGAAGGTTCCTTTGGTTCTGAACAGCCATCTTGTGTTGTTGTCATTGTGATGTCACCCATTGTTTGTTGTTTTGAAGAGGATTCTCTCTCGTGTGGGGATTGATTCTGGAATCACTGACTGTTTATTTGATGTGCTCAAACCCTGCCTAGTTAACTCCTGCTACTGCATATCTATGCATTCTTTCTTATGCTTTTGTTATGCTCCTTTTGATCTGATGGCCATGGCAGCTTGCAAAACGTACAATGCAGGTAGAAAAATAAATGACCCCAAACACTTTTCTACCCGAATCTTGCATATTATAACTACGCTCAGGGCTTGACATAAACGTCTTCAGCCACACGTCCTTTAGACAAGTAGGACAGTTTTTGTTTTTTAAACTTTTTAAGGGTCTCTTAATATTATCAAGGAGGTCTTGCAGCATTGGACCAAGACTGTTATTGGAAATTATTGTATGAGGCAATGAAACTCTTGAGGTCCAAACACATTAGCTTAACTAAATATTATGTTGTTGCTAGATACTGGTGTGGCTGCTTGGGTCTTTGGGCCTGCAGGTTATTAAAGGTCTGCTTGTACGTGAATGCAAAAAGCTAGAATAACTTCCTGGTTTATTATTCTGCAATGATGTGCTCAGAATAGATTGGGAACCCTGGTGTGCAACCCATGGCACCCAGAGGTCACACGTTATGTTGTGATTACTTTAGACTTTTGTTTTTAAACTAAATCTATTTTCTGCTTGTCAGAGTAAAAAAATATATATATCTGGTCTCGGGCAGACGAGCGTTAATGTCAAGCCCTTTCCCTGAATTGATTTGAATGTGCTGTAACCTTTTGAAGAAGCCCTCTGGTCATCATGAGTCACTGTAGACCAACAACACTTTAGATATGCAGCTTTTCTTTGCCAGAGCCTCCATCTCTTAGCAACAGTGGATGTTTCCTCCCACCTACCAACCCCCTTGTGATTAACACACTCCCTCCATCCCTCCCTCGACCTCTTACAGAGCTACAATCACAGGCGGTAGTGTATTCTTGTTGTTTCCTCTTGTTTCCTAACCTGGGCTTTGTTCAGAAGGGTACAGAACAAGCTCTGAACGTTTCACATAGAAATGTCTTGAATGGACTTGACATGGTCTATGATCCACTCTTGGTGGAGGACTAGGTTTTGCACCATTTCTATTGTAGTATTTCCCATGGCTGCCCTATAAAATGCTGGTCTAGGTGAATCGGTGACTGACCTGCCCTCATCCTCCTCTCTAGGTAAAGACTCCCTGACGCTGGTGTTTGTGGAGACCAAGAAGGGTGCAGATGCCCTGGAGGACTTCCTGTACCGCGAGGGCTACGCCTGCACCAGCATCCACGGGGACCGCTCCCAGAGGGATAGGGAGGAGGCACTGCACCAGTTCCGCTCGGGACGCTGCCCCATCCTCGTCGCCACAGCCGTGAGTAGCATACAGGCATTGTGTCTGGTTTACGTCATAACTTTTCGTGCAGATAAGTAATGCGACACGTAGTCCCAAACTGGTTGATGATGAACGGATATGTTTGTTCATACATTTTCTTTTCTTTTTAAAGAACCATCCATTCATTTGGCATAATGGAAGCACTTTGCCAAATTTAGCATATATTATATACCTCTGTTACAGTGAGGCTCTAGAATGACCCAGCAGTAAAGTCACTGCCTCTTAAGTTCGCTACGTCAGGGTTTGAATACAGCTCGTAGATGAATCCCCGGGTCTGGTTCAGGGTGGTGCACTTGGGCAGCACTGTTTGTGAGGGCTTAGAAATCAAGTATTGCCTTGCCTTGTCACGCTCTAGCAAGTGGCTTGGGTGCTTGTGAGGTCAGTGAAGGTAGAGGGGCTGTAGACTTTCTGGTTAAATGAGCAGGTGAACAGAAGCAAAGTGTATCTGATGCTGTTCTGGAAGACATCTTGACAGTAACTGTTCATAGTCTGCTGGGAGTTGCGGTTTTAAAGCAGGGCCTTATTCACAATAATTGGGGAGAAAAATATGGATATTACAAAATTGGGGTGAAAATGTAAGGAGGCTATACTATCTTTTAGCCTGGTGCTTTTTTTGGAATATTTTGTATGATAAGGGGGTTGCTAAATGGAGCTGTTCAAACAAGATGGAGAATAATGTTGTCTTCTGCTCTCTTGTACCAGGTGGCTGCACGTGGCCTGGACATCTCTAATGTAAAGCACGTCATCAACTTTGACCTGCCCAGTGACATAGAGGAGTATGTCCACCGTATTGGTCGTACTGGACGCGTAGGCAACCTGGGTAAGCCAATCGACCACATCCAATCCTCAACATAGCCTGACGAGAACAACGGCACGTTTTCTGAATCTCCGTGCCTGACTTAATTGATCTGTGAAAGTGGGCAACCTGTTCCCTCGTGGGCTGTGCATGGTAGCGCAACGGTGCGCATCGCTAAACACAACCATAGGAATTTTGTAACTAGGTGTGATTTGAGTGATTTCCTTGTTTGGATAGGAACTCCTCTCTAACAGTGATTCCTCCCTACACCCAGGCCTGGCGACGTCGTTCTTCAACGATAAGAACGGCAACATCACCAAGGACCTTCTGGACATCCTGGTGGAGGCTAAACAGGAAGTGCCCTCCTGGTTGGAGAGCCTGGCTTATGAGCACCAGCACAAGAGCAACACCCGCGGGCGCTCTAAGAGGTACGTGTGGTAGCCGTGAGGGAAAGGTCGTAGTGGGGTGTCACCTTTTTTTTTTTGGCTGCATGTCAAAGTACTTTCGAAGCTCAGTTCAGGTGACCTTGTTTTCAGTCATGTTCATTAACAAATGCAACAGCCTTTAAGGGTGTGGTTAGGGGTGGGAGGTTTTTTGGGTGTGTTTTTAGAAACATGGCAGTTGTGTACTGAGATTCAGGTAACTAGGATAGTGTTGCAATGGACAGCTTCTCCCCTTCTGACTGACTCAACAAACTTTCTCTAAAATGAATAGGTCATTTTTATCTCATTAAATAAATGCAGCCTCTGACAGGCTGTCCTTTCGTGCTCCACAGAAGGAGACTGCCAAAACGTTTTTTGACAAATTTTATAAATGCATTTCTAATTTGCACTGGTCATTTTCATCAGTACACTCCAGTGCCAGATATTCTGCTTTAAATCAGAAGTGGTGGCCTAATCTAGCATCGCTAATGTGCGTTCTGCAGGTTCGTTAGTGTTCCTTTGCAATAGTGCCTCCAGTGCACAGTTCATTTTTCTTTGGTAACACACTCATGGAAAGTATGAGGGAGACATCAGCTGATGGAAGTTACAATCATTCTGAGACACTCACTCTCCCTCTGTGTTTAGGTTCAGCTCTGGTGGCTTTGGTGCCAGGGACTACCGTCAGACCAGCGGTGGCAGCAGCAGCACTGGAGGGTTCGGGGGTCGTGGTGGACGCCAGCCCAGTGGGCACGGAGGAAACCGTGGGTTCGGCGGTGGCGGTGGTAAGTACTGGTTCTAAACCTCACGGTGGAGAAACATTTGGCAACAGATATTAACGTTGGTGTCACAATCGGAACCATTCTCCAACACAGTCCCTGTTAGGTCTTCATGGATATATCCCATTATCGGAGATCCAGTCCGTTATCACACTGGGCCGGATTAAGCAATATGTGGTAGACTGTCGGATTCCTAGTCTGGTCCAGAATGGTGGACACGGGTTCTGGATCGGTGTCATAATGTCAAATACCGACTGTGTCTGAAATTATTTTATAAGAAAAATGGATCTTGTGGAAGTCGGATAGGAATTTCCCAGATACAGTTTGGCCCGGCCAAATGAAGAACTCTGGTCCCCGTTGTCCTGAACACTGTCCTGATCTAATTTCTCTGCCACAGGTGGCTTCGGAGGCAACTTCTACAGTAGCGACGGCTATGGAGGAAGCTACACCCACCAAGGGGGAGTGGACTGGTGGGGCAACTAAACATTCCTCTAAACCATATCCCCCTCTACCTACACCTCCACCCTCCCTTCCCCACCCCCACCCCATCGCAGTGGGCCGCGCCACGCCAAACTCACTGATAAGGAAACCACATGTGTAACCTAAGCCAGACTATATAAACCCCCGTGTAGCTTCCAGACAGACTCTGCAGTACATTACCAGTTGTGATTCTCTGACCGCTTTCCCCCCCCCACCCCAAAAAATGGAGCTAAGGGAGAGAGAGACGGGGGGGCTGAAAGAGCTGGAGCCCACTGAGCGTTACCTAGCGATGCCAGGCTCCGGAATCATCGTGTGGTCACCCGTGACGACAATAGCATATGACTTCTAGTTCTTTTTCTTCACTACAGCTGCTTTTTTTTTCTTTGTAACAAAAACTGAGGATCATTTGTTTGTTAATGTACTGTGCCTTTAACAATTAGATCGTTTTCTCTATTATATTATTTTAAACGTCATAGCTGGCTGAAATATGGCCGAAAAGAAGTAAATTGTTTTTTTTGTTTGTTTCTTTTGGGTTTAAACGTGTTTTTTGTTATTTTATTCGGAAGGCAAACAAAATAAGCTTGAACTAAATATCAAACCTTGGCAAACACCGAGATGACATGACTTTTGAGTGAGTCATTCGTCCATTTGAGCTTCAAATTTGTCACAGGGTAATCTGATGGCTCAAACCAGCTCCAACTGCATGTTTCAGCCATCTTAGGAGAATTCCATTATAGGTTTTCAAACCCTTATGTGACAAAAGTGCACTTCAAGGGGAAAAAAGAAGAGTTCAAAATATGTTTCGCTCACTCTATCCTGGAGAGGAATATGGTAGTCTTCACTAAACGAGCCATTCCAGTTCTACGATCTTAATATTTTAAAATTGAATATTTAAATGTAAATACAAGGTATTTGAGCAACTCTGCTCGAATGCCAATTCCCCACTTGATTGCTATTGAACCGGCAAGTGAAGCAAACTTTCTTAGCTGCCTGGTGGGTGAAATTGTTTTTGAGTTAGCTTTTTTACTTGAAAACATTTTGGAGGAATGCAATTGAAATATCCTTCCGACAGAATGTTTCTTAAAATTGTCAACAATTCTAAAACGGCGCTTGCCATATTGAAAGTGAAGTTCGAATGGTTGCCATAGGACCACACAGTAACCTGGGTGGCTTTGCTTTTTGCCAAGGCCATCCCGGGACGAATTACGCATGCAAGTGTTGTTGTTTTTTGGTCAAGGAGTTTTAAAAAAACAAAATGCAAAAGGAAATTCTGCAGCAGGCTTTTACTTCATTACAAAATGTTGTTCTCTTACACCTTTATTTCGTTATCTCTTTTTCAAGCTGCGTTAGAATCCGAAGAACATTCTCGGGTTTACTGTAAACAACTGTACAAGCTCTTCCCCCTCAGTGTGTCAGGGTAAGGAGGTCATAGGTCAGAATCTAAGGGTGTGTATTCAGCAGTGGGTTGGTAATGTACAAGCGAGCAAACCGAACTGTGCATTGCGCACCAATGTAGCAAAGGATGATGGGAAGTGCAGTTTATTTCTCAGTGCACCACCATATTAAGAGGCAATAAGGTTTTCCTGTGTATGCTGGCTGGTGAATCTAGCCCACGCGACCCGGCCAAAGACGGGGGTGTTTTATCTATCCTTTATTACTGACAAAGAACCAATGCAGCTATTTGTCCCTTTGTGGAGTAGGGCTGGATGTATAATGTAAAATCACTGGCCAATTTACTACTATAGCTGGCATGCAGGCTTCTTCCTTATTTAGGAAGGAAGCCCAACGTTGGCAAGAAAATGGCATTTAACTTAAGTGCAATACATAAATATTCTCAAAGTGTGTCGTGCCTTGACATTTTGAATAAATAACATTGACATGATGGTGGTTATGAAGCAGATGCACTGACAGTATTGTGATAACTTAAAGATTGAATGGTGCTACCTAAGTTAGGTCTAGGCCCCTTTCTGATGTTACTTAATGACCATCAAGTTTTACAAAAACGTATTTTATTGCACATCTAGAGTTTTATATAAATGTCTTCTTGAGTGCGTGTCCTTTAAGCTTCCGAATTTTGTGTGAGGAGATTGTGAGAAACGCAGCTTGTTTACGAAAGGGGAAGGTTTATCACTATTTAAAACCAGGATTTATTTGGGACCAGGGGTTAGTACAGTAGCATTCTGGGAATTTAGCTATTTGCACACAGATTACTAGATTCTACTTTTGCTGCTAGTTTGTGTAATTTATTAAGCATTTTTGAGAAATATTTATTTTTATAAGCCTAAAAAGTGGTAGTTTAAGAAACTTGACCAAAAGACAGTATAAAAACACTGGCACTTGAATGTTGAATGTCACCGGTATGCGTGGGAATTTATATTTTTCGGGGTAGTGTGAGCTTTTTAATGTCAGTCATATTGGACTCAATATCAAAATCCACACCTGTTCTAGTACTGGCCTCACGGCCGCAACGTCTAATCAACCGTAATCTTAACGTTTAATTGGCGAACAAAATTAGAAACAACCAATGCCAAGGTTTGGATAATAAAAGTGATCAAAATCATTTTCTAAAAAACAATGTACCAGTGCAAAAAAGTGTCCAGATTCTCTCTAATTCAAATTTTCTTTGTTTTTGAGTTTTCCTCCCCCCAGCGAATGTCTGGCACATGGCAATCTTAAGGAAAAAAAACATGTGGTTCTGCTCTGTTGTTGTATTTGCATATTTAAGCCTCTGTGTATGTTCAGTGGAGTGCGTGTGGTGAGTCTGAGAAGGGCAACAAGTCTTAAAGTAACAGTGACTGACTGGGTATATTAGGTTTGGATGAGTGAACAGTTTAAGTGAAAATTATAGATGAAATCTGAAGCTACCAAAGGTGATGGAGAGCTTCGGGCTGACCAGACTACCCTGAACATCACAGTAGCCTGTTAGCATTTGCTTTAATGTATTAGTTTAGAGGCTGTGCACTGCACGAGAAAAAACGTATCTGTGCATTTATTGTATAATTTTACCAAAATTAAAAGTTTGGACTTGCAAATAACCAACTGTCTTGTCCTTTTGTCCTGTATATCATGTGTAGTGCTAGGGTACTCTGCTTTTTAAAATAACATTTACGTATTCAGGACAGAGGCAGTGCTATATTAAAGTTTAAGACCTCAAATGGATCCCCCTGGGCCTGAAGGACTACCTCATCACTGGCCCATTCATGTTCTACACTGAAGGACTACCTACTGAGAGATGATGCAATTCAGAGGATCTGATTCAGTCCACAGACAAGTTAAATCGCTGGTGCAAGGAGAACGTCCTGGAGCAGAATTTCACCCAAGACCAAAGAAACGGGGGATCAACTTCAGTGAACAGAGCATAACAGATGTAAGACTGCTTCAGCACAAGTGAATTTTGTAGCCTATAGTGTCAAGTCCACGTTGTGAAGACTACCATAAAAGGCAAGTTGAATGTCGCCTGTTTTGGTCATTTCTGCCGACTGGTCTTGGTTTATGCAAGAGAGTAAACATAAGTCTGCCAGACCCATAGATAAGATACCGTACAGGTTGATTTTAGAGATTGAGTGTCTAACCATTTAGTGTAGTAGCCTGGTTTGACCCCCTCCTATGGGCTATTGAGAAGCACCCAGAGACCCTAACACTTTTTTTCTATTTAGGGACTTATTTGCTCCTGGGAAACTAGGTGTTCACAATGATGAGGTAGAAGAGAATAACAGCAGGCTCCAGCCCTTCTATTGTAAGAGTCAAATACCCCTGGTCTAGAGAGTTATGAAGGTCAATGGTGAAATTGCTGGGCGAGGGCAAAATGCACTGACATGTTCAGAAACAAACATGTAAGAGAGAAAATCACTTTTGATCTTTTACACCAGCAGAACAGCAAATACACAGTACTGCCATCAGGTTGCAGACTGTGGTCTTTATCTTTTAAAACCAAGATAAGTATCAGTTTTGTACTGCATTAAATAAAGCTTTTAAATAATGTATGTGACATGTTTATCAACTTGTACAGTACATACCTTATGTATTATCAAGTGAATGTTTACATACTTTTTTACATACTTTAATGCTATCTGACCTACAGCTAAATTCACTTCTGGAAAAATAATTACAATCTTTGGGTCTCTAATATAAATTACTTTCTACTGTATTATATAAAAACATAGCAAAATTATACAAAAGAGGTCCCCACAGTAATTGAGATGAGCGAAGGAATAGAGTTTTGGTCCACAACTAAAACCATTATTTGAAACCGGTGGGTTAATACTTGGCTGGACCAAAAGACACCCGACCCAGTGGCTTTCCAGGAGCATGGTTGGTGACCTTGAGTACTGAAAGAAGATCGGTGTGCTTATTGGTCTTTGGTGTCAGGCTCATAGCTGATGGTTCGTCTTCAAAAGTTGGCGTTGGGCCAGAAGTCTGGATTGGCTTGATACCATTTCACTGAAAAATAGAAATATACACTAAAACACTGGTTATATTTTGTATCACAAGCTATTTCACATTAATTTTAACAACACAGTATTTATAATAATTGGCCTATATCTGTTAAATGTACTGATGAAATCAAGAAAAGATTTGAGATGTAAAATTATGTTAAAGAGGAACAACAATTATCAACCATCTGAAATCAGACAGAGCAACGCCTCACCCTCACTAGGAGGCCTGCTGCACATCTAAACCTCATTGTCACTAAGATTGTGGTTGGTGGTGATGTCAGACAGGGTGAGGTCACTTTTAAACAAGGAAAAAATATTTTTTTCTCTCTCAAGAGTGTTTTTCAAGCAGCTGGGCAACGAAAACAGGTTGATTATGTGATTAATTCCACAACTCCTCAAGGACTTTTTACAGTGATTTGTTTATCACCGGAGAAGAAAACATTGGGAAGCACTGCTTTGGTCTACAGAGATTTGACCTTGTGCTAAACTGAACGTAGGTCAATGTAAGGACTCAACAGAGTAATGCCAGTTAAGCACCTGTCCTCCTGATGCCTTCTTTCCAGGACACTGCCGGTTTCCAACCCAGCCGCCGCAGCTTCTGGCAGTTTAACGGGTATCTCAGGTCCACCATTGGCCTTGGGGGACGGGGGGGGATTCAATGTCATTCTTTCAGGAGTCAGTCACCCTCTGTATATTTTTATCTTGCTGAACACATCTCTACCTTTTAACTAAACGGAACTAAAGGGTCAAAAGATGTAGTGTGAGCCCCCTCTAACTGTCCACTCACCGGTCAGGAACAAACTCCAGCCAGTCGTCGAGCTCTGTGTGAGGAATATGCCGGACCTGTAACACACAATCTTATGAGCACATCGGTGTCAGTGACTCCGTGGAAGACCGCCGAGGCCATGGACTCACTTCACCCACCATCTGGATCAGTTGTCTGGCTAGTTGAACGATGGATATCTCAAAGTCAGTTCCAATGTTGTAGATTTCTCCCACTTCTCCCCTTGCCAGGATGGTGTGAAACGCTTCGACGGCATCATCTACAAACAGGAAGTGGCGAGACTGGGGGCTGGTCCCTTGGATGGTACTGTGGCAAAGAGGAGCATGGGATATGTAGGCTTTATTTAAAACAAAAATGTAGGATGTAAAATAAATGTGTGCTCCCTGGCTTGGTTAAAATGCATTTACCATTTTTTGTTTAGCTGAAGGAGGGATAGAAATTTTGGAATGACCTAGGGAGGAAAAAACATTTTCAGAGACCCATAAATCCTGCCTGGCAACAACACATTTTATTTTTCCTTATTAAATGTGGATTCCATGTAGGTGGTCTACTGATCTAGTCCACTGCCTCTGGTGTACGAGCACCATTACAACATGGGTTCGAGCCTGGCTCACATGCTCTTTTAGCAAATGCTCCCCTCCCCATCTTTTCCCAATGCTTTGACAAATAAAGCATAAATGTACCCTACTAATTATCTTTAAAACTTTTGTAAGTTGGTTTTCCTATAAAGGATAGATGCATTCTGTGATTTTTGTGGCTGTCAAGTCAATAAAAATGGTGTACAAAATCATCTGTTTAAGGTATGGTAGTGATTCTACTCAGATTATGCAGATATAAAGAAAAGGTAATCTATCAAGCTCAAAATGGGGAAGAAAAAAAAAATACTTTGTTATTCTCAAAAGTCCCAAAGTGCATTTATGACATACAACATATTTGATAGCGGAATAACTAACTGAAATCAGGTCTACTATTATTACCATTATATAATATTCTACCAAAAAGCCTTGTCTTGAGCATTGTTAGAGTACAGTGATGGGCTTCAAATCAACCATTTTCATATGTCCTTCAAATAAACAGAAATGTGAAAAGGGGGCCCTGGAGCAAAGGTTTTAGGTTATAGACTACCTTCTCCAAATACTGTCTGGGTCCATAGACGTTATTGCTTCTTGTTATTATAACAGGAAACTGAAAACAAGAAACAAACATTAAAGAGCTCCCGCATGGGGGAAAGATCATCTATACATGTCCACACCATTGTCACCAATCAACAGAAGTACATTTAAAGGGGAATAACAACAAATATTTTAAGATTTCTCTTTGATTACTTCAACAATTGAATTAATTGTTGGACTGTCCATCTATGTCCCACCTCTCACTCAGGATAAGCAGGCTTGAGCTAGCACGAGTGCAGTGTCATCTGGTTACATCGCAAACACCACCACTAGCAATTTGACAAAACTTTAAAGGTGAGGCGTACTAGGTGTCTTGTTGTAAAACTAGTGTCTGGTTGTAATTGTAATACTAGTGTCTGGTTGTAATTGTAATACTAGTGTCTGGTTGTAATTGTAATACTAGTGTCTGGTTGTAATTGTAATACTAGTGTCTGGTTGTAATTGTAATACTAGTGTCTGGTTGTAATTGTAATACTAGTGTCTGGTTGTAATTGTAATACTAGTGTCTGGTTGTAATTGTGTGTTGTCTGCTGGCTGTATTTACCATATGTCTCTCCCAGTAAGACAAAACAAGACACTCAGCGGCTGCTTTGGACACAGAGTATGGGTTGTTGGGTCTCCTTGGGCTGCTTTCATCAAATTCCTGCCCGGGGATTAAAGAGACAGCTTTTAACATTGTGACACTGCCTGGCAAAAGAAGTTGAAGAGGGGGCCCTAAAAACACAAGGTTCAAACTTAAATGTGGCATATACGGTGTAAAGATTTTGTAAGGAGTCAGTGAAAATGATATGAGTGGTCAGACCTTATCAAGGCTCTCTCCATACACCTCGTCTGTGCTAACGTAAATGAACTTCTCCACCCTGGCTTCAAAGGCTGATTTTAGTAGCACCTGTGTCCCCTCTACGTTGGTTTGGTGGTATCTGGATGGCCATATGAAGGATGTCTCTGGAAAACACGGCACAGATAGATACGAATGAATGTCTCGGTCACTGGGTTTTCTCAATAACATCCATGATTGTTTTTGCATGCCATCACAACGGAGCAGAAAAGCTCAATTTCTTACCAACATGGGTTTGAGCTGCAAAGTGAAAAACAATGTTGATGTTTTCTGTGGCAAAGATGTGGTTTACTAAACGTGGATTGCATATGTCACCCTGTGAAATAAAAGGAACAAACCATGACACGTCTGAAAGTAAACAGTCTTTACTAGATAAATGATTAGAAACACTGGCAGCAATTTGCAGTGACAATGCGTTACAGAATGACACAGCAGTTCTCCCTCACCCTGATAAAGGTGTAGTTCCCTCTGTCTTCTACTGCCTCCAGGCTCCTGAGATTGGAACAGTAGTCCAGCTGTCATGGGATGAGGAATAGATGCTGAATCATTCGAACCAAAATAACATTCTGATAACACAGAGTATTAAGTTCGGCTGGTGGTGGTGAATTGCGTGGCAAATGTACCAAAGCTCTAAAGGATTAAGAGGCCATCAGACATAACACACTAGTTACTTACATTATCCAAGTTAATTATGCGCCACGTTGGATGCCGGTTGACCAGGGAGCAAACAAAATGAGACCCACTGCACAGATGGAAAAAAAGTTGCAGTTCATACTGTATTGCCCGTAGGAATAGAGTTTGTCCGTTGTTGAACATTATGTTCAATGTTCCCCAAATTCTATAAGATATGACCTATAAATAAGTACAATATGAGTTCAGTTGTTTTGTTAATTATGTGTTGGAAAAGTGTGGGCACATATCCACTAACTGAATGACCTGCGGCTATACAATAACATAATTCATGTAGACCATGAGATTGGCTAGCTAAATCATGCTCCTTAAGAAAACGAAATCGTTCTCTGGGGAAATACGCAGGTTTAAAAGGGTAAAAAATAAGCTTTTTAACACGTATTTTACCATGTATGTATGCCAAGAACCCATCCTTATTTACAGAAAATATTACGTGTTATTTTCTCCTTGTTGTGCTCTGGCCACAAAAAAAAGTTGGATGGATGAGTGAACAGTTATTTGGGTAACGGAATATGAACTTAAACATACTACAGTACTTGTCTACACCATTTTTCAGGTTTTGATGATGATTTACAATTACTTACATAAAACCTGCCCCTCCAGTCACTAGGACTGTTTTGACAAAGTCCATCCTCGAAGAACTTGGTTGTGTCTCCTGTCCTGGTTTCTTCTAGATCTTCAATTAAGCCCAAGGCAACACTAGGCACTCTCCCAAGCGACATAAGTTGTTTCTAATAGCTAACGTTAGCTAGCTAGATCACCTGCCTGTGCTGCAGGGAGAGTCAAGAGTGTCTCTAGTAAACAAAAGATAATGTCATTATGCAGAGGCAGTTTTAAGAGGTGGATAGTGAAGAATATCGAAAGACTTCAATCACCGGTTAAGGTACATTATTTACACGTACATGCTGTCAACCGCTCATTTCAGAAGCAATCAATTGCCAACAGAGCATAGACAACATCCGCTATGTGGAACTTTTGCGACAAACCGTGTTTACGGCAACGTTGACACGTGTCAGAGGCCGGCATTGGGTTGGTCCGTTGTGGAGCCCACCCTTTTATTTCCCTCTGATTGGCTTTCAGCTTTGAGGTATTGAAGCTACTTCTTTGATTGGATGAAACTTGAATCAATCAAACTGTCAGTGTAGCTGGATCTCTCCTTGGTAGACTAGTCCATTCATTTTCGTCTAATAGCCTTTCTAATATAGAAATCGATAAGTAGATTAAAGAGGACAATGAGTCCGTTAATGTTCATATGCATAGTTTTCTTGCTATGCAATTCGGCTTTTGGAAAAACTGTGTCGGGAGTTTTCAAGAGTGATTCAGCCAGAGAGCAGAATGGACAGTACATAACAAAATTCATGTATCACGGTAGGTGTAAAGTAGAACCCGATCTTCCAACGTCTGACTGCTGTTACTGGACTCGAAGTAGTGGTCATCTACTTCGCATTCGTAAGAACGTAAAATATCATTGGCTACGAGTCGATACATCCAAGGGGAACCTTTTAGATTGTCCGGTTCGCGACATTTCAAGCCATTTATGGAGTAAGGTTTCCTGCACGTCATCGACAAAGTCTGTCGGATTTGTTCTAGATGTGTATACACACTTGCACCTAGATGATGCTACGTTTATTATTATTGTGGTGTTTAAAATAGAATGTGATTGAATAAGGAAGCAACAGATCAAGTGTTCTCAGTCTGGCGTGCTTGACGTCTCTGGCGTGCTTGATGTTGTGATTTAATTTATATCAGGAAGTGTAGTTGTTTGCCTATACTTGACGTGTTGACTTTACTCGGTTCAAACCTTATTTAGTCCAGACATTGGGGCATCTGCCAGCTATGTCATTCTGGCCTTCGGGAACATCATGTTGTGAAGTGTGATAGCAGGCAACACAGTGCATTATATATTACAGATAGTATATGCAATAGAAGTCCTTATCACACATCTGGCTGAAGGTTAGTGCTTGGTGGAATGGAATGCTAATCATCAAAAAGGAGGATTAAGTGCAGTTAGACCTCTTCCTTCATTCCTGTTTTCTCTCTCCTCTTTCCTCAACCTTTATTTCCTCTCATATCTCGCCATTCCCTCTCTCTCGCTTTCCCTCTGTCTCTTCACCAGGGGGTCGTGGACTTCTGGTGTGCAGGTTGGAGAACGCTCCCTTAGCCGTGGAGAAGGAGGCTAAACTTCTGCTCTTCCCAGAGACAGAGGAAGGCTTCGATATTGACAACCTCAGTTGTCCTGATCGCCTTTCTAAGGCCCAGCTCTCCAGTGAGTTCTTCTTTTATGAATGACATGTTTGTTGTTTGCTTTCAGGCCGTGCACGTCTCTCTGTTTAGAAGTTAAACATGCATTTATTGGAGTGTTATATTATAGCTCGTTCCCCTCCAAACCCCGTTTAACATTGCTTTCCTCCGGTCAGTCCATCTGAGTGAGGAGGAGCACAACCAGAGCATCCCTCACCAGTCTAGCCCCACGCTCTGGATGGCCATGTATGCAGACCGTTACACCTGTGGGGAGGGGGGCATCATCCCTGCCCAAGGGGACCTGGCCTTCACTGTCCTGCTGTTCAACCCAGACTCTGCAGGAAACCCCTTGGAACACTTCAGTGCAGAGGAGTCAGGTCAGTTAACCCAACGACAGGGTCATGGGTTCAGAGGTGTCAGGTCAGTTAACCCAACGACAGGGTCATGGGTTCAGAGGAGTCAGGTCAGTTAACCCAACGACAGGGTCATGGGTTCAGAGGAGTCAGGTCAGTGACCCCAACGACAGGGTCATGGGTTCAGAGGAGTCAGGTCAGTGACCCCAACGACAGGGTCATGGGTTCAGAGGAGTCAGGTCAGTTAACCCAACGACAGGGTCATGGGTTCAGAGGAGTCAGGTCAGTTAACCCAACGACAGGGTCATGGGTTCAGAGGAGTCAGGTCAGTGACCCCAACGACAGGGTCATGGGTTCAGAGGAGTCAGGTCAGTTAACCCAACGACAGGGTCATGGGTTCAGAGGTGTCAGGTCAGTGACCCCAATGACAGGGTCATGGGTTCAGAGGTGTCAGGTCAGTTACCCCAACGACAGGGTCATGGGTTCAGAGGAGTCAGGTCAGTGACCCCAACGACAGGGTCATGGGTTCAGATCACGCAGAGATCACATACTAAGTGGAAGCCAATGAATGGAGGTGGAAGTTGGCTGACATTCTGAAGCTTTTTCTTTCATAGATTAAACACTTTAATAGAATGGACTAAGTTGTGTTCAGGACACATTTTATAAATGTAATTATTAACAGAAACATGCTAGAATTTGTCACTATTGCCCAATAAGGATCATGTTAGCTCGTACTTGGTTCTGCCCATCTCCATACCTCTTCAATAACCTCTTGTTACAATCAATAGCTGGTGTCCTATCTTGGCTTTGTTATAAAAAAAATCTTGGATAAGTTTCAACTGAATGCTTGTCTGGTTGTCCTCCCCGCCCCTGCCCCATTGTCTTCCCTCCTGCCAGGCCTTCATAGTTTTTACTGTCTGCTGATACTGGCCTATTTCGTGGCGTCCTGTATCTATGTGCAGCCCCTGTGGAGAGCCCTGAGGAAGGGTGGGCCCATGCATACTGTGCTGAAGGTCCTCTCCACAGCCCTGGCTCTACAGGGGGTCTCTGCCCTCTTCAACTACATCCACCTGGCCAGGTGAGAGGGTCACTCAGTCGCAATCATTACCACAGTCAGTCACCTGTCAGCTGCCATGCCCAGGTTTCCAGTGGTTTCTGTATTACAGGATGTTCGGATGAGCAAATGTAATCTTTCCAGTATGTGAATGCGTTGAATTCATTCCCATCCGAACGAACCTTACTCTTGCCATAGGTATTCCAGGGATGGAGATGGCATTCCCATAATGGGCAGTTTGGCCGAGTGTGAGTCCCATTTTTCTCAGTTTTGTATTTTGTCTGACAGTGGTGTTCAGACTTGCGTGCTGTTCTGACTGTGTGCTGTTCCCGTCCTGTAGTCTGTGACATGGTTTCCCAGGTGTCAATGCTGTACATGTTGCTGAGCCTGTGTATGGGATGGACACTAAGCAAGAACAGGAAACCCCAGAGCAGACCTCTCCAGTGGGACTCATCCCCTGCCTCCAAAGCCCTCGCTATGGGAGGGGTCGCCACGCAGGTCAGGGCTTAGTCAGCCTATCTATGCCCTTTTAACCCCCTTCTTGGAAACAATTAAGTCTAACAATTACTCAGTATTCACTTGCTGGTCAGAACTCAGTATTTGCTTGCTGTTTTTTCTCCCAACCTTTCTTTGAAAAAGACATGTGATTAATAGTGTTGTAGCAGGGGGCTAGGGGGGTAAATTCAGTTTTTCCACTTTTTATTTTATTTAAAAAAGCGTAACTTTTTATTTTACCATGACTCCGGCTCCTGTAGGGGGCGCTGCTCCTGTGGGAGCAGTATGAGGAGACGGAGCACCACAGCTACCATGCCCAGCGCAGCACAGCGGGCGTGTTCCTCATAGCGCTACGAATCATCCTGGCCCTGCTGCTGGCCTCTGTGCTCTACACCATCATCCGCACCGAGAGGAGCGCCCTCAAGAGAGACTTCTACCTCAGCTTTGCCAAGGTAGGCAAACCCGACAAGGCACGCAGCGACGACACCCATGCCTCGGAAGCGAGCCGCAGTGCATCCTGCGTTTAATGGTGCTGCGAGACCCGTTGTTTTCCAATCTGAATGGTAACTGTTTCTCAGGGTTGCTTCATCTGGTTCCTATGCCACCCGGTCCTGGTTCTCCTCTCGGCCATCTTCAACGAGCATCAGAGAGAAAAGGTGAGGGAAGACAACACCATTTAATGACTCTGCTGACCCGTTTTGAATGGTTTCGGTGCTGATGTTTGTGCGCGTGTGTCCCCAGATGGTGACGATCGGTGTGATCCTGTGCCAGGCTATCTCAGTGGTGATTCTCTACCAGCTCTTCCTGTCCCGTAGTTTATACTGGGAAGTGTCCTCTCTCTCCTCCGTCTCACTGCCCCTCACCATGTCCAGAGGGGCCCGGGGACGCTACTGAGCATGTTCGGGGGGGGGGGACACATTTATTGTGACACACGCCGAGGGCAAAGAGACACACTGTGACACCGGCAGTTAAAGGGGCTATATGTCCTCTCTGCTCAAGCACAGAGAAGACGGCCCACCCAACCAAGGGGCGGAGAAAGAAGTGTGTGAAGACGAGGGAGAGAAGGATGGGATGAAGAGAAAGTAGGACGATCGTCCAGTGTAGGATCAGATGTAGGATAAATGGCTGCCTGCCTGCTCATAACTGGACTGCAGATTTATCTAATACCTGTTTAGGTCAAGCTGTGTATGAAAGGCTGTCCTTTCAAACTGATGAGTGAAATCTAACTCAAAGCGCACATATAAAGATGTCAAATAGACTAATTTGTTAGTCTTTTACAGATTAGTCTTATTTACAGTTTCTGTCAGTATGGTTGATAATGAAGTTTACAGGGTTGTGTTTAATTTCTAGATTGGGCTGGATTTTCTGTCTCCTAAATGTTCAGACAGAGTACTGTACAAGACTCAAGGTGTAAAATGGATTACAGCAAAGGTCACTGCATCGTCGTAACACCCGCCAAGTCATATTTATTGCAGAAAAATATATTCCAACACCTACTCAAAATCAATTAATTTACTCTTTGATCCATTTACAAATGGATCCATATTTTCTGTGGTAAATCTCAAAGGAATAAGTATGATTCTTCCTCTGATCATCAATTACCATTCATGTTTATGTTTTTTACAGAATTGCCT
Source organism: Esox lucius (assembly GCF_011004845.1). Taxonomy (NCBI): domain Eukaryota; kingdom Metazoa; phylum Chordata; class Actinopteri; order Esociformes; family Esocidae; genus Esox; species Esox lucius. The sequence continues at coordinate 12,501,747 of NC_047590.1, forward strand.
CTAAATGTTTCACTTTCTCATTTTAGTGCCTGAACTGCTATCATTTTAAAAGGCCCAGTGCAGTCATGATTTGTTTTTTCTGGTGTTTAATTTCCTGATAGCGGTTGATTGAAAATTCAATCTACACAGATGCTTCTAATTAGCAAGTTTTGCATGGGTGGTGGAACATAACCGATGGAATTCCAGAACATTTGCCAACATCTCAAAGTGTAGTCTCCATGTCCCCACACAGACCACAAACAGGCATTTGTTTTTATTGGACCATTTTAATGGAAGCCTCAAATGCTAAAGAGACTCAGTTGTTAACCAGAACAGATTTGATATGGATATTAAAACCCCTGGGCCTTTAATGTCAGGTTCAGGGTATGCTGAAGCTATTGCAGAAGACCCCGTGAACTCTCAGTGGAATCTCTTTATCCCCAGCACACAAACACTACAGCTAGACACAAATGTGAGAATTGCTACTATTATTGTGTATAATTATTGCATTATACTTGAATATGAATGCTCTTTACTGTTTTTTATTGTTGTGTTTTTTTTTTTACATTGGAGCAACTAGATATGTGAAATGTTAAATGCAGCTCTAGTTCTTACTTCCTAACAAGTGCCTGAGAAGACAATCACTACACTAGCAGTGTCAGGGTACTGGTGTTGCTCAGTATGACTGCTAGATTGGGTCTTACATTACCTGTCAGACTGGTTACATGTAAGATAGAAGAGGTACTGTAGAAAAAGAGAAGTGACTGTTTTATGTTCCTATAAAGCATGTTATAGGGCCGTTTCAATGAAATACTGTATATCGAAATAAACCTTTAAAAGCTACATGTGTAAGATTTTTACTGTAATACAAACAGGATAAATGCAACCATAAACGACCAGATGACAGCTGCTATTAATGTTTTATGTTTCAAATACTTCAGATATTCACTGTTGGACTAGTTAATCCACCTTGGACTAGTTAACACTATTCCAGTCCCATTTGGTAAGGGAAGAGGAGACAAGTCGTGTTGTTTAAATTCAGTCTTGTGAACATAATAGGCAGGATTTTACATCCTGCATGTCAATTATGGATTTATTATTTTTAGATATAGCAATCAATGATTGTTTTTGCATGTGGCACAAATCAGATTTCCATTTCAAGGAAATTTAAACCAAACATATATGTTTAGCCCCCAATACTTTTTGAGAAACAAAAAATATAAACATTTGTTGTGGGTCAAGAAAGACTTGAAGAATCATCACAAATTCTGTAAAAAAAAATAAAATGAGAAAGAGACATTTCCTCATGTTTACCCACAAATAGACATTGTGATTGTCTCAATGTAATGATGTTTTTGAAATCTAATTGTGAAGTTAGAGTTGTAATCAATCACTTCTATAATATTTGTTCTGTCCCCAGGGGGCAGCAGTTCCCTTGATCTGTTACAGTTGTTGAAGTCGACAATGCAATGCTCAAAGTGCCTTCATTCTCACTCATCACTCAGTTAAAACATGACGCATCCTGTAGATAAATTGCTCTACAATCAAATAAATAATCATGATAATAAGACTGAGACCGAGGTCTCTTTTACAGCTGGGCCCTGGGGTACATGTTTACACATACAGTTAAGGTTCAATGATTAAAAACAATCACACAAAGAAAAAGCTTTAAACACAGGTGTTATTCCCTCAATGGCCTTAGGTTTTTGGTGGATACTGGGCCTGGCGAGGTTTGCGATGTCCCTTAGGTGTAGTCAACTTAACAAATGAAGTGCACAACATCAGGAAAGGATAACTGGTACAGGCATCGAAAGAAATCCAACCTAATTTGAGATATTTTGGAGAGGTTAGGTTTGAAGTCAAAACTGGAGTAATACGTTTAACAATCGTTTTCCTGTGCTTGATGATACCACGCCTTCCACAGAATTCCAACCACTATTAGAGCTTCACCCCTCACTAGCTTCTTCTGTAAGAACCAACACAGCAAGCGATAGGCCAAAATAATAGTATTTACTCTAATCCCCAGACATACATTCTTCGCTCCTCAGTTCCATAGGGCTGTTTATCCAGGTGCTCCTGTACTGGTTTAATCAGTGGGATCCTATGGACCAGACCAGGGTATCCATCGGGTCTTTTCAGGACATTGGTTACCCACTGGGTTTATTTCTGGCCAGAACCGTGTGGGCTGAGGGCAATGAATAAACACAGGACTTATTTTCCTCCAATCGACCCGTAATTCCCTTCATAGAAATAGTCTAACTGGAATGTTACTGAGGTAAAACTGTTGCTGTCATTTCTTTTTTTTTTTACTTAACCAGCACGTGGTAAAAATTCAGGCTGTAATCTTCCATTGCAGTTGTAACTTGTTCAAACATTATTTCTGTTAGAGAACGGGAATTTCTACATCTTCCAGATCCAGGTCAGAAGAGTCTCTGTCAGTCACAGAAACCACAGCTCAGGCCAAACACTGTGGCCCACATGTCGAGAGGCAAAACAAATACAACCAAATGTTCTTGAAAGGAAAAAAGCAATATATGTGTAAACATCTAACAAGCATATATTATCTTTACAGTTATGCAAATTGGTTGTAAGCTACTAAGGTAAATCAACCAAAAAAATAATGATTATAAATAAATTATAATGAATAGCACTAATTTGCAATTGTGGGCATAAACAAAAAAGGCCACAGTTGTTTCACATTGCCTTCATTTCCTGGAAGAATCTAAGTGTATAAAACGGTAATAATAATGTTCTGTTGATATAGTGCACCACAACTCATTATTTCTGTAATGGCATCCCAGGTGAGCTGCACAAGTGCCTCCCTGGAGTACCAAAACGGTCATATTTCTGTGTTTTGATCCACTTCAAGCACACCTGATTAAAATACCGGCAAACAAAGTTTAATTATGTGCTATCTAAAGTCAAATGTTGTCCACGCACAGTATTTGAGTTAATCACTGTATGAAAATATATACACCGATCAGCCATAACATTACAACCACTGACCAAGTGAATAACTGATAATCGCGTTATCATGGCACCTGTCAGTGGATGGGATATATTAGGCAGCAAGTGAACATTCTGTCCTCAAAGTTGATGTGTTAGAAGCAGGAAAAAGGGGCAACCGTAAGGATCTGAGCGACTTTGACAAGGGCCAAATTATGATGGCTAGACAACTGGGTCAGAGCATCTCCAAAACTGCAGCCCTTGTGGGGTGTTTCTGGTCTGCAGTGGTCAGTACCTGTCTAAAGTGGTCCAAGGAAGGAAAAGCGGTGAATCGGCGACAGGGTCATGGGCAGCGGCCAAGGCTCATTGATGCACGTGGGTGGTGAAGGCCGGCCCATGTGGTCCGATCCAACAGATGAGCTACTGCAGCTCAAATTGCTGAAAAGGTTAATGCTGGTACTGATAGAAAGATGTCGAAAAACACAGTGCATCGCAGTTTGTTGCGTATGGGGCTGCGTCCATTGCTAAAATCGCCTACAATGGGCACATAAGCATCAGAACTGGAGCAATGGAAGAAGGTGGCCTGGTCTGATGAATCACATTACCTTTTACAATGGACGGCCGGGTGCGTCTGGGTCGCTTACCTGGAGAACTCATGGCAACAGGATGCACTATGGGAAGGAGGCATGCCGGCGGAGGCAGTGTGATGCTTTGGGCAATGTTCTGCTGGGAAACCTTGGGTCCTGCCATTCATGTGGATGTTACTTTCACACATACCATCTACAGTGAGGCAAATTTTTTTTGATCCCCTGCTGATTTTGTATGTTTGCCCACTGACAAAAAATTATCAGTCTATAATTTGAACAGTGAGAGACAAAATAACAACAAAAGGAGTAGGACAAAATCCCTCATGATATGTGTGCAAACCTGGTGGCAATATAGAAGAAACATCTTACCTCTGTGATTGCCAACAAGGGTTTTGCCCTTGTTGGCAAGTACCAAGTCATGTTTTGCAGAGAGATTGAATACTTATTTCACTCATTAAAATGCAAATCAATTTATAACATTTTTGGCATGCGTTTTTCTGGATTTCTTTGTTATTATTCTCTCATTGTTCAAATAAACCTACCATTAAAATTATAGACAGATAATTTCTTTGTCAGTGGGCAAACATACAAACATACAGTGGATCAAATAATTTTCCCCCTCACTGTACCTGAACATTGTTGCAGACCATGTGCACCCTTTCATGGAAACGGTATTCCCTGATGGCATTGGCCTCTTTCAGCAGGATAATGCACCCTGCCACAAAGCAAAAATGGTTCAGGAATGGTTTTAGGAACACAACGAGTTCAAGGTGTTGACTTGGCCTCCAGATTCCTCAGATCTTAATCCAATTGAGCATCTGTGGGATGTGCTGGACAAACAGGTCCGATCCATGGAGGCTCCACCTCAAAACTTACAGGACTTAAAGGACCTGCTGCTAACGTCTTGGTGCCAGATACCATAGCACACCTTCAGAGGTCTAGTGGAGTCCATGCCTCAACAGGTCAGGGCTATTTTGGTGGTAAAAGGGGGACCTACACAATATTAGGCAGGTGGTCATAATGTTATGGCTGATTGGTATATATATATATATATATATATATATATATACACACACACACACACACACACACACAGGTGCTGGTCATAAAATTTGAATATCATAAAAGTTGATTTATTTCAGTAATTCCATTCAAAAAGTTAAACTTGTATATTATATTCATTCATTACACACAGACTGATATATTTCAAATGTTTATTTATTTTAATTGTAATGATTATAACCGACAACTAATGAAAATCCCAAATTCAATATCTCAGAAAATTAGAATATTACCTAAGACCAATACAAAAGTCAATACTTAGTTGGGGCTCCTTTTGCCCGAATTACTGCAGCAATGCGGCGTGGCATGGAGTCGATCAGTCTGTGTCACTGATCAGGTGTTATGAGAGCCCAGGTTGCTCTGATAGTGGCCTTCAGCTCTTCTGCATTGTTGGGTCTGGCGTATCTCATCTTCCTCTTCACAATATCCCATAGATTTTCTATAGGGTTAAGGTCAGGCGAGTTTGCTGGCCAATTAAGAACAGGGATACCATGGTCCTTAAACCAGGTACTGGTAGCTTTGGCACTGTGTGCAGGTGCCAAGACCTGTTGGAAAATTAAATCTGCATCTCCATAGCAGCAGGAAGCATGAAGTGCTCTAAAACTTCCTGGTAGACGGCTGTGTTGACCTTGGACCTCAGAAAACACAGTGGACCAACCTTTTCACAATATTCAAATTTTCTGAGATACTGAATTTGGGGTTTTCATTAGTTGTCAGTTATAATCATAACAATTTAAAGAGATAAACACTTTAAATATATCAGTCTGTGTGGAATGAATGTATAAATTATACAAGAATTACTGAAATAAATCAACCTTTTGATTATTCAAATTTTATGACCAGCACCTGTATATATCAAATTTCTTCCCTAGCTCCAATTTCATGATCTTTCAGTTTACAGACCTATCAAAGCTGATAAGTCATGAGTGTACTACAGTATAATCTAAACAGCCCTGTGAAATGATGCAATTTGTCCATCTACCATCCATGATATCAGGGTGAAATTAAATACATTTCTTTGCCTATACTCAAAAAGGGAGTTATGAGCATTATTTTATGACTGCACTGGGGTTAAGAAACACTTCGATAGATGTCACATGTAGATATATTACATATATATGTATTATGTATACTGTACACTGCATGTTACAAAGATCCACTCTTACACAGAGAAAAAGATCAAGAGGAAGACACCCACAGAGCAGACTAGAACCAGGCCCATGTTGAGGATGACTCTGGTTTGAGGGGTCTCCTGGAGCATCTCCTTCATTAGCCTCTCTTCCTCTTGGGCTGACCTGGGACGAGTGTTAGCTGACTCCTTAAACCCACAGAACCACTTTAGAACCCTCATTGACCTCCCTCCCGTCCCTCCTCCTCCACAGCAGACTATTGGATGGCCACCATTTTGGTGAGGAGATGGAGTGTCAATACCAGACAAAGCCTCCACCCCATTAACAACGTTGTGAAGGTTGTTGGCCGTCTCTTTGTCCATGCAGCCGTTTCCATTGACATGGGCCTGAGTTTGGGAGTTTAACTGGCTCATCTCTTCTCTCTCTAGGGTTGGGGTTGCATTTCTTTGGCATAGCCCCCAGTAGGTGGTGGTGCGGACCTGCTCTGTGCTTGGCGGTGGGGTGAGAAGGCTAACCACTACCGCCACCAGTCCTGAGATCCAGAACAGCACAGCTGCCACGTACATGAAATGGACATCCTTGATAAAGGATGGCCTCTCGTCTGGCTCGTCGCAATGGGGCTCTCTATAGACTAGTGCCAACACCAGCCTTGTGGCACCCAAAGCAAACCCCACCATGCTGCCCCAGAATGCACCCATCTCATTGCAGCGTCGCCATAGGACACCTAAAAGGAAGAGGGCTGCGATGGGCGGGGTCAGGTAGTCGGACACTTCCTGGATATAGTAGAACATTTGCCCTCCCTGCATCTTGATAATGACAGGAACCCAGGCGATGCTGATGACTACCATGAACACCACAAATAGACGCCCCACCACCATCAGCTCCCTCGACGACGCTTGCCTGCGCGCCATTTTGTAAATGTCCAAGGTGAAGATGGTACTGGCAGAGTTGAAAATGGAGTCCAGGTCGCTCATAAGTGCCGCGATCATCACTGCCATCATTAAGCCACGCAAACCAACTGGCATGACAAACATCACCAGGCGAGGGTAGGCTACATTAGAACACCCAGCCCCGGATCCACACACCTCCAAGCAGTGTTCCGGGCTAATACACGCCACCTGATCTGCAAACAGTATGCGGGAGATCATCCCGGGAATGACGATGATGAACATCGGTAGGATCTTCAGGAAGCCAGCCATGAGCGTGGAGCCTTTGGCATGGGAGATGTTTCGCGCAGCTAGCACCCGCTGTACGATGACCTGGTCGGTGCACCAGTACCAGATGGAGGCAGGTGTCTGGCCCACGAGGAAGCCAGGCCAGGGAAGGTCCTGGTCCCACGGGCTCCTGAGGATTCGGAAAGAATCAGGCTTGGGCTCCACTTGGCAGGAGGGGACGTAGGAGAAGTTGGAGGACGCTAATATCGCCGTGATGTTCGGTCGGGCCTCCATGTACTTGGTCCGCACCCCTTCCAGGCCGCCGACTTTGACCAGGCTGATGGCGGTCAGACACAGCGCCCCGCCAATCATCAGGAAAGCCTGGAGGGTGTCTGTGTAGATGACCGCGACCAGGCCACCAGTAACAGTCAGCAGAGCAGTCATGCCAATGAGTAGGATGATAGACATATATAGGTTCCAGCCCAGTGACTCCTGGATGAAGAGTGCTCCAGAGTAAAGGTCCACGGAGAGCTTGGTGAAGATGTACAGTAGCAGAGATAGAGCGCCATAGTAGACTTTGAGCCGCTGGCCACCAAAGCGCTTGGCCAGGTACTCCGGTGTGGTGTAGACGCCAGCGTGGATGTAGACAGGAACGAACAACCAGCCCAGGAGCTGGAGAAGCAGAAGGGCATTCAACTCCCAAGCAGCAACTGCTAACCCACTGGTGGCCCCCGATCCAGCAAGGCCTATGAAATGCTCGCTGCCAATGTTGCTGACAAACAGAGAAGCCCCAATCATACCCCAGTTCATTGAGCGACTGGCCAGGAAGTAACCACTCACTGTGCTCTGGTTGGTTTTCCACATGGCGTAGAAGCCAATGGCAAGAACCAGGACAAAGTACAGTGCCACAACAACAATGTCCGCAGCTTCCATGTTTGTGGGAGCCATTTATGATAATACTTCTGAAGACAGTTACTGAAGAGTTACGTGATGTGGTTGCTATGGAGTGTTCTTTCAATTCTTTCAAGTACCAGTCTTTCAGTTGATTATTGAGGATTGAAAGAACGCTTGGATGCTGTTTCCGATTCAAGCACTAGTTTAGACTTCTAGTTCCGATTTTGGCATGGTATTCCTACACCAAGTCACTCTTTGGGTTGATGGGAAGCATTTAGGTTGGAGGTAGCAGCTCATCTCTATCAATAATCTGCAAAAGAGCAATCACAAACACAACAAAAACATAAATGATTTATAGATTATTTCTTCCCATTCTTCAAACAGGTAGACCTACTTGGTGGCAGACCTGCCCTGAAGGCAGACATTTATGATTAGTTGTCTCAATTGAGCTTGCATTTTAAACAGGCACTATGATCTGAGAGGACAGTTGACCATGGTTGGTGCTTGTCCATACCCTAAACCTGTAACCGGAGCCCTCTCCACATAGTCAGTCACAAATAAGAATATTCCTCTTAGGCAGATCTGCACCCAGTACATTTGTAAAAGAAAAACTCCCAACTACATTGATTCCTCATAAATGCTCTAGCGGTTTAAAACTAACCTCTTCATACCTTTGTGAATATGACTAATTTTAAGCAGTAGTTGGATTTCCTTGTGGCAGAGGAGTGTACATATAGTTGTTACTTTCTGGTATGACAGATTTAAGTCAAACATTTCCAGAAGGAGTCATCTGTTAATTTGGGATATTATTTATCCTTGGTCTGACATAATGGGAGCCCAAATGTGTGCACTTCAATAAATAGCCCTGGTCTGTGTGATTCTAATACAATGATGAAGTGTGACAGTCAAAGCCCTACAGTGTTATGGATGGGTCTGTTACTTACAGTACTTCAAAATGTGTTCTGTCAAAGCCTTGCAGAGCTATGTATATAACTATGTACCAAACTGTATTGAAAGATAACCATAAACGACAGACCCAATTCTGTTGGCTCAGGCTAATCTTTCTTACATTATTTGTTCCAACAGTGTATTGAGCATGTTCCGCTAACAATAGGAGAGCAACCTAATACTGGATTGATGTGCCCCAAGGTTCCCTAGACAGTAGAACTTCATTGGAATTCAGTAACCTCTAACAACCGACCTTGAGCCAGATCTGGGTTGCTCTGCATATTGATTATCGGGACTTTGTGGAAGGGTGTTGATATTCCTCAAAGCATCCTTTAACTTCTGTCTTTTTTTTTAGGGTTAGGGTATCCGCTCTCCCCTTGTCAAACATCACCCCGTTTAAACTTCAGTCCTCCCCTGGTCAATCATCAGTCCTCCCATTGTCAATCGTCAGCCCTCCTTCAGTCAAACATCAGCAATCTCCTTAATAAAGTATCAGCCAAAAGGCGAAGTTTCCCGGCGAATAAAATGAGAATTGGAATTATGGAATTATTATCACATGGACTCAATACAGAAGATGTGCTAGTTTGTCTAAGGTAAGATCAATTTAAAAATTATTTTTTTGCGCTTTCATAATCACAAAATGTCACCTTTATTGAAATACTGTTGTGTACTTGCTTAGCTAGATTCAGTGGCATAGTCAATTCTTTAGCAGAACGGCTTACCTGAAAATAATGAATCTAGCTAAGCAAGTAGTGTGAGAATTTTTTTCACATCAATCTTTACACAAATGACAAAAGGAAAAACATTTAGTGTGACAATTTACTGAAAATAAACTGAAATAGCTCATGTACATTACCATTCAGAGCCTTTTCCATGACACTCAGAATTGAGCACAGAAATCAGTCTCCGTAGAAAGAATTATGTCGAGGCATAGGTCTATGGAAGTAGGCAGGTGACCAAGAACCCAATGACCAGACTAACAGAGCTTCCAAGATCCTATGCAGAAAAAAGGACTACTCATCAACTGGCTAATTCCATCCTGACGGAGAAGCATGGTGGTGGGAGTATGGGGATGCTTCTCAGGAGCAGGGACTTACTGACTGGTCAGACAGCAACATACTCCTTGATAGTCCTTGAAGAAAACATAATCCAAAGTGCACCGAACCTCAGACTGCGGTGAAGATTCAGCTGCCAGAACAACACTGGAGCGGCTTTTGGCCAAGTCTGAGAATGTCCAAAATTAGTGGCCCAGTCAAAGCCTGTATTTAAACCCAATTGAACATTAGTGAGGAGACATGAAAATAGCAGGTCACCAACTCTTCCCATACAATATAAGAGAGCATGAGAAGATCTACAAAAAAGAATGGAATAAACTGCAGAAATACAAAACATGCATAGTGCTCTATTTAGGAAAACCACAATCACAATTTTAGATATCGGTTCGCTAAATTATTCAAACAACTGTGGGGACATTTTATTTGGGTGTGAAACTAAAATGTGACCTACAGGCAATTGAGTAACTAAAGAAAAGTTTGTTTTAGTGAAGTTGGCCTTCATGTGCATGGTGCCTGCCTCACCTGGGAAAACTAGAAATCCCTGTTATGGTTAAAATACTACAATAGCCACAAGACTGTTGACAACTAAAACAGGCATTATGACAGTTGTTTTACACAGCCTCTGAAAATAATTCAACTTTTTACTGTAATGAAACCTTCAGATGGAGCTCACTTTGCTTTTGTTTTAAATCACTTGATGTAATTTAAAATAAACTGACATACTTAAAACTATACCTTAAACAAGAGTTGGCAACGAGCGCAAACCCATGAAAACGGTTTCAAGAAAGTCACGTGCCTGTGATTTTGTAGCACAGACATTCAAAAAGCATTCTGGTTACGGACGTTTGCAAAGATGAATGAGTACCCCATTGCATCAATTAATTTAAAAGATTAGAGTCACTTTTGAAAAACGATGATACATTGACAAAGATTCTATCATGAGCAGAGTTTCATTTTCAATTTATGTTAAGTTAGGTGGCACAGTACTTACTCCAAGAAACTGTGCAAAGATCTCAGACTTGTAATTGACAATGTTTGTTCTGGTTTTGAACTACTGTATAGGAATGTGATTTTTGGATTGGGCCAGCCCAATCTCCAGGCCTGAACCCCATTGAAATCCTCTGGAATTTGATCAAGAGGAAGAAGGATGGTCACAAGCCATCAAACAAAGCCGAGCTAATTTTTGTGAACATTAGTATTTTGTTGTTGAAAAATGAATATGAATGTGTTTTCTTTGCATTATTTGAGGTCTGAAACCAATGCATATTTTTTTGGTTATATTGACCAAGTTGTTATTTTCTACAAATAAATACTCTAAATGACTTTTTGGGGAATTTGAGAGTAATGTTGTCAGTAGTTTATAGAATAAAACAACTGTTCATTTTACGTAAACACAGATTTTTTTCTTGAGCTGTATAAACCTATGAGACGTCTTCATGGACAACTCCAGTGTGCTCATAATCTGTAGATTAAATGAGTTGCTACAGATATTAGCCAGTTTATTATACACAAATATTATTTATTTTACTACATTTTAGCCAGATTATCCTCTGTTCACCGCCTGGTAACTTGCAAATCCTTGAGGGATGTGGTGAGCACTCAGGAGCTTGTAAGCTAGCCTACTTTGGCTGGCTGGAGAGTAAGCATCCTCTAACTGTTTAGAAAACTACATTTTCAGGTACCAATCAACACTCATCTTACTGTACTGTTAAGTATAATTAACAATGTCATTTGACAATGTAAAGAAGTATATTCACTTATCAAACTTGTGTTTAGGGCGGCTGAGGTACAGCATTATAAAATTTAGATCACAGTTAACTTGATATATGACAGTAGTCTGTCTGCTGGTAGCGTTTCACCTCTTTCATGTATTATGCTGTGTTGGGTAGTATTGTAAATATAAGCATGCTCATTCTAATCATTCTCCCTCTGTTCTTGATTTAGGTGTGGCAAATCTCAACAAGATAAGGAAAACAAAGTGCCCTATTTGAGATTTTAATTTGCAGAGTGCTTTTTTGAATACTGTGTGGGATACTCCAGTAACAGGAAGAGTGGGGTTCTCCAGGGATATTTTACAGACTCCTTATTTCCTGGACAGTGCCCAGAATGTCAATTTTAGGGCAGGAGAATGGACTATGTATTAGGCTTTTTTATCATTTATTTATACAAGTTGTCTCATTGATATAAAATATCTTGTTAATGCAAATTAAACATTTTAAGAGTTGATTTTGAATGCTTGAGCATGAATGCTTGGGAAATTCTTATCATTTTGGCATAACTATGCAAATAATAATCATTGTCGATGTACAAATAAAAATTAGTACAGCCTTTTAAGTGTTTTGAGTTAGAATGGTATAAACATGTGAAACAAAGTTGTTTTGGTTGTCTAGCTTAAACAACAGTGTTCGAGAGAATGTTGGTAAGCTAATACTAGTAATGTAAATGTAATATTCCTAGTCAATAACATTACAGAATGTTTAGTTCGGATAGCCATAACTTGGGAAACAGTCTGAAGTGATTCTATAGATATTGTTAGTGTGTTTAATAATACTATTTAGCTATGCTAATGTATTCTAAACCATATTGTTATAATTTAGATGTAGGTTTTACATGTCCTGTTTTTAATTGTATTATGTGTAAGCAGGGCTGCACGATTTGGATAAAATATTGAATAATAATGGCAACATAAATATTGCAATTATGGTTGATTTAAGATTTTCAAAAATGGGTGTAAACAGCTTAGATCATCTCACTCAAAAAGAGGTCATAGCCTACATAGTGTGCTATATTAAACTGAATAAAATGTAAAAAAAATGTAACTACATTGGCGTTTGCTATGTTTGTGTCGTTGCCGTAGCTAGTTAGGCAAAAGATCTCAACCCTTGAGGTATATTTTCTCCCAAATTAAATATATTTTTAGGCACCGACTTTGAGGATGAAACTTTTTATAACCACGCTATTATGTGTGGGACAATATGTTGGTGCCACTTGCTAGCTTGACCCATACGTCTTCGCTAGCATTTAACTCAAACTAACATTGAAAATCCATCAAGCATTTAAACAAAATTAGTCCAGGTATTTAAGTAATCTACAAAAAACCTACAGCACCTGCAAGAAAAATTATTATGGACGTACGATGCGTGCCCATTGACTTGTGTGAAGCGCATCTCAACAAAAGGTATGTTGGGTAATAAAACAGGGCCAATATTTTAAAACCCTTAGGCATTATCTTCTATTGGGATCAGATTCCCCGGGGGCAACTAACCCCATGGGTTTTTTTCAAATGTAAAAAATACATTTGATTAAATAGAAATTAATCTGTCAACTGTAGCCATTTATTTTACTTTATATTCACTAAAATGTCTTTATTGTGTCAGTAAATAGACATTGATCTCAGGGGGGTTATTTTACCCCAAACTACCCTACTGGAAAGTTCAGGAAAACATCAGATAAGATCATGAAGCAAAACATTTTGCATGTAGAGAGAACACATGCATTGCATTTAATTCCCATTTTTGCAGTCTTTTTTTTTAACATGTTCTACATGTCTTGTGATAATCAAAGAGGTAAAAAGAAGAAATGTAATAACAGAGACCTAGGGGCAAATATGGCAGAGTGAAATAGAGCACTAACCGTCAAACTGACTCACTATTCCAAATCACTCTGCAAAAGAGCATTTTGTATTGTTTGTGGAAAAAACTATTGATTGGAAAAACATTATCAATCACATTACAGAGTTTACACTGAGGTTAGGAGTAAGGTTAGGCATGACACTACCAGGTTATGGTTAAAGGATAGTTTAAGGATAAGCATCACAGTACTGAGATAAGGGTTAGAAATAAAAAATTAAATAAAAAAAATAAGATCACCTCTTTATGGATTCGTGCTTCCAACTATTGGAGTAAAGGTTGGAGATGAGACAACGTGAATCAAAATCTCCCTCACCTGGAGAGCCCAGTTAATGCATTCACCTGCAACCTAGTCAGAGTGGCGACTTACAACTGGAAACAGATTGAGTGAAGTGTTGTAGTTTAAATTCTTTATAGGACAGGGATGTGTAATTAATGAGACCCGTTTATGTTCCCAGGTCAAACATGAGTTTTTACTATTTCCTTGGTTTGCCATATACATGACCACTAACGTATTATACCTAGACGACAGCTTCCTATCATGTTCATATAATTTGCATTATGACGTTTGACTATTGTCCAAGGTTTTCCACAGCATCATCTAAATACATTTTCTTACCAACACAACCATTGTTTCCTCACAAACTCAAGTTTCATTAAGTTCTTTAACTGAATTCACATGACCAATCTGACATGGACACATGTCGCCTGAACACTGAGCTGCGCCGCAGTTCCTTTTGTTTAGTTTGTTTTTCAGGATTGTGTAATCTCAGGCAGCATAATTTTCCAGTAACACATAAGTCATTATGGAAATTAACTAATAGGCTTGATCAAGCCAGAAAACAAAAAAGGAACAAACAAAGAAACAAAACTGACAGTTATAGACATATTTGACACTGAAGGCCTATTAGAAAATCTATTCACTTATATAATGTGCAAATATACAAACACTTGGTATGGATAATGTGGCATTTACATGGTGATTTACAGTCCATTCATTTGCTAGTGTGTTGTTTGGACAAAGCGATCTTAAAACAAAAATAAAAAATGCGTAATAACCGGCGATGCACGAACACTGGACCATATCTGAATGTTTTAAAACTGTACACTGGTGTCTGCCTCATGACATGTCACTTTCCAATTCCGGACAAAAGCTGTTTTAAATTTTTTAAGTACGACTCCATGCATTCATTAATTATGGACTTACCATTTAGGACAAGTAGCTCGTCTCGTCATTATAGGTCTCTCTGCCTTAACCACGCACCTTTTGACCAGGTACGTGAGGTCAAACGTCTCACAGGTAGCATTCCAACCAACCAACCCGTAAGACACAATCGTTCCGTTTCTAACACGCCCGACACCTTTGGTTATGACGTTATAACTCTAGGCTAAAGTTGACAAAAAACTGAGGTGAGGGAATAGATGCAGAGATAATATCAATAGAACAGAACAAGCAATGCAATGTAAACGCGTAGGGGTAATGTCGCGAATCTCATGGATTGCACCCAGGAATATCGCTTTAGGATATTGTTTGTATATTTCGCACAATTTTGTAAGAAATGTATCTACGTTTTTGGCATTTTACAATATATTTATGACGCTTTTGACATCCCCTTTGATCAAATTGTCTTGAGTGTGCTCAAATGACGGCACATGGCAGGCGTTCCATCTACCTCTTCCCAGCCGATCATTTAACAAGGGGTTCCGCTGCAGACCTAGTCTCAATCCACATTCAAAGTGATTTACAGCAGAGAGTACATACATTTACTGACCCTTTCTGGGAATCAAACCCAGACCAGTGCCTTTGCAAGCGCAATGCTTTTACCGATTAGCTACACGTGCAGGACCTTTTTCCGCACCTCTCTGCTCCCACCTACAGGTCACCACGTACCACTCTATCAGCTCACTAACACCTGCCACGTTTTTTAAAACCATTTAATGGTTCATGTTTGAACCCATACCAACTTGCAGATTCAGGCCCTAATCAAAATTGGGTTGGCAGTTAGTTTTTAATTAACCTAGGCACGAGCATTAATGTAATCCCTCCACACTGAAATAATTGCAACCAAATCTGATTTCAAGCAATTGTGACACAGTTAAAACGTTAAGGGCTGGTTTCACAAACACACATTAAGCCTAGTCTAGGACTAAAAAAACAAGCCCAATGGAGTTTTCTATTTTAATCAGATTTTAAAAAAATTGTCCTAGACTAGGATTAATCCATGTCTGTGAAACCAGCCCTATAATAAATAGAACAACTGTAATGAAGCACCATATACATTTCATAAATCATATAGGGTGACATGGGGCCCCCTGGGGTAAGACACCCTTCCCCATGTAACTCTGACAAAAAACACAAAATGTCACCATTCTTTTTTTCAACACCTCTGGCTGCCACTAGTCTTAATCAACTATAAATGTCCTCTGTATCATCACACCTTCTCAGCCAACTATTAAAAACCTTTTCTTGAGTATCAAATTTTAAGGACTGTTAGGATTTAAAACTTTGCCTTATTTAAACAATAATAAGTTTAGTTTAACTCTATGAAATGGCGTGTAAGGAAAATGTAAGCAATGGTAATAAATAGGGCCAATTCTTAAAAACCCTTAGGCATTATCTTCTATTGGGAAAAGATCCCCTGGGGGGCAACTAACCCCATGGAGGGTTATCTTACCCCATTAACTGGAAAATATGCCCCTTTCCTAAAACATTTATTGGATAAAATACAAATGAATCTGTCAACTGTAGCCATTTATTTGACTTTATAATATGTTACCCTAATCACTTTTCTTTTTTGTTTCAGTAAATAGACATTGATCTTATGGGGGGGTCGTTTGTCCCTATGTTACTCCATATAACCATCCCCAAAGTTTTTTGTAACAAAAATGTGAAACCCGATTCCCAGCAAATATTTCAATTAATCGAATACATTTTATGAAGCCCTTTTTGCCGGACCACGTAAGTGGAGCCTGCCAAGATTAGCGAATGTCACTTAGTGAGTGAGCGAGGGAGTGACCGTTGTTAAATAGTGTGGTGGTTAGAGATGTGGACTACCATGCAGGCGACCAGTGTTCAATCCTCGCCACGGACTAAACAAATTAGGCATTAGGATTTGTTGAGGATATATTAAATATTTTCCGGCTACAAGCTTCAGTAGCTATGTTATAGTAAGCCATGAACTGTTTATGATTATATTGGTGGATGAACTGCATCGACAAGGAACATGTTGCTCTCGATTTATATGGCATAGTTCACATAGCTTAATGGTTGGCTATTCAACTGTCATTGTTTTCTAAAGAAACGAACCAGGCATGGAGTAATTGGAGTCATTGTTTTCTTTATAGATACTGTATAGCCAGACTAAAACTTAGCTGGCCACAAGCATCAGTAGCTACATTATAGTAAGCCTAAAGTAAAATTGTTCATGGTTATATTGCGATGGACAAACTGCACTGACAACGAACACTTTTTTTAAAATTTCGATTTACATGTAGTTCACATAGCATAGTGGGAGTTAACATAGCATAGCATAGTGGAACCAGCCATAGAGTGATTGTTTTGTTTTCATTACTGTATAGCTATTAGCTAGCCATCTACAGTAATCTCTTTCTACTTGAATGCGTTGAATGAAGTTCAGTTGCCCTGTTATACCTGTTGTTGGTTTGGATGTTAGCTAATTTAGGGAACTAGAAGGCTACTAGCACGAAACATCATAAAAGACCACAACCATCCAGGCTATGGTCTGTTCACAGTGCTGCAGTCTGTTAGACGTTATCGGAGCATCAAGTCACGCACTTCCAGGCTAAGAAACCGCAGATCGAATCTAGCCATTCTGCCACAACATTCATCCATTCTTATCGCGGACTGGCAAAACCAGGCTTGACTGGTTCTTGTTTCTTCAGCAGTTATCACAAAGTGCTTATAAGCTACAAATACCCAGCTTAAACCCCCAAACAGCAAGCAAGCAACAAGAAATTGAAACGTTGTAGTGGAGTTGGAACCAAGGAAAAGAAAAATCTAAAACTTGGGTATTTACAAGCAGTAAAAAACTAGTGGATGTTTGGGTGTGGTAATATAGCTCTGGTATCTGGGCCGTCCCACCTCCACAGGAGGGAAGCGCCCTCTCAGCCCGGTCAAAACTTGTCTCTGCCTTCTCACCACTATGATCAAACCAGTTTCCATTTGGTGCTAAGAAGGGAGAAGGCAGAGTCCCTGCATATTCGGAAACATCCATAAGTCACTCTGGACAAGAGCATCCGCTAAATGACTAATTCAAGGTCAGATGTAGTGTCTTTGTTTGGACTCTAGGTGGCAATGTTACATTTCTAACTGTAGCCTATAAAGAAAGCAGTGGAACCTTGACTGTCATGGTAAGAACAATACTTAAAATAACAATGACATGAGAACACTTTAAATTGAGCAGACAGGAAGTGCATACCACAAACAGGATGACCGTTTTAACTGGTAACACAGTTATTCGGATAGAGAAGCCCAATGTTTGTGGATTAGACAGAGATCCGACTAAGATGTTGAACAGGAGCCAGGTGTTAAGTGCTTCCATTCATCATTGTGAATTGGAATAACAACAAGATCTCTATGCTCTTGTGAATCTCTAGCCCTGACAACATATTCTATAGATGTTCATTTCAAGGCTAATGTCAGCCTATTGTAACAGCTCACAGAAAAGCCTTCATATCTAGAATCATGTAGAATAGTAGGATGTCATAGCCACAGATTACATTTTCTCCAAACTCTGACTAATAAAGAAAAAGACCAACACAGAATTACAGAACAAAGTGCCCTTCGTAACCATGGAGATACAAATGTTGACATTCTACTCTGACCTTTGCTCTCAAGCACACTGAGAGAAACAAGGAGGCCTATGGGAAAAGACAAGGAAGCAAAGAAAGTAGATTCTTCTCTTCCTTGAAGTAGATTCAACATATAATGTATTGACAGAGTGTATTGAATCCTAGACGGGGAGTGTGGTATATAAGAGTGGGGCCATAGAGGAACAGACAAAGCCTTTTGAAATGAATGAATCCAGTCCAAAAGTAATTTTCTTCACATCTGCTTCGCCGTCTATTTTATTCTAAAAGAAACAGCCTACAATACTGTCTTCTATGAAAAAAGTTGAATCTATGAAACAAGCAACTGACCCTTCTAAATTGTACATTTAGCTGCACATTTTAGTCATTCTGTTGATTTTTGCATTCAAATAAGGAGTCTGAAACCCTCACTTAATAGTACTAGAAATCCTCTACAAGATGAAAGCCTAGACTGTGTGATTGTCCAGGATTAACCTTCCCAATGCATTCATGTGATGAAATACTCTGTCCTTCATTCTTTTAAGCCAGGCAGACTTATAAAAATGGAGGGGAGATTGAGTCAGGGAATGTGCATGGAGACTGAGGGGCGTCTCATTGTCTGTAGACATCTGATCCATTCAGCGAACAAAACGACAAAATGCTAAGACTCAGCTGTTTTAAGAGTGAGCCAGGGAGAGAGAGAGAGAAAGAGAATGTGGATGGAGACTGTTATGACCTGAGGGAAAAAGAGTGACTGCTGTGTCCAAAAAGGGAGTGAGACAGCCGTGACCAGAGAGAGAAAGTAAGAGAGACAACCTTGACCAGAGAGATAATGTGAGACACTGCCATGATCAGAGAGAGCGAGAGCGAGAGAGACAGAGACAGAATTCAAATGTTTGAACCACAACTAAACCTGTTGACCAAATTGGAAAGTTTTAGTTGCATTGCAGCCACATGATTTGCTGTTTGGCAATTTGCATTAACGAACCAGTGTACTTAATAAAGTGGCCAGCAAGTTTATACACCCCAATGGTAACCTCTATCCTTTAGTTAAGGTCAATGAACAACAACCATTAGATTGCAAGACTAAATTCTTAAAAGCAAATTCATGGTACGCATCCATCCAACATATTGCTTTCATCACCCTGTGTTTTCAGACTGGAACACTATAGAGAGAAGGACAAATTTGATGCAGAATTTAGGTTGTCATCATGTCACTTCCTGTCCCATTTGTGGTTGTCGAATATGGACCTCGAACAGGTCCACCTCTAGCCACTGTGAAACCATTTATGAGAATCTGGCAAAACTATACTGCAGATACGCAGTAGATAGACGCAGTCACAAACCTTCGTTAACATATTTTACAAGCAATGTTGACATTACCCCACCCCTGTTAAGATAATATTGGCTTAAAAAGCTGAGCATAACACAATATGTAGCAGAGCATTTCCTGCCCCTGTCTTTGTGTGGCGCCCACTTGATCATGCTGTTGCTAACAAAGTATTTCTGTTCTGACAGAATTTCTTGGAACTTTTTTTATAGGGCACCGCTTTGAGTAAAAAAAAAATTATATAGGGCCCCAAGTGAGTTGTTTAGCCTACTAAACTAGCAGGCAACATGTCACACCCCTTACAAAAAACGGAGCAATTTTAGAACTACTTCCCTGCCATTCTACATTCTGTTATCCTACGCTATCTGGAGGCCCCGAACCCCAGGTGCTTATCTACCTACGGACATAGAAAATGTATAAATTATGTTTCGGGTGCACATGCCATTCATGCCAGTCATATAATCCAAATTTATGTGAGTAGTTTGTTTTGAGATTTGGTTAATTTAATAACAGGCATTGCTTCACTGGGCCATCCAGAACAGGAATCATCAACTGGCACACTGTATGTTTTCTGTGTAAGAACATTTTATTGGCATTTTTCGACGTGACGCAATGTAAAATAACCCGAAATTCAGGACATTTCTCAAGTGTTTAATGGATCTAATGTACTTTAAGTTTTATCTTTTTGGTTTTGACTTACCAATACCTCACTTCTTGGGTCAGTTTGGTAGTGCAGCCACCCACCCTCCCAACCATCTGCTCAAGACAAAAATGGTCCTGTTGCTGAACCAATCCAGTTCATGATTTAGCAGACACAAAGCAAGTAGGTCTATGGCGATGCAGGGGACGTGACCTAAATAGCCCTGTGAGGGCTAGCAGGCATGACAATAGACAAGATGACCGCTGACAGGGCCTCAAAATAGGCTGATTGAAAGCTAATAAATTCCACTGTGTGTTGGGGTCTCTGTCTGCACCCTTATGCTGTGAGGACACAGGATTTTGAACCAAATCACATGAGACGGAAACAAATAGGCATAGCAATGTTAGCCAGTCAATAAAAGGTGGTTTGCTATGCCACCGTTGATGGACAAACACAGTGATGTTGGCAGAACGGTTTGGGCATGTACAGCTTTTCTCTAAGTGTTAGAGGTCAGGACTACTTAGTGATTACATTAGCATTCAGGACCATATTTCACTTCCCTCTAGGATGATAACCCACATCAATGGACAGAAAAACTAAAGGAAGCCTCAATGTAGCTTCCTTCAGGCTGTGAGCATCCGTAGAACACAGAATAGGTTATGACAGCTGTATAAATGACTCAAGGAACTTTAGCATCTGAAGCCCACTTGTGTCCATACTGATGGAGGTACTGATCAAGTTGATCCAGATAGATTGTGGAAGAGGGATGTTGAACAGGTGTTCTTGTGTGCTTTTGCTCATGGTGTATGATTTGTGCAATGTCATGTGGTTTTACTAGTCATTAGCACAGTACCTGAAATGCTTTATGACTGAAATCAAACCGGTATCGAGTAAAAGTTGACATCCATCAGTGGTGTTTTATTGCTGGTGGTAGGTCACTTCTTTTCCCTCCCCCCAAACCTACACACTAGTCATACAAAATGAGTTGCAGAATTCCGGGGCACGGCCCCCCCCCCTGCGATCACCTCCTTGGAGGCTTATGGCCGACTGACACCGTGGGAGCCAGTTGCTTGGTCTGTGTACCTCCTGGTCGGTGTACCTCCTGGTCGGTGTACCTCCTGGTCGGTGTACCTCCTGCAGTAGATTTGTGCTTCCGCGTGGCTAGAACCAAACACCCCACTGGAATCCTTCACCTGTAAAAGCTTGAAGCAGCGGAGTTTGGTTGCATATCGCATGATTCCAACAGTCTCAGATCTACAAGAGAGACAATCAATCTATCCTCTGGGCTATGAATCAATTCAGAAGTCTTATGTTTAAGGCCAGCTGGATCTCGTGTTGTTGTAAACAGTTGTTGTGAGGTATGGGTCCCAACCATTACATCCCAGAGATGAGAAGTAAAAAACAAGGAAGTGCTGTTTGGGACCAAAGTCCTTATTAAAAGGTCTGTGTCCAGAAGAACCTCATTATCAGACAGGGAAATGAAGGATACGGCAATAAAATCTGGGTCAGTTTTTGGAGGGAACGACATTTAGGATGTAAAAACAGGAGGAGTGAGGAAAGGAGAAAATGGGAGTGGAAATACAGAGAAAAAGAAAAGAGAATGTGTTACAGAAAGTGTGAAGAAGAACTCACTTGAGACTTGAGGCTGACAGAGTCAGTTCTAAACATAAAACTAATCTGCATTTCTAATTGAGAGAAGAGAGGGGGGGTAGAGAGAAAAGTAAGGAGGGATCGGACAGAAGCTATTCCCTGAAGAACGACAAGAGACGGCGGAAAGGGAGGGTGGGTACAACAAACCAGCTTCAGTCAGGGAAATGTTATAAAACATTTATTCTGGCAGAAATATTAGAAGTTTTTCAGGGGACGGGAAGTGGAGGCGGATCATAAAAAAAACCTGACTGATCGTAACCCAAAGAAACATTGGCACATCGCTTACAATATTCATATCAGATAAAAAAAAAAAATTATATTGGGAATTGTTTACATTTACTAAAAGATGTAAAAACCTATGTAAAAATGTCATCCATCATCACAATAAAATTTAAAAAAACAAAAAAAACAAATAAAGGTTCTGGATAAGGGAACCCAGTGTTTGAGGCAGCCTCAGCGTTTCCTACTGGAAATCATTACACTGTTGGACACAGCCGGGTCAGTGGTTGGGAGATATCTGCCTCCACAGCATCAGCCCCAGGAGGAAGACGTGCTACTGTGAGAAAACTGAATAAGGATCTGGATAAATGAATGAAGCACGAGGCCTTATTAGGAACACGGCAAGATGGATATCTCCTTCCTTGAGGTAACGCGTTTGTCATCCTGATGTACGGAGGCTGTAAACCAAATCTTTCACCAACCCAGTTGTCAGATTATCGACTGCTCAAGGAAGGATTAAGCTAGGATGCATCCAAGTCGTTTGACGGGGCTCTGGTTTATTGATTGGTACACAGCCGCTCCTGTCCCGGGGACACTAGTGAGTCAAACCAGGCCAGTTCCCAGAGCCAAAGTCTCAGATGGTACTTGGCCAGAGTAGACACAGCTGGTGCCTCTGAAAAGGAGCATTTGCACATGGTATCTCTGGCAGAGTTAGTGAACAAGACCGTGTAGGTTTGTATATTCGTGTACGAGGACAAAAAATATATATATATATTTTTAGTGTACATGGCATCGGGGTGGGAGCCATATTCAAGTAGTGTGTGTTTCTAAGGGTTAAGTGTTTGTTTGCTTGCAATTGCATGTCACACCATCGAGTCTGTGTGCATTTGTGCAGACAGGATATTCTTTCCGAGGTGGTAGTGTATAATCAGATACAGGCCTTTTAAGTCTGGGTTATTAGTAGGGGGTATGGATGGCAGGGCAGGTCTTTGTTGCTGGACCAAATACTGCTGGGCCAACCATTAGCCCCAGGGACACAACAATAGCCCTGAGTGACCCCAGCCGCATGCAAATACAGGACAGGCATTTCTATGGACACCGGCTTTCTGTGGGAGCTGTGGAAAAAGCCGTCACAGGACAGTAGCACCCCTGTAGAGACCACGCTCTCCTGAAATGGCATCTGACTTGAGACTCATTTCATGAATGGGTCTTGATCTCTCAGTTTAGGGTGGTTTCCTCACATTGTCCCTTTTATCTCCACTGATGAGAATGAAACCAGTAGGCTGCAATTATTATATTTTTGCCTGGATGTGTGTAGATGATTAGAGCAGTGTAGATGACGGATAGGAAGTGTGTGAAGGATTCTCCTTCAGTACTGTCTAAAACTAAATGTACTCAATACTACGCACATGTAAAAATGGCTCTCCGAGCTAGTGTTTTAGTCAAACCTATGCCACTCATCTCACTCACAACCAAAATAATATCCTCTCTTCTCCAACCTTTGTCCATACCCTGACCCATTTTAGCCCTTGCTCAACATTACACACAAGTCATTCACAGTGGGGGTAGCACCAGAGTAAGTGTAGCGGGGGGAGAGATGGGTAATGCAGGTGAGGTATGGGTCCACAATCTTTCTTTCAACAGGAGAGTCACTGATGTCATCAACGTGCGCCAAGGGAACTTGGGTCACCGTCAAACGACGTCACACCAGGATGTCGTTACAGGACAAAACCGTTGAAGTGTCTCTCTTTTCCAGCCTCAGGTGGGTCCCCCACACAAGTGTACACACACACGCACAAAGCTTTAAAAACAGAGTGTTGTTGTTTAAAAAACAGATGTCAAAGTCCTCTCTAAGGAAGGTATACTCCAGGGATTTTTAGTGCAATATCTCACATCAATACGTTCACACAGGCAGACTAGATCAACTCCTTATCGGTTCAGTGGTCTTTTTCTACAGCTTCATAGCACATTTCCTATTGTCCCTCTTCATGCTCTCCCATTGTTGCATTCAAAAAGTTCCACACCGTGCTCTTGAACATTGTGACTGGTCTCTTGGCTGTCGTTGCCGTGGTAACAGGCCCGGCGTGGCTTCGTGGCGCTCGATCCCGGCCCGTCAGCCGGACAGGCTCTGGTCGCTCCACCGGGCCTGTGCTAGTCAATCCATCTCCAGGTCCATGAGTTTGTTGCGTGACCTTGGGGTGTGCGTGGTGTTACGGCAACAGCAGTGAGCACAGACCAAGCCCAGGAGGAGAGAGAAGAGGCCCACGGACACGGAGGCCACCGCCCCATACAGCAGAGGAAGCTTTAGAGAGTCCCACACTGGGCAGAGAGAGAAAGAGAGAGAGGGAGGAGAGAGATAGATTGTTAGCTACAGTCCAGGAACACGCCCACCATCCTGCGCACCCACCTCCCCCCGCTACTCACTCGCGAAGTGTACGGCGAGGAACAACCTGTCCGACGTGAGCTCCGCCCCCTGGGTCCAGACGCCCGTGGAGGCGGAGACGTACCAGGGCGTGGCCCGGCAGTGGTACTCGCCGCTGTCGCTGTCCTGCGTGGCGTGGATGTTCAGGGCGTAGGTGTGGGCGTCGGAACGCTCCAGGGAAACGTCGCTGCTTCCATTCCTCGTCTGTTTCCGGATCAGGCCGAATCGGTCCACGCTGGCCAGCAGGGTGCCCTCGTCTCCCCCTCTCAGCGGGGTCTGGTACCAACGCACCTCGTAGGCCAGGTCCTCTGAGGAGGGGGGGGGGGACATGTTAACTGGTTAACTGGGTTCCTGTGACACGGCAAGATGGAGGCCAGGTACTTCACAAAAATGATTAGTTTTAAAATAATTAATTTGTCAATGTCACAATGACTGGTTTAGTCCATTGGTTGATCTGGGATAAGAATTAATGGATTTGAATGAGCATTTCATCCCTAGAAGGCAATACTGCACAATAAAACTGTTCAATATGTAACCATTTTTAGCTGGATTCATATCTTTGCATCTCTGATAAGGACTCTGAGCTGGAGAAAAGAAGCATTAACTGGTCATTAATGTGTCTGCAAAAAGGCTATCATTACTGTCCCACCCACACACAGATTACACATCAATACTGTGTGTGTGTGTCTAACATCCGTAGCAGGAGGAATGAAGAGAGAAGGAACAAGAGAACAAAGAAATAATGAATAAAAAAAGACTAGAAGAAAGTGTGCAAAGAGTGAGCAACACAAAATCTGTAATGGAAAATTAAGAAAGGGAGATAGATACACTGCAGTGGATGGAGGGAGAAAAAAAGAATAGAAGAACAATGAGAGAGAAAGTGAACGAGAGAGTGAGGGCAGGCCAGTGACCCAGAATGTGGTATGAAATCTCTAGTCACATTTGATATCCTGTCCAGAGTCTAATTACTGGACATCTTAACCATGCATACAGTTCTCCAGCCAGTATTCTCTCCCTTTGGATAGGCATGGATTGGATCGTCCACTTAAAGAGAAATCCAACTAAGTATCTAATTACATGTAAACGTATGATGTGGAAGTAAGGATTTAACCCGAAGTTGGCTAATATTCTAAAAGTTGGCATTGGTTGGTTTGAATTATATAGAGCGGTCAAGACCTTGCCTAGTAAATGTATGATCTTGGGGAAACCCCGCTGTTAATTTAAAATCAAATGTGAAAATGTGTTGTTTGGCTGAGCTCCAGGACACTCCCAGTTACGTGAGCCATCTGAACAGGTGCTC